>NC_083113.1:45588460-46788460 GCF_949774975.1 Lagenorhynchus albirostris
ATTCCATTCATATGAAATATCCAGAATAAGTAAATCCATAGAGACATAAAGATAGAAAATGGTTGCCAGAGGCTGATGAGAGGAGGGAATGGGGAGCGACTGCTTAATGGGTACAACGGCTGCTTTGAGGGTGATGAAAATATTTTATTTATATGTTTTTAATTTATTTAATTTATTTATTTTTGGCTGCATTGGGTCTTTGTTGCTATGCACGGGCTTTCTCTAGTTGCGGCAAGTGGGGGCTACTCTTCGTTGTGGTGCGCAGGCTTCTCATTGCGGTGGCTTCCCTTGTTGTGGAGCACGGACTCCAGGCATGCGGGCTTCAGTAGTTGTAGAATGCAGGCTCAGTAGTTGCGGCTCGTGGGCCCTAGAGCACAGGCTCAGTTGTGGTGCATGGGCTTAATTGCTCCGCAGCATGTGGGATCTTCCCGGACCACGGCTCAAACCCGTGTCCCTTGCATTGGTAGGTGGATTCTTAACCACTGCACCGCCAGGAAAGCCCTGAAAATATTTTAGAACTAGATAGAGGTGATAGTTGGACAACATTGTGAATGCACTAAAT
Organism: Lagenorhynchus albirostris; assembly: GCF_949774975.1. Taxonomy (NCBI): domain Eukaryota; kingdom Metazoa; phylum Chordata; class Mammalia; order Artiodactyla; family Delphinidae; genus Lagenorhynchus; species Lagenorhynchus albirostris. The sequence continues at coordinate 45,589,023 of NC_083113.1, forward strand.
GCCACTAAATTGTACACTTTAAATGGTTAATTTAATGCGATGTGAATTTCATAAGAGACAGACACACAAACAGACTTTAAATCATTTAAGAAATTTGGCAGATAAAGGAAAGAGAGAAATGGGAGGAAGAGAGAGTTAAATAAATTAGTGGCTCAGAAGGTTTTTGGATAACAAGAAGACTTCTGTGTATTTTAAAGCAAAAAGGAAAAGACTGAGAGCAGGGTAACTCTGGGGTCTTCCCAGGTCTAGAAAGCTGGAGACTCAGACATAACGTGACAGTAAAGAGTTTGATCATACACTCTGGTAAAGAGTGTTGCAACTGGGATACCTTCAAGGAGAAATGCAACTGGAAGGAGCATTAGAAATGATCTAGTCCACGCTCCCTATTTACTAGTTACTCCCATTCAAGTGACTTTACCAAGCCCACAGCTGTGTAGTGGAAACCAAGTCTCCAGACTTACTGGGTATAACAACTATGTTTATTTTTACTATATTAATAGTTGGGATTATCCACAAAGACCATTTGCTGTTTAATCTGTTGTTTATCCTTCAGTTTTCATTTTTTATTCAACAAGTGTATGTGATAAAGTGCTAGGAATTCAGGAGGCAGACATGTTTGGCAGATGAGTCCCACTTAACCCTAATTATAACATGTGTGCCATTAACTCCCAAGGCCCGGTAGCCTAATAATATTGCCAAGAAGCTAGCATGCTGGGGATTTATTTATCTTTGTAGCTCTGAAGTCTGATAGCAAATGAAATGTGTTCTGTGTGTGTGTGGTTATGGGTGTGCCTGTGTATGAGAGGTATCTTTTATTAATTAATTAACTTTTTAAATAGGAAAACATTCTTAGAATGCAAAAAGTACAAAAGGTACACAGTGAAAATTCTCTTTTTCTGTGTCTCCCACCTACCCAATTCCTTTACCTAATGGCAATCCATGTTATCCAGTTTTTGTGTGTCCTTCTAGAGTTATTTTATGCATATGACAAACAAATACATGTATGCATATACTCCTCTCCCCATTTTTACACAAATAGCATGCTGTATACCCTGGTCTGTACTTTTTTATAACATCATGTTTATAGATATTTATGTTTTTTCCTGGACCTCTCCTGTTATCTATTTTATTTTCCTGAAATGGATACAGAGAAGGAATTTCTATGTAGGAGAGTCCTCAGTCATTTCTATAGCTTCATGATACCCTATTGTTAGATAAGCCATTATTTTTTTAACTAGTCTCCTACTGAGAGACATTTAGGTAGTTTCTAATCTTTTGCTATTACAAAGCTGCAATGCATAGCCTTTTACCTGTGCCATCTTACATGTGTGTGCAGGTATATGTGTAGAATAAATTATAGAACTGGACTAGCTAGGTCAAAAGGTATATACATGTCATTTTAACGTATTTTGGAAAATTGCATCCCATAGAGTTTGGTGCTTGTTTCCACTCCCATTAGCAATATCTGAAAAAATTTGTTTTGCCACATCTTCACCAGTACATTGTGTTGTCAATAATTTTGGAGTTTTGCCAGTATATTAAGTATAAAATGGTGTCTCAGTGAGGATTTAATTTGCGTTTCTCTTGCTTTGAGTGAGATTGTTTTTAATATGTGTAAAAGTCATTTTATTTCTTTTCCTATGAACTGTTTGCTTGTTTTCCATTAGGTTATTGGACTTTTATACATTGATTTATAGCAGGTTTTTGTATACTATAGAAATTAGCAATTTGTTTATGATATGAATTATAGAACTTCCCAGTCTATCTCTCTTTTTACTTTGATTATGATGATTTTTGCCATATAAAAATTTGTTTTATTTTTATTACAGTGACCTTATATATCCTTATATTATGACTTATGGGTTTTGTCTCATGTTTTGCAAGGACTTCTCTCACTCCAATATTATTCTTTTTAATTCTCTCCTTATTTTTTCTAGTAATTTTGTGGTTTTATTTGTATGCTTTTAATTTATCTGAAATTTATTTTGATGCATTTGGTACATTGTTGGGTGTTGTCCCAACACCATTTTTCCATCACTGAGCATACAGTAAACACAAATGCAATTTGTGTTTATCCCTCTAGTACAACTTGAATCAAAATATGGCTTTGGATTTCCTAATGAATCAATATTGATTGAATTCCTATTATGTGCAAGGCATAATTTCGAAATGTTTTCTTTCTAATTTTCCCTTCAAGAAGAAATGTAGACAGGATTTTAAGCCTTGATATCCAGAAACTTCTCTTAGTAGGTAAAAAAAAAAAAATCTTCAACAACAAAGGGTCTCTTGCTATCAGTAGGAACTAGTTATAACTCTCCAGTGAGACAGTGAGCTAGTTCAAGCTGCAAGCAAAGAAAACACAAATGGTTCTTTGTAGGTATGAGTCCTCCTCTGTAACTAGGGCAAGAAAATTAAATAGATGACAGGACAGATCTTTAAAACCACAATATCTATGAACATGAGATCCTGCTATGTATATAAAGACAGTGATGATAGACATTATGTAAATATTCACTTGAAATAGGGCTTGTGGGCTCAAAATGCACCAGTACCAAGAGATTCTAAAATAAGGCATTGTCGTTTTGTTTTTTTTTTAAAGTGAATCACACTGTATGGACACAGCAGGGGTTTTTGGGGTTTTTTTTAAGATGTTGGGGGTAGGAGTTTATTAATTAATTTATTTATATTTGCTGTATTGGGTCTTCGTTTCTGTGCGAGGGCTTTCTCTAGTTGTGGTAAGCGGGGGCCACTCTTCATCGCTGTGCGCGGACCTCTCACTATCGCGGCCTCTCTTGTTGCAGAGCATAGGCTCCAGACGCACAGGCTCAGTAGTTGTGGCTTACGGGCCTAGTTGCTCCGCGGCATGTGGGATCCTCCCAGACCAGGGCTCGAACCCATGTCCCCTGCATTAGCAGGCAGACTCTCAACCACTGCGCCACCAGGGAAGCCCCAAGGCATTGTCTTTTAAGTAAACTTTGCTTTAATATAAGAAAGAATACCATGAAGACTGAAAACCTCAAATCCTGTATTGAAACAATTCTAGTTATATAAACTATTAATAGGAACTCTATGATTTGTTAGAGCTATTGATGAACTGTTCCTCCAGCCTTACTTTGCTACAGTCTGTAATCACTGGCTATTTACTCTTTGACCTAATAGCCATCATGCTTCTAGCCCAAATCTACTAATTATCTGACATTGGAAACATCATACCCTAGAAAAGATTCTAATAAAAACCAAGTTGTACTCTATATTGCACAGATTCATAATGTGCACATGTGTATGTGTGATTTATCCACATACAATGTTAAAGAAATATCTGTGGGGAGGGTACAGGAATAAGAGCCAGGGCATATGAGTCAGAGGCAGAGGAGAGAGCAAAATGCAAGGAGCAAATACAGGGATACCCACTCTTTTAAAGAACATACAGAAACGAAGTGTGAACAGGAAGGAGAGGCATTTACAGTTTGATATTGCCCATGTATATCATAAATAGCCCTGATTGAAGGCAGCTCCAATAATACATCAAATTCTATAAATCATTAATTTTCAAATCTCTCTCTCCCATTGGGGTAAATCTGCATTTGCTACAAGGCGAGAGACAGTTTTATTTTGGCTGCTCAGAGCACAACCTTCTCTGAAAGCACATGAAGAGAGAAATTCCGTATCGGCCCCTGTTCTTCTTAGGGCTATGAATGACTTTGCCTCTACCTAAACCTGCTAAGGAAAGGCTAAGGACATTTATCTTATTCTGGTTCTAATATAAAATGAGAAATTTTGGATGGTTTCATTTTTTTGTATCTGTCATCAGAGAAGTGGGGATGTTAATACCCACCCTACAGAGGTTTTCTTATGGTACATCAAATAACATGTGGTCTAGCAGGTAGCTAAACTTCAGTAAAAGGTAATGATGATAGTGATAATGATCAGTGTCTCACGAGACAGAGGTGAGTGAAAATGACCTGATTCCATCATGCTTGGAATCATCTAGTTCCATCTAAGTCTCTCTACTACCAAAAACCCTTACTGTAGATCGAGCCTGGGTCCATCTGGGGATTTGTGAAGCAACATTGGCTCCTCCAGAGCCCCAGCTCAGGCTGACCTGGTAACCTCTTGATGTTACCACATTACTTATTCCTACTTCTTTTGTGAGGCCTAGGAATAATTTTTGAAACAGTAGCGATAAAAAAAAGTTTCTGATGAAATAATGAGCCTTCCTTATTTTGAGCTTTCCTTTGATGCTTGCGACCTCCCTCCCATTGTGACTCTTTGTCCACCGTTGAAAAGGCCAGTGTCCTCAATTTGTGCCCAGCTGGAAAGAGAACACTGAGCTGAAGAGTGCAAAGAAGCAAAGAAATCACACTGAGATGATATTTTCCTTTATGAGACATTGCAGCAGTAATAACAGAGAGAATGTCTTATGAGCTGACCATCAGTTTCAAATACGGAAAATGTTTCCTGGCTTTGGGGCAGTCATTATGCCCTTACATTTTAGATGTCACTAACAAAGCAAGTGAGAGGTTTGTCCTATATAAATAACATATTTAACATAAAGAGAGAAAAGAAAATGATAAAAAGGACTGCTTCCTAAATCCTGATATGTGCCAAGAGTCCTGCACATTTGGTAAGAGAGTTGCATTCTTGATCCTGATGCTTTATTCTTATCCCTCTCCAGTTCACTTTCTTTTTTTCATAATGTCTTGCTATTTTTGTATGATTTTGATACCTTCTTTTATGTCTTTAATTACTTTCAGTATACTTATTTTGCAGTCCAGATTGTTCTATCACCTGAAGTTCTCAGAGGTCTAAATCTGCTGTTTGCTTTGTCTACCACTCTCACTCATGGCTTTTAGTTTTGTAACATGTCAGTACATCTTTGGCAGGGCTTTCTCTACAAGAAACCTAGGTGACCTATATGAAGCTGTGGCCTTCCAGAGTATTTCTGGATTTGCTCCTGCCAAATGCCACAAGAATATTACCAGCTTGAGACCAAGTTTGATTTTCATTCTTCAGCTTACAGGTCACTGAACTTGGTGGGTAGTAAATATGATAAATTTCCAAACCTGTAAAGCATAGTCACAAATTCTCAGGGGAGACTTTCTGAGAATTTCCCACCCATGCGCCAAGAAAAGACAAGCACCCTGTGATAACAGATAGATTTATTTTCTCTAGGCCATCCTTTTAAGGATCACAATTTTACATGGGAATTATCCATTCCAAATTCCTGACTTTCATGGGCCCTGTCCCCATAGGGGGTTAAAACCTAATCCCTGCGGTCACTGAGACTGGGAAGTGCTCCTCAAGGCAGATACATTTTCCATGGCTTACTCCTCTCATTTCAGTTCCCTCTTTGTACCTGAAACTTGGGGAGTTCTGTACTTGCAATCTTAGCCATTTTTTTTGGCCACGTAACATGGCTTACAGTATCCCAGTTCCCCGACTAGGGATTGAACCCGGGCCCCGGCAGTAAAAGCGCCAAATCCCAACCACTGGACCATCAGGGAATTCCCCTTAAGCCATTTAAAAGACTGTATGTTCTATTTAAAAGACTTAAAAGACTGTATGTTCTATTTTATTCGGAACATCTGAACATTTTTGGTGGAAGCGTTTTTCAGATACCTGTTCCACCATATGGCTGGAAATAGAACTATGAATTCATTCTTCGTGCTGCAGCCAGAGAGAATATTTCAGCATACAAATTTGATTTTGTTATCAGTCTTACTTAAAACTGGAGTTGCTTCCCAATGATCTTAGGGTTGAAACTAAAATTCATAACCTGCAAGACCCTAAATGGACATTACCTACTTCCCCATCCTCATGTTGCACCATATCCCTTCTCATTCTCTGTGTTCTACTTACACTAGAGTTCTTTCCAGTTCTAGAATGTACCTCACTTCTTCTTACCCTAGCAACTTTGCACATTCTGTTCCCCCTTTCTTGAACACCCTCACATTCCTCCAGTTCACTCACCCTTTAGATCTCAACATAAATGTGTAAGTGCTGTTGTCTAGGTAAGTTGTCTAGTTGTCTAATATATGTGTATATTGACCCAGGTACCCTCTCCTTTATTACAACTATCAGAGTTGTGCTTTTTCATTTATTTTTGTAATCATTTATTTAATGTCTTTCTCACCCACTGGACTTCAAGCTCTGTGAAGGCAGGTGCCATGTCTGTTCTTTTTTTTTTTTTTTTTCCATATCTGTTCTTGTTCACCATTTTTATTAGTCAGTAAAAGTAACACTAGCTTCTACCTTCACGCTAACACAAAAAAGTCCTGAAATCTCAATAATTTCATAACATAAAATTTTATTTCTAATGCCATAGTCAGATGCAGATTAGCCAACTCTTCTCCAGCTGGACCCCAGAGACCCAGATTGTACCACCATCTTCAGCATGTTGCCATCAAGGTCACAGTGGAAGGAAAAGAGAACACAGGATCTTGTGGGAGATTTTTATGAGCCAGACCAGGCATGCATCACTTCCACCCACATTCCATTGGAGGGAACTCAGTCATAAGGCCCTATTACAAAAGAGCTGGGAAATATAGATTACCTATGTATCCAGGAAGAAGAGGAGAAAATGGTTATCAGTGAGCACTCAAGTCTCTGCCACACCATTGTATTTTCAGCAAAGAGCAGTTCCTGATAATAGGAAATTCTCAATAAACACAGATTGAATGAATCAACAAATGGATGAATGAATGGATGGAGGATGGATAGGTGATAGAGGGTGGAGGATGGATGGATGATTTTGTTGTCAATGATTCAGCTAGTCTGTAAGTTCTTTAAGCGTAGAGACCATATCTGTATTGTTCATCATGATAGAGAAGTTTAGGGCATATATTAGGAGCTCACACAAGAATAAATGATCCCCACTACTTGGGAGATTTCGTGGAAGAGATGGACTCCTAGTGGATCTTTAAAGAGTATGGAAAAAATTGGAAAAGCAATTTAAGAAGTGAATTTATGAAGGAATAGATAGGGGGAAATGTAGAAGAAAGGTTAATGTGAATATGGTTGAGAGTAAAAAAGGAAGGAATCAGTGGAGAATGGAGAACCTTAGAGAGTAATGCCTCACCAGGCTAGTGTCATCTAAATACTGTGTCTGCCAAGTCCCAGACTCCATCATTTTCTCTTTTGATGTATTATAGCCTTACACCTAGGAGTAAGGGTGCCTCTTTAGTGAAATAGCACCTTTTCCCCTCCCATTTTGACCCTTAGTGTTTAAAATGAGTAAAATGTGCTCAGGAAGTATGTATTTGGATTAGTCAGAAGTTGGTACTACAGAAGACAGTTTGCCCCTAACCATGCAGAATGGTAAACCACACTAGTTCCAGCCCCAGCTGTCAGGCCAGGATTTCGCCCTAGCCCTTCTCCAATCAATACATAGGACTGCCTGGTGCCATCGGGAAGGAGCTGTATTTTAAAAATGAATGAAGTAGGACAGCCAAAATCTTTCCATTCTTTATGTTCTCCTCTGCTTTCTGCCCAGGAATGGGGACCCCTGAGATCTGCAGGTGAGCTGTATGAGGGTGCCACCCTCCCCTGACCCGAGAAGGGGCCAGGGCTACAAAAGTAGCCAGCCCTACATTACAGCTTCTGAAATGCACTGTCAGAGTTAGTGACAGGGGAGCCGCTCTACCTCTGGGGCTACAGCAGTGCAGTGAGCTTTAGTGGATCAATACTTTAGTCTTGTCATGCTAATTGCTCATTGGTTGACATTCATGATCCTTCCTTGCTCCCTCCCTATGTAAACTCTTTACAGCTGGAACAGCGAGATGCAAAAATCCTGAGCCTTCAAAGCCAGCTCCTGAAGAAGAGAGAGGGCCTGGCAGCTGAGGTATGGTGCTCCCCCATTTTCTTGCCCCCCCCCTTAAAAAAGCTTCATGTGTTTCTGCATGTGATGGTGTGATAGGGAGACGCACGAAAAAATGCCTGGGGTTAACACGCCTGCAACAAGTAAATGGTATTACCTTTTCAGAACAAAACAGTATCTCCCCTCCTTCCATTCCTCTTCCACACCCGCCCCCCCAAAAAAAACCAGAAAATAGAAAAATACCCACCCTTTCTATGAGTTTGGTTTTGGTCCTTCTTCTGTTTTGGTGAATCATTCACCTTCCACCAGCTCACAATGAACATGTATCTGTACTGTCCTCTTTGCTTCCTGACTAGGGCATGTCAGACCGAGCTGCCATGTGTGTGTGTGTGTGCATGTGTTTGTGTGTGTGTGTGTGATCACGCCTACCATATTGGCTTCCTGTCCCTGGAACATCAGCTTTTCTAGCTGGCTGAGCCTGTCCCCACAACGACTGTGGCCACTGAAACCACACCAACTCCTACCCTGTAAGCTTCAGGCCTGTGCTATGCAGGGTTTTGTTAAGCCGTTTAGTATTAATTGATTTTTTTTCCATTTTTTTCTTTCTTTCCCTGGGCGGGTCAATAGCTGGATGCTTCAGGAGCAGAGGATCTATCAACTGCAGACCAAGCATAGGGAGACGCAGGCAGACCTGGAACAGAAACCCGGCCAGCTCCAGCCGCTCCAACAGTTCTTGGTAGCCAGACAGTCGGCAGCAGGAAGCATGCCACGGGCCACGAGGCAGGAAATGACCCAATCCTCGAGGTCTGGTAAGTTTCCTCACTTTTGGAAAGTAAGGCAAATGATAACCAAGCCTGTTTTTCCTTCCTTGAAAGGGTCAGCAGCATTTCTGCTGATTTCAGTTAATGAGTCAGAGATCAAAATCAGGATGCCCCCCACAGATCTGCGAGGATGGAGGGGTTGTGAGGGAAGAATGGGAGTTTGCGGGATAGACGAGGGCTAACCAAACTCTGATCCTATGCTGAGCCACTGCAGCCAAGCAGATGTCCTGAGTATCGATCCCTGCATCTTATTGATTTCCTCTTGGGGCCAAGAATGGGGTGGACCTACGGAGGACAAGAGGAGAACCGACACCCTCCCAGAGGGCCATGCAACCATAATCAGTGATAACAGTGTTAAGTGGTCAGCCTGGAGATGAGGTTTGCTCAGATCTATTGATCTGCACTCCCCTGAGATATAAATCCTTCTGAATTCGCTTCCGTGGATATAACTATTTATAATTAAAATAGCCTAGGAGCCTCTTACAGGCACAGGGAGAGTGGCCCATCCCAGGGTGGGGTTTGATATCAGTCTCTTCCCTCTCCCTACTTTGTGCACCCTTCCCACTCTCTTGCATCTGTTTTTACATCTCGTTCTCTCTTTTGAACCCTATTTTGCTCACCCTCTGAGTGACAGGCACAATGTCTCAGGCTATCGGAAACTGGGAAAAATCCATTCTTTCTGAATGCAGCCTCCAGCTGAGGAAGGAGTGCCGCTCTCCCCAGTCAAGGCTATAGTTTCTGCATTCAGGAGCCTGGACTCAGAAAGGAATGGGCTGTTTGGGGAGTGGGGACAGTGAGGGGAAGACTTCTTTAGTTGTTGCTTTGTTCTTGCTTTCATTGGGGCATCAGATTGGTTTCGGTAACAAACAGCTTTATCGCCCAAATGTGTTAACCAATGCCAAGACCCTGTGTTGCCTTGCTGGCTATGTTAAATCTGGGAGGATAATTTGAAGGGTCCCACACTCCCGTTTCTCAGCACCTCATAAATCTAAGCTCACATGAAGTGAACAGAGCATCCCTTACCCAAGGGAAAAAGGAAGGATGCTGAGTACTTATTTAGGAGCAAAGCCCTTGAAGCCAGCCAGCAAGAACAAAACCATTGACCAAATGTTTGTCCACTGAAAGATCAACCTTATAGAGGATTGGAACTATTCAGCTTTAATGTTTAAAAATTTGGGTGGCAAGGAGAATGGTCTTTCAAATCATTTGCTGTGCTCCCTAAACCTACCATCTGCTTTGGTGTCCAGGATACAATCTTTTCAGTTTTGGAACTTCTGACTACTTCCATCAGGTGTCTGCCTTGCTTCAGTGCTTAAACCTTGAACTGTGTGTCTTTGTGCTTCTGCCTCAGCAGGTTTCATTAATTTGTAATTGATGCCTACAGAATTGTTTAAGGACTTCTAGATTTTATGCTCGTCAAGGGTGTGTGTTAGGGTGTGTATGCACTGTCTAGGATGTGGGGAGAATTCACTGGGTTTTGCTTCTCCTTATTTTAGAATGTTTAGTCACTCTGGTCCATCTGTGTGAGCTAATAAATGTATGTCTATGTATCTCTTTGCTGGTGTCTGTACTTGGGAAGCAGTGAACATAAGCAGGTTAGAGCAATGCCCCACATTTCTCTACCATTTGCATTAACTGTGTCTTCCCCAGATGCATATTAAACTTTGCTATTTTTTTCTTTTTATTCAGAGGTGGTAGTTTCAGAACTCAAATCTAGCTCATTTGTCTCTTTTAGCAAATGATTGAAGGTTAGGGATTATTCCAATTGGCAGTCAAGGGTCAGTATTTTGGACTCCACTTGGCTTAGATAATTTATATAGAATAAAAGTCTAATAGGTATAATCACAGTAGCCTTGGCTTAAGAATGTTTCTAAGCATACTTGAGACTGATAAACACTTCAAGCTAAAAATGCAAGAATGTTCCGCGTAGTGACTTGTATGCTTCTGTGGTAAAGGAGAGAATGGGAATGCAGTTCTCTTTGTTTGATTTATATGGCGACACCCAGAACGTGAAAGGTGTATTTTACTGTAGAAATAAACTTTCGACATTGACCTAGAGAACAGAAGACCCAGGCTGGAACTTAAATCCTTCTCTGCTAGGTTATAATGAAAAGCATAATTTAAAAGAATAGATTTTTTTTTTAGGAAGAAAAACCCTGACATTGGTGTCTTTCTCCCATTGTTTGTAATATTTGTCAACATGTGCTTGCATGATTTCTCTGAAGAACAAGATTATTTGGAGAAAATGATCTAAATTTTAGAATTGAATACACTTCACTAATTAAATATGTTTTCTTGTGCTCTTAGTGCCACTAAATCTAAGTAGCACATAAATTAATTCACTGCTGTCTTGTGCTACTGTTTCTACAGGTCATATTTGAAAGCTTGTTGCCAGCCATAGGGAAATGGAATCTTGGATGGGGAAAAAAAATCACACCTTTTATTATGGAATCATCTAGTGGCTTAGGATAACAATCTTCAGTGTCTACTCTTGTAGGAATTTAGCCCCTTTGTTATAGATATAGTCATATGCTATATTTGCCTTTTATGTTTTACTATATAATGATATATTTTTCAGTCCCATTTTCCTAATAGGTTTTACATTCAACATATTTTATAATGCAAGGATAGAAATAATTCACTGTTGTTTCTGTATTCATAGTATAGAATATAATGATATCAATATTTCACTGTTATTTCCACGAAACCATATATGTATTATGTTTCAAGCCTTTCTGAACATCTTGACATACTCATTTGATCCTTAGAGCAAACTTAGGAGACAAGTTAGAGCAAGAGTCATTATCTCCATTTTACCAATAATAGACATGCACAATGTGAGGCAGATATTTGTGTCAGACTTGGGCCTATGACCTGAGGCTATGGGCTTCTGGTCAAGTGCTCTTTCTAAAACTGCCTGCTGCTGCCATTAATGTTTAATAAAATTTTAGCATATTCTGTATTTCCAGCACCTATTACAACCACTGACATGCATATAAGGCAAATGTTGGTCGATCTTAATTGATAATTAGTATTCTACTCATGCAAGAAAAGGTTACAAGTAAGTATTTCAGGCATCTTTCTTCGGCCTTTATCATACCACAAGTAGCTGCAGAATCCAATGTCATGAGAAATCTTTTTTGTTAGCCTCAGAAATTCTGTGAATTATTAATATGCCTAATCAATAAGTTTGCTCCCCAGAAACATGCCCCTGTCAAAACATAGTGACTATATATTATTTACTATAAGTCACTGTATTTCACAAAACCCTTGAACACATATTTAGTCTTCATACTTACCAACGTTTGCTTTTAAAGAAACATTATGTAAAATTTGAAGCATCTAGATGAAGTGCTTAAAGTCAAGCATAAACTTTTCCTTTTCCTGAAAAAAGCACTGCTCCTTCCCTCAACCTTCTCACCAGTTCAGGGATTCTTAACCTTCTCTGTGCCATGAATCCTACTGCCAGTCTGCCATAGACCTGAAGCCTATGGACCTCTTCTCAGAATAATGCCCTTAAATATACGAAATAAACTATATAGAATTACAAAGGAAATTAATTTATATTTAAATTCAGTTATCAAAATATTAAAATCAATTAAATATTTAAAACAACTTTTATGTTATATGTGTACTTTCTATTAACATGTTGCTAGTTCCAGTGATGGATCTACAACTGTAATTTTAAGGTGGTGATAAGAATAAGAGATATTCTGAGATTACCTACAACAATACATTATATGGCTGTAATATGAAAATAGCTGTAACCATTACTGTGGTTTGTTTCCTACAGTTATAATTGAAGGAAATGGTAAATTGTTGTTCAATATTAGTGAAAATAAAGGTGTGATTTTTTTTTTTTCCCCATCCAAGTTCACAGACCCACTGAATTCTATCCATGAACTCTTTAGGAATCAGTGGATGCCAGGGTAGGAACCCCTACTCTAGCTAGTTCCTACTCATTTTTCAAAACTCAACTGAAGCATCATCTTGTCTAATGAACTTCACTAACCCTCTCCCAGATGGAGTTAGCTGCCACTCTTCTGTGCCCCAAGAGAACCCACAACCTCTCTAACCCAACATTTAGCACAGCACAGGGTCTGCATCAATTTACTTGTCTGTCCCTCCCAAAGAGTACACATTCTTGAAGCCATGGGTCATGGCTTATATTAACACTACCCAGCACAACGTCTGGCACATGGCAGCGGTTCACTCAATATTGAAAAGGAAGAGGAAGGAAAATTCAATGAGGAGGAAGCCATAAGTCACAGAAAGTTAAAATTAACAAAAAATTAAAGTCAGTAGCTTAAATGTCTGCTTGAGTCAAATTTTCCATTAGTGGCACCTTCATATCCCAGGCAATAAAGATGTGGATGATGTTATGCTTCCCTTTTAGTGCAACTCGTAATTTATAGCCTCCTAAAAAATCATAATCCCATATTGAGGGACTAATAATAATAATATCCCAGTTTCAGACCTGTTTTTTTCCTTTTAGGTTCTCATTAATACAGACAAGGGAAAGAGTCTGTAGGGACATTGAGAGAAAGGACTTTCTTCATACCTTGAGCTTTTAGGGCTTTTCAGTCAAATTTAAAAAGCCAAGAAAAGTGATTTTGATTTTAAGGCACATATACAAATGTGTAAATTCTCCCTAAAACCATATGTACTTGAAAATGATTATTAAGATTTCCTTGAAAAATAGAATACTACTAATAAAAGCCTCAATTCTTAGCACAAATGCTTTGTGTAGGATAAGCATAGATGCTTATTCACAGGAACTTACCCTTTTAGACATGCACTCAACTTCTTAATATTAATGTCACATAAAAATCAGCATTTATTCATGCATAGTAATGTTGTATGCACCTCTTCTTTCCCAATAATAAATACTTGCCGTCCCTACCCAAATGAATGGACATTTACATATCAATGTGAGGCTGCATATTTCTTGGGTACAAGTTGATTTTGATCTACAATGGACTTGTTTATTATAGGAAGAAGAGGATAGAGATCTAAATGGAGATAAAATTGGAAAAAATTTATAGCCATTTTTATTGTCTAGTAGATGTTTTCCATTCAATATTTTTGTGCACGAATGCATATTGAACCTGAGTCTTCGATTACCACTTCAATAGCTTTCAATACACCTCTCTCTATAAATATCTTATTGAAATATACTAGTCAACCCAAAATTTAGATTACAGAATTGAATCTGAGTTAATATAGAGTCCTAAGATCTTGACTCGAATAAAGCTCATTTCACACCATCATTTAAAAAGACGCTGACCCATGTGCACTGCACGTATTCTACAAGTGGTATCTTCTCAAGGTCATTGGTGACTGTCCACAGAGCAGATGCCTAAATATCCTTGTGGACCTGACTCCTATTACAGCATTCACCTACTTTCACCCACTGAAGCAGAAAGTTGAAAAAGTAGTATTCAAAGTCCTTTATTCCTAAACAGAGTGTTGGTGGAGCAAAGGAAAAAGATTAGACAATGACTATAACGATAGATAGGGAGAAGTAGATCACAGTGGAACTAGGGCTCAGAGAATTAGTCTCAAAGCATCAATCCATATTTGAGCCTCTTCATCTTTTGAAAGGAAGTTCCCACGTAGCCTTAACTGATATTCTTGTCTCTGGGTTTCGAAAGATACATTGCTTATTGCATGCTCTTTTAACCTTTACCTACCTGCTCCTCTCTGATGTTATCATTCTCCGCTTTCATTATTATTTCTCTCATTTCTGCTCTCCTTACTCTTTTGAAACATTTTATATTTTGAGTTAACTGTTACTTTAAATTTACCGATTTGGCATATAACCCTTGAGCTCTTCAGGAGAAAAGCCTACCCAAATCTAAAAGGTGAGAAATATTTTTAGCAGACAGATAAATTGCTCGAAATACACAGAAAAACATTTGCTAAGACTTGTTTTGCAAATAAATATAGGCATTCATAGTTGATATGATTGTTAGAATTACAGCAAGAATTTTATATTTATAATCACCCTTAATTTATGCAATGCCATCTTCCAGGCAGGAAGGAAAATATGGCTCTGGAAACACAAGTCAAACAAGCAGACTGGGAAAGAAAGCTTAAATAATATACTGTATAACAAAAATTTATTTAAAAGAAACAAAGAAAGACCTGGACAAATAGACTGTTAACAGAATCATAGCTTGAAATAAAGAGATTGCATAAAGCAATTGGCTTATGAATTTAATAATCAATAGAAGTTATTTTCAATCATCCACATTTTAAATACTATTTGCAAATTATAAATATTTTAAAAATAGAAAAATATTTTCAAAACAGAAAATTGTAAATATTTTCAAAACTATTCTCAGTAATTATCATCTATTAAAATGTAAGCTCTGTGTCTAATAATATAATGAATCAGATGTGAAGAGAGAAAAACTGAGAGTATGTAGAGGATAATGGAGTCAAGAGCAGGAAGCAGCTTTGGGGATGGATAAAGGACAAATCATTCCAGACAAATGTGATCACTCTTTTAAATCACATTACGAGATTAATGGATGAAGGGAATGCACTAGAGGTAATATATATGGATTTTACTAAAGCATTTGATACACTGCTCCATGAATTTCCACTTGCAAAATTAATTCAAATTGGGTAGAATATGTGCATGGTCACATAGACTGAAAATTGGCTGAAGGACCATAAACAAAGAGTAATGACAAATGGTGGTCCCTCACATTTAGGTGGGAGACAGTGTCCAGGACAACCCTGAGGACTGATGCCCACTTTAGTATCATATAACCACCTCACTAATGATCTGGGGAAAGGGAAGGAAATTAAAGAATTCGCAGAGTTTGACATAGGAAGTGTCACAAACCATGATACAATTAGAGCACAAAAATGAGTTAAAAATAAAAGTGGAGAGTAAAATTAAACATAGGTGATACTTAACCTCTTCTCACAACTAAAAGAAGAACAAAGGATTACTAGGAATATAGTTATATACAATTTTCATTTTAATTGTTAAAACACTGATTAGGGAAAGTCCATTTAAAACCATACTGTCATTAAATAGGGTGGTTCTTTATTCAGTTAGAATCTGAAATGCTATGCTCCTGGTTGCTCCAAATTTGAATTCATATAAAGAATTCATAGATAGGCTGAAGGGACAAGAGATTGATTTCTGAGAAAAGAATTTAATTATATCCACTTAAGTGCATAACTACTAGGGTATCAGTAATTTCCCCAAATACCTGGTGAGTTCAGGGCAAATAAGCACCTTGAATGAACCTTGGCTCACTATAAGAATTTTTCTGATATAAATGTCTCCAAATACCATTTTACTAACTTCCAGGACAACTTTACTATTATTTCTGATGTTGTAGTTGGAATTGTTGAAACCATATAAAATGTCATTGTTTAGAAACAGAATGAACTCTTAAAAAGTGGACTGGATGAAACTTGATTTTCCTTTAACACAGAGCAGGATCTTATTTATAATCAAAGCCCTTTCACATTCACCATCTCATCAAATCCTCTTAGCCACACTGAGAAGGAGGTATTATCATCCCCAAATTACAGATGTGGAAATTGAGGCTCAGAAAGGATAACTGACTTGTCCAAGACTACACTATTAATAAATGACAGAATCATTTCTAAAGCCCACATTTTATGGACACCTAGCATTGGGATCTTTCCACTAAACAACACTGTTTCCCACGCGTATACCATGAAAGAGACCATCTCAGAAGCCATATATACCAGGATATATACCAGGATCTGACCTTGACTTTGTTCATCCCGTGCTGAGTTAGAAAACATAATGGAAAGGACCTAGCATGGAATCTGTGACATGGAAGTCAATAATGTTTAGCTCCTTTTCTTTGCTTTTTACCCTACTTACAACTTCTTCATTCAGCAAAGAGTTATCAAGTACATAATGGGTGCTGGACACTGCCCAGCTGTGCACATCTTAGTTTTTCTTCTCAATCATCTTGGTCTTCCTCTTAAGCTCAGGTCTCCCAAGTTCACCAGAAACTCCATGAGAGAAGACCCTGTGTCTACCTGTTTACTGCAGTGTCCCCAACACCTAGCAAATACTCAAAATATACTTCCTGAGCTAGAGAGAAAACATTCAACCTCCCGCCTCCAAAGCTCCCCTGAGCTTTGGCGAGGCTTGTGTGCCTGCTTAGTTCCTTCCCACAGCATCAAATAAAATGGCCCATAAGCCACTGCACACACTGAAAGAGTGGGAAAAAAGTCCTGGATAGGGGCATGAGGAAGCTAGATAATGAATGCATTTGTCAAGTTACTTTAACTTCTCTTGCACCAAATCACCCCAAGGGCCTATATTGCCATGTCTGATAACAAGCAAACCACCATGCTAAAGTAGTTGGCTACTGGGACATCCTTTGCTGAATAGCAAGAGACAGACATTCTGTTTCTTCTATGCCCATAGCCCAGCTGCTCCACAGAAAGCCCTGCAGAGGCGTGGTAGGAGCCCACTGCTTTGCACCTTCTGGATAATCTTCTTTCCTGCATATTTGGAAGGAAAGCCCACATTATAGAAACACTTGGCACTTCTTTGGTGAATAGGCCAAGCCAAGGACACAGCAAGGGACACATAGCCCAGGTAGAGATGCACAACATGGGGACCCCCATGCATAAAGCCACGGCCAGGGTAAGGACCTGACCAGGGTCACCTCTCCTGCTGTGTCTGCAGTCAGTTCACATTCCCACTAAACAAAGGCAAAAGATGCACATCTGCTCAATTCCTGCCCTTTACCCAACGCTGCCTGGGAATGTATTACATCACAGATATTTCCACCCACAATTGAATTAGTTATATTATTTTCAAAAAGAATACCTTTGTCATTTCTAACCCTCTTCTTCTGTATTAGGCATATTACAGTTGGGTGAGTGCACCTGAAGTCTTCAGTGAAGTGTCAGGTGTAATTTAGCACTGGGAGATTAATTATGGGATTGCCCTTTAGGAAAAGGCGGGGAGCTCAGCCCTGCCTGTCAAATAGGTCCCTGCCTTCTAGCGGACTCTGCAGGTGAATGAATCAGTATTTGGCATATCAGCATTTCATAGAGCCTCCATGCTAATGTCTTTTTGAAATGAAACCGAGAAAGCTGTTAACCTCAGTTAGCCGAGTGTCCCCTCTGTGACCGGGATAAATCATCAATGTAGAGGCAGAGAACTCTGTTCTTATGCTTTGGGGAATGAGAGCCAGGGCTGTGGAGAAACGGGTGGAAAGGACCTCCAACTCTCAGAAAACTGAGGATTTTTATCTCCCTTAAAAGGAAAAATGAATATTACTTCTCCTTGCCTCCTGATTTAGCTGTTCTAAAAGGATTTTGAATAATTTGATTCAGTTAGATAGCATATCCTTACTTATCATTTTTTCCAAGCCTTTGATCCCTCCTCAAATCCCCCCAAATATTTTTATTATACTGTATATAATTACATTACAATATATGTGTGTATATGTATGTGTGTATACATATTTATATATAAATGTGTATTAATCATATAATAGAAAATAATATGAATAATGTATTTTATCATAATATATAATAACATATTATATAATTGATATATAAATATTATATGTATATAGGAACTCCTGGAATCTCTCGCAACTGAAAATCTTGTCTTAACTTCCAGAGTAGCTATGGTCAGGTGACTAGGGATTCTCTATTCCCTACTAATTCTTGACTATTTTTCCATGATTCAGGTTCAAACAACATCCATACAGAATCCTCATATCAATCTTGTGAGGCAAGAGTCGTTTCTGTTTTTACATTTGAAAAAACTACGGTGCAGAGAAGTTAAGGGAGGCAAAACTTAGGGTCAAACCCAGGCCTTCTGTCATCTGTTCCTCAGTCAGTAGATGCCGTGCAGCCATCAGTGGCCACCTTCCCTCGTGGTCTAGCGGTTAGGATTCGGTGCTCTCTAACCATCAGTGGCCAGATGTGGTACTGGAATTCTTTCCCCACAAACAGATACAAACAGATATGACCTAGGCTTGCAGCCTCCTTTCTATCTTGAAGGCTCTTGACTGCTTCCTTCTCCAGGTGTCCCTAAAGGAAGGCTATTTGATTACTGCATATGTCTTCAGCCCTTGGTATTTACAATCAACTGTACAATTGCTTTTATTAGTTCCACAGTGCATTATTCCCCTTCTCACTTCACCTGCCTGAGCTATGTGAGCTAGACGAGGGGGAGATGACTGAAGTTAAGGCCCATGACACTGAGTGTTCCAGAGGAGCATGGAGCAAAATGCTAGGAGGTTTCTCAATCAGCAGAGAAACAAAATAGGTTAAGTGGGCTGGAAGGTTTTTAGAATATTTACAGATTCATGATAAGATTTACTCTCCAAAATTTCTTACATCCTAGAAAAAAATTTAAAGCATAAATTATAAAAATGGTAATAGAATGTTCATAAGCATTCAAGTGTTGTGCTTGGGAAAGAAGCTTTCTTGCGTGCTCCCATCAGTCTTTGGTTGGAGAGAGGAGGGATCAGGATGGGAAGGAAACTGGCTTGTGTGGACAGAGTTCAAACATTGATGGGACACGAGATAAAAAAAATGTTTCAAGTCCACCATAGGGTGCAACTGCATCATTTTACAAAAGTGAAAACTGAGGATCTGAAGGGTTAACCAGTTTGCCCAGGGTCACAAAACTTAAGTTGAAGAATTAGGACTTGAATGCAGGTCTTCTGGTGGGAAGCCAGCAGAGGTGGTCTAGAGGCTTGCTTTCCTTTGTTGAAAATCTCACGTGACAGTCCCAAAGGAAAGATGAGACAATGACCATCCAGTGTTACTTATTCTCAAAAGAAGACACCCTTTATTTCCAGGCCTGTTTTTCACTTTTGTTTACCCAGGCCCAGGCCCTGCCCACCCACTACCATGCCACACCCCCACTAGCCTTCCCTGACCTCCCCAGATAAATTTAACCATGCCTTTCCCCACGCTACGTTTCTAACTTTGAACAAACCTCTGTAGTTGCACATATCCACAGATTATAATTTGTTTATTTGTTTCTTCTACAGGCTGTTAAGTTCATATGAACTTATTTACCTCCACATCCCTTTATAGCTGAAAAATGACAGGGACTTCATAAATGTTAGTTATGTTGAATATCATTTGCTTTCTATCAAACTGAAATGGTCAGGTAATTTCCATCTGAGTTTCACATAATCTGGCAATGACAAAGATTGATTTCCTGGGCTCTCGTGTTGAAGTTTGAAGGTTCATAACAGCTTCTGCTCATTCCCTTGGCCTCTGTTTAAAGACTGATCAGGATAGAAAATAATTTACAAGTTTTTCTTGTACTTATGACTAAATAGTATTGCCAGTGATTCAGAGACCACCAAAGTGTGTTTTTTTCCTCAAAATTGAGATTACATTAATTTTTATTTCAGATTGAGCTACATCTCCTTGAATTTCCTTGGCATCACTTGAACAATAAAGGGCCAAAGGAAAATATGAGAAAATTCACCATTTGTTTAGAACCTGAATTGCTGAGAGCTGATTATATTCACAAGATTAACACAGGTCTCTCCCCATCACTAATGATGTAGGGAAGTGTATGTTCTTCTAGCCTGCATCCTTGATCCAATAAGAAAACCTATGTTGAGGGAGAAATCTCATACCAACCTCTTCATTCTCCATATAATACATTCTGGGGAAACTTTTCTCCCAAAGGAACTCTACATCCCTTCTCCTTTGGTTTCAGCAGAGGGACCGCACTCAGTCTTTTTAAGGATCCCTCGGCAGAGGGACTGCACTCAGTCTTTTTTATTTTTTTTGCAGTTCGCGGGCCTCTCACTGTTGTGGCCTCTCCCGTTGCGGAGCACAGGCTCCGGATGCGCAGGCTCAGAAGCCATGGCTCATGGGCCCAGCCGCTCCGCAGCATGTGGGATCTTCCAAGACCAGGGCTCGAACCCGTGTCCCCTGCCTCGGCAGGCGGACTCTCAACCACTGCGCCACCAGGGAAGCCCCTGCACTCAGTCTTTTTAAGGATCCCTCAGGTGAAGGATGCAAGAAGAAAAAGAAATTTGAGTAACGCTGTTGGAGGCTGGGAACCTGCAGAAATTTGGAACTGTTTTTACTTTCTCAGTTACTAACATCAAAGTTTGTCAAACTACAGCACATGGGCCAACCACCTCTTTTTGGTAAAGTTTTGTTGCAGCCCATCCATACCCTCTCATTCACATAATGTCTGTGGCTGCTTTCATGATACAATGGCAGAGCTGAGTAGTTGTGATAGAGACATTCTGACCAACACAGGCTAAAATATTTACTATTTGACGCTTTACGGAAAAAAAGTCTGTTGGTCCCTGCCAAGATTATCAGCCCTGAGCAGAGAAAAGAGGTAAGAAATCTAAATGAAAGCATAATCTGAATAAGGAGTTTATTAAAAATTGGACCTAAAGCCAGCATTATAAAAGAGTTCAACTAGTAGTCAGGACTCTATTCAGCTGCAGGTGATAGAAACAACAGTGGCCTAAAAGAAATAGGTTTTATTTCCCTCAAATAAGAAGTCTAGGTGGTTGCTGGCATTGATTCAGCACCCAAAGCTATCATCAAAAAACTGGGCCTTTTCTATCTACTTCATCAGAACTAAAGATGCTGAGATCTTGGCTGTTCTTCATATTGGTTGCAAGATAGGTGCTATGGCATCAACCGTCATGTCCATGTTCAAAGAAGGAAGAAGAGGCAAAAAGGAAGAAGGATCATGCCCTCTGCCTATTCCTTTCCACCTGGAAATGAGAGGGTTTCCCAGAAGCCCCTCTCCCACCCTTTCAGCAGATATCTGCTTATACCCCACAGCCAGACAAGTCACATATGCACCCCTTCTGTCTGGAAGTTTGGGAAAGCAAGTACTATCGACCACTCCAGGTTCTGTGTTGGGAGGTTGCAAGAGACAGGGGATTGGGAATGGCTTTGGGGTAGCCAATCAACAGTGCCTTCCATAGACAGTTTTTCTCACTTTAGGTCTGTAGGCATGGAAGGGATGATCAATGAATATTTATTAAGTGACTGAACATACAGAAAGTTAAGTTGATTTCCTTTCCTCCATATTAAAGAAGCTATATCCAGACAGGAATTGCAAAGCCTTGTCTAAAGATACTCCCAAGGGGGAATTCCCTGGTGGCTCAGTGGATAAGAACCTGCCTGCCAATGCAGGGGACACGGGTTTGAGCCCTGGTCCAGGAAGATCCCACATGCCGCGGAGCAACTAAGCCCGTGCGCCACAACTACTGAGCCTGCGCTCTAGAGCCTGCAAACCACAACTACTGAAGCCCACATGCCTAGTGCCCGTGCTCTGCCACAAGAGAAGCCACCACAATGAGAAGCCCACGCACTGCAACAAAAAGCCCCCACTCACCGCAACTAGAGAAAGACCGCGTGCAGCAATGAAGACCCAACGAAGACCCAACGCAGCCAAAAATAAATAAATAAAATTTAAAAATAAAATGAAATTTAAAAAAATAAAGATACTCCCAAGGATTTCTCATGACAACAGAAAAAGAGCTGAAAAAAGGGCAGGTGGATGCTATTGGTGAATGGCAGGACAGATGACACCTTTTGTGTTTGCTCACCACATGGTTCTAATTGAACTGGAACAGGGTAATTTATGGTTCATCTTAGGTACAAGCTCTACCTTGGAATTTGTGTTGGGGTTAAAAAGTGTTTGCCCCATTTCCTATAACAATGTGAACATACCTGCTTGTTGATAAACATTATACTAGTTCCTTTAAATATACCAATAAAATAATGAGATAAGGTCAAAATCTTTAGATTGGCTTAGTCTTATCTAACTATGAAATTGTAAGGAAATCTCTCCTGTTTTTTTAAGCTTACTAACAAAGCTATGTATTTGTGGTATATATTCAAATTTTATTTATAATAGATAACCTCAAGAGTGGAAGAGTTATAAGTTTGAAACACATTGCATCGATACTATCTTAGAGACTTTTGTCATTGTTACAGCCATGTCAGTTTCATCTCTTCATCTATAAACTTACGAAATGTTGCCAGATCTCACCTCCTACACAAACAACCAGAGGACAGAAATTACTCATAGCTCTGCAGGGATTTAGTTTTACCAGGTGAGTTTTTCTGTGATTCTATTAGGGTAATAATTTAAAAAACAAAATAGGTTGCTTGCTTTTTCAGGGTCTAACCAGGAAAACGAAGCACTTCAAGTATTTACAACAGAGGGAATTTAATGCAGGGAATTACATGGGGGAGATGAGCAGCTGGTATGGGTGGTGAAGTTAACAACAGTAGGAAGCCACTACCCTCCCACAGAGACAAGGGGGGAAGGTGGTGCTACCAGAATCCAGGGGCCAGGGTCCCCTCACAGAAACTGGAATCCTGTTAGGCCTACGGGTAGAGCCAGAGCTGCAGAGAAGATACAGTTGCTGCTGGAATGTATCTCAAAGCAGAGGGAAGCGGGGAAATTTGCCTGGTTTCTCCCTCCCTCTCTCCATTCTCCTTCCAGCTCCTCCCATCGGACAAACCTCGCTGTTAGCCAGTTAACTTTGGAGTCTAGAAATGTAGCCTCCAGGACTTCCCTGGTGGTCCAGCGGTTAAGAATCTGTCTTGCAATGCAGGGGATGCCAGTTCAATGCCTGGTCGAGGGACTAAAATCCCACGTGCCGTGGGGCAACTAAGCTCACACGCCGCAACTACTGAGTATGCATGCCACAGCTAGAGAGCCCACGTGCCGCAACTACAGAGCCCACATGCTCTGGAGCCTGCACGCCACAACTAGAGGGAAACGCGCACACAGCAACAAAGAGCCCACGCGCCACAACGAAAGATCCCGTGTGCTGCAACTAAGACCCAACACAGCCAAAAAACAAATAAATAAAAAAGAAATGCAGCCTGCAGGAGTTCAGCTCCCAGCCCTACAGAGCAGAACAGGGAAAGAATGAGGAATGGAATTGAAAACAAACACTCCCAGAAACAGCACAGAAGCCTCCCCATAGGTGAAGACCTACACTTTGGCCTCTAGCAATTATTAAGTTGTACCTCTCGGTTATCCAACTTGAGTTCTTTCCAGTGTTGTTTAGAATGGTTATGTCAGTACTGTAACCATCTTTATTGCATATGAATGGATGATAAACATTACTAGACTTTGTAGGAAATGTAATGAAATCAAAAACAGAATCCCTGATTAGATGTAGTTTACCCTTACATTTATTTTTTTAAGTAATTTTACTTATTTTTTAATATTTATTTATTTTATTTGTTTATTTTTATTTTTGGCTGTATCGGGTCTTAGTTGTGACACACGGGGTCTTCGCTGTGGCCTATGGGATCTTTCATTTCGGCGTGTGGACTCTTCATTGCAGCGTAAGGGCTTCTCTTTAGCTGTGGCGCATGGGCTCCAGGGTATGTGGGCTCTGTAGTTGTGGCGGGCAGGCTCCAGAGCGCATGTGCTCTGTAGTTTGTGGCACATGAGCTCTCTCGTTGAGGTGCGCGGACTCAGTAGTTACAGCTCGCAGGCTTAGTTGCCCCATGGCACGTGGGATCTTAGCTCCCCCACCAGGGATTGAACCCGTGTCCCCTGCTTTGGAAGGCAGATTCTTTACCACTGGACCACCAGGGAAGTCCCTACCCTTACATTTATAATTAATTGGAGAAGACTTCCTGAAAGAGGTAAATCCTAAAAGAGGAGGTAAAAAGTTTCCCAGAAAGGAAGTAGGAAGTGGGAGTAGCCTAAAGAAGTAGGAAGAACATTTTGCGTGGCACACAATATCTTTAACTGGAATAGATTCTGGGTGGACTTGGGTAACAAAGAAGTCGGTGGAAAACTTTGGAGGACTGACAGAGAACTTTAAATTTGATCAATGGAGAACACAGTAAACTTTCCATGTGAAAAATGGTGTTGAGTTCATCTGATCCTAGAAAGAGTACTAGGAAGCTGTTGGAATGATCTAGTTACAAGGTAGAGAACCAGGTGGTTAACTGTGAAGGGGAATCATAGTGGGGTGGATAAGAGCATACGTGCTGCAGCAAGATTTCCCGGGTTCAAATCTCAGTTCTACCACTTACTAGCTCCTTCTCTGGGAGACAATAATAGTACTTACCTTGTAATGTTCCAAGCTTCAATTGTGTGCCTGACACATGATAAATGTTAGCTATTATTGAAATCATATTAGTGGATGAGCTTACCAAGGAAGGAAGGGGGAAAGAATAAAATACCCTTCAGGCAGCTCCAATGAATATTTGGAACCGTTTGTAATCTAAATTGTAGTTGAAATCACTGTGAATGCATAAACTGCCCGAGTGAGTTCAGAGGAAGGAAAAACAGAAAGCCCAGGACAGACAGAGGAGACAATAGAAAAAGTAGTCAGAGAAATAATAAGAGAACTCCGTGGACCAGCATATTAAAACCTCAGAGAGTAATAAAGTCTTATAAAACAATGGTCGCTTAGCAGGATATTGAAAATCCTGGATGGATGTCTTCTTTTCAGTTTGCTGAGTTGGTTCTCTGCTTGCTCTGGCCTAGGCATTACCATCATTTTTGCACATTGCAGCATTTTAAATGGTATTACTGGAGTAAGAGCCAATCACAATGTTGTATAAATGCCTGTCATCAGTGGGCATTAGAACTAAGTGATACATTATTCTTTCATAGGGAGTTGAGTGTACATCTCTAAATCTTCCAAGGGGACTAATTTGGTGATGACAAGAGCACATTTTTTCATGTGCTCATGTGATCAAGGGTACCAGATCCACCTTGGCTGGTACAAATTTCCTTCCTTCCCACTGAAGGCTAAAGACATAAGGAGAGGGAACTCAGGAGATGAAGCCACTACCGACAGCCACAAAGTAGCCAACATTGCTGCAAATGGTCTAGCATTAGCCTGATGCCTGCTCCAGCTGAGGCTGCATGTCTGGATGACATGTAGTTATAATGGCTGAGGTTTGAGTGAATAGTGGAGTGCTGGCCTGGGGTGGAGATAAGGAAGAGAGAGATGGGAGGACAGACTCGCTCTAGGATTTTGTGTGTTCATTTTCCATTACTGCCTAAAGAATGGATGTGTAGAACTTCAGTTAGTGGCAGCTTGGAGAAAGTACCTTTCTGTGTTTCTCCTTTAATTGAAAGTAGTAGGATCAAAGTGCTTAGGGGGACAGAGGCCAGCAGGGATGGGAAAGAAGCTGTGATCTTACCAAGGGGATCAAATAAGCAGGGTTTTGCAGGTCTTGAGGCTGTGTATCATAGCAAGGGAGAACCATTTCATTTATTTTCCTTAAATGCCTTACAGTTCTTTGTCTCTATTCATCACATGAGCCAACAATTAATTGTTTAAAGAAAAAGGCCAGCAACTGTTTAGTTTCTCTTATAATTAGGGTAACCATATAATTTATCCTTCAAGCTTTCTGTTGATACAATGAATACTTTCACTGGGACAACAACCATAAAGTGGGTCTGTCCCAGACTGATTGGAATACATAATCATCCTACTTACAACCCATTTCAAAATCTTTTTAGTTCATGTAGCATAGTGGTTAAGGTACAGACTCTGGAGCCAGACCAAGTTCAAATCCCACTTCTACTGGCAACTAGCTGTGTGACCTTGACAAGTCACTTAGCTTCTCTGCAGTTCAGTATCTCCAGCAGTGAAATGAGGCATAATGATTGTTCCTGCATCTGAGGGTTAAAGTACTAAGTGAGTTAGTATGTGGACAGGCACTTAGGACAATTCCTAGTAGATAGTGTAAGCTGAGTTCTTATTATTCTTGTTATTTCAGACTCTCTAAGATAAGGAACCTAATCTTACAGAAATGACACCTGACTTCCTGCCCCATGCCCTGACATGGATTTACATTCAGCAAAGGTTTGCTGAGTGAATAAATGAGAAGAAAGAAGAAATGAATAAAGGAAGAAAGGAACACAATTTTTATCCTTTACTTTCATTTTTTTCTTGATTCTTTATTCCTTCACTATTTTTAGGTTACTTTGAAGCACAAGGACACTGAAAGCTACTCAAAAAATCGTTCAAATGCCTGTCCTAACCTAGTCTTTACTATACCCTGGGATCCCTTGGTTTTGACATTTCCTGTCATCACCTGGCCTATAACCAACACTGGCCTGTTCTCACAGTCTGCTTTTCCATCTGCCTGACACTGCCAAGCTCTTAGACCTTTCTCTAGAAACTTACATCTTGTCCAATAAAATTAATTTTGTCAATTAGCACTATTTCTACCACCTCAACGAGGCTTATCAGCAATCCTTTTATCCGCACTCTACATATTCCCCTAAGATATCATCTTTCCCATCCCTTCAAGCTCACAACCCACTCAGCTACACCTTTCTCTCAAGAGTTGACCTGCTTTCTGCTTTATTGAGATGATGCTCTCCAACATGAACTCCTTCAACTAGCACAACTAAGTAATGTATAACCCCTCCTATTATCTTTTTGCCTGTCTCAGAGGGGAAAGTGCCTCCAACTCCTTTCCAGAGCTAATTCTTCTCTGTCTGCCTTGATCTAAATCCATCCCTCTTCCTTCCAGAGCTCTGTTCCATCAGTTATCCCACTCTGTTTTTTTTGTTTTGTTTTGTTTTTGTTTTTTTTTGTTTTGCGGTACACGGGCCTCTCACTGTTGCGGCCTCTCCCGTCGCGGAGCACAGGCTCTGGACGCGCAGGCTCAGCGGCCATGGCTCACAGGCCTAGCCGCTCCGCAGCATGTGGGATCTTCCTAGACCGGGGCACGAACCTGTGTCCCCTGCATCGGCAGGCAGACTCTCAACCACTGTGCCACCAGGGAAGCCCCCAACTCTGTTTTGATTTTTTACAATTCTCCCAAATCCTTGATTCCTTCCCTTTTACATATTAATATGCTCATGTATTTTTCTACCTTAAAACAGCAAGAACAACCAAAATCCTCTCCTTTTTCCTTCTATTCATTACCAAACCTGACAAAATAATCTCTACACATTAGCCTCTTTCACACCTTAGTCATTACTAAAGCCTTTTAAAATGACCTCTCATACCACTAATTTGAAATTGCCTTCTCTTAAGTTACTATTGACATTTTAACCCCTATATCCAGTGACTTATTCTGAGTCCTTGTCTTCCTCAGTCTCCATATAGCATTTTATGTTGCTGATCACCCTGGCTTTCATGAAATATGTTCCTTGGCTTCCTTGACTTGGGTTCATCTTGGTTACCCTCTTGCCTCTTTAATTTGTCTTGCCTCTTCTTTCTGCCAAAATAGAGGTGCTCCTCCAAAGTTCAACTCTTCCGTTGTGCTCTCTCGATTCCTTTGATGATCTCAACCATTTCCAAGCCCCTGACTATCTCCTCAGTGCAGATGGCCCCAAATCTATAACCCTAGCCCAATAAATCTCCCATGCTTCAAGTCTACATTTCTAGCATTCTGCTGGACTTCTTCATTTACTACAAGCTAGACTCTTCTTCTTGACACATACTCCCAAACCAATTCTACCCTCTGGGTTTCCTGTCTCTGACAATAGCATCTTCATCCTCCCATCCCATCCCCCAGACTTCAAAGTTCAAATTACTTTTATGCATCCTTCACCTAATTAGTCTCCAGATTCCGTCAATTCTACCTCTGCCTCTCTCAAATCCATAGCTTGCTTTCCATAACCACTGCTGCTAGCCAGGATGCCACCTCTCATCTCACATATCACAACAGCCTGCTAACTGCTCCCATTTCTTCCGACTTATCCTGAATCTTCCACCACTCCCTTTCCTAATAATGTTTCATAGACTACAGGTAAAGGCACAAAGTCCTCCGTTTGGGCACTCTGATTTTCCCAGAAGTAGTTCCTACTGTTGGTCTTTACATACACTGCTCTCCAGCTGATCGAAACTTCACCTCTCAGAATAAGTTCCATACTTCCCACCTCTGAACCACATCTTCTTTCTTCTTGTATTAGTTTACTAGGGCTTCCATAACAAAACACCACAAAATGGGTGGTTTAAGACAACAGAAACGTATACGTTCATGGTACTGGAGGCTAGAAGTCTGAAATCAAGGTATCAGCAGAGCCGTGTTCTCTATGAAGGCTCTAGGGGAAGAATCCTTCCTTGCCTCTTCTAACTTCTGATGGTTGCTGGCAATCCTTCATATTCCTTTAGCTTGTAAATACTTCACTCCAATCTCTGCCTCCATCTTCATGTGGCCTCCTCCCCTACCCAGGAGAGGGTCCAAATTTCCCTACCCAATCTGTGTCCAACTTTTCTGCTTCTTATAAGGACACCAGTCATCAAATTAGGGCCAGCTCTAATCCAGTTCAATCTCATCTTAACTTGATTACATCTGTAAACTCTCTTTCCAAATGAGGTCATACTCACAGCTTTTGGCGAATAGAATTTCAACATGCTTTCTGAGGAGACACAATTCAATCCATAACACTTCCGCTCAGAGATGGATTTCTCCCTCCATCCAACTCCATCTGTCAAAATCCTTCTACTGCTTCAGAGTCTGGTTGATTTTCACCTCTGTCATCCAGTTGCTCATAATTCCCCCTCACTCCCTCCCTCAAAGTAACGTAGTATTTTTCCCCTTTTATAGCATAGCTATTTCTCCACATCTTCTCTCTGCTGCTAAATTCTAAACCTTTTAAAACATAGGACACATACATCGTTCATCTTTGTATCCCTCAAAATGCCTAGCAGAGGGCCTTTTGCTCATGAACTCACCTAGTTAAATCAAATTAAAATAAATTTCCTTCTAGATATGAAATTTTGACCATTCTCTATTTTTGCCACTTAAAGTAATTTTTCACTTATATCATTAAATCTAAATGTTGGCCAGGCACAAAGAATTTCTACCTAGACTTACTTTTGCACTGAAATGTTTCAACATTAATAACATCTCTTTTTTTAAAAAAAACTCTATAAATTGTTTTCTATAGGTCATTTTTCTATGCATCGATTTCTTCCTCAGATTATTTTGAAGTTAATATTGCAGGTGCCCTGAATTCTGTTGGAATCTAATCATCTGACATTCAGAAGATATATCAGGGAGTGGTCCAGGGAGCCTGGATTGAACATTAGACCTCAGCCTTATAGGTAGTACATTGAGAATTGAACCAGCAGAGTCAAACACATGTTCCTTCTTGCCAAATTTTTATGTTTTAAATATGTAAATAATTCTTTATTGTAAGGTTAAAAAATATGTCGTGGGCTTCCCTGGTGGCGCAGTGGTTGAGAGTCCGCCTGCCGATGCAGGGGACACGGTTTTGTGCCCCGGTCCGGGAAGTTCCCACATGCCGTGGAGCGGCTGGGCCCGTGAGCCATGGCCGCTGAGCCTGCGCGTCCGGAGCCTGTGCTCCGCAGCAGGAGAGGCCACAACAGTGAGAGGCCCGCGTACCGTAAAAAAAAAAAAATCAAAAATGTCATATTCCCAATCCCATATTAGTTTATTTTTGATTCCTGAAAATTTTAACTTGGAAAAAGATGGAGTAACTCATGAGTACTCATATCTTAATTAGAGTAGGTATGTATTCTAGTTTTTAATCTAGAGTTGCCAAATATATATTTGTGTGTGTGTGTGTCTGTGTGTGCATGTATATGTATTCATGCAATGGCTGAAATCTGATTAATCCCCTAAATAGATTGAGCACATGCTCAGTGGGAGCATCCTGACCCTGGGCTTTTAGTCAAGGATATGGTTCTCTTTTTAATGCATATTTGGGACTGACAGACAGAATCACTAAGGATCAGCAGTCATGGGGAGAAAAGGAAAAACAGGTGAAATGGTAGACTGAAGTGGTGTTTAAGGGCCAGTTTCTCTGCATGTGCTTGCTCTGCAGAAAAGGTCCTAGGGGCTGTGGGGAAATAGGTGGCCTCGGGGCTGTAAGCTAATGCAGCACCGGCTGCTGTTTGCATAGCTGCACAGCCCTAGGAGAGACCTGGGAAAGCTAGCTTGAATTCCAATGAATATTTACAATTACACTTCTCCGGAGCCGAATGCAATCACAGTGCTCCAGTCTACAGGTTTTATGCATCAAAAGAAAATGAGAGGAGAGCAGCAAAAATGGAGTTGCCTTTGGAGAGATTTATAAACACAGATCTCAGCCCTTGTGGCAGAACTAAAATGCTATATTTCTGATAGGAGCAATTTATTCTTCGGGCACCCTCCTTGATACTGGGTTTTGAAATGAGAAAGTCTTCAGTAGATGGTTTTTAATTCTGAGCAAGGGAAACGTGTGGAAGGAATTGTTTTACATAATTTTGATTTTGTTTTCTAACAGAAGACCCCAAAGGGGGTGAGAAAATCCCTAAGCCCATCACAAACTCCCTCTTCTTTCAGTGTGTGTTTTTATCCTGGTCTCGTAGATTGTCCTTTCTTCCCAGGGCAGCCCTGGGAAAAGTTTCCACCATTTTGTGTCCCCAGTTTAAAGCTTTTGGATATTGATTACCAGGAATGCATGCAATCCCCTCACTCGTTTTTTCTCATGAGCTGTTGATCCACACCAAAAATCTGGGGAAAACTGGATGGGAAAAATTAGTCAGAGCCTCTCGGACCCAATGAGGCAATTTTAATTTTCAGAGGTGCCAGACTGGATGAAATTGAATGTTTTAAAAGGACGCTTATCAGAACCTGGTCTTGTGGTTCAGCTGACTAATCCCTTGGACTATCGAGATTTATATTGGATTATTTGCTAGCAGGTTGGGTTGCTGCACTAAGCAGAAGTCCTCTCTACTACCCATCCATACTTTTACCTACTTAGCCCATTTTTTCCCGTCAAGATACTACTGTCTCTCATCATTCACCTTCTTGCTGACCCCTTCTACCACTAATCCACACATCCTTTCACATATCTGTCTATCCACTTGCTTGTATATATACAAGCTTGAAGCTAAGGGAGAACAGTCATGTGCCTGTATTTGTATGACTAGCCATTGGTAAATCTGAGAAAGCATGTTTCCTTCTCAGATTATAATTCCTCAGATTCTTAGTTGGTTCTAGACACAGTGGAATTGCCAAACCACTGCGGGAAAAAAAGAAGTTTTAGGTTCCCATGGTGTCCATCAGCCTTCCCCTATTCTTTGTTGTAGATAAATCATATTTTGTCATTCATACATAAGTGCTATGCAAACACAGCTTCAGGGAACTCCTCCTTTCAACTAGATTGCTGCCTCTAAACTTTCCTTCAAAGAAATTCTGTAGCCACTATAGTCATCATTAGTAAGTCCCTACTGTATACAAAGCAGCATATGGTCAATGAATGTGCAGTACATGTGTAAATATTTGTTGTAAAAATCCATGAATCCAAAATAGGGAAATCTATAGAAACAGAAAGTAGATTAGTGGTTGCTTAGGGCTGGGGAGAATGCGGTGGGGTGGGAGGAAGTAGAGGAGTGATGGGTAAAGTGTACAAGGTTTCTCTTTGTGTTAATGAAAATATTTTTAAATTACCTGTGATGATGGTTGCACATATGCACATAGTGCATATACTAAAAATCATTGAATTGTACACTTTAAATGAATAAATTTATGGTATGTGAATTATTGCCCAATAAATCTGCTTACAAAAAAAGAAAAGCAATTTATAAGCCATACTAAAAAACTATTAACTCAGTACTCTATGACTGTACCCAATATTTTTAGATAAATAGTGTCATCCATTGTGTTGACTTTTCAGAAGTTTGGTTCCAACTGACTTTTAGCTATTTTTAGTAGTCCAACCTACTGTTAAGTGGTGAACATTGGCCAACAATGTTAATATCCAGAATAATGGCCAGAGGTCATGAAAGAACTGCCCAGAGAAGAGTTCCCAACATTTTTACTTGCATCTGTGAAATAAATGGATTTTCTCTTTAAATGACTTCAGAAAGGGCAATACTCATTTGGAGATATAAATTCTGGTGTGTATGTTTTTTTAAAAAGTCATCCTTCACATATCTATGTATGTATTGGTATATACATATAATTGGGAATACGTAAAGTATACAGTGTTTGTGTGCACACGTGTGTGTATTTGTATGTTCAGTCTTTGATTTGTAACAGGACAAGTAGAAGGAAATGGAAATAATTTTTTTTCTACTTATTCATTCAACAGACATTTATTAGGCTCCTAATATATGGCACAAAAATCATATGACAAATTGTTCAAGATAATCCCTTATCTGATTCCGTGGGGATAATCCAGATTTTTTGTAAATTCCAGAATTTAGACCAGAGACCAAATAATACATCAGTGCTTAAGAACAAACTTTGTAAGATAACCAGCAGAGACTGGAGAAGTTCTTTGGCAAATATTTTTTAAAGCTCCTAAAAGTGCCTTTGACCAGGAGAATATCCAAAGGTGGTATAACTAATTGTCTTGGCAATAACTTATGTATGGTTTCCATTGACCTACAAAGAGGAATCCATCTTCAATTCTTCCATTAGTTTCAGGTCCTCCAACCCTAGGTACTATGTAACTTTTACCAAAATGCTTCCCGTTGGCCCTATTAACTGATGAAAACTGCATGATAATACAACAGGAGAGGATGTTGTAGGTATTGGTGGTACCTTTGAAATCCTGTCCACTGTGCTAATGATCTTTGGATAAAAGAAGTCACTTGTATATTTCTATAGAATTATTTTAAGTTTTTGTCATTTTTCCTTCTGCTAAAAATGTACTAAGTAAAGTCATAATAACTAGCTAACTAATTGCCTCCCCCACTGATGTTCAACTTCTATAGCAACTGGGTTTGAGTGGAAATTTAGCCAGAAAACGATTTCTGTGAACTCAAGTGAAACTAATGATACCACCACATAAGAGTAAAACTGCCACCATCGTATAAAAAAAGCGCAGAGCAGATTGATATCTAAGAGAGGCCCTTTCAACCCTGCAGGCAGTGGTGTTTTCAAAAGTTTGCAAGCCGACTATTTTATCTGGTATTGTTTGAATGTTCAGATGTCCCCCAGAAGGACAGCTACATATTTTTCTAACTTTGAAATAGACATTCAACGGAAATGGGAAATAATGAGATTTGCCTGTACATTTCTGCTAATATATCAGTTCTCATTAATGGTTCATACAACCAAGATTTAGTTCCTTGGTCAACTTGAATCTCCAACCCACCTTCCAAAACTATTAGTTTGTACTGGTAATATATGACTTTTATTATCGTGGGAAAAAATGTTATTTATATACAAAGCTATAATCTACTTGGATTCCTACCTCTGGGTAACTATTGGTCAGTCACACCACCCTTTTATGTTTATGAGTACATTTATAAAATACACAAAATGATACCCAGAGGAATAAAGGAACCAACATTTGTTGCAAACATACTACATGCCAGCTGTTGTACTTGATATTTCATTGTAATCCTCAAAATAACTTTACAGTCAATGAGATTCCCATTTTATAGACAAGAAAATGGAAGTTCAGAGTCCTTCAGCCTGTGACCTTTGACAAACAGTGGTACAAGGCTTCAAACCCAAGTGGAAAGTCAAAATCTTTTAAAATGTTCAAGGTCCTACATGTACATACACACCCCTCCCCACCCCTTTTATCTCGGATCTCATTGTCTCGTCTCCTTCACTGTCCTCCAACCCTGCAAGCCTGTTCCCACCTCAAGGCCTTTTCACTGGCTGTTCTGCGGCCTAAAACCCCCTCCCCCTATATCTAAATGGCTCATCCCCTCACGTTCTCACGTCTTGACTCAAATGTTACCTAATAGGTGAGGTTTCTCCTGATCATCCTATTTAAAAACACCACCCACTCCCCGGTCACAATCTTTCTTACCCTGCTATTTTCTTTTCCTGTAGCGGTTTTCTACCCTCTAATGTTATCTTTATTGTTTGCTCCCCTCGCTAGAATGTATGCTCCACTAAGACATAGATTGTTGTCTGTGTTGTTCTTTGATGCCTCCTCAGCAACCAGAGCTGTGCCTAACATATAGTGGGGGCTCATTACGTATTTTTTACAGTAAATGAGAGACCTGATGACCTCAAAGCCTGTGCTCCTTCCTCAAATGACCCCAGTAATGAGCGTCTGGGAATATTTTTAAATATTATTAGTCTAAATCTCTCTTTCTGCTCCCCAGTTTCTCCGTCTCATCAAATAATGAGGAACAAACCCTCCCCTCAACTACCTGGCTTGTGTTTATGTGACTGAGGAACGGGAGGGGCAAGACATTATTTCCCTCATAACATTGGGCCTTTCTGTTATATGTGGGGCTGTGGGAAGATGACCTGCGTTCTCTCTCTCTCTCTCTCTCTCTCTCTCTCTCTGTGTGTGTGTGTGTGTGTGTGTGTGTGTGTGTGTGTGTGTATAAGGGCCGAGATTGTCATCTTTATAATTCATTCCCCCAGAAGGGGATTGATAACTCTCTCTGCTAGCTACCCCACAAGCTTGGTGAGTGTGCCATGGTGCTGGGCAAGCATGGAGACCAAACACCGAGAGGGAAGGAAAGGAGCTCTTTCCCCTCTGCCTGCTTGTAGCCTCCTAGGTCCGAAGAAGAGGTCTGTGCTCTGTTTGGCATTTGCAGTCTTGTTTTTGTTTGTTTTATAAATTTATTTATTTATTTATCTTTGGCTGCTTTGGGTCTTCATTGTTGCACACGGGCTTTCTCTAGTTGCAGCGAGTTGGGGCTACTCCATTGCAGTGCATGGGCTTCTCACTGCGGTGGCTTCTCTTGTTGCGGAGCATGGGCTTTAGGCGCACGGGCCTCAGTAGTTGTGGCACGTGGGCTCAGTAGTTGTGGCTCGCGGGCTCCAGAGCACAGGCTCAGCAGTTGTGGAGCACAGGCTTAGTTGCTCCGTGGCATGTGGGATCTTCCCAGGCCAGGGCTCGAACCCGTGTCCCCTGCATCGGCAGGTGGACTCTCAACCACTGCGCCACCAGGGAAGCCTGGCATTTGCAGTCTTGAGGGATGAAAAATAAATCTGAGCTTGGATTACATTTCTAGTTGGTTAAAATTCAGAATTTCATAATGAACAGTCACAAGGCTTAATGGATTTTGTGCTCTGCTCTCACTGTTGGATATTTGTTGAAATTCAACATGGAACTAATTCATCTTTGAAAGCCATCTTAAACTTTCTAATAACCCCTAAACCTGTTGGAAGAAAGGCAATGACAGAAAACAAATTCTTATCACTTCATTGGTGTAGTTCTTTGTAGGCCTGAAATGCACTCACTTTTTTCAGTTTACTAAAAATATATATATTTTGGCTGACTTGATATATAATAAGGGAAAATAGGTGGCTATAAAACCTTGGAAATGGTTAAATAAAAAAACTTTTTTTTTTATGTACAAGCTATCTCCTTCCAGACTTTTTTTCAATGTGTGTGTGTGTGTGTGTGTGTGTGTGTGTGTGTGTGTGTGTGTGTGATTATATACTAGAAGGAAATTTAGTAAGTTGTTATTTCTGAATTGTAAGATTCAGGGTGATCTTTATTTTTTTTATATGTCTGCATATTTTTCAAATTTTTTACCATAAAGTTGTATTGTATTTATAACCACAAGAGCAATTAATTTTATTAGTCATGTTTAGAAATTTTACATCATTTTCTTTGAAGATCTACAGAAGGTATTCCCTATATTCATTGTGTTGCTTTGGATCTATTTGCACTTTCTTAAGCCCTGCCGTGACACTAAAAGCAACAAAAATGTTTTACTAATTAAAAGACACTTTAATATTTTTTTCACGCTTAAAAGGCATTTTAAAAACCATGAAACCATTTATTCAGTGGGCTTTTTTTCTTCTGGAACTAATGAAAGCACACACTCACATACAATATGTATATATTTTTTTAACTTTGGAGAATGGATCCATAGAAAATGGTGCCCCCCATCTCCCACCTCCCTACACATTCATCTACTTCAAAATTTTTTAATTTCTTAATATATTTACAAAGGTCCTGGGGTCATATCTAAACTACTTATCTCGTCAACTTACAGATGAAGAAAACAAAGACCCAGCTGGGAGATGCTGAAGTGGAGGCGCCTCCTTTTGAGCCCAGGCTTTCAGAGAGGTAAACCACATACCTAATCCTTCCTAACACAGATGAAACTTCGCTTGATCTTTTTTTTTCTTGCACATATTTAATACTTTGAGAGCTTATAACCAAAAAGCAGTATTTAAAGAAACAGCACAGGTCACTTTTATTATATACAGCACAGTTAGCAAGATACTACCTTGAGTAGCTGTTTAAAGGGATCACACTTCAAAAGGTAATTGACCTAAATTCTCCTTCCTCCTCTGCACTCCAGTGAGTCTTGCCCATGTGCAGCCCTCCCATGCATCTCACACATGCAAGAGATACAGTAGGGTCCTGGGAAGCATGAGAATCTAGGCCACTGTGATTAAAACTAATTCAAACATTATTTTAATGCCTGTGTTTAGTTTGCTAAGAATTTTCAACTTCAGTGGGCGCCTAAGAGCTGACAGCTCCACTCTGGAATGAATCAGAAGTTGATTTATAGAGAAGAACACTTTAAAGTGATTACACCTGCTCTGGTCCCATCTGGTTGGGGGATGATGAAATGGAGTTCTATGTCTCTGCTTTCAAAGTGTTTGTAATGATCTGATCATAAGCAACATTACAAAACACACATATCTGAAAGACGAAACTGTACCAGGAGCAGCCTAATGTTACCTAATTTCTTTTATTAATCCCACAAAGAACACTAGTGCAAGAACTCTTAGGGGGCGGGGGGGGCATATGGTCACAAATTCAGTCACATTATTTGGTGATGTTCGCATTCCAAGGTCGTTTCATTGCTCTGCCCCCATGTTGCATTTTAGCTTGTAAATTATCTGCTAGTAATAGTCTTAGGATAAGTGTGTAACTGGTTAATGTTTTTTACGACCTACGGGAACACCAGTTTAAAGTTTTAAATATCCAACATATTAACTGGTTGTAGAAATCCTATCAGCATCAACTAACCACTGTTCCAGACATTTTTGGAACAAAATGGAATCAACAAACATCTTTGGTACATGATCTTTCTGGAGTGTTTTTGTGGCTTTCTCCCATTATTTTGGAAAATAATGTTGTTGCTATCATTTCAGAACACTTACAGAAGCAGACTTGGCATTGAAGTTCTGACTCATTTATAAAGCCATATGTTACAAATCACAGCTTTCTGTTTGGTACAAGGTGGATTACAGCAGATGTTAAGTTGGAAGATTTTTGTATTACCTGAGGTTGTCTGCTAGCAAAGAAAGGCATGGGGACAAATTTCTAACTAATATTCATATTTCTTATATGTGTCATTGTATTAGCAAGTATCCTCATTGTGTGTTCCTCAAACAAAACCATAGCCATCGCCCTTTAAATTATAAAATTAAACAGGATTTAAAAAGAGATATACACTAAGCCTTTGTTAAATAAAGAATGAAGAAGGCAAAAAAAAAAAAGATGAGATAGGGAAATGGCTGGGGGAAGGAAACAAAATCAAGCTCCTTCGAGCCTAATATTATATGAATATGAGCAAAAACCCATAAGAAGTCACTTAACAATGAGGTCAAGAATGCTGAATAATTTAACATACCCTTGGATCTTGATTTGTGACTGTCCAAAACTAATATTTCACAAGCCACATTGCACCTTGTCACAGAGTCCTATTTCTCCCTCAAGATAATGCCCAAGTATTAATGGACCCAATTTGGTGGAAATCACCTAATTGGCTGCAGTCACTTCAACTGGAACGTGACATTTTGGATTGTTCTGTAGTCATAAGGATAAGTTAGAAGCTTGAGCAGCAGAATTGCTCTTCGTGATAATTGTAGCAGAAGCTTGTGTTATCACCGAAGCTTATTATTTTGCAAGTTGTACACTCAGCTTTTTGTAAAAATTGTACTGTAAGGAAAAATCCCTGAGGATGCTTCTTTTCTCTCCTGGTTCTTCTAACACCCCCAGAGGAGGATGACCAAACAAAATGCTATGTGATTGTGTTTAAGTGCACTTAACAACATACCACTTGATAAAATATCTTAGTACCATGAATTAAACAGTTCCTTAATTCTCTGTATTCTTTAGGTTTTGTGCTTATTCAGCTAACCAAATTACTGCTAGTGAATGACATCAATAAGGGCACTCTTTGTGTCTTAGGGAAATTGTGTACCTACCTCTCCATCGGACAGGTAAATGAGGAGTAAGAAGTCTGCTTCTTGCTAGCACTGTCATTGGCTTCCATTTTGTGCATAAGCATTGTGACTGTGAAAACAGTAAGCTTATTCCTGCACAGGTGAGGGTACCAAACAGTGGACATCTTTCTCTGATTAGTAATTCTTTGTTTTTCTATAATGCTTTA
The DNA here is from genome assembly GCF_949774975.1 of Lagenorhynchus albirostris. Lineage (NCBI taxonomy): Eukaryota > Metazoa > Chordata > Mammalia > Artiodactyla > Delphinidae > Lagenorhynchus > Lagenorhynchus albirostris. The sequence goes on from NC_083113.1 coordinate 45,627,902, forward strand.
TAGTTTCAGGAGGACATATCTTCCCTCCTCCCTCTCTTCCTTCCTTCCTTCTATATTCATTGAGTAAATAAGATGATCCAGGCCCTGTGTTGGGCACTGAAGATACAAAGATAAATGAAACATAGTCTGTCCTCAAGGAGCTCCCTGGTTAATAAGGGGAGAAAGAAGAATAACCAATTACTTATAATCCTGTGCAATGAGTGCTCTAACCATATGTACTACAGAAAATGCTAAGAAGTCAGGAAGCTTTACAGAGAAGGTAATTCTGGGGCCAGAAAGATGAACAGATTTTTTTCAGTTGGAGAGTGGGGAGTGATGAGAGGGGATTGGTGAAATGATTGCCTCAGGCAGAAGGGACAGCAGGTGTTAAGGACATCAAGATGTGGAATATGTGGCAGGTGAGACCACATCAGAAAGGGATCATATGTGCCTTTGTGAAATAATAGAATATATGTATTCTATTATTTATTATAGAATTTATTATTTCATGTATATATATATGAAATATAGATAGATAGATAGATAGATAGATAGATAGATAGATAGATCTGCCCCCAGTTCCGCTCCTAAATCCCTTGAAATTTCCTGGGTGATAGGAGTGTCTTTTATTCTAATGAGGTGACTCTTCATGGGCTCATGGGTACCTTCAGGATGGGGGTTGGTCACCAGAAAGACTAAGCGGTGATTAGAAGCTTGGAACTTTTGGCCCCAGCCCCCATCCTCCCGGAAGGAGAGAGAGGCTGGAGATTGAGTTAATGATTGATCATGTATTATGTGATGAAGCCTCCATGAAAATCCCAAAAGTATGGGGTTCAAAGAGCTTCTGGTTCAGTGAACACATCTGTGTGCTGGGAAGATGGTGTATCCCAACTCCATGGGAACAGAAGCTCCTGTGCTCTGGGTCCCTTCCAGATCTCACCCTATGTATCTGTTCATCTGTATTCATCATCATATCCTTTTTTATATAATAAACTAGTAAACGTGAGTTCTATGAGCTGTTCTAGCAAATAATTGGACCCGAAGATGGGGTCGTGGAAACCTCCAATTTGTAGCCAAGTCAGACAGAAGTTGTGAGTAACCTGGGGACCCTTGACTTGCAATTGGCATCTGAAATGGGGAGCAGTCTTTGGGGAATAAGCCCTTTACCTATGGGGCCTATGCTAACTTTGGTTAGTATCCTAATTGAATTAAATTGTAGGACACCCAGCTGGCGTTAGAGAATTGTTTGGTGTGGAAAACCCACACATCTAGTGTCAGAAGGGTTTGAGAAGTGTTGTGAGTACAAGTAAAGGAAGACAGAAGAGTTTTCCTAGACAGTCTTGTCCAGGTGTCTAGACAAGTCAGCAAGCTTCTTTGAGCTTAGGAGATACACAGAGCCTATTTAACACTTCTCCATGCAGCAGTAATTGGACATTAATGCTATTAATGGGCTTTTAGCAACAGTCCATTACATATAGGGTTATATATTTTTCCTAGGCACTGGGTGCTATTAGCCAATGAAAGCTAATGTGACAACTGTAGCCTCCTCTATCAACCAATGAGCATCAGCATATCACTCTGCAAACAGTCTTACCCAATGAGCGTTCTACCACACTGCTGGAGTTGAGTGTCTTTTGCAGTGCTGATGTTTATTCTGCCATGATCTCTCTTTTTGCAATTTATTTTTGCTCTGAGAAGCAGTTTTCATCCATGTGGCTAACAAAAGGTGTGCAAGTGCTGGTGCTGGAGCAAAGAAATAAAGAGTATCATGCTGGGTGTTCAAATACAAGTGCAATAGCAGCTGCTCAAGTGAATTTCAAGGAAATGGTTGGAGAGAGAGAGTAACAATCAGCAGACAATTAGAGACCCTCGGCAGTCTGACTTTGGGAAGGGCACCATATAGAGCAGGGCATCTTGGGAAGACTGCGCAAAACCTGGCTGCAGGGACCTTGTGACCTCAGGGAAACTGGAGGGAACAAAATGGCCATTGTCAGCCATTGCCATGATATTCGGAACACCTCTTTTGTAGGGTCTACACTTTCATGACCTTGTGCAGTACTAATTCAGGTGGTACACCCCTTTCCTGAAATGAGTGCACCCCTGTGCAAAAAAGAGTAAATGGGGAATTCATGGCTTATTAAGGTGTACCTCTGGGGCCAGGCCATCTGGATTTCAAACTGAGCTCCACCAATGACCAGCTGTATCATCTTGGATATTGAACCTCACTGACCTCAGTTTCCCTATCTGTAAAATGGGAGTAACAACACTACCTACCAAACGAGGTTATTGTGAAAATAGAATAGTACTTGTAAAGTGCTTAGAATAGTGCCTGGCACATATTAAATGCTTGAAAATATTAACTATTATTATTACTGCTGTTATTGTTATTTAGTTTTCTGTCTGTAAAATGCAGAAAATTGACTAGATCCCTGAGGTGTCTCCCAGTTCTAACATTACCTGAATTTGCCAATCCCTTTCATCCTAGGAAAAAAATTGTCAACTCAGAGGTTTTGACTGAGGTCACTCCCCATCAAGGTCACATGGGGAGTAAAAAGTAAGATGCAAAACCAGACTTGGAACCCAGGTCGGCCAGCCCCTAATCATGTGCCCTTTGTGCCCCTTGATGTACCAAAAGCTAACCAGAGTGTTACCCAGAGGGGCCAGAGGGGCCCCTCACTCTTTAACTTCCCCTTCCCAAGGAGTCACAGAAACTCAGCCACTCGTTTGTTTTTGTTTTTTAACCCTTTCCATTCCTCTGCAAATCAAGATGGGAAGTGGCAAGCCTGGGGAGCAAAAGGGAATTTGTTGCCTTGGAAGATACACAACTAATGTTAGAATATTCCTCCCAGCATTTACAGCTCAAGCCCCTGCTGTTGGTCCCAGTGCCGTTAGGAGATTGATCATCCTTGCAGGGCAAGTAGTCCACTTTGCATCCAATGCTACAGTCAGTTTGCAGAAAAGACAGATCTTTGGATTTGGTCCTTTGTTTTAACTACCCTTTGCTTTTGTTTTATGTGGCTAGAATCCTAGCCATACTTGTTCCCCTTCTGCCACAATTATGGCCATTCTGCTCAGTAAAGACAGAGGAGAACAGGGAGAGAGATGAAGGGGGACATACTTCCAGCAAACTGACCTATCCTCTAGTGTCAGTCTTGGTAAATTTTGCTTTTTTTTCCTACACTTATGAAGCCTACTTACATGTAGAAGAGACTCTTGGCTCTCACTCCTGGGAATGAAGCTTTCCTCCTTTTTTTTTTCTTTTTTTGCGGTACGCGGGTCTCTCACTGCTGTGGCCTCTCCCGTTGCGGAGCACAGGCTTGGGACGCGCAGGCTCAGCGGCCATGGCTCACGGGCCCAGCCGCTCCGCGGCACGTGGGATCTTCCCGGACCCGGGCACGAACCCGTGTCCCCTGCATCGGCAGGCGGACTCTCAACCACTGCGCCAACAGGGAAGCCCTCCTCTTTTGTTTATTCTCTCTCTTTTTCCTTGTCTCTGTCCACTTAAATATTAGAATAATCATTACCCTTTTAACAGCTAAAATATCTGGGCAGATTTTTTTAAATAAGTATTTTTCGTTTGCCTGAACTGATTTTATCAGAGGAGGTTAATGTGATCATTTTAATTTGCAAAATTTCTTCCTCTTTTTGCTTCTTCCACATTGGATTCTGAGCACACATTTAATAATTTGTGATGGTTTGTATTTCAGCATCAGCTGGATATGCAGAATAGGCTCTTAACAGTCTCAGAATTTGATTATGACCAAGGAACCACTATTCTATAAACACTGAAAATTGGAAATTATCTCTAGAGCTGCTTGTTAACGAAGTCGAAGGCTAACCTTTAGGGCTCATTAAAATTCCACTGATGAAAACTCTCTCACGTGTCTCTCTTTCATGAATCCATCCCTGTTACGAGTGCTGGTATGTGGAAATTGGTTTGGGTCCTCCCCTTTTGCCCTCCCCTTTAATCTCTTGGTCAGGTTTAGCTTGAGGTTTTTAAAGCTTATAGGTTTCTCTTTCTCCCTATTCAAAGTATGTGTTGTGAATCCAAACAAATTCAAATGGGTCTCAGCATGTGTCACTGTTTCTAAACCCCTCTGACCAGGCAGTCTTGCTGAATCTGCCTTCCTCCATAGGGAAAGGAATGAAGTCACCTAAGCGTAATTAAGAGGGGGAAAAGAAGGATATGTTTTCTGTACCTGACAGTAGAAATAAAGTATACAGGCAGGGGAGATAATGACAAACCTCCAAGTAGAGTGTACGAGTGGTGGAATGCAATGAGTTGTTTTAATGAATTTATTTTTTAAATGGCAGTCGGTTAAAATACAGATTCTTATCAAGAGATCCCTGCACGGTGACAGCAGCCACTGTCCTGTCCTGCTGATGAATAAGACCTTCTAAATCATCCCAAAGTGCTGTAGCATCCATGTGCAAAAGAGCATTTGAATTCACTTGGTACATCTCTGTAAAGGAAGGATGCCATTGATGGCATATAGCATCACTATTAGTATTGCTAAACAGATGGAAAATAATTGTGTATGGAATTTGTGTTTTAATCGCATTAATGTATTTGGCAGGGAGATCCACCTAAGTACACAATTCAAAGCCTGCCTCTGATCTGGGCCCCTTAGGGGCATTTTCCATGACTGATAAACTGCTCCTCTGAGTTCATAGGCAAATGATAAAAAGAAAAAAGAAGAAGAAGAAAGCCAGGCACCAGCCTCCCATTTGAGCATTTTGTCTCCTTGGAGAATCAGACAAGCTAGCCAGGCTTGCAGTCATGCTGACGACTCAGCACACATCTCACCCAGTTATACACCCATACAGGGCTCAGTATGAATGCCCTCATCTCTCACCTCCCCCTTCTCCAGTTCCCTCCTCTCCCTTGCACACAAACGCACACACATGCTTGATGCAAAGAATACATGTGCTCTGTATTTTCAAAGATTCCTATTGCCTTTTGTATGAGCCAGTTTAGAGGCTTATAAAGTATTTATCAATAATAGCCCTTTTACGCGTTCTCCCCCCTTACCCGTCACACATTTCTTGGTTAGCACTATAATGTGACGTGATAGAAATCAAAAGCTTTCCTTTTAATGAAAATGAATGTTCTAATTATGAAATATTTTGTCTGCTAAATATTCAGCAGTAAATTAGGCTGAGTGCAGCCATAGGCAAAACCAAACCCTGTTATCTTGTCAATCTCCCTCTTACCAAGCCCCCAAAACAGAATCTAGTGAAGAAAATTTCATAGCTACTGAAAGAAAAGGTTCTATGGATTCCCATTTCGGAAGTACAATCCCCATCTTTCATCCTCTTGAGGAAGTTGATCAGATACTTCCCTCCCTTTAGAATAAAGAGATCTGAGGAGGTTTTAAATCCTTAGATGGATTTTTTTGTTTGTTTGTTTGGTGGATTTTTCCCTCTCATTCTTTCTCCTCTATAGAACACAACTAGTAAATGATTGGATCTTTGACAGAACAAAGGTATTTTTGATGGGCTCTGTAATCTAGTGCGCTAATGCGCCCAGTCCCCTCATTGTCTTGCTGTCTGATCCCATCCCTTCTGCCAGACAGTCACTGCAGGATGAGTCACTTTTAATGTCTGATAATCAAGGTGAATTTTCAAAAAGCTGCCATTTTGGAATTATGCACTATATCACAGTGTCAGGGACAAGAGGAGGAGGAAGGGTGAAGGAAAGGCTAAGATAGACACCTACTGCCCATTCGGAGAACTGCAGGACACAGCCAGCACTGTGCCAGACAAGATGTGTCTGGAGGGTCTAAGTCGATCAAGGCATCCATAATGAGGAGACTATGTTAATTATAAATTAAAAATAACTTCTGTGATAATGAAGATTATATGCACAGGAGAAAAACACCTTAGTTAAAACAGACCAGAGGGATGGAATTAAGCACCAGCCATTTGAGGGTATGGATTCTGTGGACCAATATAATGTGGTCCATTAAATAACCTAATACAGACTTACATTGGAAAAAGAATAGAAGTGAATTGTGGCTGTCTCCGTGGATGCTGTATTGTCTGCCCTCCTTATTTAAAGCAACATCAGCTGAGGGAGTTTACCTAACAGATGAATACAGCCTCCCTTCAACTAGGGAGACAGGATATTTCTGGAATCACTTAAAGGACTGAAACCTTTCTTCCCCCATGAAATGTCAAGGGAGATATCGGAAACCCCCGGTAAACAAAAGCCAATCAAATATTCTTGCAAGACTTGGACTATTCAAATATACGTTGGTCATTGTCTTCTCTAAGGTAATTAACTAAACCCATTGTTATGTTTTGTGGCTCTGGATTTTTTTTCATTGTTGGCATTGTATTAAATGGTAGGGTAGTTGAAGGAAAATGATATGAGAATAGCCTGCTACTTCTGTTGGTTATTCAGATAAGTGAACACCTATAAATAGAACCAGGATGTTTTGACTGGGGAAATGCTGTCCTCATTACAGCTGGGAGATGCTAGGGTGATTTAAAGCTGAAGCTTCAAAGCCTGGTCCTGCTTTATAAAAGCACGAAGGTTTTCATGGCTGTTTCAGTGGCCATCAGAATCTGCAGGTGCTTCATCTGTCCTGGAGGAGGGAGGGAATGACATTTCTGAGAATGCTATTTTGTAACCATGATGAATGCTAACATATTTCCTCTGACAGAGGTATTTAAATACCTGCATATCTTCTTCAACACAAGTTATATTTAGATTTTTATACCTTGTTATTCTCTACCAAAGTTAACTAGTCCATTCTCTCCGCATTCTCCACTCCCACCTTCACCACTATTATACACACGCGTATACACACACACACACACACAATACTTAACAGCTGCAAAATAAGCAGAGAAAAGGAAATATTTTACTACCGTACTACTGTTCTCATGTATATAAAAGAAGATTAGACATATGGAGAATATTTGAGATGGAAATGACCCCTTGAAGATCTTTTAGTACAACCCTGATTCTACTAAAACAATAGAGAAATGACTTGTCCTAGGACACTCACCCAGAGGGTGGCAGATGCCAGGCTAGCATCCAGGTGTCCAGCTAGCCGGCTGGCATGCTTTTCATGGCAGCATGCTCTCTTCCCATTAAAAGAATCAGGTTCCTGCAGCTTGGCTAAACAGTGATTAATGCACAGATGTCACAATGAAAAAAAGAAAAACCTGAGGAAGAGATAAGAATCATATACCTTTTCAACCATGATACATAGGAATAAAATGGAGAATGGTATAAAATGAAGAAAAGCAAAATATTAATAGAACATCTATCTAACAAAACGATCTGCCTAGTCAAGAATTCTATTAGAAGGCAGAATTGTCCTTTGAGGGAAATAGAGACATTTGGAACTAGCCAAGAAAGCAAATGCTGCTTGCAAAAGTCACACTGCTTTATTTCTCTCTGTTTTCATCTGAAATATTAGAATAATTCAGTCATATATGAGCATGGATTCTAACTGTAGTCATTGAGATTCTGCCTAGGCTCTGTAAATTAGTGACACAGCTGGAACTAGGACTAAACCAGCATTTCCTTCTCTGCTAGAATTTAGATCCTTAGAGGATACAATCCTGCCTTGCTCTCTGAGAAAAGGTCTACCTGATATGACCTGATAGGTATTTTTGCAGCTATAATTTCCTTTTTGTTATATTCTGTCTCTTGCTAGACTAATCTCTGTCTAAAACGTTCTGCACATTTTTATTAAAATATCTCCCTGGTGCATGAGGACCCTGAGGTCCTAAGCATGAAACCCTTGCATCCTCGAGTACATCCCCTATTTTAGTGTGAAACCTGATGGATTTTCTTCACAAACACAGTGACAACAAGGACATTCTTGGAGGCACTAGATAATATAGTGATAAATCAGACATTATTATAAACCAGAACAGGTCCTCCCAAATATCTCTGCTTTTCCTTTAAAAGGACTTCAAGAAAGGCTGCACTAAGAATTTAAAAGGAGAATAAAATTTATATCAATTGAGAATGTGTTTTAGCGTGATAGAGAATCTTTGGTAGCTAAAGGGAGGATCAAAATGTCAGGTATTGTGTTAAAAATGTTAACAAATAAGATGGAGGATGGTAATATGATGGTCAACAGACAATGAAAGGGTTTTAAAAAAACAAACTGTGATTCCTTCAAGTATCAAAACAAGTGGGCTTTCCTAGTCTCTCTGATCCTACTTTTTGCTTCTGGGGGAGAAAAAATTGAAGAACATACATCTGGCTGGTGGGGTAAACACAGAAACATGCTGTGTATGTTTGCTCTGGACACCTATCAGGAGTATTAAAGGGACTTCTGTGTCAATGTCTTGTTAGGAATTGGGAACATTTGGGGCTGAATAATCCTTTGTTGGGGGTAGCAAGTAGAGGCAAGAAGGGAGCTGTCTTGTGTGTTTTATGTTTAGCACCATCCCTGGCCTATACCCACTAGAGGCCAGTAACACCCACCCACCCCCGCCCCCAGTTCTGACAGCTAAAATGTCTTCAGACATTGCCAAATGTCCGTTGCTTGAAAACCACTGGAGTAGAGGGAATGGTTCTCATTTTGGAAAATAGGCTCAGTTGTCCAATGTTTTGGAGACAGTCTACTTATACATTAAGGCCCATGTTTCTGACGATATGTTCAAAACAGAGCAGTCACCTCATGGTCCCTGATGTTGCCCATGGATTGACTGATGGCTGGTTCTCCCACAGAACTCAGAGCTCAAGATACCTCTAGTCAGGGGCTTCCCTGGTGGCGCAGTGGTTGAGAGTCCGCCTGCCAATGCAGGAGACACGGGTTCGTGCCCCGGTCCGGGAAGATCCCACATGCTACGGAGCGGCTGGGCCCATGAGCCATGACCACTGAGCCTGCGCGTCCGGAGCCTGTGCGCCGCAACGGGAGAGGCCACAACAGTGAGAGGCCCGCGTACCACAAAAATAATAATAATAAAAGATACCTCTAGTCAAATCTAGAGGGATGCGTGTCTCCAAATAATTGAGCAATTGGTTATTGACATATAGAGTTGACAAGAATCAAATAGGTACAAAGCCAACTACGTTTTTGAAAGAGATATGATGTCAAAAAATTTTTTGAAAGTAATCAAAGACCTGAATAAATGGTCATGGATTGGAAGATTTTTTTTCCACGTCTTTATTGGAGTATAACTGCTTTACAATGGTGTGTTAGTTTCTGCTTTAGGATTGGAAGATTTCATTTAACACTGCAACACTTCCCAAAAAGCCACCACCATATTTTTTTTTTCATAAATTTATTTATTTATTTTTGGCTGCGTTGGGTCTTCATTGCTGCACCACAGGCTTTCTCTAGTTGCGGTGAGCGGGGGCTACTCGTCGCGGTGCGCAGGCTTCTCATTGTGGTGGCTTCTCTTGTTGTGGAGCACAGGCTCTAGGCGTGTGGGCTTCAGTAGTTGTGGCACGCAGGCTCAGTAGTAGTGGCTTGTGGGCTCTAGAATGCAGGCTCAGTAGTTGTGGCACATGGGCTTAGTTGCTCCGCGGCATGTGGGATCTTCCCGGACCAGGGTTCGAACCCATGTCCCCTACACTGGCAGGCAGATTCTTAACCACTGCACCACCAGGGAAGTCCTAGATATTTTTCAATATGATCATTTGAGACAAAAAATGACATTGAAACCCCCAGTCTTCTATAGAAAGCAGGCTAAGCCACACTAAGAAGCACATTTTTCAATGTCCTTTTCAGATGTGGCCAAGGAGGAAAAAGGGGGAAAAGGGACCCCTCAGAGCCATGGAGAACAATGAACTGGGAAGCTCCCCCAGGCAACAGAACAAGAGCCCAATCAAAACAGTCCCTACCCCTAAGGCAACCCTTACTATGTCACCCCACAAGGATTTCAGAATTGCTGTGAATCAGTGACTATTGCATGATTTCCACTTTCCCTTTCTAAATGGGTTTATTATAGTTACCCTATCCCTCTACCACCACTATATGTTGGGCATGTCGGGTGCAAGTATTGGCTTATTAGTTCATAAGTGAATGGATCAAGAGGAGCCATGTGACATCCGGTGCTCTGAGTTTGAAATGTGATTGAATAAGACTTTGGGGTGTCTTTTATAAAAAAGAGGTGAAAGTATTTTGCATATAAAATAGGGGAGAAAATATGTGTCACTGAAAGAACAGACTGAGACAGATTTTATTATTCTCAATTATTGGCTGCCCTTCTCTACAAAATGATTATACATACCACTCGTTTTCATTTGATTTTCAGCACCTATCTGTATGGGTGACTGTCTTTGATATTAGGCTTGACTATAAGACTTTCTTTTGCCAGTGAAATGTGGGTAGAAGTAATGTGTACAACTTCTCAGCAGAAGATTAGCCACGTTATTATGGTTCAATCATCACTTCTTTTTCTCCATGTCCAACTGAAAACATTGAATGGGCACCACCAAATCAATTCAGAGATTTCAGCAGAAAGAAAGATAGCCATGATCTTGGTTAGGTCTTAGATGTGAGTCTTTTTAAAATAATCAACCTTGTTTCTCAAAGCATTTCTCAATTTTATTTTTTGCTGGTTGGAAATGAAAAGTAGTTGCATTTTTCAATCTCATTTACAAATTAGCAAGTTCTTTCCTGAGCACTGTCATTCTTGTATTACCTAGTCAAATGTAGAAAATTGAAACTAAGGTACACTAGTAACATTCTGTTTCTTATCCTCTACACCTAAATCCAGAGCCAATTAGGTAGATGACCTACCTTCCTGAAAGCCAAACTTAAGCAATGCAATTTTTAAATTCAAAAACAGAGAAATATCTGAAAAAGCATTTGACAAAATCCAACACCATTTCATGATAAGAACACTCAATATGCTAGAATCAAAAGGAAAATTCTTCAATCTGAAAAAGGGCATTTACAAAACCCCAAAGCTAATATCATAGTTAGTGGTGAAAGACTAAATGCTTTCCCCCTCAGATCAGGAACAAGACAGGGATGTCTGCTCTCACCACTTCTAATCAATATTGTACTAGAGGTTCTAGTCAGAGCAATTAGACAAGAAAAAGAAAAGCCATCTAGGTTGGAAAGTAAATCTATCTCTACTTTCAGATGATATGATCTTGTATATAGAAAATCCTAGGCAATCCACAAAAAAAGCAACTATTACAACTATTGCAGGATACAAGATCAAGATACAAAAAATAAATTGTATTGCTATACACTAGCAATGAAAAATCCAAAAAATGAAACTATGGAAAAAATTTTATTTATAATAGTATTAAAAGGATACTTGGGGATAAACCCCTGAAGGTTTAAGCTAAGTAGAGCTCATTCTTTTCATCCATTATTATTTGCATTTTTGTGGATCCCTCCGGTGCTCTCTCAAAATGGTTCTACTTGAATAAGAATTTTGTTAGGTGTACCAGGTTCAGGGATAGGGGTGTTGATATGTGTACATATAGTTTTGGGTGGAGGGTAATTATCCTAATGAAGGTATTTTAACCTATGTCCTTACAAGTGGGAGATTTATATGCACACTTAATTGAAGGTGAATTAGACCTTAGGTTTCCCTTTAGCAACTTCTAGTAATGATTTACCTTAACATTTTGGGAGTCACTTTACCAATATAAATAGCTTTGTACCCTTTTATATTTTCTTACATGATTCTACATGATAGAGTTAATCACTCTGTCATCCGTACAGCATCCGTACCTTGTATAGATTCCTATTTCTGCATGTCTCCTACCGTTTTGTAATTATTTGTATACATGTCAGCCTCTGACACCAGACCATGAAAACAAAGACAGCATTTTATTTTTTTTTATACTTTTTTTACATCTTTATTAGAGTATAATTGCTCTACAATGGTGTGTTAGTTCTGCTTTATAACAAAGTGAATCAGCTATACATATACATATGTTCCCATATCTCTTCCCTCTTGAGTCTCCCTCCCTCCCACCCTCCCTATCCCACCCCTCCAGGCGGTCACAAAGCACCAAGCTGATCTCCCTGTGCTATGTGGCTGCTTCCCACTAGCTATCTACCTTACGTTTGGTAGTGTATATATGTCCATGCCTCTCTCTCGCTTTGTCACAGCTTACCCTTCCCCCTCCCCATATCCTCAAGTCCGTTCTCTAGTAGGTCTATGTCTTTATTCCTGTCTTACCCCTAGGTTCTTCATGACATTTTTTTTCTTAAATTCCATATATATGTGTTAGCATACGGTATTTGTCTTTCTCTTTTTTTTTTAACATCTTTATTGGAGTATAATTTCTTTACAATGGTGTGTTAGTTTCTGCTTTATAACAAAGTGAATCAGTTATACATATTCATATGTTCCCATATCTCTTCCCTCTTGCTCTTTCTCACTTACTTCACTCTGTATGACAGACTCTAGGTCAATCCACCTCATTACAAATAGCTCAATTTCGTTTCTTTTTATGGCTGATAATATTCCATTGTATATATGTGCCACATCTTCTTTATCCATTCATCCAATGATGGACACTTAGGTTGTTTCCATCTCCGGGCTATTGTAAATAGAGCTGCAATGAACATTTTGGTACATGACTCTTTTTGAATTATGGTTTTCTCAGGGTATATGCCCAGTAGTGGGATTGCTGGGTCATATGGTAGTTCTATTTGTAGTTTTTTAAGGAACCTCCATACTGTTCTCCATAGTGGCTGTACCAGTTCACATTCCCACCAGCAGTGCAAGAGTGTTCCCTTTTCTCCACACCCTCTCCAGCATTTATTGTTTCTAGATTTTTTGATGATGGCCATTCTGACTGGTGTGAGATGATATCTTATTGTAGTTTTGATTTGCATTTCTCTAATGATTAATGATGTTGAGCATTCTTTCATGTGTTTGTTGGCAGTCTGTATATATTCTTTGGAGAAATGTCTATTTAGGTCTTCTGCCCATTTTTGGATTGGGTTTTTGTTTTTTTGTTATTGAGCTGCTTATAAATTTTGGAGATTAATAAGACAGCATTTTATTAACTTTGCATCCCCAATACATAGAACATGTTGAATGTGTGCTTGCCATTCTGAACTCCCACTTCCATGGGACTTCAGTTTTTCACCTGCTTGAAGGCTACCTCCCTGAAATCTTCTTTCCTCCAAACTCTGAATGTCAGTCCCCTCAAAGTACAGGTTGATATATAAATTAATACATATCCTCTTTATGCATTATATTCATTTCCTTATTTCTGAAGTTACCAGTAACCATCATTTCACCATTGGCCATAAGTGAAACAGCCCATGAGAGTCACATTAAATGTGTCTTCTAATGGGGTTTCAAGCCACAGTATGAGAATAGCTTATCTGTGAACAATATTTTAAAGGTAAGAAATAAAAATTCATCAATATTTCTTAGCCCTTTTAACAATAATAAAACAATAGTAGATCTGAGAAGCTGAGATCTTCCATCTACTGTTTAAGCACAGACTATGCATGTCTTTTCAGAGAGAGACAGCTGCCCTTGTATTTAGAATAAGGACAACAAGAAGCCTGCTTATAGCTCATGCTTGATGAATATTTATTGTTCAGTACAGGCTAAAGAAACCTGCCCTGTAACTAGTGGTTCTATCACTGTGACTATCAAATCAGACATCATGATAATTGATTGAGATTTGGGTGGGATGGAGGGACATTCTTAATGGTTGATTGACTGAAAAATCCATCACTAAACAATACAGTCAACATTACAGTCACAGCTTATATATTTCTGGTGAGAGTTTTTAATCCACCCAGGCATTGTTTTTCTAGAGGTTGACTTGAAGCTCACTGGATTGATAGGTATTTTCTCATAAATATCATGTCAACTTGACCTGACCAGAGATGGAAGTTTTCCAAGACCCAAACAGCCAAAATGTTTTAGATCTGAAAGAAAGATAACACGAACATTAATTAACAGATTAGTGTCTTCCCAAGAGTATATCTTTGTGAGAAAAGTCTCTGTCATTTATCTTGAATAAATCCTTTAAAACAGTGCTACTCAAAGTATGGTCCATAGACCAGTACCAGAGAAATGTTTGTTACTGGTTCATGATGAGATAAATAATACAAAAATTAAGAATAAACATTTAGAAAATTTTATAGCAGCTTGACAGAGTAGTTTTATGTCTGAGTAATATAGTCATAAAAAACAGGCATGGTATTTTGTATTTCTTTTATATTTCATTTTTCTAGTATTCATTTTACTGTGTTTTATAAAAGTATGAGTCTATGATGATTTGGATATTTTTAAAAACTGTTCTTTACCATGGATAGTTTGGGAAACACTCATTAAAATACTATGTCTCATTTCTGCTAGCTTGCTAGTCTTATTTGCTTTATTCTACTTTCCAGACTTCATTACATTTTGTAGTCATTGCCATTTTCTCTGAACATGCTAAACTTAAGACAGTTTTCTCTCTTTAACTTGGAGGCAGTAGGTGTGTTATAGGCTCACGGTTTAAAGCCCTTAGTATTTGGAGGTTTGTTGTGGTCATAACGCTGAGAAAGCCCCCTACGAGTCCCTTTAACAATGTATTTATCATTTGGGGGGTAGAAAATTTGTTTCTGTTGGTTGTGACTTTGGCTCCTGGAATTATCAAGCTATAACAGGCTTTAGTAAATGATCCTTTCCCTGCCACATTCACAAAAACCATGTGACCCTTGCAACACTGGAGAAGTTCATCTTAATCCACCATGCCCTTCCAGCGTTACCAGCCTCCACATCATCTCTGCACAATCCAATATATGTCGGTTCTCCATGAGTATTATTTCAAGTGAACTGATATATCGTTCATTGTTATATTTCATTTGATTCTTGTGCTGAGCAGTCAACCTGTCTCCAGAAGAACTATGTTTAACTGATTATGTCTTAACCTATGACATCATATTTTTTAAAGAACATGATTTGAAGACATTGATATCTATTTCCGTTTACAGCTCCTTTTCATCCAGATTGATTATATGCTCATGAAAGGGATGTGAGTGATGGAGTGGAGAGAGCAAGACCAGAATCAGGGAGACCGGCTAGAAGGTTACTGCAATAATCCAGGCAAGAAAAATAATGAGGGGCTGATCCAGGACAGTGACAGTGGTGATGGAGAAGAAAGGATGAGCATGAGAAATATTTAGGCATCAGGACAAGAGGATTTGGTGTCTAATTAGATGTAGAGACTGAGAATGAGAAAAAAATTGAAAAAAATTGAACCCCAGTTTTTGGCTTGGGGTAACTAAGTGGAGGGTAATGAGATAGGAAGATACGAGGAAGAACAAGTTTGGAGAAATATGGAGAGAGAGGAGGTGACAGGTTCAGCTTTGAGCATACTGAGTCCAGCAGCGTGACATCCAGGCAGTTGGATATACAAGTCTGAAACTCAGGAGAGAAGTCTGGGCTACAGATTTGAAGTCATGGATCTATAAGTAATTAAAACCATGGAGTTGAATGAGAACATAGAAATGTGTAACATTTTAAAGTGTCTTTCAACCATTTCAATTTATTCAATTTCCCCTTAAAATTTAAGATTATAATTATGGTTTTTCTATCTTCCATGTGATAAAATAGGGTAAACCAGTTATATCCCAATAGTTTACATATGGGCATTATGGGATTCAATGAAAGGCAAAGCTAATCAAAGAGATCAGTTGAAATACTTACTAAACTTGGAACTCTACCCATCTCCTGGTGTAGTCCAGATTATCCAACTCCCCGTCATCCAGCTCTCCTCATTAAAAATTAGTAAAAACATACAAATGGGGGCTTCCCTGGTGGCGCAGTGGTTGAGAGTCCGCCTGCCGATGCAGGGGACATGGGTTCGTGCCCCGGTCCGGGACGATCCCACATGCCGCAGAGCGGCTGGGCCCGTGAGCCATGGCCGCTGAGCCTGCGCGTCCAGAGCCTGTGCTCCGCAACGGGAGAGGCCACAACAGTGAGAAGCCCGCGTACTGCAAAAAAAAAAAAAAAAAAAAAAACACACACACACAAATGTATGTATTAGGATTTTATGTGTCAGCCCATTTGATTCAATTTAATCATCATGTGACCCCCTAAGAGATATCAGTAAACTCATTTACAGATGAGAACATGAGCTTAGAGATATTACATGGATAGAAAATGGCTAAAGTCACCATACTTTAGCATTGTGAATCTCCTGCCATCTGGTAACATGGGCTATTGGAAAGCAACATTATTTAGTGCCCCACTCTGCACTGGTTACTCCAAATGCTGGTACCTCTGTCTGCCTCAATCAAATCAGGCACCAAATTGACTTCTGTAGCTATACCCCCAAATACAAATAGGAGATACTAACGGACACAGGAGAGAGACTTGTGTTTCAAATGACTGTCGTACCACTTTTTTGCAATAAATCTTACCAAAAGTGCATCAGGAGGCCTGGAAATATTCATCCCTCTTCACCCAGTAACCCTGCTTATACAAAATATCCTAAGGAAATAACCAGAGAGGCACCCCCAAATTTATTCATAACAAATAATTTTAGTGAGTATCTACCAGTCCCAGACACTATGTTGAGAACTGGGAATACAGCTGTTAATAAGGCATAGTCTCTGTCTTCCAGGAGCTCACAGTCCAGAGCATCAGGAGGAAGTGGTACCCACAATGATAGAGAACTTGGATGGGTATCATGGGAATACGGAAGAGGAGAATCTCACCAACCTGGGGCAGAGAAGCCTTCCTGGAGGAAGTGGTGTTTAGGCTGAGTTGATCATAGGTGTTAGCCTGAGGAAAATGGAAGGCAAGGACATCCCAGACAGAAGCAACAACATAAGCAAAATGGTTAGGAAAAAAAAACTCCATCAGGGTCTTTCAGGAATGGACAGTTTGGTGATGTCATACACTGTGTTCTGGGGCCTCACTTTTACTCTGTAGGTCAGAGATTCTCCCAGTGTGTCCAGAGCAACCCTAGTGTTCCTCAGAAGCTTCAGGGACCTTTTTCAACAGGGAGGTGGGGTGGGGCTGGGAATTGGTCCAGGCTCTGAACGCCACCACTAGTTCCCTAGGAAGTTTTACTTAAGATATTTAAAAGAAGGGTTCCACTGCTGAAAAGAAAGTTTGGAAATATTTGATGAGGAGTTGTGGAAAATCTTTAAGCAAGAGAGTGACCAGAACAGATATACATTTCAGGTGGATTACGTTGGTGGCTATGGAGAGGATACCTCTCTCAGTATTTATATATAACTAGAAACAATCTAAATGTCCAATAATGAGTGTGATAAAATAATAGCGATAATAAATAGCTACCATTTATTGAATGCTTACTGTGTGCAGGCGCAATGCTAAGTGCATGTATGCTCTATACCATTTAACCTTGATAGAAATCACATGAGGTGGAGATTATCGATATTTTACAGATGTGAGAACTGAGGCTTAATGAGGATAAGTAACTGGTTTTGCGTCACCCAACTATTAACGTGTGGGGTTGGAGTTCCAATCTGTCTGACTCATAAGGGCATGCCATCCTGCTTCCTGAGTATGATAAATCCACATGGAGGAATGTTATTCAACCCTTTAAAATCATGCTTTCAAAGACTTTAAAAAGTTAAAAGTCTTTAAACTTAGTTACCCCAAATTCTATTATCTATAGGATAATGTCAAATAAAAAAACTCAAGTACAAAAAAATATAGAATTATTCCAATTTTATTAAACATTAAAGTGTTCAAAATATTTATCCCTGAGTGTTTGAACTGTAGGTAATTTTAATTTTTGTTCTTATATCTTCCTTCCAAATTGTCTAGAATGAGCATGTTTCTTTTATCATTGGAAGCATAACTAAAAGTTATATATATTTTTTAAAAAACTTATTCAAGGTGAATTGCTGTCATCACTCATTCTCACCCTAGACGCAAGAGGAAGGATCAGTTAGTTCTTTAACACATCTTTTAGAACAACAATGCAAACTATCATGTGTGTAGAATGTAAGGGAAACTGGTCTATGCTAATTACTAGTCATATAACCTTGAAGTTAAATTCTCTGGATCTCAGTTTCTTTGCCTAGGAAATGAGGAAGTTAAGCTAAATAGTCTTTACAATTCCTAAAAACACTAAATTTCATACTTTTTTTTAGTACAAGTGAAATCAGATGGGGGCATAAAAGAAATATATTAAACTCTTCTTGCTTTAGTTAACATATCCATGGGCATTTAGGGTGGGTTCTTTGACTGGGTCTTGGCTATCTGGTAATATAATAATATGCTCAGATGCATTCACCATCTGAGCACCACTCTGTGCTTTCAAACATTTTTCTCATCTCAACTAACACCTTTCAAGGTGAGCATTATTATCCCTATTTTTGCTGATGTAGATCAAGGAGTTAAGAACCTCACAAAAGGTCTCTCATGATATGTTTTGGCCAGATTCAAGCCTAAATGCTTCTTTGTGAACTCCTAGAATTTTGTTCATTCAGACATGGAATTATTTGTTTGCTTATTTGTTTTATCATTTCAACTGCCTACTGTATTGGTTATGAAAAACACAATTTCTGTCCTCAAATGTTGTGTATTCTAAAAGAGAGACAAGGTTCTTTTAAAGAAACAACCCTGATATTAAAATTAAGAATGATATGTAATGGGGACAAATGGAGGCTTTCGACAATGTCTCTGTATCCTTTAGTGAGAAGCAAACAAAAGGACATTATTATAAAATTGCAAATGGGGGCAGAAACAGTCACTTGTGATTAGTGTCAGGGTCATTTTAATGAAAACTAACCCCAGAAATGCTTGACTAAGCAGAGGAAACCAAGGCATCATTTGGATCCTGACAGAACCAGGGCAGTTAAATCTTTCCTACCTGCATATGAGCTTAAGAGACTAAATCAGTCCAAAGCCACTGGCCATGCTAATTGCTCTAATTACTATTGCAGGAAATACTAGATAATACCTATGAAGTATAAAAGATAACCACAGCCCAAAATAATCTTGTAAACAAAGAATTCCCAGAGGAATACACAGACAGTGCTCACAAAGCCTGGACCAGCCCAGTTGGATAATAAAGCATAAAAACATGTAGTTTGACAGAGAGGATGGATTCCATAGCATAGGCTGTAGTCTCCTGCAGGGGATGACCCTGTTCAGTGAAAACACAGCACTGACAGGAAGAAATTGGGCAGGGCATTTCAGAGAGTCATTACTGGTAGCTTAGAGACACTTTGGCCCCTGAAGATTCCTTCTGCGTGTGTGTGTGTGTGTGTGTGTGTGTGTGTATGCATGTGCACACATGCACATGTAGCCTCAGGTAAAGGAACAAAATGTGGTAATTTGTTCATCTGCAGCCCAGCCTTATTTTGTGAAATGTGACTACTCATCTAGCATTTATGTGCTATGTGAAGAGGATTATATCCAACTAAGAGTTTCCAGGATTTTGTGAGGGGCTGTCCGACTTCTTAAATTCCCTGCTGTCCTGAGATGAAAGAGTGAGCCAAGGTGGTAAGCTTGATCTCAGAGAGTAAGTGAAAACAAGGTGTTTTGTGCATGAGAAGCACTGATTTACCATCTGTACGTCATTCGGTGCGTGGAGAAGAGTGTGTGGTTTACCATTGCTCCTCCAGTAGGTTATCTTCTAGGTAAAGAAGTAACTGTTGTGAAGTGCTCTAGTTCTTTGAGGAATGTTGATATGTGGATAAAGTGGGATGGATAAAACAGCACTGGACCAGAAGTGGGGAGTTGGCCTCAGCTCTACCACTATGGCTCACAAGTAAATTATTCTACAGGTGCCATTATTTCTCCATTATCAAGAGCAGAATTACATGCTTATTTGCATAAGTAACCCAGAACAAATGAAATAATATTTCAAAGCACTTAAATTTCACTGTAAGTAAAGTATAACAAGGAGCCCTTTTATGGAGCCCTATGTGCAACGTGCAGGTTCTGTGGGAGACTCAAACAAGATATGGTTCATAACTTTAGGAAGCTTGGAATCTAGTGAGGTGACAGACCAATGCACATACTGCAACCAGTTGAGGAGTAAAAGACATTGAGATCATTGCTGTAGAAAGTTTACTCAGTCATTCAGCAAGTATTGAAAGGCACTGTGCACACTCTAAAAGTAAATTACTTCTCTCTGAGGTTGGGGGAGGCAAAGTCATATAGCTTAATGGAAATGAGCATTTGGACTGGACATTGAATAAAAGGTTAAAATGTCTTAGCCAGAAGTGAATTGAGACAGGTGTGACAAAGGTAGTGGGGGAGTGAAAGGCATGGGAAATATACAGGGTGTGTTTGGGAAACAGTGAGTGGTCTGGTTGCGCAAAAGTCAAAAATGTGTAATTAGAAAAGGAGAAAGCAGTGAGAGATATGCCTGAAAAAATAACTTGTGGCTAGATTCAAGGTGACCAAGTTGAGAAGCTTGAACTTCATTCTGTAGCCATCAAACGCTTGTATCTGTGCTATAGGACAATATGTTTGTCAGTGGAGTAAAGCAGGAGACTGGAGGAGAAGGGGACTCAGTAGAAGATTTTTGCAAGAGCTCAGACAAAAGATACGCAAGGGCTTCCCTGGTGGCGCAGTGGTTGAGAGTCCGCCTGCCGATGAAGGGGACACGGGTTCGTGCCCCGGTCCGGGAAGATCCCACATGCCGCGGAGCAGCTGGGCCTGTGAGCCACGGCCGCTGAGCCTGCGCGTCCGGAGCCTGTGCTCCGCAACGGGAGAGGCCACAACAGTGAGAGGCCCGCGTACCGCAAAAAAAAAAAAAAAAAAAAAAAAGTAGCCAAGCTCAGGCAGAGAGGGATGGAAAAGAGATGGATGCAGAGATATGGAGGATGCAGAATCCATAGAACATGGCACCAATTTGGATATGAGGCCAAGGACAGGACAGAGTTGAAAACAACACTTCTCAAGTGTAGCTATTTGCCTTTTTCTTTCTTTTGCCTTTTTTTTTAAGCTTCAGAGATCTCAGTGCAGTACCCCTCCACTGCTGCCAGGCCGTGTATGCTTACTTCCTTTCCACTGTCAAATTCTGTCATCTGGAAAGGATGTGAAATTCATCCTACTTGGTAAAAGCTTACAATGTTACCCTTCCCAGGTATTTGCCCTTCAACAAATTTCTAAGCTTTAAGGTAGAGATAGAAACCTTTAAAAAAGAAATTTCTAATGTTAGCTAGTAATTTTCCTACTAACTAGGAAGTATTTTATTCTCAAGTTTCATACATTTCAAACTTTGCCTTGGTCCAGCCTTGTTTGTTGGCAGCGGCAGTATTCAAAATACTGAACAACTCCTTACAGCCCAGTCACTGATTGGTCCATGAAGAACACAATCACAAGCAACTGCTGGGGCCATATCAGAACATCCAGCTGAGTATCAGCATGGATATTGACATCTTAGGGGTTATTACAGCCTTACAAATAAGGATGGGCCAGCAGACCTGTAGTCAAGAATTACAGTCAATCTTTTGAAAACTAGATTACAACAGAATGAAAAGTAAACTCGAATTCACTGCACTGTCACTGAATTTCCAAAGCCTACTGATGCCAGTCCACTACCTACTGATCCTGTTTCCTAGGCCAGGTAGGAAGGGGTTGTGAAAATTCTGTGACATTACACACCTCCTCAATCTTAACCTTTCTCCCCTGCGCATGGAGTTTTTTCCCCAGTACCTTTGAGATGCTTTGGAAGAAAAGAAGCAAAGCTGCCACTGTTCCTTGCCCTGCTGCATTCCACTCTTCATTCTGCATCTCAGAACAGCAGACCCCTGGCCCAGTGAGGCTGTCTGTCATGACAGGCTAGCCTGCCTCTTATTATCCACTCAAGATTATTCACTCCCTCTTTTATTTGAAAGACCCAGATAATTTTAAATACGACCCATAAGGCTGCAGCTGTCCCCAGAAATGGAATTCTGATTAAATTCCTACTGCTCCTTTAAGAGCCAACTTAAATGTCACCTCCAAATAATAACTGCTGACATTTACTCAGTGCTTACTCTGAGCCAGGCACTTTGCTAAGGGCGTCTAATGGAGTTTCTCATTTCAGCCTCAAAATAAACCTCTGGGATAAGTGTTAGTATTATACCCATTCTACAGATGTGGAAACTGAGAGGTTAAAGAACTTACCCAAGGTCTCATAGCTAGTAAATGGGAGAGCCAGCACTCCTACACCTGGGCCCTCAGTGCTGGTACATGGTAGGCATTCAATAAATGACCCAAATGATGGACAGTCTCTGCTTCCCTTTGTAGTGTTCTCAGTGTATCCTTTATAGCATCCTTCACGTTTGCAGTGACTTATTCAGTGCTTGTCTTTCTAAATTCAACAATGCCACCATTATATCCCCCAAGACCTGGTACCATGCCTGGCATATTTTGGGTGTGCAATAAATATTTGTGGAAGGAGAAGATAAAGGAGGAAGGAAGGGAAGAACAAAAAGCCTTTCTAATTTGAGGGTTGAAAAATACAGTGACCCAATATGTACTTTTGGATGAAAAGAAGCTGTGTCACTGAGGGCTGCATGGGTCTTAGATTTAAAACACCAGGGTTACAATCCCAAATCTGCCATTTCCTGACCAAGTAACTCCCACACATAGAACTTGAAGCCTCAGTTTCTACATCTTGTAAAATGGTTTTCTTCCTTGGAGATATGAAAGTTAAATGAAATAACATACATGAATGAGGTCAGCAGAGTGCCAGCTGCTACTCAGTAATCTTTGGTTGTGCTATTGCATAAGAGATACACGGAAGGGATTGACATATTTCACATCATATAACGGAGCATGTAGTCATCACTGATACATAACATATTGCAGGAGACCAATAACTGTTTTGAGTGATTAGGCCAAATGGCCATATGTCTAAACATTAAAATATGATGTATGCAAGTATCATCAGGATCATCTATTTTACGTCTCAATGCCATCTTTACCGAGACATGGATCAGTTTATATTTATAATGCAAATGCATTGTGCTATTCCTGGTCAGAATAGTTCAAACGTCTGTTCTTTTTTCTCCCCTGCCCTTCCTGCCTCCCAACAAGTGTATGTATTCCTTCCCCACGCTCTCCCTCCAACACCCTTCATCTGCCTGTCACTTTTCAAAGACAAGCTCCTCAGAATGAAATCTCTGCTTTCTTTGTTTTCCTGGTTTCCATTTTGTATCCTAAAATATTCACTTCAAGTTCCGCTTGACAGACGTCCCTAATCTAATCTCCACGTCTGCTTTCTAATTTTCGCAGTCAGGATAAAACAAATAGGTTGGAGTTAATTGCCGGAGCAGCGGGCCGGAGCTCTGAGCTGTGATTTATGAGCTGAGGGCAGGCGCTCTGCAACACATTTTTCTTAATTTATTTTTAATGAGTCTCTCAATTAATTTTCTTGGAAACATCTTAATGATGTTGGAGGCGGGTGTTAATGAGGTCTGCACCAGCTCCTAATTTTGCATATTTTAAAGTGCCTAATGTCATCTTGAACCCCTTCTTTCCATTTTAAGAGGAGTAGAGGGAGGGGGGAGATTATTGTTGAACAGAGAATTTTCACTCTTCATGCCTCAGTCTTTGCTTAACCTTTCAGACTTTATGGGCTTATGGTGTGTCTCAGAGCAATCTCCCGCTTCCTGCTCCCCTCCCCCACCTGCTCTGGGCTGCCCGAGTCTGAGGAGCCACTGCAGGAAATGGAGAAAAGACACAATCCCCAGGAACCTGTGAGTTCTGGAGAACCATCAGTGGCCCTTAGTGAGGATGTCCAGAGGTGATCTAACCTTTCCTAAAGCAGAAAGTGCATAGGGGAAAATACTAGTAGAAGAAACCAATCAAGGGGTGTCTTATTAGCATCTGGCCATTTGTTCAGAGAACATGGTCTTCCAAATGTCTCTGCAGAGCTTGGGGCACCAGATCCACCTCCGCATCCTGCAAGACCCAGAGCAAAGTGCTTGAGTACTATCTCTGAGCCCTCTCTACTACCTTTCAATTTCTTTTTTTTTTTTTAATTAAGATATTTATTTATTTTTGGCTGCGCTGGGTCTTCGTTGCTGCGTGCGGGCTTTCTCTAGGTGCAGTGAGCGGGGGGGCTACTCTTCGTTGTGGTGCGCAGGCTTCTCATTGCAGTGGCTTCTCTTGTTGCGGAGCACGGGCTCTAGGCGCGCATACTTCAGTAGTTGTGGCACGTGGGCTCAGTAATTGTGGCTCACAGGCTCAGTAGATGTGGCGCACAGGCTTAGGTGCTCCGTGGCATGTGGGATCTCCCAGGGCTCGAACCCGTGTCCTCTGTATTGGCAGGTGGATTCTTAACCACTACGCCACCAGGGAAGTCCCTACCTTTCAATTTCAAAAGCAGTCTCCACTAAGTCCTCATCGGTCTTTATTATGTATTTTCTAGTTAGAACTTATTTTTCTGATTAAATGGTCATTAAATGCTTATGATAGAAAATTTGGGAAACACGGAAGAATGGATCAAGTACGGAAAACCAAATTCTAGTGCCGAAAAACAGCCGCTATTAAAACTGTGGTGTTTCCTTCTAGACATTGTTCTTTTCCTATTCATGGGCTTTTGGTTTTATTTTATGCAATTGTGATGGTGCTGAATATCATTTTTTCCCAGTTAACATAACATAAGTAACAAACTTCTTTCAAGCATAGTTTTTAATGACTGTTTAATATTCCATCTAGCAGATTTGTCATAATTTACCAAACCATTCCACTGCAACTGGGCATCTAAGCTAATTCTCAAACTTATCACACATACTATTGTGATGAACATCTTTGTACAGAAAGCTTTTTTACATTAGGGATTATTTCCTTTGGAACCCCTGAGGAATTACTGATTTAAAGACTATAATCCTTTTTAAGACTCTTAATATGTACTTCCAAATTACTTTACAAAGAGTTATGCCAGTTTACTTCCAATAGTAATACATCAGTGTGTCTATTTCTTCAATCTTGCCATAGTATAGAGTATCACAGTTGTAAAAAATCTTATCTGGCAGATTTTTTTTTTTTAGGTGTTGGGGGTAGGAGCTTATTATTTATTTATTTTTGCTGTGTTGGGTCTTTGTTTCTGTGCGAGGGCTTTCTCTAGTGGCGGCAAGCGGGGCCCACTCTTCATCGCGGTGCGCGGGCCTCTCACTATCGCGGCCTCTCCTGTTGCAGAGCACAGGCTCCAGACGCGCAGGCTCAGTAGTTGTGGCTCACGGGCCTAGTTGCTCCGTGGCATGTGGGATCCTCCCAGACCAGGGCTCGAACCCGTGTCCCCTGCATTAGCAGGCAGATTCTCAACCACTGCACCACCAGGGAAGCCCTCTGGCAGATTTAAATGCATTTCTTTAATTTCTCCACTAAGTCCGCTCTTGGGATAATATTTCAGTTAAACTGAAGGCTGCTTTTACTCGGGGACTAACTAGACCATGAACCCCAATGTGGCCAAGGTTTTTCTCATGGCATGTAGTAAAGACTCAAGAAATGTTTGTTAAATTGCCTTATCCACAAAATGGAAAGTTGAGGATGTATCTCTGAGTGCCTTGTTTCCACCTGGATCTGCCCGATGGCCTCTCCAGCTCAGCTTTCCAAAACTGAATGCATGTCTCCTCACCTTACCTTTCCCCCCTTGAGTAAAGGTGGCCTCGTTGAGCAGTTCCCATAGGCTCCAGACATGCAAGTCTTCTGCAGTGTAGCCCTGCTCTCACAGCCCCCCAACACATGCACATTCAGTCCGCCATCAAGTCCTGTGGATGTACTCCCCACATGTTCGTGGCTGTCTCTCCTCTTCCTTTCCCACAGTCCTGTTTCAGACCCCTGTCTCTCACCTACACTAGTGCTGTCTCTCACCTCTCAATGGTCTTCTGCCTCCAGTTTCCCTCTGCATTTTAGCCTTTAATGTGCTGCCTTTTCCAACACAAACAAAAACCCTACAGAGATTCCCTGTTGGTATATAAAATATAGTCCGAAATGTCTATGTCATTAGGGTCTTTCACACAATTTGACCCCCTAGTACTTTACCCACTTCTCAAATATGTCATGTACTTTGTTCAGGCCATTTCTTTAGCCTGGCATGCCCTTTTTCCACTCCCCACATAGCAATTCCGTGCCACCTCTTCCATGAAGGCTTACTCACCACCTTGGCTTTCACCTATGCATCCCTTGCACATGGCAGATGCCTAGTGAATGTCTGGTGAATTAATAAGGCATCTGTAGATGTGTTTCCTTCAAAGCTGTTACCCACTATACTTTCTGGACTGTTTTATACTCTAAGTTAGATGTTTATATTTGAAAGTTTAAAGAACCCTTTAACCTGGGGCTAGATGTTCATGTTTAAAAATTTTAAGAACTCTTCAGCCTGGGAAAAAAATTAGTTTCTCAGGGCATTTCTGTTTTCTGGTAGACTCCATTGACTTATTGCTGGACATTTCTTAATTTCCGTTAAAGTATCTTTTGAGTGCTTTTCCGGCTGATTCCTTGTGCTTAGTGTTTTGTCAGAATATTCCCTGAGAAAAGACCACAGGTTCTAACTTTAGGGGATAATGGGTTCAGATAAGATTCTGTACCCAGATGCAGACTTTAATATCTAATGGTCTTACAGTTCAAACAGAATCTCTCAAACATTATCTTAAAGCTGAAGGATTTTTTTTAAGCTTTCTGACCAATAGGAACAATTTACTTACAACTGTAAGATTCTGGTCTTTGACCCTAAGCACTTGTCAAATAAATTAATAATAAGTGAAGCTCTGACATCAGAGGCATTGTTTTTGAGATACTTTTAGTTCTGGATTTATACAGGGAAAGAACAGAGATCACTAGTGGATGAAAGCCAGGATGAACAGGCAAGGGTAATAGCAATAGTTTAAGATTTGATGTTGAAGATGGCTGGCATTGATTATGTTACATAACATTACTATTGTTTCTAATATTGACCACTATATTTTAGAGTTATTTTTAATACTATAATTAAATGAATCCCTCATTTTTTTAATTTTATTTTTATTTTTTTAATAAATTTATTTACTTATTTATTTTTGGCTGCATTGGGTCTTTGTTGCTGTGCGTGGGCGTTCTCTAGTTGCAGCGAGCCGGATGCACCTTCCTTAGGGTGCACGGTCTGCTCATTGTGGTGGCTTCTCTTGTTGTAGAGCACAGGATCTAGGGGCATGGGCTTCAGTCGTTGAGGCACGCGGGCTTCAGTAGTTGTGGCTTGCAGGCTCTAGAGCATAGGCTCAGTAGTTGTGGCACACGGGCTTAGTTGCTCCACAGCATGTGGGATCTTCCCGGACCAGGGCTTGAACCCGTGTCCCCTGCATTGGCAGGTAGATTCTTAACCACTGTGCCACCAAGGAAGTCCTCTCATTTTATTTTTAATGTTTAAAATTTTGTCACCAAATGTATCAATCATGTTAGGTTTTGCTGTAGCAAACAACCTCAAATTTTAGAGACTTGACACAACCAACATTTATCTTTTGCTTGCACAAAGTTTAAGGTAGATATTTTTAGTAGGATGGCATTTCTGGGCATCTCCCTAGTGAGTCAGGGATCCAGGCTCTGCTGTCCCTAGGGCATTCTTGGAGTCCTTCAGTGGCTCCTCTGCACTGGGCTGGCCAGTGAGTGAAGGGAGGGTATGTGAAGGGTCGCACTGCACATTTTAGAGGTCAGATGTGTAAGTGTCATACTTCATTTCAGGGCTGCACTGGAGCCAACTCATTACAGCTTGCAGCAGCCACTGGTTCAATTTCCAGGCATTTTTCAAGCTGGTTGTTAAACGCAGACATTATTAAAACTTAAATTATATAAACATACAATTAAATTTTTAAAAACAAATTAAAAAACAAAGGTAATAATTATTCAAACTACCTCTTTTACTACATTTTTCTATTACCTAGGCCTGAGATTATATATGTCTCTTGTATCAGTAAGTGAGAAATATTATAGAATGGTGGCTTCTGTGCTTCTCTTCCTGACTTCATGTTCAATGACATCATGTTGGTTGTTTGAAATTAGATGATGGTGGGGCTATTTACACCATGGATATTGGAAAACACTATAAATCAGGGCTTGATTTATTGTTTTGTTGATTGCCTAGAGACTTTTACAAGTTATAGAGAAGGGCTTCCCTGGTGGTGCAGTGGTTGAGAGTCCGCCTGCCGATGCAGGGGATACAGGTTCGTGCCCCGGTCCAGGAAGATCCCACATGCCATGGAGCGGCATGTGAGCCATGGCCGCTGAGCCTGCGCATCCGGAGCCTGTGCTCTGCAACGGGAGAGGCCACAACAGTGAGAGGCCCACGTACCGCAAGAAAAAAAAAAAAAAGTTATAGAAAAAGAAATCTAAAGAGAAATCTAAAAATACAGATTAATTAAAATCATGTTGTATCTGTAGCCATTACACTATAAATAGCACAAAACATTGAGGAAATATTCTTCTAGTATTTGATAACTGTTAACTGATTCAGCAAAGAAGTTGCCGACAGTACTAATAAACAAGTAAATTCTAACATACATCTTCATTATTTCACTTACTCAATAATGTAAAAGACAATATCAACCAATATTCGTGTTGGAACTGTACTCATTCATCAAATTTGTAACCACAAGTTGGCTACAATACAAGAGTTTGGTAAAAATCAACAAAAGCATTCTGAGAGAATCAATTGGCTATATGGAAATTACAGTGAAGAATACTGCATATTTTAATGTAATGGTTATATTGTTAACTGTAAATAATGTGCTTCACAACCTTTCTATCAGCAAATTTATAATAAACTCAAGCACATATGCATATACTGTTTTATGGGGACCCTGTTGTTAAACAGTTACCAGCACACCACTGCCTCTCCTTGTGGTCTATTAGCCAGAACTCAATTACATGGTTTCACCTAGATGCAAGGATTGCACAGTAATTAGAGTAGCTATGTGTCCATGAAAGAGAAAACTGGATATTCATGAGCATAGAGGTCTGTCCCACAGTCTATCCTTCTGGTCACCAAGTATCAGTTTCTTTCTTCTCCCCACATGTAGAACACAGTCACCTCTCCCCAAGGGGGATGACTCAAAGTCCAGATTTCTCCATCAGGTAAGATGTAACTCTTCTTAGCATGGCAACCAATGAACTAAAAGAAGGAGTTATCTTCTGTCCATCCCACCCCCACCCTATATACTGTAGTGAAGCAGGGGCAAGAATTTAAATTAAAAATTCCTGGTCAGAAAAGGAATGAAAAGGAGGTACACTGCAGTCTCTCATTCCTAACAAATGCTGGAGTCCTGTGGTGCCAGCATTGTGAAGGCCTCCTACCCTGTCAAGGACCCAGTTCTGCTCTCTAGGAAGAAATCCCTTCATCTATGGATCACATCTGAAATGGGTATTGGGAAGCTGTATATATTTAACAGTCTATGGCCTGCTTTCTGCTTATGCTAGGGAGCCTAATGGTGTTTTATGTCTCAAGCAGTTAACAGCTTCTTTAATCCAGACTCGTGGTTTCTTTAGCAGTACAGTTCTCTGAAAAACTAGTATAGGCTTCTGGTTTATTTGCTTCCCATTCAGTCCCACCAGCCAATAATTTCCTAGATATGATTTTCTACCCTGCCTCATATCTCTGCTTCAGTGCCCTCAAGCCAGTCTCCATCAATTCAAAGGCACTGGCTTGAGACCATCTGGAACCATCAATGAG
Source organism: Lagenorhynchus albirostris (assembly GCF_949774975.1). Classification (NCBI taxonomy): domain Eukaryota; kingdom Metazoa; phylum Chordata; class Mammalia; order Artiodactyla; family Delphinidae; genus Lagenorhynchus; species Lagenorhynchus albirostris. Next base: position 45,657,417 of record NC_083113.1, read on the forward strand.
AATGCCATACCTTCAGTCTGGTCTTTGCCACAAGCTGGGTCATAGTTCACCTGAGAGGTTTCACCAGGCCTCTGTCAAGTATCCTCTACTGTTTGGGGTCTGGAAGGAGTGAGCTTTTTCAACCCTTTGACTATGCAAATGTCTGGACTTTTTTTTTATTCCCATTAGTTTCTGTTTATAGACCTGCCAATTCTCTCCTGAGTTCATCTCCTTCTTATAATAACAGCTCAGCAAAAGCAACCAGTGAAAATCAACACACATTACAAACAGTCTGTTTTCTACACCCTTCCTCTAGAGCCGCCTTGCTCCATTTTCGTCTAGCATCTAGCATTAAGAAATCTGCGCTCGCATGCCTCTGTAGGTGACCTGTTTTTCTATCCCCTCTGGGAACTTTCAGGATCTTCTCTTTATCCCAGATGTTCTGAAATTTCACAATGATATTCTTTGGTAAAGGCCTGATCTTCACTTCTTGGTCTGGATACTCTGTGCACCTTTTCAGCCTGAGATTCATGTCTTTAAGTTTGAGGAATTGTTTTGTATAATTTATTTGATGAGTTCCTCTTTCCATTTTATTTCTTTTCTCTCTAGAATTCCTATTAGTTGGATGTTGGGACTTCTAGATTATGGGTCAGCAAATGTTTTTTGAAAAGGGTCAGATAGTAAGTATTATAGGCTTTGGGAGCTATATATGGCCTCTGACACATATTTTTCTTTTTGTTTAATGTACAACCTTTTGCAAATGTAAAAAGCATTCTTAGCTTAAGGGACATATAAAAACAGGCCATGGGCTATATTTGGTCTATGGGCCATTAATTGCCAACCTCATGTAGATATAAATATCCTATGTCTCTTATCTGTTCTCTCATATTTTTTATTACTTCTTGCTATAATTTCTGGGAGATTTTCTTGGTGTCACATTCCAACTCTTCTACCACATTTTTTAATTCAGAAATCCTATTTTTAAATTCTAAGAACTCTTTCTTATTCTCCAAATGTTCTTTTGTATGACAGCTTCTCAAATCTCTCTAAGGATATGAACTAGAGGTTGTTTCTTTTGTTTGTTTTGTTCTGTACATTATATCTATTTCCTCCATGTTCATTCTTTCTGTTTATCTATTTTTGTTTCTTCCTTTCAGTTTTGGGGTTTTCCTCAAACATCCTTGCCTGTCACTCCTATTTAAATGTGAGATTCTAAATGGGGGGAGGCTTTATTTGGGGGTGGGAATAAGGCATGCCAACTAATGGGCTTTACTTTAGGGTTGCCAGGTACAGAATGCTAGTGTGGGGACGTCTAGTCCTAGGGACCTCTAGTTTATCCAGAGAGCAAACTTCTGACCTCCTGCCTGGAGGGCCGATATGTTGCTGCTGCTGTTCTGTGCATTGAGGTTAGGAGGTGGGAGAAAGGTCAGCTGTTCTGGTCACTGATTTTGTCCAGTACCTGTGCCTAAATCCCAAGCCCTTTATCCATATCACCCTCTAAATTAAGCTGCGGCTTCCATTATTTGCTAAATGAGCCATCTCATTTAGTCATCTGCTTTCTAACTTCCAAAAATCATTGAGCTTTCATATCTGTTCAGTCACCCCTTTCACTCTCTTTCTATAGTGGGTTTGTATCTTTTTTTTTCATTTTATTTTATTTTATTTTTTAACATCTTTATTGGAGTATAGTTGCTTTACAATGTTGTGTTAGTTTCTGCTGTATAACAAAATGAATCAGCTGTACATTTACATATATCCCCATATCTCCTCCCTCTTGCGTCTCCCTCCCACCCTCCCTATCCCACCCCTCTAGGTGGTCACAAAGCACCGAGCTGATCTTCCTGTGCTATGCGGCTGCTTCCCACTAGCTATCTATTTTACATTTGGTAGTATATATAAGTCCATGCCACTCTCTCACTTCGTCCCAGCTTACCCTTCCCCCTCCCCTTGTCCTCAAGTCCATTCTCTACATCTGCGTCTTTATTCCTGTCCTGCCCCTAGGTTCTTCAGAACATTTTTTTTTTTTAGATTCCATGTATATGTGTTAGCATACGGTATTTGTTTTTCTCTTTCTGACTTACTTCACTCTGTATGACAGACTCTAGGTCCATCCACCTCACTACAAATAACTGAATTTCATTTCTTTTCATGGCTGAGTAATATTCCATTGTATATATGTGCCACATCTTCTTTATCCATTTATCTGTCAATGGACACTTAGGTTGCTTCCATGTCCTGGCTATTGTAAATAGAGCTGCAGTGAACATTGTTGTACTTGTCTCTTTTTGAATTATGGTTTTCTCAGGGTATATGCCCAGTAGTGCAATTGCTGGGTCATATGATAGTTCTATTACAGTGGGTTTGTATCTTTTTAAAACTTCTGTACAATCATTTTAATAAGGTCTCAGATGTAAACAGAGATAAACACACGTAGTTAATCCACCATATTTAATCAGGAGTCCTATATGTCTTGTTTTAGGATTTAAGATCACCTTGGATGAATGGAGTGCCATTTACAGAGATCTGGAAAGCTGAGTACTATTTAGAGTGAATGATCTGAGTAAGGATATTTACTAGGTAAAAGTGGTTCCTCACTGCCAGGCAAAGCCTTCACCATTGAGTGATACAGTGTAGAACATGTTTTGCTTACCAGTAAGACTATCCTGAGCAGGAACAGCTAACTGTGCCCTAACTATTCTACTTTCTACTTGAATCTTCTTTAGTCCACTCCAGCCACATAAGTTGCTATTCACATGAACTTCTGATACCACCCTTAGTATGAGAGGAAGTGAATATTTCTTTGCTGAGTTTGCTTTGCAGTGAGATATACTTTCAATATTGCTACCATTTTCATAAAGCACATTTTTTTAGAAGATTGGATGGAGTATTTAGATATCTCATGGTACCCTCTATACAAAAACTTTTGTGAGAATCAAGATATTTAACACTTCAGCCTCTAAGAGGAAGAAAATTCTGACATATGCTACAACATGGATGAACCTTGAGAACATTATGCTAAGTGAAATACGCCAGTCACAGAAAGATAAATACTGTATGATCCCACTTAGATGAGGTACTTAGAGTAGTCAAAATCTCAGAGACAGAAAGGAGAATGGTGGTTGCCAGGGGCTGGGGACAGGGGGAATGAGGAGTTATTGTTTAAGGGTGTAGAGTTTAAGTTTTACAAGATGAAAAGAGCTCTGGAGATGGATGGTGGTGATGGTAGCCCAACATTATGAATTTATTTAATGCCACTGAACTGTACACTTAAAAACAGTTAAGATGGTAAATTTTATGTTATGTGCTTTACTACAAAAAAAAAGGAAGCATATTTAACACTGAGCTTTATATTGTATCATCATTAAATTCTTTCAGTGAACACCGATTGAGTATCTAGTATGTACCGGGAACTGTGGTAAGCATGGAGGAGTTAACAGCAAACAAAACAGACACAGTCTCTTCCCTCCTGGAGCATATATTCCCGTTAAGAAAGATAATAAACCAAGTACTTAAAATGAAGCAGGGTTAAGGAAGATGAGTGACTAGCGTGCTCTTTTGTAGGGTAATCAGGGAAATCCTCTCTGATTATGTGGCACTTGAGCAGAGATCTGAATGATTTTAATTTCTTATGCCATTTTTAAAGAGAATTTATAATTGTGATTTAACCAAACACCCCCACACACTAAAGAACTATACTTGGAGAAAAGCTTTTAAAAAAGCTTTTAAATTTCAGTTGCCCCTTGTTCCTACAGTTGATGTTTTTGCTATTTGAGTATTCACCTATGCATTCTCTTTGGCTTTTAGCCCACATGCTTTCCTTGTTTATATTCACGTTAATAATTGTTATTTCATGACATAGACTGAACTTTTCATCCAAAGAAGTCAATGTGCTTGAGTTGATTATCTCTCACCTATGAGGATGAGGCATTATTTTCATTTTATTTGTAAGGAAACTGAGGCACAGAGACCTAAAATCACACGAGACGTTTCTGGTGAAGCCACACACAAACTTAAGCCCTCTAGCTCCAAGTCTAGTTTGTTTCATGAGACCTGGGTCACCATGTTACTGTGGGAATTGATTTGACAACTTCTCTGAAAGCACCTAGTACACCCTTAAGTGCGTTGCAAAACTTATTTTTCCTTCAACATCTTTTAACTAATAACCGCCCCCTAGGGTGATAAAACCACCCCTTGTTACCACTCCCTATCTGGAAAAGGACTTCGCTAGCACAGGATTCACTTGGCAGGCATTTTTCTTTCTTCTTTGATTGTTTCTAGCTTCCTCCAGCATATGGTAGTAGGTATTTTGGTGATTTGGGGAACTGGGAAGAGTTGGCTGCTGGATCATTTTAGTGACAAATGGCCACGAGACTAACTTAATGTGTCCTTTGGCCTGTGGACTCCTGGGGAGCATTGCTCCTGCTGTAGTAGAAAACACTTCACCTCCTCAACACTTTGTTTTGCTTTGGGTCAACCACTGGGAGACTCAGTAGCCATGGGAATGAAATTGCCCCTGGTTTCCTCACAGCCTGTCAGTCATTGTTAAATCAGAGAAGGCTGAAAAATTGATTCTTGTTTTGTCCCTGTCCAAACGTGGCAGCTGTTTAATTTCAATTAACAAACCTTGAAAAAGAATATTATGCCAGGACTAATTACAGCAGGAAGTTCCTTACTCATCTCCACTCCCCCTCCTAATTGAGGATCTGCAGTGTCCCCCAGCAGGGCTGTGAAGTTTGGGTTATCAGAAATTCTGGTGCCTGGGGCTTTGATGTAGCTCTCTTTTCAAACAAGTGACATTTTAGGAAGCACAAGCTTCCAGGAAGGATTCATCTAACTTTTTAAAGTCTAAAAATTAGCTGTACAAATCAGACTCGTGTATACCCAAACGCCAACTTGTTCACATCAAACCCTTGCTTTTTCCTCTCTATAAACAGACTGTCTGCTTTCAAAGCTCCTCCTCCTCTCCTACTGGGGAAGGCTAACCCCCTTCTCCTCCATGAAACAAGTATTTGTTCTGGTTGACACATTAGAATCTCTAATGTGCAAAGCAACCCCTTACCTGACACTTCTTAAGTTTCATTGCATCAGTCAAGTGTCTCAGCAGGAAACAGAATTCACACACACACACCCCACAATGGTACAGATGAAGAGAATTTAAGGAAGGAACTACTGAGAGAGGAGGGGACGGGTTTAAAAGAACAATCAAGGAAAGGTGGGTCGCCCAGAGACTAGCAATAACGGGAAGCTGTTACTACCCCTACGGTAGAAAGAATAAGGAAGGGACAGAGTCAGTGAGAACTAGGAGAATAGCCCAGCAGAAACTGTAGTCACAGAAGGATGTGATGTTCCCAGAGAGGCTGAAGCAGGGAAGAAATCCCCTCCTGCTTCCCAGTCTCCTGCATGTGCCTCCCTGGCCAGCCCAGCCAGGACAGTTAACTGTTGCTTCTTGTGTGTGGAGCTTGTTTTCCCAGTTTGTGTATAGTCAACTGTAGACCATTATTATGTCTTCTATTTGTTATCCCATAGGCCTTAACCTAATACTGAGCACATACGTGCTCAATAAATGCTCTTATGTTATTTGAGTATAATTATTATAGTGTAAAAAAATATAATTGAAAAAAGAGATATCACTAGATATTATTATCATATGGATAATATATAGTGATATTTCTTCTTTCATCCCTTTGTATCTGCAAGGGGCTGATTCCAGGACCCCCTGCAGGTACCAAAATCCACCATGCTCAAGTCCCTGATAAAATAAGGTAGTATTTGCATATAACATATGCACATCCTCCCCTATACTTTAAATCATCTCCAGATTACCTATAATACCTAATACAATATAAATGCTATGAAAATAGTTGTAAATACAATGTAAATGCTACGTACATAGTTACTTTTTGGAATTTTTGAAATGCAGTTGGTTGAATCTGAGGATGCAGAACCCAGGGAGCCAACTGTATGTATTTTTTATTGAGATATACTTGATATGTAACATTCTGTAAGTTTAAGATATACAATGTAGTGATTTGATACATTTATGTATTGCAATATGATTACCACCATAGCATTAGCTAACACCTCCATCATGTCTCATAATTATCATTTCTTTTTTTTAATATTTATTATTTGGCTGCACCCGGTCTTAGTTGAGGCACGTGGGATCTTAGTTGCAGCATGTGGGATTTTTTTAGTTGCAGCATGCAGGCTCTTAGTTGTGGCATGTGGGATCTAGTTCCCTGACCAGGGATCAAACCCAGGCCCCCTGCATTGGGAGCATGGAGTCTTAACCACTGGATCACCAGGGAAGTCCCTCATAATTATCATTTCTTTTTTGTGGTAAGAACATTTAAGATCTTGTTTCTTAGCAACTTTGAAGTATATTATACAGTATCGTTAACTATAATCTCTTTTCTTCAATTATATTTTACACTATAACAATTAATTAGGGCTACCCTGGTAGCATAGATGGTTAAGAATCCATCTGCCAATGCAGGGGACACGGGTTTGAGCCCTGGTCCAGGAAGATCCTACATGCCGCGGAGCAACTAAACCCTTGCGCCACAACTACTGAGCCCGCGCACAACAACTACCGAAGCCCGCCCACCTAGAGCCCATGCTCCATGACAAGAGAAGCCACCACAATGACAAGCCCGGGCACCGCAACGAAGGGCATCCCCCCCCCCCCGCAACCAGAGAAAGCCCGTGCAGCAACGAAGACCCAACGCAGCCAAAAATAAATTTTAAAAAAACAATTAATTATATGCAAATAATCTAACAAGAGCATTGATTGAGTACCTGTGTGTAATATGATAATAATATAGAGTGATGTGTGAGTTATCAGTGTAAACCAACGAGTAGGTCTCAACCAGAGAGGACCCTCTGTTAAATAAAGTAAAGAAATAGTGGAGTCAGAGAGAAATGACAGTTAAAGGGCATGTTGGCCAGGTACACTGTGCACATGACTTTCTGGGTGCAAGTGCTATTTGAGAAGCATTTCCGTGGTCTTTTATAAGAGTGTAAGTGATGAGAGGAGAGAAATTCAGTTTCCAGGAAGAAGACTCAGCAGGGCTGAGTGCCCAGGCCCAGCTGGCTATGTGGGATCTATTTAAGAGCAGAAGTGGGGAAGGGGGGCAGCACAGGTGAAACATGGAACTAGGATTCTACAAAATCATCTAGAAAAGTTCAAAAAGGATTTTGTCACTACTTATATCTAAGGTATTGCAGAGTCTGAATTCCTTCCTTTTAAGAATTGCTCTCTCTCTCTCTTGCTAGATCATTGATTAGATGGGGACAGGTGTAAGGAAATGTCACTGTGCCACTGTCAGCTCACCACGTGGTCCAGCTGACAAAACTGCAGATTCCTTTGCTCCCTCTGACCCATCTGACACTAATGCTTGAAATGTGTATTTCCCCGTATTTAAGTAAATGCTAAGGCAGTCGTCATGCTGTTAAGAAACAGATCCATTTTGCATCAATGATGAAAATCCACAAATATCATGGAAAAATTAACTTTGATTCTTTCGGTATGCGGTGTGCACCTTTATCCACAACACATTTTAGATCATGGGCTGAATTTTTCCTCTGCCCCAGATCATTGCTGAGCCACCTGCTTCTGCCAATAGTTGCCTGCCAAAAAAGCAAACTAACTTAAATTTACCTTTGGTCAAGTATACTTAGAATAGAAAATTGTGTATTCAATTTAATAACCTTCCAGGGCAGTGGGGGTGGGGTGGTGACTGGGGGCAATGAATGTCTGTGTGAATTACCAAAGAAGAGTCAAGTTAAAAAGTCTCCTCCATCATGTAAATAAATCTTGGTTTACCCTGCTGCCCCTTCAGGTTAGTATGTGATTTTTCTCCTTTGTTTGGCTGCCAGCATTCTCAAGTGGGTGATTATGTCTTCCTGCCTCCTTTCCTCTGTCACACATTCGTTATTTAGCTTCCAAAAAGCTGACTTCATGGCACTTGTGATGGTTAATTTTACATGTCAGCTTGACTGGGCCATGGAGTGCCCAGACATTTGGTCATCCTAGGCATGTGAGGGTGTTTCTAGATGAGATTAACATTTGAATCCATACACTGAGTAAAGCAGATGGCCCTCCCCAATGTGGGTGGGGCTCATCCAATCAACTGAAGGCCTGAATAAACAAAACGTCTAAGCAAGAGGGAACTCCTCCTGCCTGAGCAGGGACATTGGTCTTTTCCAGCCTTCAGACTCATATAGAAACAGCTGCTCTTCGTGGGTCTGGAGCCTGCTGGCTTTCAAATTGGAACTTATACCATCAGCTCTCCCGATTCTCAGGTCTTTGGGCTTGGACTTACACATCAGCTTTTCTCGGTCTCCAGCTTGCCGACTGCAGGTCTTGGGACTTCTTGGCCTCTAATTCCTTGTAATAAATCTCTTTAATACACACATGCACACACACAACACACACACACACACACACACACACACACACACACACCACACTTTTGGTTCTGCTTCTCTGGAGAAGCCTAACACAGCAGCATTGAAGCTATACTTTCAAATGTCACCAGTGCTCTCCCTGTCTGGTTCTGTGGACTCATCTCCACCCTCACCCTTGTAGATGCTGACACTTACTGTTCTGCCCACCCCTTGGAGGTCCTCCTTCCTCTCTCTGTCTCTTGGTTCTCAGTCCTCCTCTCATAACCTTCCCCAATTCTCACCGCTGCAATTCCCATTTCTCTATTAAATCATAACCCTGAGTTGCCCTCTACCTTTCATCACAGTATCTCCTACCACCTATTAGCCGTTGCTCCTCAATACTCCCATCTCATCTAAAATTCAGTGTCTGAATCTTCTTTCCCTTAAAATCATCTCTTTCTCCTCTTAATTCTTACTGTGGGTGAACACCTCTGTGTCTGTTTCCCCCACCCCAGGTTCCAGTAATCACCAAGTCCTATTGGTTTTTCCTTTCATCTCCAGACACGCCTTCTTTTCATTCTCTCCGCTTCAACCCTAGCCCAGCCCTCATCCCCACATGCAATAGCCTTCCTGTTGGCCTCCCCGCCTCAGTCTCTCTTGCTTCTCCTTCACCCTGCACACCACTGTCGGATGGACTGCAGCAGAACATTATTTCATCACATCTGTCCCCTCCTCAGTGACCTCCAGTGACTTAAGGAGAAGCCCAGACTTCCTTCCTGAGCCTCTAAGCCTCACCACCATCTGACCCACCCTTCCAGTGTGGCTCTCAAACAAGACAGAACTCCAGGTATTGGAGCCATGTTGCATAGGACTGCCCACCTGACACACCCTGTACTCCTTCCAACACTGAAAAATACAGAATGTAAATGACTTATTTTCTGATTCAAAATCCCCTTCCTACCTGCATTTTTTTTAACTTTGAGATTACATACAATCTGGGTGAAAATATGATTCACAGGAAGTTCACTATAAAACTTTTAGGGAGATAAATATTTCCTAGCCTGCTTTCAGTTGTTACTATTAGCTACAGTCATCATTGCCGTGCTCAGCTGAGTGAGCTGAGAGCAGTGACTCTCAAACCAAGCTCCCTGGGTTTGAATCCCAGCTCTACCACCTACAGGCTGTGTGGACTTCGGCAAATCCCTTAACCTCTTGGGACCTCAGTTTCATCATCTACAAGATAGAAATAGCAATAGTCACACTCAGGACTATTGTAAGGCTTTATAGAAAGTGGTTAGACCAGTATAAATGCTCACAATAAAGGCTGAGCTTTAGCATCTATCACATTGTTGTTGCTGATGGTGAGCTACCAATGTACTGAAATTACCCCATGCAGCTGCCCTCCTGCAATGCTGATATCACAGCCATGAATGAGTGGGCATCCTGATGCCCCCCATCTTGGCTCACCCTCAAAAGTTGTAAATATGTACAGGTCATAGAGGCCCCCTACCTGGAGGTGCCTCTGATTCTGTCTGTTTCTCAGACACTCCATAAGGACTGTTACATACGTTATTTCATTTCAACCACTCAACCACCCATACAATGAAACTGAGGCTCTCAAGAGACTCAGTAATGCGCCTAAGGCTACACAGCTAGAATTTCAGCTCAGATCTAGCTGTGCTTTTTTCTTGTGCCTCTCTGGTTTTGTCCTGTCTCTGCCGTACCCTCCAAGTCACTCTCGCTCACTTCCTCAGACCCCTCCACCCCATCTTCCAATAAGTTGTTATCCAGTCAGGACATTTACTTATTTTTAGTTGATTCAAACAGAGGCAAAGCAGTGAGATATCTTTTCCGGCTCTCTGGTTGTTGTAATTGGAGTTTCCACCTTCCTAAGCAGTGGAAAAAGAAGAGACTGAGGCCCTCAGAGCACCTGATACTTCTAAAGTTTTCCTGCGTATGTTATGCCATGGGGCGTTGAGCGTGATAGGCAGGACTGACCATGGCTCCTGCTTAATTGTTCCCATGCCAAGGACGCTGAGAGAATTGTACTTACCTTTTTTTTTGCAACTCAAATGCATGATTATCACAACGTTAGCAAATGGGAGAGGTTTATAATCATTCCACACAGTGTTACAAGGGCATGCAGTGCAGTCTGGGGAAGCCTGTTTCTTATGTGCCTCCAGTGGTTGTACTGTCATTACCGATTTAGTCAGTATAAGATCAACTAAGCTGAAGTAACAAACCCTGAAATCTAGTGGCTTAATACAACAAAAGCTTTTTTCCTTTTTATGCGAAGTCTGAACATTGGGGGTCCTCTGTGCAGTGCCTCAGGGATCTGGCTCCCTCAATATGGGGCACTGCCATCTCAACAGGAGGCTTCCAGAGTGACCATAGCAGGAAAGGAGAAAACACAGAGGTGGCACATGGGCCCTTAAACACCTTAGCCTGGAAGTGACACATGTCACGTTCACAAATACTTTAGTGGCTAGAACTTGTCACTTGGCCCTACCTAACTGCAGATGGGCAGAAGAATGTCATCTTCCTGGGTGACTAGGAAGGAGAGGAGAACAGGATATGAAAGCACACGGGTAACTGCTACCATAATATTTACATGAGAAACTACAGAAACATAAAAACAGAGTTCCCCAAACTTGTCCTGCTGAGAATACACTTTTTTAAACTATAAAAGTAATACATCTTCACGATAAAAAATAATTCAAAATGCACAGGAAGGTACCAGGTGAAGAGGAAAGTTTCCCCTCCTGTCTTATTGTTGCCCTCTCCCTCTCATCTTTCCCAGAAGTTTCTTATATATCCTTCCTGCTATTCTTTTTTACACAATAATATGTCTTAGTTTCATATCAAAACACATAGAGCTACCACCTTCTTTTAAATCCTTACATGAATTTGGTATAAATGGCCAAACAGCCCATTTAGGTTTTTTCTCATTTATTGCTCTCATAAACAATGCTGTCTTTGCATAGTTTAGTTGATGTAGTACATCTAAGAGAAATTTTTACACGTGGAACGCAGAGTCAGAGGGTATAGGCATTTTAAATCTTGAAATATACTGCCAAATTGCCCTCTCAAAAGGTGATAGGTACCAATTCGTATTTAAACAAAAAATGGTGTACCTGGGCTTCCCTGGTGGCGCAGTGGTTAGAGTATGCTTGCCAATGCAGGGGACATGGATTCGTGCCCCGGTCCAGGAAGATCCCACATGCCGCGGAGCAGCTGGGCCCATGAGCCATGGCCGCTGAGCCTGCGCGTCCGGAGCCTGTGCTCCGCAACGGGAGAGGCTACAACAGTGAGAGGCCCGTGTATCGCAAAAAAAAAAAAATGGAGTGCCTGATATTTAAATATTGGTGACATTAAGAAATTTTCGTGGATTTTGTTAGACATGACAATGATACTTTTTAAGTTCTTATTTGTTAGGGATAATTACTAAAATATTTATAGGAGAAATAATCCGAAGACTTAAATTTGCTTTTCAAAAAACTTCAAACAAAAACAGACACATAGATCAATGCAACAGAATAGAGAGCCCAGAAATAAATCCATGCTTATATGGTCAATTAATCTGTGACAAAGGGGGCAAGAACATACAATGAGGAAAAAAGAGTCTCTTCAATAAATAGTGTTGGGAAAAGGGAACAGCTACATGCAAAAGAATCAAACTGGACTACTTTCTCAAACGTATACAAAAATAAAATCAAAATGGATCAAAGACTTAAACATAAGACCTGAAATCATAAAACTCCTAGAAGAAAACATAGGCAGTGTACTCTTTGACTCGGTCTTAGCAATATTTTTTGGATCTGTCTCCTCAGGCAAGGGCAACAAAAGCAAAAACAAACAAATGGGACTACATCAGACTAAAAAGTTTTTGCACAGCAAAGGAAACCATTGACAAACAGAGAGGCAGCCTACTGAATGGCAGAAGATATTTGCAAATGATACATCTGATAAGGGGTTAATAACCAAAGTACACAAAGAATGCATACAACTCAACATCAGAAAAACAAACACCCGATTAAAAAATCGACAGAAGACCTGAATAGATATTTTTCCAAAGAAGACATACAGTTGGCCAACAGGCTTGTGAAAAGATGTTCAACATCACTAATCATCAGGTAAATGAAAATCAAAACCACAATGAGATACCACCTCACACCTGTCAGAATGGCTAGTATCAAAAAGAAAACAAATAACAAGTGTTGGCGAGGATGTGGAGAAAAGGGAACCCTCATGTGCTATTGGTGGGATTGTAAATTGGTGCAGCCACTGTGGAAAACAGTATGGAGGTATCTCACAAAATTAAAGTTAGGACTACCATATGATCCAGCAACTTCGCTTCCGGGTACTTACTGAAAGAAATCAAAACGCTAATGCAAAAAGATATATGCGCACTAATGTTCCTTGCAGCATTATTTACAAGAGCCAAGATATGGGATCAACCTAAGTATCCATCGACTGATGAATGGATAAAGAAGATGTGGTACATACATTCAATGGAATATTACTCAGCCATTTTAAAAAATGAAATCTTGCCATTTACGACAACATGGATTGACCCAGAGGGTGTCATCTAAGTGAAATAAATCAGACAGAGAAAGACAAATACTGTATGATCTCACTTATATGTGGAATCTAAAAATCAAAACAAAACAAAAACAAACTTACAGATACAGAGAACAAACGGGTGGTTGCCAGAGGGGAGGGTGTTTGGGGGTTCGGCAAATATGTGAAGGGGATTAAGAGGTATAAACCTCCGATTATAAAATAAATAAGCGACCAGGATGTAATGTACAGCATAAGGAATATGGTCAATAATGTTGTAACAACTTTGAATGGGAACAGATGGTTACTAAACTTATCGTGGTGATCAGTCATTTCCTAATGTATGTAAATGTTGAATCACTATGTAGTTCACCTAAAACTAACATAATATTTTATGTCAAATATATTTCAATTAAATAAATAAATGAATATTTTAGAAATTAAAAAAACTCAAGCAAAAAAAGTGGATTGGGAATGGTTGAAACAAGACTGGCAAACCCTTGATCGTTGTTGAAGTGGGTGATTCCTTATACTCTTCTCTGACATTTGTATATATTTTATATTTTCCATAACAAAACGTTAATTCTTTAGGTTTACTCTAAGAGGAGATGTGCGAGACCCTCATCACAGCACATTATCAACTTCCTGATTAAAGTCAGATGTGCCCTGGGTGACAACACTGTCTAATGTGGTCAGTCAGTCGGGAAGAATTGGAGGGAGATGGAGATTTAAGATGAGGAAGAAACTAGAGTTATAAGAGAAACAGGAGGAAGAGGTTGAAGAAGGAAAAGAAGTAGAGAGGTTGCCATCCTCTCCATCCTCCCTTCCCTCCAGGCGAACCACACAGAAGCTCCTGCTTTCGAGGGTGGAATTGCATTTGGGCTTATAAGACTGTGCTCAGCAAGGGAGGGTGCATGGCAGTGGGTAAGGAGACAGGAGCAGGGTGAGCAGGGAGAAAGAGAGAAGAAAGCTCACCGAGTACGCAGCACCTCCTTTGGTGAAGCCATTTGCCGTGATGGGGAAGGCCTTGGGCTTTACATTCAGAATTCCAGATTCACATCCCTCCCTGGGCCAAGCAGCTGTGCTTATCTTCCCAGCAGTGCACCCCAAATTGTTTGCAGGTCAGCCAGAATCAAGCCAGTATTTCGATGATTCCCCTAGTGCCCCTAAATTGTGACCATGGATGTACGAGTGTATCTGTGTGTAACTCTGTGTGCCCAGCAGGAAAAAGAAATAATACCTGTGAGAGAATTCAGAAAGAGAAAACCCTATTTTTTAGGTAAGAACATGAGCACTTAGCAGTGTGAAACCAAGTGTGAGTGTGGTTGGTGATTACATCCTCCTCTGGCAAGTTCACTGAAGAAATGTCTAATCCAAGAACTGTCTTCTCTTAGGATCTGAAACCCCGATCTCTAAGAATTCTGTGCAAGAGATCACTATAAATGAAAGGTCCCTGCACGGACATTCTTAGAACTTCATGAAAGGAAGGCACTCTGTAGCCAGATGACCACATATGTGTACTGAGCGTATGTACTGTGCTCTGCATCTGCATCATTGATCCCAGTCCTGTCCTTGCATCATACCCTTTCATGTATGTAGCAAGAGCCAGCAAAGTGGCCAAGACTAGGATGTGTTGGGGTCAATATACCCACAGCAATCCAGGATGCCACAGGAGGTTATTTTCATCCTTGACATCCAGCTGCAGTTTGACATACCCTTGTGGTTGCTATAGAAGATGCCACAGAAAGGGAAAAAATGTCTTGATGAGAAAGTGATTATGCCTTCCAATAAGAGTCATCCATTCAGTGCCAATCCATGGGAGGAAATCCACTCAGCACATAGCCAAACAGTTCTTCTAGTGACTTTCTGCCTCTGCGCTTCCACAGCCCTTCACTTCAATGGGGCAAGAGGTAGAAAGCATCATTTGCTTCTAAAGAGTCAGATCACTTTTTTAAATTATGCAAAAGAGTATTTGAAAGCTGGTCCCCTGTTTGTAAGGTCTCCTGATGAAGCTTCCACTACTCTGTCTTTCTCCTAAGCTTTAAGGCCTGGTCCTTGGCCAGAAAGGCAAACTCCCAGCCCATAAATACCAGAACGACATCCCCAGTGTTCTGGCCTGTGGTGACAGAATGAACAGTAAATACAGACTGGCCCGTGTGCCAGTCAGAATAGTATGTACCCCGATGTTGCACTCTCTAATATGGCAGCCACTAGCCACTATGGCTCCTTAAACTTAATTAAAATTAAGCAAAATTTTAAATCAGTTCTTCAGCCACACTAGCCACATTTCAAGTGCTCAATAGTCACCTATGCTAGGGGCTGTCGCACTGGACAGTACAGATCTAGAACACTTCCATCATCACAGAAAGCGGTTGGGCAGCCTTACGGCTCTGATGCCATCATTTAAACTGGCATGACATCTATGAAAGGCCCCAAAACCCATGTGAAGACAAACGACGAAAACATCGTAAATCAGATGCTAGCCAGGGAGCATAACTACGCATACGTCCTCTCCTCCATTCTTGCCTTCCTGTCCTGAATGTTATCATGTGTCTATGCGTACAGCGTACTCCCAGGTGTTGGGACTCTCAGGATCTGCCCAAACAATTCAGATTCTGCCCCTGCTCTTAAAGGACTAACAATTTCGTTCAGGAGATAAGAACTGTATATAAGTAACGGTAATACTAGTAGAAAGTGATCGTTTCGTTGGAGAAGTGTGCTGAGTGTTCATGGAGTTCAGAGGAGCAAGAACGACTTCCAGCTCAAGAAAAGGAGTGGCTCTCAAAGCAGGAGGAACGTGGAGGTGAAAGAAAGACTATC
This sequence comes from Lagenorhynchus albirostris, assembly GCF_949774975.1. Classification (NCBI taxonomy): domain Eukaryota; kingdom Metazoa; phylum Chordata; class Mammalia; order Artiodactyla; family Delphinidae; genus Lagenorhynchus; species Lagenorhynchus albirostris. The sequence continues at coordinate 45,673,164 of NC_083113.1, forward strand.
CTGAGCTGGAGGAAGGGCCTGAGCAGAGGCCCAGAGGCAGACAGCTTGTTCCCTGGTGGAACCGTGGTCCTCCTCTCTCCCAGCCTCCAGCCTGAGGCTCTGTGCGGGACCCCTGCCGGCTGGCTGATTACCTCCATGCACCCTGCCAAGCAGTGGGGGATGCATGTCTACCCCATTTGCCCTCTGTTTTGATTGAGGGTCAGTCATAGAGAAGAGAATTCACTCTAGCAAGTTAAAGCAGCGTATTACAAAATTACCAGAGAAGCTTAAAGACACAGACACTAGGTGGAGGTTTCAAGAGTGACTCTGAGCACCAGACAATGGAAGAAACTGCTGTCTGGTTTGCGATCAGGAAGCCACCGTGGCTGGAAAGCAGTACAGTGAGGAAGTGGCCACCATCAAAAACCCGGACACAGTCACAGTGGTGCCGCGAGAGAAACAGTGGCCCCAGAAAGCATGGGCTCCACCCCATGCCACCTTCCATGTTTCATGCAGGGTCATCTAACTGGCAGAACTTAGATCACATTCAAAACCCTGGGTGCAAAAGCACCTGGTAAATAAAAGAGAGTATGGAAAATAATGGTTGCTAGCTTTCCAGGCTCCAAAGCACAGGAAGGAATGTTGGAAGAAGTGGGAATCCATTCTGCCTCCAACTTGCCATAGCCTCATACCCCCCAGTGATGGGAGGCTGGATGGCCAGTCATACTCCAGGCTGGTTAGCACGACTTTCAAAGGTCAGAAACTGAGACCTTTGAGAAGACTGCTAAAAGCAGCAAGCAGGAGACAACACTCATATAATCACATTAAGAGGAAAGAAAAATCCAGAAAATATTTTAAGGCAACTGGGAGTCCTTTAAAAATCAAGAGTTCTAGAACTATCCAACCTCTTTCCTTGGATGCAGCCACTGTGATTTCCAGCTTTTTCGAAGAACTGCTGGAGCCAGTGGGGCTGTACAGCATCCCACCCAGGCACACACTGAGGAAGACTGAGGGAGGCTATTTTTAGGGTGAATTTCCAAGTCTGAAAAACGCCAGCAGGAAGCTGGCACCCAGCTCCTGGTTTTGTTTGTCATATCATCCCTGCTGAGGAAAGCAAACAGCAGGTAACTGTAGAACACACCTGTCTATAGCAGCTGTTTGATGTTAGCAGGCTTTGATTGTCAACTGAGCAATTTGCTTAGGATTTGGAAACAAAGGAAGGCAATTGTGGAGAGCCGGAGGAGCAGGCGACATGCAGCATGCCTACGGGCTCCCAGCAGTCAGGAGCAGAGCACAGGAGTGAGAGATTGACACCAGAGGTGGTGCACTTTGGGGGAGCGACAGCCTCCTACGGGGAAGTAATGGGATCGCTGCAACAAAGTGCCAACTCCCTATTCCAATAAAGCCTCAATGTCACTAAAGACCATGCTACCAGTGAACAATTCTAATGAGTGTCAGGGTGGGACCTAGGGGAGGAAACATGCATAGTTAGAGAAAAACATCAGTAAGGACTCCAGAAGGATGCTAGCCAAAATGGTTTATAGTGACAGATTTATTACTTAAAAAAATGTCTAAACCTGCCTGTCTGTCCTTCAAGATCCAGCTCAAATCCCAAATCAGTTCATTCACTCACTCACTCACTCATTCATTCATTCATTCATTCAAGGGTATCTATTCAACTTACAACACACCATGCTAATCAGGGTGTCCATAGGGAGATAAGTGAAAGAGACAATCTTCTCTAAAGCAACTTCTCTCTAATAGGGAGATAAGACATGAATAAATAACTCCAGTACAGGGCAACAGGTAAAATGAAGTGATGTGAACATTTGAGGATGAGACAGTTAACTTCACTTTGGTGAAGGGAAATGGGGAGAACGATCTGGGAGACCTTCCTGGAAGAAGCGGCCTCTGTGAAAGCCTTCATGAGCACCCCATCCTTGGGTGTTCAGTCCCTCCAAATAACCAGAGTACTTTGCCGCTTAGCCAGCACCTACCTTATAAAGTTAGTGGTCTGTCAGTATATCTAGTCTTCTAAGTTATAGCTGACCTAAATAATGAACTTTGAAAGTATTTTTTAATGAATTGAGATAATATATATAAAGAAGGGTGTTTATCCATATAGTTGATAATTAATAAATATTAGTCCTTTTCTGGGATGGAAATGGGCCCAGAGGGAAAGGTAAATGTTGTAGATGAATATAAGCTGGAAACGCAGGACAAGCCCTGGACCAACTGCAATGTTAAGGATTGGTATTGGCAGCTTTGCTTGAATTCTTTATTATTACTTGTTTTAGAGCCAGTCCCTTCTGTATTCTGGAAAAGTGTTCACTATCATGTCAGGAAGAATTACTCTGAAAATCGCTGTTTGTTTCTAACTATGATATACAGAGGAGGCATACATGATTCTAACTGAATTAAAAACCAGATGTAATGTGGGAAGTGCTGAAGATCTTTCTAACAACTGCTGGGAATGAGGAGTATCTATAATGAAAATGTGGACATATTTCTTTTGACTTTTACACCTCTCAAACTCCAATTTAAATTTAAATCCAAATGCCTTGTTCTAAGGGTAATTGTTCAGCATAAAATTATGAACTCAGGGCTTCCCTGGTGGTGCAGTGGTTGAGAGTCCGCCTGCCGATGCAGGGGACACGGGTTCGTGCCCCGGTCCGGGAAGATCCCACATGCCGCGGAGCAGCTGGGCCTGTGAGCCACGGCCGCTGAGCCTGCGCGTCCGGAGCCTGTGCTCCGCAAGTGGAGAGGCCACAGCAGTGAGAGGCCCGCATACCGCAAAAAAAAAAAAAATTCATTACAATGCTTCTCTTCATTTCCTCTCTGACTTCTTTTCTCTCGCAGCCTCCATGGATACATCTCGTCACCAAGCCCTCTGTGTAGAGTCAGCAACGACTACCAGCAGCTCATCCTAATTCCAGACTGCCATTGTCTCTCTTCTCAGTTTCTCTCCATGTTTCCTATCCCAGCGCAGCGTTAGAACAATGGCTTCGTACGAGCTGAGTAAGTGATTTGTGACTACATTTCCGCCCTTATTAGAGGGACCTACCCTCTAAAGGGAGCTACTGCAGAAACTACCTTTTTTATCCCTCGAAAGACCTTTCCAATAATCTCCCTATATTTTTAAGTTTCCTGTTGCTTGACCTTTGATGTGGACTCTCTCAGAGCTGGGCTCTGCCTTGTCTTCATTTGGCTATTAAAGCAGGCTTTCTGTCTTTTTAAAAGAGACATTCCCAGGCTTCCCTGGTGGCGCAGTGGTTAAGAATCCACCTGCCAACGCAGGGGACACGGGTTTGAGCCCTGGTCCAGGAAGATCCCACGTACCGCTGAGCAACTAAGCCTGTACGCTACAACTACCGAGCCTGCGCTCTAGAGCCCTCAAGCCACAACTACTGAACCCACATGCCACAACTACTGAAGCCCGTGTGCCATAACTACTAAAGCCCACGTGCTTAGTGCTTCTCTGCAACAAGAGAAGCCACCGCAATGAGAAGCCCGCACACCGCAATGAAGAGTAGCCCCCACTCGCCGCAACTAGAGAAAGCCTGTGCGCGGCAACGAAGACCCAACGCAGCCAAAAGTAAAATAAATTAAAAAAATAAATTTATTTAAAAAAATAAATTAAATAAAAGAGACATTCCTAAAGAGGGAAGGTCATCAGAGGGCTAGGGCCACACGAAGACTGTCAGCCTGCAGAATGCTGCCTCCTGCCTCGGAACACAGGCAGGCTGCTGACAACACCTCAACGCAGGGAGAGGTGACCCTGGGTTGGAAAGCAAGGGCTAGGCCCTGGAAGCAGGCTCCTTAGCCCCTACAACAAGATAGCCACTCACCCTGGGAAGAGCAAAGGTACAGAAAACAAAGGCTCATTTGGCATCTCTGATATATTTGGAAGTGAATAAGACAAATAACTTAAAAGGGGCAGGGGAGATGGATGACGCTGCTAACTTGAGACTGTCCATATGAGTCTCTGATTTATCAGCCTTCATAAGAGCGGATAAGCTCTCGAAACGAGTGCTCTGTGATCGGTGGCTGTACCTCCTGCTAATCTGTGTGGCTCTCCTGGCTGGGGGTGCATGTGTGGAGGCTGCAGGTGACTGTCACAGGGACTGAAAATACACACTTTGATTCCATTATTCACTGATCCACTGGTTTGCCTTCTTATGCTGGGGCTGTTCGTTGTGGCATTCCAAGGTACAACCCAAAGCTGGCAGGAACTGTATTTCAGAACGGGTTTGGGGCGGGGAAAAAAGAAAACTATTGCTGAGAGTGGAGCCCTGTCATTTTTTTTACCCCTATTATTACGAAAGCTGTGTTCCTTGTTTTAGCAGAATGGAGTCAGAGAAACCGTGCAGCCATTCGGAAAGGAGGAGGGGAGTTCTCCCCAAGGCAGGGGGATGTGCAGGACCCAGCAGGGGGAGGGAAGCTATTATTAAAAATAAGGATAAGAAAATAGAGCTGTAAAGTGGGCGAGTAACTGGACTGAATATTGGTGCTGAACAGTGTCTGGGCACTGTCCGGGGCTGCCTGAGTAAGATTAAAATCTGCAGGGAAATTTTGTTCCTTAGCACTGGCAGAAATTAGGAATAAATTCAATTGCATTCTGCACAATAGCTGGAAGCGATTGAGGTTAAGTGGCCTCGCTCTCTGATGTGTTAGTATTACTGAGCACTCTCTGCCCATGTGACTCCCTGCAATCTGCTCTTGGAACACGTCGCCATGGCAACTGATGATTTCTATTACAGTACATTCAAGTTCACATTCTAGGCCTGTCATATGCTTGGAAATTTCCAGTTAAAATATTTATTTATGAAAAAAGCAAAAAAGAAAAAAAAAAGCCACCCCCAGACTCTTTCACGGATAGAAAACAAAAAGATACCACAATGCAGCGTGATTTATCTACAGAAGAGAAGAGATTGTTGCATTTTCACTTAGCTGTTTGTTGCCACCAAACAAAAAATTCCCCATGGGGTGACCGACTTGAAATCTCACCTACTGTGGTTTGTGTGCAGGTGTAATGTTGGTCTGAGTGCAGAGTGACAGAAGTAGCCTGAAAAACCTGCAGATCAGAGTTTCCACTTGGCTCTTTGAGATGCATGGTTCCAATTTCAGCTTCCTACTAAGGTTCTGCATCTCTTTATCTTAGTCAACCCTCAGCTGGGAAAGAGCCGCACTCATTCCTCCGCCATGAGGAAGGGGAGGCAGGATCCCTCATTGGGTGGGTCAATATTCTGGGGTCCCCAGGTGTTCTCAAGCTGACCCAGGAGAGGAGGAGGGCAGCCGGGGACATAACAGGGCACACTGCTCTCTCATAGAAGCCATACCGTGTTCCATGATAAAGATCGATGTGGCTCTCTGTGTACACCTCCCAGGCACTGCCCGCAGGGCCCCAGGGACCCCCAGCTCTTTCAGGAAGACTTCTGTTTAGGCTTGATCATGCCCAGTGATTTCTCCCCAGAGAAAGACAATCAAGGGTTAACTAAACCTTTCCTGAGAAAGAAAACATTGTTTCTTAGCCAGGCACACCCAGGGAGGAGTTGCTAACAAGTCCTCCTCTACTTTTTCCCCTTAGTCAAGCACATTAAATATGTTAATAAAAGATTCCCCAATGCTTTCTCTATCAGGAGCTTCCAGGTGGCTGCGATGACCCTAGGTGCCCAATTACCTGGTGAGGGCATCCCACAACTCACAGATGGTTCTCTCCCTAGCTATTAAAATCTCCAGTATCTTGTGTGTGTGTGTGTGTGCGTGTGTGTGTGTGCGTGTGTGTGTGTTGTGGCTTCTGCTGTGTCTGATTGGAATCATATCCTTGTTCCTAGCTAGAACCCACTTTGTTTAGAGGGCCTGTGTTTTCTTAACTCGATCATAAGAGTCACTGGACTGCTTGTTTAAAATGCGTATTCCCAAGTGTACCTCAGACTTACTGAGTCAGAATCGCCAGGGAGAGGCCTGGGAATCTGTATCTTACAATCAAGCAAATTTGAGTAGCACTGCACTTGGATTGTGAACATACTGGCAATGTGAGGGCTATCTTTCGAAAATTATCTAGTGACATACTCCTGATGTCTATATATAAGGCAGTAGGCCAGAAGTCTTCTGGGAAATTCCTAACCATTATTGGTGTAAAATGTGACGAAAAAGATTGGGCAGTGTTAAAGAAATGTAAAGAATAGATGGATGGTTGTGGTTCTGGAGAGTCCCCAGTAGAAGCGTGAATGAATTCAGTCCTGTTGATACAAAAGTATTTTCTATGCAAGAAAATACTCATTCCATGTATAAGAAAATAACTTCTTAAAACTCAGATTAACCAATGTGCCAACCCAGAAGCTCTAAAAAAGGAGTATTGTGCATGTATACCAGATAGGACTGTTTGAGAATGAAGTTTGAATTCTAGGGTTAAATTTCTAGTGCCACTCAGCAGCTTTGTCTATGAGGATTTACAGGACAGGTGTTATGTTTACAGATTGCTGACTGCACATGTAAGAATGTAGGCGAGGCAGCATAAAAGATGGCAACGCTAAAGCCAGAAACCTGACCTGGGAGATGCATGTTCTGTGTTCAGCAGAGAAGATACCAAGCGTAGAAGTAGCCCTTGCACGCTACACTCCGTGACTCTCTACACTCCTGACACAAGTGAGTGATGCCTGGACGTGCAACTGTGTTGAGAGGCTCTAGATAAAGACTTTGGTGTCGATACCACTCAAATTGATAGTTCTCCCATGTTGTTCTTTTGATCCAAAAGGGTAGGTGGTCATGTAAGGTGGCCTGAGGGACACTTGGAGAAATTACAGCAGACATGGTTAGTTTTTTAATCAACTCAGGAGTCCAGAGAAGAACTTCTTTACACACACACACACACACACACACACACACACATTTCTGCAAGCTCTGAGAGAGAGAGAGAGAGAGAGAGAGATTTGACATGGTCTTCTAGAGCCTGGACTGATGGATCCAGAAATTACCTTTTCAGATTCTGGGGTAGATTACAGACCTGTAGGCCCTATCTAACCAAGGAAACAGCAGGACCCCCAGCCCAGAATGGCTCTGGCCAAGCCTAGCTCAGGCTGTCACCTTTATGTGGGGCAGCAGCGTCACCTAGTGATCCTGTGGTTTAAGTACAAGCTCTTTTCCTGGGAACTATCCAATTTGATCAAACTGTAATGAGATCGATTTTCCATATTAATGAGTGAGAGTAGTTGTGTGTATAATCCCAGACTGGAGATGACCCCGAATTCTGTTTCTGTTTAGCTTGGAATGCATTTTATGACTGTGTGGCATTTGGATTTTCCATCAAGTAACATAAAAGAGAGCATGGCTGAGCTCATGCCAGGCAAGATGGGCAGGGGAGGCAGAGGTGTTGGCCAGGTTAACGGGGGGTTGGGTCCTTGTGTCAGTTCATTTCTCCAAGAAGCAGATGCTGAGATGGAGTTAGACGTGCAGGAGACTTAGTGAGTTTAACACCTGTGAAAGGAAAAGGGGAGAGGGATCACCATTCGGCAGGGAGAGCCTTCAGACGGCCGTGCAGATCTGACAGCTGTGAAAAGAAGATGGGATAAGAAGAGCCTCAGCCTGCAGTGCAGCACAGAGAAGGGGTTGGCCATCCCAACTGGGAAATCTGGTGCAAAGATCCAGAAAAGGAGGGCCCTGCTACCGCTGCTATGACTGGTCATTGATCGGCCTCTGCCTTGGAGACTTTCAGAGCAGGAGGCGGCCAGTTACCTGCGCTCCGGGGGGCTGATCCCCTCTTGAAGGGAGACCTAAGCAGCAGGACGCTATGGCTACCACAGACTGGAAGGGAGACTGTGCCAGGATCACACACTCGCCAGCCAACCCGCACGTCCACACAGACACGATCAGAAACAGAGCATGCAGGAACACTGTGGTCTGATGCATTTAAGTTGAGTGTAAACCTAGTACTTGTTCTCATTCCATTAATTAAACCAGAAAGTGCAACTCCTGGGCAGTGTTTATTAATCCCACCTTTCTAAACAACAAGCTGCTGGCCATCCGCGGTGTGACACTGAAACCAAGTTCAACATCAACAACGTGGAACACCAACATCATCTTAGCTTCTTTGTTGAGGATGGATTTCAGTCTGAAAATGTCTATATCCTGCCCAAGGCATGAACAGTAACCTCACACCTGTGCTGATTCTCTTCTTCCTATAAACGGTCTTTGTTGCTGTTGACCATGAGACACAACTGCCCTGGTGATATGACCTGATCTCTGTATTTAAAAACATTAAGGAACTTGCTCAAGTTCAAAGATTGTCAGAAATCCAATTTGGGTGAATTAAGAAACCCAGATAGCACAACAGACAAGGGCACAAAGTTTTCAAATAATAGTTAAGCCACAAAGGCCCAGGATACCTTGAATAAAAAATACAATGAGCACTTGACAAAGAACCTTGGAAAGATCTAAAGGTAGAAGAAAGCCCACTGTGGAAATAGAGAAAAGATGAGGAAGAGCCACACACACACACAAAAAAATGAATGCACAACTCTTTCTAAGGCTTCTCAAGGAAAGAAAGATAATAGCAGTGGAGAAGGCAGAGTGAGTTAACACCACCAAAGAGGTTAGAGGCGAGGAAAATGGTCTGGGGAGGAGGAAGTCTGGGCAATAAAGCGGCTGGACTAATAAATGAGAAGGGATGTAAAATTAATAATGACTCTGAGCGGCAGAGATACAGAGCTGCTCTTTTAAACAGATCTTTAACAAGAAAAATAAAGGAAGGGAGCATAGATAATTAGAAAGTAATGAAGACCTTTAAATATAGATGTTGAAATAAACCAGGTAAGGGAATACTTGAAAACATGGTACAATATGTAAATCAGCAGGTCTAGATAATGCACATTCCCCAACCTTAAGGGAATTAGTTAATGAACTTGCAGAACTACTGGCCATTGTTTTCAAAGGCTCCAAGAGACCAGGGATTATAAAATGAAAATATTTGACCAGTATTTTACCAAATAAAAAAAAAGTAGCCTTGATAATTACTATACCTGCCACTATACACTCTCCCCACCTCCTAGGGTTGTTGTCATGACAAACGGAATTAGAAATATTAGCTGGTGGTGGTGTGGATGATCCAGGCTGACAGACTGGAGCTGGGACATATGATCAGGGGTAATGCAGATATTTGACTTTTTGTTCAATGGAATGTATTTGGAGGTTGTAGAATTATATTTGCGGGGTTTTTGCGGGGGGCTGATACATTCCCAGAAAGCAAGGAAGAGAAAGTCTTCATTGTAGGTGCCAATCTATGATGTTAAATTTTCTGAAGTTAATCCACAGATAGATAAAGCAGTGTAGGCAGTATCAAAAATCTCCAAGTATTCTCTTTAATAAATAGACTGCAACAAGTTATTCTTTATTTTAATCAAGATAAGTAATGCATTATTTTTATAGAAAAAACAAAAAATACAGAAAAGCAATCATCATCATTATCATCACCTAACATCTTTCCACGCACTATAGCACATCCTTCCCTCCCTTTAAAATTGCTGCATAGTTATTTAACCAATAACTTTTGGACATTTAGATGATTTCTCCTTCTTTCTTCTTGCTACCAGTAACTCTGCAGCTAACATCTTTAAACAAACATCTTCATATACTTATTCTTCTCTTCCCTTAGGTTAAAGTCCTATAAAAGGAATTGCCAAGTCAATTGAAATTTTCTTAGAATTTTTGTTCCATATTGCTAAATTATTTTCAAGAAAGAAGGCAGTTACCACTCCACAAACAATAAATCAAAATTCCAGATTCTTCATGTTTACACCAATTAGATTTAATACATTTGTTTAATCTTCCAGTTCAATAACATGTTAAACATCCCAAAGCCATTGAATTTGGATCATTAAATAGAACAAAACACCTAAGGAAATATATGTATTTTCTATATTGGCCTTAAACTATTTGGGGATAATTCTCTTTTCTCTCTCTCTCTTTTCTCCCTCTTTCTCTCCACCTCTCTTCTTTTCTTTCTCTCCTTCCTTCCTTGCCTGTCTGCCTGCCTTTCTTTTTGAGTCATAGCTGTAGTGACATTTTTTTATTAAGGGGCAAGAAATTCAAATGGCACTGTTGAGAATAACAGTCTGGCTCTATCTTATAAAGTTTAACGTTTGCAAGCCTCTGAACCAGGCATACATGTTGGAGAAACACTTGCAAAAGAGAGTGAGAATGCCCAAGAATGCACACAGCAGCCCTGTCTGGCATAGCTAAGGAACTACCAACAGCCCAGGTGTACATCCGCAGGAAAAGGGACGAGTAAATTGTGCCATATTCCCACAATGGACTGTCGTACAGCAGTGAAATGGATGAACCACGACTAAATGCAATCACATGCAGGAATCTTAGAAACAGCATTGAATGAAAATAGCAAGCTGCAGAAGATTAGGTACAGAACGATACAATTTTTATAAAGCTCAAAAGCAAGCAAACTTAAAAAGCTTATTGCTAGGGGTACATACATAGGTGATAAAAGCATTTTTTTCATCAGGTAAATAATGAACACAAAATCCAGGACAGTGGTTACCTCTTGGGGGAGACAGGGTCAGAGGAATGAAACAGAAGGAACTCTTAGATGCCACACCGGGAATGGTTCAGCTCCCAGAGGGATCACACTTATTCATTTTATTGTTCTGTTTTATATGTGTTATAAGCATCTGAGTGTATCAACCACAGAGAGGTGGTTATGTATTGCATCACTCGTTAGCAAATTTCATTTGCTAATACGTCAGATAGTGCTCTTATGTCCCCAAAGAGCATAAGCAGTTTTTCACTGCTAAAACCAGGCCCCCATACTTTGCCGGCTAGAGGCCTGCCACCGAGAATATAGAACAGAGCCTCTCTGCAGGATTCCACAATTCCCCAGAGAAGTGGCTGTGCCCTTACACCTCAAGTGGAGAATTCCCTTCGCTCTGGAGAATCCAGAAGGGAGGAAAATGAGCTGGCATATACTATAGGCACAGCTTCTGGAGGAATTCCCTAAGGCTCAGGGCTATGACCTTACCCATTCTCCTCTACTTTTCTAAAAATAGATCTCCAATTCTGGTGAATGGTTAGAGGACAATAGCCTATTTTTAAAGAAGTCCTAAATAGCAAAATCATTTTGCTTAAGCAATGAGCCAAGTCACCTCTAATGAGGTTGTGGCATTACTGGAAATAAGAGATATATTTAAATAAATAGTCCATACATTACCCCAATAAATCACTTGAAAAATATTCTCGAATGTACTAAATGTATTTTTAGTGGCATGTGCCTGACCTTTCTGGAAGAAGAAAGATAATGCTGAAACATTTTGAGAATGAACATTTATCCAAATTAGTAGTCAAGACACTAGTGAAATTGTTTCACGTTTTCTTAACACCTTTAACTATATCCTGCGTTTCAGAAACAACTTATTTTTTCTACCTTTAGTAAAATACAGGATCTGTCTGTGAAGTAGCAGGAATATGAGAGGTGAAACTTTTTTGATGACCCAATGAGAAATCCTATAATGGTCCTATTACTTCAAGGCCTCGGGCAGGATGGATACAGGTATCTGCAACATTTCATAAAATGACTCGCAGTCCATAAAATGTTAGTTTTTTATGACTGTGTTTCCAAGTGTTTTATAAGCAGTGTCATATTCTTTCTTAATAATATTCACAATAAAAATGTAAATAAGACCCATCTATTCATTTAACAAACACATTCTGAGAACCTGCTCTCCGCCTGACGCTCTGCTAGGGACACACAAGTCTTCTCTCAAAGTCCTCACAGCCCAGGATGTCTTATAAAGCCCCCTGTATTAAATCTGCATCTGAACCTCTTAATATTATTTTCCACTGCCTGAAAAAATAATAATAATATTGACCTTGTTCTGCAGAAAATGCTTCAGATTGAGGTTTGGCAGGAAGAGGTTCCACACCTCAATCTTACTCATCTCCAATGCTTCCTCCAACCCCACATCCCTCTCACTCCTCACCCTCTGCTTTTCCCCCTTCTCTGATCATTAGCCGAGGATCACTGTCTTCCCTTCCTTTTCCTTTCCTCTCTCTCTCCCCTCTTCCCTTTACTAGAAAACTCCCAGAAGAACATTCACACCACTCTCTTCTCCCAGGAACTCCTTGTCAACTACAGCGTTTATTTTAGTCCTCTGTTCTACCCACACTGTACTCACAAGGTCAGTGGTGGCCTCCTCATCTCTAAAATAATGGCCTGGTTTTCCTCATCTTACTTGAACTTCTGCTGCAGCTGACACTGTGGACCCTGCCGTCATCTCTCTGCCTTCCCTTTGGAGAGGCCCTTCTGCTAGTTTTCCTTCTGTGGGCTCCTTCTCAGCCCTCCTCACCAGCTCCCCTTTCTCTGCCCATCCCACCAGGATTGGCACTCACACCCCAAACCGCACCCCCTCTTATCCTGCTACTGTGACCACGAGGGTTCTCCTTGTGTGCCACATGTAGTCACACATCAGTGGCCCTGGGCAAACTTGTCCCTTTGCCTGGAATGCTGAGCCTGAAATTCTCATCTTACCCATTCCCCTTTCCTCCATCTGCCCAAATCCCGCTTATCTTCCAGGGACTGGTTTAAAGGGAAGGCAGCATGTAGTGGGTGGGGGCATGGACTTTGGAGCCAGACGATGGGGGTTCAAATCCTGATTCTGCATTGACAAGCTGTGTGACCTTGTCAGTTAATTTTAACTTCTCTGTGCCTTTATTTCCTCGACTATAGAATGAAGATAACAATAGCACCTGCCTCCAAAGATTGTTATGAGAATTAATGAGTTAATATTTGTAAAGTCCTTAGAGTGGTGTCATTGTAAGTACCATGAATATTTGTTTAAGGGGAAAAAAGTCAACTCTAGAAGTATTTTCCAAATGTCCGAGCTTTTATTCTCCTCTTATTAGCCCACTTATAATCATGTATTGTGTTTTTACATAAGTATTTCCCCAGTACACTCTGTGCTCCCTTGGTCAGGGACCCTGTCACCTCTGTATTCCAACCTGGCATGAGGCAATTGTCAGGAAATATTTGTTAAATGAGTAAAATTCGTAAGGGATGGGTTTTCCAGGCTACTCGATCTTAATGGCAGATCAGAGGGTGTGAGCCTAGAATGTCCTCGGGAGGTATTTTGGCAGGAGCTGAGGTCAGGGTACTAGCACTTTCCATTCCCGCAATTTCTTCAGCCCAGTAAACTGATCAGGTGACAGGAGCCATAATAGTGCCAAGCCCAATTAATCTAAACCAGAATGGCACACACTATACCTTTCTGTATCACATCAGTTGAGTTTTATTTTCCATCCTTCATACCTGTTTCCTTCTCTGTGTGTAGCTAATGAGCTTTACATTTAAAACATGAAAAGCACATAAAACATGTAAATCACAAATCAACAGTGCTTTGTTCAAGAATATCCTATTTAATCAAGAAACCTCCCAAGTAATGCACTCAATTCAGCCACCAGGTGCCAGGTGGCAATAGGCGCTGTAATGGGAGGGCTAGGAAGAATATAAGAGAAAAGCTGTGCCCCCTCCCCTTGGGTGTGAGGGCTCACAATGCCATAAATGATTAGAACACACCATCCTCCTCCTAGGCGAGCATCTTTAGAAATCAAAGCTATTCCCATAATAGCTTTACAGGTAATGCATCTGTACCTTTAATTAGCCCAATCGAGCATATAACTCGGTAAAAGTCTCTCACCTTTTTTGCTGCTTTCAACTAACTTCTGAACATTTCATTTTCTAGTAAGCTTTCGCTGCATAACAAGCAGTAATGAAATGACCGATATTAACCCATTGTTAGATTAAACAAAGTACATCATTGGCTGATAGCGTTCCATAGTATTGAGGCTTGAAATGGGTCCTATCCTATGATGAAAACATTTGGTATTTGTCTAATGAGACCATTCTTGTACCTACAAAGGAAAAAAGACATTGTATTAAAACATTTCATGTTAACGACGCTGTGTTCAGCACTTTCCGCTCCCAGCCACATCTGAGGGTGAGGCAGGTTTCTCGATATTAAATGCTGCAGTTGGGCCCATATTCTTAGCAAGATGTCTGATTGGCTACTCCCCAAATATAACTAAAATTGGCTTAAAATAGAACAATCACATGCTAACCTGTAGCATTAGCAACTCTATTAACAGCCAATTTCACATCCACACCAGAGGGAGTAAAAGGTAATTTGCTCATTATCAACACCCTCTGGCAGTGGAAGGAAATGACTGTTCATCAGAAAGTATTTTCCAGCGTAACAATAGCAGTGCCCATATGTAACCGCCTCACTCTCCCTTCCCTCCACAAATTGATCACTGGAGAACAGCTACAGGAAAGGACTTTGAAATATAAATGGGTTTGATATAAGTAGTCTACCTGCCCACCCCTTCCGAAATCAGCCCTACCTTCATCTCACCTCGACAACCCTTTAGGGCTACAAATGAAATGTAGCCCTGTAGTGGGATCTACCCCACTGCAACAGAAATTGTTTAAATCGAAAATGTTCCCAAGTCCCCCCTACTTGACTAGTACCTAGGAATACTTTGACCAACCAATTGAGTGTGGACAGATCTTGGAGCCCACTGTAACCAGATCTAATCTGTATACTCATCTAGTAATTGAAGAAAATGAACCATTTAGAAATACGGTATTGTCCCAATGGGGCAATTTTAAATCTCACCCACCACCAATATTTCTTCAGAAGTGAAGTTCATTTGTTTGCTTTTAATTAGTGTTCAGGAAACTTCAGCATGATGTGTTTATGTATTAGGATATAATATTGTACTAGTATAGTGAAAAAGTAAAGAAACAGATTTCTTAACCATAATTCAAATAGAGACATGTTCATTGCAGCACTGTTTACAATAGCCAGGACATGGAAGCAACCTAAGTGTCCATCGACAGATGAATGGATAAAGAAGATGTGGCACATATATACAGTGGAATATTACTCAGCCATAAAAAGAAATGAAATTGAGTTATTCTTAGTGACGTGGATGGACCTAGAGTCTGTCATACAGAGTGAAGTAAGTCAAAAAGGGAAAAACAAATACCATATGCTAACACATATATATGGAATCTAAAAAAAAAAGGTTCTCATGAACCTAGGGGCAGGACAGGAATAAAGAGGAAGATGTAGAGAATGGACTTGAGGATACGGGGTGGGGGGTGGGAAGGGTAAGCTGGGAGGAAGTGAGAGAGTAGCATTGACATATATACACTACCAGATGTAAAATAGATAGCTAGTGGGAAGCAGCTGCATAGCACAGGGAGATCAGCTCGGTGCTTTATGACCACCTAGAGGGGTGGGAGGGAGACGCAACAGGGAGGAGATATGGGGATATCAGTATACGTATAACTGATTCGCTTTGTTATACAGCAGAAACTAACACAGCAATTGTAAAGCAATTATACTCCAATAAAGATGTTAAAAAAAAAAAGAAAAGAAAGAAACAGATTTCTTACCTGTCACTCTGCTCAGCTAGCTAATTTTATTTGAAAATAGTCATCTCCTAATTCCAGTCTAGCTCTCTGGGCCTTCTCCTCTTCTTCCTACATCTGTCTACCCTGTCTCCTACACACAGAGTCCAGGCTAAACTGCCTGAAGCAACTCTTGAGGTGTCACTCCCCAGCTCAGAAACTTTCAATGGCTCTCTATTGCCTCTAGATAAATTCCAGATTCTGCATCTTAGCATCTAAAGCTTTTCACAAACCTGCCTCTCCTTCTCTTCTGGCTCTCACTGGAAATTCTCATTTCTCCCCAATATCCTAGAGTACAGCCCATCTTCCCTTAGAATCAAATGCAAGATCAAATGCAACCACCTCCATAGTCTTTCATGATTGTTCCAGTGGAAAGTGAACCACTGCACCTCTGAACTGCAGTAATCTTTTAGAATACTTTGCCACTTCATAGTGAATTACAGGGGGACTTACCCCAGAACTTGAAAATGAGACAAAGATTTTTCTGGGAGAGCTGAACCATATCTAGAGCCACCTTAGAGAGACAGAATAGCTTTCATATCTTCAAAATCAGACTGTACCAGAATAGCCTACTCAAGGAAAGAGATTATCAATCTTGAGATGCATAAATGGTGGGGGGAACATAGTCACAGAGGGGATGATGTCTGGACCCCTCCTAGTGATGTCCAGGAGACAGAAAGCCTTGGCCAACAGATGATAGTACAAGCTCCATTGGTGAGACCTTTGCAATCTGAGATGGTTATGTGATGCTATCCTAGCCAGTTGCCATTCAATATTGGACTCTTTAGATATCCCTTAGTCCTAATTCTGTCACCCAAAACCCTTTTTGGTTTCTCATGTTGGTCTGCCTATATAGAAAGAGAGTGTGCTGGTCACATGGACTGAGAGTATTCCAGCTCCTGTGACAGTGATTTCTCACTGTATATTAGTTAGTTGGTTATTCATTCTTTCAATTAATATTACTGAGCATCTACTATGTGTCAGGCACTTATCTACTCATTTGAGATAAGATGGTGAACAAGAGAGTCCTTCAATCTACTGAGTTTACAGTCTAGAGGGAGATATAGACAAGTATGCCCACAATTCTAATAGAGTGTGATGACTGCCTTGTTAGGGGTGTTCACGGGATTAGGGTGGGAGCACATTCTTGAGAAAGAACCCAGGCTCGAAGAGCCAGATAAGGCTCTGTAGAGGAAATAATATTTACCTGAATCCTGAGGCATCAGCTGGAGTTAGCCTGAAGATGACAGGAGGAGGGAAATAGAATGATGCACATAGCACAGGCAGCATAAAAAAGATTCAGGGTATGTCAGAAACTGAACATAGTTCAATGGTGCTATAGTGGGGAATGTGAGTAAGGGCAGGCAGGAGGGTCAGGAGAGCTGCACACAGATCAAGGAGGGCCATATACCATTTTAAGAGTCTGTACGCTATCATGAGAGCAGTGCAGAATTATTGAAAGGTTTTAAGTAAGTGAATGACATGCTCATATCTCTGGTTGCTGGTGAACGGGCAGTATCATTAGAGATGAAGAGAAGAGGGCCAAAAGAAGATTTATTTAGAAGATACAATAGGCAGGACTTGGTGAGTAATGGGATAAAGGGACTGGGAGTGGAAGTAAGCAAGAGAGAGAGAAAGAGAGAAGAATCAAGATGGTGCTCGAATTTCTGGGCTTGAATAAATGGGGTGGGTGGTGGTGCCTTTCATTGAGGCAGTGTGTAATAGTGGTTAAGAGCACAAGCTCCAGAGCTGGGCTACCTGGGTTTGAATCCCTGCTTTACCACTGACTACTGTGTAGTTTTGAGCAAGTTACTTAACCTCTCTGTGCCTCGTTTTCTCATCTGTAATGAAGACAACCAGAGTCCCTATATCAGAGTTGTTATGTAGATTACGTGGGTTAATAGCGGCATGCTCAGAACAATGCCTGGCATATAACACATGTTATATGTGTTTGTTAAATAAACAAAATAGATGACAAAGGAGGAGTAGCACGTTTGGAGTAGAGGATTATGAGTTTCGCTCTGGAGATACTGAATTGCAGAAATCTGTGGAGCAGTCGGGACTAGCTCTCTAGATGGCAGTTGCATATATAGACCTGGAGCTCCAAATGGAGATCTGTGCTGGGGATTTTGTTCTGGGAACAATCCTCATATGAGTAGGAACTGAAATCAGTTACCTTCAAGCCTGGGCTCTTCCTCCAAGCATGAACCCCCATCCTGATCCCCTGAACATTCCTTACAAGGCAGTCATCACACTGTATTAGATTTGCAGGCATACTTGTCTATATATCCCTCCAGACGGTTCACCATCTTATCTCAAGTGAGTAGACAAGTCCCTGACACATAGTAGATGATCAGTAATATATACTGAAAGAATGAATAGCCAACTAATACGCAGTGAGAAATCACTGTCACGGGAGCTGGAATACTCTCAGTCCATATGACCAGCATAGGAAGACCCACATGAGAAACCAAAGAGGTTTTTGGGCGACAGAATAGATGCAACAGACCACAGAGGATGTAGGATGAGAAAGGGGAGGACAAGACAAGAGAGAACCTTTGAGACCATTTCAGGAATGGGCAGAAGGAGAAGTACTTGCCAAGGAAATTGAGGAGCAGTCAAAAAGCAAAAGGAAAACCAAGACCAGAAAGTGTTTCTAGAAGGAGGAAGTAGCCACTGGTGTCAAGTTTGTCGAATACAATAAGGACCAAAGAGAGCCCACTGGATCTGACAACAAAAGTTTGACTGCCGCCAATCAGAGTTGCTGCTGTCAGGGTGGGGGTGAGAGGAAGGTGGCAGAGGAAATATAAGGAGACAGCAAATGCAAACAATTCGTTCATGAAGATGCGTGAGTAGCAGGGAGGAGGGAGAGCAGACAGTAGATGGCGGTCAGGAGAGGCTTTTTTTGGTATAATAGAAGATACTTGAGTGTTTTTAACTGATGTTGATATGGGTTGAATTGTGCCCCCCAGAAATTCATACATTGAAGGCCTAACCCCCAGTACCTGAGAATGTGACCTTATTTGGATATAGGGTCATTACAGATGTAATTAGTTAAGATACGGTCATACTGGAGAAGGACAAGCCCCTAATCCAGCATGACTGGTGTCCTTATAAAAGGGAAATTTGGAGACAAATAGGCACACGAAGAGAAGGCTATGTGAGTACAAAGGCAGAGGTGGGAGGGATGGGGGCAAACTACCGGAAGCTAGGTGAGAGCATGGAAGAGATCCTCCCTCACAGCCCTCAGAAGGAACCAACCCTGCCCACACCTTGATCTCAAACTTCTAGCCTCCAGAACTGTGAGACAATACATTTGTTGTTTAAGCCACCCAGTTTGTGGTACTATGTTATGCCAGCCCTAGCAAACCAATATGATCGCTAATGGGACTTTCCACCATTTATCATATTAATCAGGAAGTAGATGGCATGCTCCAGCTGAGTAAGTCATGGAATGGTTCATAAAGGGACTAGGCATAAAGGTGTGGGCAGGATGTAAGGAAGCTATAAGGTATGTGCAGTGCCCAGGTAGAGTAAGAATGGGCCTTGACCATCCCCAGAACTCAAGGGCCATGGGAGGGAGCAGACCTACGTGAAAGGGGTGACAGAGCAACTGGGTGGAAGGGCCTGTGACAGAAGTGTGACTGGAGCCTCAGTCACTGCCGGGGACCTGCCAGGGCTGGATCTAAGGACACACGTTCAAATATGGCACAGTCCTGCCTCCCTATGATCTCCTGCAGATGCTCTGTATCAGCCAAGCCATCCAGAGGCCTGAGGGTCAGGGAGCTAGTTGATGCAGCGCCCACAGGTCCACCTCATGGGGCACAGAGCAGAGGAGAGAGGAGTAGAACGTAAGGGACAAACAGAAACCTGGCCCAATGCCTTTTCCCATTTTGGAGCCACTTGACTACATTACATATTCAAATGTTTAAACTTTTAACTTGCTAATAAAAAGAATCATAGAGAGGGAGAAGCTATAGAACAAGGCTGCACACTGTGTGAGGCCCCTTACAGGAGGGAAGTGGACCATTTTGTAGCACCAGTATTCTCATAGTTATATTTGTCATTGTTCATTTCTGCTTCACCAGACGCATACTGGGTTCTTGGCACTTTTTAATTGCTGAATAAATTTTTATATTTTCTATTTCTCCTGTTTCATCTTTGGAAATATCCATTGAGAGGGACTTTTTCTGCTATCACCTAACCTATTGATTATTTAAAGTGACTGAGGTGTATCTCTCTTCTCCTAAAATATCTTTCAGATATGCCAGTGACTGTCAAGGAGAACAGGTCTGGTTTACAGTATGGGCACATAAGAGGCAGGAAGTGACTCCAAGAAAAGCTTCTGTTTATAGCATAATCGGTAAGAATCATTTCTTTTATCTCTGACTACAAACATTTATTTAACTAAACTTACCACAAAAATATTATCTAAGCTAGTATATGTTGACATGCTATCATTTTTATATGTTTCTATATTAGATTTAGCCAGTGCTTTATTTCAAATAGAATCTTAATTCATTACAGAAGTTAGCATGATAATCATTGATAAGAATAACAAGTCTTTTATAATAAAGGCCAACATTCACATGTTCATAGCAGTTCATCTTCAGGTTTTGCAACCTGAATTTTTTTTTTTTTTTTTTTTTTTTGCGGTATATGGGCCTCTCACTTCTGTGGCCTCTCCCGTTGCGGAGCACAGGCTCCAGACGTGCAGGCTTAGCGGCCATGGCTCACGGGCCCAGCCGCTCCACGGCATGTGGGATCTTCCTGGACCGGGGCACGAACCTGTGTCCCCTGCATCGGCAGGCGGACCCTCAACCACTGCGCCACCAGGGAAGCCCCTGAATAATTTTTTAATCCCACAAAGTAGCACCAGCTATGTGATAGTCTTTTGAGCCCTTGGGTTGGCTTTTCCAAGTGAAATTAAGGAACTGAGTTGTGACAATCCATCTCAGAAGTCTTCAGCTTCTCAAACCATAATTAGGACTACAGTCCATCAGTTCCCTCCTTCTTGAAACAGAAAGACCAAATATGGAAGTCAGTCTAATGCCTAGACTATCCACGTAAATATCTGCACACTGTATTATTTATCTATGGCAGAAAAAAAGGGATGTAATAAAATACAGAAATTTTTATAATGGGGGTAGAAGGTTGCTCCTGGGTAAATCATTTGAGGAAAATCAGAATTGAGCTTTGACACAATTTCTCCCTCATATGAATAATGGGATTAAGGGGAGGAGAGAGAGCGGGCCACAGAGAACATCAGTGATGGCAATGAGGAACCCAGGTGAGTCAGAGAAATGAACGTGAAGGCAACCCAGAAAAGCAGTATTCAGAATCTTCCTGGGGAAAAGATGTTTGAGAGCTGGACAGCACTGTGGTAAGGAAACTTGTGAAGCAATGAGGAAAAGCCATAGATAGCCAAAAACTTTAATTTAAAAAAAAGTAAAATTAAAAAAGTAAAGACAAAATGGAGAGGAAGTGTGGAGTACCCCACAGCCCAAGCTGTCTTCAAATAAAATGCACTTCCATGAATGGTCCTGACAATTCCTAATTTTTTTTAAAGTCACGCCTACATGCTGCAATGCACAGTAATCTTTTTATTTTTCCCTTCATCTGGGGGACAGGAATTCCCTTTGAAGCCTCTTTGTGATAGGAACTGAGGGAGCGCCGGGGTTCACGGGGCCTGGCGGCTCTCCTCCCTCACTGCCACCTGTGCAGTTGATGCACCCTTAGTTACAAAGCCTTGGACTGCTGCTGCCTTCAGTCAATCCGTTTAGCCGAAGGCCTCTGATTTGTTCACATTTACTACAACCCATACAGAGGGCTGGAGGATTTTTTTTTTTTTTTTTTTTTACTATTGATCTGGTGCTTTAAGAGGGGAAAAAATCTCCTTGGCTGTCTAAACACTATTGATCCCTGCTTGGGAGTCGCAGCAGAAGTGTAGAAAGGGCGTGGATGAATTGAAATTTCATTTCCGACAACTTGTTCCTGTTATTTTTACCCTTTTGGACGGGGAGAAACAAGTTGCTGCGGCTTCAGTCAATGTGGTCGATAGCTCCACTGAGAAACTCAACACGGCTTCTGCCAGAGGTTTGGCAATGAGACATGATGTTGGATTTAGAGTGTGTGAAGCTGAAGGATGCTGGTGAAAATCACGAGGTCTTAATGGCAACCAGAGGCAGAGCAACTGGCTTTGGGCTCGCTGAGACCCAGGGGCTTGTGACTTTGAAGAAAAGAAGGCTTACAGAGACTAATGACACCCCCATTTGGGAAAGGCCCTGAGTAGTCACACGAGAAGCTTCACCGATTACAGGGTCCTCACTTCTGACTCGTGGATGGCTGTATGTTATAACCAAAGGAGAGGTACTCTCTAGCTGAAGCTAAATTTCAGACTTCAAAGAAGAGCGTTAGGTTGAGCTATTCCAGGAGGTTGCCCACGACCTGTCCAGGAAAAGGACCAACGCAGAAACTGGAGCTGCAGGCCCGCAAGGAACTAGGGGATGATACTGGGTCTGCAAGGGCACACATCCGCAGCCAGCGGCCTCAGGAAGCCCGCCTAGCCTGGAGCACGCTGACTAGGTGTGGTTTGGTGCCAACAACACCAGCTTTGTTCTTACTTTTATTAGATGCTCAAAGAATACAGGAGAGAACCAGGCACCTTCTTCCTAATGGCAACATCTGGCTTTTATGCAGCCACGCACCTTTGATCCTTAAGGATCCCAAAGCCCTTTACAGTCTGCTGTAGTGCTAATGGCCAGAGCAACGATCTCACAGTAAACGTGCCAAGTATTCCCCACACTGGCTCCCTTTTCTCAGTTTTTCAGTGTATAGAACAGTTCTCCACTCTGGGAGGGAAGAGTCCAGTTTGGATCCCAAACACTTCTTTTGTCACGTTTTTTGCAAAGTTTGTCCTCCCTTTTTTTAACTAAAAGTACTTCATCACCATTCTTAATAAACAGTACTTTATTTACATTTCCAATTATTTTACAGGCCTATTTCTGCCCCTATCCCCATCCCTCCCATTCCAGAAAAAGATGGAAATTTTCTTTCCTGGGAGCCAAGAATCTGCATTGCCGATGAGGTTGCAAATTCAGACGCAATAAACAGAATTAAGAAAAACTGAACTGGCATTTGACAGAAATTGTAAAATGACACTCAGAAATGTTGCTCTTGTGGAAATTACTGATATTAAAATATAAATCAGTGTCTTGTGTTTCCCGAAGCACCACGGGCTCTATTAGGTTATGCAGTTTGATTGCTGAGCTGAACCTAAGAGACTTGGCAGTTCAGTGCTGAAGTTATCCCAAAGAATTTAACCCCTCTCCTGCTGGAGAGCAGGCACCCAGGCAAATGCCTATTGATCGTAGCATCTCCAAAAAGCCTTTGCTTTTCCACTGAACCCTTTGAAAACTGCAAGAAGGTGGAGGGGGCTAACATGGGGAGAGAAGGTAAAGGAATTTGGAAAATCCTTTCTCAGGATAACAGTCTTATTGCATAGTATCAGGAAGAAGGCAGCAGAGGGTAACTCAAGAAGCAGATTCTATGAAATTTTTTATTAGTTATAATGGGGAAAATAGTAGACACCAGCATGACCAAGTGACCAAGGTCAATATCATTGGTAGTAAGACATACTGATAGTGTGTAAGATGCTAACACTGGGGAAGTTGAGGAAAGGGTATATAGGAGCTCTCTGTACTATGTTTGCAACTTCTCTGGAAATCTAGTATTATTTCAGAAAGGTCTGTATGTTCCTGTTTTTTCACCAGAGTCAACCATTGTTACCTTTGTAGAGACAAAGCAAATCACAAAAAACCATAATAAAGGCAGATTGTGTTTTTTAAAAGGTGAATAGATAAAGTGCCATAGGAGTCTGAGGGGTTACCTACCTGGCGAGGCTGCTGTGAGGATCATTGTTCTTTTATGTTTAGAACAGTACCTTACATATAGTAGCTGCCACACAAGTGTTAATTAGCACATGTGGTTGGAAGGAAGATGACAGAAATTGCTATTGAGTTGGGTCTTGAAAGTGTATGTTTTTTGGACAGAGAGACAGATACCTCATTTTTTAAAAAAGAAAGATACTGAGAAATCAGGTGGGAGAGTTCTCAGTATGTCGGTTGATCCTAATGGCAACCAAGATGAAATGGAGTGTGTACTTCAAAAGAGGAAATTTTACTAAATGGCATGGGAATAATGATGGTGGCAGTAGGAGGGCTAAGTATGTTGCTCCCTTCCCTACGCTGAATCTCGCTACTCCATACCTCAAGTGGAGAAAGAGAAGGAGTGAATGCAATGAGCTGATGTATCAAGAGAAAACGAAGTCAAATCGAGGCAGAGAAAGGAACATTTGAGAAAAATATTTGTAGAATCAAAGAGTTGGTCCACAATGAAACAGGGGTTCCAGAACCTATAGTAGAAGCAGCTAGTGGAGGTCCTAGAAATGAAGAGTGAATTGTAAAGAGGTCTCTTGGAGAGGACTATAATTAAGGGTACTTTATCCCTTTGCATTAGATCTAGCTGCATAAAACAGAGAAAATCCAAAACAGTGACTTAAGATAGAAGTCACTTATGATAGAAATTGCTCTCTCTGGGGAATTCCCTGGCCATCCAGTGGTTAGAACTCCACAATTCCACTGCAGGGGGCACAGGTTCGATCCCTGGTGGGGGAATCCCTCATGCCACGTGGTGTGGAAGTAAATAAAAAAACAAACAAACAAATATGTAAGAAATTGCTCTCTCTCTCCAGGGCTGGCATGGTGGTTCCATACCATCAGAGACCTAGGTTCTACCTCTGTGAGCACTACATCATGTTCCAAATGGTTGCTGGAGCACCAGCCACTAAATCAGCATTCCAAACAATCGGGAAGGAGGAAAGAACAAAGAACGGCACATTACTCTTTAGCATTTCCAGGAAGTTCCCACAATATTTCCTCTTACATCTTACTGGCCAAAACTTAGACATATAGCCATACCTGGCTACCAGAGAGGCTGGGATAGGTAGTCTTTTGGATAAGTACATAGACACCCCAATAAAATTATGGTTCTGTTACATGAACGATTAAAAGTATGGATATTGGAACACACAACTGACAGCCTCTGTGAAAAGTACCAAAAGAGATAGCCATGGGGAGAGATTTTCACCTGCAGCAGTGAGTCTGATAAATCCTGGGACCCCTTCTCGTGTTCCTTCTAGACACTTATTTCTTCTGCCATTCCAAAGTCTCCTTTAGGAAGACCCAACGGGCCCTGCTTCCTCTCCAGAAAAGCCTCAGTCCTGGGGTTGAACTATGACCCAGTTAGTAACCCTGGCAAAACCATCCCCTTCTACCACCTCCCCCATCAGATATGCGCTACATGACCAGGGACTTCTTTCTTTTTGAACTGGATTTGGATCCAAAGAAGTAGACTGTTCATGCCAGGCCTTCACACAGTATGGCTCTGTCCATGCATTCTTGGCAGAAGTAATTTATTGTACAAGGAGCACCCTGTCAATTCATGGTGTTCACATATTTTTAAATGGAAGAAACATTGAACATCCTTTCATCATTTCAATAATTAAGATCCCTAGGACTCATCACCCTTTTCTCATTGGTAGGAGATGGAACATTGGAGAAAAATTTAAAACCTAGCAAAAGTAAAGAAAGACTCATGGCTAAGTGTAAGTAAACCTGTTATTTTGATGAATCCCCAAGGATAGCTTTAACTTTAAACTAAATAGCATCTCTTTCTGTGAAAACATAGAAACATGTTTTAGATGAGAAAAATAGGTCCTTGATATTCTTCCGTCTAGGTCATGAAGGAAAAGGAACAGATGGTGTGGCTTTAAGGCCAGTAGTCCCTCCATATACCCAAGCAGTTACCAGTTCCTTGGGGAGAGAGCTAGCATCAGTAATCTGTGATGATGGCGTTTGTGTAACCTAATGAAGGTAGATGGTGTATGAAGTACTAACATGTGTTTCCCATCCTGCCCCTGTTCAACCTGTGTTTCACTGAACTGTTCACTTGTACTTTTTTCCTTCTTCCCCCACAAATAAACAAAGTCTCTCTGAGTTAAGAAAGGGGAGGGAGGGACTTCCCTGGTGGCACGGTGGTTAAGAATCCGCCTGCCAATACGGCGGGCATGGGTTCAATCCCTGGTCGGGGAAGGTCTCACATGCCACAGAGCAACTAAGCCCGTGCTCCACAACTACTGAGCCTGCGCTCTACAGCCCGCGAACCACAACTCCTGAGCCTGCGTGCCACAGCTACTGAAGCCCGCACGCCTAGAGCCCATGCTCCGCAGCAAGAGAAGCCACCACAGTGAGAAGCCTGCACCACAACAAAGAGTAGCCCCCAGGGCTTCCCTGGTGGTACAGTGGTTGAGAGTCTGCCTGCCGATGCTAAGGGACACGGGTTCGTGCCCCGGTCCGGGAAGATCCCACATGCCGCGGAGCGGCTGGGCCCCTGAGCCGTGGCCGCTGAGCCTGCGCGTCCGGAGCCTGTGCGCTGCAACGGGAGAGGCCACAACAGTGAGAGGCCCGCGTACCGCAAAAAAAAAAAAAAAAAAAAAGAGTAGCCCCCACTCGCCGCAACTAGAGAAAGCCCACGTGCAGCAACGAAGACCCAACACAGCCAAAAATAAAAGAAAGAAAGGAAAAAAAAGAGGAAGAAGAGAATTTGAACATAAATAAGAGAATTTGACCCTGGTGAAATCAATGAAATGGGCACAAATGGGGAAAACAATAGGACCCCAGGTAGGTTTAGCAATCCAGGGGCAGAAAGGGCTTTTGACAAATACCAGGAATGGGGGACAGAGAAGTAAACAGAATCTTAAGATCCTATCCCCTTCCTCTCAACACCTTTCTAGAGAATGGTGGAAATGATGGTAGGTACAATGATGGTAGAGCAGGTCCAAGAGGAGAGGGCCTGAGACCAATCTCATGTGTGTGTGTGTGTGTCTCTCTCTCTCTCCTTCTGCATTAGGAGCTTCCTCAGGGGATGAAAAAGGGCCAGAAGACCCAAAGCCTACAGTAAGACAAAGATGTAATCTATGCAGCCTGATGACCAGGACACAGACATCTCAGCACACTTCAGCTGGGAGAGATGCCCATGACCATGGACCAGGAGCCACTCCTGATGCCAGGTTGCATCCTAGGACCTCACCAATAAGGCACACTCTGGAGAGACCTAAATAGGTGGAAGGAATCATGAACTGCTTCATTTTTAACCTAAAAATGATGGAGTTTTCTCAGAAATAACTAAGATTCTGTTTTCTGCCATTTGGGGGAAATGGGGTTTAACAAAGAGGTTGAGTAATAGAAAGATAGTTACCTTTTCTTTGCACACCTGAGTTCATACCTGCTACACTAGTCACCCATGTGAGATGCAGTGTTAGGTGTTTCTCGGGAATCTGTAAAGTGCTCTACGTGGGGGCTGAGGCCAACTTCAGGGGCACAAAACATCACTATGTTTTGTGATATGACACATGACATCACCCTGACCAAGTTTTTGTTTTCACTACAGTTTTTTTTTTTTTCCTGCTCACAACTGTCACCAAGAAAAAGCCTGCTAGAAAGGCAGATGGCAGAACTTTCAAATACAAAAAGAGTAGTTCCCTGGGCAGTTGCAACAGAATTGGAGATGCTGGTGGAGGAGATGAGGCACGAGGATGTGAAGGTCTCAACAGTGATGCAGGAGATAGCAGCACAGAAGATGTAGAATCAGTTTAAGAAGAGAGAAGACATTGAAGTCCTGGGCCCAGAGATCAGTATCCATTGATCAGGTAGGGGGCCCCTCCCTCTGTGATGAGTTCTCTCCTCTACAAAATATTTGTCCAGCCACACTCCTCAGAGGGCATTGTGAAGCTTCCCGTGTTCATTTTATGAAGCATTTGAGGCTCCCTCAAAGCACTCTTCCTTATCCATCTGGCAAACATTACTGTCAAATGCTTCGAAAATTTATCATATAACCCTTCCCTTTTTTTCATCATAAACACTTCCAAATTGCCTACTGCTGCTATTAATGACTCACAGGATTCCCATGTCTCCTTCATGGAACACAATTCAGCTCTCTATTTTTCCTCTGACTTATTTTACTTAGTAAGTATATTTTCATGCAAATATGAGAGCCTGTGCCTGCCACTTTTCCTCCCAAATGCTCTTGGCCCTTGCAACGATAGCTGTGTAACTCCATAGTAGATGAAACCAGCACAAGTTAGACAATCATTTTTCTGTCTTTGAGACAAAATTTCATTTGATTTAAGAATCATTTCCTGACTATCCAGTAAGTCTACCTCTAGAGGAATATTATTCTCAAGGATATGTTTACTCCATTCCAACTTTTGTGTGATGCTTGGGTTAAGTTCACGATTCCTATTAAAGAAGAATGTCCATCAGGGTAGAACCTGAACCAGTAAACTTTAGAGCTAAGAAAGAAAACAGTCATTTAGTACAGCTCCTCAGTTTACAGAGGGAGAAACAAAGGCTTGGAGAGGTGAGTGCCTTTCCAAAGGCTACTCCTTGACCTAGGTGCTGGGTCAGGATTAGCAGTTTACTGGCCTAGAGACCTATTCAGTGTTCTTTTAGGCCATGCTATTTTTAATCTTCTCATTTGCCTAACACTGTAGAGTAAATGTTTGCATCCCCTCAAAATTCATGTGTTGAAATCCTAACCGCCAAGGTGATAGTGTTAGAAGGTCGGGTCTTTGGGAGGTGCTTAGGTCATGTGGATGAAGCCGTCATGGAAGAGATTAATGCCCTTATAAAAGAGACCCCAGAGTTCTCCCTTATCCCTTTCACCATGTGAATTTACAGCAAACAAAGAAACAGCCATCTCTGAAGTGGGTCCTTACCAAACACCTAATCTGCTGGCACCTTAATCGTGAACTTCTCAACCTCCAGAACTGTGAGACAAAATTTTTTCTGTTGTTTATAAGATATGCAGTCTGTGATATTTTGTTGCAGCAGCCCAACCAGCTAAGACACCTTGCGTGGAAATGATTTGTAACATTCACCAATATTTCCTCTTGGGGGTAAAGGAAGAATGTAGGCGTAGCCATATGACTTGTTTTGGCCAATGAAATGTGAGCAGAAGTGAAGTGTGTCACTTCTACTTTAAGAACCTGTATGTGATTCACCTAGTTCCATTTCTGCTGGGATGGCAACAGGCAACATGCTAGATGACAGAGGTTCTACTAGCTGAGGACAATAAAGAGCAGAGCCCCAGCTGACTCATAAACGACGTGCAGCACAAATGAAAAATAAACCTTCATGGTTTTAAGTCCCTGAGATTTGTGGATTGTTTGTTACTGCAACATCACCTAGCCTCTCCCTACTGGGTAAGCCCAAGCTACATCACCATTCCCATGATGCATCTCTCTGCATGAAGACATAAGAGGGTAAACAATGCAGCAGATCAGAATACAACCCCATAAAACATTCCAAATTCTCACCAGCAATCTTGCTTCCTCTTGGCTTACATTAGGGATGTGGTTCACTACAAAGAATGAGTATTTTGATAGCTTCTCATTCTTGGAACTATTCTGCAGGTAAGTGCTTGGTGGAAATTTCCTCTGGTCTTAGAGTTGAAAACATAATGAATTAGATTGTTTTAATAAGTGCAGTGCATTATGACTTCAAATGCGTCATCCTATACTTACACACATACATGTGCACAAATCTTTGGTTTTCTTTGAGGCTTTTTATTTAGATAATTCTCAGCACTTTACAAGTTTCCTAACTTTACAAGCACCAACATTACAGTAACTTGATGCTGCAAAAAAATCACATTATCATATATTTCCAAATTAATAGTTAGAAATTATGGAAGGGGAGCTCCCCATGGAGTAGTAAGAGAGCCTCCCTGGCCTTGGGTAAGTCACTTAGTCTCTCTGGCCTTCAGTTTCCTCCTCTGTAAAATGGGGACAGTAATAGTATCTACCTACCAGGGTTATCATGAGAATGAAGTTGGTGTGCACATCCCATTTGATCCATAATTAGTAGTTAACTATATTTGAGCCATTGAATACTTAGAATTCTAGAAAGTAAAATCATTTCAGCCCTTTTACTTTCCAAGAAAGATGTGTTCAGAAACTATTTAGCCTACCAAGTGGTGATTTTTCAGAAAAGATGTAAAACCACGGTCCTGTCTTCCTAGCAAAGGCTTTAACACACTTTTGAAAACACAACAGATGGGTAGGCAAGTAGGTATTGCTAACAGTTCGGAAATTTTTCCAAACTCCCTGCTCAGAGCACACATCCAGGTGGGAAAATCTTTAAAGGGCCAGACTCATTTATGCTTTTTCCATCTTAAATTCTTGGACTTTTTCAGGTTTATAACAAAGCTCAGGAAATGCTAAAGCTTAAAGGAGAATTGAGAGGTACCCAGCAAATGAAAGATGAGGTAAGCATCCTCACTCCTCTATGTACGTAGAGTTGAAACTTTGCTACAAGGGACATCTTTTCCAGTTTCATGATTCAAAATTCCAATAACAACATCCCAAAATGTCACAGACAGAGGTGGACAGCAAAGCATGACATTTAAAAGCCCAGACTTGAGCTAGGTGAGTCTGGGTCCATATCTAATAGCGGTGTGATATTGGGCATGTTACTTACCCTCTCTGAGCTTCCTTTGCCTTACCTAGAAAATATGAATAATGAGCACCTATTTCAAAGGCTTGCTGTGAGGATTAAGTAAGATACTGCATGTAAAACACCAGTGCTTGGGGCTTAAGCACTTATTAAATATTGTTGCCGACATTTTCTCTTTATCTGGAATGATATGGAAACGGACTGCTCTGATGACTCTATTATTTTGGTCAAACTGTGTTTATGTATTCCCTGACTTGTTCCAGAAAGGACTTAAAGGGGATGTTTTGGTTAGTATAGGGTTGTCCCACATGACATATGCTTTTTAACAGACCTCCTACCAAGAGGTCAGCAGCTTCTAAAAGAGGTGTTTCAGCTCCTTTCCTGCTGGATTACTAGTGGGAGCCATTGAGGATTCACTGAAAGTTCTGCAGGGAACGAGGATCTGGTATGGATTTTCTAGAAGGGCATTTCTTCATTCAGCTGATATCTCTGGGGCACCTTCGCTGTGCCAGGCATTGTTCTAGGGCCTGGGGATAAATCAGTGGACAAAATCGACAAAGATCCCTGTTCTTGTGGAGGTTACTTTCTAGTGAAATAATTTCTCCAAGGATATGATATGATGGAGAAAAGTATGTGGCAGTTGCCCAAGTACCAACAAGAATTGGCCCATCTTCCAAAGGTGGTGGACCACCTGCCATATGCCATGTGTATCCTAAGCCATATACTTTGTACAGTGTGCCAATTTTTAAAGAATTTAGAACACAATGAAATATACTCAGTCTTCACTATATGAACATAATTGGCTCCAAAATTTTTGCTCACAGGCAAAACCTCATGTAAGTGCCCATTAATTCCCATCACAAGTAAACAAAAACTGTAATTTTTTTTTTTTTTTGCGGTATGTGGGCCTCTCACTGTTGCGGCCTCTCCCGTTGCGGAGCACAGGCTCCGGACGCGCAGGCTCAGCGGCCATGGCTCACGGGCCCAGCCTCTCTGCGGCATGTGGGATCTTCCCGGACCAGGGCACGAACCCACGTCCCCTGCATTGGCAGGTGGACTCTCAACCACTGCGCCACCAGGGAAGCCCTGTAATGTTTTTATAGATGGAAAAGCAAGCTCAGGAATCAAGTTAGTAATATCAATAAGAATGTTTGAATTTACTGTAGATAATTTTAAACTCTTATTAAACAAGTAAACTGTAAAACTTCCTGTAGCAATGTTAATTTTTAAGATTTCCTGCTTTTAATGTAAAATAGATAGCTAGTGGGAAGCAGCCACATAGCACAGGGAGATCAGCTTGGTGCTTTGTGACCACCTAGAGGGGTGGGACAGGGAGGGTGGGAGGGAGGGAGACACAAGAGGGAAGAGATATGGGAACATATGTATATGTGTAACTGATTCACTTTGTTATACAGCAGAAACTAACACACCATTGTAAAGCAATTATACTCCAATAAAGATGTTAAAAATAAATAAATTTAAAAACTAAAATTGTTGGTAGAACAAAAGATTTCCTGCTTTTTCTTTTTTTAAATTTATTTATTTATTTTGGGCTGCATTGGGTCTTCGTTTCTGTGCATGGGCTTTCTCTAGTTGCGGTGAGAGGGGGCTACTCTTCGTTTCAGTGCACGGGCTTCTCACTGTCATGGCTTCTCTTGTTGCGGAGCACGGGCTGTAGGCACACAGGCTTCAGTAGTTGTGGCTCGCGGGCTCCAGAGCACAGGCTCAGTAGTTGGGGTGCTCGGGCTCAGCTGCTCCACGGCATGTGGGATCTTCCTGGACCACGGATAGAACCCGTGTCCCCTAGAAGTGGCAGGCAGATTCTTAACCACTGCACCACGAGGGAAGCCCAGATTTCCTGCTTTTTAAAACATAAGTCTCACTAGAAACTGATATGTTTTGAATGGTAGTCGTGGCTAAAGGTGGTTTTCCATTGTTTATTGAAGACTTGTCCTTATCCTCACAAAGGTAATTTCCCAAAGATGATGAATTTTATGGTATTGTTGGTGGACTCCAGTATTACTCTCGAAAGTGCCACCAAGCTTTCTCGTTCAAGTGCCAAATCCTGGGAAGTGCTGCCATCTTGAATCTTGGTAATGCTTCTAGGGCCTGAGAGTACTACTGAATCACAAGCTTCAGTTTAACATCAGCTCCCCACAAGAAGCAGCATGAGACTATCTGTCAGTATTTTGAAGCCTAGAGCAAAATTTCTTCCTGGCTTTTGAAATACATGTTCAAGAAGGCATGCTCTTTGAAAAAAGACCCTTTAATCAGTACAGAAAATTTGCTTCAGTAAATAACCTATTTTCCAATCACTATCATGCGTCTGGTAGCAACTGTAGCCTCAGCACTCACCATTTTGCCTGTGGTTGGTAGCTGCTGCAGATGTCACGTGCCTTCAAATCGAGTGACCAGGTTCCAACCCCATACAAGCAAAACTGGGTACAGGCACACATCATTGTATTGAGCTTCACTTTATTGCACTCCACAAATATTACACTTTTTACAAATTGAAGGTTTGTGGCAACCCTATGTCGAGCAAGTCTATCGACACCATTTTCTTTTTTAACATCTTTATTGGAATATAATTGCTTTACAATGGTGTGTTAGTTTCTGCTGTATAACAAAGCGAATCAGTTACACATATACATATGTTCCCATATCTCTTCCCTCTTGCGTCTCCCTGCCTCCCATCCTCCCTATCCCACCCCTCTAGGTGGTCACAGAGCACCAAGCTGATCTCCCTGTGCTATGCGGCTGCTTCCCACTAGCTATCTATTTTACGTTTGGTAGTGTATATATGTATCGACGCCATTTTCAATAGCATTTGCTCACTTTGTGTCTCTGTGTCACATTTTAGTAATTCTTGCACTATTTCAAACTTTTTCATTATTATATTTGTTATGGTGATCTTTGATCAGTGACCTTTTTAAAATTTTTATTGGAGTATAGTTGCTTTACAATGTTGTTAATCAGTGATCTTTGATGTTACTTTTGCAAAAAGATTGCGACTCACTAAAGGTTCAGATGATGGTTACCATTTTTTAGCAATAAAGTATTTTTAAATTAAGGTGTGTAATTTTTTAGCTATAATGCTTTTGCAAACTTAATAGACTACAATATAGTGAAAACATAACTTCTCTATGCACTGGGAAACCAGAAAATTTGTGTGACTTGATTTACTATGATATTTGCTTTATCTCAGTGGTCTGGAAGCACACCCACAACATTGTCAAGGTAATGCCTGTATCTAAGTGCACAGCTTATGTAAGTGAAACTCACCTAGCAGTGGAGGCTTGTGATTTCGGCCGTTGTTGAAGACTTCAGATCTAGGACAGGATCAGATGGTGCCTGAGGGTCAGCATTAGACTCTCAGTTCTTCTCATGCCCCAGTACTGGTTACAGAGCTTTGAATGATGAAATGTCAGATTAAATCAATTCCTACTGCATATTGATACTCAAAAGGCATCTGCCTGGAATTTAGCGTTCATAAAGTACATAAGATTAGAAATAGTATACAGTGACCTCTGTGCACAATATTAGCAAGAAATTAAGTTTACTGGAACCTCAGAAACACTTGCCTTTATGGAGTTCTGAGGTGAGCACAGCCTCTTCTTACAACTACCTACAGTAAAAGTAATACATGGTTCATGGAAATCACCTTATTACTCTCCCAGGGTTTTCATTCTGTTCTGATGAATAAAAACCCTTGTGTAATTTGGCCTTCAGGAGTGAATGGTTAGGTTCTGATTTAAAAAGCAAATTTCATTTGACATCCGGCAAAATACATTTGTTATTCAACTGGTTTAGGGCATCCTCAAAGAAAGGATTATTTATTCCAAACCTCAAAGAAATTGCCTCAGAGACTCTGAGTCAATGCTAATGTCCAAATTAGATGAGATCATCTACATTAAAGATCCAATTCTGAAACCCTAGTGGTGCAACAATATTGGGCTAGCAGGCCTACTGCTCAGGGGACATCTAAAACTAGAAGGAGTGGGCTTTCTTTTAATTGGCCTGAGAGAGAGGGCATTGAGCTTTTAACATAGAGAGGCTCAAGTTGTATATCACTGGTACTTTGTTAATAAGTCCTCAGTGTGCCAGGCTTCGTATGCAACAATCTGGTGACATGGCCCTCACCTTAGGATGCATATATTCAGCATCAAGGCGAGAGTATAGGGCATTTGACACTTCCATAGAGTAGGCATTGTATTGTCACCTTATCTGCTCATAGATGCGAAAGACAGTCCTGTGGCAAGGGGGGAGGGGATCCCGAGGACCCCACTCCCGTGAGTCTCCATACTCTATTCCCAGTATGGCAGTTATGAGAAAAGGGATTTAAAGCACTAGAATCAAACTGCTGCTCCTTGTCAGGTCAAGGATTTTGTTTTCTATTTAGAGAACAGTGTCGGTACACCATTTTTTAGCTGCTCTACACATATTCTCTTAAGAGAGTCCCTGGTAATTGTCTTAATGGTAATTACATGCTTGGGGCAGTTGACATGCACTGTTATTTTTCAGAAAGTGGGGAGCAAGGGACAGGAGCAGGAGAGGAAGAGGGAGAGTTTTGAGATAATGAAATGCTTTTAATGACAGAGCCACACCGTTAACCTAATTAAACTGTAAAGTGGTTTTAAAAAAATCCAGGTACTAAATGGAAATGAAGGCATAAATCAGCTGAGACAGCGGCACTTCTGGGAAACCTTCTGAATTCCGAATACTCTGACATTGCCGTGTAGGATTCTCGTGGTTATTCTCTGTCCACCCCACCTCCCCGGCCTTGTGCAGAGGTCTCTTAAACTGACCTGTCCAGTAGGCTTGATTTATGATGTCCATATCAGGTCTCCGGCTCCCCCAGGAGTGTGCGTTATATAGCTCATATATTTAAGAAGCCAGTGCAGTCAGTGGGACATGGTGGCAGAGCACTGGCTGCAGGGTCAGGAGAGCAGAGCTCTCCTCATTCTGCTGCTAACCACCTGTGGGACTTTGGACACTGTCACTTGGATCACTTTGCCATTTCTGTGCACTCATGGCTTCTGTGTGCTTTTGCACCTGCAACTCTCTTAGAAGAATTGCCCTTGGGCTTTTGGGTTCACTTTGCTCATAAGAGCAGAAAGCTGGAAGTCCTTGGGAGCTTACGTCCCATGAGGCAGCCCTTAGCCATTGACTGGCTGATGCTGAGGCTGACAGCCCAGCTTTCATTGCATCTAAGCAGGACAGACTCTGAGGTGTAACTTACACTCCGGAGTTTCCTGTGGAATTAGGCTGAAGCCACTCCCGCAAAACTTTGTCTGAAATCGTGCCCTTGCTCGGTTTCTTTCTCTTCCCTGTCCTGCTTCCCCCACCTCCTTGCTGATTTCTCTTGGGAGTGTTTCTTGAATAGATGCCATGAATCCTCACCAAAGAGGCTGCTCTGGGTAATTTAACATAAGCAAGCACCTACTATAAAAGCACCAGCCACAGTTCCAATATCTAAAACTTGGGGGTGGTAGTGCTTGCCCTCAAGAGCATTACAAAAGGTTTGCACGGTGATAGGACTCAAGCACTGGACAGGTTCACAGAGGGCTTCTTGCTAATTTCTTTTTACACCGTTGTCACCCACAACACTGGGAGTGGAAGGTGGCGTCCTCTATGACAGGGCACCCACCCTCTTCCCACAGCTGTACACCCCCAAGTCCACCCAAGCTGCTATGCTCCCCATTCTCTATTTTGATCTTGATCACTAATTTCCATCTGACCTAGCAGTAATTAACAAATCTTTTTCTCTCATAATCAAAGACAGGGATCTTGTGCAATCAGCCCAGGGATTTTACTTTTATTCCCATTGGTGTACGTCTCCAAAGAAAAGCACTAGGTTTATAGGTGAGGGAGGTCTTCGGTTTAGTGGGTAGAAGGGAAAGTTAAGAGACTTTTCAGAAGCCACATCAACTCCATCACTGATTCACAGTAGTCTTGACAAGTCCATTTGACATCTCACTATGTTCATCTCATCAGTGACAGAGCCATTAATATTTATAGACAGTCCACTAGGTACCTGAAATTATTCTAGGCACTGACTTTCTCTTGAAAAGCAGGGGAAGTGTCTATGATGCACCCACAGTAGTGGGTGAAGATTAATTAATGTAAATAAGTAATTGTCTGAATAATGCAGAGCACCCAGACACCTCACAAATGGATACTGTGTAAACATTACGCTGGATGAGTAATGACAGCTAAGGGTTGATGGACAAATTTCCAGCAAATTTAAAGTCTCTGTCAACCAGTGAATGAAAGGAAGCATTTTCTTGATAGTTCATAATTGATGCTTTTGTTTTTCTGACTGCTGAGGCGGGGGAGAGAGACAGAGAAGTGAGCAGCCTGAACAGCAAGCTCTTGAGCCTGCAAGCTGACATCAAGAATCTACACGATGTCTGCAAGAGACAGGGGAAGACCCTGCAGGAGACTCAGCTCTGTGTGGAGGAGGAGATGATGGACAGCGGCCACGTAAGGGCTTCAACATCCGTTTCCCACCTCTGCCCCCTCCGCTTCCACCTCTGCCCCCTTGGGCAGGACCAATAATAGAAAGTTCTTCCACTGGTCATTCAAGAGCATTTATTGAGCAAGCAATGAGAAAGAATTAAACACACACACCCTAACACACACACACACACACACACACACACACACACAAATGCCATCCCTGCCCTCAGAATTTTTCCATCTAGCTATCTCCAAGGTCATCTACATCTGAGCCTCTGTCTTTTCCTTATCTGGCCTTTCACACCTGGCTTTGCAGCATCTGAGGCCCATTGCCCTGAAAAGACCAGATCATAGTTATATAAAGAGAGTAGCATCTCTTAATGGATTTTAGACAAACATCTAAATCACCCATGAAAATAACAACCATCCCACTTGCTCCAAGGTGTCACTTCCTATCGGTGCAGCAGGAGCTCTTTATTGCCACACCTGCAGCTCTCTGCCTACAAGCTTTTCTTCTGGAAGCAAGAACCCAATCATAGGACAAGGCGAAGTACAGAAGAGTTAATACCCCTAGAAGCAGCCCTCAACCAATGACTGATGGGTAGATGGTTGATTAAATAACCTATCTCCCTTGCCCTATCTCACTGGAGATAACTCCAGGCATGCTCTTTGCTCTGTCCCAGAGTTCCTCAGTGGGGCCCAGCATCAGTTGCCCAACAGTGCTAACTAGGTTGGTAACACACCCTTTCACAGTTTCCTTCCCTGCCTTGTTCATTTCCCCGCTCCCCCTACCTGAGTTTCCTAAAATCACCTTCCACATAAGCTGCTACTTGACGTCTGGTTCCTTGCCATAGGACTTGCTTCCAGAGGTGCCCGAGCCAAGATAGTCAGTAACACCTGTCCTGAACAGGAGGACCTCCTGGCATGACCATCTTTCTTGAGACTGTGATTTTGAACTAATACTTATCCATAGCCTAGGCAGTTCATCAGCTGAGGCAACTTCATTTCACCCTGAGGTTTTCTCCCTTGGAAACTCTAGCTCTAAGCTCTTTAAGCCAGCCTCTAAATTTTTCCACACAAGCTGGGGAGCCAGCTGGGAGATATTTTCCCATAGCTCTGTAAACACTTTGGGTTGCCAAGAACTCCTAACTTGCAGTCTTCATTTCTGCTTAGGGACTTGAGTCCTTGGCAAACATAAGGCAGGTACTTGTTGCACAGACCTGTTGTTAGACCTCCAAGTTAGCATCTTAGGTGCTGCGTAAACCATCACCATCATCTTCAACATTTGCAGTCAAGGACCTGGTCTCTCTTAATTGTGTCTGTTAGAGTTCTCCCGGGACTTACCACCTCCCTGTAAGAACTACAGATTGTTCCTCTGCAATGCCCTAAAAATGCTAACAACAAAATAATTCTACCTTGTCTTACTGAGCACTACTGTCCTTTCTGTAGGAAGTCACAAATATAGAAAAATCCATTGGTTTTCCTAAATGGATCCCAGGAAGAATATTACCATAATTTATTTTCTTCCAACATTTTAAGATATTTTCACCATTGCTGTTGCAAGTTTATTTATTCCCCCAGTCAGGGAAAGCCATGTGGCAAATAAATGTACCTGGCAACTTGGAGGGAGAAAGGTATTGTCACATTTTTATTCTAATTGCCCAGAAGAAGGTCGAACAGCTTGAAGCAAGCTTTAAAACATGCTCTTTTTTCCCCAGCACTTAGTGCAGAATTTAAATTGCAGACTACGAATACAAATACACAATTAGATGTAGATTTAACACTCATCTACTCAGAAAATCATGCAAGATCTGCCTTCCACAAGGAAATATAATATGGGAACAAAGGGGGAACCCAAGACTTTCTGAAATTTTGACTAATATCTGACAAGGAGCTGGAGAAATAAGCAGGAGGTCATAGTTCAGGACACAGTTGTGTGAAAAAATCAAAATATTATATCAGATGTTATGTGTAACTAAAGGAGTGGCAGGCAGAGGGTAGGTGACCTTGTAAATCAAGAATACGTTGTGCTCCAGATCCCACGAACAGAGAGAGCTGTGCCTAGGGAAAACCAAGTGAGGTGCCTAGGGTACAAAAAGTGCCAACCCTGTACTTGCTCAGCCCGGAGACTGAATGCCTCCTTTAAATTTGCACATCACTTGCCTCACTCTAGTCCCAACCCTGCTCATGTATCAAAAGTGCCTCCATTAAAGTGAAAGGAGAAAAGGACAACAGAGATATCATAGTAAAACGATGATGAAACCAGAAAAAGAGCAGTTTCCCAGGCTCCTTTGGCCCCGGTGGTGGCATGGAGAGAATACCCTGATATTCAGTAGAGTTTGGATTGCCAAACTCATCTTTGCAGTGGACTGAGGAATTATTTTTAACAGAAAACTGTAAGAAATTTGATTTCTGCGGATAAAAGTAATTCATTGAATATATAAAGATTTAATACACTCGATGGAAATTATCACACAAAGATATCATTTTGAATGATTGGGAATAAAAAAACTTTAAGAGAAATTGCTAAATGCAATGTGGGATCTAGGATTGGCTCCTGGAACAGAAAAAAAAATAGTAGAAGAACTGATAAAATCCAAATAAACTATGTAGTATAAGTAATAGCAATTTACCAATGTTAACTTCCTAGTTGGACAAATGTACCATGGTTATGTAAAATGTTAACATTAGGGGAAGGTGAGTGAAGAGTATATGGGAACATTCTGTACTACTTTTGGAATTTTTCTGTAAATCTAAAATTATTCCAAAATAAAGAGGGTTTTTTTTTTTAAGTGAATCTCTGGTAAATAGAGATCACTGATAAGAAAAATGTCTAAACCATGAAGATGTGTCCAGAAGAAATGGATGTCACTGAAACACACAGTTCTACACTCTACCAATATAAGAAAGTACAAGAAATGCAATTTGTAGAAGATATAAAAAGTAATAGGTGAACCTATCTAGTGATATAAGGCTAAACCAGGCTTACATGGGAAATATCTCACTTCCTACCTCAAAAATAGGGAAAGAAGTTCTGACAATGACTGGGAAAAGATGGGGCTTTTCCTCTTAAATGAAGAAAAATAAAAATTATCAGGGATTCAGTTTTCAGAGCAATGCTAACCTGAACAGAAGAGTCAGCGCAAACTAGGAGAGAGAATAAAATGGTTTAAAAGTATTTTGAAAAGCCGGCTTTAGGTAAAGCAGCAGGGCCTGATGACATACTTCAAAGAGAAGCAGCCGCACAGCACAGGGAGATCAGCTAGGTGGTTTGTGACCACCTAGAGGGGTGGGATAGGGAGGGTGGGAGGGAGGGAGACGCAAGAGGGAAGAGATATGGGAACATATGTATATGTATAACTGATTCACTTTGTTATACAGCAGAAACTGACACACCATTGTAAAGCAATTATACTCCAATAAAGATGTTAAAAAAAAAATAAGACCCAACGCAGCCAAAATAAATAAATAAATAAAGAGTACTTAAGGAATTGGCAGGTGTTATTACATAGCTGCTAGCGATTATTTTTGAGAACTCAAGGGGATAAAGAAAGTCCCTGTAGACTGAAAAAGGGTAAATGCAGTGCTCATCTTTTTAAAAAGGGAAAAAGGACAATCCCGGTAATTATAGACCTGTCAGCTTAACTTCAATATCAGGGAAAATATAGAACTTAACATCAATCAATTAGCATCAACTTGAAAAGCACAAAGTATTGGGTGGAAACCAACATGACTTTTCAAAAGACGAACCATGCCAGGCCAATTAATTTTCTTCTGTGATCAAGTGGCCACACAGGCCAGGAGGGAGCAGTAGCTATAATCTCTTTGACCATAAGTAGGGCTGAAAAGTAGTCTAAATATGGCAACAGTTCCTACAGGTGGCCAAGTCTCTATCTTTTAAGACAACTGAGGCCTGGACAGAAATCTATCTGAGAAACACTGGTAGACCAGGTGGCCTCCGGAATCATGTCCAACCCTGGATGGTCATTTTAGGAACTAATCTTACTTCCATGAGACTATTTCCAACTTGCTCATTTTCTCCAGATCTCAGTTTAAAGGTCAAAGCAGAATCTAGTAAAATATCTATGTCTTCACTCTAAAGAAAACTTTTTTAAAAAAGAAGACAAAGAAGCAGTAGAAAATGCATTGATGCCTTTGTGACACTGCTTTTTGGTACAAATGTAAGTGAAATTCAGGCTTAATCCATAGTGTGTCATTTTCTATTCATGTAGAATTAAGAAAAATAATCTTTTGAATACTTAAGGATAAATAAGTAGAAATTTAATAGGTCTCAGATAAGTCTAGGCATTTCTCCAAGTCTTTGAAATTTGATTCCTAAGCCCATAGGTATCTACGGTGTGCAAATGTTTAATTCTCATCCAAGAAAACTCTAGTTTCTCTGCAGGTATGAGCAGTTCTTAGATCTTTATAAGCAGGCAAATTAGATCAGGTGCTACCTTTGCCCTGTACTGAAAGATTTTAGCGAACTCTCATCATCTGGTTGGTCTCTTATATTACCTCAAACCAAAATTAAACCCAGAAGTTTTAACATGTCCTCTGAGGAAGAGATGATTAGCAGTTCCCCAGTATCACTGCCAGGTTACTAAGCTTTATACTAGGAAAGGACATTCTTTACCCACAGGAGGCTTTAAAGTCAAAGAACAATTATGAACACACCAAAGTATAGATGATGTACTTGGAGGGGAAGCCCTAAGGAAAGAGTTTGGCTTCTTTAAAAGAAGAGCATTTCTCTTATTCTTTTGGGTAATGAAATAAGGGGAAGCAGAGAAAGAATATAATGAGGAGACTAGTCAGTTTTCAACTGGGTCATACACATCCAGCAGTGGAGAGGCAGGTCCAAATCAATACTTGCACACAAGCACTAGAAGGACCAGGAATCCTGTTTCTTAATTTTCAGAGATCAAGTCACTGTCAACAAAGCCAAGAGAAACAGGATTGGAGCAAAATTTGGTAAGGATTTTATTGGGTATTAGCTTTACTAAAATAAGCCCTTCTGCAGTAACCATACACCAGATGTTCACTCCATTGCTTTAGTTCTACCCACATTAAGTATTTATTCGCGATCATGTCTTTTTCCAATTAGCTCCCCACCCCACAGTTTACCTGTATAGACAGAGGACTTGAGCTCTTGAGAACCTCCCCCATATATGTTTCTGTGCATGCACACCTGAGCACACATACACACACACACACACACACACACACACCCCACTCCCAAGTCCCTTCTCTCTGAACCTCATTCACAGATGAGTTGTAAGAATAGCACAATTCTTATCTTGAAAAGAATGAAAGCACTTAACTAAAAACATTTATTATAAACGTTGGCAATTGTAGCTACACAGAGTAAATACAAAATTCAGCTTTGTTTGGCCTAGGAAAGAATTCTCTCAGGCCAAGGGTTCAGCTTGTCTTTGCCTGGGATTTTTTTTGCCTGGTGACCATTGTGGTGCATTTTCTGTCTTCTCTTTCAGATTGAACTGACACAGTCAGCTGTTGTCTTTCTGGCTCTGAACTGGGCTGATCAGCCTCTCTGATCTTATCTGTGCTGTCTCCACCCACTCTCACTACAGAAGATTTTCTCTCTTTTGGGTCCCAGCTCTTACTGAATTAATCTCTTTAACACTCCATCTCTCCAGTTACTCAGAGCAAAACCATGGAGTTATCCTGCCTTGTATGACCATTATCTCCCACCATCCCACATCTAACGCAGAAGCAAATCCTGTGGAGTCTACTTTCAAATATACATCTAAAATCCAGCCATCTCTCCCAACTCCTCCCTTGGTCCATGCCGCCGTCACTTCTCACCTGGATTCTTGCAGTAGCCTCCACGCTAGTCTCCCTGCTTCTATCTTTGGCTCCCTACAGTTCATTTTCAATCTAACAGCCAGTGTGTCCTTTGTGACATCTACAGGAGATCACATCACTTCTCTGCTCAGTACACTCCACTGGCCTTTCACCTCCCTAAAAGGAAAAGTTAAAATTTTCAGAAAGGCCTACATGGTCCTAGAGGACCTCACCTCCCTTTCCTTTCTCACCTCATCTGGTACCGTTCTCCCGCTTACTGTCTCTGCTCCAGCCAGAACAAAGTGGCTTCTCAAACACCGCCAGGCACTTCCCACCTCCAGGCCTTAGCGCCTGCTGTTACCTCTCACTGGAGTGTTCCTGTTGTAGATTCCCACCAGGCTCCTTCCCTGCCTCCTCCAAGTCTGGACTCAGATGTCACCTTCTCAAAGCGATCTTCCATGAAAACAAAATTAATTCAAAATTACAACTTCCTCCATCCTGGCATTCCTCATCTCCCTCCCCTGCTTTACTCTCCTCCACAGCACTTTTTCCTCTTAATAAACTACATAACTTACTTCTGTAATTTGCTGCCTCTCTCTCTCTCTCTCTCTCTCTCTCATTCCCTCTCTCTGTCTCTCTCTTCCTCCACACATTCCCCCCAGTAGATGCAAAATTCTTGAAGGCAGAGATTCTGTTTTATATACTTCTGTATCCCCATTGCCTAGTCGAGTGCTTGGCACATAGCTGGTATTCCCTTAATATTTGCTAAACAAATTAACTAAATGAAAACATATTCACACAATAGCTACCATGTTAATGTTCATAGCAGCATTACTCATAATAGAAACCGAAGCAATCCAGCTATCTATTAACTGGTGAACAGATAAACAAAATATGGTATATTCATACTATTCAGCAGTAAAAATCAGTATTCAGAACAGAATCCTGATTCTTGCTACAGCCTGGATGAACCTCGAAAACATTATGCTAAGTGAAAGAAGCCAGACACAAAATATGACATATTATACAATTCCACTTATATGAAATGTCTGGAAAGGGCAAATTCATAGAGGCAGAAAACAGATTAGTGGTTGCCTGGAGCTGGGGTAGCAATGGGAGTGACAAATGGGCATGAGGGAATTTTCAAGGCGATGGAAACATTCCAAAACTGGATTGCAATCATGGCTGCCCAACTCTATAAACTTGCTACAAATCATTGAATTGTACACTTACAGTAGTTGAATTTTATGATATATAGAGAATACTTCAATAAAACGATTAAAAAAAGTTTATTTTAAAAAACTTTGAAATTACTCTGTTAATGAGGCCAAGGCCACAAGCTCGAATTCTTGGGAGCCAATGAGATTGCTTATTCTCTATTTTGTTTCTTTCTTTCCTTCAATTCCTAGCTGTGTATGAATCTATAATCTAGGCCCTATAGGAGGAGACATAACCCCTGCCCTTTGGGAATTTATAATCTAATTAAAAGATAAGATGCACAGAGATCATTACAATGCAAGGCAGAATATGAAATGCCACATTAAGGACATGCCAGGAAAGTGTTAAGTAGGAAGACAATAAGCAGAGAAGGGCGCTAAGGAGGGCCTACAGGCCACCCTCTTCACCCCCCTCTCTTCCACATGTCACCATGTTACTGAAAGTGGGATCCGACTGCTCGCTACTCTAAAGCCAGTACTCGAGACGCAAGGTTGGTAAAAGGAAACTTTGCTTTATTTCAGAGGCTGGCAACTGGGGAGGAGGGCAGACTCACATCCAAAGGCTGACTCCCCCCACTGACAATCAGTGGGCAAGAGCTTTTAAAGCGGAGTTTCGGGGGTGTATATGAGGAGGGAGGGGGCTGCATGCAGAAACAGCACAGTCAGCCCTGACAGTCATCTTGAAATTGGTCATCGGTGGGTCTGATCAGCGTCATCTTGATTGTTTTAAGTACAGTTAATCTTCAGTTCCAGGGTGGGTTTGTTCCCATTTCTTTGAGCCCATTTCTCAGAATTGTGGCAGCTTATGTCATGGCTACAGTCTGGTCATCATGTAATTAACTTTTTTCACCTGGGGGTTTCAGTATCTACAAGACAGCTCAAGGGATATGGCTCAGAATATTATCTATAGCCCTTGAGGAGGAACTAAATGTCCTTGACTTTGTTTAATGACTAAACTATTATTAGTTGGTCTTGTTTGACTGCTTTACTTTGCTGCTGCATTTTCTCACTTCTCTGATTAAACTTATTCTTTGGCTAAAGTTTTTCTACAGACAAAAGGCAGGCAGAGCACATGGAGGGGAGGACCATAGGGTCCTGCTCCATTTCAACCAGGAATATTGGGCAAGAAAATATAGAAGCATCAGTGCAAAGATCTCAATCGTACTAGAATAAACA
Organism: Lagenorhynchus albirostris; assembly: GCF_949774975.1. NCBI lineage: Eukaryota > Metazoa > Chordata > Mammalia > Artiodactyla > Delphinidae > Lagenorhynchus > Lagenorhynchus albirostris. The sequence continues at coordinate 45,717,848 of NC_083113.1, forward strand.
ACTCAGGGATGTGTCCTATTAGCAGAATACCTGATACAGTGTAGGTGTTCAACATATGCTTATTGAATGAATGAATGAAAATGTAGGTGGGGTGTGGCAGCATTTCAGGTTGATTGTAGACTGGCAGGGAGAGATCTCACACACACACACACACACACACACACACACACACTCAGCATCTGCAAGGTCACATCTGCCTTCAGAAGGAGACAGTGCCCAGATGTGCCTGAACAATATCTCTGCCTCCCGTTTCCCAGCATTCCAGAAAGCTATTTCCCCAAGAGTTTGTCCTTTTATCTGGGCATTTTTAATAATCAAGTTTAGTCCAAGAACCATAACCAGAAATTCATTCCCTTCCAGGTCGATTGTGTTATCTTTATACGTGAAGACAAAACATAAGCATATTATCGAGTGTATCTTTATACTACTCTCTAGGTTCTTTATGTGAATGTTTTCTCTTCTGACCTACATAATAGGAATGGTAGATCTAAATAGTAGGAAGAAACTATGGTTTTTTCCTTCTTTTAAATCCTTCCCATAGAGTGGAAGTGCAAAGTGATGTTTAATTGTGAATAGAGTGGAATGTTTAATAAGTGCTCTGGAGATGAAAAGATAAATGGATGGATAGATGGATGTGAATGGTTGAACAAATGAAAAAAATCAAAGAATGAATGCCTGCTTGGTGACAATCTAAAGCCTTTCTGTATATTTGATCTCAATTACAGGATAAGAAGCAAGTGTCAGCATTTGAGGAGTCACACATGGAGTTTGAGCCCAATAAACAGTGTCATCTGAGACAACTCCAACAGCTCAAGAAAAAGTTGCTGGCCCTTCAGCAAGAACTGGAGTTTCGCACCGAGGAGCTGCAGACTTCTTACTGTTCCCTCCTGCAGTATCAGTCCATCCTGGAGAAGGAGACTTCCGACCTGGTCATTCTCCACCATCACTGCAAGATGAAAGAAGATGAGGTATAGATAAAGTAACTATGGAAATGTCCCATATGCCCATGTACCTACAGAAATCAGGCCAAAGCTACTAGAAAGCAAGCATTGGACTTAGAGAAGAGCTTCACAACATCTTGAGCAGGTTTTATCAACTTTCCCTCTTTAAGTCTTGATTTTTTTTGAAGCTGAACAGAAGGAACTAAACAGAATGGCATAATTGGGTGAAAGCTCCAGTATTAATGCACATGGGGTATGTGGTATGTGTGTACATGTGTGGGAGGTGTGTGTGTGCACGCACATATATGTGTATGGTGTGCATGTAGGTTTATCATCTCCATTCTATTACCATGGCAATTTAAATGCAAAAGACTCTGGTTCTCTGAGGGTTATGAAGGAGGTATAAGGTCTATTAAGTCAATCATTTTTAGAAAAATCAGGTTTTGGTCATATATACATTCCTGGCACTTGCACAGTTGATAAGATAACAAGACAATGAGTCTGAGTCAATCGCTGACAGTACCAGATCAATCATTTTTTTCAGACTGGAGTTTTAGATCACGTAGACTTAGCTTAAGTACATTCTGGACATTCATTTCTATTCATGTCCGAGGATAGTATTTTTTTTTAAACCAGAGAGTATCATCCTTGTAGAATCCCAAGTAAATTCCAAAGACCAAAACCATAGAACTAAAATCAGTTGGGAAGTGATAGCACTGGCAGTAGTAAAACCATGGGTTCAAAGGAATGGGACAGGGACTTCCCTCGTGGCGCAATGGTTAAGAATTCACCTGCCAACGCAGGGGACACAGGTTCGAGCTCTGGTCCGGGAAGATCCCACATGCCGTGGAGCACCTAAGCCCGTGCGCAACTATTGAGCCTGCGCACTAGAGCCCGCGAGCCACAACTACTGAGCCTTCATGCCACAACTACTGAAGCCCGTGCACCTAGAGCCTGTGCTCCACCAACAAAAGAAGCCACTGCAATGAGAAGCCCTCGCACCGCAACAAAGAGCAGCCCCTGCTTGCCGCAACTAGAGAAAGCCCGTGCACAGCAACGAAGACCCAATGCAGCCATAAATAAATAAATACATTTATTTAAAAAAAAAAAAGGGGAATGGGACAGGCAGCCTCCTCTGGCATTTTCTTCCTCTGCCCTTAAAGATAAAATTCCAAGGACTATCTTGAATGGTGCTGCTTTAAGAACTAACTCCAGGGGTTTTATGAAGGGCCTTAAAGAACATGGAATTTTTTTTAAAGGAAATATTATGGCCAATAAGAATTTGCTGAAAAGAACTGGGAGGGAAAGGAACAAAGAAAGGTTATCCTACATAATATAATCTGGGACAAAGCCTGTGAGCATAAACCATGGTTTAATAAAGCTAATGCAGGGCTGTGTTAAAACTGTCTGGTTCATCTTAACTTAAACAAGAGTCCAGCCTAGATAAAGTCACCCTGAATTAGTTGGGATTCTATTTGGCTGCATATAACAGAAAACCCCATAGTAATAGTGTCTTAAATAAGATAGTTGATTTCTATGACATATAAAAGAAGGTCAGAGAGAGGTAGTCTAGGACTGTTACGGTAACTACATGTGTCATCAGATACATAGGGTTCTGTCTTTCAGCACCACCATCATCAGCCCAAGGCTTCCATTTTCTAGTTCACCTAAGACAGCTGCTGGAGCTCCAACCATCACATCTTCATTCCAAATAATCGGGTGGGAGGTGGGGTGGGGAGAGAAAGGCACACTCCTCCCTTTTAAGGACACTTTCCAGGAGCCGCACACAACACTTTCACTTATATACCATTGGCGAGAATTAGTCACATGGCTACAGCTAGTTCTTAGGAAGGCAAGGAAATGCAGTGTTTTAGTGAGGCTCACTATTGTCCCAAATAAAGTCAAGGTGTGGGATTCGGCAAGCAGCAGTCACAAAATGGGAAAACTTTGGAAAAATTACTTTAGGCATTCTGCCAAGTTCCCCCAATATTTTGTTCACAGAAGTATCAAACTTCTGTCTAATGTTGGGTTTCCCAACAACAGATCTTAAGGAGATGAATATAAGTACTAGTCAATTCAGGAGGTGATCCCAGGAAGCATGGTGGGAGAATAGGGAAGTGAGTCAAACAAAGGCGGGAAGCCCATAAAGAAAATCAAGAAGATCACTGCTATGGGAAACTGGGGTTCAATCCCTCTGGAGAATTCTGGGAGATAATGTAGAACACCCCTCAGATTGATCCCAGCCAACCACCCCAGTCATTGGTTGAGAGTTGCCCCTGAGGGTATTAAACTCCCCAGGGCTTGTCACTTGCCTTGTCTTGCTCCTCTGCTTGAGTGGACTCCTGGGGCCAGAGCAACGCTCAGGCAAAGAGTTGAAGATGCTTGTGGTTGGAGTGGGGTTAGCATGCAAAGGGATGGTGGGTGTCAAGGGGATATGAGCTTCCGTTATAAACGTTTGAATATAAAATATTCCTTTCCTCTTTTCCTTACCAAATAAACACCTCAAACTAAATGATCTTCTCCCAAGACGAATCTCAAATGACAGGCAGCAAATATATTAGCTTAGACCAATAAAATGTGTTCTGTCTGAATTCTACTGAACTATTTGAACCCAAATGAAGCCTTCCTGATGACCCTCCTGCTCTTAACTTTTTCAACACATATAATTCAAGCTATATAATTTAGCTCACTCAACAGTTGTTTGCTAATTTTAAATCGTATCTCTCCCCGATTTGTAAGAGTTTGTAAATTCTTTGAGGGAGGAGCCTATGTTATATAGGTATACATACCCCTAAGCACCCAAAACAGTGTTCATGAGCATTCAATAAATATCTGTCAGTTGGTTGACTAATTAATTGATTAGGAAGAAAAAGAACCTAAATAAGGATGCTGCAAATCCCAGAGGATCTTCGGGTCATGTTCCCCCACTATCTCTAGGGAACTTTGCTGACATGGGCCTGTGTGCACGAGGGGCTCCACATTTTCTAAATTAGACCTCTAGAGAATACATAGGAAAGAAAGAATACTGGCATTTTAAGCCCTTAAAAAATGGAGCTATACATTCATTCTTATTAATCAACTAACAAGTCTTTATTGAATTAACTACATACCAGACAGAATGAGAAATAGATATGGTCCCTGCCTTTAAGAAGCTTACCATCTAAACAGGACAAACTTAAAAAAAAAATTTCTAATCATTAACATTCTGATTTTATGTATTGTAGTTTTTAGATCTGAGCTGGGCCTGTTCTTTGCATCTGGGTTTCTAGTTAAGATATGAGACTCCTCTGCATGTGGTCTTATAGCAATATCCTTTTCTCGTTAGATGCTTCTATGGGTTCAGTGTTGTTGTTCTTTCCTACACCAACAGGTGATTCTCTATGAGGAGGAAACAGGAAATCATAATGAGAACACAGGGGAGAAGCTCCATTTGGCCCAGGAGCAACTCGCCTTGGCCAGGGACAAAATCCTCTCCCTAGAAAGGAGCTTAAACCTCTACAGGGATAAATACCAGACTTCCCTGAGCAGCATCGAGTTACTGGAGTGCCGAGTGAAGATATTGGAGGGGGAGCTCAGCAGGATCGTCGGTCAGGTAGGACTTAAACCAGACCACTCAGACCAGGAGCTCCCAGGTGGTCCCTGTAACAGTCCCAGCCTCTCTGCCAGAAACCCAAACCTTCAACCAGTTGTCATTCCTTCCCTTGAATTTTGTAGCCCTCAGTTTTGCACTTCCAGCCTTCACATCTCCTGTAAGATTGCTCCTTAGGAATTTTAAGACTCCTTAATTAATTTAAGGAGCCACAACTTCACATAAGGCAGAAAGTGAATCACCAAATGAGCTCTCAAATCTTCCATGTTGCCATGGGGGTCCGGCAGGGGGCTATTCCAGGTCACAGGACTCATGGAAACCATAGCGTCAGGATTAAATAGGAGGAGAAAGCCAAAAAACATAGCAAAGAAGTGACTGAACTTGTTTCTTTTTTCTTTCAATTGCTTTTTAAAATTACACAAGTAATACAACAATCTAGGCTCTCTAGACAGAATTATGGATATTAAATGTAAAAGCCCACCTTCAGCCTTCTCCGCCCCACTCTTCTCCCGCTAGGCAATCACCCGAAATGTTCTGGCAATCTTCCCCATCCTATTGCTATGTAAAAAGTTAGAGTTTTCTTTTTACATAAATGAGTCATTTTATAAATATGGTTCTACACTTTGCTTTTTAAATGTATATCTTGATGATTTCTTCTAGTTACTACCTTGTATTCTGTAGTATGACTGTACCCTGTACCATCTACTGACCTGTTTGTCTACTACAAACAAGCTGTAAATGAACATCTTTATCTCTACGGGGTTAATTCCTGAAGTGGGATTTTGCTGGGTTAAAGGAAATGCTTATTTTTAATGTTTAAAGATACTTCTAAATTGAACACCAAAAAGGTTCTACCAGTTTACACTTTTACCGACAATAATTTCCCTACACTCACAGGGTATGTTTTCAGTCTTTTTAAGTTGTGCTAAACTGATGGATGGGGAAAAAAATAGATTTTCTCAATTTTTATTTCCTTTAGTTCTAATAGCTGTGGGTTGGGTTCCCCAGGAAGCAGACTCTGAGACAGACTGGTATGCAGGACGTTTTTAGAGAAAGCTCTTGGCATCAACACCTGGGAAGGGGAAGGAAGCAGGGTTGGGCAGATGGAGAAGCTGGGCTCTGATGGTCCCAGCAAAGGCCTCAGCCAACCTCACGGAGAGCTCTGGGGCTGGAAGGACCTTTAGAGCTATTCTAAATTCGGGAGAAGGGAGCTGGCCTTTATAGCTCCATGTTGATCAGTGATTGGATGTGAGCTGTCTTCCTAGGGAGAGACATGACCTTGGGCAAAAGTTTTCTTCAGCCCAGGCAATCCCCAAGAGGGCTGACAGCTGAGGCTATCTTAGGGCATCACCCCCAGCAGCTGGAGGAGTAAGTCCTTCACTGCTGAAGGGGATCTGTGAGGCCCATCACAGCTCCCACCTTGTGAATGAAGTAGTGAGCCTGTTCATAAGTGTATCGGTCCTGTGGATTTCTCTTTTACGAATTGCTTTTAAATCCTTAACCAATTTTTTATTGGGTTGTTAGTCTTTTTTGTGTTGACTTATAGGAGGTTCTTAATATATTACAGGTAATAATGCTTCATTATATAAGTTATAAATATTTTCTCCCAGTTTGTAACTTTTCATTTTCTCTTATTAATGGTATTTTTCAACATACAAAACTTTTGAATTTTTATGAAGTTAAATCTCTTAGCTCTTCTTTATAGATTCTAGGTTTTATGTCTTGTTTAGGAAGGCCTTCACTACCCTCAAAATTGCAAAAGTTTATCTTATATTGTCTTTTAGCACTTCTTAAAAATTTATTTATTTTATTTATTTATTTTTAGCTGTGTTGGGTCTTCGTTGCTGTGCGTGGGCTTTTCTCTAGTTGCGGTGAGCGGGGGCTACTCTTCCTTGTGGTGCGCGGGCTTCTCATTGCGGTGGCTTCCCTTGTGGCGGAGCACGGGCTCTAGGTGCACGGGCCTCAGTAGTTGTGGCACGTGGGCTCAGTAGTCGTGGCTCGCAGGCTCTAGAGTGCAGGCTCAGTAGTTGTGGCACGTGGGCTTAGTTGATCCACAGCATGTGGGATCTTCCTGGACCAGGGCTCGAACCCGTGTCCCCTGCGTTGGTAGGCGGATTCTTAATCACTGCACAACCAGGGAAGCCCTAGCACTTTTATAATTTTGTATTTTTATGTTTTTAGCTTTAGTCCACCTGGAATATACACATACATATATATATATAATGCACACACACATATATATATATTTTATATATACATAATGAGAGTATCATCTTACTGTTTCTTAACTTTTTTATTGTTTTCCATTCCTTTTTCCACATAGACACTGAATTATTTATACACTCATGGGCAGCTTTCTTGCTCAGTGAACATGAACTATTTCTAACTTTGCCTGAAAAAGCCCAGTTAGGGAGACAGTTTAATGGAGAAAGTATCTACCATCCAAACTAGGACTTTTTGCTCTTTTTTGCCTGTCTGCGTCAGTTCACCCCATTATTAGTGCAGACCAGTGAACAGGTAGTAACCTTCATGCATGATTTCAGATGATCTAGAGAAAGACATTTTTTAAAAAAATGCACTTCTAGGAAAAGAGCCATATTCATGGTGATGAGAGTGTCAATTGGTATGTTTTCTTTGAAGGACAATTGTGCAATATCAAAGTTTTAAATAGATCCAATTTAAATAGATTACTACTTCTACAAATTTAATCTATACATAAACTAGAATAGGTACTCAAAGATTTATGTGCAAAAATATTTATTTCAGCTTCGTTTTAGAAAAAACTTGGAAGCAACATATATTCCCATCAATAGAAGACTGGATAAACATATTTAAAAGCAATTTAAAAGAGCAAGATAAAAGCACATGTACTAACATGGATAAATTTCTAAGGCATCTTGTTGAGAAAAAAAATGTTTCAAAAAGACAAAATAATATATGTATTCTACAATATTCATTTATATGTATGTAAATGTATAGAAAGTTCTAGAAGGATATGCACAAATTGTCATCTCTGGAGAATGCAGCAAGTATGGGATTAGAGGTGGTGGTCAAAGAGAAATTTAGACTTGCCTGTAATATTACAATGTTTTAGAAAGATTACATATATATGTGTGTGTGTATTACTCGTGCAGTTTGAAATTAATTTTAAAAGAAGAGTAAGATAGATCCACAAACAGCAATATGGAAAATATCCTAAATAAGTGGCCAAGTGAAAACACAATGTTTAGAATAGTATGCAGAAGGCTTTCATTTGGTAGGGGAAGAGTAGGGGGTTATATACTTATACATATACGCATATATAAATATGCATAAATTATCCCCAGAAGGATATACAAAAAACTGGGAACACAGACCGTCATGGAAAAGGGGACCTGTGTCATGGAGGGTCAAGACTGACTTTTCAGTGTATTCTCTTGTGAACGCTTTGAACTTTTTACCGTGTGTGCACTTAATTTTTTTCTTTTGTTAAGGAAGCTCTGATTCACATATATGAATATAAACTTTTAGAATACAGGTCTAGAGATCTTCCATGTTCATGGCATATTGAAATTGACTCGAAAATTATGAACAAAATCAACCTATTATTTTTAAATATCCCAGGAGCCCAAGAGTAATGGTGATCATTCAAAGGTGCATATATACACTTCTCCCTGCATGATTCAAGAGCATCAGGAGACCCTGAAAGGACTATCTGAAGTCTGGCAGAAGGTCTCTGAGCAGGATGATCTAATAAAGGAACTTCGAAATAAGCTAGCCTGCAGTAACGCTTTGGTAAGTGTCTCCTTCTAGAACATTTTCCCAAGAGACCCAAAATAAAGCCATGAGGAAAGAGAGGAGGGGAAAAGAGTCACCTAAAGTAATCTCTTTTCCAGTACTCCTCAAATGTCTTACATATTCATGTCCCTGCCTCTTGTTCATATTCTCCATGGTATGCATCCCCCAACCCACACTAAGATTCTAAAGAGACTTAAAATCTCACGCAACAACCAGGGTGTCCATCAGTAGGGAAATAGTTAAAGAGATTAAGAGAAATGATTAAAGAGCTATCCATATTATGGAATAATACACAGCCAAGGAAAAAGATTAAGCAGATCTGTAAGGGCTGCATGGAAGATATTTGCGATACACTGTTGAGAAAAAGTTGCAGAATCTTATGTATAGTTCAATCCCACTTTTGTTTTTTAAAGTCTTTGATCGTAATATAGAAGTATATACTGTAAATTGCCAATAGTGCCCCCTCCCCCTTAGTAGAAGTGAGATAGGGGACAATAAGTGGATAGGAGAGTCTCACTTCTTATTTTCAATGCTTGGGTTCTATGTGAATTATTTTCAACAAACAAGAACAAAAGTTTCATATTTTTTTAATTTTAAAAAACACGTACACATTCACCCACTCCAAAAGAAACTTCCTTCTTTATTTCTTGAACTTTGAATCCTATCTTCTGAGAGATTCAGTACGTCTTTCCGTCACAGCCTCCAAAGAATCTTCTTCTGCCTCATAAACTGGACTGCACAGAGGATCAAGAGGGAGTCCAAAATGTGGCCATTGACGGACTTGAGACAAATCACTGTCTATGCCTTAGTGAACCTTGATATAAGATTGAGAACATAATTCCTTCTCCTTAGTTTATATAATATGAATTATATAATGCTGCAACAAACTTGGGCTGAGAAAGGAACACCCTGCAAAAATAGCACTAGTAATAAGCCAGTTGCATTGATCATCCAGCATAACTGACTTGTGCTGGGTTGCAGGTTCTGGAGCGTGAAGAGGCTTTGATAAAATTACAAGCAGACTTTGCTTCCTATACAGCCACCCACCGACATCCCTCTAGCTCCTCAGAAGATTGTGAAGACATCAAAAAGGTGGGAGAACTTTTGCTTATGTGTGCCTGGTAGGATTGGGCCGAGTTGGGTTTGATTCTGGGTTCTCCTACTTGTTAAAATATTTATACTACATTTTACATTTTATTTTATATTTGTGTCACTTCGATTAGCCCTGCCACAAGGATCGTGTATATAATGTATGCCACGCCCCCAAGGAGTGCGTCTGGCATGATTAGATTTTGGAATTGAATTTTGGAATTGCACCTGTCTCTTAACTCACATCCAATGGTACATCTAAACAAGACAGAGGCTCCTTTTGGCTTGCTAGCTTCAAAAGAACCATCCAGCCTTCTAGTTTCTGGCTGGAGTTGAAAAGCAACAAATTTAGGGAAGATTATTAATTCAAATCCACTCCCTTTAAAAAAAAACTCTTATGTTTTCAAAATTCAAAGCCATCTCAAAAGTTGATTCTAATAATGAATAAGCATTTAAACCATGGAAACAAATCACACGATTTGACCAACAAATATGACAGTGAAAACTAGGTTAGGGTCCCTTCTAGGAGGTCTGAAGTCAGTCATGCCTGAACTCGAGGTACAAGGCAAAGCCAGCCACACGAGGCCATGCTGATGCTGAAATAGTGGCAAAGCGGAGTGGCAGAGAGAGTCAACACATCAGCTCTCCAAGGGATCCTCTAGCTGGGGAGTGGAGATGCTTCTTTTTCCAGGACTTTCTGATCCCACAAGGTTTGGATGAACTTTGGAGCTCTTCCTTGTACATCTGTCAATATTTATTTTAAAAGTCAGTCCCATGTTATTCACATCCTGACCTACAGCAAGATCTCATACACTCCATGTTTGTTTTCCTTTTGTCTGAGAAATGTCTTTATTTCTCCCTCACTTTTTAATTTTTTATAGTGGTAAAAAACACATAACATTAAATTGACCGTCTTAACCATTTTTAAGTGTACAGTTAGTTGTGTTAAGTATATTCTCATTGTTGTGCAATAAATCTCTAGAACTTTTTCATCTTGCGAAACTGAAACTGTATCTACTAAACACAAATTCTTCTTTAATACTCCATTTTTTAAAATGATACAGACTTCCTCAAGAAACAGAATCCACTTTCACCCACCATTTTGTATATCCTACCCAAAGCCTTCACATTGTCTGAACATTCTGTTCAGGCTAGAACTACCCACACCACAGTTAGTGCCAGCTGTCCTCTCCTCCCTCAGCTGGCCTGGCACACACTGGGCCTTTGAGTCGCTGTAGGGCCCACACCCAGGTCAGACGGTGATTGCCCTGCATTTCTCCAGCTGTCCCCCTCTGTCTTCTTGCTGCAACCCTCCTTCATTGTCAACTGTGAAATCACATAACTATCTCCCCAGCATCCCCTGATGCCCAGACAACTAATTGTTCCTTCTTGGCCACGTGTACGTGTTCCTTCCTGGTTTCTCTGGTTACAGCCCCTTCCCCTCTCCTTCAGGGTAGAAGCCAAAGTTCTTGCTGAGGGACTAAGAGCCCTCTGTGATGTGACTACCCCCTAACTTCCTCACCTCCTCTCCTCCTCCTTCTCTCTCCATCACTCACTCCACTCTAACCACATGGCCTCCTGCATGTTCTGCCCCCAGGGCCTTGTCATCAGCTAGCACTGCCTGCTCCCCCAACTGCAGAGCTCGTCCCTCAGATACCTCAACATGGCTCACGCCCTCACCTCCAGCAAGTGCCTGCTCAGAGGCCACCTTCTCAGTGAGGCCAACCCATCTATCCTATTTAAAACTGTAACCCACAGCCTCGCCCCTGCCTGCCCCATACAGCTCCATTCCCCTTTTGCTGTTCTGTTTCTTCCATAGCACTTATCAACTTTTGTTTTCTGTAAGTCACTACTTTACGCTCTTTGTCTGTCTCATCCCACCAGAAGGTCAGCTCCCTGGGGTTAAGAATTGGTGTCTGTGTCATTTGCAGCACCTACAGTGCACACAGTGCCTGGCACACAGTAGGTGTCTTATCAATGACACTGAGTGTTACAGGGAGGAAGAGGGGGCTCCTTTTGTGCACATTCCATTCCGTGTGGGCATGAGAAGAAGTCTGCCATGTCCTTTCTTTTTTAACTCTCTTTTTACTTTTTAAATTGAGATATAATTGACATACCAGAAAACTCACCATTTAAAGTGTGCAATCAGAATGGACTTGAGGACATGGGGAGGGGGAAGGGTAAGCTGGGACGAAGTGAGAGAGTGGCATGGACATATATACACTACCAAACGTAAAATAGATAGCTAGTGGGAAGCAGCCGCATAGCACAGGGAGATCAGCTTGGTGCTTTGTGACCACCTAGAGGGGTGGGATAGGGAGGATGGGAGGGAGGAAGATGCAAAAGGGAGGAAATATGGGGACATATGTATATGTATAGCTGATTCACTTTGTTATAAAGCAGAAACTAACACACCATTGTAAAGCAATTTTACTCCAATAAAGATGTTTAAAAAAATAAAATAAAATAAAAATAAAGTGTACAATCATTGGTTTTTAGTGTATTCACAAAGTTAGGCAACAGCACCACTAATTCCAGAACATTTTCATCACTCCAAAAAGAAACCCATATCCACGAGCAGTCACCCCCCCATCCCCCCTCCCGCAAACCCTGGCAACCACTATTTTGCTTTCCGTCCCTACGGATTTGCCTGTTCTGGACACTCAGAATTCTATAAAGCTTTCTTCCCCCATGTCCTCACCCTGCCCTGCTCTTCCATCTGCGCAGATACTGAAGCACCTGCAGGAGCAGAAAGACAGCCAGTGCTCGCACGTGGAGGAGTACCAGAACCTCGTGAAGGATTTGCGCACGGAGCTAGAAGCCGTGTCAGAAGAGAAGAAAAGCATCATGGAGGGTAAACCGTGGGCCAGCGGGCTGCAGCAGAGGGTAGGCAGCCAAGGAAGCCGGAGCCCCGCTCTGAGCAAGAAGCGCTCTGTCTTGTCCCGCTGCAGACATGTTGAAGCTGGAGCTGGACCTGCACAGGCTGCGGGAAGAGACATCTGCCCGCTTGGAGAGGAAGGACAAGGAGGTCGTCATCCTGCAACGGCGACTGCAGGAGCTACAGGTGCAGTTCACTGAGACCCAGAAGCTCGGTTTGAAGAAAGACAAGGTAAGGCGAGGAGCTCCGTGGTTGGAACTGCCAGCAGGGCCCTGTGAGGCCAGGCCTCGGCAGAGGCGGGCTCTGTGGCCCCACACTCGCTGTGATTGCTGGGGAGCACCCATACATGCGCAGTGAGACTGCGGTGCTTCAGGCCCAGGGGCAATTCTGAGCTCTTCCTTGGAATTTCTCATGGCACGTAATAAATAAATAAAACATCAGGAGCCTTAATAGAGATGTGGACTCTGTGTAAGAAAGGGGTTCTTCCCCAGCCCTGCAATAGTGAGTTTGGGACACGCTCGTATTATTCCCTTATGCTTTTGTTTATGCCTAAGAGTAGAAAGAAATGCTATAAAATAATGTGTAGCCTTATTCACAATTTCATGTGAATTTCAATTCTTTAATTACAAATAACTTACAAATATGCAAACCAGGCAGTTTGAAAATATTAGTGGAAATATGCCCTAGAAGGTCTGTAGTTACCAACGTAAATCAAGCTCCTAGAAAAGCGTAAGACTGGAACCAAGGGCAGAAAGACTGAAACCAGCGCAAGTTTTTGTAGTCAGTACTGTTTCAACTCTAAACTTTTATCAGAGCTAGTAGAAATAATCCAATTGATTTGAGTGGCTGGTCATTCAAACTTCCTATTTCAAGGTCTGGAGGTGATTCACCAGTCAAAATGGAGGTATTTGGAGAGATGTTGAAGAAGCAGCAAGGAGTCTGGATAAGCAGCTTCGAGTCACTCATATATTCATTCAACAGATACTTTTGAGATCCTATTATATGCCAAGCACTCTTCTAGGCATAAGAATATAATAAAACATGTGCCATCCCTACGTTCATGGAGCTTACATTCCAGTCTTTAGAGACAAACAAATAAAACTAATATACAATAAAATGTTAGGTACTAATGAATTCCTAAAACAGCTTGGTGGCTGTTTTCCCCAGAGTGGTCGGGGGAGGCCTCTTTGATAAGGTGACATTTGGGCAGACATTTGAATGAAGTAAGGGGGCCACCCAGGCCAAAGTCTTGAAGAATATTCCAGGCAGAGGCAAGATCAAGGGCGAGTGCCCTCAGGTGGGAGTCAGCTCGGAAGCAGAGAGGGTGGGGCGGCAAGAGGTGAGGTCAGACAGGTAGCCAAGAACCAGATCATGAGCGTCCCGGGATGTCGTTGTAAGGACTTTGGTCTTTTTCTAACTGAGATGGACCCAGTAGAGGTTTTGAACAGAGACATAACAAGATCTGACTCGCATTTGTAAAAGCCCAACTCTGACTGCTACAGGGAGGCAGGGAGCCCAGGTGGAGGCTATTGCAACATCCAGGCAAGAGAAGACGGTGGCTGGAAGAGGTCTCAAGACAATCTCTAACTGACTTCGCCCTGCCGCTGCTCAGGCCTCTATCAGCATTAACACTTTGCTTTCCTCAGCTCCTCCAGGAGAAAGATGAGATGCTGCAGGAGCTAGAGAAGGACCTGGCGCAGGTTAAGAACACCCTCGTAAAAAAGGAGATGGAGTTGGAGAAGCAGCAATGCATGACAAGAGAACTCGAAGTTGCCATCCAGGAGGAGAGACGGGATAAGTGCAAGGCCGAGTATGGGCACCTGGGAGCTGAGATCAAGAAGCTGAAGGACTGTCTTGAAGATGCCAAACAGCAGCACAGGCTGGCTGGTGAGGCCCCCGGGCAAGCACTGTCCCCACACACTCCAACCCATGGGGCCAGAGCAGCCCCCTCCTTTCCCCAAATGGCCGTGTCCCTCTCCCTCACCGCTTTCTCACTCCGATCTCCTCATGATCTCATCTCATCTCACAGCAGTTAGGACCGCCCTCTAAGCTCCTTCCTTCACCCCAACCTTACCTTTTCTCTGAAGCCCCCATCACACAGCAGGTGCTCGGGTTGGGAAGGCAGACCACTGCTCTCACACGCCCACCGTTTTCTCTGCAGCCTCAGCTGAAGGTCCTCTCCTTTCCTCACCACGGAGAGCACAGGGCTCTGTACCTTGCTTCTTTGTACCACATTCCTCTCCACCTTCTCTGGGACCTTTGTCACACCATTCATTTCTTCCTTCCCTGGTTTTTAACACTCTCCTTTTTTGGTCTACACACACATTTGCTTGCAGTGTGGGTTGTGTCCTTGCTCCTTTGCCCAAAGTGCTTTCTCAGAAGTCACCAGTAACTTCTTGCCTTGGAAATGGGGTTGCCTTTGAGTGATAAAAATGTCCTGGAATTAGATGTTGATGGTTGCACAACTTTGTGAGGCTACTAGAAACCACTGTACTGTACACTTTAAAAGGATAAATTTTATGTTATGTGAGTGATGTATCAATTTGGGGGAAAAAAAGAAGGTCCAAAGCACGTCTTCCTCGCCCTCCTCTAACTCTCTGGGTGTCCACACTGTTGGTCCCCCGCACCTCAACGGTTGTTTATTAGCTTTGGAGACACAACAGGTCCCTTGTTCTTCCATAAATCTCACCACTGTTTCCTCTTTTTCCTCCTGCCCTGACAGTGGTCACCCATCTCTAAGATTCTGCCCTCTTCTCTCCTCTCTACACTCATTCCTTGGTGAGCGCCTCTGCTCCTTGTAGCTGCATTTCTCTGCAGGTGACTCCAATGCCTAGAGCCCCAGCCCTGACTTGGCACCTGGTCAGTCTTGTCTTTAGAGACTAGCTCCACCTGACCAACCCACCTTCCCCACTAACCCAACATTCCCAAAGCTGAACCTACTCTCTTCCCTATTAAAAAAAATCCTCCTCCCTTCTTCCGGGTGTATAATTATCTCCGTAGTGACACCATCTTTCTTCCAGTATCCCAGGCTTAAAAAAACGGAGAGAAAAGTGATATTTAAGTAGAAATGATAGGAGAAGCTACCGGAAGTGGGGAGATATTTGGTGTAGAGAAACCCCAGTAAGCACCTTACTCCTTCATACCCAGTGGAGGCAAGGACGTGGGCTAAAAGGATATTGTCAGAAGTCTTTCTCCATTCTAATCCATTCCAATTTTCCTAAAGCACTCTTTCCTTTATGGCAGGTCCCTACTCAAGAACCCACTAAATCATGTCTAAACATTTCTCTCAGGCTTTCAGCGTCCTCCAAAACCCCCTCTAGTCCATCCACTTCCTCAATTCTGTCTCTCACCATTCCTTCCCACTTTCCTTTCCAGTTAAGCTGAAATCTTCCCATCATCTTCCCACATGCCCTCCCCATTCCCTTCACTGTGCCCCCCACCCCGAGAATTCCCTTTCTTCTCCTTCTTCTAAGGCCCAGCTCAGCCTCTGTTCCTCCATAAGTCCATCTCCAACTGTACTTCCCCGCTTTGGTCCTCCTTCCTGAGTTCACAGTCAGTGTGAGTTTAACATTACTGTGTTCTCTATGTCAGCTCCCTCACTAGACTCTAAACTCTATGAGGGTCAGGATTTGTCTTCAATGACAGGATGAGTTGCAGAAGAGATACCAAGCAATTTCAACTTGTTTGAAATTTCAATTTCAATTTGTTTAATTTTATTCAAGAAGGAGTTCACGGCTGGTGGGTAGTTGAAGACAGATAATTTATCAGAGCTCCTTAGGAGTGATAATGAGATAGAGAGAGATGAGGACAGATTGGAAATTGAAGTAAGTCACAGAATGAAGGAACAGACTTTTGTTTTTTTTGGCTACATTGGGTCTTCGTTGCTTCACACAGGCTTTCTCTGGTTGCAGTGAGCAGGGGCTTCTCTTCATTGTGGTGTGCAGGCTTCTCATTGCAGTGGCTTCTCTTGTTGTGGAGCACGGACTCTAGGTGCACAGCCTTCAGTAGGTTGTGGCACGTGGGCTCAGTAGTTGTGGCATGCAGGCTCAGTAGTTGTGGCTCACAGGCTCTAGAGCTCGGGCTCAGTAGTTGTGGCACACGGGCTTAGTTGCTCCACAGCATGTGGGATCTTCCCAGGGCTCAAACCCGTGTCCCCTACATTGGCAGGCAGATTCTTAACCACTGCACCACCAGGGAAGCCCCAAGGAACAGACTTTTTAACTGGTCTCATTTGAGAGTCTGATCTTCACACATACTCCCTTCACACATGGACATGCCCCGGGCTATCTCCTGTCTTCTGCAGCTCAGCAAGCAGCCCAATATAAAGAAGAAGCCATTCTGGCAAAGGGTAACCTGGAGGATTGCCATAGGAAACTGCAAAGCTGCATTTGCCTGGAGAAGCAGAAGGCAGAGACCATCCAGGAGCTCCGGAGAGAACTTCAGAAGCTGCAGAAGGATTCCCTAATGGCAGAGGAGGAACTCGCGCCCAGCAGGTACCACAGGTTCCCCTCCAGACAGAGTCTCTGTCCCTCGTAAGCCAGTTGGGACCCTGTGGGATGCTGCCCAGGAGTTGGGTAGCAAGCCCCGGGCAGGCAGCCCACAGTCCAACCGACGTGGACCCTGAAGTCCATCCACCTGTTTTTGCCATTTTGCTTTAGGAAACGGATAGAGGAGCTGACATCAGAATTATCTGAGTTCTCCAGAAAGCTTGAAATTTCAGAGAAGGAAAAGAGGCAGCTTCAGAAGACAGTGACTGAGCAGGATGTAAAACTGAATGACCTGCTAGATCGTATAAATCACATTCAACACCAGGTGTGGAGGGCAAGTAGGCAGCCAGCTCAAGCATTTGCTCTGTTTCAGATTAAATGCATTGCTCTTGGGAATTCCCTGGCCGTCCAGTGGTTAGGACTCCGAGCTCTCACTGCAAAGGGTCTGGGTCAATCCCTGGTCGGGAAACTAAGATCCCACAAGCTGAGCGGTGTGGCCAAAAAAAAAAATTGCATTGCTCTTTATTTGGGAAGATGCCACCACCAATCCATTGCAAACTACTTGTCCAGAATTTGTTTTAGAATGCTAAGCCAGCCAGGCAGCTCCAGTTCCCACAACCAATAATAAGCATTTTCAGGGGCCAAGCTTAAAAACAGTCAAACGACAATATTATTTCTTTTTCTAGGACTCAAAAGCTATCCTCTCAGTCGATTTAAAGTTTTTTAACTTTGAATTATTCCTTTTGTGCTTTTCTAAGATTTTTAAAAATTTATTCAGAGAGTATTTTATGTGGAAAGACTTGGTAAGTAAGTGGGACCTGGATCTATAAATAAAATAAGTTGGTATTTCTAATTGAACAAAGAAAAACTATTGCTGAACCTAAGAGGAAACTTTTTTATTAAACACGCTAAATAACCAAGGAGTTGTCCTCATTTTTTTTTTTTTTTTTTTTTTTTTTTTTTTGCGGTACACGGGCCTCTCACTGTTGTGGCCTCTCCCGTTGCAGAGCACAGGCTCCAGACGCCACAGGCTCAGCGGCCATGGCTCACGGGCCCAGCCGCTCCGCGGCATGTGGGATGTGGGATCTTCCCGGACCGGGGCACGAACCCGTGTCCCCTGCATCGGCAGGCGGACTCTCAACCACTGCACCACCAGGGAAGCCTCATATTTATTTCAGCCATCCCTGTGCACAGTTGTCTGAGCTGGGGGTTTTCTCCGCAAAAATATGGTGCCTGACTTGCAGCCCCGTGTTTGTTTTCTCAGAACAGGAAGCAAGCCTCCTCCAAATGCAGTCTAGAAGAACAGCTTCAGGAGGAAACCAGGTTGCTGGAGGAGAAACAGGAGCAGCTGAAAAAGAGTAAAGAGCAGGAGAAGCTACTGCAGCAAGAGCTCGAGATATTCCGACAGGAAGGAAAAAAGAAAGAAAAGATGGTGAGGAGAATCTGGGAAGCCTCGGGATTAAGAATCCAAGGCCAGACCTGAGCCCAGCTGGGCCTGGTGGGATACAGAGGCTGAGGGTGCTCAGACTTCAGGAGAGAAGGGAGGGAGGGTGAGAAAGACAAGTGAGGAGGGCAGAGAAGGCCTGAGATACATGGGGTGCAAGGTGGAGCTGTGTGTGAGGGCAGAAGGAGGGGCTTCTGCAGGAGTCTAAGATAACACCTCCATCTGGGCTTTGTTTCCTTAATTGGGGAGCAGTCAAAGGAGAATTTGAGAAAGTTGGAGGAGGAAAATGATAATCTCAAATCACAGTTAAAGCAATGTTCTGCGCAACTGGATTCCTCTCTCTGCAAACAAAACAGCACCCAGCAAATCAACCAGGAGCTGACTCGTAAGGTGAGTAGACAGAAACCCCAAGGGGGTGAGAAATTTGAACCCTATGACCCTTGACCTGAAGTTGGCACCTAGCTCTCCTCCATCACAGAAATGCCACTAACTGCCCAGCCCATGTGCATTCTGGGGCACCGGAGCCCCCACTTCCCTCCTGAAGTGTCACCCACTTGCTGGCCAAGAAGTATTTCTTCCACATGTAGAAGGTCTTATTTAATATCTGGTGGAGCCCCAAACCATCTGGGCTTTGGCATCAAGGCTTCCAGAGTTGCATTTTAGACCAGAGTTGAGTGAGCCCATTGTTCGGGGCAATTTGCTAGGGAACACTTCCAAAAATAGTCCCAAAGCACAAAAATGGGATGAAAGGGGACACGGTTATATTTCATTACACGAATAAAGACAAAAGGAGTAAATGGCATCTAATGTACGTGAGGCACTGTGCTCACATTCAGTCATCATTTACTGACCGTCTACTTAAGTCCTTGGCATGCCTTGCATCTGCTGGTTTACAGAGGAGAGAAAGGCTGAGGCTCAGACTGACTAATTGGTAAGTGATGGGATGGAGCAATATTTGAACTTGGATCATCTGGCTCTGCCACCTGACCTCTTTCCCTTCATCCTGAATGGCAATACTTGCCCCAAATGAGCCCATTCCATATTTCTGGACAAGAAAAAAATACAGCATCTTGATTAGGTAGTCTCTTGAATTATAAATGAGAGACCAAGCAGCTCTGAGTCCTTCATAATAAAGAGTTCATCTTAAAATACTATGACCATTCTAAGTGTACGAATAGCACTACGCAATAGAACTCTCTGTGATGATGGAAAAGTTCTAGATTAGAGTTACCTGATACTATATGCACTAGCCACATATGGCTATTGACTGCTCGAAATATGGCTTAGTATGACTAAGGAACTGAATTTATAAGTTTAATTTTAGTTTTATTGAAATGTAAATAGTCTCATGTGGCTAGTGGCTGCCATATTAAACAGCAGAGGTCTGAGGCACTGATGTTTCTGGAGTTTTGTCACTCAGGGATATAAATCTCTCCTCTAGTGGGATCCAGAGTTGAGGCCTGAATCACTCAAATCCCCAAGGAACTGCTTTCAATATAAGGAATACTGCCTAAGTATTTAATATAGGCCTGTTATCACATTTGCCAAAAGAAAGGGAGTTATGTAAATGTGCAACTAGAAGCACTAATTTCAGAATTCCTTTGATGGGAATCCAGAGGCTGGAGGAGTTTATGTGTGTGTAAGCATGTTCAATTTTTTAAAAGCATGCCCCACATATAACAGACTTTTTGAATCAATGGAAACAGCCATTAGAAAGAGGCTTAGTTTTGCATTCTAAACTGCATTTCCTTTCATCGGTAGTCCATATTTCAATTTTAAACACACTCTGTCGGAACTATATGTCCAATTCATCCCTAGTATTGCCCAATGCACTATTTCATTCAGTCCAAATAAATCATTTAGTATATTTAGTGAGCACCTATTATATGCCATGCTCTGAGCTACAGGTAGTGGGGATACAGCGATGAAGAAAGCACACACAGTCCTGCTTTCATGGTGCATCAAGTCTAGTGGATTATGTCAGGAGTTGAGGCATAATGCATACCACTGAAATGTTGCATCATGTTTCCTAACCTAGAATTGGATTCCAAGTTAACACTAATCCTAACCCTAACCCTAACCATGAGACAGTTAACTATTAACAGAAACCATCCAGTCACAAATGTAGGACCCATGCTTGGCTGGCACACGTCAAAGGCTGCGGAGTCTGTGAAAGGGACTTCTCGTGTATTTGACACATCATGGCCCAGTACTTCCAGTACTCCTTGTATTGGGAAGACATGCTATCTAGAAAGGAAGTGTGGGAGAGGGGTGCAGAAGAACCTGGAAAGGCAGCTCTTCCTCTTCCAACAGTGAGGGGAAGTGGGCATTATCACAGTCTGCTGGGCAGGTAGTTAGTGCAGGGAGGAGAGAGCCCTGTGCCTGTCCATCTGTGGACACAGAGGATGCCTCCACGGCCATGAACCTTGACAGTTATGTTCCCCCTCCCTAAAGATAATCCTTCAGAAGGAGACCATGGCGAGTCTGCAGATTCAGCTGGACAAGGCTGCGGCGAAAGAGAAGCAATACCTCCAGACCACGGTCAGTAAAGATGTCTATGAGGAGGTATGCCGGAAGTCAGCCTCCTGCCAAGACGACCTAACACAGGCCCTGGATAAGGTGGGCTACACCCTCTCATCTCCGGGGCTGTTTAATATCCAAGTTATCCCAGCAGCTTGAAAGGTGAAGGAGTCAATTTCCTGCATAACTGGCTGTCACCAAGGCCATCTGCAAACCCTTGCATTGGCTGGGATGTCTGTCCAGAGAAGGCCTGCTTCTCCCTAGTGAGGCTTTGGGGAAGAGGGGGATAGAGGCCAAATCTAACAAGTCTTTCTGCCCATGGGTGACCCAGGGGCAAGGTTTTCCCAAGACCTGGATTTTTCAGGGAAATTCATGCCGCATCCCTGTGCTAATCATGCCTGGCTGATGAGCTCATAGAATTGGAAAGAGAGGAAACGGGAGAGGGGCAGGGGAGATGCAGAAGACTGACCGTTGTCACTTCTCACCCCTCCCTGGGACTCTAGGCGAGGTGACCAGGACCAGGTGTGTCTGTGCCACCCTGGGCAGAAGAGAGTAGGGGCTGTGGGACTGGTGGAACCCTTCTCCATTCAGGACTCAGCACAGAGGCCCAAGCGCAATGACAGCCGTTCTCCCCCCAACCCTTTGTCTTTACCAAAGCTCAGTCATTCGACCTCAGAGACAAAGAGTCTTCACCAAATTCTGACACAGGCCCAAGACAGGAAGATTCAGCTGGAAGAGGAAGTCATTGCTTACGAGGAGAGGATGAAAAAGCTGAATGTGGAGTTAAAAAAACTGCAGGGCTTCCAGCAGCAGAGTGAGCTAGAGGTGAGGAGCGGCCAGGGGCCCCGGCTGCCGTCCTGCCCAGGGCCCCAAGGCCTCTTCTTGCCCCACAGCTGTGTACTTCGCACTGAGCCGGTCCCTTCGGCTAACAAGTGCCCTCCCGTTTGCTGGGCTCTGGGAGCTTCAAGAAGGCGGCAACTATCAGAGCAGGGGCGCCCTCTGCTGGCCGCTGGAAATAAAACACTCCCTCATGAACCTCCCAGAGAAAGCGCCCTCCCGCCTTGTCGTGGGTCCTCCAGGGTCAGGGTGGCAAGCTGGGGTCTCCCTCCTCACTGTGCGCTACCGAGCAGGTGCAGGCCTTCGACAAAAAGCTGGAGGACATGAGCAACCAGGTGCTGCAGTGGCAGAAGCAGCACCAGCGGGACCTCGAGGTGCTGGCCGCTAAAGAGGAGCAGCTCAGGGCGTTCCGGGAGGAAATGCGCGCCCTGAAAGAGAGCCTCCTCGCGGACGGGAAGGAGGTGGGCACTCCTCAACTCCCAGCCGCTTCCTCCCACTGCCCCAGAACATCCCACGACCGCCTGCGTGACAGACACCCTTTGATGGGGGTGGGGGTGCCTGGGAGCAAGGAAAGGACGCCCCCTCTATTCAGTACAAAGCGGGGTCTGGGTGTTCCAGGCCCACAACGGCTGTCTCGACCCAACCATCTTCCCGTGACTTTGTTGATAGAGATATTGAACAGAGCAAAGGTCCCAATCCAGAGGAGAGAGAATGCCATCTCCATGTCAGGTACACCAGCAGCCCCGACTTAGATAATCCACGGCTCAGTCACCCTCCAGAGCCCCTCCTGACACTTTCAATTACCCTGCAGTAGAATCAGCTAAGAGCTCTTTGTGCATGTCCAGCTCTCTGAGCAGTGAAGTTTGTAGCAGGAGGCTCCCGGATATCCTTGGGGTGGCCACAGGGCCTTTGCCCAAATTAGAAAAAAAGTCCTCCCTTTCCACCAGATATTTTTTCTTTCATCTGTTTTTAAAAAGGCTTAATGTATTGCTGTTTTAGAATAGGTCACTTTGCTACCTTTGGCCTGAAAATCATTATTATAAATGTACAAACCTACTTTGTCTCTACTATAAGTGGTGTCTGCTCACAGATGTCACCTTTGTGATAATGCACTGCTGGAGGTGGAGGCCTGCAATGGCAATTCCAACTCTGGCCTCAGGGTTGGACAGCAGAGTCAATGTTTCTTCTCCCAGGAAGAGAGGAGACCTGATCTGGGAGAAGGGAGGTGACAGGCCTGTGCTCCCACCCCCTTACTATCTCATTTACTTCTTGTACCGAAGTCCTGTTGCCTGTCCCAGCGGTCTGCGCCTAAAGACACCTGCAGGCTGCACCGAGAGAACGATCAGATTATGTCCAACATGGAGCAATGGGCAAAAGAGCAGAAGTAAGTGCGGAAGAAAACAGTAAGGCAGGCTTCCAAGGGCTGGAATCACACCTGTGCCAGAGAATAGTGTCATACACACACACACAGCCCTCCAGGGAAACTGATCCAGTCTCAGCCCACACCCAGATGCTGGGAATAAGATGAAGGGGCCGCAACCCTTCAGGCGGGTTCAGAAAGCCCCGCCCACTTGGAAATGGAGCAGCTTCCAGACAGAAGGGATGCTCCTGTGGGTCAGATTTCCTCTTCCCAGCCTGGTGTCGGGCTTCACTGCCTGGATCCCCTGAACTCACTTGGGATCACAGTGATTTTGCTTGGGAGTGTAGAGGGTCCTCTTAATTGCCAGCTGCTAGGAGGGCTCTAGCTCCGGGGACGGGGGGATGAGCGGGGGGTCTGGGCCCCGAAGAGGCCTCGCCAAGAACACCCAATGTCCTTTTCAGCCAGCTCATGCTCTTACCCACAGGGGTCTGGGGAACTCTTTTCTTCTGTGAATTTTATTACAGGATCGCCAATGAGAAACTAGGAAACAAACTCCGTGAACAGGTCAAATATATCACCAAGCTGACTGGTGAAAAGGAGTAAGTCATCCCACGCCCCCCTGGCTGGAGCTTGGGCCCCAGGGAGAGGAGTCAGCCAGGAACCAGGGCTGGCTTTTTCACTGGATATGTGGAGAAAGACCCCAAGTCCCAAATCTGCATCCATGTGACCTTGGGCAATACCACTTGACCTCTTTGGGCCTTAGTCCCCTCACCAACAATAAAAAAAGGGGTTAATCATCTCTATGTCCCTCTCCACTGTCACCTTCCACAGTTCTCAGAAGTCAGAATGCTGAGAAGGAAACAGGAACTGAAAAGCAGACTGTATTAGTTAGGGTAGTGGCTAAGCTGTGGTAACGGAGAGCTCTCCAAACAAAGGGACATAGAACATAGAAGGAACACCTCTATGAGGTGAGCAGTCAAGGTTGGTGGGGTCCTTCTGTCCCATGTGGTCATTTGGGTCCATCTACTTGCAGCCTTGGTTCACCCTCATGGTCAAAGCTGGGTCAGCATAGAGTGTGGTACGGGAGGAGTGTTGGAAGTTTGGGAACAGAGGCAAAAGTATGGATGTCTAAAACTGAGATTTCAGAGGTGGCATAGTAACAGGTAATGACAAGCTCCAGGGCAGTGTTTCCCAACCTTTTGTCAGGGAACACTTAGAAAATGAACACCTTTGTTTGACACACTGAGAGGGTCTTGGATGGGGTTGCTTATGGTAAAGGTGACCAACCAGTAGCTGTGCCAAACCCTGCTCCAAGGGCTGAGGTATCGCAGCACACCTGGGACCCATTCATGCAGCCCCAGTTAGAAAGCTGTGTCCTGAGCTTGGACCATAAGAAAGCGTCTGGGTTGAAGGAGAAGAAAAGATCACTGGAATAAGGAGGTCAAGGAACTGAAGGGCCAGGGCTTGGATGAAAAGTACAGGATGCTGAAAGCATCAGGGATGCTGACAGGAGTGGACCAGAGAGAGTGGCAGAGAGCCAGGGAATGAGGGCATTCGAGGACCCTACCTCCAGGCCCAGTGGCACAAGGAGCATGGCAACAACATGAAGAGCTACAAGGGAAGGGGTGTCTTCACTGCCAGCCAGATTTATACAGAGCAAGAGGGCAGAGAATACGCCCAGAGAAGCAGTTGAGGATGAATTCTCTACTTGATTTCCTCTAGAAAATATAAAATATTTCACTAGGACAGAAACACTTTCTGAAAGGATTTAACTAAAGGAGAAATTGTCAGAATCTGAAGGTAGCCGGGCACCAGGCTTTTTCTTATATTGTGCCAAGTTCTGGCAAGTTTTTTGGGTTTTTTGTTTGTTTGTTTCACAAAGAACTCATTCTTGAGTTTGCTTGACCCTATTTGAAGGAACACCATCTTTTAATCATAATAACAAGAGCTCAACTAATATTTATTGCTTACTCATGAGGAGCACTGTTCCAAGTGCTTTACATGTGTTAACTTATTTAATCTTCATAATACCTCACACGTTCAGTGCACGTATAATCCCCATTTAAGGATGAAGAAAGGGAGAAACTCAGGCTACATAATTTTCCCATGGTCTCTTGACCAGTAAGTGGCAGAGTCAGAATCCCAACTTGGGAAGCCTGGTTCCAGAGCCCACTGTCACTCACTTCTCTCAACACTGGTTTGGAGAAATAATGCTGTTAGTATTAACAGTTGCCATTTACTGAGCCACAGGAGGTATGCTCAGTTACCTTTCCCCTCACCTACACTGGAGCTGCCATTTCTTCCATAAAATGGGGACAAGTAACTTGCCCAAGCTCTCGACAGAGCTGGGATCCCCTGTGTTCTCAACCTTTCAGCAAAGGGAGGCAAAAGAACTTGGGCTTTGGCATCAGAACTGGATGTGAGTGTTTCCTAGGCATGGCTGTGAGAAACTGAGGACATGTGATCAGAGTTGTTCTGGCTCTTTGAATCCAATTTCTATCATTTGTCAAACTGGATTTTTATATGAACCCCAGAAGGCAGATCAGACTCAATGGTCCCCATCTAACAGATAAGAAAACTAGCCCAGAGCTGACATGACACAGTGGGCCAGGAGTGCTGATTCTGGGTCCACCCCAACCCCAGGCCTGGGCTTCTTCCTGGGGATGCACATAGGCCTCCATTTCCACAGAACATGCGTGAGAGCACGAGCTCTGGAAGGAACTGGGCGTCCACGGAACTGGAACAGACCAAACACCCACCTGTCCTTCCCTCTCCTTCCCCAGCCACCTCCACAATGTAATGGTCCATCTGCAAAAGGAAAACAAGAAACTAAAGAATGAAATAGAGGAGAAGAAGCTGAAAGCTGGGCCCTCAAGGGTATGTACCAAAGCCCTATGGCCAAGCAAAACAGACCCCACATCAAGGGGGAAAGCGTATGGCACCTTGGACTGGAGGGGGATAACCCAAGATGTGAGCCAAAGAATGGACATCACCAAGTCTGTCGGGATGCCCCACTGCTCAGGTATGTCCACCATGCGGCTTTTGCTACTTACTATGGTGCTGTCTTTCTTAGTCCATTGGGTCAAAAAAGAAAAAAAAACGTATTTTGAAGAGATCACTGGATTGGAAATTCAAATAGGGGAAAAAAACAAATCTTTTGCTTAGCTATTCTGGACCAGAGATCATTGTTTTCTCCTCTGTAAAGGGGGAGGCAAATGAATTAAGGCTCATCCTGATTTAAGAATCTTTGATGTTACCCAAGTGCCTCCTATCTCAGACCTATCCCTTCCCCTGACCCAGTCCCTTTTGGGAGGTGTGAGGATAAGAAGGGAACAGGCAGAATAGGCATTTTTCTCCTCTAACGTGTTTTGGAAGCCTCACAAGAATGCCCTGGTCTCCTGTTCGGCCTGAGTCCAAGGCTACCTTTTCTGCCACCTGTAGACTCCATGGTACCCCCAAGGTAAGAAGTCACCTGCAACAGAGCTGCCTGGCCACGAGACTAGTCCTTGAGAAATCACTTCATTAATTTCTCCTCAAATCAAGATTGTCATTTCCTCCCTGTTCCCTCAGGTTCCTCATATTGCTAGAATCAGCGCCTTGCCCTGAGCATCATTTCCATGCATGTTTTTCAGAGGACAGTGAGTTCCTATTCCTCTCTTGACTTGGATCAGCTCTAACCGGAATATGTCAAGGTCCAAGCCTATTCTGCAAGATGCTAACGTTTTATTGAGTTTTGTCTACTTCCTGCGGCAGAGTGAGCCTTGGAACCCTACTACCATCTCCAGGCCCAAACTCTAAAATAAAGACATGAGCACAGCAGCCTCAGTGAGCTCGTGGTGTCTTGCAGACAATTCTGCCCCCTCAGGTCCCCAGCAATGTGTTCATCCCTATTTTCCCTAAATTCTAAAACATATAGTTCTCTTTGACATACATAGGGGAGCTGTAATTCCCAAAGCAAGCTTCTGGATTATCTGGATTCGTTTTTAAACCAACAAGAGATAATTAGTTCCTTTTTTATTCCTTCCATCTCTGTCTGGAATTTAAGAAGAAAAAGAAATATCTAAAAACCTCCGAAAGGAAAGTAATCCTGAGACCCAAAAGAGAGGAAGAGAAATAAATGATGCATTTTCCAAAGGCAGGAGGGAGAGATAGCCATCTGCTTTCTCCCTGGCTGCCATATTCCTTCTTTTAACAATTTTATTTTTCTCCCCAGCCAGCTCAGTACAAGAAAAATTCCATTATAACAAACTCCAAGGACAGCTAAACTATTTTATTGTGGCTGGATTTTGTTAAACTAAGTACATGTCTAGAATTTCTATTTCTAGTCTATAGAAAATTGAAATAGCTAAAGGTAAAGTAAGAGAAAGAAATGAAAGGGCTTGCATTTCTGGAAGAAGGGAAAGGAAAAGTGAAGGAAGAAACCCACTAGTTGATAGCAATTCTTAAATATCTTGCCTCCGTCCACAGCCAAACAAAAGCCAAGAAAATTTTTTGCTAATAGCAGCAATGTGTTATATAGGATGCCCCTGCTAGGCCTTGAGAAGGGCAAGTTCTGGAAATGCAGTGTAAGGCAGGAGCGATGGGCACATCTGGTGGTTTCTATTGTGATGGTCATTGTCTGGTTTTTAATGCTCTTTTGACTGTGTTCCTTCATTTGGTTTAGAATAAGGATACGTGTTCTAGAGAAAACAAAGACTGAAGGGTCTGGTACTAATGAAATGGCTTCTAGTTCTAGCCTGTGGTCCATTTATTCAAGTAAAAGTTCAATGTCACTAAAATCCCCAGTACAGTCTACTAAAAAGGCATTTTGTCTCTTTAATTTACAAAAAGTTTTCATATATGTTGGCCAAAGGGACAATATCTGGGTACTTTGAATGTTGTACTTTTTCCAAAGTTGTCTTTCACTTCCTATAGTGTGATTACACCAGAGGAAAGCAGGTAGCACGCTATGGGGAGCAAAGGGGCAGGAGAGCCAGAACCATATCAATACATCACCCAGCCGTGTGGCCTTGCAAGCCCAGCCAGGTAGGAGACCCAACTGAGTGGAGGGGCTGGGCTTGGAGAAATGAAGAAAGGCAGGAGAAAGGGCAGGGAGCCCGAATGTTGCCTGCCTCTAATGCTTTAAGAAATAACCAAAGAAGTGAGTTCTTTAAAAGTTGACATTAAAAAGACATGGTCTCTGTATGAAACTATAATGGTGGATGCATTTGTCCTAACCCATAGAATGTACAGACACCAAGGGTGACCCCTAATGTAAACTACGGACTTTAGGGGGTAATGATGTGTCAGTGCAGGCTCATCAGTTGTAACAATCGAACCACTGCGGTGGGCGATGCTGATAGTGGGGAGGCTGTGCAGGTTTGGGGGCAGGGGAAGCAGATATAGGAGAAATCTCTGTACCTCCTGCTCAATTTTGCTGTGCACCTAAAGCCACGTTAAAAAAAAATAACAAAAAAGAAACGATTATAAAGCTAGGACTTAGCCGAGGGGATTACAAATAAAGCGCTTCAGCCACCCAGTCGGAGGGTCACTCAGATTCTGCTACTTTGGGGGCCGCAGAATCCTTTGTGACAGATCCTCTTCTACCTACCTGGAGTATAATTCTTCTCCCCCTGAGCTAAAGGAACCCAGAACAAACCCCAGCCACCGTCTTACTAAAGGGAAGGAGGAGCGCCCTAGAACCACCATGTGGCCACGTACACTTGCCTTTGAGCCTCCTCTGCACAGCCCATATGAGGAGGAAGCTTCCTGCCATAGGCAGGGCCCAGCAAGCTAGCCCTGGGGTCCCCAGAATGAGCCCCCTATCTCAGCCTGAGACCCTCAACTGCTGATATTTCTAAGATGTCTAAAGTATCCTGCTCCTCTCAAGTAGGCATTAAAGGGTAGACGCACATGGCTGAGAGCAAGGCAGGGGACCCCTGTCCAGTTCAACAACCTTAATGTTCTCTCACACCAGTCTCAGGAATCCACTTCCGGGTCATTGCCAAGAAACGCTTTTGTACCTCTAGAAAAAGAATCAGTTATCATCTGAGGAAGAGATGGTGAAGAGCAGAGTATTAAATCGGAATATTAAAGCTGGAAGGAAGGTAGATCTGAATGGAAAGGGTCCATAGTTAAAAAGAAAGCATTGGAGACAGAGTGCAAACAGATTCTTGGGCAGAAGTCCAGAAGCCAAAGCAGATTCGGGTACAGCTGCTGGGGGCGGGGAGCCTCCCCACTTATTTTGTGGCACCTGTGTATGCCACATGTGCCTCACTAGACGTCGCCTCAGCAGACCGTTGAGGCTGCTTAACAACAGAAAAGACTAGTGATTCTAGCGTACGCATCATCTTTTACGTGAAAACCGATAAGCAACACTTTACACTATTTTCCATGAATACACAACACATAACGGAAGAAACTTCAGCCATTCTGAGCGACAGAGCAGCCAACCCGCCCATGGGAAAGGCCAGAGGGTGCGCGGCTGCTCACCTTCCTCCCACTTCCTGGCCACCATGGCCGCCTTGCCCCAGCCCTGCCAGGTGCTGGTGCCCCAGGCCATTCTCCTTCCCTGTCAGCTGAGTCCCACCCCATCAACCCCTCCTCTAAGAGGCACTGCCTGGAGAACAGAAGGGCGAGCTAAGGTTCTAGAAGGATCCATCCAAGGAAAGTCAGCGTTCTGCCTGTTCTCTAATGTGTGATTTAGGGCAGTCAGGGGAAAAGAAGAGTCAAACACAATAACATTTTACAAACAATAAATTTATTTCCAAATCCTGAATTATAACCAAATTATAATTCCCCCTAGGTCTATTGTGCTGTTTTACACAAGAATTTTAAAAAACATAGTCAAAGCCGTGTCATTCATACACCAAGTGTCCCAGGGACAGTTTATTTGAATACGGTGGGTCCGGCCACCTCTTGTGGTCCTGGCAGCTGCTCTGCGGCCCCACGCCTGCACCGAGAAACTCCCACCTCCTCCACGGCAGAGCCTGGCCGCAACAGGTGCCCCCAGGGCCATGATGTACACAAATGAAAGCACACAGATGAAACGGTTTTGTCGGCAGGCCTGGGCGCTCCAGCCACGGGGCTCATGACTCAACACCTGGCCCCCCTCCTCTTCAGGGACAGCATCAGCTCAGAGCCCAAAGCGGGCTGGTGTGCGGCGAGGGGTCATGGGTTCCCCTTGCTCTTTCCGACCTGGGGTGTAGATCTTTGTAGACCTGGAGACACAGAAGAGGGGTTAGGAATCGCACTGCTGCTCACTCCGGCCAGGACACACAGGAGGACAAGGAGCCTGAGGTCTTGCTGCTTTTGTGTGTAAGCAGGCTTTGGGGCTGCAGGGTCTCCGCCCCAGCACACTTCCACTCCCCTCGCCTTCCCTATGTGTGATCGGGAGCAGAATGAGATAGCACCTCTTTTTTCTATCCACTGAGGCAGGTTATGAGATTTTTTAACAATTCCATTCATATCCCCTAGGTGAGCTCTGAAGGGAGTCTTCCCTCCACCTCACCAGGCCGCCACTCCAGCTGTGGCTGGGCTTTGTCCCCAGTTCCTGGAAGTATCTCTAGACCCTTGGAATTTCCCAAGGGACTGGAGTGTCTCTGTTATTCACGGTGGACCACATCTGATAGTTTATGCAAATGAGATGACTCAGGATGGTGGCTGCCCTGCCAGAAAAACCAACCTGTGAACAGAGGGCTGTGCTTTGAGCCTCGTGCTATTAGCCCAGACTCTGGGGAGGGAAAAGAGGTTGGAGACTAAGTCAACACATGGGTCCTGCCCAATAAAACTCTGGGCACCAAAGCTCCGGTGAGCTTCCCTGGTGACAATACTCTGTGTAATGTGCCAGGAGGGTAACATGACCCCAAGGACAATGGAAGACTTCACATCTAAGACCCTCTCAGACCTCACTTTATACATCTCTCCCTTTGGCTGGTTCTGTGTCCTTTTGCTATAATAAAACTGTAATATGTATAGTACTTTCCTGAGTTCTGCGAGGTATTCTAGCAAATTATCAAACCTGAGGGAGTCCATGGGGATCCCCAAATTTGTAACAAGTTGGTGAGAAATGAGGGTGACCCTGGGTACCCCCCAACTTGCAGGTGGTGACTGAGGTGAGAGCAGTCTTGCAGGGACTATGCCCTTCACCTGTGCGGTCTAACTCCAGGCACCAGGGCAGACGCAGGTGCCCAAGGCTCTCCTGGCCTTGCCTCTCCACTGTGATGTCCAAGCCCTAGCCTGTTGGTAAAGCTGTGAGACCTACTCTGCCGCTCCAGCCCACCTTGGGCCCCATCACAACATAACAAACAACGACCAGGAGTTGCAGCTCTATCACCACTCCTTGAAAGTATGTCCAAAACCCCTCCCGTCTCCACGTGACCACAGTCAACTCGTCACCAATTCACCTCTGCACATTTAACTTCTCTTAAATCGCGACCCTGCCTCAGGGCCTGGTCAGTCCAGCTGGTGGGCTCCATCAGGACAAGAGTCCCGAGACCACAGCTCACCTGACACTACCCAGGGGACTGCGCTTTTCCTGCTCCTGCCGCCGGGCCCGCAGCTGCTCCTCGGCCAGTGCCATCTCCTCCTCCATGGCAGAGGCTTCCTCTTTGGCCCGTCGGCGGTTCTCCTAGAGAAGGGAGAGGTACTGGGGTCACTGGGGATTGGCGGGTGAGGAGGGCCAGCCTGCACCCATCTCCCTGCTGCAAGCCAGGTGCTGGGTAGACCTTGCCAGCTCCCAAAGGCAGGGACACACAGCTCCCTGCCCCAGCACTGAGGCCTGCTTTGCTCACTGATCCAAGACAGACATTGGATGACTGAGTCCTCACCCTGTC
Organism: Lagenorhynchus albirostris; assembly: GCF_949774975.1. NCBI lineage: Eukaryota > Metazoa > Chordata > Mammalia > Artiodactyla > Delphinidae > Lagenorhynchus > Lagenorhynchus albirostris. The sequence continues at coordinate 45,749,583 of NC_083113.1, forward strand.
ATGCCTCAGCCCTCCACTCAATTTGCTAAGTGCTTACATGCTCTAACCAAGTTCATAACCATGCCAGGAAGTACAGGAAATAGAGAAGACATGACATCTGGCTGGAGAGGACGGACACAGGAAGATGTGTGCGGGCCCAGTGTGGGGAGGACTATGCTGAGAAGGGGGGAAGCTAAAGTCCACAACATTCTGCAGCCCTACCTCCAGCTGGTAGCCACCAGTGGACACCAAGACTGTCAGGAGACCGAGAAGTAGGTAGAGAATTTATAACGGAGGGTCTGGTGGGACCACTGAGCAATCTTAGTGTCTTCAAAAGTGGCACCACCAGACCTTATGTGCCTCCTGACTGGATCTAAAAGGAGGTTCACAGCACCACATGCATTTATGCATCCTTACCCGAAACAGCTGAATCTGAATCTAACCAAGGCTTTAGATTAATGACTAGCTTACAGAAAGCACACGGGATAGAGGCAAAAGTTAAATACGTTGAGGAAGCAATCAGCTCAAAACAGAACGTGGAACATTCTACAAGATGACCAACCTGTTTTCTCCAATAAGTCAATGCCATAAAAAATGAGTGGGGGCAGAGCTTGTTCCAGAATAAAAGACTTAATATATGTAATGACAAATTTCAATACCTGGATCCAAATTCAAGCAAATCAATTATAAAAAATTATCTTTGGAATAAAAAAGGAAACATGAATAAGAAGTGGAGACTTTAGCAACGTTAAGGATTAATTCTGTTGAGTAAGATTTGCATGGAGGTTATGTTTTAATTTTTGAAAGTCCTTTTAGAGGCACATATTCAAGTGCTTATGGGTGAAAAAATATAATGTCTGAGGTATGCTTTAAAATATTCCAGGAAAAACCAATATGTATGGAGTGGGGTGGGAATAAGAGAAACAAGGTTGGGCAGAATGTTGATAATTATGGAAGCTAAGTGAGGAACTCGTGGCTCATTATACTGTTTCTGTCCACTTTTATGAGTATTTGGACTTTTCAATAATAAGTTGTTTTTTTTAAGGCTCAGCAGACCAAGCAAATGGAGTGCGTGGGGGGAGATCAGACAGACTAACCTGCCTGGATCACAACTTTTATGTTTGACAGAGAAGTGAAGGGAAGCCAGATGACGATGTGTCTTTAATACCAGGCTGAGAGGAAAGCGGATCCCAGAGACAAACAGATCCTCCATAGAAAAGCACAGGATCCTTACCTGCCGAGACTTTCCTGCCTGTTTCACGCTGTAGAACATGGGGCCCAGCTCTGCCAGCCACTCTCCGTCCACAGCAGTCACACACTGCATGTACTCCTGCAGGCAGAAGGGCCACAAAGCGGTGGTCACAGAAGGACCAATGCTTTGAGCTGTCCCTCCCAGAGCAGTTCCACAATTAGGAGCTGTATGGGAAGGGCCTACCCCTAGCCCTGTGAGGCTGAAAAAGGCAAGGGAAAGCCGCAGACACTGGGATTCTAATCCCTTCTTCCATCCAAATTCCTCCATGCTTGAGAAAAAGGCCCCTATTGTCCAACAGAAAAGGCCCAGCCCCTCAGAAAACCCTTCTAACAACCAAAAGGGCTTGCTTGTCCGTGGCAGCAGGTAGGGAACAATCCTGCTGGCACAGCCGAGGCCGCTGGAATCTAGAGGTTAACTGTGTATCCATATAAACTTCCCCAAACCCCCAACTGAAAACCAACCTCAATTTCCCTGCAAGCAACGCATGTGGCCTTAAGCCTCCCAAGCTCAAAACCCACCCCAGGAGGCGGCAAAGGGTTATTACAAAGGCCTGGCCCAGCCAAGTGGGCCTACAGTCATACAGGCTGCCTTGGAAAAGACTCACCTTGGTGGTCATGACCAACTCGTGATACACAATGTAGTCTGGGGTGTAGCCCATTCCAAAGAGGGAGCTGGTGGGGTGCAGGTGGCAGGGCATGCCTGTCCGGATATTCACATACTCCCCGATTCCCTATGGAAGAGATGCAACAGGTGGCTACATTGCAAAACACTGCACATCTGGGCCGCTACCCAGTCCAATACTGTCTTGACACAGGCTTTTGGGGGAAGCCCAGATCTGCAGGACTGTACAATGAGACAGGAGACCTCTGCCCTCGAAAGAAGTATCAGGCCCAGAGGGGCCATAGCTCCACTAGGCTCACCTTGAGCTTGGCTGCCTGGTGGAAATAGGCAGCACAGATACACTTTCTGACAATGTCCCAGTCGGTGCCACACGAGGCCAGGCTCATCCGCTGCTGCACCATGATGTCCTTGAGCTGAGCCCGCACCTCCCGGACCTAGAGCAGGACACAGGTAGACAAGGATGGAGCCCTCCTTCCCTGCATCCCAACCCTCCTCCCAATGTGCTGCTTGTCTCGGCCACTGCCCCCACCTTCCGCATGGCCTTGGCATGGATGAAATGATCGTTACACCAGATGGTAGAGTAATTGTTGTTCTTCCACTGCAGGTAGACATTCAGGTAGGTCAGATGGTCACTCTCAGGGACTGCGAATTTCTCCCGGATTTGATCGCTCTCCTCCTCTCGGCCCTAGGAAGGAACAAGAGAAGTCCAGGTCCAATGAGAAGAGCTATCTCACACTATCATCTACCCTCACCACAACTAAAAACACATCAACATAGTGCCCTGACAATATAGGAAAAATAAATTAGTTTACAACAAAATATTTATTCTAAAATGTGAGGGCTCAGGCACAGCCATCCTAGAAAAAACTGCAAAACATTCCCTGAGAACCATGGATCTTGCCCACCCCTTCCCCTACCCCAACCTGCTTAACATAAAACACCAAAACCACTCTTTGGAAACTGATTCCTGCCCCTCCCTCCACTCTGTCTTAACAACACAGAGAGAAACTACTCCCCTCTCTCAACCTTCCCTGAGCCCATAACCTCCCGAGATCCCTGGGAGGAGAGGAGCCGGACAGCATCTCCCACCTTGGGCCTGTAGAAGATGGCTGGGACCGAGAGCATGGAGACGATGAGCAGGATCTCGGAGCTGCAGCCCATGTCACAGGACACGATGAGCATCTTGGACAGGGCCGGGTCCAGCGGGAACTCCACCATCAGCCGCCCGGTCGAGGTCAGACCACCTGGGAGAGAGGAGCAGATCCGCACGGTCAGTGGACACAGTGCCATAAGAGGGAGAACCCAGGCGCCAGAGCCCACGGGGCCCTGCCCGGCTCCCGGGGCCACAGCACCTGTGTTGTCCAGGGCCCCGAGGATCCAGAGCTGATACATGGAGTTGAGCATGTTGTCCTCCGGGGGCGGGTCCATGAAGTGGAACTGCAGCAGGTCCTGCACCCCCAGGGACTTGAGCAGCAGCACCACGTTGGCCAGGTTGGTCCGCTGGATCTCGGGCACCGTGGTGGTCAAGAGCTCATTCTTGTAGGCGCTCTGGGTGTAGAGCCTGTGGGGGAGAAGACGCAGTCCTGACGCACTTCCCACCACGCTGCCCGGCTGAGCCCCTCAAATATGCCCAGCTGCCTACACAGGGACCAACACTGGGCTTGTGCACCCAGAAGAGGCAGTGCAGATGAAAGCCACGGGTAAGGAGGAGAAGTCCTCACTTCTTCCCCCCACCTCCCCCTTCCCCTTACAATCACGAATCTCCACCTACTCAAAGCTCAGTCCTGCCAATTCACCATTCTGCTGGAGTCTCCTATGTACTTGTTTCATTTCTGGAACCAGTGAGCCTGGGACTAGAATTATGGCTGGGGTTTTTTTCTTTATATTTTTCTAGATTTTCTGAATTTCTATAGTTAATACATTATTTTTACATATCGGAACAAAAAAGAGAGAGAGAGTAATTGGAGAAGGAAAAAAAGAACCGGTGCTGTAATGTGTTCACATTTATCTTCTGGGAGGAGGCACACTGTAATCACTGGTCATCCGCTGCAGATACCTTCAACACAGGTCTTCCTAAAACCCAAGGCTGCTCAGACTTCAGGGCTGCCTGGGAAGGCAGCTTCTTCCACTCAGCAGCATGTGATGAGAGGACCAACAAGTGGCTGCCGCACCATTGGTTCCCAGCCTCAGGGATCACCTCTCTGCAGGATCACAGTCTAAGCCTTCCCACCCCAGCTGGGGCTCCACCCCAGAAAGCAGGCTAGCACAGGGCTCCTACCTGAAACACTGACCTGGGCCCGTCCTGCCGGCTCGCCCCGACCTCTGGTTGGCATTGGCCTGGCTGATGGGGTAGATCTGCAGAGCATCCATGCCAATCCTGGGGTTGAAGACCTAGGAGGGGACAGCAAAGACCTGACTAAGGACAGAGTGAGGGGAAAAAGGGAGGCAGGCTTGAGACAAAGACAAACCCTGGGTGCTACACATCACAGAATGAAGTGTCTTAGCGATGTAAGCAGCCATCTTTCGGAACCAGGAACCTCAAGAAATTTCCCCTAAACACCAGCTCCGCAATCTCTATCGAGCTACGTAAACTGTGTGTCTACCTCGAGTTATCACAAGGATGGAATGAATCAAGCACATGGCAAAACCAGCACTCAATAAACACCACCACCACTTCCATGAGCAATCGTCGTTTAAGGGCCAAGGACCCAGGGCCTGCCTTCCCACCCCCTTGGCTGAGTTAGCTTTGGGTGAAGGCCCAGGGCCCCGGTGCCTGTCTCCTCTTACCTTTAATTTACAATAACCAGAATCGATAACAAACATGATGCCATCGACAGTCAGAGAGGTCTCAGCAATGTTGGTGGCAACAATACACTTCCGAACGCCATCCGGAGCCTGGAGCCGGACAGGACACTCATGGAGGGAAGGCTGTAGGCCTTCAGGCAGGAAAAACCCCACAAGGAGAAAAGTACACCCCACCCATGCCAGAAAAGTAACACCCTCCCTCTTGCCCCCCTTTCGGGGAGTCTGGGGGAATACCAAGGTGGGGACCCATCTCACCTTCTGGAAGATTTTGGCCTGGAGGTCAGAAGGCAGCTGGGAATAGATGGGCAGCACAGCCAAGGCGGGCGCGTTCTCCAGTTCTTCCAGATGCTCCACAATCTGGTCTGAGGTCACCTGAGGGCACAGAGAGGAGCTGTGAGACACCAGATCCCCCAGTTCTCACAGGAAGGACACACCCGTTCATCCCAGTCATGACCGAGGCACGCACCTCGATGTCCTCTTGGCCAGGCATGAAGATAAGGATGTCCCCGGGGGCCCCCGACAGATGCACCTGCAGAGACTGCTTCACTGCGGCCTCCACATAATCCTCCTGGGGGGTCTGCAAACCAGTGAGGGACACCGTGAGAGAGAATGCAGGCCAAGCCCCCACTGCGAACTGGTGACCCAGTTCTGGTCAGGGGCTAGAGCCGATGAACTCTCAGGGCTGCCGCACCTGCAGACAGGCCTGATGGCCCTCCCTGAGCCCTGCACGTCCACTCCAAAGAAACAACCAAGCGAAACCTCCCCAGAGTGCAGCCCTTCGTCTCCAAGCCCTATAGCCGCAGGCTCCCAGGGTCCCCACAAAACCTCTCCCGACTCAGTGTGCCACTCCACATCCCCCATCCAGCTCCTCATCAAGGGTCAGGGCAGTTCCAAAACAGGGCCTCAGTACCTTGCTGAAGAGGATGTCAACAGGGAAGGTACGACCAGGGATGTGGAAGATGGGGACATTCCCAAAAAAGGAAGCAAATTTCTCTGCATCCATGGTGGCCGATGTGACGATGAGCTTCAGGTCTGAGCGCCGAGCCACCACCTAAAAGAAGAAGTCAGTCAGAGGCTTCCCCACAGTTTTGGGACCCTTGGCTTCTGCCCTCCAGTCTCATCGGCATCACTACCAAATGAAACAGAAGTCAAAGCTGACGGATGGCTCATTAGATTCATAACAATCCTGAACTGAATCCGTGGAGCCACAGCCAGGAGAACCACGGGTCACTCAGCTGAGCAAGAACAGAGTAAACCACCACCAGCTCTGAACCCCGCAGCCAAGGGCCTCAGGGGCAACTCGGCCTGTCAAAGACCCCCTCAGCTTCCCCAGGCTAGACCCCAGCCTGCCTGGAGTGCCTCGTCACTAACTCCTGGCAGGGCGGTGGTCCAAGCCCCACAGGCACAGAGGCTGGACCCGCAGCCCTCACCTCCCGGAGCAGCCCAAAGAGCACGTCGGTGTTGAGGGAGCGCTCGTGGGCCTCATCCATGATGATGGCGCTGTAGTGATCCAGGTCCGCTTCCCGGAGGGACTCTCGCAGCAGGATTCCATCAGTCATGTACTTGATCAAGGTGCTTTCTGAAGTGCAGTCTTCGAAACGGATGGCATAACCCACCTGGAAGCCAGAGAGACCGCTCAGAAGCTCTGGGCGCCCAGTCGCCCTTGCACACCCCGAGCTGGGTCCAGGCCTCAGCAGATCAGCCCAAATGACAGAAGCTACCGGGCAAGAACGACACAGCTCAGCGCTTGTGCCCACTCACCTCCTCACCAAGGTTGCCCCCCATCTCTTCACTGACTCTCTTGGCCACTGACATGGCAGCCACACGGCGGGGCTGGGTGCACCCGATCATCCCATAGTCCGTGTAACCGTCTTCATGCAGGTACTGGGTCAGCTGAGTGGTCTTACCACTCCCTGTCTCCCCAACCACGATCACGATGCTATTATCTCTGCAAGGAAGAGAAGATAAAGGGTGAATCGGCCCGAGTGGAAGGCCACCTCCTACCCCCACCTGTAGCTATCCAAGGAGCATGCCTGTGCAGGGAGGAGGATTTCCCTGGGAAAACGGTCTTATACTGAAACACCCTCTAAAAAGTCTGGAAGACAGTATGGTTTAAACAAATGAACTAAAACAAAACGATGCCATCTTGCTTACTTCAAGCAGGGTAGCCCAGGGCACCCAAGTGAGGGGAAAAAATCCTTTCCCTTCTCCATCAGCTGTCATACCCAAAAGAAAAAGAGCTGCAGAGTACACACAGGAGAAAATGGGACACCTGATTCAACAGTGGAATCCCGACCCGGGGTGGACACAGTTACCTGATAATCGTGAGCAGTTCCTGCTGCACAGCAAAGATGGGCAGGTACTGCCTCTGCTCCAGAATAGACTTCTTCTTTGCGAATTCACTGCTGGCTTCGCTCTTTTTCTTCATGTGGTCTGCAAACTTCTGCTCTGTCCTGAGAACACACAGCAGCCTAAGCGCCCTGCACGGCTTCCCACATCTTCTCTCCTGACTGGGTTACTGCCCTGCTTCCTACACCCAGAAGTGAGCACTGCTTCAAATATGCAGGAAATCTTTGAGACGCCACAGCTGCCAGGTGCTGCTCATCTCCTCTGTCCTAAGGGACCAGACTGCTGTCTGAGAATCCATCGTCCAAAACCTGCTCAACACCCCCAGGACACACAGCTGCAGAGGGCTCAGAGGAGCTACAGATCAGCGAGTGGCAAATCCTCTGCCCTGAAAGACTTCAGCCAGAAGAGGAGCTGAAATCCACAGGTCATCACCTTATATGGAACAACCCTGGGCAATGTCAGCACCACACTTAACAGGCTGAAAAGAGGATTTGTGGTTACAGTCATGACCAAGGTCAGACTCCCTCCCACCTCTTGGTGGGACAGCAGAGTCCATAAGGCTTTATTTTTAAAGAACTGTGAGAACAATCCTACTTGACGTTTACCTACAGCTTCCACTGAAAGCGCTCAAGTATCCGACACATGTACATCCCCAGGCTGCAGAGCGAAAAAGGTACCAGTCCTACCTTACCTACATTAGTCTACAGTCTCCACCCATCCCTTCCCCAAGAGACTTTTCCTCCATCAGATTTGAGCCCACGCTCTGTCAAACTTCCTGTTTCTAACATCCCAGTCATTCCCGGTCAGCTAACAATTAACACCTATGGGATTAAATTAACTAGAAACTAACAAGGGCTGATCAATAGCACCAACTTCTCATTTCTCATAGGGTTATAGAGAATTATTAACTCAGATGACAATTTTGTAGGATTTCAGAGTGTTCAATGAGATTCAGAAGGGACATTTGAGTTCAGCCACCTACACAATGAGGAAAGCCCAATAAGCAGTTATCCAACATCTGCTTAAATACCTCTATGAATGGGGAAGTCACTCCCTGAGAAGACAATCCTTTCTATTCTCAAACCTCTATTAAAAATAGTTCTTCCTTAGATTGAACTAAAATCTAAGGGTGCAAAGCACACTTTCTCACACTGAGCATCTGAAAGGCACTCTGGCAGAGTGGCTAAGAGTGTGGGCTCTGAAACTAGACTGTCTGGGTGTGATCCGCACTCCACCATTTCTAGCTGGGTAACCTCAAACAAGTTACTTAACCTCCCTGGACCTCATCCTCCTCGCATGAAAAATGGGAAAGATTACACCTGTCCCATGGGACTGTCATGAAAATCCAATGACTGAATATCTGTGAGTTCTGTGGTGCTGCCTGGCACAGAAGAAGCTCCTGCAGTATCAGGGGCGACAGTAGGAATGTTATCTCAGAAAAGTCGAAAAGACCAGGAGGAATGGACCAGAGACTCAAAATGACATCATTTTCCTATTGGTGAGTGACGAATCCTATCAGACCCCTTGAGGCCCCATCTCAGAGACACCTGCTGCTGGCGAGACTCCTACCTGTAGTCCACTTTACCGTCCTCTGTCAGAGCTTTATCCGGCTCTTCCTCTTTTTTGACACCCATTATATCTCCCAGTTTGGTTCCAGCCAATTCCCAGTGTTTGTGTTGAGCCTGAAAAAGACACAAAAAGTCAATCTGCTCCATCCCGTGACACAATTGTGGTCCACGGAAAATCAGTCCCATCTGACAACAGGCTTCATCTAGCAGGCAGTAAGTTCCCACAAGGTAGCAGTGGCACCGAGCCGTGCCTCCCAATCTTATGTCTGAAGCTCCTGAGAAACCAGGCCCCGGATTATCTTAACTGAGGCCCTGGAGGAGGAATGCAATACCCTCCCACAAGGGCTGTTTCTTGCTCAATGAGTTTCCTCTAACTGCCAATAGGAACCCTACCTGTGAGGTGGAACATGATCTTTAAAAAGAAGAAAAAAGAAAAAAAAACAAAACAATAGGCAGATACTCTCTGGCCCTAGAAGACGAGAAACCAACCTTTTTGCGTTCCTTTTGCTCCCTGTGCTTCCGCACTGTTTGACTGCCTTTTCTAGCGATAATGGCCAGGTCAGAAGTGGCGTCCTTGACTGGAATCACAGGCTCTGGCTGCAGGAGGTTGAGGAAAAAGAGAAATTCTGCACTGACCATTAAACTCAACACAAAGGTCCACTTCGTACTGGCCCTGGTAAACAAAGGGTTGCTACCCTACCCCTATTGTGATGGGGCATTTTTCTTTCTCTTTCTTTCTTTTCCCATTTCAGGCTTCTCTGAGTGTTCTTCTCTCTGACAACAGAGGACCCTCACCTGCTTGGTGAAGACGATGCGCCCGTCCAGAAAGGGAGGCACCAGGTTATGCACCATCAGATGGACCTTGGCTGCACTGTCCTCTTCAAAGTCGTCGTCCACCTCCAGCCGATGCACCACCCCGCTGGTGAGCATGCGGTTGGTCTCCCAGCGTTCGTTATCCTGTGAGGACACAACGGGAGGCCACGTTAAGACTGCAACTGCAAGGCCATCCTGAAAGGTCCCAGGTGAGGCCACGCAGAGGGTCCTGACAGAAGGGCCACAGGGGCTGCAGAGATGTCACGGGCCTCTCTATCCTGCAGCTCCTTAGACAGAAGAATCGCTGATCCCAAACCACCTGCAGTACTCTTCCCAGAAGCAACCCGTTGTATCTAAGGCAGAACCTCTATATGGATACACAAACGGTGACTGTCCCTGGCCCCGCTGAGAGACACAAAGGACACACCACAGAGCCGGGGCCTGACCTCCCAGTTCCCATCAACAGCACCCCTCCAGGAACTACTGCAGAAGACGGAAGTCACGATTTGGGTTGGGTTTTTCTTAAGTTACTGATAAGTTCCCTGCCCACCCCTCTGCCTCCAGAGGAATCGCTAAGTCTATGACTTCAGCAGCGGGGAGACAAGCTGTGCCGTCGGCAGGTGCATGTGACCTGCCGCTTCTCCAGCTGAATCTGCTCCACCTGCTGTGGGCAGCCTCACCTCATTGATCTGCCTCCGCTGAGCCGAAATGCGCTTCTGCTTCTGTTTGTGCAGATGCTGCTCCCGCCTCCTCACGTAGTCCTCAGAGGAGTAGGCCAGGGGGTTGTGGAACTCATCGTATCCCTCATCCATCATGTACCAATCCCGGTCAGCTTGCTGCGGCACAAGAGACAAAGAAGTAAGAACAAGGCGCAGGTGGAGTTTCTGTGCAAGACGTGGCCAGAAGGGGAGGACGTGTTTGGTAAGAAGTCACTGGTGCAGCATAGCAATCCTCGTGAGAGACACGAGAGAGGCTGTAAGACGAGCCACCTAGAGGAGAAGCAGTTTACGGCACAGCCCACCATGACGGCGCTTCTTACGTTTACCACACGGTGGCACCAGCACACAGCCGGAAAAGTTAAGTCTGACCTGCATTTGGTGAGAAGTTTGACCACAGAGCCTTTGCCTGGAAAGAGATTCCATGGCTTCGAGACTGAACGTGGCTCAACGTCTGGTTCCACTACAGTGTAACCCATGACCCTTGTGCTCAGACACCCCCGGTCACCCACTCACTGACAGATGGCCACCACCCCTCATTCAGTCCCTCAAAGATGTAGTTTTTACCCTCTGGTCATCCTCCCATTGCTGCCGCTCCTCTTCTGTGTCGAATGAAATTCCTTCTTCGCCATCCTCACGTCTCCCTGCGGGAGAACACGTAGCAGGTCAGTCTGCACGGTCCCAGCTCATCCCCAGTGGCCTCACACAGACCTGCCGAGCAGCACAGCCCCAGCCCGGCTTTGCCCAGCCCCACCAGGAAAAGCGACCCTGCTTCCTGCTTCCCACTTCCACCCTGCCTTACCTCGGCCCCTGGACAGACGTGGGGTGGACCCCAGATGTCTTCTGTCATCGGCCCACTCATTGTATTTGTAGGATGGGGTTGGCAGAGGTGTGTCGTCCGAGTACCTGCTCCTCACAGACCTGGGAAACAGTATAACCAGCCTCACTAAATAGTCACTAAGCTGAGATGTGTTCCCCAGCCACCATCTGCCCTCCCAGCCCCAATCACGCCCACCCTGTGCCACCCACCCAGAGAACCTGGACTGCACCACCCAGAACGTCACCTGTCCCTATCTCGACTGGACAGCCGATGACTCCGCTCAGAATCCCGATAGGAAGGTGTTGGGGAGGGTGATTCCCACTGTGAGCGCTTGGAGGAGCCATAGCCACTGTCCTCCTCATCCCAGGTAGACCTTGAAGGGGTGGCTGCATCTGGGCCACAAAAGACACATCCACAGGGAACGCCTAAGACATGGCTACAGAGCCATTAGGTGAAAGTCAATTCACCAAATTTCTTTTACTATTTATAAACTTTGCACCTATTTGCAACGGATAAGATGGTTTTGACAGCTTTTAAAGAGATCTGAATTTTAATGTCCCAGTTTTCATCTGTGCTCATAACAACATTTTAAGGGATATCCAATTTATCTCTGCAAGCACATCCCTCTTGAATGTACATATTTCTTTGTATTAAAACCTTCTTCTGCCCCTACTCCACCCACCCCCAGCTCCCTATTCTTTCCTACCATTTGGAAAACTGGCCACTCAGCAAACTGGCAAATCATGTTAAGGGAGCATATCTGTGTCCACAGAGAAGTCCACAGCCTTCCCAACTGAATCAACTGACTCAGAACCAAGTATTCCCAGAAATTCATGGTGAAATCAGGAATTCCAACCCAGTTCCACTGAGGATGAGAGTCACTCACCCTGCCCCTCATACACTTGGCTCTCACAAACCACCACAAGCAACAGCTCAGACTACCTTTAGGCCGGTGTCGGGGGCTCTCAGGTTCGTTTCTTCTGCCGCCGCGCTCTGACCCTCCATCTCGCTCCGACCTGCTGCTGTGCCTGTTTCTATCCCGCTCATCTGTGAGGAGTCACCGGCAGAGCTTAGAAAACAGGTGTCCCATCCTAACTTCCACCCATCTTCACCCTAGAGAAAGGACAGGCCTCCCCACTCACTCACAGGTGCAACCTCACTGCTCTAATGCGATCCATGGGCTCCTGAAACTCACATATCCCCATTCTTTCAAGGGCAAAAATTAGTTACTGGCTAGAAAGTTTCAAACTCACAGTAAGTTATTTTCCTGCAAGAATTCAAAAAAGAGTAGTTACAAGTCTATAATGAATAGTTATTTAATAGTTATAAGCCTACAAGCTACAGAAATCAAACAACACTGAGGAAAGCCAGTATTGGATTTTATGTCTAGCTTTGATCCACAGCACCGTCCTTTTTCTCTCACCAACACTAGTGTCAACTGATTTCTCAAACATATTACCCATTTTCACCTTTATCACCAATTTTCAGGATAAAATGAGGACCACACACTCAAGCAAAGCAGCTATGTTGCAAGTAACAGCTCTTTTCTTAAACTGCCTGCTAATCCCAATACCAACAGGGTCAAAACCAACCAGGCTGACATGAAAATGGAGTTCCCTAATTAACGGGTGTTATAAAAACTCCCACAAGAGGAAAAGGCCGACATGTTAATTCAGGTGCTTATCAGGCACTAGGAACTCTGCTGGGCAGTTTACCTCTGTCTCTCTTGTGGTCACAGTCTCGATCCCTCGACCTCTCCTTCTTCCGATCCTTTTCTTCTTTGGACGAGGCGTAGACACCATGTTCCCGCCACTCCCGCTCTCTCTGCCGACTGCGTTCCCAAAACTCTTCACTCACACCACCAGGATGGGATGGAGTCTCTACCCGAGCAGATCGATAATGTCTGAAACAGGGAGGGCAGCTGGTAAAGGGCTTATCCATGGAAGAAAAACCTGCCCCAAACCTTTGGCCAGGCCAAACATGTGACCTGGCCTTTTCCACTTTATCTCCCTGGTACGGCAGGTTTGCATATGGCAACAACCGTAAGTGCTTCTAACCTCCATCATCTACTCTTTAGGTGCCTTTGAATCTTCCCCCAGATGTGAAGAAAATACCAATTCTTATCTAGCCTCAATGTTATAGAATCACAGTAAAATCATAAAGTCCTAAATGTCCAACAAGAAAACTGAGAGATAAACATGAGATGCTATTTTCTGGCCTCCGTTTTCATTCCCTTTGGGGCAGTCCACCCGAAGGCTCTTACCTGTCTTTCCGGCTACTGTGGCCAGCCTGGTCACTGCCCTCCTCCTCAGCATCCTTCTGGTCGTCCTTGCTCTCTTCCCAGTCCTTATAGGAAGAGATTCTGGACTTCTTCTTGTCCTCCCCATCATCCTTCTCCTCTCTCTCCCTCCTTTTCAGGGAAGCCAACAAGTCTAGTCCCAGCAATGAAGGGCGGGGAGCAGGGGCCTTGAAGACATGCTGCTCACTAGATGCACTTTTGGTCTTGAAAATAAGACCGCCAACCTGGGAGTCCACATCAGTGCCTTCCAATCGATGGATCGAGGCATCCTCGCTGGTGTCCTCCATGACAGGCTCTGGGATTTCTCTGGAAGGAAAACAAACCATTTGATATCAAACATAAGAAGGGAAAAGGCTTGGCTCTGCTACATCCCAGAATAACCGTAGGTATATGGATCTCTGGGGGGTTGACCTCCCCCTCAAGATCAGAACTCCTTTAGTTACCTCTTACCAAGACCTGTCCATCAAGTCATTGACAATCTCAAAAGATCTTCCTACTTCCACCCCAACTCACGTCAGAAACAGATACATACACACACACACACACACACCAGGATCCAAGAGGGTATCATCCAGGCAAGAACAGACCTCAACTGAGGGACACTTACTAGAGCATTACGGCATCTATAAAGGGAGTTCAGGGAAAACTCCACTAGATTTTAAATCAGAAACCTCAATTAGAACCCAGGCTCTTGACATTTTCTACCTGCGTGATTGTAAGCAAATAACTTAATCTTTGGTTAGGCATAATTTCTACACCTGCAAAATGGAAGTACTTTTTGCTCTATCTAATCCATGGAGTTATTGTGAGAATCAAATATGAAAGTGTATGTGAAAGCACTCTGTAACCATAAAGAGTTACATAAATGTCATCGTTACATTATTTCACTTGCTGTGCTCCAACGTATTGATTTGGGTCCCTCGCCATTTTTTTACACAAGTTCTTCGTCCTCTCCCTTCCTTTAAACTACAGATATAGCAGAGTTGTTGACGTATAAGACTACCATCCTTGTGATCCATACTTTAATGAATTGTGTTTTGTAGAAAACACTTCTCTCACAGCAGTCGAAATCTATTTAGCAACAATTCAAGTTCACCAAAAAAAAAAATTAATGAGAATCACCAGGCTAGTAAATGATATTTCTGAAAAGTAGGTAACTGTAGGATTTTCTGGCATTCAACTTATAACAAATTCCTCTTTACCTCCCACTATACACAATCTACTTATTCTGAGTGCTTGAATAATTTCCCTCATTCCAACAAGCCAGTAAAGCAAAGAACTGTCAAGGGATAGGGTACCACCAGAATCCAGAATGTTTCACCCAGCTCTAATTAACATATACAGCTCTATAGAAGAATATTGTTAAACAGACTGAACATATAGTATGAACAACAGTTGCATTTTTAAAAATGCCATCAGGCAGAAGAGAAAAGGGAAAGCTACCTATTGGTGACATCTGTATTCATGTGAGGAAATCTAAACAGGAAGGTAGGATTTACATGTTCTGCTCAGTAGTCTGAACTAGAAAATATACTTCTAGAATGTCATTTTATGCAGGAGAGAGAACCTTGTCTGTCTTGTTGACTGCTTTGCCCAGTGCCTAGCAAAATAAACGTTTGAGGAATAAATGAATGAATGAGTTTAAACTGATTAAAGGAAACAGGGAGCCAGAAATTTCTAGGGACAACAAAGAAAGATGCCAGCAGCACAGGAAAAGGAGTCTGACAAACAGGACAACTAACAGCTGAGAAAAGTAAATAAGAAGCTAAATGTTGGCTTGTGAAGAATAATTAGTGGCAAAGAAGCCACAAGAGGTACAAGAAAAATAATGAAGAAAAAACTGGATACATTCATTCAACAATTACTGAGTGCTTTCTGTGAGCCGATCGCTGTTCTGGGCATTAGAGATAAAGAAGAGAACAAATCAGACAAAACTCCCGACCTTTTTGGAGCTGACATTCTAGTAAAAGATATCACCTGGTAGAGATACCACTGTGACAGAGAAGAGGAAGACAAAAGGAGCCCTACTGGGCTCGGTGTCCGTCTGGGAGTGGACTAATAGGAAGTGAGCAGGGTGACCCCCCGGGCAGCATCCCTGGACTTCTGCGAGGCCAGGCCAGGAAGCTGGATCTGACCTGAGCAAGGAGAAAGGCCGGTCTTGCAGGACCTAGGCAGCATCCCTAAGGTGAGTAACGCAAGTTGGGTGACAGGGACAAGACTTTCCAAACCTGGGCCCGAACCTGAGCGAGGGGCCGATATCCGCCGCTTGGAGCCGCCACGATTGGCGAAGAAAAGGTCGGAAATGAAGAATGGACACTCACCTCACCAAGCCCGACTCTCGGGACCTTCTGTCCCGGATTCTGGGGCGCTGGCGCAGCCACTCCTCGCTCAGACCGCCTCAGAGAGCCAATATCCGCACCTTGAATGCCGCCATTATTGTCCCATAAGACTTTGCGCGGCCCCCTCTATCCGTCCAAAGATACCATCGAGAGCAGCCCGAAAAACGCCCGTTCCTAGTGAGGGACAGAACGCTTACAAGGCTAGACTGTCTTTCTCTGCGGCTCTGATCAGAGGCACTTCCGAGTCTCCTGACGACCAATCACGCTTAGTCTAAGAGGCGACGCCCCGCCTCTAGGTGGAATGTGGGAAGAAGTTAAAGAGATCGGTCATATTTATAAGGGCGGAAGTGACCCTAGGGCTTCCGGTCAGGGCCAGGGAAGGTGGGCGGTGACTAGAATAACCTCTTCCGCTTATTTGAGCTGGGCCTAATGCGAGTTCATCACTGCGCCTGTGCGTCTTTTTCCGTTTCCGGCCCCTTAAAGTGGTCCGCCACAGTTGCTAGGCAGCTCTACCCCGTGGGTTACTTTGGTTTGGGGTCGCAGCGGCGGTTGGGGGAGGAGGAAAGAGCCTCCCCAGTCGGCTTTTTGGAGAAAGGGTGAGAGTTGCCGACAACCCTGAAGTGGAAGAGAGGGAGGTGACGTGTACAAATAAGTAAGTATCGTTTTCCCTGGCAGTTGTGGGCCAGGAGTAGCCCAACCACTGGCATCATTAAAAGTATGTCGGGGCTTCCCTGGTGGCGCGGTGGTTGAGAGTCCGCCTGCCGATGCAGGGGACACGGGTTCGTGCCCCAGTCCGGGAAGATCCCACATCCCACATGCCGCGGAGCGGCTGGGCCCGTGAGCCATGGCCGCTGAGCCTGTGCGTCCGGAGCCCGTGCTCCGCTACGGGAGAGGCCACAACAGTGAGAGGCCCGCGTACCGAAAAAAAGTATGTCGGACTTCCCTGGTGGCGCAGTGGTTAAGAATCCGCCAGCCAATGCAGGGGACAAGGGTTCAAGCCCTGGTCCAGGAAGATCCCACATGCGCGGAGCAACTAAGCCCGTGCGCCACAACTACTGAGCCTGCGCTCTAGAGCTCGTGCTCCGCAGCAAAAGAAGCCGACGCGCCAAGAAGCCCACACACAGCAACGACGAATAGCCCCTGCGCGCCACAGTTAGAGAAAGCCCGCTCGCAGCAACGAAGACCCAACGCAGCCAAAAATAAAATTTTTTAAAAAGTATGTATGTCGGATATTTGGGGAAAATAAAGACGCGCAGCCCAGCGTAAGTAAAAGTCACTCGTCTGTTCACACGCAGAGATAACATCTCTGATGGTCTTTGAGGATATTCATTTCTAGTTATTTTTCTATGTGAATATGTACATGTGTATTATAGTTAGATTTTGTACAAAAGTGGGATCACACTTTATATACTGTTGTTTTATAACTTTGTTTTCTTTATCACGAGGGTTTTTCAGTTATTCATCTCTAACACGGCATATAATGACAGTGTGCTAGTACGTTGCAGTGGCTATACTATCATTTATTTCCTCATTCCCCTACTGATGACTATTCAGGTTGTTTGCAGTTTTTCACCATTATAAATGTACGTTGATCTTTGTGCATATGTCTATTTATTTACTAGGAATAAATTCTCAGAAGTGGAATTGTTGGTCAAAGAGTATTCAGGTTTCTTTCTAGAAAAGTTTTGCTTCTCTGCATTCCAGCAGGGACTCTGAATGCCTGCCCCTTCACTCACACTCTTGCCGTTATCATTTAATCTTTGCCAAATTAATGGATTTGAAAATATATCGTTTAACTTGCTTTCCTTTGCTTACTGGTAAAGCTTAACTTTCCCGGTATATTTGTCCATTTTTACCTCTTCTTTTGTGAATTTTCCATTGGTATCCTTTGCTGTGGACATTTTCTTAGGTGTGGTCTCAATTTCCCTCTCATCTTTCCAACATTTATCCAGTCCCACCCTCTTACAGGCTTATGTCCCCACTCGCCGTTGACAGCTTTGCTCTCCCACCACTTCCTCTTCTTTATCAGTAACTTACGGAAGTTGCTGTTTGTTTGAATTCTAGTGGTGGGACAGATCCATCTTCTTTCTGACTTTCCCTTTCATCAGTAATTTGTTCTGCCACTCCCACTTGAAGAAGTCCCTTCTGGCAATCATCTTCTCTATTTAAAGTATGACCTTTTGGGACTTCGCTGGTGGTGCAGTGGTAACGAATCCACCTGCCAATGCAGGGGACACGGGTTTGAGCCCTGGTCTGGGAGGATTCCACATGCCGCAGAGCAACTAAGCCTGTGCGCCACAACTACTGAGCCTGTGCTCTAGAGCCCGCAAGCCACAACTGCTGGAGCCTGCAAACCTAGAACACGTACTCCGCAACAAGAGAAGCCACTGCAGTGAGAAGCCCGCGCACCACAACGAAGAGTAGCCCCTGCTCGCCTCAACTAGAGAAAGCCCACATGCAGCAAGTGACCCAACACAGCCAAAAATTAATTAATTAATTTAAAAAAATAAATAAAGTGTGACCTATTACTAGAACAATTTCATCTCCTATGTGAATTTTTAGTGATTCATATCTTAAAATGTGACTTGTCACCAAAAAAAAGAGAGAGAAAAAGAAATCCTCCCTTTTTGTAGCATAAGACACATTTGGGACTGAATTCAAAATATTAAATATCTTAATGGAGTCTCATGGATGGATCAAAAGTAAAGCTCCTTGATCATAGAGTTTCTCAATCATAAAAATAGGACTTGTTGTAGTAGAAGGAACACTGGGCTAGAAATTTGATGGCGTGGATTCTAGTTCTTTTTTTTGTAGCTAGAAGTGTAACTATGAGCAAACTAGTCTGAAAATGAGAGGCCCCTTCTATCTCAGTATTTTACTATTTGTTTTGTGTATGTGTGTTTGTGGTTTTTACACACTCTTAATTGATCTGTTTGCCATGTGATGAGGTATACTCAGTAAGACATACACCAAGGATCTTTAAGCCAGACTCATGATAATAAAAATGTCCGTCAATAAAAGACTGTTTAAAAAAGGATGGAACGGGCATGAAATAGTGTGGCACTGTGACAAAAAATGTGTGAGTTTTCTACACAGAGATACGTGATGGTCTTCACATCTGAGGTGAAGTGCAAAGTGCAGAAGAGTAGGTAAAGTACGTGTGCTGGACGTCTGTCATTTACTCCAGCAAGCTCAGCCACACAGTTCTGGTAACTACTCCCTCCCATGGCTCCTTCAGGCCTGCGGGTGAGAACAGCGCCCTGTCCCGCTGCTACTAGCCCAGGGTCCTGCACTACACCCTGCTGTTTTCCTATACGTTTCCTTAATGAAAGTCTTCAGATTACCAAATTTGAGGATGTCACCTCTTTCCTGCTGGAACACTGACTGAAAGAATACACTCTCTTTTGAGTAAAAAAGGGAGAAAACTTTGGAACCCGTTTATATTTTCTTGTGAATGCATAACAAAACTCTGGAAGGTACGTGAGAAACTAATGAAGGTTGTTACCTTGTAACTACTTACAGGGCACTGGGAACTAAGCCAGTTGAGGGGAGACAATATACTTTTCTATATTGTTCCTTTTTAACTGGTGGACTTACTTGCCACCAGTTTGTGCATTTAGTGTGTTCCTTTTACTTTGTTGTTCCTGTGTTGTGTGAAACCTTTTTTCCTCTGGAAAAAAAATATATACACATTACCTACTACAAAAATTAAAAATGTTTTAAAATTAGGACGCATGCACTTAATGTCTTTAAACATTTCAACTTTCAGGACTGACAGTGAGGATTGATATTTGGATTATTTCAACATGAGCTTCCTGTTACCCAAACTGAGTAGCAAAAAAGAAGTGGACCAGGCGATAAAAAGTACTGCAGAGAAGGTGCTGGTTCTCAGGTTCGGGAGAGACGAGGATCCTGTCTGTCTGCAACTAGATGATATTGTAAGTGAATTTTTTAAGTAAATCGTTTTTATTAAAAAGCTATACATTCTCACTTCCACATCTGCAAAATGAATGAAAGGGAGCAGGCAGGGCCCGGGGATATAGCTGTTCATTTGTTAGCACACTTTCACTAAGAGCCGATCGTGTGCCTGCCCTGAGCTGAACCCCCAAATCTGTGATTGTGCTGAATCTGCCCTGGATGCCCTTCCTCAGTAGCAGCTGCCGAAGCTCAGTTTCACCAACAATTCAGTGGAAGACCAGGAACATTATTAACAAAAGAGTCTATGAACGTTGTCTTACTCAGTGCTCACAGCACGGGGATAATAGCTATTACTGTTCCCAAGGGGGGCAGATGAATGCCAGGAAGGTCAGGTGACTTCCCACAGGCACAGCACCACTAAATTGCAGAGCTGGGATTTGAACTTTGTTTTCTCTGCCTGCAAATATGCTTTTCAAGTGTGCTGCCTCCAGTGTGTGCCTGATGATAATCTCTGATTTCACAACAAATCTTCACAGTCTGATGAATAGGAAGGGGAGTATGGGACAGAGTAAGTTGATCCTTGTCTCTGTTTATTGTGGAGAGAGACTTACCCAGGACTAAGACCTCACCCACCATTTCTACTGCTGCCACCCTCAGTGTGGATACAGTGTAAGAAACCCCACTTCTGTGGTTAAAAATGAGGGTGTGGGGCTTCCCTGGTGGCGCAGTGGTTGAGAGTCCGCCTGGTGATGCAGGGGACACAGGTTCGTGCCCTGGTCTGGGAAGATCCCACGTGCCGCGGAGCGGCTGGGCCCGTGAGCCATGGCCGCTGAGCCTGCACGTCCGGAGCCTGTGCTCCGTAACGGGAGAGGCCACAACAGTGAGAGGCCCGCGTACAGCAAAAAAAAAAAAAAAAAAAAAAAAATGAGGGTATGATGTGTTAATCTGGGGGGCAGGGGCCACAGCATTTTACCCTCAACTACAGAGGGTTTGGAATATCACAGAGGTCAAGAGTATAGACTCTGAAGCCAAGCTGTCCGAGTTCAAATCCTAACCTTACTGCGTACAGCCATGTGACCAGGGGCACATTACCTGCCCATACCTCGGTTTGCTCGTCTGTGAAACGGTGACTGTAGCAGTGCATACCTCATAGGAATGTTGTAAGGATTAAAGGAGCCAACAAGTGTAAAGCACTTAGAACACGTAGCACATAACAAGTGCCATGTAAGTGTTTGCTATTTTTATCATAATTATCATCTATGGGGAGATTGGAAGGAAGAGATGTGGGGGAATTCCATTGTCTGTAGTACATATTTCTGAGTTGTTTTGTTTTTTATTTAAGCGAGTATGGATTTTATAAATCCATAAAAAGTTTATAAAAACTTTACAATCAAAAATAGAAGAAAAAAAAGAAGAAATATATTCACACAATTTGCCTAGGGCCCTTTCATTACCCTTCCAACAGTGATTCAGACTCTGAATGATAATGTTACACTGTGTCTAATGTGGAACTCAAACAGGCTAGATTCTTGGCCCGGGAATTTTTTTCAAACAGAAAATTCTCTTCCAGTAAAAAGGTTCACAGAAGAAACGTTGCTGCCCTCAAGTTGTAACCCACATCTCTCTCTTCATTTGTAGCTTTCTAAGACCTCTCCTGACTTAAGTAAAATGGCTGCTATATATCTGGTAGACGTGGACCAAACCCCAGTTTATACACACTATTTTGACATCAGTTATATTCCATCTACCGTGTTTTTCTTCAATGGGCAGCATATGAAAGTGGATTATGGGTAAGTTATATTGACATGAAGTTATTATAGTCTTAAAAGTTTCTTTTATCCAGGCAGTTTCAGTAGCTCACCTATTTGCATGTGATGGGGGCTTTGTGAGTCTTATGCTGGTACTGTTTCCTGAGTTGATGCACTCTCTAATTTTTTTATGTGGAACTTTGGTACAAAATGAGAGTGTTTCCAGTATGAGTGGTGAATTTTAACTTAAGTGTGAGAGAATAGTACAGTTTGTGAAGCACTCGCCATCTTTCAGTGTAGAAATACAGAACAGCTTTTTAAAAAGTTTCCCAGGAATTTTATTTAGAACAAAGTAGGTCATTTGTTCTTAACCTTTTGAAACTCATAGACTGCATCTATAAAAGAAGTAATCCTTCAGCAAATTAAGACATGCTTTTGTCTTGCCAAATTTCCTGTCTTCTTTCACTCAGAGAATTTGAAGTCATTCTTCAACAAAGTCTGTCAAGAATAAGTAACATGAGGGACTTCCCTGGTGGTCCAGTGGTTAAGGCTTCACCTTCCAACACAGGGGGTGCAGGTTCGATCCCTGGTCAGGGAGCTAAGATCCCACATGCCTCGAGGCCAAAAAACCAAAACATAAAACAGAAGCAATATTGTAACAAATTCAGTAAAGACTTTAAAAATGGTCCACATCAAAAAAAAATCTTAAAAAAAAAAATAACATGAAATCTTTAATGCCTTCCCCTCCATCCAGTCGGCATCCCAATACTTATTAATTTTGAATGTATCCGTAATAATCCTATCATTTCTTACTGTGGTCAAGGAGTCCACTTGTCTAGATCTGTGTGCCTGCTTTGTCATCATTTATTTGAAAGTGTATTAAATATAATCTGTTTTAAGTGTTTTATAGCTATTTATTCTCCTAGAATACAGTTGATATATGTATTAGTTTGGTGAATATTTTCAGAGGGTGATTTATGATACTACTTACCACCTTAAAATGTATACAATTTTTAACCCAGCAATTGCATTTCCAGGGATTTATCTGAAGGAAAATAGTCATGAAAGTGGCCAGAATTGGCTACATAGATCTTCATCCATCCCACCATTATTTAGAAGACAAAATACTTAGAAAGAAGCTAGATGTCTACAGAAGCATACTAGAAATTAATTTAATATGGTATGGGAGATGCATGTTTAATGACTTTGAAAGAACTATGTTATATGTTCATTGAAAAAAGCACCTTACAAGATAGTTTACATGATATGATTCTCGTGACTCTGAAAAAAAGAAATGCATACACACACACACACACACACGCATACACACACACACACACACACACACACACACACACACACACACACACACACACACACACACACACACACACACACACACACAAGCTTGAAAGGGTATATACCAAAATGTGGCCTATGACCTCATTTTTTTTTCCTAAACTGCTTCTACAGTAAACATACTTGATACTTGAAAAGTAAAAAAAAAAAAAAAAAAAGGTAAGATTGCACCTACCACTCAGAAGTATAAGTGACTAGAACTCAGAGACAAGGACAAGTTAATGGACTTTGCACAGTGTCTAGTCAACAACAGCAACAACAAACTAAGCCCATGCTAACACCCAGGGCATACTACTTGATGATGAGTTGAGAAGTGATTAAATAGGTTTTGAAGCAGAAGCTTTGCACCTGGTAGGGCTTACATGTTCTCCCAGCGGCCCACAACACTGGTTTTAGTCGTATATCAAATGGGCCCTGTAATCGCAAAGGGAAAATCAGTGTCAGGCTTTGTGTCTAAAGGCTCCCTGATCAGAAGAAAATAACAGCTGCTATTTATTTTGTTTATCCTGAAGGTCTGACAAGTAATTATGAAAAGTTTTGAGCGAGGTTGTTTCTCTCCTATGCTATTTAGGTCTCCAGATCACACTAAGTTCGTGGGAAGTTTCAAAACCAAACAAGACTTCATAGATTTGATTGAAGTAATTTATCGAGGTGCAATGAGGGGAAAACTTATTGTTCAAAGTCCTATTGATCCCAAGAATATTCCCAAATATGACCTCCTCTATCAAGACATTTAGCACTTTCACTACTGTCAAAGTTGAAGAGACAGGCCCATCGTGACACAGTGCCTGACTTCAGCTGTGCTGTTTCTCTGGGGTCTTTCGGAAATGTGGTCAGCATCCCGGCGGAGAAGAGGTTTGACGTGTATAGAAAATACCGGCCCCCAAGTAGAAGACCACACTGGTGCTGTGACAATTGGGAATGCCCAAGTGTCTACTCCCTGCAGAGCCCAGAGCAGTCAAGTCAGCCGTGGTCAGTTTCCCCAGTGTGGTTATTTTAATTTCTCTTCATATTATAGTTTTCTTTATTCTTTAAGATAATACAGAATCCTTCTAAACCTTGGCTAGTACAATTTGATTTAACTATGTTTATTCGATACACAAGTAAAATAGAAAGTCAATTCCCGTAAGAGCAAAAATACTCCTTTTCTACCCTATGTGTACACACCCACCCCTTCCATCTTCCTCAGCTCGCCGCTCCTCCACTCGTGTATTTATCTCGTGCTCGACTATTATCCCAGTTCTTCCGGAATAAATCATTCTTTACTGAAAGCAGGCAAGTTTGTTTTACCTTCGAGCCTTTCTGGCTCAGACTTCTAAAGGTGTCCTGGCTTGCTCAATTTACCAGCTTTTCTATTATGAAATTGCCCAAGAAGTGAGAACTTGAACCTTCACCATCCAGCACCCAATGTGAGCTAAACAAAGAGTTAACTACCCTTAGTAAGTAGGAGCTGATCTCTCCCAGAGCTCCGTCTCTTCCTGAGGAGAAAACTGTACTTCACGGACTCAAGACTGGAAAGAGATCTCAGAATTGCTAGAAAGAAGTATCCTGTTTATAGGACTTGCCTGTGTTAACAGCTTTATGAAGAATTCTCCCAGGGTCCTCTGGCACAGCCTGCCACCACTTGGGCAAGTTCCTGCTCCTCTCAAAACCTCACGGGGCTAAGGGTACTGACTTTCTAGAATAAGAGGATAGATGCAGAGCCAGAGGGCAGTGTGCCAGGCAGCACGTGACCTGCTTGGCAGCTTTTTGCCACCTTGATGACAGAAACCCAGTTCTGTGCAGGGCAGCACTGTCGGTGCAAGTCTGTCCCCCTTTGCCAGGTGCGTCCTGTCCAAGCCTTTTCTGACAAATGTGGCGTAGAAGGAAGGCTGCTGGGTACCTTGTGACCTTCATTGATAAAGGAGAGAGCCACTCCAGGAAGGAGACAACAAAACCCTGTCAGCACCACCTCCGTCTTCTCCTGGCCCCCACTTCCTGCTTTCATGGTGATCGTGGTGCATGGAACTGCTGCAGCTGTCTTAGGACCACGAGGCAACCAGCACTGGGATGAAAAATGAACATGCTGAGAAGACCGGTGAAGAGAGCCTGGGTCCCTGATAACGATACTGAGCTACTGAGTGGACTCTAGACATGCCTCCCTTAAGACTTCTATGAAAGAATAAAATGTCTTCACTGCCTGTCACTGTTAGTTGGATTTTCTGTCCCTCATAGCCTAAGTCACAGAGCATTTGAGGTGTGGGAAGTGCTCGGATAAGAGCAAAACCTCGGAACTTTCATGCGTAAGATTCTCATATCTTCTCTCCTACTGAGGGCTTTAGGGAATGTTTCTCTGAAGTCCTGGTTTACATGTTTTTGTTCCCATCTTGGTTGCTGTCCATTCCACAAGTATTTATTAAGTACATACCGTGTGCCCCGTCCTGTGCCAGTTGCTACATAAAAACGAGTGACTCCTGGATGGAAGAAAGGCTGCTTAGAAGAGACAGTGCCTGAGCCTTAAAGGAGAGTAGGAGGTACTCATGGAGAAAGGGGAGGGCTTTTCAGGAGAGGGCACCGGGGGCTGGAGACAGCACGCGTGTTGAGAGGGCTCCACGGAGTCCAGTGTCACTGGAACCCGAGGGGGAGGCCAGGCGGGTGAGAGGTGCCGCTGGGAGGAAGGCAGAGGAGATGAGGGAGTTGGGAAAATGCCGGAAGTTTTCTTTTCTGTTCCTCCTGAGGGGTGGGCAGGAGCCACTTAATCAGTCAGATTGCTTTTCAAGAAAACTTAGCGCTGAAGGTACGATCAGAAGACATAGGTGCCTCCTGAGAGGCATCATTTCATGTGTTTGTATTTTTCAGTTTCTAGCGATCGTCTTTTCCACACGCTCTAGAATACAGGTCTAAGTCCTTCATTGGCCTATGAGCTGTAACCTGTTGAAAATTATTGATGGATCTGGAGAGTGCATGTGAGGAGAACGTCACAGGGAAGGGCAGAACCCTAGTGAGGAATAGTGACATTTTAAGCCATGAGCAGGAGAGGCCCTATTTTGGGATGACAGGACGGTATATTGGTGAAGGGCCAGCATACTGAATAAAGGCCTACTGCTCACTTAGAACTTCTTCAGTTAGAAGAGCTTCATGTGCTGGGTTCTAGAACCTTTTTTCTGGGAAACCCTTAGTAACGAGACCGTTCTTTGTGAAATGAAAGACTCAGATGGCTTGCGTGTGACTCCTGGTAAAGGGTAGGTTTCTTCCAAGTGGGAAAAGCAGCCCCTCCTAAGGAAGAGACTTCTAACTTTACCCGGCCCCAGAATGTTATTACTGATGGGCACTTTAGAGATCGTCTGGGTTAAGCCCCTCATAGGAGAGACCTGGGGACTGATGGGCAGGGAGCTTAAGGAACTTGGCAAATTTATCGTCGAGCTGTGATTTGGACCCAGCAAGTCCAGAAATCCTGCCTTTATACCATCTTACTTTGCCACCTGAAGCACTGGTATGTTGGAGCACAAACAACAAAGTACTGTCTGTGTTAAAGCACTTGTTTTCATGCCACTTTGAGCTAGCATCTTCCTCACCAGCCTCCACTCTTTCTCCTCCTTTACTCTGAAGAAGTGAAAGGATGCGGTGAAAAGAGCTCGGGATTTGTATTTAGACAGACCTAGATTAAAGGTTCAGCTTCACTATTTGATAGCTATGTAACCCTAAGCAAATCACTTAACTTCTCTGAGTCTCTATTTCCTTGTCTGTAAAACAAGGATTACAGTGACCTCTCTGAGGCCTGCCATTGGATAGGCACTCATTCAGTGATCATGAGCGCTGCAGTGGGGCAGTTTGTATCACTTTAGGGATTTCCAGTTGCCCTGGGGGTTTTTCTGCCACACTCCCAGTAAACTCTAGAGCACTTGGCTGCTGCCATACTATAAATGAGAGAATTTAAAAAGGGCCAAGGCCAGAAACAGCACAGAAATGAGTCAAAGGAAGCTCTTTATTGATCGACTCAGCAATGCAGGGCTGGAACCCATCAGCTTCATGCCACGTTTTTGTCCCCTCTGCTACTGTCCAGTTTTCCCTCGGCCTTTCAGGCAAAGGCTTCCAGCCAGCCTTGCGTTAGTTGTCAGCTATGGTTTTCTGAACCCAGTCCAGAATGGAGGACACCTTCACATACACACCATACTCAGCAGTAGCACAGCTCTTGTCAAAGCTCAGGATCCCAGCCGCATACCAGGTGTCGTCAGCCTCGTCGTGAATGGCAAAGGCGCTGCCGGCATCGCCATAGCAGGTGTCTTCCTGGTACTTGGACAAGCCAGCACAGAAGGTGTGCTCATTCAGTATCGGCTGCACCCCTACAGGGCTCTTTGGTGTCTTCTTTTCGGGTACTGTGCTGCCTTCGTAGTGCTGTACACACTTGTCTTGGTCAGCCACCGGCAGCATGATGTACTTCAGATGCTCAGTAAAAACTAAGTTGGCATTTCGCCCCCAGCCAGACACGTAACCCACACGCCCCGCTTCCACGTAATCTTTTGAAGGTAGGCAGATGGGCATTACTGTCTCATCAATGGGCACCTTCTCTCTGAGTTTGATGAGCCCAATGTCTACCTTGGAGTAGTCAGGGTGGAGAAGCACCTTCTCAATCTCCACAAGCTGCTTTCTCCCCACATAGAGTCTTAAAGTAGGAGCAATGTCTTTTGCTTTTGTTGTATTGTCATGACCCAAGAAGAGATTTTTAGCTGTGGTCAGCAGCCATTGTTCATTGATCAGCGTGGCCCCCGAGGTGAGATTATTGCGGGAGACCATCTTAGCCTGCCAGGGAAAGCTGCCTTTGGCATCCAGTGAGCCGCCGATGATCCTTTGCACCTGAACCGCTGGATGCTTGGGCTTTCCGCATACTGTTGAGGAGAGTAAGAAGATTATGAGCAGAATGTGACCGTCTCCCAGTCTTTCCCAGGGAAGGATAAAAGGACCGACTCTTGCTGCTGTCTGAACGGTCACTGTTCATTTCTCCAGAGCTGGAAATGTTTGCACGCTTTGCCCTTACCTTCTGCTCCTCTTGTTCCCAGTGTTTATAGTTTAAAATGATTCTTTTTTTTTTCTTTTAATGTTTACGTCACTAAAGCAGAGTTCTATTTCCTGCTTTTCTAACTCACAAAGAAACAAGTAGCCCTGAAGTTTTCAAACTCTGGCCGCTGAACTCTATGTATATTTAAACAGTCTATCACAGCAAGATGTCCATAGCTCCCTTAAATTCATTGTAAGCACAAGGAGCTACCATGATTCATTCTCTCTGAATAAAGAGGGATGTGATATTGCATTTCATAACAGGCAGGTTAGCAGTTCCGCATCCCTAGTAGCAGAAGACGGTAGGCAAGATCCTCTTGTTCCAAGAGGGAAAAGGAGGGAGCGTCAGCTCTTCCTAGTAACAACAGAGTCCTGACCCATCTCCAGCCTCCTGTGTCATATTCTCACGGATTAAGGTTTTGTTATGCCCTCCCTTGACCTGTTGTTCCTGGAGTTTGCTTTACCCTTGGCCCAGGGCTCTCTAGGTGGGCTCTGTGTACACACAGAGTTTCCTGATCCTCTGTGGGCAGTGTAGACAGTGGATTCAGTCAGAGCCCCACAGGCCAAATGAACAAATCCTTAGTGAACTTCATGGGGAAGTATTACCTGCCTGTGCACTTCTCTGCCCAGCCACCTGTGGTTCTCCCTGGTCCCGCCCCTCGGCTCTTGTGTGCTCAGAGGAAACCACACAGGGAGGATGTGCCTCTAGGACATTTCAATCCCTGCTGGTGCACCGACCCCTCAATACCCACTTTTCCGTCTCCTTCCCAGGACCCATGATTTCCTACCTGCTTCACACTCAGGGAGTTGCTCTCCAAGGTCCTTATTTATCCACTGCTTCTCCCTGTTTAAGGTGTACATTCCTGAAACAAAAAGAAAAAAAATGAGCCAAAAGGGAAATTGTATCTGGACCTAGCGTGGGGAGAGAAGGTATTTAAAGAGCAGAATCAGAGAGGCAGGAAGGGGGAGGGCAGGGGAAGAGGAGGAAGGGAGGAGCGCTGTGCTAGAAGCCAAGTGCGGGGGCCACGGTGCAGCCCAGCAGGGCAGAACAGTGGTCACGGGGACCGTGGCGATCATGGTGATCGTGGCAAGGCGGTACGGGGTCCTGACTCCCTCTTACAGGCTACCTGAACTTGGGCAAATTACTCAACCTTTCTGTGCCTCAGTTTCAGCAGCAGCAAAGTGAGAGTAATAACAGTATCTCTTGGGAATCCCCTGGTGGTCCAGTGGTCAGGACTCCGCACTTCCAATGCAGGGAGCACGGGTTCAATCGCTGGTCGGGGAACTAAGGTCCCACGAGCAGTGCAGGGCGGCCAAAATAAATAATAGTATCTCTGCGGAGGGGTGTCGTGAGGACCTAGTGAGCAAGTCCGTGTGAAGCACTTAGAGCAGTTCCAGGAGTGCAGTGCTCACTAGGTAAGGGCTCCCTGTCGTCATCACCGTCACCGTCATTTTGTCCACGTAGATGTCACCCTGAGAGGGTAGGCTACCTGGCGTCACCTCCCTCCCATTAACAAAGGAGAAAACTTGAAGCTGAGAAAAGTTAATTTGCCCAAAAGGCCACAGCTACCAGTGACAAAACCCTTGTTAGAATCTAAATCTCCTGGCTCCAGAGAACACGGGCACTTTCTGGACAGTCACCCTGGCTCCACTCCTTGTGGAAATGGTGGGACAGAGGAGGGCCCGGGGACATTCGTCCCAGCCTTACCATCTCCAGCGCGTAGTTTGTAGTAGGTTTTACACCGATAGCGAACCAAGTGTTCCAGGTAGCCATTGGCAATCTCGGGGGGCTTTAAGCAGCTGTCATCTGCAAAGAAAAACAGGAAGAGAAGGTTCGTAGTCAGAAGCTTCCCCTAGAGACCCAAAAAGTCAGAGGAGAAGCAGCTGCTTTGCACATCAACCTCCCTCCACCCCAAATGGAAGCCCTGGGGAGGGCAATCTCCCCTTATTTCTGACTGGCTTCCCAATTTTCTTCATGATACTGAAAGACCAGAGATTAAGGTGAGAAGGAGCAATTGGATCTTCCCCAGGAGAGGGTGCAGGTCTGAAGGGGCAAAAGTGGATGCAGCAGTGCTGGGAGGTACAGCTCTTGTCCAAACACAGTCCTACCTGTGGCAGTTGTGGTTTCGCTGGTTTCCACCGCGAAAAGCTGCCCGCAGAGCAGGAGGGCGACAACAGCTTGCAGGGCACTGCAGAAAAGACGGAAAGGAGCGCACAGTTCGTCTCCCCGCTTCACCACACACTCTCTCTCTCTCTCTCTCTCTCTCTCTCTCTCTCTCTCTCTCACACACACACACACACACACACACACACACACACACACACACACACACACACACACACCCTCCCATTAGGCAAAAAATAGATACGGAAGTGCTAGTACCTAGAAGCCCTTCACCCACCCACATGCATACACACACACACACACACACACACACACACACACACACACACACACACACACACACACACACACACACACACACACACACACACACACACACACCCATTAGGCAAAAAATAGATACGGAAGTGCTAGTACCTAGAAGCCCTTCACCCACCCACATGCATAGTTTAGCAGCTTCCCAGTCACCCAGGTTCCATGCTGCTGGGAATTCTACAGAAGCTTCAGAGAAGAACCACCAAGATAGGAAGGCACATGGGGATTGGGCCTCAGTTTCTGGCAGCATTCAGGAAACATTAAATTGTTAATATATGAGCTCTCCAGCAAAGAGAAATCTCACTTGGGCACCCTAAGGTGCTGGGCTACAAGGATACTGCTAATGAAATGTGGATAACTGGAAGATGGGGAAGTGGGAATTTATTATGCTCTTCTCTCTACTTTTTGAAATTTTCCATAATAAGAGGTTTTTTTAATATATAATTTAAAACACTGATATAGCTTTTTCTATTATTTTATAATTTGACTTCAGGAAATGGTATAGCAAACCCCAGGATTCCAGGTTACCTGGAAGATAACTGGCTCCTTGGAAGGTCGACTGTGCACATGGGCATCAATGCACAGGCTATATTCACCAGTTAACCATCTCCCTGAAGGATGTCAGCTACTCAAATATTGCTTGGTTAAGTTTCTAGTCTCGTTATTTCAACATTTCAAAAAAATTTTTTATTTTTTTTTAAATCTGAGTGCCTGAATTGTGTCACTCAAATGTGTCACTATTGATCTTTCTTATTATACATTTTTAAAAAGAAAAATCTGCTAATAGGCATATTCAAAATGCCAAGGGGAATTCCCTGGCGGTCCAGTGGTTAGGACTCAGCACTCTCATTACCAAGGGCCCAGGTTCATTCCCTGGTTGGGGGACTAAGATCCCACAAGCCGTGTGGCGTGGCCCAAAAAAGAAAAAAAATGCCAGGAGGCCTACCACAGGAGCTGCTGGCATCCCCCGCGAAAATATCATAACCTCGAGGAAAAAGCTATCCCTTAGGGGCTTCCCTGGTGGCGCAGTGGTTGAGAATCTGCCTGCCAATGCAGGGGACACGGGTTCGAGCCCTGGTCTGGGAAGATCCCACATGCCGCGGAGCAACTAGGCCCGTGAGCCACAACTACCAAGCCTGCGCGTCTGGAGCCTGTGCTCCGCAACAAGAGAGGCCACGATAGTGAGTGGCCCGCGCACTGCAATGAAGAGTGGCCCCCGCTTGCCGCAACTGGAGAAAGCCCTCGCACAGAAACGAAGACCCAACACAGCCAAAAATAAATAAATAATTAATTTAAAATGAATATCTGCTTATAAAAAATATTTGTTAAAAAAAAAGCTATTCCTTAGAGAAAGTCACGTCTCATGGGAAAGACAGCACCATCTGAAAGAATTACCCTTTATGGATACGGAAAAGCAGAGGATTTAACACAGAAAACACTTTATTCACTATAATTTAGCCCATTTGCCTTATTCCTTTGTTATATTTTTGCATCTCTCCTGTAGGCCTCTCCTGTACCTGGGCTGTCATGTAGATAAAAGATACATACAAAGAAGGATGAAATAATCCAGAGGAAAGGGGGGACAGGGCTGAACTGTGGACTCACCTCATCTTTGGTACGTCTGCCTCTGAAACAGCAGTGCTGTGGGGCACCTTCTGATGCTTTTATGCCTCCGGTATCTCACTCCACCCCCTTCTTGATTTCATAATCCCTGTGTCTACACACTTTGGCCTTGCTAAGGTCACTCGCATTTTCCAGTAACAAAGCCACAAACAACATCTCTGTTAAAGAGTCGAGCTCTTGCTTCACGCTTGAGTTTCCCCTGGTGTTCTTCATGCTTGAGCCAAAGAAACCTGGCCACATCATGACCCCATGTAGCTGCCAAAGTGTTTCCCGAAATCAGCCACTGTGCAGGACTGGGGGAGGAACCGTCAATCTGTGTCTCTTTGTTTTGGATGATTTTCAGCACTGAACAGAGCCTTTTTGGGGTTATTTCAGATCCCTTAGAGACACTCCTGCAACCTGGCTGAGATAGGGCTCTAAAGTAAGCATGTCCTTTTCAGAATCATTTTCCCCACTCTGTGTTGCCATCTCCTTATTGCTGCAAAGCTCTCCAACCTGAAATCAGTAAAATGTATTTATTATGTCTTCTCTGATCTCTTTTTCCAAGAAATCACACAACATTGTTAAAGCTATAGTGTAGACGCAAACTATACTCAATGGCAGTGGTTATCGTGGTTTTATAGTCCAGTAATCAATCCAAATAGGCAGGCGAGAAAAATAGATGTGCTTTAGTCAGATGCCTGCAGCTGTGTATCCCAAGTACTGTTCAACTGAAATTTAATATCAACTCATTTATAAAAAGCCAGTGGTTCTTAAATTAGAGTGTGCAGAAGAATCCCTTTGGGATACTTAAGGTGGCACTGATGTAATAGCAGAATAACTGGAAACAGCACAAATGTCTATCAATAGGAGAATGGCTAAATAATGTTGGTATATTTGTATAACAGGACATTATACAGCCGTGAGAATGAATGAACTATGAAAGAACATGGATAGCGTTATAAACATAATTTTTAAAGAGAACTTCAAGTTTCAGGAGATTATATTAAGTAAGAATGATACCGCTTCTATAGAGCTCAAAATCAGGCAAACTCAGTAATGGATTCTAAGATATGACACCAAAATCGCAAGCAACAAAAGGAAAAATGGGTAAATAGAGCTTCATCAAAATTAAAAACTTCTGTGCATCAAAGGATAATATCAAGAAAGTGAAAAGATAATCTATGAATAGGAGAAAATATTTACAAATCATATAGCGGATAAGCATTTAATATCCAGAATAAAGAACTCTTACAGCAACAAAATAAAAAACAAACAAACAATTAAACATGAGCAAATGACATGAATAAGCATTTTTCCAAAGAAGATATACAAAAATTGTCAACAAGTACATGAAAAGATGATCAACATTGCTGGAAAATGTCATTAGGGAAATGCAAGTCAAAACCGCAAGACATCACCTTACACCTACAAGTATGACTACAATCACAAGAAAAACTATATATAATAAGTCTTGGCAAGGATGTGGAGAAATTGGAACTCCCATACATTGCCGGTGGAAATGTAAAATGGAGTAGTATCTGCAAAACAGTATGATGGTTCCTCAAAAAGCTAAACTAGAATCGCCATATGACCCAGCAATTCCGCTTCTAGGTATTTAATCCAAAATAATTGAAAAGGGACTCAAACAGATTCTTTTCTTTTTTTAATAAATCTATTTATTTATTTTTGGCTGCGTTGGGTCTTTGTTGCTGCGCATGCGGGCTTTCTCTAGTTGTGGCGAGCAGGGGCTACTCTTCGTTGCGGTGCATGGGCTTCTCATTGCAGTGGCTTCTCTTGTTGCAGAGCATGGGCTCAGTAGTTGTGGCGCACAGGCTTAGTTGCTCCACAGCATGTGGGATCTTCCTGGACCAGGGCTCAAACCCGTGTTCCCTGCATTGGCAGGTGGATTCTTAACCACTGTGCCCCCAGGGAAGTCCTCAAACAGATTCTTGTACACCAATGTTCATTGCAGCATTATTCACAATATCCAAAGGTAGAAACAACCCAAATGTCCTTCAACAGATGAGTGGATAAAAATACATACAGTGGAATATTATTCACCTATAAGAAGTTCTGATACATGCTGCAACATGAAACTTTGAAAACATTATGCTAAGTGAAAGAAACCAGAAACAAAGAGACAAATATTATGTGGTTCCACTTGTATGAAATGTCTAGACAGAAAGTAGAATAGAGGCTCCCTGGGGCCGGGGGAAGGGAGGAAAGGGGAGTTATTGCTTAATGGGTACAGAGTTTCTGCTTGGAATGATGAAAAAGTTTTGCAAACAGTGGTGATGGTTGCACAATATTGCAAATATAATTAATGCCACTGAGTTGTATACTTTAAAATTGTTAAAATCAGAAATTTCATGTTATATATATTTTATCACAATAAAAAAATTCAAAAAAAATAAACTTTTTCTTAGCCAAAGAAAACTTTTTAAAAACAACCAAGACTGAACAATATAATGTATAGGCATAGATGCCAAGAAGACAAAAACTTTATTTTAAAAAATTTTAATAGAACGGAAGACACAAAATGTAAAATGTTACCTCTCGTAGGGAGGCAGAAGGAAGGCATAAGAGAGAAGCACATAGGTAAATATAAACATAAATAAATTATTGTTAATGATCCAACTTCTGGGCTGGGTAATAGGTTCATGAAAGTACACTTTATTGTGATTTATTTTTAAAAAGACATCACACATACACATATATGTATATCACATATAATTATAGGTATCAAATAACATTTAAAAATATGAAGGAGGGGGAAATCACGTGATAGACTTATTAAGAAGCAAAGCCCAGGCCCCTCCTTCCAGAAATTTTGATTCGATAGGTCTGTCAGGGTCTACAAATCTGCGTTTTAAATGACCATAACTTCTCCCAGCCCCGTATGCACGCTACTGCGCGACGGTGCAGCTCCATGATCCTGTGAAATGGAGGGGGAGGCTTTCTCTTTGGGCTGCAGCTACCCCTCCTAAGGGATCTAAAATGAAACATTTCTGGGGACATCTCTGGGGGCGCGGTGGTTAAGACTCCGCATTCCCAATGCAGGGGGCCAGGGTTCAATCCCTGATCAGGGAACTAGATCCCACATGCATGCTGCAACTAAGAGTTCACATGCCACAACTAAGGAGCCCACAAGCCGCAACTAAGATCCAGCGCAACTAAATAAATAAAAACTTAAAAAAAATAAAAATAAAATAAAATGAAACATAGTGAATACATTTTATAGGGAGAACAGAAAGCAGAAAAGTTTAAAAGATCAATAAGTCAGGACAGCAATTAGTGGAGGAGCTCAAAGGGCAAAGTTTTGACTTTGGAAGAAAAAACTATTTTTAAAAGTTTGTTCTGCCGATATGGAAGTCTTGAAATTTTGTAAGCTACAGAAAAATTAAAATAAGAAAAAGTCCTCCCATTATTTCACCACCCCAAGACCCAAGACAGCCAGTAACTAACCACTATTAACACTTCAGTGTCACTTCCTTCCAGGCTTTTCTCTGTACACATTTTTACATCGTTTTCATAATTCTTTATACAGAATTTTTGCGTGGTCTGCCTTTTTCACCCAATGTTATAGGCATTTTCCATCTTGCAGCAAATCTCTGTGAACCATTTTTAATGCCAT
Source organism: Lagenorhynchus albirostris (assembly GCF_949774975.1). Classification (NCBI taxonomy): domain Eukaryota; kingdom Metazoa; phylum Chordata; class Mammalia; order Artiodactyla; family Delphinidae; genus Lagenorhynchus; species Lagenorhynchus albirostris. The sequence goes on from NC_083113.1 coordinate 45,784,882, forward strand.
ATTATATTTCTAACTTAAATATCCCCTCATTGTTGCAAATTTAAGGTGATTCTAATTTGTCTTTTATAAATATCTTATACAAACACAGGGAAGTGAGGTAGGAGGCCAGGCTCACTTTATTCCGTATGGATATACAATTGATTCCGGCATCATTTACTAAAAATCTTAAGTGTTCAGCTTGATGAATCTTCATATAACTCCTGTGTAATCAACACTCAGATCAAGATTTAGAATATTTCCAGCCCCCAAGAAGCCTACTTTGGGTTTCTTCCAGTCAACGCCCAACCCCCCAAAAGTAACCATTGTTCTGACTTCTCTATCTTGATAGAATAAGTTTGCCTGTTCTTGAACTTCATATAAATAAAATCAAATAGTAGTCATTCTTTGTTTCTGGCTTCTTTTGCCCATCATTATGTCTGTGAGAATCATCCATGTTGTCATATTAGTTTACTACTTTTTTTTTCTTTCATTGCTGAGAAGTATTCCACTGTATGAATAAACCACAACTGATTTATCCATTCTCCTGTTTATGGATGTTTGAATTTATTCCAGTTCAGGGCTATTATAAATAAAGCTGCTTTGAACATTCTTGCATGTCTTTTGGTGGATGCATGCACTCATTTCTCTTGGATAAATACTTTGTTGTGTCAACGGTAGGCGTATATCTAGCTTTGATAAATACTACCAAATGGTTCTCCAATATACAGTCCCAGCAGCAATATGGCAAAGTTCCAGTTGATCCATATCCTCGCCAATGCATTATTATTTTAGCCATTCTGGTGCATATGCAGCAAAATCTAATAATGACTTTAATTTGCATTTCCCAGACATCAAATGATATGTAGAACACTTTTTATATCCTGTTGACCCATTTAGATATTCTCTCTGTGAAATGTCTTTTCCTTGTTGATTTGTTAGGAGCTGGGGTTTTTTGTCTTTTTTTTTTTTAAGATATTTTGAACACTAATCTTTTGTTAAGTAAATGTATTGTCAACATCTCGCATTCTAAGGCTTGTCTTTCACTCTCTTAATCGTGTATTTTGATGAACAGAAGTACAGTATTTTTTTTAATTTGTTTATTTTTTAGTTTTGGCTGCGTTGGGTCTTCATTGCTGCGCATGGGCTTTCTCTAGTTGCAGCGAGCGGGGCTACTCTTCGTTGCGGTGCACGGGCTTCTCATTGCCGTTGCTTCACTTGTTGTGGAGCACAGGCTCTAGGCGCACAGGCTTCAGTAGTTGTGGTGCACGGGCCTAGTTGCTCCATGGCATGTGGGATCTTCCTGGACCAGGGCTCGAACCCGTGTCCCCTGCATTGACAGGCTGATTCTTAACCACTGCGCCAGCAGGGGAGCCCTGAATTACAATAGTTCTGAATTTTAATGTCCTAATTTATCAGCTTTTTAAATTTTATGGTTAGTGTTTTTTGTCCTGATTAAGAAATCTTTGCCTATAAGATTATGACAACATTCTCTTAAATTTTATTCTAGAATTCTATCTTCACATTTAGGTCTATGATCCATATGGAATTAATGTTCATGTATGATGTGAGATAAAAGTTCAGGTTCATTTTTTTCCATATAGATAAGCAATTGCTCCAGTATCATTTGCTGTAATGATCATCCTTTGCTCCTAATTTGCAGTGGTATCTTTGTCAGAAGTTAGATGACCATATATGTGTTGGTCTCTTTCTGTATTCTTTATTCTGTTCCATGAATCTATTTGTTTAATCTTAGGCCAATGCCACAGTCTCAATAAGGAGTAGTTAATAGTAAATCTTGCTATCTGGTATTTCAGGTGTTCCAAATATATTCTTCTTCCTCAAGATTGATCTGACTGACTACTCTAGGTCCTTTGCATTTCATCCTCATATTAATTTTATTTTTTAATTAATTTTATTGGAGTATAGTTGATTTACAATGTTATTTTCTGCTGTACAGCAAAGTGAATCAGTTATACACATACATATATCCACTCTTTTTTAGATTCTTTTCCCATATAGGCCATTACAGAGTATTGAGTAGAGTTCCCTGTGCTATACAGTAGGTCCTTATTAGTTATCTATTTTATATATAGTAGTGTGTATATTTCAGTCCCAATCTCCTAATTCATCCCTCCCCCCCCTTACCCCCTGGTAACCATAAGTTTGTTTTATACATCTGTAACTCTTTTTGTCTTGTAGGTAAGTTCATTTGTACACTTTTTTTTAGCTTCCACATATAAGCAATATCATACGATATTTGTCTTTCTCTCTCTGGCTTATTTCACTCAGTATGACAATCTTTAGGTCCATCCATGTTGCTGCAAATGGCATTATTTCATTTTTTATGACCGAGTAATATTCCAGTGTGTGTGTGTGTGTGTGTGTGTGTGTGTGTGTGTGTGTGTGTGTGTATCTATCTATCTATCTATATATATATATACCACATCTTCTTTATCCATTCCTCTGTTGATGGACATTTAGGTTGCTTCCATGTCCTGGCTGTTGTAAATAGTGCTGCAATAAACATTGGGGTGCATGTATCTTTTTGAATTATGGTTTTCTCTGGATATATGCCCAGGAGTGAGATTGTTGGATCATATGGTAGCTCTGTTTTCAGTTTTGTAAGGAACCTCTATACTGTACCAACTTACATTCCCACCAACAGTGTAGAAGTGTTCCTTTTTCTCTGCACCCTCTCCAGCATTTATTGTTAATAGATTTTTTGATGATGGCCATCCTGACTGGTGTGAGGTGACACCTCATTGTAGTTGTGATTTGCATTTCTCTAATAATTAGTCATGTTGAACATCTTTTCATGTGCCTCTTGGCCATCTGTATGTCTTCTTTGGAGAAATGCCTATTTAGATCTTCTGCCCATTTATTGATTGGGTTGTTTGTTTTGTTTTGTTTTGTTTTTTTGATATTGAGCTGCATGAGATGTTTGTATATTTTAGAGATTAATCCCTTGTTGGTCTCTTTGTCTGCAAATATTTTCTCCCATTCTGTGGGTTGTCTTTTCATTGTGTTTATATTTTCCTTTGCTGTGCAAAAGTTTTAAGTTTAATTAGATCCCATTTGTTTATGTTTGTTTTTATTTTCACTACTCTAGGAGGTGGATCAAAAAAGATCTTGATGCGATTTCTTGTACCTCTTTCATTAGATTTATTCCCAAGTATTTGGTTTTTATGCTACTGTAAATTATATTTTAATTTAATGTGCTAATTGTTTATTACTAATATAGGAAAGTACAATTAATTTTCATATATTGACCTTGTATCCAGCAATCTTGGTAAATTCACTAACCAAATCTAATACTTTGATTAATGTTCTACATTTTTAGGTACACAGTCATGCCATTGGCAAATAATGGCTCTTTTACCTCTTCTTTTCCAATCTTTTTTTTTTGCGGTACACGGGCCTCTCACTGTTGTGGCCTCTCCTGTTGCAGAGCACAGGCTCCGGATGCGCAGGCTCAGCAGCCATGGCTCACGGGCCCAGCCGCTCCGCGGCATGTGAGAACTTCTCGGACCGGGGCACGAACCCGTGTCCCCTGCATCGGCAGGCAGACTCTCAACCACTGCGCCACCAGGGAAGCTCTTCTCTTCCAATCTTTAACCTTTATACCTTATTTCTTTTTCTCACTTTATTGCACTAGCTAGGATTTTCATTACAGTGTTAAATGGAAGTAGGGAGTGGACATCCTTGTCTTGTTCCCAAACTCAAGAAGGCAGAAAACATTCAAAATTTCACTCTTAAGTTAGTTGTAGGTTTGTTTTGTTTTGTGTTGTTTTGAGGTTGTTGTTGTTTTGTTTTGTTTTTAGGTATCCTTTATAAGATTAAGGAAGTTTCTTTCTATTCTTAGTTTGCTGAAGTTTTGTTATTTTTTTTAACATAAAGAGATGTCAAATGCTTTTTCTTTATCCACTAAAATTTTCTCTTTATTGTGTTAATGTGGTGAATTACATTGATTGATTTTTGAATGTTAAACCACCCTTGCATTTCTGAAATTAACTTCAATTTCTCATAATGTAGTAGAATTTTTAAATATTGCTGGGTTTCATTTGCTGATTTTTCTAAAGGATTTTTCCATCTGAGTTCATGGTAAATATTGGCCTATGATTTTCCTTTCTTGTAATGTCCTTATCAAGATTTCATATTAAGGTTATGTTGATCTCGTAACACAAGTTGGGGAGTGTTCCTTATTTCTCTGTTCCATGAAAGAGCTTATGTAGGACTGACACTATTTCTTCCTTAATTGTTTGGAGGAGTTTGCCAATGAAGGCCTACAAGCCTATGGTTTCCTGTGGGAAAACTTAAAATTTCAGATTGTTTCTTGAATAGATAAGGGACTGTTCAGAGTTTCTGTTTTTTCTAGTGGTAGGTTGTGTTTGTCTAGAAATTTACCCATCTCAGCAAAGTTGTCAAATTTATTGGCATAAAGCTGTTCCTAACATTACTCTATTATATTTGTAATATCAGTAGGATTAGTAGTGATGCCCTGTCCTGATATTGGTAATTTGTGGGGGATTTTTCCCTTTTTTCTTGAAAAATCTTGCTAAGGATTTATCGATTTTATTAATCTTTTCAAACTTCAAACTTTTGCTTTAGTTGATTTTTTTCTATTGTTTGCCTCTTTTTCTTTCAATGATTCCCACTCTTAACTTTATTATTTACTCTTTTTTCTTACTTTAATTTTTTAATTTTCTTTTTTGAACTTCTTAAAGCAGAAACTTTTATCAATTTTAACTTTTCATTTCTAATGCATGTATTTAAAACTATATATTTTCCCCTACATGCTGCTTTACCTATATCCCATAAGTTTTAATAAAATTTTTATCAGTTTAAAATATTTTCTAATTTCCATTTTATGTCTTGTTCATTCCATGATTATTTAAAAGTATGCTGTTTAACTTGCAAACATTTGGAGATTTTAAAATTATTTTTCCTCTGTTGATTTCTAGTTTAATTACACAGTGGTCAGAGAATATACTCCATATGATGTTTTTAAATTTAGTTATTTATTATTTATTTTTGGCTGTGTTGGGTCTTTGTTGCTGCACGCCGGCTTTCTCTAGTTGTGGCGAGCGGGGGCTACTCTTCATTGCAGTGTGCAGCTTCTCATTGCTGTGGCTTCTCTTGCTGTGGAGCACAGGTTCTAGGCGCTCGGGCTTCAGTAGTTGTGGCACGTGGGCTCAGTAGTTGTGACACTCAGGCTCAGTAGTTGTGGCTCGCGGGTCTAGAGCTAATGCTCAGCAGTTGTGGCGCACGGGCTTAGTTGCTCCGCAGCATGTGGGATCTTCCCAGACCAGGGCTCGAACCCGTGTCCCCTGCATTGGCAGGTGGATTCTTAACCACTGCACCACCAGGGAAGTCCCCTCCATATGATTTTGATCCTTTGAAATTTATTGAGACTTGCTTTATGGCCTAGCATATGACCTGTTTGGATAAGTGTTCCATGTGTAGTTAAGAAGACAGCAGTTCTTGGGTATAGTGTTCTAAAAGTGTCACTTAGGTCAAGTTTGTTAATTGTGTTGTTCAAGTCTTCTATAGGCTCACTGAGTTGTTTCCTGCTATTTGTGTTAGTTACTGAAAGAAAACTTATAAATTTGTCTCTTTTTTCTTTAAGTTCTGTTATTAGGTACATACAAATTTAGGTTTGTTATGTCTTCCTTTTAAGTTGACTCTTTTTTTTTTTGGCTGCACTGGGTCTTAGTTGTGGTGCACGGACCCTCTCGTTGAGGTGCATGAGCTCAGTAGTTGTGGCGCGTGGGCTTAGCTGCCCCACAGCATGTGGGAACTAGTTCCCCAACCAGGGATTGAACCCACGTCCCCTGCATTGGAAGGCGGGTTCTTTACCACTTCACCACCAGGGAAGTCCCTAAATTGACTCTTTATCGTTATGAAATGTCCTTGTTTATCTCTAGCAATTTTTCTTGCCATAAAGTCTCTTGATCTGATGTTACTGACTCTCTTGGTTAGTGTTTTCATGGTATATTTTTTCTATCTATATGCCATATAATTGGTATTTGATTTTTTAATCAATTCTGACAATCTTTGCATTTTAATTGGAATGTTTAGTTTATTTACCTTTAATGTAATTAATAGAATTGGTTTCATTTACCATCGTGCTATTTGTTTTATATTTAATCCTTAAGTTCTTTTCTCTTTATTTCTCCTTTCCTGCCTTTCTTTTCTTTGTATTACTCAGTTTTTAAAAATATCCTCTATTAGCATTTTTTGTTATTTATTCTTGTATTATTTTTCTAGTGGTTACCCCAAAGATCTCAAGGTATGCATCCTTGACTTATTATAATCTACTTTAAATTAATGCCTTTACCACTCCCCAAATAATACAAGAACTTTACAATTTAAGTCTCTTTACCTTCTCCCATTCTTTATGCTACATAGTATAACTCCCATAATCATTTTTTAAAAACAGTTGCTAGCAGGTAGATATGATATAATTTGAAATGTGAGTAAATAGAAGCCAAGAAGACAAATTCACTGTTGTGGAAATTAAAAGGAAGGGATAAAATCAAGAGAATTTTCAGAAAAACAAATTGTAAAACTCAGTGAGTGATCAAATATGGGGAGGGCAAAGGAAAGACAAGGCTTGAAAATGACTCAGGGTTATAACCTTGAGACTCAGGGTCTCAAGTGGATAGATACGGGAAGACTAGGACTGGGATTTTGGGGTCTGTATGGGAAGAGAAAACACTGAGCTCAAGTTTTGAAATGAATGTTATGTAAAATTGGGGTGTGAAAGATGAAGCAGAGGACCAGATTTGGAAACCATCTAAATATATAACAATTTTACTAGAAATCGCATGAGGAATGAGTTTATCAGGACACCAAATATAAAAGGAGGCATATTCATTCATTCATTCATTCATCAAACATTTATCAAGTGTCTACAATGTGCCTACATGTCCTAAGTGCTGAGGACATAACAGAGAACAAATCAAACAAAACCCCTGCCCTCCTGGAGCTGACATTCTAATGGGAATATAATGGATGATTAGTGGTTGGAGTTAAAAATACATCATTAATTGAGACAGAGGAGTATTCAGTATATAAGCAGAATCTGTAAAGATGCTGTCCATGAAACCTAGGAGTTGAAGAAAAGCTTGAATAAGGCAGAAATACTGTACTTCAATGGCTCCCAAACTTTGCTGTACTTTAGAATTTCCTGGGGAGCTTTTAAAAATCCTGATGCCCAGGTCATACCCCATCCCTGTTACATCCGAATGCATGGGGGTAGGTGCCAGGCACGAGCATTTTTTAAAGATAGCCAGGTGATTCCAAATGCAGCGAAGTTTGGGAACCACTGTCATACTTCATCGAATTTAATATGCTATGAATTGTAAGAAAGAGAAAATTCTGCCAATTAAACTCTGACAAAATGCTTAAGATACCATCAATGCAAGATGCACCTCAATTTCAGAGGTGTTATAATGGAACAATAATCAGCATCTCAGAATTGATGAGACTCTCTGGTCACAAGTGCATGGGCAGCCATGGAATGAGACCAATTGGATTTTCCCAGCAGTGCACATGACCTTAGAACAGAATGACTAGTTGGGTGTTGAATTCAGAACAGCACATGTTCAAAATTTCAGTTCGTCTTGATAAATTAAACAAAGACGTTCCTGCTATTATGCCTCTTTCTAGGTTATCTCCCTTTTCCTCAGGGACCAGGAACTACGAAATCCTAGTATGCCCAGAACATGGACATTGGTTCCCAGAGATACTTCCTTAGTGCCAGCAATTCTCTTTGCAAAGACTGGGCCACTGGCAGACATACAAACAGTTATTTTAAGCCTTTTAAAAAGCTTCTTAAACTAGCACCAACCCTGACACTTTATAAATGAGGAACTTCCAAGTTTCAGACTTCTAAATCAAATATTATCCTCAGACCAGCTTCCTATCAGTAAAGACAGCCAACCAGAAATGGTAAACCCACAGTCTGTCAAAACTTCAAACATAATCTGCCTTCCCCAGGATGAAATTGGTCAGAAGTCAGAGCGTAAGGATCTTAGGATAAGTTTAAAAAACTATATTCCAAAGAGTTCATATAAACTTTCCTCAGTTTCTGCAACTGCATTCATAGGACAGAAAGCAAGGACTTCTTCTAGGTCCCAGGAAACAGGTAGGGGCCAGGTTCGCATTTGTTTTTCACCTTAATCACTACACCCAGCAGTGCCCGACACACACACACACACACTCAGTTCAGTTTGCTGAACTGAACGGGTGATAAACAGAGCCTCTGCCCTCAAAGAGTTCAGAGTGGCGGAGAAATGAGTATACAGCATAATTAAACGCTGCCTGTCACATCAGCTTCTATCTGCAGGAACGAGCAGGCCCTCGGGCGTGAAAGCTGATGATAGAACCAGCCCTCCAAGTGCCTCAGGAGAGTGGGCACCCACCTCATAACAATAACAGCTAACATTGTCAGAGTCCTTCCTGTGTGCCAGGCACTGCTGGGTGAGCTTTCTGTGTGTTTGTTCATTTAATTCTTCAACAGCACCTAAGCAATAGATCCTTTTATTATCTAATAACCCCATTTTTACAACTGGGTACAGAGAAGAGAAGGAACTTGCTCGAGGCAACACAGCTACCTCGAGGCAGGATTCAAACCTGAGCGGAGCCCTCGGCCACCTTAAGGTACTCCCTCCCCAACACGAGGGACCTTACTGGATTTTCAAGGCCCCTCACATATCCAGCCTTGAGTTCTCACAATTAGAGTCACTTTTAAGGGTCAACTAGGGACAAATCCTGTACTGAATTAAGACATTTTTACCTGGAAGGGATAACAAACTTGCTAGCTAACCTCACTAGTCAGGGTAAGGATATCAGTTCTGAGTGGCTATCAAAGCCCATTAGGAACCGTGTGTATCATTAAAACCAGGACCCTGGCAGTGATACCCAGCAGAGGGTAAGGAAGACCCTAAAACACTGGCACCCAAAGCTGGAGAAGCCTGATGCTGCAAAGAAGTGAGCCCCTGTCCAGGCCCTGAGAGCACCACAGCGGGGAAGCAGGAAGAACCACGTGGGCCTTGGCTGCAAGACGCATTAGGAAATAGACCAAGGAAACTGCCTGGCAAGCATTTGGGAACAGTCACCCCTGGGTGCCAGCCACATTCTGGGTGGAGTTGAGCCATCCACCCCAGTCCCAAGACAGATCTCTCTAGATGGAATGGTGTTAAAATGGAGCTCTGCTTTTGAATCAGTGTAAGAAATCAGGAATTTGCTTAATTATGGCTCCAGGAAATAGTATGAAATTAGTCCTGGCCACAGAGAAATCAGCATAGCTGTAACCTGCTAAGCCCCCAGGTGGCCCTCCTCTCTGCTAGGGAAGCCCTGGGCTCCTTCCTCTGTTGTTGGGTGTAACCCAGTGGATTCTGGCCAGTTGTGTTTGTACAGTTGACCCTTGAATAAGGGTTTGAACGGTGTGGGTACACTTATACACAGATTTTTTTCAATAAACACGTACTACAGTACTGCACGATCTGTGGTTGGTCGAATCCGGGGACCATAAAGTTATACACAGATTTTTGACTGCACAGAGGTCACTGCCCCAACCCCTGCGTTGTTCAAGGGTCAACAGAATTTGTGTCTTTGGAGATTTGGAAAGATGGTGGAAAACTCAGCTATCTTCATCCCCAACACATGACACGGCCACCAGCAGGAAGTAGGATCTCAATAAATGATTCTTGGAAGAATGAGTGAGTGAAAGAACAGATGAATAAGGGTCAGCTGTATTCACACACACATATGTGTATACATACATGTGTGTATACGTGCATATAAATATATATTTGTATGGTTGTGTGTTTGTTTTTTAATGGTTATGTTAGAGTCTCAATTGTAGTTGAAATTCTCATCTAACCAGAGTGAAATTTTTAGGATCCAGGACATTGATTCCATACTTTTTGCTCCGTTGAGGTAGGAAGGTGTCACTAGATCCAGTAACCTTACAAATTCCACATCCAATAAAATGGACGAAGCTCAGCAGGCTAGCCAGCTTCTCGCATAACCAAGGGATGAAATGGCACCTCAGTTATAGCTTACACTTGTCTGGGCAGGAAGGGGGTTGTGCTGCCCCAGGAGGCCTTCTGACCCTCCAGGCACAGCTTTGTTCCTGGATCCAACCAGGTCAACCCTAGTGATTAAAGGGGTGGCAGGTGGTGTGGGCAGGTTGCCTTCACCTGCTGTAACTCTTTCTGTTTCCTGTGGGACACTTGCCAACTGTGGCTTTCAACACCCAGGAAACCTCTCCCTGGCTGGCAAGAATGCGGGGAGTTTTCATGGTAATTGCATTTCCTCCCCAAAAGGCCCTGCCCTTCGGAGCCTGGCCCCTGTGTTGCTACCCAGGTATTTCACAAACACCCACTGCCTGCCGGTGCTGGGTCATTCTCACCCTGCCCCTGCACACACACCTCTTGGCCCTGCCCACCGGTGTCCTCTTAGCTGTGACAGCCACACTAACTTCATTTCCCACATTTACAACCACAAGTTTCTTAGAAAAAATTTCCCTGACTGCCAAGATTCCACAGGTAACATGATAGTCTGATTCCACAGGTAACATTCTCACACTGTGCTAGCACCAGAGATCTGCACCTGGAGGAAAGAGAAATCTTGACATGGGTCTTAGCCAAGTAGAAAGCAGATAACATATCTTCCAGGTAAGTAAAAGATTACAGTAAGTCTCAATCTGGCTTCTTTATTAGCTGGGATTAAATTTGGCTAAATATGAGGGAAAACCCCAATTGACAGTGACTTAAGCACACAAGGTTTTATTTTCTCAAATAAAAGAGGTAGGGAAATAAGCAGACAGAGCTGGCATGAAGCCCTTTCCAGCTTATGCCTCTGGGATGACCTTGATCCTCAGGTCTAAAAAGGCTGCCAAAGCTCCAGACATCATGATCCGGGCAGCGGCAGACTTCCCAGAAGTTGCACACGGTACTTTCATACGTATCTCACTGAGTAGCATTTGGTCATATATCCACATGCAGCTACAGCAGAGATCAAAGGCTGAAGGAAATATAGCCTTTATTCTGGGAATCCAGAATGTAGAACCGTTTATAAGACAACTCGCCTGATGTCTTCAGAGGTGACGGCTTTAGATTTAAAAAGACTAAAGAAACATACAGGTGAGCCTTGATTGACTCTAGAAGTTATTTTTAGGGCAATGGGAAAACTTGGAATATGGACTAAATGTTAGATGATATTAGGAAATCATGGCTGTTTTCTTAGGTAAGATCATAGAGTTATGTTTTCATAGGAACATATCCGCTTTTTTAGCAGATGCAGGCTATGAAGTACTTAGGAGTGAAGTGTCCTGACATCTACCATTTCCTTCAAAATGGTTCATCAAAATACTGTATATAAATAGATTAAAAAGATTGGTAAGAAAAGCATGGAAAAGATAGAAAGAATTAATGAGTCTAGGTGGAGGGGGGTATAGATGTTTGTTACACTATTTCAACTTTTCTTATGTCTAAATGTCTTATAATAAAAATTGGGGGAGAGTAATTTTTTACACTATTCTTTCAACTTTTCTTATGTCTAAATGTCTTATAATAAAAATTGGGGGAGAGTAATTCTCTATTTGGTTTGGCTGTTCCACGGTCTTTTTCACATAAGGTTGACTACCTCCTGATGAACAGGAATGCTGTTCCTGTCGGCACTCTGGAGCCAGTCAGTTTAGAGGGTCTGCGGGTAGTGGGTTGAATCCTGAGTCTTAGCCAGGGTGGATCTCAGAGTTTGTGGGTGTGGAGAGAGAAGATGGCATCTTGGCCCTCAACTTCTCCAAGGGTATCCCCTATCACCGAGATTGCAGCACAGCAGCAAGGATCCACAAGTCCCATCACCATCTGAGATAACAGATAGATAGAAAATGAATCCAAGACATCTTGTACAGCAGAGGGCTCAGTGGTATATCAGGATACTACTGGGTAGAGCAGAGCAAGTGCTAGACTTGAAATTAGGAGACTGTGTCCTCCCTCTGCCATTTCTGCCCATATCCTCTTGGGGCAGGCACTTAACTTCAGTTTCCTCATCTGTAAAGTGCAGGTCATAACCTCCACCTCACCTACCTCACACAAAGCTGTCTGAAGATCAAAGAAGACACTGTGTGATTTGCTGTAAATTTACCAATGTACAAGATAATTAGAAAGATGACCTTGCTTGTCTGAGAACTATTTCATCCTATTAGGCTGCCATGCAGTTACCACAGACACCAGGACCAAATGAACTTTTCAAAATTCTGCTCATGGTGGTTTAGAAATATCTCCACAAATTCTTTTGACATTCCTCCCTTCAAAAATGGAAACTAATTTCCCTCTCCTTGTACTGATATGTGTGCTGGACTTAGTGTCTTGCTTCTAACATAGAGTTGCCAGGTAAATTACGTTATGCCCAATTAAATTTGGATTTCAGAAAAACAACATTTTTTTTTTTTTTTTTTTTTTGCGGTACGCGGGCCTCTCACTGCCGTGGCCTCTCCCGTTGCTGAGCACAGGCTCCGGACGCGCAGGCTCAGCGGCCATGGCTCACGGGCCCAGCCGCTCCACGGCATGTGGGATCTTCCCGGACCGGGGCACGAACCCGTGTCCCCTGCATCGGCAGGCGGACTCTCAACCACTGCGCCACCAGGGAAGCCCAACAAGTAAATTTTTGCATAAGCATGTCCCAACTATTGCATGGGATGTACTTATACTTAAAAGCATATCCATTGTTTATCTGGAATTCAAATTTAACTGGGTATCCCATTGTTTTTGTTTTACTAAAACTGGCAACTCTATTCTAATGAAGGGAATGAAAGTGACATAAGTAATGGTGTATGACCACCAAGACGAGGTCATAAAAGGCATCGGAGCTTCCACCTTGCTGTAGGTCACTGGCTCTAGGAGAAGCTGGGTGCCCTGGCAGGACACTCAGGCAGCCCTTCCTGCCAACGGCCAGCACCAGCTCCCAGGCCATCTTAGAAGTGGATGCCCCAGCCCCCGTGAAGCCTTAGATGACTGCAGCCCTGGCCAACCTCCTGGGAGACCCTGAGCCAGAACCACCAACTAATTTGCTCCTGAATTCCTGACCCGACACTGTGTGGAACAGTAAATGATTGTTGTTTCAAGCTGCTATGTTTTGGATCCTCAGGCTCAGCCCTGGCTGGCACTGTGGTGCCTACAGAATGTCCCCCACTTCTACGGGACTCTGAGCTTCCATCACTAGATCCCATTTGACCACCTTATTTCAGACCAATCAAGTGCCCAGGGCAAGTATCTATGAAAGCTTTTTTATAAAAAGTAATTGCACACAGGAAGTCTATATGTTAAAAGAAGATGAACTTTTGAGGGAGAAGAGAAGGGAAAAGGGACTAATAATACTTGTCAGAGGTCCTGTAAGGACCTTTACCTTCATCAGAAGGAGATACTCAGGCCCTGGGGCCCAGTTCCGCTGATTCCCAGCTGCCTGGTTTGGGGAGGTTATTTAATCTCTCAAAGCCCTCATTTTATCTGTGAATACAAGCACAGTAATACCTATTTGCAGGACTTTTTTGATGATTAGAAACATTGAAAATATTGTTTATTAAGAGATTAGGATGTGCTGAGCCATATTGCCCTTAGTATTTAATCCTCAGAACAGCCCTTTGAGATGGGTCTGTCCTCCCCATTTTACACATTAGGAGACTGAGGCCCACAAAAGCTACATGATGCCCACAGCAGGAGGAAAGACATGCAGGGTCGCCTGAAACAACTGAGAATGGGTGAACCCAGGGAAAGCTACACCCCTTCTGTTACCCTTCCCTGCGTTTTTGTTTGTTTGTTTGTTTTTTACATTTATTTATTTATTTATTTGGCTGCGTCGGGTCTTAGTTGCGACACGCGGGATCTAGTTACCTGACCAGGGATCAAACCCGGGCCCCCTGCAGTGGGAGTGCAGTCTTAGCCACTGGACCACCAGGGAAGTTCCCCTGTGCCTTATTTGAAATCTCTTCTCTCTCTCTCCCAGATACACAAACACACACACACACACACAAATGGATGTGGCAATCACACTGGCTGAAGCCCAAAGTGGCTTGCTAAACCCACGATTCCTTTTTTCTTTTTCCACCAAGGAAGAGACATAATGGAAACTATCTCCAGTGAGAAAGTGGAGAAGGAACAAGTTTATTCCAGGGCAGTACTTGAAAATTCCCGCGTGGAGCAGCCTAAGAGGAAAGGGGCCTCTCTTACAAAGTTGTAGAGAAAGTATGAACTGAACAACCCCCTCTAATGGCAACCTGGCGGTAACTATCAACATTTTCAGTGCACGTAACCTTTGCCTGAGCGATACCATTTCTGGGAATCTATTCCACAGAAATTTTACTGGAAGAGCACAAAGATACATAAACCAAGAGACTCGCTGATGTACTGTTTGTGATGTGAAAAACAAACAGCCTGCACCTCTAGCCATAAGCAAATACTGATATATCTGAGCTGCGGAAAACCAAAGGGCTGTTAGAAAGAGCAAGGTAGATTGAAGGGACGGACATTGAAAGACTCCATGATTATATGGGGAAAAAAAGCAAGTTGTGAAATAAGATTTAACTTACTATTTAACTAATGTGAATTTACTTATTTAACTAATGTGAAATTGGCAGGAGATGCACACAACACAAAATGCAAGAGTCAATAATGTAAATGATATTAGCAATTCTGCACACTAATCCACCCAACAGTCCTGGGCCTCACGGGGCATTGGCAACCTGGGCCTCCTCCCATGTGTCTCCCAGCATTGCGCTTCTCTGGGCTGAGTGTAGTTTCCAGCGTTAAGAAAAACAGGTACTCCTTACACCACAGGGCCCCTGAACGCAAGCCAACTACTTACGCTGGTGCTCAAGAGAAACAGCAGCCCGTTGAAGCTGTGCTAAAAGACAGATTGTCAGTCTCCAACAGAGAATCTTCCAAAGGGCAACTCTTCCCCTTTCCTTCCCCCTTTCCCTGAACAGTTCAGTCATAAAGCCATTAGCTGGCACAGAGCAAGGTAGGTGCCTGCAGTGGCAGCAAAAGAGGAGCAAGGGGCTCAAAGTAGAAAATCAGTCAATACCCACACAGGACAAACAGGGCGCCCACAAAGTGTGTGTGTGCGTAAGCATTTGGTGCGGGGCGTCAGAGTCCTAGCTTACAAGGAAAGTGGCCATGCAGGGGGACAGGCCAGCAAAGAAGTCAGAGCCTAAATGAGGTGAGGGGGATGTCTGCCCCCGGGAGCAGCCTGGAGCAGGTATTGGAGCTGTACAAAGTGAGGACAGTGCCCAAGGGGTAAGGGATGGTGAAAGATGTCAGGACCCAAGCAAGGAAAAAGGATGCCAGCACATGGCAGGGGGTGGAAACCAGAGATTACTCACATATGAGAGGACTGATCAAATAAGAAAATAGAGTAAGTATAGAGGTAGTCAGGGTTTCCACAGTCAGAGAAGAGAGTTACAAATATGGGGAGGGAAGAAACTAGAATTAAACTTATGGTTTGGGATTGGAATTGAAGGTATCAGTCTGAACTCATGGTTTTCAATATAGAGAGATATAGAAATATAGATGTATGTGTACATGTATATTCCCTAGCTCTATCCCTGGTCAGGGCACTAAGATCCTGCAAGCCACACGGTGTGGCCAAAAAAAAAAAATAGTTCTTTGTACTATTCTTGAAACACTTTTATATGTGTGTGTGATAGATTTTTTTAAAAAGACAGAATAGCTATGGGTATGTGCTTGCATATACAAAGAAAACTGACTGGAAAAATCTAGATGGATACAAAAGTTAACTGTGACTACCTCTGATATGTGGGATTGTTTGAGGAGGGAAGGAGGTAGACAACATTAATTTGGGGGCTATACTGTTTAATTCATGAATAGGTATTATTTTCATACTAAGGTTCTTTTTTTTAAGAGATAATTACCTCTATTTTTTATTATTTATTTATTTATTTTTGGTTGTACCAGGTCTTAGTTGCTGCACGTGGACTCCTTAGTTGCGGCTCCAGGGCTCCGTAGTTGTGGCTCACCAGCTCATAGTTGTGGCATGTGGGGTCCTTAGTTGCGGCACGTGGGCTCCTTAGTTGTGGCATGCAAACTCTTAGTTGCAGCATGCATGTGGAATCTAGTTCCCTGACCAGGGATCGAACCTGGGCCCCCTGCATTGGGAGCACAGAGTCTTATCCACTGCACCACGAAGGAAGTCCCTAAGATTCTTTTTTAAGAAACAGGAAAAAGATCTTTGTAAAAGACAGCAGGAGACTGACTGTTGGCTTCTTGGCAGAGGCAGTGGGCAGAGGCTGAGGGCTGAGGCCGAGATTCAACGATGAGACAAGGACATATTACCTCTACAGCAGCCACAGGCCTCTCCTCAGAGCTACCAAGAAATTTTAAAATCAAACCTGCACTGAGCTGAAGAGAATAAAGGTAATTTCCTGTTGGCTGCGAAGGCATACTGACATCTACAGCACTTCCCAGCCGAGGTTTTCAACCTCCAATCACCATTTGCTTTTCAGTTTTGAAAAGGTTAGCATTTCTGTTTCTTTAGTTAATGACTAGACCTCTTGAGCCCCTTGTCTAGTGTCTTCAAGCACCTCGAGAACCTGCCTGCCCAATGGCCCACAAGTCACAGATTTTTCAATAAGGGGGATAACAAGCCCATTTTCTGAACTATGTCTCTCCAAAATTGCCATGTTAAAATCCAGACTGGCAGTATCTCAAAATGTGACCTTGTTTGGAGACAGGGCCTTTACAGAAGTAATCAAGTGAAAATGACCAGCATGACCAGTGTCCCTCTGCGCACAGAGGGAAGACCAGGTGCAGACATGGAGAGGATGGCCATCCACAGCCCTATTCTTGCAACTTTTATCTAAGTTTGAAATATTTTCAAAATACAGGTAAAATTTTAAATAAAAATAAAGATAGAATGAAAGAGAGTCAAGCTCCTGGGAAGCCCACTACAGATCCTGGGGGAGCAGAGGC
Source organism: Lagenorhynchus albirostris (assembly GCF_949774975.1). Taxonomy (NCBI): domain Eukaryota; kingdom Metazoa; phylum Chordata; class Mammalia; order Artiodactyla; family Delphinidae; genus Lagenorhynchus; species Lagenorhynchus albirostris. The sequence goes on from NC_083113.1 coordinate 45,801,855, forward strand.
CTGGAAGGACCTACAGGATCTGGGCAAGAGGGCTGGGATTTAAATCCAGTTTTTAAATGACTTTATTTTACCGTGATTTTCCCTCCAAATGTCTAATGTCCTTGTAATATTAAAGGATCCTGGGATTTGAATCTAGAAAGAATCATGGATGCAGTTCCTGTCCAACAAGTGGTTGAACAAAGCCTTGCATTGCTTCTGGTGACCCTCATGCTTGGCTTTTACAGTCCAGCCGGTGGAGGGGCCCCTGTGGTTTGGGGATGTGGTCTCCTCTTTCCATCAGCCACAAAGGCTCGCTTGATTTAGCGGGACGGTTCCAGATCAGGCTTCCCACCGACCCATCGTCACCTCTGATGATCTGCTCCAATGGCATCTGTGACTCTGGTAAAACCCTGCTCCCTGGAGAAAGAAAACAAAGCAATTTCAGCAAATGGTAAAGGAAAGGCCTGGCTCTTACTGGAAGCCCACGCTCAACCAGGCTCTATCTCGTCCGTAACTGCACCTGCCTCGCTCTCCCAAACGCATGCTCGTGCCCTGTACAGTGTCTTCACCCTGGAATCTACCCAGGTCTTCAGGCCAGGGAGGGAATCAATTTTAAGAACCGACAGCTCCTGACATCAAGCCAGTGTTACTGAATGCCACCAGAACTCCTCGGGCCTATGAACACCATTGCCTTGGAAGTTAATCTTGAATTCCTTGGCACTGTTTGACCTTTGTCAAAAGAGCAACAGGGTAAGTTTCCCCTGCGTTTGGGGTGTACCCCTCAAATGCATTTTCAATGAAGAATAAAGACTGATGAATAGCATCCCCTTGATTTGAGTCATTCTGAGTTGATACCACATTAACTTTGCCTGGTTCAAGCCACAGGTGGCCCCACTCACTTCAAAAGGGCCTCCAGCTCCCGCTTGACTCTGCCCACCAGGGGCGGCCCCCGGTAGGTGAGGGCTGTGTACAGCTGCACCAGGGAGGCCCCCGCCCGGATCTTCTCCAGCGCGTCCTGCCCGCTGCTGACACCGCCAACCCCGATGATGGGAACTCTACCTGCAGAGAAGCACACAGCACACTGTGAGGAAGGCTGGGTGACAGGAGAGCCAGGAGCTGTTTGGCTGCAGCCCCGGCCCGCTGCTGAGTGCAGCAGTTCAGGAACCCCGATACCATCACAGACTCGGCGCCTGAGCCACACGTAGATCTGAAGACAGGGACACCAGATTCTTGCCTTGGGTGAGTGCATACATCTCCCTGATGGTTTGCGTTGATAAATCTCGGAGGGGCTTCCCGCTCAGCCCTCCCATTTCAGAGCGCAGGGCCCCCTGGAGGCTGGCAGGGCGACTCACTGTGGTGTTCGTGACAATCAGTCCATCGATGCCCAACTGCAGTGTGAGACAGAGAAAGAGCCCCTAAGTCAGGGCACGACGGACTTGGAGAAGCTTCCGCGGGGGTCTGAGAGAGCAGCCGGGCTGGGCGCCCACACTTAAGGCCACAGAAGCAAGAGCTAGACCAGGCCTCACTCACTATGCTTTCTGGGCAAGTGTCAGAGTGAGCCTCAACGTGATAGTAGCAGCCATCATGTACCAACCACCCGTACAGTTCCCCCAGGACACGGTTTAATCCTTAGAACAACTCAATCTAGAGTGTCCTGTCCAAAGCCTCCAGGTAGTAAGTGGCGGAATCAGGATTTCAACCCCGGACTGCCGGGCTCAGTCTGTGTTTGCGCTACTCCCCTATGACACACAAACCCAGGGTTAGACTGGAGAAAGACAGAACACTGCAGTCTGACCAAGACTGAAGGATGCACAGCCTTAAAGCCCTTGCTGAAGGAAGAGGAGGGAAGAGGAGGGAAGAGGCAGGAGAAAATGACCCATTCAAACATTTATTGAAACATTTACTTTTTATTTCAGGCATACCTCATTTTATTGCACTTCACTTTATTGTGCTTCACAGGTACTGGTTTTTTTTTTACAAGTTTCTGGCAACCCTGCACTGTCAGATGATGGTGAGCATATTTTCAGCAATAAAGTTTTTTTTTAATCTGGATTATTACACCTCAAATGTTTTAATAAAACAGAAAATAAGAATAAAGTATTTTTTAATTAAGGTATGTACATTTTTTTTAGATGTAATGCTATTGTGCACTGAACAGACTACAGTAGTGTAAACGTAACTTTTATATGCACTGGGAAATCAAAAAGTTCATGTGACTTGCTTTATTGCAGTGGTCTGGAACTGAACCCTTAATATCTCCAAGGTCTGCCTGTATACGATAAATTACATCCTGACAGCCCTCCATATAACAGAAAGGAAACCACAAAGACTGCCGTCTGGGCTAACCCAGCTGGCCAGGTGGCCTCTACAGGCAATGAAGGGCGTCCCCCAGGCACCGACACTCACCTCTCTCACCACACTGGCAATATCCTCCTTGTCCTGGGCCGTGAGGTCAGGAGCGATCTTCACCAGCACGGCTGGCTTGTGCACTACCTTCAGGGCATCCCTCTCCTGCAGCACCTAGAGCAACATGGGGCCAGAGATGAGGACCCCCAAGACTGCAGTTGACAGTATAACCGTGACCTGCAGCCGCAGGTCAGTGTGTTTTCACACTAGCTGTCAGAATAAAGCACCAGCAATTTCTCCTTTTCAGGAAACACCGCTCTCAATTATGCAAAAGACCCCATCAAGGCAGAGCTGATTCCACTCTCTTGAACCAAGAGATCCCCAAGAGTGAGTCCCTAATGTCATTGGCATTGGCTAATATATCAAGGTTTATTTAGACTTTTGTTCCTAAAAGAGACAGCAAATACTGTCACAAGCACGGTTTAATGAAAAGTCATTCTATTCAATGTGCTAGATGCTAGGGACAGGGTGGTAAATGAGAGATGTGGTCCCTGCTCTCACGGACCTTGTGGGTTAACAGCAGGGATACATAACTGAGCAGCTGACTAATACTGAGCACAATCAGTGTTATACCGGGAATCAGAGGGAAGCAAGGGGTCCTAACTGGTCCAGGTCTTAAGGACAACTGCTCGATAGTGGATAGCAACGTTGAAGCTTTGCCCTAGAGGATGAGCAGGTAGGACAGGCTGGTGGAGCGGGATGTAATTGCCCACCTTGGTCAGCAGGCGGCGCAGCTCGGCCTTTCCCTGAAGGCTCCTCAGCCCAGCTGTGTTGGGACTGGACACATTCACTACCAGGTAGTCAGCCAAGGGGCCCAGGACTCGAACCCCCTCTGCGTAGTCCGAGGCAGCGTCCACCGAGGTCTTATTCTTCCCCAGGTTTATTCCCAGTGGCAGCCCATCTGTAAATATCACTGGTCAGGATTTTGTCCCCACTCACCGTTTCCCGTGCAACATTCTGAAGCCATCCTTGACCGAAGAGCCCACGAACAGCCTCACAGGCTCTCCAACTCCAAATGTGACCTTTCCCGCGCCAGCTGACAAACGCTGACTTACGCACGGCGCTGTTGCCTGCGGGCCAAGAACCGAGCCCTCCACCTTCATCTGCGCAGCTGGGTTTGGGCAGCTCCTAGGATGTTTTACCGCTTTGTGCCCTTTTTCTTTTTTAAGATTTAATGGAAAATGGAGAAATTAGGAGCGCAAATACTAGTGTTTAAAAAGGTAGGGCTCGTAAATGAAATACGACTGAGAAGAGACAAAAGTCAGTAGCATGCCACAGGGGCAGCTGTTTACCCTCAAGGGCTGCTTGTTAGACTTGGGTCACGTGACTGGGTGTGCAGTCATGAAGAAAAAGCAAAATTAAAGGATATGTATAAAATACTGGAAAATATTTTCGATTCTCATGCCTAAAATGTAGAGGCATAACGGTTTTATAATTTCCATTCTCTGAGAAGGGACTCCCCCTTGTAACTAGGGTGACCACACATCCCAGTGCTCCCAGGACAGCCCTGAATACTCCTGTAGCCTGGGCATAATTATTCATGCCTGCATCCCTTCCACTCTCAAAAGTGTTGTCTCAGTTTGCACAGTAAGTAATATGGTCACCTTACTTTAAAATCCAGGGAATTATCACCTGACTTGTGTTTTCGACTTTCAGTGTGTTTCTGAAATGTATTTTTCTATGTGTGAAAGCAAGGGCTTGTCTGTACTTGACTTCTCCTAAGATACTACCTTATCTGCAAAGGCTAAAGTATATACATGGTACCACCTGCTTTTTCCAGCTAACTGGGACGTCCAGTTAGCTCACAAAATGTATGTCAGGTCAGGGAGGATCAAAGAACAACATCCAGTACTGCTAACTACCTTCTCACACCTTAAATGCAGTCACCTGTTTTATCATCAACTTGAAAGTAAATGAAATTCGTGTCACTCACTTCATGAGTGGAAGGGAGGGGAGGGGTTTAGCATCCAGTTAGACAAATTATATAACAAGGTCTCCAAGCCTCCCAAATCAAGTGAAGATGGTTTGGAAACTGTAATTCTTTTCCACACAGGTAAACCAGCTTAATAGAGAATATCACTTTCATGTAGCCAGTGGATCTTTCATTAGTAGCCATTTGCCCCAAATGACAAGATTTTGGAGTTAGACAAAAATTGCTGAATTACTCTACCCGCAAAGGGCACCACAGCTCTTAACAACTCATGTTGCTTGGTATGATGCTAACAATAAGCTGTCTTCAAGGCTTCCAGCTGCCGGTGAACACTATGTGCAGAGCTCTGCTATGGGATTTTGTCTCCAACAAATGTCAGCACCACAGTGGGGGGCGAGGAACGGGCAAGGGAGAACGGGAGAAAAGTGGTATAAGGGGCACTGTGAACAGTTAAAAGAAGGAAAGGGAGACAAGAAGGCAGGAGAGTATCACAAACCATGAAAGTCCTATCATGACCTTCAAAGCCCACAAGTGGCAAGGTCTATCTACAGTATAGCAGGGTCTGGTTCTGCCAAAGCCAGGGAATTCCAAACAAGGTCATTTCCTACTCCCCAAATCAGAGATTGCTAATTGCCTCGGCCCTTTCAATCTCGCGTTCAGAAATGAATCCAGTACCGCAGGTTTTTCTCATCTCACCACCAGGACATCTAATGAGGCTAAACTCCTGGAAGGAGTTCCAGAAAGGCCCACCAAGGAAGATGGCTGCAACCCCATGCAACCCTAGAGGGCACCTGGGAAGGTACAGTGAGGATGGCATGGTGCCAAGACCACTATGTTCACCCCAAGGGACAGCAAGGCAGGGAGCCCCAGGGAATGAGTATCAGCACCTCCAAGGCAGCCTTCAGAAATGCATGGTGTGGGCTTCCCTGGTGGCGCAGTGGTTAAGAATCTGTCTGCTAATGCAGGGGACACCGGTTCGAGCCCTGGTCCAGGAAGATCCCACATGCCGCAGAGCAACTAAGCCCCTGCGCCACGACTACTGAGCCCGCGTGCTGTACCTACTGAAGCCCACGTGCTAGAGCCGGTGCTCCGCAACAAGAGAAGCCACTTTAATGAGAAACCCATGCAATGCAACAAAGAGTAGCCCCTGCTCGCTGCAACTAGAGAAAGCCCTAGTGCAGCAACGAAGACCCAATGCAGACAAAAATAAATTAATGAATTAAAAAAAATGCATGGTGTTTCCAAATAAGTCATGAAGGATATTTTCCCCAATGCCAGGAGTAGTTATCTCTGAGTAGGGAAGAGTGTGAGTAATTTTAATGTTCTTCTTTATGCTTCCCTGCATTTACTAACACTTCTATAATTAGCATTCATTATTTATAACGGACAAAAGGACAACAGAGCAGGATGTACAAAGATGGCGCCCAAGCCCTGCTCGCATCAACTGCCTATGTGATCACAGAGCAGCCACTCTGCACTGCTTACTTCCAAGCTGTCCCAGTTTGACACAGGTTACATAACCAGGCAGGAACTAAGTGGATCTTTGCTCAGTTGCGAAATTCAGTTAAGAGCTTGGAGGGTGTGATGGAGCCAGGAAAATTCCTCTAGCAGAGGAGCCCTGAGTTCCATACTGTTTTTTCCTATTGTTCAATCATGTTCACTTCACTAGGAATGTTCCTGACTTTCTCCCACAAGTTTCCTTCCAACAACTGAAGAACAGCCCTCTTAGGCAGGCCCCCTTTACCTTCTGTGAGCCTGGCCTGCGTCTGCTGTCTGGCCCGTAACCTGTGTTCCACCACTGAGAGTCCATGACTGTTGAATCCGTATCTGTAGCACAGAAGAGCGTTAGGGAGGAGATAAGGTTAGAGCCCTCAGGCAGAAAGCAAAGACTCTGGAGGGATGGCTCCATGGCCATTTTCAACATATATTTATGATGTAAAAACCAAAGAAAAAAATCAGAGTCAGTTCTTAGACTTCTAAAGTCTAAACACCCCTGGAAATCCTAGAGAACTTGCCAGAACACCATCAAATACAAAGGGAAAGATTAAAATTTGCCAACAAGCCACTTAGCCAACTAGCACTGTAAACAGCCCAGACCTGTCTGGACCTAGCCCACTCCTGCTTCCCACCCAACGGGGCCCTCACCACTCTGATGACCCATCTTCCCACCTCCTGCCTGTGCCCCACGAACACGCTTCCTGGAACCCATCCTGCCACTCCATTCCCCCATCCTTTCTACCTATTAAATCTCCCTCTTCCTGGCCCAAGTCAAATGCACCCTCTCCTCCTTGCATAAAGCTCCGAGCCACAAATGATCCCTCACCTCCTGGCATTCATGGAGTGCTTTGTACCTATCTTTCTCCTAGCTTGGGATGTACGTATATGCTTCAGTTCCCCTGCTGGGTTCCAGTCTTCTCGAGGACAAGGGACACATCTCCTCCCTCACCTGCCACTAGACACTCCGCAAAGCCTGGGCCTCGCCCCTCTTGATCATCTCTACGTCCCCAGCCCCACTGTGGGTTGTTGGCCTAATGGCCATCCCCACTCCCTTCCTCCTTGCCTGTGGAACCCAGCTCCCCTGACATGGGGTGAAAATGCCAATGACTCCTTTCCCAGCCTCGCTGGCAACTCAAGCATGAACTTGAGATGGGGCTTGGTCACTGAGACACAAGGTGATGCCTACCAGGGAGCTTCTGGGAAAATATCTCCTCCCATATCCATACTTCCTTTCCCTTTCTGCTCTCTGATGTCCTCATGCGAGGACGTATGCTTGCAGCTGGGGTAGGCATCTTACAAACGAGAAGGGAAGGCCCACAGAGGTTGGACCAGAGTACTGACGCCACCCTGCCGCTCAACCAACCCTAAAACTGCCTACTTCACCCGTAATGAGAAGAAAATAATAACAAATGCCTATTGTTTAAGCCACTTTGTCACTTGCAGCCAAAAACACCTAACAGATACATGTAGTTGTTGACTCATGTTCATTCAGCACCCACCCTGTGCGAGGCAGAGCAGGGAGCCTGGGCACACAAGTGCTTGGAGCTCAGGCCCGGCCCTCTTGTGCCACTTCTCACCCACGGGACTCTGCCAGGCACTGTCTTCCTGGTACCTGCAATTATTTGTGGCAGCCGAATCATCAACAAATATTTTTTGCCTGAATGTTCTGAAGATATTGATCCCAGCCTACAGGGGAAAGGTCAGTAACTCGATGTCTAATGCTGGAAATTTTCCCCGAAACCAGCACGATGATGCAGGACGTGCAGCCAAATAAACCACGTCAGTCTCCCAGGAGGCCCTTCATGATCCCAAAGGTGCCTACCAACGCCCCCAACGAGGCTCTCAAAACTCTGTTACCGAAAAGAAGGAACTTCTTCACTCTCTGGGTTAGCTGTAGAGAAAACTGCCCAGGGCTTACAAAGAGAAGGGCTTTACACGGTCTAGAAGGACCTCTCTTCCTAAAAGCAGCCGTCTATGTTGATTATTAAATTTCCCAGTTACTAAAGGCTGGAGCTGTGCTGTCAGGTGCAAGAGCCACTAGCCATGTGTGGCCACTGAGAGCGAAGCCTGGCCAGTCCAAAGCAAGAGTGCCGTAAGGAAAACATACTGGATTTCGAAGACTTGGTACAAGTGAAAGAAGGGAAACAGCCAGTCATTTTTATATTGCTTAATATTAAAATTATGATAGAGTATATTAAGTATTTCTAATTAAGTAGTATAATGAATAACTGTTACAAATAATAATTAAATAGAATATATTATTAAAGTTAATTGCACCTGTTTCTTTTTGCTATTTTATTGTGGCTACTAGAATATTTTAAATTACATATAGGGCTCATGATATTTCTACTGGACAGAGCTGGGCAAGGACACTGGAGTAACAATGTGGAAAGAGCACAAACTCTAAAGTCAGATAAGCCAACATCCGTTCCCAGGTTCTCCCGCTTCTGATCTCGTGACTGTAGCTAAGTCGTGTAGCTCTCTTAACCTCATCGTGTATACACGTTAAACTGAAATCATAAAACCTGCTTTTACGCCCGCACAGAGTAGATGCTCAACATGGTTCCAGAGCATTCCAAATGACAGAAAAATGTCCACACTGTATGGCAGAAAAAAACACCCCGAGTGTCCTGCTGGGGAGAAGGCTGCTCACCTACCTGTTAATGACGGCTTGGTCCTCAGGGAGGCGGAAGACCCTGGGTCTGGGGTTTCCTTCCTGAGGTTTTGGTGTAACACTGCCTATCTCAACAAAACCAAAGCCCATCTTGTAAAGTCCATCCACAGCTTCCCCGTGCTTGTCAAATCCTGCAGCGATTCCTACTGGATTTTGGAATTTATGGCCCAGGACTCTCACTTCCTAGGGAGAAGGAGACAAAGTCACAGGCACACAAGGCCATGTTGGTGTTTCTCAAAGCGTGGTCCACGGCACGCCTACATCAGAATCACCTGCTTGTGAAACAGCAGATCCCAGGGCCCATCCCCGGACTAAGGAATCAGAATCTCTGGGGGAGGGTGGGGAAGAATGGAACTCTGAGGGAACTTGTTTTTAACAGTGCTCTCCAGGTGATTCTGATGCCAGCCAGAGTTTGAGAACCATCGGGCTGTATCATCACTGAGGAGAAAAACAGTGTTTCCACCATGGGTTGAGCGGGAGACAGGTGGGGCCTTTTCCAATTACGGTGAAGAACTGTACCTTCTTATCCACTATTTAGCCCCTAGATGGTGCTATTCTGAAACAGTCAGGCAGCAAAATCCTTTAATCTTAGTAAGTCAGCCCCCGCTGTGTCCCTCCTCAGCCAGGTGATACCACGGCCCAGCTGTGTCCTCACGACTCCAGTGCTCGACCCAGCAGCACTGATTGCTGGGCCCCAGAACCAGGCTGGGCTGGAAGCAGGTTCTTCCCTGGCAAACATGGGGCGGATTCCTGATTGTTCTCTATGATGAAAGTGACTGGGGCCTAATTACTGTCAGGTCTAGCCTAACTCCTGAGGGACTTAGTATTCACACCCTGATCTAGCCAACAAATCTAGAAGCAAGATAAATACGTTAAAATGTGGGAAAGGAATCAGGATATCGTAAAGTCAGCAGTTGCCAACAGCATCGTCACTGTCAGCTGATATGGCAGGAAAGCCTGTGCCAGGACTAGCAAGGACCTCCAAGGGTGGTACCATCTGGCCTTGGAAGCAGGAGGAAGCAAGGCTGCCCCAAGGAGGGGAAGAAGAGATGGCAGTGAGTGTGTGCATGCGGTGCCTCGGGGACTGGGAGGCTGGGAGGGTGGCCACACTGGGGGCCCTGGGGGCCGTGCTCCAGGACGGGTCTCTCGGCCCCGGCTGCTCAACAGGCTCCCTGGGCAGCCTTCAGTCCTCAGGCCCAGAGGTGACGGTCAAATGGGGCTGGCACCAAACCAGAGCATCTGCGTACAGGTCTCCCCCACTTTTCCGAAGTTCTCTTTATGCCACTTTGCTTTTACGAAAGACCTACGTTTGTACCTGTTTTCTCTAACCAATAGGAATCCAAAGAGGATTTTCACTTTTACAGAAAAAAGTGCCACGTGTGCTCAAAACTGCAGGATGGGAAGTGAAAGGGATTCTAAGACAAAAAGGGAAAATGTAGAGAAGGCCCCTTTGATTGCTAACAGTGACCCTTCCCCAAAGAGGTCTGAGTGTGTCTTCTTCATGTTCACGTCATTCTAATGTTCCCCATTTGGTAAGAAGTCTCCTAAATGGAAACTGTCTGGGCTTGCACGAGGATGTAGATTCTAGGAGGACGTGGATTCTTGCACTTTGTTCGCTGCAGAAACCCCAGCACACAGAAGAGGAAGGGGATACGGTGGGGCCCCTGTGTTGAATGCAGGACGGAATGAGGCTGGGACAGGAGTCGTATGCTTTCCTCAAAGGGCTTGGCTAGACATGCCTACATCACATTAGATGTTAGTGATGCTGGCATGCTTCCCTTTTCAGCAGAGGTGAACACTGAGCTACCCGAGACCTCCGCGAGGCAGGATGGCGGCTAACGGACGGATGCTGAGCCAGACTCCATGGGTTTGATTCCTGGCTTAGCCACTTCCTAGCTGTGTGCATTTGGGTAAGTCACTTAACTACTCTGCACTTCAGCGTTCTTGATCTGTAGATGGGGATGACGGTTTGGGGTGGGGGGCTAATTTGGGACTCTGGTTTTCAAAAGGATCAGCCCCAGCTAAATAAATTAGGGAACTTTGACCTTGACCCTCGTGTCTATCGCACAAGGTGTTACAGGAGTACCTACCAGCATGTCAGAGTCTTGAAACGTGGCACGAGGAAGGAGGCCCAGGGAGGTGACGTGAACAGCCAGCCTGTGGGCTGCCTCGGGGTTCAGCAGCCCCTGCAGAGCCGGCATCAAGTGGTCCGCGTAGAAACGTTCATCCCCCGTGGCCGTCAGGTAGGAGGCGAAGAGAAGTCCTCCGCCCCCCAGTATCACCATGGCATCCTGGGCCCGCTTCTGGAAAAAAGAGCCAATGGGGCCCCCTCAAGGCCAGGCTGTAGCACCTTCTCTGAACCCTTTACACGTCTCACACACACACAGAGGACATAACATGCAGTGATGTCCATGGCCTTCTGCTAACGCTGGTCTCCTTGGGTTCTTGCTCACGTATTGCCTCTACGGTCAGAGGCTGTATCTGCACTTCTGCTGACACGCACTCCTCTAGCCCTGAAGGACTCCAGGCCAGGGATTTCAAGAGGGGCAAGGCTTCCCTGGTGGCGCAGTGGTTAAGAATCCACCTGCCAATATAGGGGACATGGGTTCAATCCCTGGTGCGGGAAGATCCCACATGTCGCGGAGCAACTAAGCCTGTGCGCCACAACTACTGAAGCCCGCACGCCTAGAGCCCGTGCCCTGCAACAAGAAGCCACCGCAATGAGAAGCCCGCGCACCGCAACGAAGAGTAGCCCCCACTTGCCGCAACTAGAGAAAACCCGTGTGCAGCAACGAAGACCCAACGCAGCCAAAAATAAATAAATTAAATATTAAAATTTTTTAAAAAATCTTTAAGAGAGGGGCGGTATTGCCCCCTAGGGACATGTGGTGGGCACCCGGAGGAGAATGTTAATAGATTTAGTGAGCAGGAAGTCAGTAAAGTCAGAACGGTCCCTATCGTGTGTGACTTTTGAACATCCTACTGACATTCACTAGGTAAAAATATCTGTTCATATTATCTGAGCCTAGAAATGCAAACTCTATTTCCCCACATAAACACAATCTCCTGTGTGGTTTTCATCTGTATTGACTTTCCAGGAATGCAATTACCTTGTAGATTGAGGGATGACTATACTGTTTTGCACAGAACATTACCAAGAATCACTCACCGTTTCAGAAAATCCATGTGGAATGGTTCAGTGCTTTGCTTAGATGTTTGACAATAAAACATTCCTGTGGCACTAGAATTTCTAAGTAGAGGCTTAAACACCTGACTCACTACCTAGGTGACTCATGCCCTAATATTTATGGGTTGAAATACATATTATTTTATTATAAATTTACTTCTCCTTTATATTCCAGTTAGGACATTATGTTGACTTTTTAAAATTATATATAGAAAGATTACATTATACATAAATTCCACTTCAGGATAATAAAGAGGGTTGCAAAAAAAAATTTTTTTAAAGGAGCATCAGGTCTTTTTTTAAAATTTTATTGAAGTATCATTGATTTACAATGTTGTGTTAATTTCTCCTGTATAGCAAAATGATTCAGTTATACGTGTATATATTCTTTTTCATATTCTTTTCCATTATGGTTTATCACAGGATATTGAATATAGTTCCCTGTGCTATACGGCAGGACCTTGCTGTCTATCCATTCTACATATAATAGTTTGCATCTGCTAGTCCCAAACTCCCAATTTTTCCCTCCCCCACCCCCCTCCCCCTTGGCAACCACAGGTCTGTTCTCTAGAGAGCATCAGGTCTTCTTGGATCAAGCTCAAACATCGCTCATAATACTTTTCTCTAATTATCACTGCCCAATGCTGAGTTCCTCACTCATTCATTCATTCAATCATTCAGCACATAGTGACTGTGCACTCAAGGATGGGTACAGACCGAGTCCCTGCCTTTACGAGGAGTACAACCTCAGAAGGAGACAGAAATCAATGATCATGCAAACATATAACTGTGACAAAGCTATGAAGAAAAAAGTGAGAGAAGAACCTAACAATCAAAGAGGTAGAGAAAGGCTTCCTTGACCAAGTGCCTTAAAGCTGATATTCAAAGGATAAATAGAAGTTAATTAGGCGGCAGGGCGGGGCGGTGTAAATGCTCTCTCCACTCTTGGCGGCAGAGGAGAATGAGATGCACCCAGGTGATTTGAGTTTCGTTCCCTGAACAAGGAAGTGACCTGATCGGATTTGCCTTCAGGGTCACTCCTAGCCGTCAACATAGATCTAGTATTCATTTTTCTCGCTTCTCCTCCAGGAGACTGTAGGAATGCCCCTTATGTTGATCAACAGATTTCTGAGCGCCGTTACAAAGACCCTGCCCTAAACTTTTATCTAAAAGGGTTGGCACCATGTTTTACTGTAATTTTATTCCAGGTTGGATGCTGCACACACTGCTAGGCGATCCCGTGTTCACTAAGCGCCCTGTGCCTGGCTCAATAAAGGCCCACGTGCGCTGACACAGGTCGGCATCTACTCCGTTTACACGTCCGTTTACACAGTGACCACGTACATGTGTAAATGCACACGCATGATCATTTGCGGGTGTCCCCAAAGACACAAACGTGCCAAAGAGGCCCACCCTCTCGGAGCCGCCTCCCGTCCACACCTCGCCCAGGCTAGCCCTCCCTCCATCCTCCCCCCGCCTGCCTTCCCGCAAGTTCTCTCCTCGCCGCTGCAGGGCCGCACCAGCTGAACTCACTTTGAGCTGTCTCCACGCCATGCTCCTTCCGCCACTGGGCCCGCCTCTGTCTCGTTTCCATTGGAGCAGATGGCGGTGACTCCTCTAGTCTCCGCCCCTCCAGCTGCCGACTCGCCAATCGCTGGGCAAGAGGGTGGGGCGGGGCCCCCTCCGCGGAGGGAAAAGCCCCGCTCAGCTCCGAGAGTCTGGTTGGGCGCTCACGCGCGGGCGCAATCCCCGTGTTCCCGCCCGCCTTCTGGCGTCTTCGCTGCGCTTTGCGGAGGCTCAGCCGAATCTGGTTGGGTTGCTTCGCAGAGCTTTCCTGCATCCTGCAATCTGGAGAGAAGACTAACTGTATGTTGTTTCTTCGATTCTAAGCCACACTCACCAGTTTTTTTGTCATTTAAGTTAAACATGCTATTGATAGTGTTTGTGCTTTAGATAAAGCATGGATATATACCGGGCACTAAAAAGGGTTGAAATGATTTACAGTGCTGTGTAAGATACCTGAGTTGACTTTAAAAGAAGATTTCTTGAGCATCAGGTTTCACTTTTTTAACATGCCCAAAACGTATGTATGTTTGTAAGGATATTGGGAAATTAAGACTGTGAACTTCGAAAAGTGAAAGTGTCCTGCACCCAAACTGTTCCATTGCAGCCCAGACTTGGACTCCTCTGCTCAGAAATCTTCCCCCCAAATTGCAAACTCTTATTTTCTTGGCGTTTGAAACAATTCAGTTTTCTAGTTGCAGTTCCCACTACTGTCCCTCTACTCCCCCCCCCCCCGCCACAAAGAGAGCATTATTTCTTTCTCTGTATAAATGCCTTCCACCGTCTCACCTCCATGCATTTACTCTCGTGGACGCTTCTGCCAAGATGCCTGTTCTATCTTCCTAGACATGGACACCCTTATATGTTCAAGTGCTGGAAATACATCTTCATCTGCACCTTCACAGATTTAAGCTATACCTCTGTAGTGGAACTTTATTAACTACACGTGTTACGTCTTTTCTCCCCTAATTAGACTGTAAACTGTTTGAAAGTAGGGACGATACTATATTTCATCGTACCAGTCGTTTGATTATTGCATTGGTTTTCAAACTGAGGGATGTGTTCTTGGGGTTTACACTTAAGAGAATTTTTGATTTTGGTGTCCACTTCCACAGTGATTTTTTAAAGTAATGTAAGCATCATTTGGACCATTTGGGTAACCAACTGAACCCTGAAAGCTGCCAGGCAATTTCACTGCCCACATTTATTTGTATTTGTGATCTCATTTTGGTGCCAAGAAAGAGAACTGGCTAAAATACATAGATGATGGATGTGCTACAGGTGAAGATCAAATGACATGCTCTATGAACAAAGGTTATTTTTTTATTTATTTTATTTATTTTTGGCTACGTTGGGTCTTCGTTGCTGCATGCGGGCTTTCTCTAGTTGCCGTGAGCGGGGGCTACTCTTCGTTGTGGTGCACGGTCTTCTCATTGCGGTGGCTTCTCTTGTTGCGGAGCACGAACTCTAGGTGTGCAGGTTTCAGTAGTTGTGGCTCGTGAGCTCTAGAGCGCAGGCTCAGTAGTTGTGGTGCACGGACTTAGTTGCTCCGCGGCATTTGGGTTATTCCCGGACCAAGGCTCGAACCCATTTCCCCTACACTGGCAGGCGGATTCTTAACCACTGCGCCACCAGGGAAGCCCTGGACAAAAGTTTTTCAGCAAATTAAAAGTGGTGAGAGAATTGATTTTTCCCTACAGTACGAAGTAGCGTGAATGACAAAATCAAAAGAACCTGTGCAGTCGTAGGCCAGAGCTGTGTTTATCTGCTAAGTGGCTATTTAGTTTGGCAAAATTTGAATTGCATTGGTTTTCAGTTTTGTTTATATTTAATTTCTATTCATTCTTTCATCAAATATTGATTCTTTGGCTTTTATGATTATGTAAGAGCTTTAGGAGAGAGATTACGCCTAGTTTTGTGTATAAATATATGTAAGAAACAATACAATAACTTAAATCCATCGTAGGGGTCTGCAAGAATGGTTTTCTTTAAAAAAAATAATTACTAAATTTTTAGCAACACTGACTTAGATATTCATCGTCCTCTATCCCCTTACAGTTTAGACTTAGCAAATAAAGATCTATTATAAAGTTAAAGGTATAGCCGGTTGTGTAGACACAGGTGGTGCTGCCCTAGCTATGAAGGCCCATTGCTTTATTGATCTCTGGCATTTGTTTTCAGCTTATAGGAACTCCACCTGGGTCCTTAGAACAAAACCTTTTGTCTCCTTGACAAATTATTACCAATTTCTAAAAGAATAATACTAATAAGATAAACCCACCAAGAATGTATTTAAAGGACCAGGCAGCTGCTGAGCCCCAACACGTTTTTTTAAATTTATTTTATTTTATTTATTTTTTATTTTTGTCTGCGTTGGGTCTTCGTTGCTGCGCGTGGGCTTTCTCTAGTTGCGGCGAGCAGGGGCTACTCTTCTTTGCGGTGCGCGGGTTTCTCATTGCAGTGGCTTCTCTCGCGGAGCACGGGCTCTAGGCGCGCGGGCTTCAGTAGCTGTGTGAGCCTCTACACTTTTCATGTGCACAGTGCACAGAGAAAACGTTCTTCAAAGGAAGAACCTGGCTTTGGTTATACATCACAACAGGTATCGTTCTAGGAAATGAGCTGGATAGCCCAGAGCAACATGGAGAACATAATTGTTATCAGCTTAACAGGTTTCATTGCAGCTTTCAGGAAGCAGAAGATTACTGTCGTGCTCAGAGAGGACACCCTGCTTTCACTTGGAACCAGGAGGTTCAAGACCTCCTCCGGGACTTTCTGGAAGAAGGAAAGAAGTGGTAGGTTGGGGGAAATTTAACGCTGCTGGGAAAACATCAAGAAAAAAACAACCCAGGTAAGGCTCTGAGGTTTAGTGTTCATGAAGGAAACTTCCTTACTTTTACTCTGAGACAAGAGAAGGAAAAAAAATTAAATCTTTCCCCTTTTGTATACAGAAAAAGCAATCACTTCACTTTGTTACCATCATTCCTCTGAAATATCTCCACTTTTGTGCTCCAGCCTTGGTTTGTCTGTGTCAGAAAAATGATGAGATTTTTCTCAGAGCCTCTCTAAAGTTAACTTACCTGCTATTTCACTAAAAGTGTCGCGCGAGATTCTGAAATGGGAATCCTTTTACGGTCACTTTTTTTTCCTGGTAAATATCTCTTTATCATTCTCTGCCCCACGTTTCCTAACAGAACCTTGGAGAGAAATTATTTGCCTCTTGTCTTTCTTACACAGATATTTTCAAAATTATGCACCATAATCCTGTGGTCTTAGAGAAGAATCCAAGGCATTATTATATCATCATCATCATCATCATCTTCATTGAAGTCTAGGTAAATTAATACTAAGCCTTGTGATAATGCATACTATGAAAAAATAAACAAGCTATAATTTGTTGGGGGGGCAATCCTAAATTTCCACTGGGCCCCCACGCCCACCTGCATTTACCTGTTCCGAAACCCCAGTCGGATCTCGTCAAAAGTGGACTTGTGCTCACTGGGGCATGAGTTCATTTGCCAGGCTGTTAAGTGATGAGACCACATGCTGCCAAAGACCTAATTGTCACAAACTGATTGTAAACAAGGAGAACGTGTGAGAGCAGTAGGTAAAGAGTCTGAGTGATGGACGGGAGAGGCTTCCTCCTGCAGCCCCTCTGGTAGTTGGGCAGAGCCATTCCTTGACGTTCCCTTCACTTCCTGACTTGGTGGGCTGTGGGAGAAAGTGTACTGATAAACCCCATTAACCACATGTACCCCTCCAGTCCTTTTAGCATTTGGGCTTTAGGGGGAAGAACAGGAAACAAAGGAGGAACACAGAATACAGTGGAATAGAGGGGAGCTTGTTATCATTTAGAGGTTTGCTTCTTCAGA
Organism: Lagenorhynchus albirostris; assembly: GCF_949774975.1. NCBI lineage: Eukaryota > Metazoa > Chordata > Mammalia > Artiodactyla > Delphinidae > Lagenorhynchus > Lagenorhynchus albirostris. Next base: position 45,818,960 of record NC_083113.1, read on the forward strand.
GGTAGGAGGTGAGAATTAAGCAGGGGGTGTGCGTACTGGGGGTTTTTTTTTCAATTAACGTTCTTCATGCAGTAGTCACAAAGCATTTGTTCATAGCTCAGTGAATTGACTGAGAATTCTGAGAATTCTCAATGATGTCTCAGACTATTTAGGTAAAAATTTTGTTGCACTTTTTTTAAAAAAAATCACAAATACATTCGTATTAAAATATACAGCAGCTCTGGATGCTTCATAGAACAGAATACATTGCAATATTTCTCTATTACAAGAAAAATAAAAGATCACCTTCCTCAAATACTGGCTATTGAAAGGACCCAGTATTTCGAAGTAATATATTTCTAGCTTCAGACCTCTCCTTCGTCACCCTTTCAAGCTCTTTGTGATATCTTTGTCCCTTTTGCCGTGATAACGTGCATGCTATTTTTAAAAATTAATTTGTATCGGAGTATAGTGGCTTTACGAAGTTGTGTTAGTTTCTGCTGTAAGCATGCTATTGTTAATGAGGCCAAGGCTGTGAGCATAATCTCTGCACAAGTCAAGTGCCCGAGTGTTTCGTTCTTACAAACTGCATCCCTAGAACTGGCAGCCATCTTACAACTGTGCGTTTTTCTCATCATCACAGGAGTTTATTTCGCCAGACCCATCTCCAGGATTGGAAAAACAACCCCTAATGTAGTCTAAATAGTGTTGATTGTCCATCCTTTTTTCACTCTCCAAGAGTTGAGCTTTTAGACTTTCTCCGTTACTCTTGGTTTTGGAGTGAAGATGCATTTCCCGGTATTATTTTTCACGTACTGGCAAGAGGTTTCTGCTGTAGAACATAGAAAGTTTGTGCAGAAGAAAATCTTGGACAAAAAAATTCTGTTCAATTTACCCAAGCCAGTTCTGTAAATTCTGAGTCTATGTTCCGATAATGAGAGGAAGTAGGTCACTGCAGTGAAGAGCTGGAGCTGTGGAGTCGGGCTTCCTGGGTTCCCATCTTGTTTCTGCGACCCTGGGCAAGCAGCTTAACCTCCATGCAGCCCAGTGTCCTTCCAAGGATGGTTATGAGGATTAATTAAGACAATACAAATAAGGTATTAGAACAATTCACGGCATACTATAGCAATTATTACTGTTAACGTTATTGTGCAGTTTCAATTTTTTGTTCAAAGTTTACCTTCTGCTTCTAGATAGCTTCACATTCATGTCAAAGGTGAAAACGCTTTTGGAGATCCAATATTGGTATTAACCATTATTATCGGAGTGTTTATACATCTTATTATGAATTTAAGAAATGCCTCTTCCAAAATAACATGCCGGTAGGAGAAGTATTTGTAAATGTTCAAATACTTAACGTTCAAAAAAGAAGTCTGATGCTTCATATTATTGTACAATATTACTTCAGATACTTATTGACTTTTTCAACATTTGAATAGTTGAACTCATTTTTCATTTACTTTAAAAATAAAAACACTTAAAGCTCACATGTAAGAGCATTAAGAAATTGGAACAGTAAACAAGTTGGAATAAAAAGTAACAGTTTGTGTTAAAAGTGGTGTTGTAATAGGGTTAATATTCCTCTTGTAAGTGCCAAGACAGCTGTACTGGTTGTGAAAGCTTTGAAATACTTCCATGCCATTGGTAAAGTAAAGTAATATTATAAACTCATTACTTCAAACTAACGATCATAGGATGATATGACAGCCATTGATAAATGGAGATGTATCCTAGGGACATCTGAAAAATATTTTTAGACCTATCTGCCATTCTGGCTAAGGTCGCAGTGTTGCACATCCTTTGAAACACTCTGTGCTTTAGGAGAAGCAGCAGCATATCATTAGGTCAAATTACATACTTGCTACTACTTCTGAATAATGTAGCTTTGACTTTGGTTTTGTTGTTAGTGTGTTATAGCTCTTGTTTAAGTAGTACATGCGTGATGTTTTGATACTTATAAATTCAATAGTTTGTAATAAAATATGAAACACAAGTTCCCACAATCCCTAATGAAAAAATGGATCTAGGGAATAGTCACCAATGGCTGCTAGACTAATAGTTATTAGTTATCACACAGACATTATGGGACTCCTGATGGAAGTACTTGACACCACCTACTAAGCATTCTTATAGAAAGTAGAACTTGAATCTGATTAAGCCTCTAGAGCCAACCAGTTTATAAAAAGTCAAAACTGAGAGCATGTGAGATGGCACCATGGGAATACAGTCATCAAAATCCAGAACTGGGAAGCTTTACAGGATAAACAACTCAAGGTTTTACAATAAAGACAGGGCAAGATTGAGGGGAGAGAATGAGGAGGAAGTGAGAAAGGGCCACCCAGGAGAGTGGAAGTGAGAATAGACTAGGGAAATACTTCGATTACCAGGCAGGGTGAACGCAGGCCCCTCTTGGTTCATGATCCTGAATTTAAGCTGAGACGTAGTCAACGGGGTTGTATGATTTCTCCAGCCACGTTCAGCAGCGTGATAAGAAACAGCAAATATACACAGAGAGGCACATTCAAGAATGCTGTTGCCCACCTTCTGAACTCTTTAATCTCTACCAATAAGGATTATCGAATACAAAGGAGAATCTTATGCTTAGAATGCAATTTCCTAAAGTAAACTTAATTCTCTGTCTTCTCACTGTTGACCCAGTTGGTGGACCTAATTTTGCGATGTTGTGACTGTGCTCCAGAACAAAAGACCTACTTCAGAATTCCTACGTTGTTGTTCTTTTTAAAAATGACTGGATAGTTATCTTTAATTTGTTTAACATGTGTTTTAATTATCACATGTGCGCGTACTGATTATTTTATAGACTTCCACCTAGCGTTTTATCCTATAAGTTAACTTTTGCATTGGCCTCCAAATAGATGCCTTTTCAGACTGAGATGCCAGTTATGAAAGAAATGGGAATAATTCTCATTCACATAGGAAACCCAAAAGGACAAAAAGAGAAGTCACAATACCGAGAAACAAAATGACCTCAGGTAATGAGTGAAATCAATTCCACCCTTAAGGGATGCACAAGACTTAATGCCGAAATGTGTCCACATCACGGGTACTCAGTACCTATTCTTTACATTCTATTTTGTCTGATCTTAATATTGCAGTGTTTGCTTTCATTTTTTTAAATTTATTTGTTTTTATTTTTGGCTGTGTTGGGTCATCGTGCTGTGCGTGGGCTTTCTCTAGTTGTGACGAGCAGGGGCTATTCTTTGTTGCGGTGTACGGGCTTCTCATTGCGGTGGCTTCCCTTATTGCAGAGCATAGGCTCTAGGCGCGAGGGCTTCAGTAATTGTGGCACGTGGGCTCAGTAGTTGTGGCTCGCAGCCTGTAGAGTGCAGGCTCAGTAGTTGTGGCGCCCGGGCTTAGTTGCTCCACAGCATGTGGGATCTTCCTGGACCAGGGCTCGAACCCATGTCCCCTGCAGTGGCAGGCAGATTCTTAACCACTGTTCCACCAGGGAAGCCCTAAGAAAAGTTTTTTTCCCACAAAAGTTTCCATCAAAAAAGAGTCGTGTTAAAGCCCTTGCAAAGTCTTTCATATCGTGGTATTCTCCCTTTTTTAAAAAACAACTTTGAAAAACAAATACTATTTGGGGAAAATGCATGAGTATGAAATGACCTCAGTATCAATGTTGGCTAATTATAGAGATCACCTGACAGAATGGGTGAAAAAAGAGACAAATTTAAAGTGGATCTAGGGTTTCCCTGGTGGCGCAGTGGTTGAGAATCTACCTGCCAGTGCAGGGGACATGGGTTCGAGCCCTGGTCCAGGAAGATCCCACATGCTGTGGAGCAACTAAGCCCACACGCCACAACTACTGAGCCTGTGCTCTAGAGCCCGCAAACCACAACTACTGACCCCACGTGCCACAACTACTGAGCCCACGCACCTAGAGCCCGTGCTCCGCAACAGGAGAAGCCACGGCAATGAGAAGCCCGCGTACCGCAACGAAGAATAGCCCCCGCTCGCCGAAACTAGAGAAAAGCCCGCACGCAGCAACAAAGACCCAACACAGCCAAAAATAAATAAATTTTGAAAAAACTTTAAAAAAATAATAAAAATAAAGTGGATCTAGTGATATTCTTAGGGGTGGCAGCGCACAACTTCAAGGGTTGGGTGTCCTTGTCAACAGGCCCCTTAAGTATCCTTTAAAAAAGCAATTTAGAAAGTGTGATTGTTGCAGAGACATCCTCTCATCTAGAGAGAATATGTATCTAAAGAACAAATGTAAAAATCAGCTTTTCTGAATACTTTGTAAATGAGTACTTGTGAGTTGGGAAAACAGATAGTGATAGAATTAGACGGAAGTAAAGATGAGATATTTTGGAAAACCTAAATAATTCTGAAATTTCTTCTGGTTATAATGAAAGCAGTGATGTTGAAGATGCATTTGAAAAGTTTGAATAAAGCTATGTCATGAAATTGAGTTTCAGAAGAGCAAAGCTTCTAAATGAATATACTACTTTGTATAACGTGATTTTAATTATGCCTTTGTAAAACTAAATTACTGAATTAAATAAGTAGACATTTGTTTCACATACATCCTTCAAGTTTATATAGTCAAATTTGCTCAAAAATAACTTTTAAAAAATCTCATTGAGAAAGGAGGTCACCTTATATTTATGTATGTGGGGTCCTTTAAAAAATTTTGTGTCACTTTGCTTTAGGTGTGTGCCTACTAAATTTCATGTAAATGCATCTAATTATTTCACTCACTGAGAATATTTTTATAGTAGAGTTTATCATATTCAACTTTATTTTAATAACATGTCATTCCTTGCCTTGTTCTGTGCTTTCTGGTTCTAACGCTTCCTTGCTTTTGTCTTTTGTTGAAATTTTGTTCTTCAGTAGTCTTGTGTTAATTATTTACCTTCAAGAAGCTTTTTAAACACATTCTTTCTTTTTTTGCGGTACGCTGGCCTCTCACTGTTGTGGCCTCTCCCGTTGCAGAGCACAGGCTCAGCGGCCATGGCTCACGGGCCTAGCCGCTCCGCGGCATGTGGGATCTTCCCGGACCGGGGTACGAACCCGTGTCCCCTGCATTGGCAGGCAGACTCTCAACCACTGCGCCACCAAGGAAGCCCTAAACACATTCTTATACTTATGTTTTTCTAGTTGTCGGGCTCAGGAATGAAACAGTCTCTCTTGAAATCCCCTCATCTGGTTATAGAATTATAGCACAGGTTAGTTTTTTCACCTCCCCACCCTCACTCACTAGATCTTGTTAGGATATTCTATGGGTTTTATTCAGGTTATTGTTATAGTAAATAATTATTTTTATACTATACAACTTAAGAATACTTTTTTCATGCTTTTATCAAAGCCAGATTTCCAACAATAATTTAGAATTTATTTCTGTTTTAACTGGTTTCGTATTTATCACCAACCACTTTGTACCATAACTTCCCACTTCCGAGTTCTTAATTTCGTTTCATCTCTATTCCAATTGTTTTTTCAAGAAAGATCTATTGGTGGAAATATTTTGGGAGCTTGTGAATAGTCAAAAGGGGTCTTTCTTGTCCCTTCCTAATGTTAAAGGAAAACTTTCCCCAGACAATTTACTGATCTAGTAAGCTTTTATTCAGTGACTCATGAGTTGGGCAACATCCACTCTAGCAGACAGAAAGGATCTCTTAAGAGCTGTACAAGGGGAGAGATTTTTATAGACAGAGATGAGCAGGAGCAAGGAGGTTATACTGGGCATTTACTAAGTGGTTAATGCAAGTTTACTTCTCTTATAAGGAGCAAAGGGAAGTGATGGAGCTGGGTTATGTAACTTGTACTGGGCAGGCAGGCACTGACTGGTTGACTTTGGCCTTCCTTTCCTGGAAGAGCTGTTTGCTGATGCGGGGCTTAGCATGAGTGACTCCATCTTGGGCCTGATCTGGTTACTTTAACATCAGTGAGGCATATGTTAGCAGGGTGTACAGTTAAAAGGTAGGATCAGTTGCTGTAACAAAGGCCAAACTGGTAGCTTAAACAAAATAGAAGTTCATTTCTCTTTTACATAATAGTCTGAGTAAGAGGTCTAAGGCTGAAAGGATCAGTGGTTTACAGGACGCAAGCTCTTCCTTGTTCTGCCATTATCAACTTGTAGCATCCATCTCAGGTCTATAAAAGCTGCTTTATCACCATGCACTCTATGTTCACGTTCCAGCAAGTGGGAAGGAGAGAGGGGTGGGGTGGGGACTGATCCTTTTTTTTTTTAAGGGCACAGCCTGGAAATTGCATCTACTACTTCTCATATCCCATTGGCCAGGACCTGATCACATGTCCACACCACTGCAAGCAAGGAGGGCTGGGAAACGTAGTCCTTAGCTGGACTGCCATGTTCTCATGGAAGGAAGGGAGGACATAGTAGAGAATAACCAACACTCTACAATGAAAGTGATGCAGTTCTTTCCTCACAGTCTTCCCCCTCAAAACTCTGTAGACATCATTGTCTTTTGGCGCTTAATGCCATAGTGGAAAAGATTAAGGCTAGTCACTCCCCCTTTATTTTCTGGTAGCCTTTTTTTTCCCATATCAGATTGCTTGTAGAATTTTTTAATCCTTGTGCTACAGAAACTTTTTTTCAGCATGCATCTAGGTTACTTTTCACCGATTTTGCCTAGAATGTGATGTGGCATATATACATCTTTCTTGGCCTATGAAAGTTTTATTCTATTCTACCCACTTATCCCTTCTATCTCATTTGCTCTGGTTTTGTCCCTGAGCAATACCAGTTATCTATGTGCTATCCTGCTGGCTCCTGTCCTCCATATCTTTCCTGTCATTCTTTTAAGTGAAACGATGGTTTCCTATTTATCACTCTTGTACATTCTGAAAGAACTCCTGACATTTATCCTGCGTACCACTGATTTGACTTTTCCACCTCAGTTCTGTCCTGTATTACCTCCAACATGGATCTAAATTTTTCTGTAGCATTTTTGGTTTTCTTGAAATCCTCTACTATCATTTATTTCTTTTAATCTATCTCATTCTTATGCATATTAGCTTCAGTTGGTTTATCTCTAAGATTCTCTGTTTCGCAGTACAGACAAAATAAAACAGACTGTTTCAATTAAGGATGTTAAACAGCTTTCTGAAATATTCTTCTGGATTTTGCTGTTGATGATTTTCAGAGCTACACTTTCCTCTGTGTCCTTTGGAGTCAATTCCCAGGTTCTAAAGTGCTATTCATAGGCTCCATTTTGTTCTTTGTTTTTTTCCTTATCTTTTAAGGCAAGATCTGTCAAAATGCATTTGTCTAAGACTAAGAAATTGTATCACCCTGAATTCAGCAGCCTGTTGGCTTATTTAGTGGTCATAACCCCTTCTCAGATCGACGGTTGAAGTTCTGGGTTAGTTTGCTGTTCTCAGCAAGCTGTCAACCTAATGACCCTAATCTGAGGTGAGGTTTTACTCAGCTCTACATACATTGCTTTAATTTTCACATCATTGGATATTACACCGGTTCTCAAGATGAGAAAACTAAGAGGTTAAGTCATTTGCTCAAGGCTTCATAGTTACAGTGAAAGGCAAACCAGCTCTGGACCCCAGATTTTTGACTTGTAGAATCCAGTTTCTGTTTTCAGTCCTCCATCCTGTTAGTCAGTCTTCTGGCTTGTCTACAGATGTATCAACAGTGGGAAATGATCACTGTGGTTTCCTATATAAAACAGTGTGTGTTGTTTTTAGCTGTGAATAATCCAAGTAAAATAGAAATATTTCTATCCTAAAACTTTTCCTTGAGCTTCATTGACTTTCTTTTTCCTATAGTAGCCGCTCATCTTTCAACCAGATGCCACCAACCTGCTCCTGCTACTCTGGTAAGTACTGACCTTCACAGTGCGCATCTTGGAATATTATTCTTTTTGTCATTCTTGGTGGGTCCTGGCAGAACTCCACTCTGTCTCGTAGAGGGCTCTGGATATAATTTTTGAAGAAGGAAAGGAAAGTACTTAAGTACAGGAAAGAATCGGGTTTGGTGGATGCTTTATTAAAGAAAATTTGAAAGCCTCTGTTTGGCTTTCATGTTGGTACAGTTAGCATTTGTTGGTTGGTTGTTGGTTTATTCCCTGCTTCATCCCAAAAGAGGACTTGTGGCATCTTACCAAAATGTATGCAATGCAATAAAATTTAATAATTCTTTTAGGGGCTTCCCTGGTGGCACAGTGGTTGAGAGTCCGCCTGCCGATGCAGGGCACGCAGGTTTGTGCCCCAGTCCGGGAGGATCCCACGTGCCGCAGAGCAGCTGGGCCCGTGAGCCATGGCCGCTGAGCCTGCGCGTCTGGAGCCTGTGCTCTGCAACAGGAGAGGCCACAACAGTGAGAGGCCTGCGCAAAATAAATAAATAAATTTAAAAAAATAATTCTTTTAAACAGGGAAAAAGAAAGAAATCTGAGTGAAAGGAAAATAAGGGTAGGACCTCTGCATAATCTATAAATTTCACCTTCAAGGGAATTCGCTGGCAGACCAGTGGTTAGGGCTCCATGCTTCCACTGTAGGGGGCACGGGTTCAATCCCTGGTCAGGGAATTAAAATCCTGCAAGCCACTCAGCATGGCCAAAAAAAAAAAAAAATTTTCACCTTCAAGAAACTTCTCAGCCTTCTTGCCTCTGTGTCCTGGATAGAAACCTTTTAGTGGATGTCTAAATATAAATGCATATTTATTTGATCCAACATTAACTGCAAAATGTAAGTTTTCTAGCAACATAAAAGAAAACAGTGGTGAAATAAATACCCCTCAAAGCAGCATTTCCCAAGTGATCTTCTGTAAGATAACAACCAACATTCTTAAAATGTTGCCAGAAGGAAGGAAAACAAAGGTTTTTTTGTTTTTGTTTTTTTTGCGGTATGTGGGCCTCTCACTGTTGTGGCCTCTCCCATTGTGGAGCACAGGCTCCAGACGCGCAGGCTCAGCGGCCATGGCTCACGGGCCCAGCGCTCCGCGGCATGTGGGATCTTCCCGGACCGGGGCACGAACCCGTGTCCCCTGCATCGGCAGACAGACTCTCAACCACTGCACCGCCAGGGAAGCCCGACAAAGGTTTTTGACCTTAGGACTTCTCAGAGCCTTTCACGTGCCGAAGCCTAACCACTGCGCACCGTCTCCGAGCAACCGATCTACACTGTGCATGTGCCTCCTCCTGATCTCCCTGCTTCCAGGCCTGGCCCCTTGCTGGCCCCTCTCAACCCAGCAGTCCGAGGGGGTCCAGCACAATCAGATCATCCTGCTGCTCCTCAGAGCCCCCAGTATCTTCCCATCTCACGGAGAGTAAAATCATACTCTTCTTGATCACCTGACGTGACATGCTCTCTCCTCCCCCGTCCCTTCCTCCCACCCCACCCCGCGATCTTCCTGGCCTCCCCCAATTCCCCCTTTTTCTCATCTAGCCTTCTTGTTCCTCAAAGCCAGCAGGCTGTGGCCTCAGGGCCTTTTCACCCCTCAAATGTCCATCTCCAATGTATTGGCAGAGCTCTCTCTCTCCCTATATCCAACTGTCAGCAAAAATGCCCTCTCCTGATAGCTGAGCACCCTTTCTCTTCATCTGCTTACCTTTGCTTTTTATGTTTTTTCCTTTACTTTATTCAGTACACGATACAATTTGTGTATCTGCCACCATTACAAAAATGGAGGCTCCGTGAGGGCAAGAACTTGGCTTGTTTTGTTCATTGCTGTATCCTCAGTTCCCCAGAACATTGCTTCACATAGTAGATGTTTAATTATAATTTAGTGAATGGTTGACAGTGAGCCCAATAATATAAATTGTGAATTTTAAAGAAGGTACTATGGTTTGCCACTTTCTCAAAACGGTTAGTGCACAGGATCTTTTTGAGAGAAATGCCTATTACTACCTCACAGGGCATGGGGGTTCTAGAACACTTTTAGAAATACTGCCTTAATTATTCATCCTTTGGTATAATCATATTCAGCCTTTTCCTTTGCATATTTTAATCTTTTAGTCCAAGACCCCGCGCCATTCCATCAGCCCATTTCCTTCAATACCACCTGGAGTCACACAGCAGGGAGTATCAGTCATGCCTGTACCTACCAGCCAGCCTCTCCCTGTGCCACCAGAGCTCACCAGACCTGCATCTGTAACACATGCTGGAAAAGCTCCGGTAGAAATAACTTCAAGCCCCAAAGAGGACTCACATTCCAGAGTGTCTTCACCACTCATCCACAAGCGTCATTTCACAACACATCTGATCAGGTAAATATGGAAAATTGAAGTCACAACTTGGGTACCCTTGTGACCCTGAAAAAACACTTTTACTCTTTCTTTCTAATATGGTGATGTTTCAAGAAAACGATGCTGGAAAGGAGCCGGGTTCACCCTTTACCTCTGAGCGGAACCTAAGAATGCATGACAGATGATGGGGTTCAGGGCAGGCTGCCCCAGAATGTGCCGAAGATGGTGAAGGCCCAACAAACTCAAGAAGAGCTTTTTTTTTTTTTTTTTGTGGTACGCGGGACTCTCACTGTTGTGGCCTCTTCCGTTGAGGAGCACAGGCTCCAGATGCACAGGCCCAGTGGCCATGGCTCACGGGCCCAGCTGCTCCGCAGCATGTGGGATCTTCCCGGACCGCGGCACAAACCCATGTCCCCTGCATCGGCAGGCAGACTCTCAACAACTGCGCCACCAGGGAAGCCAAGAAGAGCTTTTTACCTCCCTCTTAATTGCCAAAAAGAAATTAGATAGGGAGCCTGTACCAGGAAGAGAGCTATTACCAAATATAACTTTTCTTGCATTAGAAACACATCTCCGCATGGTGTGGCAAACATTTGTTTACCAGACCTTTCCTCCTCTCACCTTCTGTGAAATGTCTTCCTCCCCTTTGATGTCCCAGACCCCTACCCCCTTCTCCTTAGCTCAGGATGGCAGCTAAACCTCAGCAGCCTGTCTTTGAGTCTCCCATCTTTGGGACTCCCATACATACGTAATTAAATTTGTTTTTCTCTTGTTAATCTGTCTTATGTCAACTTAAAAATTACTAGACCAGCCAAAGGACCTGGAAGGGAAGAAGGGAAAAGTATTCCTCCCCTAACAAACAAGCCTATATCCCAATTAAAAGCAAAAACTAAAACAAGTCCATGAAAATATTCCACAATGGGTTTTATACCCATTTCAGGATTTAATGTCTTCTTTTTTTTAATTTAATTTTATTTATTTTTTTATACAGCAGGTCCTTATTAGTCATCAATTTTATACACATCAGTGTATACATGTCAATCCCAATTGACCAATTCATCACACCACCACCACCACCACCCCGCGGCTTTCCCCACTGGTGTCCATACGTTTGTTCTCTACATCTGTGTCTCAGTTTCTGCCCTGCAAATCCGTTCATCTGTACCATTTTTCTAGTTTCCACATGTATGCATTAATATATGATATTTGTTTTTCTCTTTCTGACTTAGTTCACTCTGTATGATAGTCTCTGGATCCATCCACATCTCTACAAATGACCCAATTTTGTTCCTTTTTATGGCTGAGTAATATTCCATTGTATGTATGTACCACATCTTCTTTATCCATTTGTCTGTCTATGGGCATTTAGGTTGCTTCCATGACCTGGCTATTGTAAATAGTGCTGCAGTGAACATTGCGGTGCATGTGTCTGTTTGAATTATGGTTTTCTCTGGGTATATGCCTAGTAGTGGGATTGCTGGGTCATATGGTAATTCTATTTTTAGTTTTTTAAGGAACCTCCATACTGTTCTCCATAGTGGCAGAATCAATTGACATTTCAACCAACAGGGCAAGAGGGTTCCCTTTTCTCCACACCCTCTCCAGCATTTGTTGTTTGTAGATTTCCTGATGATGCCCATTCTAACTGGTGTGAGGTGATACCTCATTGTAGTTTTGATTTGCATTTCTCTATTAGTGATGATGAGCAGCTTTTCATGTGCTTCTTGGCCATGTGTATGTCTTCTTAGGAGAAATGTCTATTTAGGTCTTCTGCCCATTTTTGGATTGGGTTGTTTGTTTTTTAAATATTGAGTTGCATGAGCTGTTTAGATATTTTGGAGATTAATCCTTTGTCCGTTGAGTCATTTGCAAATATTTTCCCCCGTTCTGAGGGTTGTCTTTCGTCTTGTTTATGGTTTCCTTTGCTGTGCAAAAGCTTTGAAGTTTCTTTAGGTCCCATTTGTTTATTTTTGTTTTTATTTCGATTACTCTAGGAGGTGGATCAAAAAAGATCTTGCTGTGATTTATGTCAAAGAGTGTTCTTCCTGTTTTCCTCTAAGAGTTTTATAGTGTCCGATCTTACATTTAGGTCTCGAATCCATTTTGAGTTTATTTTTGTGTATGGTGTTTGGGAGGGTTCTAATTTCATTCTTTTACATGTAGCTGTCCAGTTTTCCCAGCACCGCTTATTGAAGACACTGTCTTTTCTCCATTGTATATCCTTGCCTCCTTTGTCATAGATTAGTTTATCATAGGTGCATGGGTTTATCTCTGGTTTTTTTTATCTTGTTCCATTGATCTGTTTCTCTTTTTGTGCCAGTACCATATTGTCTTGATTACTGTAGCTTTGTAGTATAGTCTGAAGTCAGGGAGTCTGATTCCTCCAGCTCCGTTTTTTTCCCTCAAGACTGCTTTGACTGTGCGGGGTCTTTTGTGTCTTGATAAAAATTTTAAGATTTTTTGTTTTAGTTCCGTAAAAAATGCCATTGGTAATTTGATAGGGATTGCATTGAACCTGTAGATTGCTCTGGGTAGTATAGTCATTTTCACAATATTGATTATTCCAATCCAAGAACATGGTATATCTCTCCATCTGTTGGTATCATCTTTAATTTCTTTCATCAGTGCCTTATAGTTTTCTGCATACATGTCTTTTGTCTCCCTAGGAAGGTTTATTCCTAGGTATTTGATTCTTTTTGTTGCAGTGGTAAATGGGAGTATGTCCTTAATTTCTCTTTCAGATATTTCACCATTAGTGTATAGGAATGCAAGAGATTTCTGTGCATTAATTTTGTATCCTGCAACTTTACCAAATTCATTGATTAGCTCTAGTAGTTTTCTGGTAGCATCTTTAGGATTCTCTATGTATGCTATCATGTCATCTGCAAAGATTGACAGTTTTACTTCTTCTTTTCCAATTTGTATTCCTTTTATTTCTTTACTTCTCTGATTGCCATGGCTAGGACTTCCAAAACTATGTTGAATAACAGTGGTGAGAGTGGACATCCTTGTCTTGTTTCTGATCGTAGAGGAAATGCTTTCAGTTTTTCACCATAGAGAATGATGTTTGCTGTGGGTTTCTTGTATATGGCCTTTATTATGTTGAGGTAGCTTCCCTCTATGCCCACTTTCTGGAGAGTTTTTATCATAAATGGGTGTTGAATTTTGTCAAAAGCTTTTTCTGCCTCTATTGAGATGATCATATGGTTTTTATTCTTCAATTTGTTAATATGGTTTATCACATTGATTGATTGGCGTATATTGAAGAATCCTTGCATCCCTGGGATAAATCCCACTTGATCATGGTGTATGATCCTTTTAATCTGTTGTTGGATTCTGTTTGCTAGTATTTTGTTTTGAGGATTTTTGCATCTATATTCAGTGATATTGGTCTGTAATTTTCTTTTTTTGTAGTATCTTTGTGTGGTTTTGGTATCAGGGTGATGGTGGCCTCATAGAATGAGTTTGAGAGCGTTCCTTCCTCCGCAATTTTTTGGAAGAGTTTGAGAAGGATGGGTGTTAGCTCTTTAAATATTTGATAGAATTCACCTGTGAAGCCATCTGGTCCTGGACTTTTGTTTGTTGGAAGATTTTGGTTTTTTTTCTTTTGCGGTACACAGGCCTCTCACTGTTGTGGCCTCTCCCGTTGCGGAGCACAGGCTCCAGACGTGCAGGCTCAGGTCTCATGACCTTTTGAATTTCTGCAGTGTTACTTCTCCGTTTTCATTTCTAATTCTGTTGATTTGAGTCTTCTCCCTTTTTTTCTTGATGAGTTTGTCTAATGGTTTATCAATTTTGTCTTCTCAAAGAACAAGCTTTTAGTTTTATTGATCTTTGCTATTGTTTCCTTCATTTCTTTTTCATTTATTTCTGATCTGATCTTTTTTTTGTTTTTTTTGCGGTTGTGGCCTCTCCTGTTGCGGAGCACAGGCTCCAGACGTGCAGGCTCAGCGGCCGTGGCTCACAGTCCCAGCCGCTCCGCGGCATGTGGAATCTTCCCAGACTGGGGCACAAACCCATGTCCCCTGCATCGGCAGGCGGACTCTCAACCACTGCACCACCAGGGAAGCCCTAGCTACTCATTTTGATGTGTGATTATTTCATTTTTCTAAAACTCATAATACATTCTAATTCATTAGCTCTAAGTCTTAATTTATCAAAAGCATATGATTTTTTTTTATTGGAACAGGAGTCATCCAAAGTCCCAGACTATATCACCGGTCATTTTCTTTAAAACCATTTGTGGTCTTCCCTGGTGGCACAGTGGTTGAGAGTCCGCCTGCCGATGCAGGGGACACGGGTTCGTGTCCCGGTCCGGGAAGTTCCCACGTGCCGCGGAGCAGCTGGGCCCATGAGCCATGGCCGCTGAGCCTGCACATCTGGAGCCTGTGCTCTGCAACGAGAGGCCACAACGGTGAGAGGCCTGTGTACCGCAAAAAAAAAAAAAAAAAAAAAAACCATTTGTGATTCTAGGCTTATCATTCCCCCATTTGTAAAATAAAATAATGATAATAATAGACCCTTCTGAAGAAAGGTTCTGATGGTATTTTTACGCCCTTTGAAAGGCAGCTGAGTACTCTTGTTTGTTCTCAGATGAGCAATATACACGGGTGCTGACTCCAGAGAGCCTGCAGTGTGGGGTTGGCACCTACTACGTAACAGCCCTGTTGAATGGAAGCAAGGAGGGTGCCCAGCAGACGCCCGCCCTCTTTCCGATGGTCACTGCCATCACCCAGTGTTATTTCTGGGACATGTGGAGGAGCAGCGGATGCCAGGTCAGAAGCTGCCCACTTGTGCCGCTCTCCCACCTCGGCTGGCAGTAAACTCAGTGCTCTGTCATCTCATTTGGGGCGGCCCAGAAAGCAAAAGCGTTGGAAGGGAGATAAATCAGCCTGGTTAAAAGTAGGAGGCGTGTGTGGTGGGCTGAGAGAACGTGTCTCTTTGGGGCAGGCTTCTGCTTTAGATTTGTCATTTTTTCCCCAAACATTAGTCCAGGGTGAATCTGACAATCTACGTAAAGTAAGACAAGTGGTATATGGAAGCTGATCAATTCTACAAGTACTAAATATGCGGAGGGTAAAATGAGGCCGACTTTCTGCTACATAAAAGAGAACTTTTATTGCTTCTTGGCCTTTTGGCTAAGATCAAGTGTAGTATCTATTTGTATCAATTTAATATCTGATACAGCCTCTGTTCAAGGACAATATAGCAACTGGATTTTTGGAGCAGGGAGTTGGAATAGGAGCTTGCTCCGTTCACTCCAAAAAAAAAAGAGAGAACTTTTGTACTTAAAAATAAGCTAACAGATTCCTGTACACTCTAAGCCAGGTGGGGACAGACTGTCACTTCTGCAATTACTGCCTCATTCCAGGTGTCTGACCGCTTTAAAAGGGTGCTGTACATTTTCACACTAGTGGTCCTGTGAGATCCTGTCTGGTTTCATGTGCACAAAGAATGGGCTGTAAGCGTCTGGAAATCCTGAGGCAGCTCTTCCTAAAAGATCTGATAGGCCTTCCCTGGTGGCGCAGTGGTTAAGAATCCGCCTCCCAATGCAGGGGACACGGGTTTGATCCCTGGCCGGGGAAGATCCCACATGCCACACAGCAGCTAAGCCTGTGCACCACAACTACTTAAGCCTGCGCTCTAGAGCCCACGAGCCACAACTACTGAAGCCCGTGTGCCTAGAGCCCGTGCTCCGCAACAAGAGAAGCCACTGCAATGAGAAGCCCGCGCACCACAACAAAGAGTAGCCCCGGCTCGCCGCAAGTAGAGAAAGCCCACACGCAGCAATGAAGACCAAACACAGCCAAAAATAAAAACAAATTTTTTTTTTTAATGTGAGAGTGTTATCCAGATTGAGAATACAAGGAACGAGGATTCCTTGGAAGGCTTCCGCACCATTCATGCAACCCCTCAGACTGGGAGCTTGTTAAAATGCAGAGTCTGTCGCAGTAAGTTGGGGCGGGCCGGAGAGTCTGCCTTCTGACAAGTGTCCAGTGCGGCTCGGCAGGGAAACCCCATGGAGTAGCGAGGTGGGGGAGATGTTCTTCTCTCCCAGCAGTGGCCACCTACTGCAAAAGGCATCAGGACATTTCCTGCCTCCTTGAAGCCTTTGTTATTTGGACTCCATGAAAGTATCAGAACTCAGAGTGCACGATGAGAATTCCTCCAACGGCCAAAAGTGGACTGGGCAACCAGAACTTAACCTTGTTCTGTGGAAGGAAATCAGTCATCCTGACAGCATTTTAGTCTTTTCATCTACAAAATCAGGTGTGGAATTGGTACCTTCCATTCATTTGCTTAGTGACATTTTAAAAGATATTTTTTATAAAGAAATGTTACAATATATGAAAAGTTATAGGGAATAATATGATTAAAAAATTAAAGACACCACTCAGCTTTATCACAAAGTTTGTATTTTGCTGTATTTAGTTCAAGTATTTTAAAATTTAAAATAACACTGGGATAATGGAAGATCTGGATCTATCCCTCTCCAACCTCATTTCCTCATTCTTACCAAAGGGTCACCCCTGTCTGGAATTTGGTATATGTGTTCATTCCTTTTTTTTTAATAAAGGATCAAACTTTTCTTTTTTAATGTATTTGTTTATTTATTTGGCTGCATTGGGTCTTCATTGCTGCACGCGGGCTTTCTCCAGTTGCGGCAAGCGGGGGCTCTTCATTGCGGTAGGTTCTCGCTGCATAGCACTGGTTCTAGGCGCGCGGGCTTCAGTAGCTGTGGCTCGCAGGCTCTAGAGCACAGGCTCAGTAGTTGTGGCACACGGGCTTAGTTGCTCTGCGGCATGTGGGATCTTCCCGGACCAGGGCTCAAACCCATGTCCCCTGCACTGGCAAGCAGATTCTTAACTGCTGTGCCACCAGGGAAGTCCTATGTGTTCATTCTTTCAGCAGATATTTATTGAGCATCTAATACATTCCAGACCCACGTATAGGAGCTAGTGTTGGACAAGAATGTCCTCATGAGCTTACTTTCCAATGAGGGAGGCTGACAAACTGGATTCATGAATGGTGGTTTGGTCTTTGTGTAAATGTCTTTGTGTAAAGACAAAGACATTTTGTGTAAATGGTACGATACTATTATATTTTTTGTGTAAATGGTACGATACTATTTTGTGTAAATGGTACGATACTATTATATTCTTTTTTTTCTTTTTAACTTTATTTATTTTTTGACTGTGCCTCACGACATGCAGGATCTTAGTTTCCTGACCAGGCGTCGAACCCGTGCCCCCTGCAGTGGAAGCACAGAGTTTTAACAACTGGACCACTAGGCAAGTCCCTATTATATCCTTTTTTTAACTTGCTTTGTTCATTCAGCATTCATCCAAGTTGATGAATCCAACTTCAATTCACTCATTTTTAACTGCTGTATAGCAGTCCATCAGTTGTGGATTTTTAAAATTATTTTATTTATTTTATGTTTGGCTGCGTTGGGTCTTCGTTGCTATGCGCAGGCTTTCTCTAGTTGCGGCGAGCAGGGGTTACTCTTCGTTGCGGTGCAAGGCCTTCTCATTGCGGTAGCTTCTCTTGTTGCGGAGCATGGGCACTAGGCGCCCAGGCTTCAGTAGTTGTGGCATACGGGTGCAGTAGTTGTGGCTTGTGGGCTCTAGAGCACAGGCTCAGTAGTTGTGGCACATGGGCTTAGTTGCTCCGTGGCATGTGGGATCTTCCCTGACCAGGGATCTAACCCGTGTCCCCTGCATTGGCAAGCGGATTCTTAACCGCTGCGCCACCAGAGAAGTCCAGCAGCCCATTAGTTTGCCTCTGCTTACTTATTTGTTTGTATGTTCTGTTACTGGACACACAGGTTGTTCTGATATCTCCTAGTTGTAAACAGTGTTGACAGAGACATCCTTTTTCACGTTTCCTTGTGCACATGTGCAAAATTCCCCCAGGATATACATTCAGAACTGGAATCACAGGATTCAAGGAGTTTTGCTTCTTCAGTTTTACTAGATGTTGCCAAGCTGCTGTGCCCATCAGTTGTCCCAGTTTACACCAGCAGAGAATAAGCGATCAGCCCTTGTTTCCCAGATCTAAATGCCTGTGTTTGTTTTACATGCGTCCTTTTCTTAGCACGCCAGTTAGAATCAACGTCTTGACTGTTATTCCACCTTGGGCCACAGAGCCCACTTTTGAGGACACAGTGTCTGTGTAACCACCTGACCTACTTGGGCGGCGATTTCTTCATTGTGCCTCGGGCAGTGAAAGCGGAAGACACAGCTGAGCTGTTCCTTCGTGTGACCAGCAACACCATTGGGGTGCCCCTGCTGGCCAGCCTTATTGGAGTCTATATGCTCATTTTTGTGTGGGCTTGGAGAAAGGACCAAGCAGATATGCAGAAGGTGATGAGACTTTGATTCCAAAAACTTTGCCACAATGTCTTAAATATGTGGAACAAGATGAAAAAAGAAACAAAAACCCTTCATCGAAAGAGGCAAGTAGGGGGCTTCCCTGGTGGCGCAGTGGTTGAGAGTCCGCCTGCCGATGCAGGGGACACAGGTTCGTGGGAAGATCCCACATGCTGCGGAGCGGCTGGGCCCGTGAGCCATGGCCGCTGAGCCTGTGCGTCCGGAGCCTGTGCTCCGCAACGGGAGAGACCACAACAGTGAGAGGCCTGTGTACTGCAAAAAAAAAAAAAAAAAAAGAGAGAGAGACAGGTAGGGACTTCCCTCTTGGCACAGTGGTTAAGAACCCGCCTGCCAATGCAGGGGACACGGGTTCGATCCCTGGTCCAGGAAGATCCCACATGCCACAAAGCAACTAAGCCCACGTGCCACAACTACTGAGCCTGCGCTCTAGAGCCCATGAGCCACAACTACTGAAGCCCATGTGCCTAGAGCCTGTGCTCCACAACAAGAGAAGCCACTGCAATGAGAAGCCCACTCACCACAACTAGAGAAAAGCCCATGTGCAGCAACGAAGACCCAATGCAGCGAAAAATAAATTAAATTTAATTAATTAAAAAAAAAGAAAAGGCAGGTAGTGTAAGAATTCAAGTGGGGCTTCTCTTAAATATCTCTTCATATCTTCTGGCTCAAGGCCTAGGGACTTAACTCTTTATCTCCATTTTTTTTCTTTTAGCCAAGGTTGAACCTTCATATGATTCATTTAGGTTGGGAATAAGCCAAAAGAAAACACCCAAAGAACTTAACTATAATCAAATACAAGTTTATCTCACTTAATACATTGGATATGAAAATTATGTGTAAGTCAAGTTATAATTTAACAGCAATATATAGGAAACCTGTAAGTGATCTTTTTTTTTTTTTAATTTATTTATTTTTGGCTGCATTGGGTCCTCGTTGCTGCGCGCAGGCTTCCTCTAGTTGCGGCGAGTGGGGGCTACTCTTCATGGTGGTGTGAGGGCTTCTCATTGTGGTGGCTTCTCTCGTGGCGCAGCATGGGCTCTAGGCGTGCAGGCTTCAGTAGTCGTGACACGCAGGCTCAGTAGTTGTGCCCCACGGGCTCAGTAGTTGTGGCCCGCGAGCTCCAGAGTGCAGGCTCAGTCGTTGTGGCGAACGGGCTTAGTTGCTCTGCAGCATGTGGGATCTTCCGCGATCACGGCTCAAACCTATGGCCCCTGCATTGGCAGGCAGATTCTTAACCACTGCACCACCAGGGAAACCCAGAATCTTTATTTTAAAACAAAAAAAATCCTTTGATGACAGTTTCTTTCTAATTTCTGTCCTATATCTTTCTTATATTTTCCTACATGTGGAAATTCTAGAATACACAAAATATGTTTCTTTATGGCTGTTGGTCTAGAATTACCATTTTTAGTAAATACAAATATAAGACAGTTAAATTTGAATTAGAAATAGTGAATGCATTTTTAGTATAAGTATGATCCCAAATTATTCATCATTTGTCTGAAATTCACAGTTAACTGCGTGTCCTGTATGTTATCTGATAACCCTTTCTGGGTGGGTGGGAGGTGGAGATATTTAGAGGTCCAAGACCCGATCAGTTGATTCCATGAATATTTCATTTTAGAGACATAAACTCTGGACTGTCAGCCCTTATTCCCCCCTTCTGTCACTTAACTTAGGTCTACTTATCTGTACATCTTCTCCCCACACCTCACCCTTTCTTTCCACAGAGCTGCCAAAGCTGCCGCAGTGCGTCCTCCTGTTTCTAGCTGGAGGATGCAGGGGTCTATGCTAAGTGAAGATCTGCTAGTTTTCTCGGTTCTGCTTTTTCCTGCAGGTGAGGGTCACTGTCCTGGCTGATAATGACCCCAGCTCTCAGTTCCACTACCTTATTGAGGTCTCCACGGGCTATCGAAGAAGGGCTGCTACAACAGCTAACGCTCGTGAAATAAATGTTCCTCATTTGTTACTTGGTGTCTTCCGCCATGTGAGGTACAGTCTGACTTGGTAATATCCCTGTGTCCAATTGTCCTTTACAAGCATCCCAGACAGTGATCTTTCCTGGTTCTAAATTGTACACCTGAAGAGCTCTTTCTGCTTGTCTCAGACCCCAAGACTTCATTTAATTGCAGTTTTCTCTGTCCTCATCTTTCTCCTTAGAGATAAACCAAAAGAATCCCGTGATAACTTCCTATACTGTATCTTTCATTGTCACGTTTTAGGTGGTTATCACCCTTTATGGATCAGAGGGGCAGAGCGAACCCCATCATCTTTGTGATTCCCAGAAAGCAGTCTTTGAACGAGGGGGACTGGATGTCTCCTTCTGGGTACTCCGTCTTCTCTGCAGAAATTACACAGCCTGCAGCTCTGGCATGACAGTTCTGGCGTCAGCCCTTCTTGGTAAGTACCTGTATCAGGCTGGCATGTTGCTTCTTCTCTGAAGATCTTTAGCATTCTGGGGAAAGACCTGCATGCCTTTACGATAAATAACTATAATGCTTTGGGCCAAATAGTAACAAATGACTGTTAGATTTTAGTTTCAGAGCTGTCTACACAGAAGAAACCCTGGAAGGAAATATGGAAAATTAACAACACGATTTTTTACGGGTGGTAGAATGATAGATTTTTTACGGGTGGTAGAATGATAGATTTTTCTTCCATCAAATGTCATGATGGTGAACAGCAAATAATAACAATGAAATAGTGCCTGAAAGTACCAT
Organism: Lagenorhynchus albirostris; assembly: GCF_949774975.1. Taxonomy (NCBI): domain Eukaryota; kingdom Metazoa; phylum Chordata; class Mammalia; order Artiodactyla; family Delphinidae; genus Lagenorhynchus; species Lagenorhynchus albirostris. The sequence goes on from NC_083113.1 coordinate 45,840,242, forward strand.
AAATTGAAAGTATTTCTAAATATGAAAACTATCTTCAAAGAGTAAATTTAGTAAATGACTGTCTACTGAATATACTTTGGGTCAAAATGAAGAGCTTAAGGAGCGGGGAAGGAACGGAATTACAGTGTGGGATGTGCCTAGAGAGAGAGACAAGCGGTCGGTGATGAGTGCGTGCACCTGCCTGTGCTAGATCCAGATGATTCTGCGTCTTCCTTCGGCAACACTCTAAGAATTAGGGGAGGAGGGTGGAGAAATAATTGAATAGATGATGAAAATGAGTTAAGGTTGAGGATTATTGGCTTGTTGGGATTAGGAAAAAAGAAGGGAATGAAGTCAAAGGTCTCAGGCCGGTATTCAAACAAGTCAGTTGCTGAATATTGGCCACCTGAAAAGAGCATGCTGCTTGCCTAAAAGTGATAGCAAAAGAAGTCCTTCCCTGCTAGGCTAGACGCACCAACCACGAGGCCAGGATAGCCTGATAAGCTGCTTGCTTTCTGTTCAGGTATCTACAAAGCGGGTTGTTGCACTATCATTCCACTTTCATTTATAAATAATGTATAATAAGCACTTGAAAGATACTCAGCATCATCAGTCATCAGGAAATGCAAATTAAAACCACAATGATAGCACTAAACACCCACCAGAATGACTGAAATTAAAAAGTTTAACAAAACCAGGATTTGGTGGGGGGGGGCAGTTAGGGCTCTCACACCACTGGTGGGTGTAAAATGGCACAGCTGTGGTGGAGGACAGTTCGGTGGTTTCTTGTAAGGTTAAACATACATTGACCCTATGACTCAGAAATTCCACTCCTAGTTATTTACCCAAGGTCAATGAAGACATATGTCCATTCCGACACGTTCATAGCAGCCTTATGAATAATGGCCCCAAGCTGGAAACAACACAAATGTCCATCGGGTGAATGAATAAACAAATGTTAGTATGTTCATTCGATGGAATACTACTCACAACAAAAAAGAGCAGTTTGTTGAGACACACAGCAGTGTGGATGAATCTCAGAAAACATGATGCTGAGCAAAAGAAGCCAGACGCAGAAGGAGACATACTGCACGATTCCACATAGATGAAATTCTAAAAGCAAATTACTCTAGAGAGACAAAAAGCAGATCAGTGGTCACCGGAAGCCAAGGGTGAGCCTGAGGGGGGCTGACTGGGAAAGGCACAAGGGAACTTTTCAGGGTGATGATGGTGGCGCTTAGTACACAAGTGTATACATTGGTCAAAATGCATTGAATTTTGTACATTTTAAATGGGTGTCTTTATCATATGTAAACTATACCACAACGAAGTTGATTTTTTTTTAAGTATGTGTATAGGAAAAAGTCTAGTGCTATATACACTAAATTATTACCAATAGTTATTGCTGGGTAGGATTATGAATTTTTAAGTTTTTCTTCAGGGTACTTTTAGGTATTTCCAAAATTTTTTAACAATAAATTTGTATTTTATAATTATTGGAAGTACATTTTTTAATTTAAGGAGCTATTTCTCGTGGGTGGTACCATATAATTCTGTCAAGAGAGTTGTAAACAGGTGCCACGTGGTTGCTTTGTCGTTCTGAGTCCCTAAGTAACTGCAATGGGCAGAACCACACCATCAAGAACCCCTCCCACCACCAATTAACCCATGATATACATGTAACATGAAGAAGAAATAAACCTTTGGTTTTTTTTTAAAAAAAGCTATTTCTCTTAGAGGAAACACTTAAAGGAATTCACACCTATATAATATTTTCCACTTACTCTTATCACTGGTTTATATCAATTCTAATTTTATATGTGGTCTTTAATTATAATATTTTTAAACTCATAATGACTTTATGCTCCTCAGGGATAGAGATGCTGTCTTATTCATATTTGTATTCTCAAAAGCTCATACAGGGGCTTCCCTGGTGGCGCAGTGGTTGAGAGTCCACCTGCCGACACAGGTGACATGGGTTCGTGCTCCGGTCTGGGAAGATCCCACATGCCGCAGAGCGGCTGGGCCCGTGAGCCATGGCCGCTGAGCCTGCGCGTTCGGAGCCTGTGCTCCGCAACGGGAGAGGCCACAACAGTGAGAGGCCCGGGTACCGCAAAAAAAAAAAAAAAAAAAAACTCATACAGTGCCAAAATTATAGTAGGACTCAATAAATATTTGTTACAATTGGTAATTACAGTCAATATTGTAACAATAAATATTTGTTACAATTAAATTCTCAGAGTTACCTGTTCACCTCTAGAGCTTCATATCAGCTTGTTATTAAGGCTCTTTTGAAGACTTTCTTTAGTCAACATTTGCTTTTCTTTCTTTAATTGCAAAAGTAATAGCTGTTTGAATGCAAAACTTGGAAAACACAGAAAAGCAAAAGAACTACCCACCCCCAATAAAAAACAGACAGCCAGCATTTTTTCTTAGGAAATGATAATGCTTTCTATATCTTTCTATTGGTCATACTGAATGCATTAACTAGATTTTTCTAACACACATTGGAGTCTCTGTTTCTCTTCTGTATGAAAGAATAAGAGAATAAAAGCACAAAAAGACCAGTGACTAGTTTCTCACCAATCAGAAAATGAGTATTTTCTCCTTTTTTATACTTTGCTCTTAAATGAAAGCTTTAACAGTAGCTAAATTTATCTTTCTGTGAATGTGGTTTTCATTCCACAGGCTGCAGGATGGTAGTTCTTGCTTCTGCTGTCTGCTCTCTGGTGGATGAGGCTTTCTAGGAGGCTTGTGCAAGTTTCCTGATGGGAGGGATTGGTGGGTAGAGCTGGCTGTTGCTCAGGTGGGCAGAGCTTAGTAAAACTTTATCCGCTAGTCTGCTGATGGGTGGGGCTGAGTTCCCTCCCTGTTGGTTGTTTGGCCTGAGGCGACCCAACACTGGAGCCTACCCGACTCTTTGGTGGGGCTAATGGCGGACTCTGGGAGGGCTCACGCCAAGGAGTACTTCCCAGAACTTCTGCTGCCAGTGTCCTTGTCCTCACGGTGAGACACGGCCACCCCCTGACTCTGCAGGAGACCCTCCAACACTAGCAGGTGGGTGTGGTTCAGTCTCCTCTGGGGTCACTGCTCCTTTCCCTCAGTCCTGACGCGCACACTACTTTGTGTGTGCCCTCCAAGAGTGGAGTCTCTCTTTCCCCCAGTCCTGTCAAAGTCCTGCAATTAAATCCCACTAGTTTTCAAAGTCTGATACTCTAGGAATTTCTCCTCCTGTTGCCGGACCCCCAGGTTGGGAAGCCTGACGTGAGGCTCAGAACCTTCACTCCAGCGGGTGGACTTCTGTGGTATAAGTGTTCTCCAGTCTGTGAGTCACCCACCCAGCAGTTACGGGTTTTGATTTTATTATCGCGCCCCTCCTACCGTCTCACTGTGGCTTCTCCTTTGTCTTTGGGTGTGGGGTATCTTTTTTGGTGAGTTCCAGTGTCTTCCTGTCGATGATTGTTCAGCAGTTAGTTGTGATTCCTCGCAAGAGGGAGTGAGCGCACATCCTTCGACTCCGCCATGTAGCAGTAGCTAAGTTTAACTCAAATGTAACTTACTCACCTGTGATTTTATAAACTGCCTCAGGAAGAGAGTCCCAGAAATATTTTAGCTTTAAAGCAATCTGTACTTCTTGCACAGAAAATAATTTCCAACTAAAATTAAGCAAGACTTTTGACCAGAGGGATTTGAATGGTTTCATAGAGACTCTTGGGGAAGTAGCATCCTTACAGTAAAGGAGGAGGTTAGCTGACTAGGTACAGATGAAGTCAAACAGGCTGAACGACTAGGGGTCCCCGAGGACAAGTTCGTTGATGATTGAAATTAGGGGAGAAGGTAGACACATGGTAAAACACTGTGGTTGGAAAGAGGATGCAACTTCAGGGCCTGTGGCTCTGAAGCCAAGACGAAGCCACAGACCCAAATAGGACAAGTCATTAATATAAACATTAAAGACCACTCCCCACCTCACCCCCCAAAGACACCCCCTCAGACCCTGGTAATTAAAGGTAGAGGCAGATAGGATGCTTACAGAGGTGGCAGGGCACTGTCACATGTGGAACAAGAAAACTTATAGAATACAAACACCCACTGAACTATTCCTAGGTTATGGAAGTCTGCATTCTGGTGTTTGGTACATGAACTCCCTTAGAGGTTGGGAAGGAAAAAACGGGATCAGCTCTGGTTTCTTTCTTTAATTCTTGCCCCATGATGAAACAGAATCCATTTACTTGGACACTCACTGTCAGTGAAAAATTACTTCTTTTTTAACTTAATTTTTATTGCAGTATAATTGACATACAACTTTATATTAGTTTCAGGTCTACAACATAATAATTCGAGGTTTGTATATATTGTGAAATCACCGCCACCATAAGTCTAGTTAACAACCGTCACCATACATAGTTAACAGAATTTTGTTTTTCTTGTGCTGAAAGCTCTTAAGATCTACTCTTGTAGCAATTTTCAAATATGCAACACAGTATTATTAACTATAGTCACCATGCTGTACATTACATCCCCATGACTTGATAATTTTATAACTGGAAGTTTGTACCTTTTGACTCCCTTCCCCTGGTTCACCCAGCCCTCCACCCGCTACCTCTGACAACCACTAATCTGTTCTCTGTATCTATGAGCTCTGTTCTGGTTTGGTTTTTTTTTTCTTTAAACCTATTTGATGAACTCTGGTGTGTTGTTTATTTATTTATTTTTGGCTGCACTGGTTCTTAGTTGCAGTATGCAGACTTCTTAGTTGCAGCACATGGGATCTAGTTCCCCGACCAAGGATTGAACCTGGGCCCCCTGCATCTTACCCACTGGACCACCAGGGATATCCCTGGTTTTGGTTTTTCGTTTGTGTTTTGCTTTGTTTTTACATTCTACACCTAAGTGAGATCATACAGTATTTATTTGTCTTTCTCTATCTGACTTATTTCACTTAGCATAATGCCCTCTATTCACGTTGTCACAAATGGCGAAATGTCATTCTTTTTTATGGCTGAATGATATTCCATTTGTACACATACCACATTTTCTTTATCCATTCAGCCATCAGTGGACAATTAGGTTGTTTCCCTAAGATTACTTCTTACTACAGCAACTGATTCATGCCCACCTCCCTAACATGATTGTCTTTATTGTACTATAGGTATGTAAGTTGTCACTGACATGGCAGGTAAAAGGAAATGGCATTTCCTGTGCAATTGTTGGCTGGCCATGGACCTTGGAGAGTGTGAGCGTGACTGGAGCTTCATACCGGTCTCAGAGAAGGAGCTCTTTTCCTTTAGGTACTCTCGAGAAATTATGGTGCGCTACATGTCTCTGAGGCTCTGTTCATTTTCTTCACTCCTTTTTCTTTCTGTTCCTCAGACAGGATACTTTCAATTGATCTCTCTTCAAGTCTGCTGATTCTTTCTCCTGCCTGCTCACATCTGCTGCTGAGCCTCTAGTGAACTTTTCATTTTACTTACTGTATTTTTCAGCTGCAGTCTTTTTATTTTTCCAGCTGCAGACTTTCTATTGGGTTCTTTTTAAAAATAATTTCTGTATCTTCATTGATGCTCTCTGTTTAGCAAGACAGCATTCTCATTTACTTTGTTTTAGTTCTTTGATATGATTTCCTTTATAGTTCTTTGAAGATACTTAAAATAGCTGATTTGAAATCTTTAGTAAACCGAGTGTCTTGGCTTCCTCAACAATAATCTATTGACTTGTGTGGGGGGGTGGTGTGAGAGAAAGAGAGATACTTTCTTGTTTCTTTTCATGTCTTGTGATCTTCTGTTGAAAACTGGACATTTTAAATAATAGAATGTGGCAACTCTGAAGATCAGATTTCCTTCCTCTCCCCCAGTATTTGTTGTTCTTAGTGTTTGTTGTTGTCTAGTGTCTGTTTCTAACTAATTCTGTAACATCTGTATTCTTTGTCATGTGTGAAAACTGAAGTTTCTGCTCAGTTAGCTTAGTGGTCAGCTAATAACTAGACAGAGACTTCTTTAAATGCCTGAACCAGTAAGTCTCCCAGTCTTTGCTGAGGGGTTTTGCATGCATGTTGTGCCATGCCTTTAGCACTCAGCAAGGCAACTGACAGCTCTGCCTCAGCCTTCACTTCCTGCTTGCTGAGAGCTTCAGGGTCACCCAGGGGTGAAAGCGTAGGGCCTTCTCAGGTATTTCCCGAGCATGCATACAGCCCTGGGCATGCGTGTGCCCTTCTAGATTCCCAGGACTGTGTCAGAGCTTTTCAAAACTCCTGTGGACTTCTCATTTTCCAGCTTTTCCATTTAAGCCTTTTGGTTAGCCTGTCGTTTGCCTCCCGTATCAGGCAGCAGTGAAGGTAAACAGGTCGCCTCTGAATATTTTTGACAGTGCCCTCAGGGAAAAAGCCTTTTTCACTGGAAGAGCCTCCAGTCACATCGTATAAGGACAGCCTCGAAAGTGGAGTTTTCCAAGGAACTATCAGACAAATCAAACAATGCCAATTCTCTGGGGAGGGAAGCTTTTAAGGAGCTCCAACCCCATTCTCCTCCCTCTAGTGACTGCCAGGCTGCTGGTTTTCACTGTGATCAAAGGCTGTTGGTTTTAAGGTTACCATGGAGCTAGAGAAAGGGAGCTGGGAAAATAGGACAATTTAAAATGCCACAAAATTCACTGTTCTTACTAATATGCAGCCATTTTTCTTGCGTAAACACTCCCAGGTTAATACAAACCTTTGGTTATTTACCTGAATTCTGAAAATTTTGATTCCGGCTTTTTTGTTTGTTTGTTTGCGGTACCCGGGCCTCACTGTTGTGGCCTCTCCCGTTGCAGAGCACAGGCTCCAGATGCACAGGCTCAGCGGCCATGGCTCACGGGCCCAGCCGCTCCGCGGCATGTGGGATCTTCCCAGACGGGGGCACGAACCCGCGTCCCCTGGATCGGCAGGCGGACTCTCAACCACTGCGCCACCAGGGAAGCCCTGATTCTGGCTTTTTAAGAGAAGTTTTATCATAGCTTTTATGGAGGAATTTTCAGAGGCCTTTACTCCACCGTTTCCACTGACCCAAATGGATTTAGACAATTTACTACTTATAGCAGTAGTAGCAACCAGAGCAATAGTTTGTGTCAGTTCCCAGATTCGACAGGGTGATGTAATGAGAGCCGGGTGTTAGCTGCACATGCAATGGAGGTGCATCACAAAAGAGGAACCTCAAGGTTAGGAGACTCTGATCTGATATACCAGCTGCCAGAAAACCTGCCTATCCTTCCCTGTAGAATGAGACATTATCTTCATTAGCCTGGAATGTAGAGAAATCTCTCAAGGGGTGAGAAGAGGGCATTTGTATCTTTATGACCCTAGAATGTCTCTGGGGAGTAGGATGTCTCTATCTTTACAATCTGGAAATGCAAATAAGTTGGCTCCAAAGAGAGTTCCTGACTGTCCGTTTTCAGGGCTGTCTGCTTATACAAAGATACTTGAAAAGACAGTCCAGGAGCAAAGTTTTTATTAATGCCTAAATGGGAAGCATTCATAGAGAATTGCCTTCCAACACTGCCTCTGTTCTGTCAGTCTAGCTGTTATTCTTCTAAAGTATGTTGTCTTTTCTCTTTTTAATATTTTCTCTTTATCCTTGATGTTCCAAATTTTACCATAATTCTTTTCACTGTAGATTCACTGTTTATACTGTTTAGTACTCAGAATATACTTAAATTTTTTTTTGTTGTGGTAAAATACACATAACATAAAATGTAGTGTTGATATACAGAATCATGTCTTAAATTCGCAGAAATTCGCAGATGTCACTTCTGAAAATATTGCTCCTCTGACATTGCTTTACTCTATGCTGGAGCCTCAAACTGTCCTCCACGTTTTTAAGCCGCTCCTGCGTGCATATCTTTTTTGTCTCTCTGTGATGTGTTCTGGGTGAATTCTTTCATACTACCTTTTGGTTCACTAATTTTCTCTTTAACCAGGTCCCTTTCTCCTAATTTTTTTGTTTTGAGGACCATATTTTTCAGTTTCAAGAGTTTTAATTTATTCCTGTTTTTCATATTTTTTTATTATTTTAAAGTGAACATTATTCCTTGTATCTTTGAGCAACCTGAAATACTTAAAGTCTTTGTCAGACTGTCCCATGAAATTAATTTCTTCTGGACTGAATTACTGATTGTGTTGGCTGCCTTTCTTAGCATTAGATTTCTTCATGTGTTTAGGAATTTGGGCGTGTAGGTTGGTTTCATTTTTAAATCTCAACCTCTCTCTCTCTCTTTCTCCACACATCCCTGACTAGTACTTTTTCGATGTTTTCATCCAACCCTTCACATCACTAATCTAGAACTAGGTCTTATTATATTATACCATTTTGGAGCTCCTATTCCTCCGTGAAATTAAAGAAACCAGATCTGTTGCACGTCTTGTCATGAGCCAGTGGATCTCTTGGCTCAGTTCCTGGTCGTGGGGCTGTCCACTCTCACCCACCTCCCTACTTATAAATGTGTAGCCCTGTGGCAGTTTTTTGTTCTGCAGAATTCTTCCATGAGCTCCAGCCTCAACCCTGGCTTCAGGCAGTGAAGTTGGCTTTACTCTCCCTTTCCCCACTCCATGAATCACTTTCAGTTCCAGTTACTCTATGGGAATCAGACTTTGACCTGTGTATGCCTTCTTCCAGACCTGGAGCGCAGAATCCTGTGGCTTCTTCCCCACCTACCATCTTGTTTCTCATTCCAGTCCTCTTTCTCAGAGACTTTTATTTTGTTTTTAAGCCCAGCCAGTGTTTTGGGTTCTTTCTTTTTATATCCTATTTATAGTTCCTTTTGGAGTAGAGAAGGTGCTCCAAGTATGAATTTACCAAACTATCTTGAGTGGAAGCTTAATGCAAACTTTCTAAGAGTAAAAGATTTATCGAAACTCTGATAAAGCTAAAACAAGTTTTGGTTTTAAAATCTCATGCAATAAAATTACCCTTATCTTCAAAAACCTTTTACCCCAAAATAACAAAAAAAATCGTATCATCAAGTCGCCTGAAAGCTTCTTCACGGAGGTGCTGAACAGTGGCCGAGTTGTTGCTGTGCAGCTAGCTGCCAGGCAAACCACATTCTAGACTAGGGCACTTTCAGAATGAAATCTCCTGCCTTTCCTGTTCTAATTTATCTTGTTAGACACCTGTTCTCCTCCATGATTGTAGAAAATCTCAGCCAGGATTGTCTGTGGCTCTCAGTCACAACTTGACATCCCTGGACCCAGTTTACAAGAGTCCAGTGGCTCACCTGCTGCATGACCCTCCTTCTCTGCAACATGGTCGCCTATGTCACGTTCTAGAAGATGAACGGCACCACCACCAAGAGACATGAGCACACTGTGGGTGAGCCCTGATGTGTGCTGTTTGTGGCACGTAGTCCTTTGATTACTCCACTCTCCTTCCTTCCAAAGTTAGAAACAGAATGAGCATGTGCCTTCATTTTTCCTCTGCTGCCCTCACATTAGAATATACTCATTTAATTCCACTCTTAAAGGAGAATAATCATTTATTCTAACATTACACATTTTCCCACGGATCTCTTTTATTAACACATGATCAGGATCTTTACTGCCATGATAACTTGTTATCCTTAGATAATCATAGTTAAATTGCTAAATACTTAAACCTGGGAGAGGAACGCCTTGGAGATGATTTTAATTGTTGAGGATGAGGGCTGTACATCCTGCTTTTCTTTCAGTGCCCATTTGCTGTGACCTGGTCTGAACTGCTCGTCAGCATCCAAACTGCTGTCATCCTTTTCCCCGTCAGTCTTGGGATTGGGCGGCTTTTCCTGTTGATTCAACCACAGGAACCTCTGCCTCTCTTTCCTCCCATCCAGGCCTCCTGCCTCTCAGATGCTTCTTTTGAGCCTCTGTCTCTCTCACAGAGATAGATGAGGTACGCTTGGTATCAAATTTTACAGGTAAACGTCATGCTCCCTCCCCCATGTAGTGGAAAAGGTCAGTAGAAAGGATCTCCTGCAAGGCTCCTGAGGTCCTGTTAAACTTAATAGTTTTTCTCTAATTCCTGTCCCCCGAGTCATCACTGTGCCTCTGGTTTTTTTCTCTTCATTATGGAGTGATGTGAGCACTGATGTGTGTGCAGAATGTACTACTCTGGAGGTGTTTTAGTTTTCGACGTTTGATCAAACGGTCTCTTCTTCTTTCATCCTAGATTCTCTCATAAAACTAGTTCTGAAGCTACTGTAAGGTGACTTCTTTCTGAAAAAGGAGAGAAAGTGAAAAACTGAGGTTCTTTACACTAAGCATATGCCCAGAAGAAACAGCCTTCTTACCATCTGTAATTGCTACCGGTCCTGGGTTTAATGTAAAACTAACTTTTCTCATCTTGGTTCTACATTCAGGAATTAAAGGAAACTGTGGAATTCCTGCTCAGAAGAAATACGTACCTACTCTGAGTGTGAACAGTCTTCATGGAGTTCTTTCTTACAACATTAACCAGCTGGTGAAGCTCTTATCCAGCTTCGTCTGTTGTTACTTAGAGGGTCAAGGCCGTCACCAGCGGGCAGAACCCTACTGGGCAAATGGTAAAGTTCAGTAAGTTTCCATATCTAATCTTTTATCAGCCTCCCACTCTCTTACTTTCGTATTCATTCTTACCTCTCAGCATAACCAACAGGCATGGTACGACCTTCTGCTTGTTTTAATTTTCTTAAACTTCCAGTATGGGGCTGATAGCTTAGATCCCTCTGATGGCTTCTTAGACAATATATCTGGTCTTACAAAGTAAAGGATTAAGGAAAACCCACAAAAAATGTCCTATCTCAGACCCCCATATTTCATCTACTTTGTCGGGGGCTATTGAAACTTGTCCTTCTTTTTCTTCTATGGAATGATGAGATTATGTGATTTTTGGATTCTTGAATATAGTTTGGGCCTTCTGAGCACTTAGAGTTTACATGTACTGCAGTTCTGATGAAAAAGTGCAATTAACTTTACAAGTTTTTCGATTCTGTATCAAAGTATAGAATTTTACAAGTTGCTGTGAATTCACCAGCGTGCTCAGAGAAGACAGTAATTCTGCAGGTGTTGGGTCCAGTCTCCAGTGACTGGGAAAATTTAACCTCATCATCAGTTAATGAGTTGCTAATTTCTACCAGGAATTACTATTTATTGAAATCTTCCACTTGTCCAAGTGTCAACCTGGAATGTACTTTCAGTGGTTCCTGAAAACCACCATCATTTCCACAGTTACCTGCTCAGAGTTCTGCGGAGGCTTCAATCTCACTTAGGCACACTGGGTCCCGCCCAGGCCCATCAGCCTTGTGACTTCCTAGATGCAGTCAGCCAACTGCAAGAACTCCAGGAACTGCTGGAAATGCGTATTCTTCCCACAGAGCAAGGGCCATCCAGGTAATGCATAGCACCAGGCTTTATCACCTGTAATCTTCCTAAACCTGTCTCTCAGCTGTTGGCTATGAGATTATTCCTTCAACTTCTGTTCCTAAGGGACGCAGCCAGAGCCTTCCCCATCCTGAGCCCAGACGGGAAGCAGCCCATCTCTAATGGCCGGCTCAGATGGTTGACTTACTTCTGCTGGCTCCTTCTGGTGTCACTAGCCTGGCCTCAGCCTTTTTTGCAGCACTTTATAACCTGGAACTGAACAAAGACCAAGCCACCAGCTGGGTTATTTCGATATTATCATTGCTTCAGAACATCTTCATCACCAGTAAAGGTACGTGAGAAACAGTGACACTGGCATGGGAGGAAACATTGTAGTTGCAGGAAGCTTGGGAAACCGAGGTCTGTGGGTGTCAATCCAGGGTGTCTAATGATTCTTACAACTTGACAAAAACAAAAAAACAAAACGGAAATTGGCAGAGTGAAATTTGTTAGGGGTATGTGTGCAGTAGTCACAGAAAAAACTAACTAGAACTGATGGACTAGTAGAAGTTTAGCAAAAAAGGATTGGGAAGTTAAGAGGGACAAGTAAAAAACCAACACTAAACTATGTTAAAAAAAAAAAAAAAACAGAAAATTTACCTTTTAAAAATCTTCCCTTTCCTGGGCTTCCCTGGTGGCACAGTGGTTAAGAATCCGCCTGCCAATGCAGGGGACACGAGTTCGAGCCCTGGTCCGGGAAGATCCTACATGTCACGGAGCAACTAAGCCCTGCGCCACAACTACTTAGCCTGTGCTTTAGAGCCCATGAGCCACAACTACTGAACCCCCGTGCCACAACTACTGAAGCCCGCACACCTAGAGCCCGTGCTCCACAACGAGAAGCCACAGCAATGAGAAGCCTGCACACCACAATGAAGAGTAGCCCCCACTCACTGCAACTAGAGAAAGCCCACGCACAGCAATGAAGACCCAACACAGTGAAAAATTAATTAATTAATTATTTTAAAAAGATGGTAAGTTTTTTGTTATGTGTATTTTACTAATTTTTAAAATCCAGTCTGTTCACATTTTCCCAGTTGTCTTATAAGTATTTATAGTTGTTTTGTTCAAATCTAAATAAGGTCCATGTGTTGCAATGAGTTTGTCTCAAGTATTTTTAATATTTAATCTATAGATTCTCCCTCCTTTTTTCTGTCACTCTATTCCTGCTATTTTTCTTACAATATATGTATTGAAGAAACCAAGTTGTTTGTCCTATAGAGTTTCCAACATTCTGGATTTTGGTGACAGGATTCCTTCTGCTTTAAGAACCTACAAGCACACTTGGGGAACTTTTAAAACTCTTAGTGCCCAGGCCTCTCTCCAGACCAATCAAAGTGTAATCCCTGGAGATGGGATCCAAGGCCCAACATGTCAAAAGCTTCCCAGGTGATTCCATTGTGCAGCCCCATTTGAGACCCACTGATCCTAGAAGAGGAACAGAGTACAAGGAGTAGGTAAACCTTAAATAAAAAGAACTGCTGGAAGAGACAAACCAAAAAATAGCAAGAGCTCTTAAGGAGATTCCATTACATCAGACACACAAAGGCTTTTAGGAAATGAAAAACATTTACAGATTTTAAAAATTCAGAAGTTGAATTGAAGATGTCATTATTGGGGACTTCCCTGATGGTCCAGTGGTGAAGAATCTGCCTTCCAATGCAGGGAACATGGGTTCAATCCCTTACTGGGGAACTAAGATCCCACATGCCACGCATGGGGCAACTAAGCCTGCATGCCACAACTACTGAGGCTGCGCACCTCAACTAGAGAGCCTGTGAGCTGCAAACTACAGAGCCCATGCACTCTGGATTCCATTGGCCACAACTAGAGAGAGAAAATCTGCACTCCACAACTAGAGAGAAGCCCAAGGGCCACAACAAAGAGCCTGCGCTGCAATGAAAGATCCCACACGCCTCAACGAAGATCCCACATTAAGACCTGATGCAGCCAAAATAAGAAAAATATGTATAAAAAAAGATGTCATTATTGAGACTCAAATTAATGGATCAGGAAGATCAAACTAAAATGCAAAACATAAGACATGTATATAAAAATATTGAAAGTATAAAGAAAAAGAGACTTAAACAGTAGATCCAGGGGGCTTAACATGCAATTAAGATGAGTGGTAATAATAAAACAGATGAAAAAATTCCACTGTTGCAAAGAAATACTGAATTTGTTGACAGGCCTCAACTAGTTCCAGGCATAGTTAATTTAAAAAGACACACTGAGGGTTTCCATGGTGGCGCAATGGTTGAGAGTCCGCCTGCCGATGCAGGGGACACGGGTTCATGCCCCGGTCTGGGAGGATCCCACATGCCGCGGAGCGGCTGGGCCCGTGAGCCATGGCCGCTGAGCCTGCGCGTCCGGAGCCTGTGCTCCGCAATGGGAGAGGCCGCAACAGTGAGAGGCCCGGGTACCGCAAAAAAAAAAAAAGACACACTGAAATGGAGGACAGTAGTTCTGGAACAGGGCCCAAGATTCTGCATTCCTAACAGTTTCCTAGGTGATGCTGCTGCTGATCTGTGGGTCACACTTCAAGTAGTATCACTATGAATGCAAACCTAGTTCCTCTGAAAAGTCAATATCACGAGAGAAAAATTAATGGGTGAGTGCTGTTCTAGATCCTTTGAATAAATGAGCCATTTTTAATATGGGTCTGATAGTATACTAGGAAATTATTGATCATTTCCTTAAGTGTGATAATGATATGAAAATAGCCTGATTTTTAGGAGACACATGCTTGAAAACAGGAAGCCCTTGCCTTCCACTGTTTCAGATTGTACATGAATTTCATTTACTCTGGTTCAGTTGAATAACACCAGTTTCCCAGCAACACAGTTCAAATCTCAGTTACCAGGATTTCCCTGGTGGTACAGTGGTTAAGAATCCGCCTGCCAGTGCAGGGGACACAGGTTCGATCCCAGTTCGGGAAGATCCCACATGCCACCGAGCAACTAAGCTCTCGTGCCACAACTACTGAGCCTGCACTCTAGGGCCAATAAGCCACAACTACTGAGCCCGCGACCTAGAGCCCGAGCTCTGCAACAAGAGAAGCCACCGCAATGAGAAGACCGCACACCGCAACGAAGAGTAGCCCCTGATCGCGACAACTAGAGAAACCCGCATGCAGCAATGAAGACCCAATGCGGCCAAAAATAAAAGTAAAAATAATTAATTAATTAAATGGATAACCAACAAGAACCTACTGTATAGCAAAAAAAAAAAAAATCTCAGTTATCATGGTATATCAACTGTGAGTGATTGCATAAAGTACCAACTGCTTCTAGCCCTTTAGCCCATAATTCACTACATAAATTAACAGGAGCACATCATGATCAGCGATCAATCGTGTCACTTCTCAAAGTCTGGGTGATTGGTCACCTGTTATCCTGTTTATGTACAGACAGCAAATTGTGTAGTTGTGTTATTTCTTTGTCTCCCAGTCATAAACTCTGTGACATTTACCATGAAATGGATAATTGAAAGAGGACCTTGGCCAACAGATGAAAATGCAGCAAATTAACAAAATAACACTGAAAGTGAAATTTGAATAGAATGTAAATGGAGTTATACAAGAAGCCGCTGACCATGGGGAGGTGGCCTGTGTTCAAGAAACTGTAGATACGCAGCCAGGTGAACTTAGTAAAGTCAAACTTACCAACATAAATGTAGAACTTGGTTATGAAGAAAAGGATGATGGTGTCCCAAAAGAAGTAACACTGGCAAAAAACTAACATTAAAGTGACTCTCGGAGATATTTCACAGCATTGAAAGCATAAAGGATACGATGCTGGAAGCCAATGCAAACTTAGAACAGTATGACAATTCACCAAAGGCACAGACAAAATGCTCTCCCCGTATCCTAAGTTATACAAGAGGAAGGCCAGCACTGTTCAAATTATTCTTGATAAATTTTCTACAAAGAAGTAACTTTAATTCTCAACGTTTCTAATATTTTAAATTACATATTAGTTTTACTACTCCTAAATTTTTCCTTGTACCTTTATAACGAACAATAAGAGATTTTAATGTTTTGACACAAATCTTTAAATGTCACAGAATGATCATAATTTTTCCCCACTGATGATTAAGATCACTTTGCACAGTTTCAGCTTGCTAGGTCATTTGTATGATCCCACACTACCATGTAAAGTGAGAATTACCTTTAATTAGGTGTGAAATATCATGTCTGTTATTTTCAAGTGCTTCAGAAAAAGAAGCAAAACAAATACGGTGAAAAGTTAACTTTTGTATTTTCCAATTTTTATGTATGTTTTTAAAATTTAATAATAAAATGTCAGATAAAAATAACTCAATGGGGACTTCCCTGGTGGTCCAGTGGTTAAGATTCCACACTCCCAATGCAGGGGGCCTGGGTTTGATCCCTGGTCGAGGAACTAGATCCCACATGCTGCAACTAAGAGTTCACATGCCGCAGCTATGAAGCCCACATGCTGCAATTAAATATCCCGTGTGCCACAACTAAGACCCGGTGCAGCCAAACAAATGAATAAACAAAATAAATATTTTAAAAAAATAGTAACTCAGTGGATCATATACTCAAAGGTAAAATTACAAATCTTTTAGAAGGAAACATAGGTGAAAATCTTCGAAACCTTAGGCTAGGCAAAGAGTTCTTATATACATACATTACCAAAAGCACAATCCAGGGAAGAAAAAATAGGTAAATGGGACTTCATCAAAATTAAACATTTTGCTGTATGAAAGACACCTTTTTTATTGAAATGTAGTTGATTTACAATGTTGTGTTAGTTTCTGGTGTACAGCAAACGATTGAGTTATAAGTATTCGTATTCTTTTCCATTATGGTTTATTAGGGAATACTGAATATCCCTGTGCTATACAGTAGGACCTTATTGTTTATTTTTTATATAGTAGTTTGTATCTACTAATCCCAAAGTCCTAATTTATCCCTTCCCCACCTCCTTTCCCCTTTGGTGGTAACCATAAGTTTGTTTTCTGTCTATGAGTCTGTTTACATTTTGCAGATAAGTTCATTTGTATTATTTTTTAGATTCCACATATAAGTGATATAATGGTATTTGTCTTTCTTTCTTATTTACTTCACTTAGTATCATAATCTCTAGGTCCTTCCATGTTGCTGCAAATGGCATTGTTTCATTCTTTTTTATGGCTAAGTAGCATTCCATGGTATATATGTACCAC
Source organism: Lagenorhynchus albirostris (assembly GCF_949774975.1). Lineage (NCBI taxonomy): Eukaryota > Metazoa > Chordata > Mammalia > Artiodactyla > Delphinidae > Lagenorhynchus > Lagenorhynchus albirostris. Next base: position 45,856,812 of record NC_083113.1, read on the forward strand.
ATCTTCTTTATCCATTCATCTGTTGATGGACATTTAGGTTGTTTCCATGTCTTGGCTGTTGTAAATAGTGACACCCCTATGACATAGGGGTGCATGTATCTTTTCAAATTACAGTTTTGTCCAGATACATGCTTAGGAGTGGGATTGCTGGATCATATGGCAACTCTATTTTTAGTTTTTTGAGGAACCTCCATACTGTTTTCCATAGTGGCTGCACCAACTTACATTCCCACCAACAGTGTAGGAGGGTTCCCTTTTCTCCACACCCTCTAGAGCATTTGTTATTTGTAGACTTTTTAATGATGGCCATTCTGAGCGGTGTGAGGTGATACCTCATTGTAGTTTTGATTTGTATTTCTCTAATAATTAACAGTGATGAGCATCTTTTCATGTGCCTGTTGGCCATCTGTATGTCTTTTTGGAGAAATGTCTATTAAGGCCTTCTGCCCAGTTTTTGATTGCGTAGTTTGTTTTTTTGTTATTGAGTTGTATGAGCTGCTTGTGTATTTTGGAAATTAAGCCCTTGTCAGTTGTATCATTTGCAAATATTTTCTCCCAATCCGTAGATTGTCTTTTCATTTGATTTATGGTTTCCTTTGCTGTGCAAAAGCGTGTAAGTTTGATTAAGTCCCATTTGTTTTTTGGGTTTTTTTGCTTTTATTTCTGTTGCCTTGGGAGAGTGACCTAAGAAAACATTGGTATGATTGATGTCAGAGAATGTTTTGTCTATGTTCTCTTCTAGGAGTTGTATGGTGTCATGTTTTATTTTTAAGTCGTTAAGCCATTTTGAGCTTATTTTTGTGTGAGGGTGTGTTCTAACTCACTGATTTACATGCTACAGTCCAACTTTCCCAGCACCACTTGCTGAAGAGACTGTCTTTTCTCCATTGGATATTCTTGCCACCTTTGTGAGAGATTAATCGACCATAGGTGTGTGGGTTTATTTCTGGGCTCTCTATTCTGTTCTATTAAGCCATATGTCTGTTTTTGTGCCAATACCATGCTGTTTTGATTACTGTAGCTTTGCAGTATTGTCTGAAGTAGAATGACTAAAATATCGATAATACTAAATGCTGGTGAGGACGCAGAGTAACTGGAAACTCTCATTCATTGGTGGTAGAAATGAAAAAATGGCATAGCCACTTTGGAAAGCAGTTTACTAGTTTCATACAGAGTTATACAGTTACCATAGAACTTAGTAATTGCACTCCCAGGTGTTTACCCAAAAGAAATAAAAACCGGGACTTCCCTGGTGGTCCAGTGGTAAAGAATCTGCCTTCTAATGCAGGGGACACGGGTTCAGACCTTGGTCAGGGAACTAAGATTCCCACATGCCGCAGGGCAGCTAAGCCCATGTGCCACAACTACTGAGCTCGTGCGCCTCAATGAGAGAGCCTGCATGCTGCAAATTACAGAGTTCATGCGCCCTGTAGCCTGCACGCCACAACTAGAGAAGAGAAAACCCTCACGCCACAACTAGAGAGAAGCCCACGTGCCTCAACAAAGACCTGACACAGCCAAAAATAAATAAGTAAATAAATAAGTAGAAATAAAAACTTATGTTCACACAGAATTGTGTGAATATTTGTAGCAGCTTTATTCATAATTGCCAAGGATGGGACTTCCCTGGCAGTCCAGTGGTTAAGACTCTGCGCTTCCACTGGAGGGGGCACAGGTTTGATCCCTGGTCAGGGAACTAAGATCCCACATGCCACATGGTGTGGCCAATAATAATTATAATAATTGCCAAGGATGGAACCAACCCAAATGCCCATCAGCTGGTGAATGGATAAGCTGTGGTACATCCATACAGTAGACTACTCAGCAATGAAAAAGAACAAACTACTGGTACATGTAGTGACATGGATGAATCTCAGATGTATTATTGTAAGTGAAAGAAGCCAGTTCCAAAAGCATACTTTATGATTCCATTTATATGACATTCTGCAAAAAGCAAAAACTACATGGATGAAGAATCTTTCAGTGGTTCCCAGAGATGGAGGTAGTAAAAAGGGCTGATCACAAAGGGGCAGCATCAGGGAATTTTGGGGGGTGATGAAACTGTAAGGTATCTTGATTATAGTGGTGGATACTCTGTGTATTTGTCAACACATAGAATTATACACCAAAAAGTGTGTTTTTTTAATGAGTGTAAATACATTTTTTAAAGCTAAAAACCTTTGTTATTACAGTGGCTAAAAACTGTAAAAAGTTCCTCTTCACTGGTCAAATAACTTAGAACAGTAAGATTCAATTTTGCTTTTAAAAATGGCAAAGGAAAACAAATGATAATACACAGTGATACCAGGGAAAATGGGCACTTAATGCTGGTTGAGGAAAATCTGGCAGTATACAGTAAAAGCCTTCAAATTCTGCATCCCTTTGCTGAGTAAGTTTCATTTCTAAGGATCTATTCTGAGAAAATTCAGAGTGGTTTATAATAATAAAATGGCAACAATTTAAATGTTCAAAAATAGGATATTGCTTAATATAAGACAGCCATCTCTGTGTAATGGGATACCGAGCAGCCATTTAAAATGTTATAGAAAATGTAAGGATGTGGAAAACTGGTCCAGATATATTAAGACAAAAATGATTAATGGATGTATTCCAAATTTTTTAAGTTTCTTAAAAATCTCTATTTTTGAAAATTTTTATAATAAATGTATATAAGTTTTTAAAAGTTGGAAAGTATAAAAAGAGGAACAGGAGATGGAAACCAATGTGTTAGCTTAGCTATCGGTATTGCTAAAGTGCAGTTTGGTTGAACTCATGGCCAAGTGTACTTTTTAGTAATTTCCCCTCAAATGTAATGCTTGGGACAATCCACTAGAGGGCGACTTTAGGTCTGCAGAGCAGACACACCTGGAATTGCCACATCACAATAGGGGTTTGTGGCAACGGGCCGGAAATACTACTCTTGTCCTTTGTTCTCTGAGGACTGGAGCACTTTCCTCCCCTCCAAGGAAATTTAAGGAGCGGGGGATACTTGTTTCCCCTAACAGAGGCTTAAGGTCTTACTCAATTCTAAGATTCCATGCCTGCTTCAGCAAAACTGGCACTTTCAAAAATGTTGCTTCTTCAGTCGAGCACATCAAAGTTGTTCCAAAAACAGGTGTCAGTGAACACCTTATACAGATCATCACAAATCATTTAATAGTTTAAGCTTTCCTAGCCAAGCAGATTAAGGACTACAAGCAAAGATACAAAGATTAACATTATATCAACCACATCCTCATGGTTACGCAAAAATAATTATGAATTTACTTAATTCTCAGTTTTCCATAAAAACAGAGGGCCAAGTCACTGAAATGTACTAATCATACCCACTTTCACCTTTACCTAACAGCGCCACCTTCTTGGTTCCTGTAATATCTGCTCATTAAGTTTCTCCTCTGACTTTCCTGTCTAGGTGATCTTCCTCACATTGTTTCACTCACTGCTGCTGAACAGGATGCTGTGCTTCACAAAGAGAAGGAACATCAAACCAACAGGATCTTGGCAGTCTTGGGTAATTCAAGTAGTTCTAACTAATATCTAATTTTGCAAATAGCAAATTGTATCAGAACAGTGGGCTCCTAGCCACCTCACTGGCTCAGAGGAATCTATCCATTCAGGATCTTGTCTCTGACCAGCTGTTGCACCTTCTTCCCAGCCTAAGACTAACCAGTGCATCACCAACACTCTTTGTGATCCATCCCTCCCTAGATCTCTCAATGCTTCTACTCTTCCCTGTATTCTAGATTCCTTCCTAGTGTTTCTACCTTTGAGCCCCAAGTGCTGGTTCCAACTGCTCACCCTCTGTATCTGAATGCCTGCAGGTATCTCAAATTAAACATGCCCCAAGCAGAATTATTTGCCTGCCCCACAAATTCACTTCTTTACTCTGTTTTCTCATTTCAGTTAATAGCATCACCATTCTCTAAAAACATAATAATCCGAAATCCCACCCACCAAACCTGAGGGAGTCTACCCTCTAAATAACTGACTAGAGCCACTCATATTACATGGATGAAACTCACAAAGATGGCTGAAAAGCAAACTGCAGAAAAATGAACACATTTTTTAACATCTTTATTGGAGTATAATTGCTTTACAATTGTGTGTTGGTTTCTGCTTTATAACAAAGTGAATCAGTTATACATATATCCCCATATCTCATCCCTCTTGCATCTCCCTCCCTCCCACGCTCCCTATCCCACCCCTCTAGGTGGTCACAAAGCACCGAGCTGATCTCCCTGTGCTATGCGGCTGCTTCCCACTAGCTATCTGTTTTACATTTGGTAGTGTATATATGTCAATGCTACTCTCTCACTTCGTCTCAGCTTACCCTTCCCCCTCCCCGTGTCCTCAAGTCCATTCTCTACGTCTGCGTCTTCATTCCCATCCTGCCCCTAGGTTCTTCATGACCATTTGTTTTTTTGTTGTTGTTGTTTTTTCTTTTTGTGGTATGCGGGCTTCCCACTGCTGTGGCCTCTCCCGTTGCGGAGCACAGGCTCCGGACGCGCAGGCTCAGCGGCCATGGCTCACGGGCCCAGCCGCTCCGCGGCACGTGGGATCTTCCCGGACCGGGGCACGAACCCGCGTTCCCTGCATCGGCAGGCGGACTCTCAACCACTGCACCACCAGGGAAGCCCGACCATTTTTTTTTTAACACACCATTTTAATCATGCAAAACAATGCATGTCTTGCTTAGAGACATATTTTTTAATGAAGAAATGCATAGGATGATACACTCCAAAATTTAGGAGAGGATTAGCTCTCTGAAGGAAAGAAGGGATACCATCACAGAGGTACACAGCGGATTTTATCTTGGCAATCACTTATTTCTTAAACTGAGTGGTGGGCACGCTGCTAAGGGGTTGGTATCTTATTCCTTATGAGATTAAAAAGTTAGTAATCTGACTTCAAACTGCCTTCCTAGCCCTCATTTCATCTCTCCGTCTCTTGAATTGCTGTTCCCTCTACTAAAATGACTTTTTTCTTGTCCTTATCCTTGTCCATCTAGAGAATTCTTTCTGACTCAACATTCAAAACAGATGTCACATGTCACTGCCTCTGGGCCACCTTCTCTGAATTCCTCAGGGAGGTTTTTCCTTTCAGTGATCCCTCAGCATTTGGTTCTTACAGGCTGACAAGTTTTAGGTCATATTCTAACTCCCTTTCTCTCTCCGTCTTGATTTACGTGTCTCTATATTCTCTGCTTACAGTGTGGTCTGGAGACCAGCAGCGCTGGCATCTCCTGGAACTGTCAGATATGCAGAATCTTAGGCCTCACCTCAGAAACTGCATTTTAACAAAATTCCAGGTGATCCCCTGGCACATTAAACTTTGAGAACCACCACTCTGGAACAGTGCTCCCATCGGGTGGTCCACTGACTAAAACTGTGTTTCTAGTCCAAGATAAGTACAGAAATTGAGAATAAGCATTTAGAAACTTTTAGAGCAGTTGGGCAGACTAATTTGAGGCCTATTGAATCTAATTTTCAAAATGGTTCTTGTATTTTGTAGGCCTCTGTTCTATGTCATTTTCCTAGTAATTCGTTTTTACTGTATTTTTACAAAAGTATCAGTCCCTGATGGATTGGAAATTTTTTTTTAAGTCTTTCATGATAGTTTAGGAAGGGCTGCTTAGATAGCTTTATTCTCTATTTCAACATTTAACAGGAGATACTCATAGAAGATGCTCAACAAATGTTGATGAATAACTACTTAATGAAATATACCCTTTTTTGGCCTATATTTGAATTTTTGACAGCAAGATGTCCTTCATCATTACCCGGTTCAAGAGATGAAAACAACCCCATCTGCGTAGCCCCAGCTATGAATGGTCCAGTTAAGCACCCAGAAAGAACCTTGAAAGAGAAGAAATTCTTCAAGTTGACAGGAGATATTTTGGGTATGGAGAAAAAATGGTAACCTGTTGATACAGCAGCACATTTCCCATCAAAGAAAGGGGGAATGAGAATTAAATGGAAAATAAAGAAGAAGGGTGGAAAACTATTTTAAAATATTCACCTCGAAAAATTCTGGATTCCCTTAAGCAAGGCTGTAAGGTGAATGGAAGGACTCCTGAACTTGGAATCTTGAGATCTAATTGTGTGTTTCAGTAAGTCACTTTCTCTACCTGCAGAATGTAATAATGAAACTTGATCTACATCGCATGGTGGAGGGAAAATGAATATGCTTTGAAAAATAGATGTCCTGGGAATTCCCTGGTGGTCCAGTGGTTAGGACTCCGCGCTTCCACGGCAGGGGGCACGGGTTCGATCCCTGATGGGGGAACTAAGATCCCACATGTCATGCAGCATGGCCAAAAAAAAACTGCTGTCCTGTAAGTGCAAGGTAACTGGTTCAACACGTCTAGTGTTTGGGTTATTGGATTCTCTGGACCAAAGAAGACAAATTCTGTTTTTATCATGCCTTCCCTTCTTGTGAACACAGACAATCTATAGGTAACTGGGGAGGGGAAGGGGAGGAGATGAAAGGAGTGGTCTGGGGGGACATTTAGACCTAACAACTAAAATACAACACTTGTGTGAGATTTTATGTATCTTATTTTTAAGTAAAATTTCTGATCAGTGGCAGAATAATTCTGGGAAGGATATATGTAGATATCTATAGATATATATATAGATATTGCTAAGAGCCAAATGCTTTTGCTTTTCTGTTTGCAATTATTAGGTTGAACCATATCAAATTGCCAACTTTTGACTGTTTTTGACCTGTAAAAGTCGGTCAGCTTAGGAAAAAATGAAGAAAAACATAGAGGATTTCTAAGCTAACTACTCACCTGTGATTTTCTCTTCTAAAACTAGTACAAATACTCTTCCTTATCCTGTTGATGACTGCAGTCTACTCAGCACACAACTCCAACAGATTTTACCTCCGTCAAGCTATCCACAAGAGCTTTCCTTACCGCTTCTCAGAGATCAAACTTCTTAAGCATTTCTACCCCTGGGCCAGTAGCACCATCCTTCCTAACCTGTACAGGGATTACAGAGGTAAGAACACAGTCCTGGGGCCCAGCCCTACAAATGTGGGGTGCAGTTGGTTTTCCAAACACCCCTGCAGTAACCCATTAGAACACTGGAGAAAGGTCCGCTGGCTTTTTCAAAATGACTGCACCTCTGTGGGCACCCAAAGGTCTACTCCCAGGGCCCCATCCAAGCAGGTTCAGGTGTATGTTCACCCAAGGGTGATCAGGCCCATGAAGGCTGATTCCCACTGATGAGTTTCACAAGAGGCTGATAAACAAAATTGAGACTTTATTCACTAACAACATGAAAAGTAATTGGAGTGATCCCTGGGACTGGTTGCCTCCTTGTGAAGGAGGGAACCACATGTAGCTGAGAAGTTTGTTCTATAAGCACAAAACCACGAAAACAGTGTAACCAGAAAGATCTCCACACCAGATGATATTTTGATATATTGCCTGATGTGCAGTCATTCCCAAGTCTGTGATGTGTCTGTGTAACTTTTCTTGGTTATCCAGTTCAGTTCCACGAATATGTAGTGAACACCTAGTATGCTGGGAACTGTCCTAGGAGCTAATAAAATGATGGACATTATATGGTTTGTACCCTCAAAGAACCTCACCATCAAGAGGAGTTAGTATGGGGACTTCCCTGGTGGCACAGTGGTTGAGAATCCAGCTGCCAATGCAGGGGACACAGGTTCAAGCCCTGGTCCGGGAAGATCCCACATGCCGCGGAGTAACTAAGCCCATGCGCCACGACTACTGAGCCTGTGCTCTAGAGCCTGCGAGCCACAACTACTGAGCCCACGTGCCACAACTACTGAAGCCTGTGCGCCTAGAGCCTGTGCTTCACAACAAGAGAAGCCACTGCAATGAGAAGCCCGTGCACCGCTACGAAGAGTAGCCTCTGCTCACCACAGCTAAAGAAAGCCCCCGCGCAGCAACAAAGACCCAAACGCACTCAAAAAACAAAGAAAAAAAAGAGGAGTTAGTATGAATGCTTGGTTTTTTTTAGATAATTTTTTATTTTTATTTTTTTCATTTGGCTGCATCGGGTCTTAGTTGCAGCACGCAGGATCTTTTCATTGCAGTGCACGGGCTCTTCATTGCGAAGCGCAGGCTTCTCTCTAGGTGTGGCGCATGGGCTCCAGAGCACGTGGGCTCAGTAGTTGCGTTCACAGGCTCTCTAGTTGTGGCGCGCGGGCTCAGTAGTTGCCACGCTCGGGCTTAGTTGCCCCACGGCATGTGGGATCTTCATTCCCTGACCAGGGATCGAACCCACGTCCCTTGCATTGGAAGGTGGATTCTTAACCACTCACCCACCAGGGAAGTCCCAGTATGAATGCTTCTTGTTCAGTATCTTTCACCAGTTACCAACACCTTGCCATATTATAACTTTATATCTTATTAAGCTGTATTCCGGAAATTGTTACATTCATTAATCTCAGGATTGGTGGCTTTCTGTTGGGATTTGGAACATCTCCTAGGTTCCTGAAAAAAATCTGAATGATATGTTCATCTCAGCAAACATGTATAGTCGTTTTTTTAAAATTAATTTTTATTGGAGTATAGTTGATTTACAATGTTGTGTTTCTGCTGTACAGCAAAGTGAATCAGTTATACATATATCCACTCTTTTTTAAAATCTATTCCCATATAGGTCATTACAGAGTATTGAGTTCCCCATGCTATATAGCAGGTTCTTATTAGTTATCTATTTTATATATAATAGTGTGTATATACAATCCCAATCTTCCAATTTATCCTTCCCCCACTTTCCCCCTTGGTAAGCATAAGTTTGTTTTCTACGTCTGTATAATCTTTTCTTAAACGTGTACTTGTTGCATTTAAGAGTTTTAACAGATGGCAACTTCTGTACCTTGCGTGTTGATTCTTTCTAGTTGAGTTTTAAATGGTGACAGTTCTAGGTTGAGGGCATATTCTGTTTGCAGTCAGTAACTGTCTATACTGACTTAAATAAAAAGTGAATCAGACCCTGGGTGGCTAAGGCTAGTGCCATCACAATAGACATGTTCTCCTCTTAGACTCCTTTGCTTTACAGTATAGTGTTGTGGTCCAAAGGCGCAGACTCAGAAGGCTGCCCAGACTGCCCAGGTTCACATCCTTGCTCTCCACTTACCAGCAGTGTGTTCTTGGGTAAATTACTCAACCTCCTGTGCCTCTGTTTCCCCATCTGTACAATGGGGATAATCTTAGGACCTACCCTGTAAGATAGATGTGAAGATTACAACCTTAGTAGATCTAAGTGCTTAGAACAGTGTCGGGCACATACTGTTCAGTCGATGCGTGTTAGCTATTGTTATTAACTGGGGCAGTTGGAGCTGGTTGTACTAGAACCACAGAGTTTACATGAGTTACCTGGACATACTAAGGAAGAGCAGCAGCAATCTGCAGATGTAGATAATGAAATAGAATTAAGTAGATATGGGGTAAACAGCAGTAAAAATTGTAACTAACATTTTTTAACTCTTCAACTGCTAAAAAATTTTCGCTTTCAGAATTGATGTAGCCCAGTCCCATTAGTCCACTTGTTTTCAGGAATATTGAAGCCCAAGCCATTCATGGCAGATAATCTGTATCCTGTAAATAAATCTGTATCCTATAAAAACAGAACTTTCCCAAATAGCCTAGTCCAATGTTGAAACACATTTAAGGAAGAATTTTTTTTGTAGGATTTAATTAAAATTCCTCTTGCAGCAATTTAAACTTTATCTCTTTTGACTTTCTTCTGAGGTGAAAAAATACTAATCACAATTCTAGAATTGCACAGTTTTTATTTAAGAAATATAAAGTAAGGCCATCTTTGAAGGTTAAGTCACCCTTTACCTTTCTCTTTTATCTTCTGCAGGACCCTAGGTCCTTTAATCACCTACTGCAAACCTCTCCCTGCCAAATTTTGTAACATAATTTTTTTCTTTCATGTTAAAACATTTTTCATAATTAAAACATGAATATGTAGAAAATCCATATGTACCATGATGTATATTGTGCAACTCTCCTTTATCCCCTGATCCCCCTTCTCTCTTTCCTAGAGGCAACTACATTCCCAATTGATCATACAGACATACCTCACTTTACTGCATTTCACTTTACTGCACTTCGCAGATACTGCATGTTTTCTTTAACAAACTGAAGATGTGGCAGCCCTGTGTCAAGCAAATTCATTGGCGCCACTTCTCCAACAGCATTTGCTCACTTCGTGTCTCTGTGTCACATTTTGGTAACTCTCAAAATATTTCAAACTTTTTCATTATTATATTTGTTAGGGTGACTTGTGATCAGTGATCTTGGATGTTACTATTGCTAAAAGAAGGCTCAGGTGATGATTAGCATTTTTTAGCAATAAAGTATTTTTAATTTAGGTGTATGTACATTGTTTAGACATAATGGTATTGTACACTTAATAGACTATAATACAACGTAAACATAACTTTTTTTTTTTTTTTTTGGCCACACCGCACGGCCTGTACGATCTTAGTTCCCCAACCAGGGATTGAACCCGGGCCCCAGCAGTGAAAGCGCCAAGTCCTACCTAACCACTGGATAGCCAAGGAATTCCCTAAACATAACTTTTATATGCACTGGGAAACCAAAAAATTCATGTGACTTGCTTTATTGCAGTGGTCTAGAACCAAACCCATAGTATCTCCAAGGTATACTTGTAAATTCTTTCAGAGGTAATCTATACATTTGCAAATACATTAGATGATAAATAGCAGCATACTATACACATTGTCATGCCTTTTTGCCTTTTCCCCTCAATTTGCCTGGAGATTGTTCCATCAGCATATATAAAGCTGTCCCTTTTTATGTTTTATTCATTTACTATATAGTATGCCATTGCGTGGATGTACCGTAAGTTTTATGACCAGTTCCCTATTAATAGACATTTAGATTGTTTCCACTCTTATACTGTTAACAATAATACTACCATTTATACCCTTTTACATATGTAATTTCACTCATGTGCAAATATATCTGTAAGATAAGTACCTTGAAAAGACTTGCTAAAAATGTATATCCATTTTTCATTTAGAAAGATATTGCCAAATTGTTCTCCTCAATTGTACCAATTAATGTTCCCATGAGCAATGTATTAGATCTGCCCACATCGCCAACAGTTCAGTGAACATTGGTATTTTCATACAATACAGGTAACTCTGAAATATACAAAAGGTTTGCAACTGCACTCATGAGAAAATGCAAGTTTAAACTAAGGAACCATTTTTCACCTCTCATATGGACAAAACTTGCCTCTGCTCTTGCCCTTCTTCATTCCATCTTCCCCATATTATTTTTTTACAACATAGATGTGTTTTGTCCCTGTTCAAAACCTCCCAATGGATTCCATCATACTTAAAAGCCCAAACCCTTTCTAAAGTTTACTCTAGGGCCTTCCCTGTCCGGAGCTGTAGCTATATCTGTTACTTCTCCTACCCTCATTCTGACCCTCATTCACTCTAATTCAGCCACACAAGCTTCTGTGCTCTCCTTAAACACGATGCACATGCCTTGGAACTCGCTGTTGCCCTGACTGACGTTTGCATTGGGAGCTCCAAACTTTATTAGGGTCTTTCTCATAAGCCACCTCCTCTTAGAAACCTCTAATCATCCTGTAAATAAATAGCACTGCTCCCTCCTCACAGAACACTCTCTATCCCCTCTTCCTACTCAGTTTATTCTTTTTTTAATTAATTTTTTATTTATTCATTCATTTTTGGCTGCGTTGGGTCTTCGTTGCTGTGCGTGGGCTTTCCCTAGTTGCGGTGAGTGGGGGCAACTCTTCTTCGTCGTGGTGCGCGGGCTTCTCACTGCGGTGGCTTCTCTTGTTGCCGGAGCACGGGCTCTAGGCGCGCAGGCTTCAGTAGTTGTAGCACGCGGGCTTAGTTGCTCCGCGGCTCAGTTTTCTTCATAGCACAATTATTACCTGAATATTGTTTGGTTACTGCCTGTCTCCCTCCCTCCTCAAATGTGAATGCTCTGTGGACAGAGACTCTTGTCCACTGCTGTGTTCCCAGCACCTAGAACAGGACCTGGTGTATGTGAGCACTCAATACATACTGATTGAGAGAAAGAATGAATCAATGTCATTCTATAATTTTTGCCCATTTTCATTGGGCTGCTTGGTTTTGTTTGCTTGTTTTGATAAATGGGAGCTTTTATGTATTAAGAGCTCATTCAGTTGTAGAGATTCAGATATTTATACAGAAACAAAATAAGAATTTATAAAAATTAATTTAGGGAATTGGTAGCTTATGATGTTCTATCTGGGAGTGTGGTATGCTTTTTCTATTCTCATCTGCATTTGTATCCCTCAGTAATATTAAATTCTCTTCATATAAATCTTGCACATCTCTTGTTAGGCTTATCTTTTGTGGTCTATTGTGAATGAGATTTTATTTCACTATAGTTTCTAAGTAAATATTGTTTGAATATATGAAGGCTATTGATTTTATTATATTTAGTACCCAGCTAGCTTGCTTAATTTTTTTGTTAAGTAATAGTTTTTAGGTTCTCTTTTCTCCCCAGCTTTATTGAGGTACAATGGAGAAATTAAAATTGTATATATTTAAGGTACAATGTGATGTTTTGATATATGAATAAATTGTGAAATGTTTACCACAATCAAACTAATTAACATATCCATCACCTCACACGGTTACATGTTTTTAGTGTGATAAGAACTCTTATTCTCTAAGCAAATTACTATTTGCTATTTGCAAATTACTATTAACTAAATTACTATTAACTATAATCTATAAACTATAATCATGCTATACATTAGATCTCCAGGACTTACTGATTTTAAAACTAAAAGTTCGTATACTCTGACTGACATCCACCCATCCCCCTCCCCACCCCAGCCCCTGGTAACCACCATTCTACCCTCTGGTTCTGTAAGTTCGACTTTTAAAAATTGCACTTATAAGAGATCATACATGTTTCTTTGTTTGGCTTATTTCATATCTTCACTTTCGTGAATAATCCTGCTATGAACATGGGAGTGCAGATATCTCTTCAAGATGCTGATTTCATTTCCTTTCAATATATAGCCAGTAGTAGGATTACTGGATCATCTAGTAGCTCTATTTTTAATTTTTTGAGGAACCTCCATGCTGTTTTCCATAATGGCTGTACCAACTTACATTCCCACCAACAGGGCTCCTTTCTCCAAACCCTCACCAACATTTGTTATTTCTTGTCTTCTCGATAATAGCCATCCTAACAGTCGTGAGGTGATATCACATTGCAGTTTCGGCTTGTTATTTCCTTGATGATTAGTGATTTTTACATATACCTGTTGGTCATTTGTATTTCTTTAGAAAAATGTGTATTCAGGTCCTTTGCCCATTTTTTAATCAGGATGATTTTTTTTTGGTATTGAGTTGTATGAGTTCTTTATGGATTTTGGATTTTAACCCCTTATCAGATATATAGTTTGCAAATATTTTCTCCCACTTCATAGGCTGCCTTTTATTTATTGTTTCCTTTGCTGCACAGAAACTTTTTAGTTTGAGGTAGTCCCACTTGTTATAGCTTTTGTTGCCTGTGCATTTAGCGTCATATCCAAAAAACTGCCAAGACCAGTGTCAAGAAGCTTCTTCTATTTTCTCATAGGAATTTTGCAGTTTCAGGTCTAAGGTTTAAGTTGTTAATCCATTTGATTTTTTTGAATATGGCAAAATAAAAGTGTCCAACTGCATTCTTTTGCATGTGGAAATCCAGTTTTCCTAGCATTATTTGTTGAAGAGACTAGCCCCATTGTGTATTCTTGGCACCCTTGTCATAGATTAGTTGGCCGAATCTATGGGTGTGGGTTTAATTCTGGGTTCTCTATTCAGTTCCATTGTTCTATATATCTGTTTTTATCCCAATATCATAGTATTTTGATTACTATAGTTTTGCAATATAGTTTGAAATCAGGAAGTGTGATGCTTCCAGCTTTGTTCATCTTTCTCAAGATTATTTTGGCTATTCATGGTATTTTTGTGGTTCCATACAAATTTTAGGATTTTCTCTATTTCTGGGGAAAATGCCACTGGAATTTTGATAGAGACTGCATTGCATCTGTAGATCACTTTGTGTAGTATGGACATTTAAACAATATTAACTCTTCCAATCCATGAATGTGGGAAATCTTCCCATTTGTCTTTTTCATATCTTTCATCAATCTCTTATAGTTTTCATTGAACAGATTTTTCACCTCGGTTAAATTTATTCCGAAGTGTATTATTCTTTTTGATGTTATTGTAAATGAGACTTTTTTTAATTCCTTTTTCAGCTAGTTGTTAGTATAACAAAATGCAACTTATTTTTGTATTTTGATTTTTTATTCTGTAGCGTTACTGAATTCATTTTTTTTAAAAGGTTTTTGGTGGAGTCTTTAGGGTTTCTATATATAAGACCATGTCATCTGCAAAGACAGTTTTACTTCCTCCTTTCTTATTTGGATGCCTTTTATTTATTTTTCTTACCTAACATCTCTGGCTAGGACTTCCAGTACTGTGTTGAATAGATGTGGTGAGAGTTGGCATCCTTATCTTGTTCCTTATCTTAGAGGAAGAGCTTTTAGCTTTTCACAATTGAGTATGATGTTAGCTGTGAGCTTGACATATATGGCCTTTATTATGTTGAAGTACATTCCTTCTTGCCTAATTTGTTGAGAGTTTTTATCATTAAAGGTTGTTAAATTTTGTTGAATGCTCTTTCTGCATCTGTTGAGATGTCTTTTTTTTTAACATCTTTATTGGAGTATAATTGCTTTACAATGGTGTGTTAGTTTCTGCTTTATAACAAAGTGAATCAGTTATACATATACATATGTTCCCATATCTCTTCCCTCTTGCATCTCCCTCCCTCCCACGCTCCCTATCCCACCCCTCTAGGTGGTCACAAAGCACCAAGCTGATCTCCCTGTGCTATGCGGCTGCTTCCCACTAGCTATCTATTTTATGTTTGGTAGTGTATATATGTCCATGCCACTCTCTCACTTTGTCACAGCTTACCCTTCCCCCTCCCCATATCAAGTCCATTCTCTAGTAGGTCTGTGTCTTTATTCCCATCTTACCCCTAGGTTCTTCATGACCATTTTTTTTTCTTAGATTCCATATATATGTGTTAGTATACGGTATTTTTCTTTCTGACTTACTTCACTCTGTATGACAGACTCTAGGTCCAACCACCTCACTACAAATAACTCAATTTTGTTTCGTTTTATGGCTGAGTAATATTCCATTGTATATATGTACAATGGAGATGTTTTTAATCCTTCATTCTTTTAATATGGTGTATCACATTTACTGACTTACATGGGATCTTAGTTTCCTGACCAGGGATCGAACCCACAACCCCCTGCAGGGGAAAATACAGAGTCCTAACCACTGGACCACCAGGGAAGTCCGAGAATTTAAAAGTTTAAATGTTTGATAGAATTCACCCATGAAGCTATCTGGTCCTGGGCTTTTCTTTGTTGAGAGGTTTTTGATTACTGCTTCAGTCTCCTTACATATGTTCAGTTTTTCTGTTTATTCATTATTCAGTTGTATGTTTCTAGCAATTTATCCATTTTTTCTAGGTTATCCAGTTTGTTGGCGTGTAATTATTCCTAGTAGTCTCTTATGATCCTTTGTATTTTTGTGGTATCAGTTATAATGTCTCCTCTTTCGTTTATGTAATTTTATTTATTAGAATCCTTTTTCTTTTCTTGGTTAGTCTAGCTAAAGGCTTGTCACTTTTGTTCAAAAAAGCTAACTTTTTTTTCTGTTGTCTTTCTAGTCGCTATTTCTGCTCTAATCTTTATTACTTCATTTCTTCTTGTAACTTTAGGCTCAGTTATTAGTTCCTTGAGCAGCAAAGCTAGGTTTTTTATTTGAGATTTTTATTAATGTAAGCATTTATTGCTATAAACTTCCCTCTTAGAATTGCTTTTGCTGCATCTAGCGTCTGTCTTTTCCTAAGTGCTGTAGTCTTGGAATCACATTGCTTCCCTTAGAAAAGGTCACTAAATGGAAAACCATCAGTTCAAGTTGGCAATGAGTTTTGGAGAAGACAGTGGAGCTGGTTTTAGTTGTGTAGGCCCATAGTTAACTAGCAGTATGATAAACTCAAGACATTTGTTTCATCTCTAAAATGGGGATAACATTTAGTTCACAGGATGAACTATATGGAAGTCGAATTTATATGAAAACACTGTAATTACAGAAGAATTCTATGTAGTTTTTAGGCATAGCAATTTGAATGGCCACTAAGGAACTTCCTTAATTTCTATTCCATTGTTTCTACCTTGACCTCACCATTATCAAGCACCTCAGGACCCAAAGAAGTGCAGTCCCCTCTACTGCTCTCCACCCCCATCTGACAGTTCTCTCTTTTTCAGTTTAACCTGCTGTTTGGATGGAGCATCTCTGACTACCGAACTTGTCTCAGTTCAGCAGTGACTGTTGTTGGTCTCCTGATGGGAATCTCTCATCACAAGGAGGTAAAAACCCTATTCCTGGTTTCCCTGCAGAATTCTATTTGGTTTAATATATCAAACAAGGGGAGAATTGCTTATAAAAGCAGCCCCTACTGTACCACTGCATACTGGAAAAGGGAGACTTAGTTCCTTTGCCATTATTTTATGGTATTACCTATAGATACTGTATAGCTTTTGAGTGGCTGTTACCTTCAGAAATCCTTCCTTTCCTAAGCACATAGTCCCACCTTTCTCACTTCTTCTATCCTTAATCTTACTGCCAAAGACACTGGGCCTGAACTTGTGTTCTCACACCTGGCCAGATTAACATGATTGCTGCTGCTTTCTCAACGGCCTTTTGAAGGGTACAATTGGAAGTGACTTAAAAAAGAAAAATTAGGGAGGTACAAGTCCAGAAAGAACTGCAGTTATTTCTGTTTATAAATACTAATTTCAGAGAGGCTGTTATTTTCTCCCAGGAACTACCTACACAAATCCCTTTCTACTCAACATAAAAAATAAAGTAGGAAACCCAGGTGAGGTTTTGGGTCCCAAACACTAGCACATATAGATTTGATAAGAAAAAAACTGCAATTCAAATTAGTGAAACTGGCAAGATTTTCATCAAAGCTCATCATTCTGATACTCTAGAAATCAAAGGTTACTAATTAAAATGGGTAAATTAACATAGTTTCTAACGTGGAAAGTTACCACCACCTTCCTAAAATCTAAGAAAGATTAACATAACTGCTATTTTGGGTGGACTGTTTTGTTGTGGTTCCAGCCCCAAACACTAGGGAATGAAGTCCTCACCCCTGGAATACTTTATATACTAAAGCTCTTAAAGAAGTAACAATCATAATAAACTTTTGCTGACACCTACTTTTTGACTTAAAAGGGAAAACGGAGTATACTTACTGGGAATAGTCTTGCATCACAAACTCAGCGTTTGCCCAAACTGTTTGGTTTACCTGGAGTTATGATTAAGCTCTTTTAAAATAAGTAGATATAAGCTGGCAGCCATTATAATATCTCTGTCACAGATTTCCATCACAATAGTATTTATTTCAAGTATTCATCCTCTAAGTTGTTGGGTGTTTTTTTTTTTAAAACAGTGCCCAGTGGCAATAATGAATGAGCCAATACCAAAGGAAAATAATCATTTTTAAAAGGAACACCTAAATTAAAGAATTTGGAAACCAAATTTTACTGGAAACCATTCTAGTAAGAGAAAGATCTCTTTGTACTGAAAAGGCAAGAATGGCAAAACTCAGTAATTATACTTTTAAAGATAATGATTAAAAAAATCTAGAAAAAGCATTAAAAGCCAGTTTTCTATGGCTAACCTTTTAAACTGTATTGAAATGCTCCTATGTTCAGAGTAGAAAGTGCTTGGAATGGCAGAGACAGTTTTCATTATCACTGCTGGTATCTATGTATTTTTTCAACACACTTTTGCTATTCCTTGAAGCTTCCATGTTTAGAAATATTTTCCAGAATTGCCAACAACTCACAAGGGCTTTGAGTCACTTATAATTCCATTACAACTCACCTGTTTTCTTCTTGTGAAAGCCCTGAAGGCACAATTATTTACACTCTTAGAGTCAGTCACTCTTGCTTTTCTGTCCACTCAAAAGTATTTTCCTTTTTAATATTTTTGGTTTTCTAGTTTCCACCAGACATAAGTGTTTCCTTACGTGAATATATCCCAAATGTTAGCATATATCTTACATTTTTAAAGTAGATATTAAACTCTCAGTGTTTAAACTCGAAATGTCCTATTGTCTTTTCAGGTTATTGCGTTAAACCCAGTCCTGGGCTCCTTTCTTATTCTCCTAACCAGTGTCGTTTTGATGGTATTTGTGATCATTAACCTTTTTGTTTCTGCCATTTTAATGACCTTTGGTAAAGAAAGAAAGTCCTTTAAGGTAAGTAACTCTGACTCAGTAATTGAAATATAAACCGTATCATGATTTTATCACTGGAAAAGCTCAATTTTAGCTGCTCTTAAGATTACAGACTGACATAACGCACAGTATCAGCATACTCCCTTTATTAGTCTCCACAGCTCTGCCAACCATTTTCCTAGGAAACCCAATTTACCAAAAGTACATTATGTTCTACATCCACTGTCCTATAAATAGCTGACCCTCCACTGTTAAGTAGCAGAAACACTCCAAGGCCTGACAGTAAACCATTAAAGGAAACAGTATCTTTACACTTTATATCTACTTTTTAAAAAATATATCTTTGGTACTTTTTTCCTCCACCATTAGCAGCAATTTCGATTTCCTTACTTCTCTCTTTTTGTCTTCCAACAGACTCAGAAAGAAGCTGCACTGATGGATATGCTGCTACTGAAGCTCTCAAGTTTGTTAGGATTACAGCAACACCAGAACACATGTAAGTAAGCAAACGGCTGTAACAGCAATGGCCACTGACAAATGAAGTTTCAAAAGATTAATCCTGTTACCTCTTCGCTTGGCTTATTACTTCTTAGTATATTAATACTGCTATTTGCATGGTGTACTTTAGAAAATTATAGATGTTTATAATATACTTAGTTAATTTTGTTAGTGAAGAATCAAAATCCCCTTAGCTGCAGATTCTTATGTTTATGGAACTTGGCACTATCAGAGGGTTAACACTGCAACAGTGGTGCAGGATAAACCAGCTCTGCTGCCAAACAAACACCAAGTAATATCATTCATGTTCCAGGATGACTATGGGAAACATGAGTCAGAAGTAAGCTCACTGCAACTTTAATTAAAGATACAAGCATGAGATCTGGCTAAGGGGGAGCCCTGTACAGAGAAGTAACCAAGCCAACTCACAGGTAACAATCTGGGCTTAAATACTGAGATCGAAATGGGCCCCTTACTCCCCAGGCATCCTACCCAGGGAGCCAGTAAGGTCTGGCTTGTGCCCAGTATGGGTCACTTGCTTAAATACTCTCCACTAAAATCCTGACCCTCGTCATTTGACCAAAACAATGGAGAAAGCGGGGCACAGAATTTTTAACTTTATTAGCAGCTACTGAGCCATGACATACAAATCAATCAAAAACATTAAAGTTGCTTGAAACAAGTGTGTACAGATACACCACACAGAAGCCGAAGTCGTATCTTCCGATCCCAAATCCATCCTTGTGGGGAAGGATGGCCTTAGCTAGGGGGCAAAACAGTAAGAGTCTCATCCGTCAAGGGAAGGAGCAAAACACCTACAGCCACATGGGCACCAAAAATTTATCTGAGATCAGTTTTTAAAGGTTCTCTTGATCATAACGTTTTCAAATGAAAACAGGAACCCCTCTTCACCTGTAGGCTTTCCAGCTCACTACTCAAGAGACTTGAATATTTCTATTAAGGCTACTGGAAGCCCACCTTAGCCTTGAATGGTGACTTTTGCCCAGTATGTGGCCAGCAATGCAATCCAACAGAACATGCCATGGGGAAAAACAGTAATTTATATACAGTGCTGCCCTCTATTAAAAGGGAAACACAGCACTCAAAATAAAGCAAAAGGCCACAGAGGGCTCCCTGAGAATCCAGTAGAACTAAGAGAGGCCTTCAACTTTCCAAAGTTTGCAACTGGATCCAGGTGGAACAGTGCCCTGCAGCAAGGAGTAGTGTGTATGTCAATGAGAAGACCCAGCTTCTAAGAACTGTTACAATGGCTTCCTGAGCCATTTTCTCTCTCCCATTCATATTAGAGCGAGAAAATAGACAACTTGGCCTTGAATCTCACTCACCACCAATCCCTCTGTATGGAGGGCTTTGTTTCTAAGTCTAGAACCTCAGCACAGAGCTGAGACACTTCATGAAGTACTCTCCTCCACCATCCGGCCATCTTTGACAGCTCTCCCCTTCTCACTCCCCTGTGGAGAGATGGTGGGACAGGAAGGAGAGAAATGGGATCACACTGACAGGAAATGGACAAGCAAGGCTGCCAGGAGCCAGCTGCTCCAACCTCACAATCTCCAGTTGTTAGTCTCTCAGGAGCAATGGAGAACCGGAAAGCAGCAGAGTGTGTCAGAGCAGGAAGAGAGCCCAGAGGAAGAGTGTACTCAGTGATGGTTAACAGATGAAGCAGAATTTCATGGAGATTCTTTGTTACAAGGAGAAATTGCTCAGTCTCATTTCCCAGAACTTGGACCTTGCCTGGTTTAGGAAGCCTATGTTTTCTTTTTCAGCTCTTCAAATCTCCGGGAAAGATCATCAAAGTCAATGTCTTCAGAGGCTGAGGTGTTGGCACCAGCAGATGCAGTTGGTAGTGTGTCTGGCACAGATGGCAATTCTGGCAGTACAAAGTTGTCATAGGTATCCACGGGTCTGGAAGGAGGCTTTGCAGAAGCTTCTGGCTTGGGTCCAGGACCTAATTAAATTACAGTAAGGAGCACAGTGTTAAAAATGCCAGTGGCTCAGATCCTCAAACCCCACAATCCCCCCTGGCAGAAACAATAAAATAATCAAAATACTGGAGAAAACATTGTTTTTTAAAAAATAATTCTAAAGGTCAATAAAAATTTTCAGACAATTAACAGCTATGTTTTCTAATTATGGTTGAATATGTTTTACTTTCCTACAGTGAGAAAAAAGTTTAAGGGAAAGTCAAAGTGTGATGCATGGGGCTTAGGTACACAGCATTCATTTCAATGGACTGTCCCCTTTCACAAAGGTCTACTCCCATAATAAGAAAGTCCAAGAAATGGTACTAGAATTCTATTGGGATGAGCTACTCTTTAAGGCTTATGGGAAAAAAATTTTATATGGAATGTTAACATCCATACCGTTTGATGTAATAGAATGTGATCTGTATTTCTAGTCTTCCGTTTTGTATCTTACAAGTTAAAATCATCGCCCTCTCTACCTACTGTATGTTTCCATTTGTATCTAAGTTCTAGAACAGGCAACCTAAACCATAGTTTTAGGAAATAAGAACAGTGCTTGCCTCTGGGATGGAACTGACTAGAAAGGAACACAAGGTAACTTTCTGGAGTGATAGAAATGTTTTGTATCTTTACTGAGGTGGTGGTTACATAATGCATGTGTGTGGAGACACATCAAAACTCATCACAATATACACTTCTGTGTATTTTTTGTATGTAAATTATACCTCAATGAAACTGTCCCAATTTTAAAAAATATTCTCCTCTGGGTTTCTGAAGTGCTGGTAGTGTTTTAATTTTTCAGTGAATGGCTACATGAGCATGCGTGGAGCTATACACTTATGATTTATGTCTGTTTCCCCCTCTTTAATGCCCAAATTTAAGAACAATTTTGGTATTTCCAGGCACAGTGGAAATGGAAGCAGCAGGAACATACCGAACTTGAGGATGACTGAAAACTGCAAGGTGAAAAAGAATAATGATACCACTACGAGAAACAGAAACTTGGGAGATTCTTTGGAGCCACGAAAGATTTTTTCTTTTTGGAAGTGGGAAATCCTGAGTTCTATTTCCACCATACTGCATTTGGGGAGAGAACGTGGCATGTAGGTAGAATGCCACAAGCATAAAAACAATCTGAGGGAGGAACAGAGATGAGAAAACAGCAAAGGGTTCAGTACTGACAAACTCTCAAGAGGGTTTCTGACTCACCAATGATCTGTGCAGAAGAGACATTCTTATCAGCATTAATGTCATCAACCTGAAACACAAAGATCATGACCAAAGGAGAAAGCATCACTGGTGAAAGTAATGGTATA
Source organism: Lagenorhynchus albirostris (assembly GCF_949774975.1). NCBI lineage: Eukaryota > Metazoa > Chordata > Mammalia > Artiodactyla > Delphinidae > Lagenorhynchus > Lagenorhynchus albirostris. The sequence continues at coordinate 45,878,972 of NC_083113.1, forward strand.
AGCCCATGTGTGTTGCAAAAGCTAGCTGCTCAGCAAAAGCAACAGAAACTGCTCCAAAGAAACTGCCCCTCCGCCCCCTATACTCCTTTCCTGATCTTCTTCCAACCAGACAGATACCATGTTGAACTCATAACTGCCAAGCAGAGGAAAAGAACATTCTTACCACACCATAACATCTCTCTTTAATCTGTTACCTTCACCTTCCAGGCAGAGAGAAAGCATTCTAAACCACCGCATTCATCTCCAAGAACCAAGTCCTCAAATACTAACAAAGATCTTCTACCTCGTTCCTAGAAACAGCTGTGGGCAATGCTTCAATGCGTGCAAAACCAAAACATAAAAATTCAGGCCCAATGTAAAAACCAAAGGAAAGAACACTAAGCAAGCTCAGGAACAGGGCGATCTCCCTAGATGAGCAAACAAGGCTGGCAGAAAAGTCATCTAATTCTCAACCAAAACCGTTACAACCACCTACAGTTCAAGGCATCATTACCATATTAGCAATAACAGCAAGCTCTAACTATAAGACTAAAATATAAAATTAATGCTATAGGCTGAAATTTACTAGACACTTATCTGTTTAAGACAAAAATCTGGTTCTTATTCCTTTACACAGTGTTGAGAATTTATAAAACTGGTATTTCAATTATTATATTCTAGTACCAAGACTGTACCAGCTCAATATGATTCTCTGCCTAGTCTAAAAAAAAGTCTGATCAAGTGCCCTACCCCAACTTTCCAGGATCTGCAGCTCCTTCCTGATTCCTGGCTTAACTGCAGACAAAGCATTGCCACCAATGATGCTGCCGCTGCCACCACCACCACCACCACTCCCCATTTCCAGGGTAGTATTAAAGCAACACAAGAATCCAAAGCATAGAGCAATGCCAGTACTAGTTGATCAAAACTTTGCCTTCCCTGTGGCCATTATTTTGCTCTCTCTTCATGGATTCACTCTCCTGCTGCTTATAAAAGAGGCTCAGGCACTTACAGATTCATATGATGGGGGAGTTGCTGGTATCTGAGGTGGATGAATATTGGGAAAGGTCTGATAAGTTCCCATTGGCAATCCATTGAAATCCGACTGCAAGAGGAGAAAGGCAACATCAGAGACATTGCCCCGATCTGCAATTTCTGAAGTGTGTAAATAGGAAAGGAGAAGTAAATATGTGTGTGTATACAACTATTTTCTCAATGTGTATATATTCACATTGAATACATATATATATATATTCAAGATATATATTTAATACATGTATTCAAGAGCCCCAAAAGAAAAAGTGCCTAAAAGGACCACATGTGATTAGGGAGAATCCAGATTTTTAAAGATCTGTACCCAAAGGCTATTCTTCAAATTACTAAATTGCCTCAATGTCTACAAGGGAAGCTTCTTACCAGACTTTCTTTTTTGGGGGAGAGGAGACGACCGCACTGCACAACACGTGGGATCTTAGTCCCCTGACCAGGGATCGAACTCACGCCCCATGCAGTGGAAGCATGGAGTCTTAACCACTGGACTGCCAGGGAAGTCCCCAGACTTTCTTACTACCAATGACTTTCATCTTCTTATCTACAAAGGAGGTAGACCTGGTAATAAGTATTGGTTATTCATTTTTGGAAAACGCTACTAGTATACCTACAAGTCCCAAAGGTTCAAGAAACCTACATGAAAAGGAGTTTTTCTAGTACCATCTCTCTAGATTTTCCCACTTCATTACCTACAGATGAACCAAAAGACTTTCTCCAAATCCCAATGCTATTTTTTCCACAGTATGATCAATAAACTAATACCAAATATTCTTACTGCTAAATCCTCTTGATAACCTACAATTCCTGAGTGTATTCACAGAGCCAACTTGTCATCTTCTGTAACATTTTCTAGAGTTTATATCCATATTTATTTGTATGTGTACTTACTGGTCCCTTTGGAAGAGGGTATGAGAAAGGAGTGTTTGGAGATGGCATAGGCATGGGCATGGGCATTGGCACTGTTCCATCAAGTCCACCAGCTGGTGCTGTGAATCCACCCCCACCTCCTCTTCCAGGGCCCCCTTTCTTCACATCATCTGTGAATCCAACATCAATAAGATCTGTATCTACTCCAGGAGGAGCTTCTGCCTAAGAAAAAGAGAGAAACCCATATCATTAGGCCTGTCACCAGCTAGGTTCCCCAGGAAGCTGACTCTGAGATGGTGATTAGCGTTGACAGAAGTTTACTGGAGAGGTCTCTTGGGACAGACACCTGTGGGGACATGAAGGAAGCAGGGCTGGGCAAAGGAAGAAGGTGGGCTGCCATGCATTCACAACAAAGGGGTCAGCTAATTCCCCCAGGGAGTTCTGGAGCTAGGCTGGGACTACAGCAGGTGCTCCCAACTGGGGACAAAGGGGCAGAGTCTTTAATCCCCTGCAATGACCAGTTACCAAATACAGGCTGCCCCCAGGAAAGACCCTGGGTAAGGAAGCTGTCTTCTGAGGGCCATTGCTGGAGGGACACTCAGCTGCGTGAGCCACCAGTCATCAATACTCTCAAGAGCTGGGAGAGGGGCTTCCCTGCTGGCGCAGCGGTTAAGAATCTGCCTGTCAGCGCAGGGGACACGGGTTCAAGCCCTGGTCCAGGAAGATCCCACATGCCGCGGAGCAACTAAGCCCGTGCACCTAGAGCCCATGCTCTGCAACAAGAAAAGCCACTACAATGAGAAGCCCACATACCGCAACGAAGACCCAATGCAGCCAAAAATAAATTTACTTAAAATAAAAAAAGAGCTGGCGGAATAAATGTTTCTGTCCTGAAATGTGTACTTCAGGCAGGGGGAGGGTTGTCTGAGCAGCACACCAAAACATATACTATACCCAGTCAACATGAACTGCTGATTTACTATTTGCATATCTGCCCTTCTTTCACTGTAAGCCTCTTTAGGACAGGGACCTTGTTTATATATTTTCTGTATTCTCAGCTTTCTGGAGCACATGGCAGGCACACAAAAGATGTTTTCAGGATCTGTTCTGGGTCTTGAGGCTTTTCTTGCTACCCATAGGGGCCTCTCAATTCCTTGAACTTCACTGAAAAGTAGCAATAATGCCACTTTATATTTGTATCAAAGTTTGTACCTTTTCAAAGTGTTTTCAGTCATTCATCTCATCTGATCCCTAAATACTCTGAGAGATGCAGGCGTATTTATTGTTACCCCAGAGGCATTAACTGGACAAAGGCTTAAACTCCCATATGCAAACTTGAGTGCAAAGAAAATGGTTATTTTTCAAAGACAGTGATATCGAGAGACTCATTTTCCTTTGTATTCTAAAAGACTCTAAACGTACCATGACCACAGAGTCAGGCTCATAGGGCACATTGTAGTTCTTGGCAATTTCAATCAGGTATCTCTCCACCAGGATTTTGGGTGGGGCCTCCACACTCAGTTTGTGCATTAGCTGTAAGTAAAAGATCCAGGGTTAAGATGCATCTGCATCAACCAGCTTAAGCCTAACCTGTATCAATTTTAAACTTTGTTCCTCACATTTCAAATTGAGAGGAAAAAAAGAAGCTCCATCCAGTTAAATTATTTTTTTCAATCACAAAGCACAAGACCCGTGTATCTCTCACATTCTCTGGTTACATATGCCTCAAAGACTGATATTGCTGCCTTCCACATTTGAGATCATCTACCCTTCTCCCCACCTCACTTCTACCTCCATAAATCACAAGTGGCACAAAGGATAAGGTACAAAATCAGGAATGACACAGGATGATGGAAAGCTTCACAATCAGAGGTGTAGGACAGGGGTAAGGAGCTGACTGCACTGCCAGACAGCATTCTTCTCTCTCTTACTATGAAAGGTGCAATCCCAGATTAACTCTACATTACAGTGGTACCCACTGGACTCACTGCAGGCAATAAAAATAACCTGCCCCACCCCACCCATTGCTTCATGTTTAACAATTATGTTCATTACCCGGTCATTCACAGTTCCAATCTGGTTGGTCCTACATAACTTGCCATATTCCTTGCTATACTTGGCACAGAGTTGATCAGCAACCTACAGAGAAAAAGAACAGTAAATAAAAATGGAAACCACTCCTACAGAGGGCTTCAAGCTTCCTCCTATTAACAGTAAACAGGATTTCCAAAAGACTAGGTCTGTAAAGCCTTAAGGGGTACATATTAATTCATTTAGATATTTGTTTATCCAGCCATCCACTGAGCTGCAACTATGTGCCAAACACTATTATAAGCATTATGTTATACACTACAAATGATGAAGAAAAACAGACATTGTACCTACTCTTATAAAATCTTACAGTCTCTGGGTAAAAACAATCATTACTCAAATAATCACAAAGATAAAGGTACAAATGCAGCTGTGATAGGGGAAAGGAAAAGTACACTAAACTATCTGCTTACAACAGTAGAATCAGACCTGATCAGAAAAGTCAGATAAAGTGATGCTTCACTGAGATGTAAAGGATGATCAGGAGTTAACTAAACATGGAGGGAAGGAAGAACATTCCAGGAAAAGAAAACAGCATGTGCAAAGGCCTCTGCTGGAAAAACAGGGCCAATCCTCAAGCCAAAATAAAATCAGTGAGCCTCTTGTGCAAGGCCCAAAGGAAGAGTGTGGTAGGAAATGAAGAGAGGCAGATGGGGGCCAGACAGTGCAGGGCCGTGTAGGCTTTATTAGTTTTGTTTCTATCACAAGAACAACAGAAAACTACTAAAGGACTTTAAAGCAAGGGGTAGTGACAGGATTAAGATGAGTGTTTTGAACAGAACCCTTAGTCGTTCTGATGGAATGGTGAACAGACTAAAGGAAGCCAAAGTAGATGTAGAAAAAACGTTCAAGAAGTTACTACAGGGCTTCCCTGGTGGCACAGTGGTTGAGAGTCCGCCTGCCGATGCAGGGGACACCGGTTCATGCCCCAGTCTGGGAAGATCTCACATGCTGCGGAGCGGCTGGGCCCGTGAGCCATGGCCGCTGAGCCTGCGCATCTGGAGCCTGTGCTCCACAACGGGAGAGGCCATACCTGTGCTCCACAACGGGAGAGGCCATAACAGTGAGAGGCCCGCGTACCGCAAAAAAAAAAAAAGAAGTTAGTACAGGCAGGAGATGACAGTGCTATTAGACCAGAGTGGTCCCAATACCTGGAAGTTCAGTGAGGGGGCACTCAGTGTTAGGTAGACTTTCAGTGGTACTGGGTACTTATAAGTTTTTTATTTGTCTTTTAACGATGGTTTTTGTTCTGCTTTATACTATGCAGAAATCTTTTTTACTTATATTATCACTCTTTGTTTATGGCTTTTAGGTTTTGTGGCATGTTTATGCCTTTTCCACTATGAGATTATTTTTTTTAATGCCTAACTTTGTTTCTTTAAGGTTTCATTTTTTTAAAAAAAACATGTAAATCTTTGTTTCATCTGGAATTAATCTTGATATAAAGGAGGAGTACAAGAGAGGCTATAAACAAGATTTACATTAAAAGTAGAAGTAGTTGCCTCTACTCTCCCATTCCCCTACCCACAAAACTGTATAACCACTCTCCCTACCCTATCAGAATACAGGAGGCTTACTCTCTGGGGAGGTTAAACTAAAGGAACTGTGGGCTCCATGCACAGCAGAGAGCAGAGATACTGGCAACAAGAGAATTATGTGCAAATCTTCTCTAAGAGAGGAATGATACCTTTGGCTTCCTTCTCCCTGTGCTCTCAAAAATGCAGCCAGCTTATACCTTCCAGGTAGAAAACAGAACTCCTCTCTGAGGAAAATGACCATTCCAAGGAAAGAAAACTAGTTCCTGACAGTCTAGAGTTCCCTCAAGAAAGGGCTTAGATCATTTAACAATAAGCTGGTGCTGGAGGTATCATGCTCCCTGATTTCAAGCTATACTAAAAAAGCTGCAGTCATCAAAACAGTATGGTACTGGCATAAAAACAGACAAATCAATGAAACAGAACAGAGAGCCCAAAAATGAACCCATAGTTATATGGGCAATTATTCTACAACAAAGGAGGCAAGAATATACAATGGGTAAAAGATAATCTCTTCAATAAATGGCGCTGGGAAAATTGGACTACTCTCTCAACACATACACAAAAATAAATTCAAAACAGATTAAAGACTTAAACGTAAGATCTGAAATCATAAAACTTCTAGGAAAAAATACAGGCAGTACACTCTTTGACACTGGTCTTAGTAATACGCTTTTGGGTATGTCTCAGGCACGGGAAACAAAAGCAACAATAAACAAATGAGACTACATCCAACTAAAAAGCTTTTGTACAGTGAAGGAAACTATCAACAAAATGAAAAGGCCACCTACTGAATGGGAGAAGATATTTGCAAACAATATATCTGATAAGGGGTCAATATCCAAAATATACAAAAAACTCAACACCAAAATACAATCCAATTAGAAAACTGGCAGAAGATCTGAATAGACATTTTTCCAAAGACAACAAACACATGGCCAACAGGCACATGAAAAGATGCTCAATATCACTAATTAAGAACTGCAAATCAAAACCACAATGAGATATCCCCTCACACCTGTCAGAATGGCTATCATAAAAAAAAGACCACAAATAACAAGTGTTGGTGATGATGTGGAGAAAAAGGAACACTAGTGTACTGTTAGTGGCAATGTAAATTGGCGTAGCCACTATGGAAAACAGTATGGAGATTCCTCAAAAGATTAAAAACAGAACTAACATCTGATCCAGCAATTCCACTCCTGGGTATTTATCCAAAGAAAACAAAAACACTAATTAGAAAAAACATATATATGCACACCTATTCTCACTGAAGCATTATTTACAACCACCAAGATATGGAAGCAACCCAACGGCCCATCAATAGATGAATGAAAATGCAGTACATATACACAATGGAATATTACCCATAAAAAAGAATGAAATCTTGCCATTTGCAACAACATGGACAGACCTAGAGGGCATTATGCTAAGTGAAATAAGTCAGACAGAGAAAGAAAAATATCATATGATCTCACTTATATGTGGAATCTAGAAAATAAAACATATGAACAAACAAAAACAGAAACAGAATCATAGATACAGAGAACAATCAGGTGGTTGCAAGAGGTGGGTGGGAGGAGGAAATAGGTGAGGGAGATTAAGAGGTACAAAGTTCCAGCTGCAAAATAAATGAGTCACGAGTATGAAATGTACAGTGTGGGGAATATACTCAATAACTAAGTAATGTGTTTGTATGGTGACATATCATAACTAGACTTATCGTGATCATTTTGAAATGTATAAAAAAAATCACTATGTTGTCTAACAGGAACAACATAATGTTGTAGGTCAATTACACTTCAAAAACAAACAAACATGCAACAAACTCATAGAAAAAGAGATCAGATTTGTGGTTACCAGAGGCAGGGAGTGGGAGGGAAGGGGGAATTGGATGAAGGCACTCAAAAGGTCCTACAAATTTCCAGTTGTAAGGTAAGTAAGTACTAGAGATGTAATGCACAACATGATAAATATAATTAACACTGCTATATGTTATATATGAAAACTGCTGAGAGTAAATAGTAAGAGTTCTCATTACAAAAATAAATTTTTCTATTTAATTTTGTATCTATATGAGGTGATGGATGTTCACTAAAATTACTGTGATAATCATTTCATGATGTATGTAAGTCAAGTCATTATGCTGTACATCTTATACAGTGCTGTATGTCAATTACACCTCAATGAAACTGGAAGGAAAAAAGAGAAACAAACAAACAAACAATGAATTGGCATCTGGCAATAAGCCCATCCAAGCACACAAGAGGTTCCAATCCACTTTTTAGTACCTCACTCTTAAATATGAACAGCCAAGGGCCATGAAACCTTTCAGAAAAGCCTCTATTATAAAAATAGTTTAAATCTAAGAAATAGATAGAAGGAAACAATACAGAAACAAGAAAAGTTAAAAAGGGACTATAATATTCTCAGAGAGTTAGAAGACACTGTAGCCATGAAACAAAAATAATAGACTATTAAAAAAATACATATTCAGAGACTTAAAAAGAGCTCTTAAAAAATAAAAACAGGGCTTCCCTGGTGACGCAGTGGTTGAGAGTCCGACTGCCAATGCAGGGGACATGGGTTTGTGCCCCGGTCCGGGAGGATCCCACATACCGCAGAGCGGCTGGGCCAGTAAGCAATGGCCGCTGAGCCTGCGCGTCCGGAGCCTGTGCTCCGCAACGGGAGAGGCCACAACAGTGAGAGGCCCGTGTACCGCAAAAAAATAAAAAAATAAAAAATAAAATAAAAACATACAGAAGACAAGGAAATCTCATAAGATAGGTTGGGAGATAAGACTGAGACAATCTCCTAGTGAATAACTGGCAAAGATGTAGAAAATAGGAGAGAAAACAACTCGACTGAATTTGTACCTGAGCAGTCAGTACCATATCCACGATGTGGCAGGCAATTTCTCAGTGAATTTTTCTGTCTCTTCTACCAGACTCTAAGCTACAAGAGTAGGGCTGGTGTCATACTTTGCTCACCACTGTGCTCTCAGTACCCACCCAACTCACAACATCTGCTCAATAAATATTTGTGGAATGAATCAATGAAGCAAAACATCCATTCCCTTAAATTAATGTTATTTTAACTTTACTGGTTTACAGTTTATAAAAACTCTTCTATTTTTACATACTTAAATAACATTACAATAAAAATAATTTAAGAAAAAACTGGGGGATATTTGTAACTTTGCCCCTTAGAAAAATTACTCAAGTTTGGAAAACACTGTTCTGTTCCAGGATATAAGGCCTGAAAAGGAGGAAGAAACACGTTTACAAAGACTTTTTCAAAGGCAGCATGAGAAGGGTACAAAAATATGTGGTCAAAAAAGCAGAAGTGACTTATTTACCAACCTTTCTACTAGGATAAACTTCATGCATCACTGAAACTGGTTGTACTCACAATTTTCAACTCAGCCACTTCTGACTGGAGTCGAGGAGCAGCCCAAATCAGTGTAGACACAGATTCAGCCAGACCAGAATCTAACTCCCTAATTAAGGTAAAAAAAAATAAATAAAATTTAACATTCTTTCAAACAAACAAAACCCCGTCATCTGTATCCCATACTTGATAGCCTCTAAGGCAATTTCACAAATCTCACTGGATTCTCACAATAACTCTAGGCTTCAAGCCATCACTGTCATCCTATTTTGGAGGGGGAAACACAAACAAGTAACAAGCCCAAGGTCACAAAGTCAGAAAATGGTTGAGCCAAGACTCAAACTTAGGCCTCTTGATTTCAGATTCCAAATTTTCTTTTCACCAGTTGTTTACATTGAGATCAAGCCTTCAAGTGAATAGCAGGAAGAATGTTGTTGGGTATGTGAAGTGGTAGTCCCTTAGTGCTATCGCCCTATGTGTAGGAAGAGACCAGTATTACTACTCCTTTCTCAAATTCCAGAGGTGATTTGACTTAGGTCTTCAAATTAAAATACCTTACTTCATTACAGTTATACAAGATGAAAAAGTTCTAGAGGTGTGCTGAACAACACTGTGCCTACAGTTAAACAATACTGTATTGAGTGCTTTAAAATGTTTAAGGCAGATCTCATGTTAAATGTTCTTATCAAAAAAAGGGGGATACAAGGAAATTTCTGGAGGTGATAACTGTTTTCTAACTTGATTGTGATGATGGTGTACAGGTGTATGCCTATGTCCAAACTCGTCAAATTGTACACATTAAATATGTGAAGTTTTTTCCTAAATAACTATACCTCAATGAAGCTTAAAAAAAAAAAAAAAAAGACAAACCAGCTTACTTCATAGACTGGATGAGGCCAAACCGAGCCAGCAGCAGGTCACAGTACAGCTCCAGGATCTCCATGGCCTCCACAAGGTAGTCTTCCCGAATAATGTGCTCCACTCGGATTCGAGCTCGTTCATCTTTCCCAGCAGCCAGATAGTCAGCAATCTCCTTCCTTGCTTTCTGGGCCAGTTCCGCTAAAGCACAAATCCCACTCCAGTCACAAAGTAGTAGTATACTGGGCCCTGGCCTGCAGGCAGACATCCACCCCAAAACAGAAAAGTGGGTGTTTCTACTATATCCTAGCTCACCCTCCCTTAGCAAATTTAGTCTCATCTCATCTAGTCTAGAATTTGCTACCTCGTCTAGATGAGAATATTGTTTGTGTAGCCAGAAATTTCCACCTATGGAGTCACGTTACCTATTCCACAGCAAGAGTATGTTCCTTTCCCTGCAACAAAGTCATTCAGTCTAACTAGTCACAAAGGACAGCAGAAATGTATCCAAAACCTAAAGGATATGGGATCCTTAAGACTTCATAGTGCTAGCCTGAAAGAGCCAATATTGAGGTGCTAGGACTCAGTGGTGTATTTTGGGAAAGAAAATATAATGCAATCATGCATAACTCACTTTTTTTTTTCTCCAATAGTTTAAGACGGTTTATGACTAATCTCAAATTGACTCGTAAACGCTCAGCTTTAAATCCAGAGCCCAGCATGCTGTGCTATTCCTCCTGGAAAAAGATAAGAAGCACAGTGACTACTTTCAAGTTAAAATTAGTTCAGGAACTAAGACCAAGTTAGAGGGTGGATTATTTGACATTATAAACCAGAGTAGTTTTCTAATACAGGTAAATAACATGATCTGACTCACAGTTTTTAAAGGTCATTTGGCTGCTGGGTGGACAACTGATTGGGGGAGGATAATAATGGAAGCAAGAGAACCAAGAACAAGGCTATTACAACAGTCCAAACAAAAAATGAAAATAGCTTAGACTGGGATGGTTAGCAGTGGTGATGGTAGAAGTGATTGGATTTGAGATCTGTTTTGGGCACAGAGATGAAAGAACCTGGTGATGGATAAAATGATTATCTATCTCTGTACTGGTGTAGGGGTGGGGTGATAAAAACAAAGAAGCTGAAAGTCCTCCTACTTCTCCCCCCAAAAAGATAAGAGGTAGTAATAAGAAAAGATTATCAAATTTAGAACTAAATTCAAAAATATCATCACCTTAATTCCTCAAATCCTCCTACTAAGTCTTAGCCTTTGGAACAAGCTACTGCCCAAGATCACAGAAATATCATTAACATCTACCCACCTACAAAGAAATATACAAAGAGGTAAAAAAGTTAAAAAAAAAAAACTGCTCTATAAAATTCGACAACAGGGATAAACAACAAGGTCCTACTGTATAGCCCAAAGAACTAAATTCAATATACTATGATAAACCATAATGGAAAAAATATTTTAAAAAAAAGAATGTATACATATATACAACCGAATCACATTGCTCTACAGGAGGAATGAACACAACACTGTAAACAACCATACTTCAGTAAAAAAAATTTAAGAACAAAAAGCAAAATAAAATAAAATTCGACAACAGAAGGCTATTATTTACTAAGACTTTTACTGAACAGCAGAGTTAAAGTCAACAAAACCACTCCCTCCACCCATAAGACTTAAGGGTATAACACTGTGCATTGACCACTGTGCACTCTGTATCAAGACAGCACTATTTCTCTCTATTAATTATGGACCTGAACTTCAAAACATGTAATATCCAAACAAAAGCTAGGCCTAACAAAGTAACCGAAGGACAGACAAACCAAAAAACATACCCAGTGTAAGGACAAACACTAGGAATAGTATGTCTGCCTGTGCATAAACCACTAACAGAAAACATCAGATGTATTTTTCTTTTGTGAAACTGCCTGCAGAATCCTTTATACTTCATTTAATAATTAACCCAAGTCCCAGTTTACAATGGTAAATATCTGGGATCCATGATAATACTAAATTATGTTCAATCCACTTAACAAATATTTGCTGATTATCTCTATGACAGACAATGGCTAGACGCTGGAGATAAAAAAATTTAGAAGGCACAGTCCTTGTGATCAAAAGAACTTAAATTCTATTGGAAAAAAAACAGCTAAGAATATCTGGCAACTACATTACTATTTGCTAAGAACTAGAATTCTAGAGTAGTACTCAACTGGAAGTGATTTTGCCTAGAGGGGACATTTGGGAATGACTGGAGACATTTTGGTTTGTCGTGATTTCAGGAGATGGTACTAGCATATATAGTAGGCATACAAGGATGCTGCCTACATCCTACAATGAACAGGACAACACCCCCGCCCCAAACAAAAAAAAATCCAGCCCAAAATGTCAATAGTGTCAAGATTAAAAAACCTATTCTAGAGAAAAGACATGCAACCTGCTCAGGGATGTTACAGAATTCTTTCTAGGAGAAGGAAAAGCCTAAGCCAAGTCCTGAAGGACAAGCAAGATATTCGTAAGGTAAAAAGAGGGTGTGACTATCCTGGGCAGAGGGAGTGATGTGTGTAAAATCCAGGTACTAGAAAGAACAAGAAGTTTTGTGAGAAACACAAGTTCAGTACAGCTGAAGCATGGTATTAATTACAGCTTATGTCACATGTCTCATAATCCTAAATTCAAAACTTCAATTCAGGGCTTCCCTGGTGGCGCAGTGGTTGAGAGTCTGCCTGCCGATGCAGGGGACATGGGTTCGTGCCCCGGTCCAGGAAGATCCCACATGCCGCGGAGCGGCTGGGCCCGTGAGCCATGGCCGCTGAGCCTGCGTGTCTGGAGCCTGTGTTCCACAACGGGAGAGGCCACAACAGTGAGAGGCCCGCGTACCGCAAAAAAAAAAAAAGAAACGAACTTCAATTCAAAAATTATTTAGATGATGTCAGGTGCTATAGTAGGTTCTGGTGCTGACTAGATCCATACAGTATTCCTGTTCTGAAGGCATTCATAACCAGAGATAGATAGGAATTAGAAAAACAGCCTGGGAAACAGTAACTAGCACTAACATTTACTCTACCAGGCACTTGCCCAAGATCAGCCAGCAACTAAGTGGTAGAGCTAAGGATAAAACCTAAGTGCATCTGAATTCAAAATCCAATTAAACAATCCTAATCATACAGTGCTACATCATTTTTGGTACTAACAATTGTGATACAATATATATTTTTAACCCCCTTCAACAAATATTTATTGAATGCCTACTATACTGTGACAGGCCCTGGAGATAATATTGGTAAGGAAAAACAGACACGGTTCCTGCCCTTATGGAAGTTTATAGTCTAGTTAGAGAAACTTATCACATCAGTAACTAAAATAACAACTGCAGTAAGGGCCACAAAGAAATAATGGTTCTCTGGAGTTTATTATTATGGGATTTGAATTCTTCAGTGGATACCATCTCATAGATAAAAGATAACAATACTGGGGGTCTGATACAGTTATGACAGAAAAACATCAAGATTTCTCGGTAGTTCTTAAGTAGTCTATAATCATCAGATGCCGTCAATACTTGCAAACAAAATATTAGTCATATCTGTACTTTATTTTCAGAAGCCTTAAAAACATATACATTTTGACCTAGTAATTCTACTCCTAGAAACTTAACCTAAGGAAATAATCAGAGCTTCATGCACAGAATTTTATACAAAAATATTTATCATGGGGCTTCCCTGGTGGCGCAGTGGTTGAGAGTCCGCCTGCCGATGCAGGGGACACGGGTTCCTGCCCCAGTCCGGGAAGATCCCACATGCCGCGGAACGGCTGCGCCCGTGAGCCATGGCCACTGAGCCTGTGCGTCTGGAGCCTGTGCTCCGCAATGGGAGAGGCCACAACAGTGAGAGGCCCGCGTAACGCAAAAAAAATAAATAAATAAAAAATAAAAAATAAATATATACATTTATCAGCACATTTTAAGACCAAAAAATTGAAATAATGAACCATATGAATAATGAAATACTGTTCTTACTAGTTAAACAAATTATATATATTTACGATGGAATTTTAAGTAGCCACTAAAATATTTTTTAAAAAGCATTTACTGGGACTTCCCTGCTGGCACAGTGGTTAAGAATCCGCCTGCCAATTCAGGGGACATGGATTCAATCCCTGGTCCAGGAAGATCCCACATGCCACGGAGCAACTAAGGCTGTGCACCACAACTGCTGAGCCTGTGCTCTAGAGCCCACGCGCGGCAACTACTGAACCCATGCACCGCAACTACTGAAGCCCACGCGTTCTAGGGCCTGTGTGCCGCAACTACTGAGCCCACGTGCTGCAAATACTGAAGCCCGCAAGCCTAGAGCCCATGCTCTGCAACAAGAGAAGCCACTGCAATGAGAAGCCTGTGCACCACAATGAAGAGGAACCCCCGCTCACCGCATACAGAGAAAGCCCACACACAGCAACGAAGACACAATGCAGCCAAATAAATAAATAAAAAGCATTTATTAACTTATTTATTAATGATATTAGTTTAAAAAGCATGACTATATATGCAGGATGACTCCAAATTCTGAGTTTTAAAAAAAGCACATATGTAAAGACAAAGGCTAGACTAAAAAAACAAACAAAAACAGATTTAGTTTTTCCTATATGTAAAACTCTTTTCAAATCCAAGGAATTTGAACTAACATTAAAGCTAACACTAAAAACGAAATCTACCTCAGAAAGTATATAATTCGGAATTTCTATCAAAAGACAAAGAATAATATAAATAAATTCATTTGCCTCCTTAGAAAAGCAAAATGTTAACTCATCAGTAAACATTAAGATCAACTTATCAGAATAGGTATCTAAAGTGGCTAGACACTGAAAGACACAAAAGTGTTAATGGAAGAGACAGGGAATAAGGGGGTAGCTTTAGCAACATGAAGAAACTCTGGAGGGTGTAAAGACATCTCTATTTCACATATTTGCCTAAAATGGGTCAGCATCCACAAATGCTAGTTTGGGACCATAATGAAACAGCTTGGAAAAGAAAGGAACCCAAACAATCATAAGAATAGGGACTCTGAAGAAGAAAGTGCTAAAATTCTCTGAAAGAGGAGCTTAAAAATATTTTATGCTGCAAATATAAATCGAACTCTGTGAAGGAAGCTGAAAACACTGAAGTGAGGTCTATATTTCACTGTTAATCTTTTGGCTTGGAATGTGTGGGGGAGTTTCTCTCCCCCAAAAACCCTACTGTAAACCTACTGTAGAAAGCAGATAAAAATAAACCTAAATTACTCATCTTACGATTCAGTAATAGTATTTGTTCAAATTTACAAAAATAAGTAAAATCACAGTGCCCCTTTAAAGGAGTCTAACAATCAGGGTCCTAGCTGGAAACACATAGTATCCACACCTGGGTAATGTGAGACTTTAATAAAGAGACTACTTACAGGACCTCCCTGGTAGTCCAGGGGTTAAGACTCCGAGCTCCCAATGCAGGGGGCCCAGGTTCAATCCCTGGTTGGCGAACTAGATCACGCATGCATACTGCAACTAAGAGTCCACATGCCCCAAGTAAAGATCCCACGCACCGCAACGAAGATCCCACATGCCACAACTAAGACCCAGAGCAGCCAAATAAATAAATAAATATTTTTAAAAAGAGAGACTACTCATGCAGCTCAATAACAAAAAAACAAACAACCCAATCCAAAAATGGGCAGAAGACCTAAATAGACATTTCTCCAAAGAAGATATACAGACTGCCAACAAACACATGAAAGAATGCTCAACATCATTAATCATTAGAGAAATGCAAATCAAAACTATAATGAGATATCATCTCACACCAGTCAGAATGGCCATCATCAAAAAATCTAGAAACAATAAATGCTGGAGAGGGTGTGGAGAAAAGGGAACACTCTTGCACTGCTGGTGGGAATGTGAATTGGTTCAGCCACTATGGAGAACAGTATGGAGGTTCCTTAAAAAACTACAAATAGAACTACCATATGACCCAGCAATCCCACTACTGGGCATATACCCTGAGAAAACCATAATTCAAAGAGTCATGTACCAAAATGTTCATTGCAGCTCTATTTACAATAGCCCGGAGATGGAAACAACCTAAGTGTCCATCATCAGATGAATGGATAAAGAAGATGTGGCACATATATATATACAATGGAATATTACTCAGCCATAAAAAGAAACGAAATTGAGCTATTTGTGAGAGCTAATTGACTCTAGGATAGACCTAGAGTCTGTCATACAGAGTGAAGTAAGTCAGAAAGAGAAAGACAAATACCGTATGCTAACACATATATATGGAATTTAAGAAAAAAAAATGTCATGAAGAACCTAGGGGTAAGACAGGAATAAAGACACAGACTACTGGAGAATAAACTTGAGGATATAGGGAGCGGGAAGGGTAAGCTGTGATAAAGCGAAAGAGAGGCATGGACATATATACACTACCAAACGTAAGGTGGATAGCTAGTGGGAAGCAGCCGCATAGCACAGGGAGATCAGCTCGGTGCTTTGTGACCACCTGGAGGGGTGGGATAGGGAGGGTGGGAGGGAGGGAAACGCAAGAGGGAAGAGATATGGGAACATATGTGTATGTATAACTGATTCACTTTGTTATTAAAAAAAAACAATAAAAGTGAGGTACCACATACTCATTATTAGCCCCTAATCCTATCAAAATTCCATCTTTAAAATAATATAAGTAATGTTAGTAAGGGAAAAAAATGAAATAAAATGCAGATTATTCATTTGGTTAGGGGAATAGATAGCTATATGGGAGATCAGAATCTAAAAGTGGTATTTAGAATCCATGGTAGTCAGTTTATCACTGTCAAAATTGATTTTTGCATGTAATGGAAAGAAACATAAGTTCTTGCTGCTTTTAACCCTTCTAAATGAGTCAAAAAAACCCACAAAATATATCGAGTATATTGTGCACAAATAAAGACAATGCGGGTTTGAAGGAACTTTACTGATCAATGATAGAAATATACTCTATTTCTGTAAGCCTCTCAATTAAATAATGTGAAATATTTGTGATGTACAATAAAGACATTTAGAAGAATAAAAAAAAAGACTACTTACAAAGGTGTGGGTAAGACTTAGAGAAACCAACAAAGGACAGTGAATTGTCCCAGAACCATTAACACATCTAGGCCTGAAGGGGCAAGATGAGGAAGTAGAATCTGGAGAGGGTAGCTATATGGAAAGGGCCACCAGACAGGAATCACTGGTAGAGGTATGCAGACCACTTGCAGCAACCTGGAAGGGAAGCAGCAGGGGAATAAATACCTAGCCCTCATTCCTCCTGCCAATCCATCTACCCTTCAACTGGAAGCCAGAAAGCAAAGGGGCCAACAGACACGGTACACGTGAATGAGCCTCCAGGGATGTAGATCAGAGGGAAAAGGATGGTATGTGGCTCTGGAGGAGGAAACAGAAGGCATCCAGCCCAAAGACTATTATTTTTCCACAAGACCAAAGAAGCCAGAACCTACATCTACCAAAGCAACCTCAAATTTACACTGTACTAAGACTTCAGTTAACCAAGCTAGAAAATTGAAGCTAAATCGTCTTTCTACAATAATAAGTACGGTATAGTGAATATAATTTAAGTTCTTACAACATAATCTCTAAAGTCCGTTTCAACCCTATGATTCTGCAGGACACTAAATATCCCATTGTACTGAATTATATGAAATAAGCAAAAAGGCATAGACAATTGAGATTAATCCTCAAGACATCTCTTGCAAATCTTATTTCTTAAAAGTAACGTAGGGCTTCCCTGGTGGCACAGTGGTTGAGAGTCCGCCTGCCGATGCAAGGGACACGGGTTCGTGCCCCGGTCTGGGAAGATCCCACATGCCGCGGAGCGGCTAGGCCCGTGAGCCATGGCCGCTGAGCTTGCGCGTCCAGAGCCTGTGCTCCGCAACGGGAGAGGCCACAGCAGTGAGAGGCCCGCGTACCGCAAAAAAAAAAACAGTAATGTAATCTGCACACTCATGTTCATAGCAGCATTATTCACTATAGCCAAGTGGTGGAAACAATCTGTCCATTGACAGATGAATGGATAAACAAAATGTATATACATGTGTGTATATATACACACACAATGGAGTACTAATATTAGTATACTCCAATAGTCTATGTTGTAGCACATGAGTTTCCTTCCATTGAAGGTTAAATAATACTCTATTCATCTATCAGTATTCTAGCAGTATTAGTCTATCAGTATTTAATAATATATATATCTTAATGGTAAATGTATGCATATACCTTAGGATCCAGCAATCCCATTCCTGGACATATACCCTGAAAGAAATCTGTACAGAAGACCATGAAGACACATGTATACAGATTCTGTGGTAGTAAGGAGGTGGAGGAATGCTAAGTGTCCATTACAAGAAGACAGATAAAATGTAACAGAAACATGACAGAATACTATCCAGAAATCAGAATTAATGAACTAGCTATTCTTAGAAAAACATGAATAGTCCTTAAAAAACAGAAGTAAAGAACAGGGTTCTAGGTTCAGCATTCCTTTCACTGAATGAAGCTATAAATCCTGAAGAGCACGTATGGAGCAGCTCTTTGAGAATTCTGAAAAGTAAATAATAGAAGCTGGATGGAGACCAGAATTTGATATGCCAATAACGTGGTAGTGAGTTTATCACTTTTTTTCCTCTTATATTCCCTGGCCTAGATGCAAGGCAGCCTGAAACCCAGAAGTGAACACTGATAGAGAAAGGAAGAATATCAAGAGAAGCTCTCTAGTCCTGCCTTGAGAAACCAGAAAGGGGACCCCTGGTATGGACAGAGTGGGTGAAATACACCAACAGGAAAGTCAACTCATGGAAAAGACAATCAACATACATCAATGCTGAGATTATACAGATGTTGGAATTAATTGACAAAGACTTTAAAGCAGCTACTATAGGGTTTCCCTGGTGGTGCAGTGGTTGAGAGTCCGCCTGCCGATGCAGGGGACACGGGTTCGTGCCCCAGTCGGGGAAGATCCCACATGCCGCGGAGCGGCTAGGCCCGTGAGCCATGGCTGCTGAGCCTGCGCGTCCGGAGCCTGTGCTCTGCAACGGGAGAGGCCTCAACAGTGAGAGGCCCGCGTACCGCAAAAAGCAGCAGCTACTATAAAAAGGTTGCAACAATTCAACTATATTTCAATAAAAAAAAAAATTTAAAAAAACGTTGCAACAGGGGACTTCCCTGGTGGCGCAGTGGTTAAGAATCCGCCTGCCAATGCAGCTGGCACGGGTTCGAGCCCTGGTCAGGGAAGATCCCACATGCCGTGGAGCAATGAAGCCCGTGCGCCACAACTACTGAGCCTGCGCTCTAGAGCCCACGAGCCACAACTACTGAGCCCACGTGCCGCAACTACTGAAGCCCGTGCGCCTAGAGCCCATGCTCTGCAACAAGAGAAGCCACCACAACAAGAAGCCCGCGCACCACAACAAAGAGTAGCCCCCTCTCGCAACAACCAGAGAAAGCCCGCGTGCAGCAACAAAGACCCAACGCAGCCAAAATAAATAAATAAATAAATTTATTTAAAAAACAAAAACAAAAAAAAACGTTGCAACAGGTAAGGCCAAATACTCTTGAAATGAATAACAGAAAGTCTCAGTAAAGAAACAAAAGACATAAAGAGGAAACAAACTTTTTTTTTTTAGCTGCATGGAACCCAGCCCCAGCAGTGAAAGCACCGAGTCCTAACCACTGGACCACCAGGGAATTCCAGAAGAAACAAACTTTAGAACTGAAAAATACATCAAAAGTAAGAAACTCACTGTGTGAGCTGGATAGCAGAAAGCAAATGACAGCAGAAAAAGCCAATGCACTTCAAGATAGGTCAATACTACGTATCCAATCTGAAAAACAGAGATAAAAAACATTGAAAAAAGTGATCAAAGCCTCGGATATCTGTAGAACAAACAGCAAAGGACCTAATGTTTGCACTGTCAGAATCCCAGAAGGATGGGAGAACTAGTTTGGTACCAAAAAACTTTTGAAAACTCCCCAAATTTAGCAAAAAACATAAATCTACAGACTGAAAGAGCTCAGAGAGCTCCAAAGAAATTTATGCCTGGACTCATCTTAATCAAATTGAAAACTAAAGACAAATTTTTTAAATACTGAAAGCAGTCAGAGAAAAACATGTTACCAATAGATGACCTATTCAAATAACAGATTTCACATCAGAAACAATGGAGGCCAAAAAGAAGTGCCAAAAGAAAAGAACTGTCAACCCAGAATTCTATATCCAGAGACGATATCCTTCAGAAATAAAGGTGAAATAAGTCATTCTCAGATGAGGGAAAATTAATAAGAAAACTTGGAAAACTAAAAAAAGGAAGAAATGGCAAGTATTTATATCTTGTATTACAGAAATGGCAAATATCTGGGTAAATATAATAGATGGTTCTTCTCCTGAGTCTCTTAAAACGTATTTGAGGGACACTTCCCTGGCGGTCCAGTGGTTGGGATTCCGTGCTTCCACTGCAGGGGGCATTGGTTCGATCCCTGGTTGGGGATCCTGCATGCCAAGTGGCATGGCCAAAATAAAAAAATTTGTATTTGACAGTTAAAAGCAAAACTAATAACATTGTCTGATGGTTTTTTTTTTCAATGTATGTAGATGTAATACATAAGATGACCACAACATAATAGTATTAAGGGGGGGCAGGGCAAAGGGACCTATATGTTTCTGTATTCCACAATAAGTGATAAAATACTGATTCTAAGTAAATTGTGA
Organism: Lagenorhynchus albirostris; assembly: GCF_949774975.1. Lineage (NCBI taxonomy): Eukaryota > Metazoa > Chordata > Mammalia > Artiodactyla > Delphinidae > Lagenorhynchus > Lagenorhynchus albirostris. Next base: position 45,899,526 of record NC_083113.1, read on the forward strand.
AAAGTTAAGTACATCCACTGTAATCCCTAGAGTGACCAATAAAACGTACTATATCAAAAAATAGACTAAAAAACTCGACAGATTTTAAATTTGATACTAAAGTGTTCAAATAACCCAAGAGAAAGCAGGAAAGCAGAAACAGAAATGAAAAACAAAACAAATAATAAAATGGTAGAACTAAAGTCAAATATACTAATAATTACATAATTAAATAGAAATGATCTAAACACAAAACACAGAGAATTGTAACTATGTATGGTGACAGATGTTAACTAGACTTTCTAGAATGGTTCAAAAAATGATCCAACTATATACTGCCAAGAAAAAACGCACGTCAATACAATAATGTAGGCAGGTTAAAAGTAAAGGATGAAAAAAACTAGATCACGCAAACACTAATCAAAAGAAAGCTGGAAGTTGTACCTTTCGACCCCCTCTACCCATTTCGTTACATAATTCCAGTTATAAAATAAATGAGTCTTGGGATGTAATGTACAATGTGGTGTAGTGACTGTGGTTAATACTGTACTGTGTATTCGAAAGTTGCTAAAAGAATAAATCTTTTTTATTTTTTAATTTTCTGGCTGTGCTGCATGGCATGTGGGATGTGGGATCTTAGTTCCCTGACCAGGGATTGAACCCACGCTTCCTGCAGTGGAAGCTTGGAGTCTTAATCACTGGACTGCAAGGGAACTCCCAAGAGAATAAATCTTGAAAGTTCTCATCAAAAGAGAAAGAATTGTAACTCTGTATGGTGACAGATGTTAACTAGATTTACTGTTGTGATCATTTCCCAATACATACAAATATCAAATCATGTTGTACACCTGAAATTAATAAAATGTTATAGATCAATTATATCTCAACTTAAAAAAAAAAAGCTGAAGGGGCTGAAGTGTTAAAGTAGACTTCAGCAAGGAAAACCAGGGATACAAAGGAATATTATATAATCATTAAAGGGTGAATTCACCAAGAAAATGTAGCAATACTAATAGTGAATTCAGGGAACAACAGAGCTTCAAAATACAAGAAGAAAAGACAGGACAGGACAAAGAAACAAATCCCTAATTGTAGTTGGAGACTTCAACTGTACTTCCCTCTGTAATTCATCAACTAGTAGACAGAATATCAGGATATACAAGAACTGAACACCAACTGTATCTTACTGACGTTTACATAGAACACTCCACTCAACACAGCAAAGCACAGGGAACATTCATGAATACAGACCGTATCCTGAAGTACAAAACAAACCTTAACAAATTAAACAGAACTTAAGTCACCCAAAGTATGTTCTTCAACTGCAATGGAAATTAACCAGAAATCAGTAACAAGAAAGATAACAGAAAATCTCCAAACACTTGGAAATTAAACACCATTACTTCTAAATAATCCATGTTAAAGAGGAAGTTTCAAGTGGAAATTATTTTTAAAGGTTTAAACTGTAAGAAAATGAAAATTAAAATATAACACCAAAATTTGTGGATGAAGCTAAAACAGTGCTTAGGGCAAAATTTACAACTCTAAATGCTTACATTAGGAAAGAAGAAAAGTCTCGGGACTTCCCTGGCGGTGCAGTGATTAAGAATTCGCCTGCCAATGCAAGGGACATGGGTTCGAGCCCTGGTCCAGGAAGATCCCACATGCCACGGAGCAACTTACTGAACCTGCACTCTAGAGCCCGCGTGCCACGACTACTGAAGCCTGCACACCTAGAGCCCGTGCTCCACAACAAGAGAAGCCACCACAATGAGAAGCCCGCGCATGGCAACGAAGAGTAGCCCCTGCTCACCGCAACTAGAGCAAGTCCGAGCGCAGCGACGAAGACCCAACGCAGCCAAAAATAAATAAATAAATAAATTTATATTTAAAAAAAGAAGGTAGGTCTCAAATTAGTAATCTAAGCTTCCACCACAAGTAACGATAAAAAGAGCAAAATTAACTCAAAGCAAGCAGAAGGAAACAATAAAAACAAGGCAAAAACCAATGAAACAGAAAAGAGGAAAATCAATGAAACCAAATGCAGGTTCTTTTGAAAAGAGGAAGGAGGGAGAGAGGGGGAGGAAGAGAGAGAGAGAGAGAGAGGAGACACAAATTACCAGTATCAGGATGGAAAGAGACAGATATCATTACAGATCCTACAAACATTAGAAGGGGACATTATTACTAATCTACACCTATAAATTCAACCATGAGACAAAATGAACAAATCTGTTAGAAACGCAATTTACCAAAATTGACACAAAGTGAAACTATACTCAACATCTTGTAATAATAACCTATAACGGAAAAGAATCTGAAAAAGAAGAGATATACATGTATAACTTAATCACTTTGCTGTACACCCAAAGCTAACACAACACTGTAAATCAACTATACTTCAATTTAAAAAAAAAAACAAAAACTGACACAAAGAAGTCAAAAATGTAATTGCCCCTAAACATTACAAAAATTGAATATAAAATTAGGAACCATTCCAGAAGAAAATCCAGGCCCAGGTAGCTTCTCTGTTAAACATTTAAGGAAAATTAGCACAAATATTTACATGAACCCTCACAACTCAAAAGGCTGGTATGAGGATTAAATGAAAATCTGTGGAGTTTAGGGAATTCTCTGGTTGTCCAGTGGTTAGGACTCTGTGTTTTCACTGGCAAGGGCCTGGGATCAATCCCTGGTTGGGGAACTAATATCCCGCAAGCCTTGCGGTACGGCCAAAAAAAAAAAAAAAAAAATTGTGGCATTTAGAACAGTGCCTAGAACATACGTACACAATAAGCACCATATAAACGTTTGTTAAAATAAACTCTAGGGAGTTCCCTGGTGGCCCAGAGGTTAGGAATCCAGACTTTCACTGCTGTGGCCCAGGTTCGATGCCTGGTTGGGGAACTGAGATCCCGCAAGCCAAGAGGCGCGGCCAAAAAATAAACAAATAAAATAAAGTAAAATAAAACAAACTCTAGTCAACAGACCCATACTCTGGGCTTCTCTGGTGACACAGAGGTTAAGAATCCGCCTGCCAATGCAGGAGACACGGGTTCGAGCCCTGGTCCGGGAAGATCCCACATGCTGCGGAGCAACTGGGCCTGTGCACCACAACTACTGAGCCTGCGCTCTAGAGCCTGCGAACCACAACTACTGAGCTTGCATGCTACAACTACTGAAGCCTGCACGCCTAGAGCCGGTGCTCCGCAACAAGAGAAGCCACCGCAATGAGAAGCCCGCACACCGCAACGAGGAGTGGCCCCCACTCACTGCCAACTAAAGAAGGCCCGAACGCAGCAACAAAGACCCAATGCAGCCAGAAATTTAAAAAAAAAAAAAAAAAAGACCGATACTCAAAGAAAATGTCTAATAATCTAAAGATCAGCTGATAAATAAAATTTTAAAACTGAATAGTTGATGTACAATATTATATGTTACAGATATACAATACAGTGATTCACAATTTTTAAAGGTTACACTCCATTATTAAATGGAATTTTGTATGTGTCTTAGGTTAAAATAAAATGTTAAAGGTATGCTTTGTATCTTTTTTCCCCTGCTTGAACTTTTTTGATTAACTGTTTTGACCTCATTGGAGGATTTCAACTGTATATAATCAGTATAGCTCTTCTTGAAGGCAAACACTATTTCTGAGGTTCCACTGTTATTCTCACACTGCCTTACAGTACTTAGTACAAAGCTGTCACTCATTCATCATGTTAATTAGTGGAAATTTAACTAAAAATAACATTGATTTTTAGGGGCTTCTCTGGTGGTGCAGTGGTTGGGAGCTCGCCTGCCAATGCGGGGGACACGGGTTCGACCCCTGGTCCGGGAGGATCCTGCATGCCGTGGAGCAACTGGGCCCGCAAGCCACGGCTTGAGGCCTGCGCACCTGAAGCCCGTGCTCCACAGCGGGGGACGCCATCGCAGTGAGAAGCCCGTGTGCCTCAGCGGAGACCCAATGCAGCCAAAAATAAATAATAAAAATTAATGAAATAATAATAACATTGATTTTTGAATTTCACAAACTTACAGAATCTAGTTTTGTTTTAGATTTAAGGAAAGGAAAATAATTTGCCAAAACACTTTGTCAACTTGAGTTCTGAGAATTTTCAACTTTCAGAAATTAGATTCCTGGACTTCCCTGGTTGCCCAGTGGTTAAGACTCCGTGCTTCCAATGCAGGGGGCACAGGTCCTAAATAATTACCAATATATTTTAAAAATCATCAGACTCAAAACTTATCTAATACAAAAGATCAATTTAATTACCATTTCAGGATTTTTTGGGGGGGGGGGGCATGCAGCACAGCTTGCAGGGATCTTAGTTCCCCGACCAGGGACTGAACCCGGGCCCCAGCAGTGAAAGTGCCAAGTCCTAACCATTGGACCTCCAGGGAATTCCCACATTTCAAGATTTGAAACTGTGTTTCCAAAGCTAACTACCATAAACTTTGTATCTTACATGATTAGGAATATTAATTTTAGGAATAACCTAAAAGTTAATAAACTGTTCTGGTAAACAGTTACTGTTTTATACATATATAAACATTTACACACATCAAACAAACATATATACACTACCACATACTAATATTGTCCAATACCTAATTTAAAATTCTCTTCTGATTTAGAGGTTATTCTGAGATCATTTTGTGCCTCAACATTTTTACTGTCATTCATCCACTCACCAAACATCTGTTGAGTGCTATTCTATCAAGTACTGTGCTAAGCCAACAGAGACAAGAGACATTTAAGTAAGATGTGACCCTGGTGTTTCAAGGAGTTCACAATCTAATGGGGACAAGTGACACAAAAACAACTATAAGATACATAAACAACTATAACATAAACCTTATAAAAGGATTATGAACTAGTGACTGCAAATCTACTTCTCAGTATTCTAACTACTATTTTTATTAGTGTAACACCATTATGTCACACACTGGGCAGCAACCTCATGTTCCCTTCTTGGCTCTTTCCGATTCCTCACTTTACCCCAGACCTTAACATTGGAGCAACAAACTGATCTAGTCCCTCTTTTATCACTCAGCTCCAGGAGCCTTTTAAAACTGGATAATCTCTCCATCCTGAATAAGGGAAAACGTAAAACCATGGACTGGCTCATTCCTCATTTTACCTGGGGGGAGAAGGGAAAGACTGCTGCAGCTCAGAACAGCTACCCAAATTAGTGAAGCTGCCTAGAGGCAGTAATCCTGAAAACTTAGCTAGAAATAGCAAAACAGACCCTCATGTCCTAAGAAACCAACTTTAGAGTCTTGTAGCTCCAAAAGAACCAAGCTGGGAAGGGAGGCAACAGAGTCAATAGTGGATAGAATGATATTTTGTAGTACACAGGAAAACTTCTGTATTTGAAATGTATTATTTTATTTATCCTGAATACTTCTTTCTTATAAAATAAGTAATGTAAACAGATTTAGGTATGATTTAGGTATTGCAGACATGAAGATGTGACATAAAAGTACAAGCAAGCTAGAAAGCATTTCCAAGATAATATAGTCCAATTCTTTTTTTTTTTTTTTTTTTTTTGCAGTACGCAGGCCTCTCACTGTTGTGGCCTCCCCCGTTGCGGAGCACAGGCTCCAGACGCACAGGCTCAGCGGCCATGGCTCACGGGCCCAGCCGCTCCGCAGCATGTGGGATCTTCCCGGACCGGGGCACGAACCCGTGTCCCCTGCATCGACAGGCGGACTCTCAACCACTGCGCCACCAGGGAAGCCCTATAGCCCAATTCTTAAAACCATTTCATTTACAGAATGCCAAGTTTACTGTATTTTCACACTATAATCAAATCTCCAGTGACCAAACTAATCAAGATTGAAAATTTAATAAAATAAAGGACCACAAAACCAGTAGCATCATGTATAACTCACAACGAAAGTACAGGCTTCAGAATTCAGAGACCATCAAGATTTTCTGGAAGGAGCTATAAATACTGAAATGTGTAGGCATTATAAAAGGATCTTTATCTTGTTTCTCAATAAAAGTAACATTAAAAAAATTACAAAAAATTCTTTGGGTACGGCTTCCCTGGTGGTGCAGTGGTTGAGAGTCCGCCTGCCGGTGCAGGGGACACGGGTTCGTGCCCTAGTCCGGGAAGATCCCACATGCCACGGAGCGGCTGGGCCCGTGACCCATGGGCGCTGAGCCTGCGCGTCCGGAGCCTGTGCTCCGCAACGGGAGAGGCCACAGCAGTGAGGGGCCCGCGTACCGCAAAAAAAAAAAAAAAAAAATTCTTTGGGTATACTTTTACCAAGAGTTTCTCTTAAGGCATATTTTTACAAAGTTGTTAATGATGGACTCTGATCACTAGTGAATCCTTATATCACTTAACAGCATATCTGCTACAGCCTATAGAACCTTATTTTAAACGGCTGCCTAATACCGCACTGAGTAATCATTTTTACTTAATTCCTCAACCTTTTTATATTTGCTATATAAAATAATGCTGAAGTTAGTATTCATGTGCATACTACTTTTCCTGTATTTTAAATTACTTCATTAGACTACACTCTTTTCTAGTTTTATTTTTAAATCAAAAGAGACTACACATCATTGGGAATTGATTCTGATTTTAAAGGAATGAGAGCTTAAACTAAGTAGACTAGAGTTGGGGATTCTGGAGCTCCTATCATTGAGAAGCCAGAGGCACAGGAGTAGAGGAAGAAAGAAAACAATTTGGACAGAATAACACTACTTTAAAAATGAGAAAACGTGAGAAACTGGGTGGCTTTAAAATGTAATACTAACATTGAGGTTTCAAAACAATCTTTTATCCTCTAATAAAAGGATATTACTAAGTCCTCCTATCCCAGAAGATGAGGTTCTGAAGAAGCTGTAAAAACAAAATTTCCCGTGGAAATTTCTCCGTAGGTAAAGGAGTCAAAGGGGGGGAGGGGGAGGAAACATATATATATATCAACTATTACTTTATTAAATAAATACACAACGGGGGTATAAACGAAACAAGATTGGACAGGAACTGATCGTTGTTGAAGATGGATTAGGAGGGAATTCATTACAGTCTTTACCTTTGTCTGTTTGCAATGTTCGTAATAAAAAATAATGAATACGCAAGCATAATAGAAAAACTATGACCAGCTCTTAATTTCAATCTTACTACTTCAGAGAGTGGAAGTCGCTGCCTCTATTACCTAATCATTAAACCGACACTCTTCGGTCCCGATCCCGGTAAAACTATGCAGGTCGAGTTTCAAGTCCTCTCACCTCCAGCACCGCGGAAGAGGAGCGATGAGAACAGAAAGAGGAAGGGGGGCAAGGACAGGGCTACAGGCTCCTCACTAGATTGCTCATCAGACAGGCAGGGGTCTGCGAAAGGGGGCCAAAGGTCGCTTTTTGCTTCCGCTAAACAAAAACGCAGTTTCTTCCGGGGCCCCCAGGTACCTTCCCTGGAGGCCGCCCCGCCCGGGGGGAGGCTGCCGGGCTCAGAAGCGAACAGACTCCCGCAGGCACCGGGGACACAACCTTACCGAAGTCTCCCTGGGCCAAAAGGGACCGGGTAAGGGAGTCCCCGAGAGCGCCGGCCCGGCCCTGTCCCTGTCGGGTGCCGAAGCCCAGGCCGCGGCGTTTCCGCCCCGGGGAAGTGACGCCTCGGAGCAGGGAGGACAACAAAGTTTGGCGGCGTCAAGTATTCGGGACCAACGGTGTCCAAGTTGCCTGCGGCCCTGCCACGCCCCCGGGCCCGGCCTTGGGCGGCCTTCCGTGCCACAGCCTTTCCGGCCCGACCTCCAGCCCGACCCTCACATCCAGGATCCTTCTCTTTCTCCTCACCTGCCACCTCAAGGTCCTCTGAATCCTGGGCTAGGGACTTCTAAATCCGGAGCGCAGTGTGTGGAGGAAAACAAAGATCCTTGACGCTGAAGAAGCCACACTCACCTGACCGAATCCGGACCTGAAAACGGAAGAGACAGACTTGGGGAAGAAGGCTCAGCATCCAAAATGGCGACTAACAAGCCCTCAGCACAGTGAGCACGGGCGGAGGGATCCTCGGGGCCGAGCTAGCCACGCCCTCTTTCCAGGGATTGGCTGCGCACCCTCCGCTCGGGACTCACGCCCCGAGGGCGTCCGGACTCCACCGCCTAGCTCCCTTCGGAGCTGGCGCAGCCGGGGACTACTTCCAGTGGCGGAGGCACGGACGGCAGCGGATACACGTGACGTCTCCACGTGACGTCTCCAGAGTCACCTGCTGGGGCGTTCGTTGTATTTCGCTGGTGTTTCCCCGGCTGCAGGGAGGCTGGCGGAGGAGGCTTGTTTTCCGAGTCCGCGCCCATGTTTAGCGTTGTTCCAGTATATGGAAAAACCGGCTCCAGCACCGCCTCCCAAACTCCCTGAGTTAGTCTCTGAGATTTGCTCTCGTTCCTCGCTCGACTCCGCTCGCCATGGAGGCTTTCCTCCTGCGTTTCGGTTTCTTTCATGAAATGACCTGCTGAGCAGGATTCCACCCTTCTCTGGCAGCACACAGCTCTTTATCCGACTCTAAGCACTCCTCCCTCAGGCCACCCACCCTCTCTCCTAAGCACTCTTAATACTCCTGCCCCGCTGTTTTTTTTTTTTTCCCTGCTACGCGGGCCTCACACTGTTGTGGCTTCGCAGGCCCAGCGGCCATGGCTCACGGGCCCAGCCGCTCCGCGGCATACGGGATCCTTCCGGACCGGGGCACGAACCCGCGTCCCCTGCATTGGCAGGCAGACCCTCAACCACTACGCCACCAGGGAAGCCCCTCCTGCCCCTCCCCCCGCTTTTAAACCAAATGTGATTGCTCTTGCAATCAGAATATCTACAGTATTTCTTATTTAAGATGGTTCCTCAGCACCACATCCTCTGGGAATTTACTTTATCTCTGGATTGAGAGGAAACTTTTTCATTTAGTTATCCTTGTGTTCAACTTGAAAACCATTCTCTCTGCTTAACGTTGGAAGGGGATTCCTGAGCTTTGGCTTCCAGAAGGAGGTAATCCTGCCCCCTGCTGTACAGGCTGCATCTACCAAGACCAAAATTGTGGTTTGCTAAATTGTGATGCGGTCATATGACAAGGATGGAGCTACGTGTATCCATAAGAGGGTCATATGGATTTAGAAATAACGTGTCTGTATAACCACTTTCAGTATTTCTAAATTAAAACCAGCTTTCAGAACCTCAAAATACACTGCGCTTTTTTCATTTAATATGTGGTGGATTTTTTTTTTTTGGTAAATGTGTGCATATATGAATTGAGTCCATTTTGCAATAAAGTAATAGCATCTTAAAAAAAGAGAGAGCAAATTGCTCGAATTTAAAGAGCCTTAGAAACACAACAAGCAAATGTTACCTGTGTGGACCTTGTTTAGATACTGATTCAAACCAATTTATAGTCTTTTTTTTTTTTTTTTTTTTTTTTGGCCGCACCTAGAGACAAGCGGGATCTTAGTTCCCCCACCAGGGAAGAAACCCGTGTCCCCTGCGTTAGGAGCTCGGAGTCTTAACCCCTGGACCGCAAGGGAAGTCCGCCTATAGTCTTTTATAAAGATATTATTTTAGACAATTGGGAAAATTAGATGATGGGCCAGGTATTATATGGTACCAACTAACCAAAGCATTGTTACTTTCTTAAGCATGAAAATATCATTGAGATTTTGTAAGAAGAGGTCCTTTTTTTATATATAAATTTATTTATTTTGTTTATTTATTTATTTTTGGCTGCGTTGGGTCTTCGTTGCAGCACACGGGCTTTCTCTAGTTGTGGCATATGGGGCGGGGGGGGGGGGGCTACATTTCGTTGTGGTGCCCGGGCTTCTCGTTGCTGTGGCTTCTCTTGTTGCGGAACACGGGCTTTTAGCACATGGGCTTCAGTAGTTGTGGCTCACAGGCTCTAGAGCGCAGGCTCAGTAAATCTGGAACACGGGCTTAGTTGCTTCGTGGCATGCGGGCTCTTTCCGGACCAGGGCTGGAACCCGTGTCCCCTGCGTAGGCAGGCGGATTCTTAACCACTGCGCCACCAGGGAAGCCCGAGAAAGGGTCCTTTTTAAATTGTTTAAGAAATGCATACTGGGAGGGACGAAGAGTAGCCCCCACTCGCCACAACTAGAGAAAATCCACACACAGCAAAAAGACCCAACGCAGCCAAAAATAAATAAAAATTTTTTTAAATGCATAGTGTAGGTAGGGGCAAAATTTTTGATAATTATTTAATTGGATGACAGTTATTATTTTACTATCTTCTCTCTATATATATATATATTTTTTACCTCTACTGACTTTATTTCAGCATAACCAGTTAGTTAAAAAGGAAAATTTTTCTTTTTAATTTTAAAGAGGTAGTAATAAAATGAAGGAAATTCTGACACATGCTACAATGTGGATGAATATTGAAGACATTATGGTAAGTGAAATAAACCAGTCACCAAAACACATGTACTGCAGGATTCCAGTTCTATGAGATACTTAGAGGTCGAATTCAGAGAGAGAAAGTAGAATGGTGGTTGCCAGGGGGGCTGGGGGAAGGGAGAGTGGGGAGTTATTGTTTAATGGGTACAGAATTTCAGTTTGGGAAGATGGAAAATGCTCTGGTGATGGGTGGTGATGATGGTTACACAACAATGTGACTGTACTTAATGCCACTGAACTGTACAACTAAAAATTATTAAAATGGTAGCTTTTATATTATGTGTATTTTACCACAATAAAAAAATGTTCACAGTAAAAATTTTCAAATTAAGTCTATGTTGTGGGGGAGAATTAAATAAACAGTATATATACTAATAATTAAATGCAAAATGTGGAATCTTCTACAAGAAAACTGGCTCTACATAAAAGAGACTTAAGAGATATAATAACCAAATGAAATTCAATTGGATCCTGATTAGAAAAAATAGATATTTGGGGGAACAACTTGGGAAATTTGAATATGTACTATATATAAGATACTATAGAATTATTGTTAATTTTCATTGGTGTAATAACATAGTTGAGTAGGAGAATGCCCTTATTCTTAGAAGATGCATGCTGAACTGTGTAGAACTGAAGGATCATGGTGTCTGCAACTTACTTTCATATAGTTTGGAAAACAAAAAGTGTGTGTGTGCATACTAGGCTATTATATATCTCAATGGGAAGTGGTAGTTTTCCCCCAGAAACTACCAGACTAAGCCAAGATCCCAGCAGTTAAGTATATTCTGATTCTGTTCTGCATTGAGTTTAAAAGCAGAATAAAAGGGACTGAGTTCAATACCTTCTTTTTGTTTTTTGAGGAGAGAAAAATGTTTATTGTTTTTACTAATTTGAGTATATATATATGTAGAGTATAATGAAAGAAAAGCCTGTGTAACACTCCCCATGCCATTATTAATTTTTAGAATATTTTATTCCAAAATTTTATTTATTTAAAATTTAACACAAATAGGATAATATACATTCTGTTCAGTAAACCTGCTTTTTACACTTTATATATTCTGCGTATCTTTTTATGTCAATACATATAGATCCACATTATCTTTAACAATGGAAGAAGTTATATCATTATTTAGCCAGTCTTTTATTGATATTTAGGTAGATTCCAATATATTCTGTAATATGCCATTGTGAATATCCTTCTAAGAATATCTGTGCATATTTTCAGATTATTTCTTAAGGACAGATTCCCACAAGTGGTATTGCAAGTTTAGGGAGTATACATGTATGAAATTTTGATACCCATGTTATTTATGGGTTGAATTGTACCCCACAGATACATGTGTTGAAGTTCTAACCCTCAGTGTCTCAGAATGTGACTTTATTTGGAGACTTTGTTATGGCAGCACATGCAAACTAGCAAAACCAATCACCAGACTTCTCTCCCAGAAGGTTCTATGACTTTATCCTCCTAGTGTCCAGCTCCTCATACTCCCCAACTGCAGGCATTATCAACCTTTCTAATCCTTTTGAAACTAAGCAGTTATTTTAATTTGTATATCTTTCAAAATTCGTAAGATTTGCATATCTTTGAAAATTAGTAAGATTGACTCTCTTGTAAATAGCGCTCGTGATAGTCTTCTGCCAATTGCAGATAAACTTTCAAAAATAATTTTTAAAGTACGGCATAAATATGGCAAAACACACACACACACACACACACACACACACACAAAACTGAAAAAGATGTACAATGAAAATTAAGTCTCCTTCCTCAGACCCTTAGTCCTTCAGTCCCTTGCTCTAGAAGTAAAATAACCATTGCTACCAGATTCTTGTGCCTTTGAGCAAGTTACTTAATCTCTCTGTGCTTCAGTTTCTTCATTTGTAAAATGGGAATAATATCACCTACCCTAATAAAGTTGTTAGGACAATTAAATGTGTTAATTATGAAAAACTCTTAGAACAGTGTCTGACAATGTTTAATGCTATCAAAATCCTTCCAGTGATATTATCTACATGTATAACTATATGTATAAATATGTCTTTTTTTTACACATATAGTAGCATACTATACATACTACAGTTGTCTCTCAGTATCAGCAAGGGATTGGTTCCAGGATCCCCCAAGGATACCAAAATCTCAAGTCCCTTGCATAAAATGCTGTAGTTTTTGCGTATAACCTATGCACATTCTCCAGTATACTTCAGATCATCCCAATACAACGTATGCTATGTAAATAGCTGCCAGTGAGCAGAAAATTCAATTTTTGCTTTTTGGAACTTTCTGGAATTTTCCTTCCCACTGGTTTCAATCCGAGGTTGATTGAATGCATGGATGTAGAACTGTCCGATATGGAAGGCTGACTGTATACTGTAACTTGTCTAGTACTATAACTTGCTTTAAGATACATATCTCAGAGACTTTCATATCAGTAGTTATCAATAATTCTCATTCTTTTAAAGAGCTGCATAATATTCCACTGTATATGTGTACCATAGTTTTAAAGTACTGTTCTATTGATGGCATTTAGGTTATTTCCAGTATTTTGCCTATATAAACAATGCTGCAATGACTAGATATTTGCCTATATGGATTGTACGAATTGGGTATAAATTCCTAGAAGCAGAAGAACTGGTGACAGGGTAGGTATATCTTTAATGCTGATAGATATTGCCAAATCACCCTACAACGAGGAAGTATTGTTTTACACCACCACCACCAATGTATGAGAGTTTCTATTTCCCCATGCCCTCAGTAACACAGTGTGTTTAGATAACTTTTGGAATCCTTGACATTATTGCACCCTTGAACAAACCATGAAAGTAAAGACGAGTGAAAAGTGTCATTGAGTCCATGTCTTGCTAAAAATGACATGATTCATTTAGAAAAATTGCTTCCAACTCAGTAGTTTCTTGGATTCAGCAATCATCACCTGTGTCCTGTCCCATCTAGTTATTTAGATCCGATAACATATCAATGTGAACGGTACCACAACCAACCAATTATTCAAAACAGTATCTCTATCCCTGGCTGAATAGACCAGTTTCAATCAAAGCTAAACATAATCCAAAGAAACAAACTGACTCACACTGTTTCACTTGAAAATCCTGTTTTGCTCTTAGGATAAAAATTAACACAAAACATTCTTTGGTTAACTAACCAGTAACTCTTTTTTATGTACACAATTATAACTAGTGGCTGTAACTAAAACCTGATATAATACTTAAACCCAATAATATAAGAGTCTTACAAGCCTGTAGGACAAAATTAGTCAGGCCTGTTTTTGTACAGCCCTTCCAGATAAGAATGTTTTTTTTTACATTGTTAACAGGTTGTAAAGAAACAAAACCAAAAAAGGGAAGAACATGTGACAGAACCCTTATATTGCCCACAAAGCCTATTTGTAAAGGGCCAAATATTTGCTATTGGACCCTTTACAGAAAAAGTTTCCTGACTCCTGCAATAGAAGAAAGTATTACACATTGTGTGAGAGAGAAGGGAAAGATGATGGGCATTGAGTAATTTGCCTTTTTTTTTTTTAAGTACTAACATTTAGAAAGGGGAAAGTCTCAGAAAGCTTTTAGTCTAGAAATTATAGAATGAAATAGAAACTTCTCTGGCTATCTTCCTAAGGCCTAGAAAAAAATCAAGAGCATTTTTTAGAGCACCTATGAAATGATTCCTCAGAGAACTTATTAACATCAATAATTAGGGCTATATACAAATATTAAACATCTCCATGGCATTTTGCAATTTACAGGGCACCTACAAGCACATGACCTCAGTCTGAGGCTCACAACATTCCTGTGAAGCAGCTGTAGGTCAGAAATGTCTATTAGTTTTTACAGGAAGAAAGTGAAGCTTAGAGCTGTAAAGTGAGCAATCCAAGATCAACAGCAATAAATGCCAGGATCAGATCTTGAACCCAGATCTTGAGACTTGACATGATATAATTTTCATATGTCCATATTTCCATAATAATTTGCATCCTGTTTTACCTTCAATGTGTGTATATTGAATTTATCAACAAATAAAAAGAAAAATGCATTAAATCACAGTTATAAACTGTGATTTGATCTGATATGGGTTCACATATCAGGTCAAAAGAGAGTTCTCAAATCAGATTTTTTTCATGACATTTATCATGATTGCAATCATCCTAGAAAACGTAATTTTTCCTTAAATGAATTCAAAGAAATGAAAACTTATAACTCTAGATTCTAAATATAAGCTCAAAAGTTTATGGGCTTCCCTGGTGGCGCAGTGGTTGAGAGTCCGCCTGCCGATGCAGGGGACACGGATTCGTGCCCCGGTCCGGGAAGATCCCACATGCCTCGGAGTGGCTAGGCCCGTGAGCCATGGCCACTGAGCCTGCGCGTCCGGAGCACTCCGCAACGGGAGAGGCCACAACAGTGAGAGGCCCACGTACTGCAAAAAAACCCAAAAAAACAAAAAAGGGTGAATTTCATGGTAAGTGAATTATATCATAATAAATTTTTAAGCGGAGCTCTTTAAATTACCCTACCAATACTGTTGTAATGTAAAGCCCTAACAGGGTCTTGGTAGGAGCCAATAAATATAAACCAGAGGATATTTCAAGGGAAAGTTAAGATACTTAAAATGGCAAAATAATTGCATAAATCCATGAGTAGACCGGAAAAGTAGAAATAAAAAATGAAGCTGAAAAAATTCCATGATTAAAGAAAAAGTCTTGTAGCTCCAGAACAAGTTTAGGTGAGAGCAAAAGTAAACTAATTCCTTATTTAATAATTTTTGCCTTATTTGACTATAACCCTGAATCACAACACCTCAGAGGCATTTCTAGGACACATGAAGGTTTTAAGAATAGCATTATTATGATCCCATTTTATTTGCAGCTCAAGGAGATGAAACAAGACGCCCAGTATTACACATTATTATTTGATGAAGCCAAGAAATTTCACTGGAGGCTCTCTCCTAATACTTTACCTGCTAGCTATTGTCATGTTGAAAATGTCAACTACATCAACTTTAAAGTGACATAATAAAGCCATCTTTGTATCCCTCAGTCTAAACTCATCAAGAATTACTGTTAAGTACAAAAGCCAGTGCTTATTCCAGCTTGCATTCTTACACTGACTAAAAACCTTCTGATTGGTTGAGAATATTCCATTTTCTGGCTACCTACCCAAGAATTAAAATTTTAAATGAAATTTAAAAGTTTCCTTAACTGAAGTTAAACAATAATAATTCCTACCTTGGGCTTCCCTGGTGGTGCAGTGGTTGAGAATCCACCTGCCAATGCAGGGGACACGGGTTAGAGACCTGGTCCGGGAGGATCCCACATGCCACGGAGTGGCTAGGCCAGTGCGCCACAACTACTGGGCCTGCACGCTAGAGCCCGCGAGCCACAACTACTGAAGCCCGTGCGCCTAGAGCCCGTGCTTGACAACAAGAGAAGCCACAGCAGTGAGAAGCCTGCGCACTGCAACAAAGAGTAGCCCGCGCTCGCCGCAACTAGAGAAAGCCCGTGCACAGCAATGAAGACCCAACGCAGCCAAAAGTAAATAAATAAAATAAATTTATTAAAAAAAGAATAATTCCTACCTCATATCCCAGCCACAAAGAATAAATGAATCAATGAATGAGCCATTTACCACAGAATTGTGAAGGACCAAGATCCTCTCACATTAAACACAAGATGCAGACAATGATATCATCTCGTTAGAGATTTCTGGAAAGGACATTTTGCAAGAGCGCTTTATGCAAATACCAAGACTTGTTGCTTTATAAGCAATGATCAGCATCCTCATTAGCTCCACTGTTGTGGGGCCAGTGATCATAAGGGATGTTTACATAACTCTTTCATATATTCATTTTACTTAATCAGCACAACAACCCTATGAGAGTAGAGACCAGGAATTATTACATTATTAACCATTTTACATTTTTAGGAAGCAGGGATTCAGAATAGGGAAGTGACTTGCCCAAAGTAACCAGGCTGGTCAGCTGCAGACTCAAAGCTGGATCCTCTAATGTCAGATCCCATCTTTCCACCGCATGCCCTACTTCTCCAAGTGAGCTATGTCAAAGGCAGGCTTAGGCATTCTACAAGACGAGAGAATTAGAGGAAAGGAAGGAAAGCGTTGAGGAAATAGAAAGGGACAACGAGAGGGGAAGGAGGTGTTTTATTAGGAAGTGAGTCTAACCACTTTCAATTGCCCCAAATGCCCCTTAAGTGGCAACAGTGCCACAAGTTATCCTTCTCTAAATTAATTCTATGCCCCAGGGTCTACAGCTACTGTTGTTTTATTAGTTGAGAATCATGTTGGAGACTTACATGTCTAAAACGAAGCTAAAGATTTTTCTCCTCTGAGGTTCTGACAGCCGAACTTAGCCCCTCCCACAAAGGTCCGTGGCCCCTAGACCTCGGTCACATTAAACGCCGTGGGGACCGAAGAAACCGTGCGATGTGGGGAAATGAAGGGAAGAGGGTTTGGGTTGGGGGAAGGGGAAGAGGTTGGGCTAAGGAGAGGGGGAGCCTGCGGTGGAGCTGTGGTTGGGGGATGTGGGCTTTTGTGGCTGAACTCGAAGGTGGGGTAGGAAACTAGGATCAGAGCTGACAGTCAGGGTAGAGTTTAAAGGTTCAGGAGAGCATAGGGGAGCTGAGGAGTTGACAGGACCAGAAATAGACCTAGGAGGGTGCGAGGCTCGGTGGTCTCCATGGCGCGAGAAACGAGGCGAGGCCCCTCTCGAATGTCTGTGATTGGATGCTCCCTTAAGTCCTGCTTCCCAGGACCCCTCTCCCCTTAAGCCCCGCCCATGCCTCCGGGCGCGCGCCTGGGGAGCGGGGAGGGGGACGAAGCTTGCGAAGGGGGGAGGAGGGGATAGGAGAGACTCGTGCACGCGCCCCACTCGCTGCGGGTGCGCGAGCAGCGCGCTCCCGCCGCCCGCGTCGCCATCTTTTCCCCCTCCGTCTGTCTGTCTGCTTTTGGCTTTGTCCGTCTGCAGCGCCGCCCCTCGGCTCCCCGCCACCAGCTCGGCCCGGAGCTGCCCTCTGCCAGCCGGGGCCCAGTCCAGGAGAGCCCCGGCCCGGCCGGCCCGAGCTGCGGCCCAGGGCCCATTGTCCGGGGGTCCGTCTGTCCGGAGGCGGGGCCCAGGGACCCGGAGCGCCGCGGAGCGCCAAGGCGCCGGGTAAAAAGACCCCCGACTCTTTCCCTCCGGGACCAGGCTGAGGATGCAGGGGCTCCTCGCCCCCTCCCTTGGTCGCCGGCTGTCGGTCCTTTTGTCAGTCTGTGTCTCGGGAGGGGAACAGGGGCTCGCTCTGGCCTGGGGGGCGGGGGCCGCCTTGGCTCTGACCCTCCCCCTGCCCCGGGTTCCCGCGACGAGGCCGGACCGGGCTGGCTCCCCACAGCGGCTGTTCCACTTTCCGTCCCTCTGGAGGTCTCGGGCGCGGGAGGGGCGTCCGCGTCGCCGCCCTCCCCGCGTGGGCCCAGGTCGGGCTCAGCCGGGCAGCGCCGGGACGGCCCGGGCGTCTGACAGGCTGGGCTGGAGCTGGGGGAAGGGGAGGATGGGCGTGGGGGCGCCGACCCGGGTGTCAGTCCCGAGTCGCCTTCTCGCAGAAGGGCTTCTAAATTTAGATTTCTGAAAAGACTGTATTGTCTGAGGGTTTGTCTGAGCCGCCTCGGAAGACCTCTGGCTCTTGTCTGATAATTCCCGGGAATCTACCTGTGCTCATGCTTCAGGAAGCCAGAGGGACCGTCTCGGCTGGTTATACACCCGGGAACAGGGTGAACTGTGAGGCGGCTACGTGACCAGCTTTCTTGTCCTCTCCTTTTTGGCAGATACAGATACCGGGGATTCAGGCGAGTTTACTTTGCTCCGTGGGAACTGCACCAGAGCTGGAGGTGGGAGTGCACCCTCTTTTCTTAAAGCTTGGATTTCACCCGTATTTTCTTGCTAAAGTCTGTGGTGTGTCCTGGAAGCTGCAACCTAACACCTGTGGGAGAGCAGGGACAGTGTTAAGGGGAGACGTTGGCCCCGCTCCCAAGTATTCTTAACCTCATTCTAAAGATGGACAAAACTGGGCTTCTCTGGTGGCGCAGTGGTTGAGAGTCCGCCTGTCGATGCAGGGGACACGGGTTCGTGGCCCAGTCCGGGAAGATCTCACATGCCGCGGAGCGGCTAGGCACGTGAGCCATGGCCGCTGAGCCTGCGCGTCCGGAGCCTGTGCTCCGCAACGGGAGAGGCCACAACAGTGAGAGGCCCACGTACCGAAAAAAAACAAAAGATGGACAAAACTGCCTCCCTTTTTAAATAGAATCCCTTGTAGACCTGAATCTCACCGGTTACCTTTCTTCCCATCCTGTTTTTCTTCCAGATGGTGATGTTCGGGCTATCCATTTACATTTTTGTATCGGTTTCAGATTCAGGCTTGGGAACTGAGGCAGTGTTGAAAGTAAAACTGAGTTAGTGAACTTTACGGCAACGTGTCTATGAATTTTATTAGCTTTTACTGCTATAAAACAATTGTTTAACCTCTGAGATCTTGTTGTGCAGTCAAGAATGTTATCTGCTAGTGCTAGTTTTTTATTGTTAATTACATAATTAATTAACTTACTTATTTTCAAGAGTCCACGACCCCACAGGCTTTCTTTTTTTGAGGGAGGAAGAGTATTTGCTTATGTTTTCCCCTTAATCCCTCAGGTGTGAAGTCCCATTGGGTACCATCTGGTTGGTTCCCCATTTGGCCACTAGGAGGATTGTGAGATGCAGTGGACACTGGTGCTTTAAATATGCCAGATGTTGATTTCTGTTTCTGACTTGTAGCTTTAGTATTGAGCTGTTGCCTCACCAAGATGATCTGAACAGAGCCTGTGTCATATTATTTGGCCTTCATTCAGAAGGATCTTTATTACCTTTATCTCACAGTTTCAATTTCTGATCTTAATAGGAAGAAAATTTAAAGATTAGTTAAGGTTTCATTTTCTTCCTTATACAATAGAGAGCTATAGCTCTGCAAATTTTAGAAAAAAAAATGATAGGCAACCTGCATTTCATTCAACTTTCCACTTTGTGATTCCACAGACTTATAGGAAAAGATCCAAAGTGTAATATTCATTCACTGCTTCAATTTGTAAAATAACTACTTGATTAGAAAGAAATGATCTACACAAACAAAACTTAGAGAACACGTTTCATTAGCTTTAGCACTCAACATACTACCTTAAAATTGATTTTTACTGTATACATTTGGAGTTTGTTGTTTTTTTTTTTAATTAAAGGTCTGAAAAAGAACTGTGTTTGATATGCAGATATGATAGAAGACTGCCTGAAAGCTGCTTCCTTTGCCACTTCCTGTGGAGGCCTGTCTTTGCCATTTGCGGTTTCTTTCTTCTTTTGGTAAGGGGAGGCAGGATCTGATTACAGGTCTGAGGTCCTTTCTAGCTACATAGAGGAGTTAGTTGGCATAACAGGAGGTGAGTCTTCACTAACTGGAGTGCAAAGTGTAGATGGTAGTAAGTAGCCTCTCATAATGCCTCTTAAGGCAATAAACTACAATTTTATATTTGCTTATTAGTGTGAGTACAATTTGAGAAGGCAGGAACTGAAAGAAAAGTTAGAGGGTGACCAGATCCACGTTCTCATCTTTGGTAGGAAAGAGAATATCTCCTTTTAATCTATGTCTGTTTATTCACTCTGTCTTTCAAAGAAAATTCACAGCTTCCACTACTAATTCGTTTCGGACTCTCTAACAACACTTAATGCTGGGAAAGCCTTTCTTATAACTAACCAGGAACCTCTAGGCTTAAGTATCTGTTCTCTCCTATTTCAGGGAAGCAGGTGCATGTCTCTGCAGCACTTCTCATTTGGGGACCTTTTCTCTTTGTTCTTCCCACTCTTTGCTACAAGAGGCTGGATTGAGAAGAGGCACTAAAGTTATTAACTTTGACCACCACTCGGGAGCATGTGAGCAGGGTCAGGTTGATGTTCCACATTGAGGTATTGAATTAGTACCCAACAATGTGTATGGCACCTGGCTCTTCTGGTAAAAGCCCATCTTCAACAGGAAGTCTGATTTGCTTTAGTGCCCTGTCATCCACAGTGCCTAGCACTGTGCCTGCATCCCTAGGTAGAGGCTCTATTTCCCATGTTTCATTTACAGATGCCCAGAAGTTTTGAGATATTTCTGTCTCACAGGGATGTGGTGCCTTCGTCACCTCTAGGAGAGATAACTTCTTGAAAAAAACATCTGGAGGTTCTCATTGGTGCAGATTGCAGGGCTTGACTTCCAGAGGGCATGTGACATATGAGCTGCCACCCTGTTTAGCTTCCTTTGCTTCCTTTTACAATTCATGAGGGTTATCCCTTTGAGCCTATGGTGCTTCTAACGCTGGTTGCCTGAGTTTTTTTGCTTCCTTTTCTACCCTCTGAGCTTGATCATGAACACTTAACAGTATTATGGATTCCAGAGTTGGATTTAGAGTGGAATTCTCTAAATCCTTTGGAATTCTCTCTGAAACTTCTTGGGACCTTAAAGTGTGCTAGAGATTTATTCATTTCTTTCTTTCTTTAAGAAGTTCAATGATTTATAACTGGTGAGTTTTATATATACTCAAAAACTATTTTTAAAAGTCTCTCATCTTTTAATTGTGTATAATTTATGAGCAAAATGACATGTGCTAACATTATCCTTTTTTTTGTAGGTCAGCACCTTGCAAGGAGGTAGTAACATCCAGTTGTGAAACTGGGAAAAGCCAGAGCTCTTGGATCAGGGAAACATGTCCCGTCGGAAACAGACAAATCCAAATAAAGTTCACTGTGAGTACTGGGCTTTTTATTCTGGAACCTGAGAACCCTGAGGGTTGGAAAGGAAGTGTAATCTGAATTTAGGTGATCGACTCACACTAATTTGTGAAGAAAAAAGGGTTAAAGGTGTCAAACATGATGGATTTAAAGTGTTTCTATGCTGGAGGAGGTCTTAGAAACCTGTCTTAGGAATAGGTGCTCTTGATTCATCCTTAGTATTCACATTAACAAACATTTATAGGATTCCTACTCTGTGCAAAGCCTTGTGCTAGATGCCAAGGCCGTAAAACAATATAAAGATATATAAGACTATAACGTAGCCACAGATATATAGATAGATAGATAGATGGGCATATAGCAAGATAATATATGCTAAGTGCCAAATAGCGATGCTGCAGACTGTGTGTACTACAGAAATTAAGAGGAGGGAGAGGGACTTCCCTTGCGGTCCAGTGGGTAAGACTGTACTTCCACTGCAGGGGCCACGGATTCGAGGCATGGGTTTGATCCATAGTCGGGGAACTCAAATCCCACATGCCCTGAGGCCAAAAAAAAAAAAGAGGAGGGAGAGAGCTCCATGGACTGAGATAGCCAGGGAATGCTTGATGGAAGAGGCCTTAGACTATGAACTTGAACTGGACCTTGGAAGGTAGAAAGTGGATTCTTTAAAAAAAGAGGAAAGGAGAGGTAAAATCAGGTAGGGGAAAGCAAAGAAACAAAGAGGGAATGCACGTGGTATGCTCAGGGGCCAAGGAGACTTTGTATGAAGCAGAAGTTGCATTTTGTCCAGAAGCCATAGAACATGACGTTGGAGACATTTAACTCTGCATTGTAGAGGCCCGAAGGCCAGGCCAAGTTCATGCTTCACCCTGACTGTAAGGAGCTACTGAAGGTTTTCAAGCAGGGAGAATGGAGTGACATTCAGAATACAGTGTTTTGGGACTACAAAATAGTGTGTGGGATGGATCACATGAAGAAGAGACTGGTAACAAGAACCAGCTATGCACTATTGCCTTGCATTATTTCTCAGCAGGTTCATATATATGTTTTATTTTAGTAATTGGATTGTAAATTTCTGGAGGGCAGACACTATGTCCCATATATAATTCCTGCTATCCCTCTCTACTTCTAGCACTGCTCATAGTGGGTTTTCAAAAGTGCCTTATTAAATTAACACTAATATATCTATGTAGATTTGAGACAATTAACCAGTTTCCTATGATCTGGGGAGATAAGCATCCTCATTCAAATGTAAAAAAGAGACAAATAGCTCCGTGTTCTTATGGAGGACTGACTACAGCAACATTTGAAGGGAATTCAGTGGTATAACATATGAAAGTTTTTTGTTTTTTTTTAAGGAAAAAAACCTACATTTGAGAGGATAGATCAGTCATGGAGTTAATATAAGAGGACTAAAATTTATTAAAAACATACCATATGCCAGACAGTATGTACCTTATTTTATTTTATTGGGTAATTTCAAAAGTAGGAGAGAAAACAGTAGGTTCAGAGGAATTAAGAGGACTTCAGCATTTTATAGATTAAATGAGATTAGGGTAGCAAACTTTCATATACAATTAATTCTTCAAGTCCTAGAAAAGTTTTATAAGACAGCGCAAGTTGGATACTTCTAGGAGTGTATTCTGGAGTAGGTGGATATGGAAGGCTGCCTAATATAAAGGTGAGTGGTTCAGGAAAGATTTAGAAACTGCTGCTAAAACAGTGAAATTTAGTGGGCCTGAATGTGACGATTTTCAAGAGAGATAAAATGAAGTATCTCTACCATAGGTAATACAACACAGAGGTTCAGAAGGATTGTCTTCTCCTCTCTGGTTGAAGGTGGATATTGAGAAGAGACACAGATGTGACCCCAAGAAGGCAGGGCAGGAAAGGAACTCTTAGTAGAGTGATGGGTTCACAAATAAGGCAATCACTGGAGTTGGTCATTTACCTCTAAAAGCCACCTGTCCAAAGAGACCGAGGAAAGTAGCTGGTGGGGATGATAGTATGATCAGGTAGGTACAGGGAAGCCAGTAAATGCTTGTGTGGCCAGTGCCTGCGCCCACATAGCATAAGTCGATAGCTGCATCTCCTCCCACCGTAATCAGTCAAAGCCAAGATGAGCTGGTACTGGAGTTGGAAAACAGATGGACAAACAGACCACAGAGAAGGAGGGAATATCATATCCGCAGCTGCAGAAATGCAGTTTCTAGAGTTGAGCTAGTGAAGCTTGTAGTATTGTGGTGGAGCGGGTGGGACTTTGCAGTGGTGACCATTAAGAGGGCCGTGAACAGAAATGTTCGGTGCAACTAAAAAGCAGACCCGCAGGGAGGGGCTGTTTTCAGTGATGCATTTGGGCAGGGAATTGTGAAGGCATCTCACATGATGGACTAAGAAAGAAGAAAGACACTGAGATTTGCTGGTCTCTGAGGACCTTCTACTTATTTACTATTTGGGGACTGAAGCTGGTCCTACATTTTTTGAAAGGTTATCTTCTCATTGCCCACAATAATGCCAAGTAGAAATAGGTAATTTCAGTCTTCTGACCACGTGCGTCTCCTAACCCCTTGCAGTGAAATAGAACCAATCAAATGTATTGAATTTAATGCTGCTCATCTATTTAAAGTAAACAGAATGAACTCAAGGTCTGGGAGGCAGGAAGGTCTGCAGAAGCTTTGCTTAAATGTCAAAGCCAATGGCATTTGAGCAGAGTAATGGCTGAGCTCCATTAGATCTGCCTTCTGGGAACAAGAGGATTGTGTAGCAGGCAGCTCCTAAAAGAATATATTAAGAAGCCCTCCTAAAAGAATATATTAGGAATCCCATTGCTGTAGCCTGGCAGCATCTGTCAGATCCACTTTAGAAGTCAATGGGCAGGCTGCTCTGGCATATACTTGGCTTTCCTCAGGATTGTCTCTGTATCTAAATTACCGTCATGATCTCTCCTTTACCCAGAAACGTCCAGGCAGACTCTTGTGTTTTGCCCAGTTCCTTAATAGACTTGATGCAGAGCTTTTGGAATAAAAGTCCAGAATTGTTAGTCACAGAGGAACTGCATATGGGTTGAAATCTCTGTAGACCTCTTCCCTCCCTCCTTCCTCATCTCACTCCCTTCTGAATACAGATTTCTGTAACTGTTTCTAGAGAGGTTGAAAATACACTCCTTTGCACACTTTCATTTGGTGCTTTTGTACCAAGCAAACCACTAAGTAAAGGAAAACTTCCGTTTCTTAAGAGACTTTTGTTTTCCGATTAT
Organism: Lagenorhynchus albirostris; assembly: GCF_949774975.1. Classification (NCBI taxonomy): domain Eukaryota; kingdom Metazoa; phylum Chordata; class Mammalia; order Artiodactyla; family Delphinidae; genus Lagenorhynchus; species Lagenorhynchus albirostris. Next base: position 45,923,964 of record NC_083113.1, read on the forward strand.
ATATGAGACTAAAAACTTTCAACTTCAATGAAAGTTTTCAGCTTTTACAGAGAAGTAGGAAAAAGAAGCCTTTAAAGTCCCTTCTCTTCTAAAAAGTGCAGTTTGTTTTGTCTTCATTCATTGTTAGCATCCTTGTGAGGTAAATGGTTCTGTTCCCAATATGTGATAGCACCTCGGATTACGGAGACTGTCAGCTAGAAAAGGAATCCTAAGTGCCTCACTCCCAGTACTAGCTCATTTTATTCTGAATTAGGCATCTGCTCTCTTAGAATATGGCTCAGCTGCTTTACTTAATTTAAGTCAGCCAGACATTGCATTTATTTAACTGCACCAAAGACTCAAGAAAGAGAATTGTAAAATCTTTGTCTTCCAGTAACTTTCATCTCAGGCTTCTCATCTGTTCTACAGGCTTGTTTGCATGGCTTTGTTCTTATCTGGTCTAAAAAACCTTAGCCAAATCAGACCAACAGTATCTTGATTTCATACCACAAAAAGGAGAAGTAGTACCTTGCTTTTTACTGTTGAACTTAGATGACTTTTTCTCAACTATTAATAGACAAGTAAATACCCATGTTAAAGAAGATGGTTGCCCTACATTAATATCTAGAAGACAGAGGATTTTTTTTTAACCTACTCCAACAGTCTCAAGATAGAAGGAAATAATACTGCTACATTGTAAAAGCAGGCAACTGTATAACACTTCTTAATCACTAGTATCTCTATGGATCACATTATACTTGAGTTAATATGACATACTTTTAGCAATTATCACTACCTTCTTATGAAAGGATAATTCTGGACAGTCAGATTTAGGGATTAGGTGAATAGTGACTACTGGGAGATCATTCACATATCTTTTTCTGTGAGGTCGGCCAGAATCCCTCTTTATGGTTTTTATATATTTTGCTTTATGTTGGTATTTAAATAAGAATAGCCCTAAGGAGTAAAGTTTACCTTAGCCTTTTTCCCAAGTCAGGAATGGAATAAAATAGAAGAGCATAGCTTTTCTTTCCAAACTGCCGAAAAAGGAATAGCCCAACTATCCTAGGTGAGAATGCTCCCAAAAGTCCTAGATAGGGCAGCTGTATTGAACAGACTCTTCTCTGTTCTGTGAAGGCTGAAATATTTAGACAGCTTCAATAGGAATAAATTTTTAGCTCAAGTTTGATGGAGACTAGACTGAATTACTAGCTGATTTTGAAAATTACATATCTTTATAGATGTCCTTCTAATACAGTGGTGATTCCCCATTAAGAAAGGGGGGGGACTTCCCTGGTGGCACAGTGGTTAAGAATCCACCTGCCAGTGCAGGGGACACGGGTTTGATCCCTGGTCTGGGAAGATCCCACCTGCCGCGGAGCAAACTAAGCCCATGCACCACAACTATTGAAACCCGAGTGCCACAACTACTGAGCCTGTGCTGTAGAACCCGTGAGCCACAACTACTGAAGCCTGTGCGCCTAGAGCCCATGCTCTGCAACAAGAGAAGCCACCACAATGAGAAGCACGCGCACCGCAACGAAGAGTAGCCCCCCTCGCCACAACTAGAGAAAGCCCGCGCACAGCAATGAAGACCCAACACAGCCAAAAATAAAATAAATAAATTTAAAAAAAAAAGAAAGGGGGGGAAGTGTAGATTCTTAGTATGTTATAAACCTAGCTGGTTTCTGGATAGGTTTCTTTAGAGATGTCATTGATGAGAATGGTCTGCCCTTGATGATTATATGCTGGTACATAACTTGTTCCTTAGTGTCATATCTGCCCACAGCCACCAGGTCCAAAAACATGCATTTACCCAGAAGAATTCAGTAACTATTCCAGTTAGCCGTGGTCTTGTGGTTACAGAGGAACCAACGTGGAGAAATTAAATATTTTACTCCTGCAAAGAGGGAAGAGGAGGCGCTATAACACAGAATTCATATTTTGCTCTCCCTAGCGGTAATTTATATCCAGTGTGTCATCCTGAATATTATGAAAGTGGACTTAAAGCAGGTTATTTTTCGTTTACTTGAGGGCTGGGTGGCTAGAAGTACACTTGGACTCTTAGCACCTCTATTCCCACTCATAGTGTCAGTCAGAATAGCCATAATACTACTCTAACCCAGGCATGGTAACTCATCACATGGAATCAGAACCATAAAAATGATGGTTCCTTCCGTCAGTCTTGGCCTTGAGAACATTATTTTGGTATTTGAGTTGTATATATCAGTTTCTGATGGTAGGAAGGTAACACACTAGGATCAGAGCTATTCTTGTCACACAGAGACAAGCGTTTGTTTTCAGTAAAATTGCTCTAATGAACCGCTTAAAATTCTGTTTACAACTTTGCTAGAAAGCAACTGAAAAATATGGTAATTAAGGGTTGGACAGACTGGCGTCTGAATACTTTGTTCCACCATAGACCTTAGTTTTCTTCTAAGTAAAATATGGATAGTAATACCTACCACATAGAGTTTTGCAGAGAATTAAGGTGAGGTAGCAACTATAATGCACTTAACGTAGAGCCTGGAACTAGGAAGTGCCAAATAATCACTATTATTAGCATTTGGCACTTAGCATATAGTAGATGTTCAATGAATATTTGCTGAACAAATACCTAAATGAATCACATGAAGCCTACTTCACATCAGTTCTTTCACTGCCCAAGGACTAGTTGTACAGGTCAACTGACCAGTTCATTCCTCCTACATCATTGTATCAGCCTCGGAACCTGAGCCTGTTTAATTTCCTCTCTCTCTTCATTAAGAAAGCGCCTGGTCTATTGTCAGACATTTCACTAGGGCTTTTTATTATTCTCTCTTGGTGGCTGGAGAATGGGGACTGTAGTTTCCACTCTGACTGAGATAATGGAAACCTCAAGAAACCCAATTCTCTTTTCTCCTTATGCCTGGCCTCTTGGAAATAAAAGAGGACTTAAATGTTAACTCTTCAATAACCACACAGATCCCAGGCAGAGTTCCTCACAGTAAATGCATAATCAAGGATGGGTCCGGGGCTTTTGGATACTGCATACAAAGAAGAAGAAAAAAAAAGACCACACTAAACCAAGGAGACTAGATGAAATATCACCTGTTGCAAATTGGTTGGCATGTTTCAGGAAGTTTGTTCCTCAGCAGAAATGAGTTCACATATTATCTGTTTTCCTTTTAATCCATTATTTTTTATTTGCTCGTGGCTAATTCTAATAGATGTGAGAGAGTAAAGGAAGAACTTCTAGAGTACGTCTTGTAAGGAGAATGGATGAAAGATGGGGTCATAGATACTGTTTCAGTTGGATTATTTGAAGCACTTGTTTATAGTCAGAGGCAGACAGAATCAGGACCATATTGCTAATACACTGAGATTCAGAGATTGTGCCCAGATTTTTTGCCCCATCTTCATTCCATCACTTTGCCACTTGCCTCTGTCTCCCCAGTCCTGATGGAAGGTTATAAATAGAATTGAGATTTTGATGTTAAATTGGTAAAGTAGCAATTGATCACCTTTAAAAGGAGTCAATATTAGGAGGATTTAAGAGAAGCAAATGATGCTTTCTAGAGCATCTGGCTTGTTGCCCAAGAAGAGTAGCTGTCCCCGGAAACCACTGGAGGCAACAAGCTGACTTGGAGATGAATGACCCCACCACAGGGTACCTGCCTGTCTCCTACCTTTGAATGGTCTGACTTTCCAACCAGCTTGCCTGGGGATGTACTGCCCAGCTGGTGGCCTGACTATTTTTCCTTGTGACCACCAGGGGATCAAGTATTTGCTGGGCTAGAAGAGCAAGCCCGCCAGGCGATGATGAAAACTGATTTTCCTGGAGACCTTGGCAGTCAGCGACAAGCTATCCAACAACTAAGAGATCAGGACTCCAGTAGCAGTGAGTTCTGCACCTTCTGGTAATGACTCAGGGCAATGGGAGAAGAATTATCAGAGTGTGTGTGCTCTGGGGATTATGCATGGGGGTTGGGAGGAAGACATGAAGAAGGAGATTTGTGGATCCTCAGTGTTCCCAAAGGTGTTCTAAGGTGTATGGGCATATGTTTGTCCAGAGAGAGAACAGGTTTTTTTAACTCAAGGACTGCAGTACTTGGCATAGTGCCATACACAGATAGATTTGTGATGACTGTGATAGACAGGGGCATACGAATAATGAGTGCTCAAGCAGCCCCTGGGCTAGGTCAAATGAAAAGAAAAAAATCCCTGTCTCTTAGGATCTGTTTATTCATAATTAATAAAATATAAGAGTGGTATTAACGAAAGTTTTGCTTGAGGACCCAGTTTTAATGTTTTATAAGAGGACTTGCTTACCAGTGAGATTATGCAGCATGTAAAATGCTAATGTCGAGGTCTTCCCACACCAAGTCCTGAGTAGATCCCTTTGCTTAAGAGATTGAAAAGACAGTGGCTGGTAACTGGTTGAGCCTCATGGATTGTCTGTTCTGTGACTTGCTTGAACAAATACACTTTGAGATGTGTTATTTCCTAGGATGATTTCCACATCTGATCCATCTGATATTGGTTATTATTAGTGTCAATTCATATTGACATTTCTGATTTTTCTCCATGTTCGGGGTTGTAAAAGAAAGAAGAGGCAGAGAGTTCTGTACCTTCCAGGAACTACATTTTCTATTTAAACTAATACTCTAGCAATAAAAATAATAATTTAGCAAGTAATTGCTCAGGTACAGAAAAGTGAACCAAATATTTCTAGAAAATCTGTGGGAGCCACCAGTTTGAGTAATAGGTAGGAATGGCAATATCTATAGAAGTCTGATAGGTTTCCATTCTGGAAAAGTTGCATCATCCCTCTGCATGGCATACTTATTCTTTTTTTAACCTTTCTAATAGAGAGATATATTTGGATTTTTGATGAATTACAAAAAGTGTTTGATACAGTGTTGTCTTAGACTACAAGTATTCCAAATAAGCTGGTGAGAAAATATAGTATGATTTAATCTGTGCCAACCCTTATTACTGAGATGGATTCACACTAAAGCTTTGGACCAAGGAATAAGGCATACTGTAGATCTTTCCAGGGCCCAAATCCAGTCCACCAACCAAGTGAAGTATCTAACAGAGACACATGTATCTACTAGCAGATGATTTGGTTAGATTTTCTTTTGAAGAAAGGGAATGTAACCAGTTTTGCCCAGTTCTTGGTAGATTTAGAAATTATGTAAGGGATAGTAGAGAGAAGATAAGAAGCACACTGTTAGCTAGGAAAGCTGAGTCTCACTGCTGATGCTGAGAGCCTGGTGAAACTCTATCCTGTATTTCTCTTGCTGACAGTCAGGCCCAGGAGTCCAGGATCTCTAGGTGGTGTTAGGATGGGACTGGAGTCTGACAGCTTCCCTAGGTTTGGCTTCCTCTTGTGATCTTCAAAGTACTAGCACTTTTTTTTCCTTTCAGAAAGAACTCCCTATGTTATTGTGTTTTTTAAAAATCATTTCTTTTCCAATTTTATAAGTAATAGAGGAAAGAAATCAGCACACACAAACCTTGTAGATCCCCTAGCCACAGGCAGACCTCTGCATGGCCACATCTTGCACCCTGAACTAAAACAAATCAATTCTTTCTTTAGCCACGAGAAATTATATTTCATCCTAAAGTAAAGAATGCCCTGTTCCCTCCACTTGATGCATTCAATAATCCATCAGATAATCCAAAGAACCAACAGAAACAATGGACTTATTTAACGTAGAATGCTGAGTTACTAGCAGGGTAAGAACGCTGTGAGTCAAATACCACGACAGAATGCCCGAGGTTGGTTGCTGTGCTGACTTTTCCACTGTACTGAGCTTTTTCCCTATAAAGTGACATTTTTACCTAATTTCCTACTGCCTCCTTTATTGATAAGAGGAAAGAAAAACTTGTTGGTGTTTCTGTAATCATGCCTTGGGGTTTGTTGGGAGAGAACAGATTAGTGGGTCTCAGAATAGAATAGTGTATGTGACACCATGGAGAAATTGTGCAGGGAGGTTATGGAGAAAAGTAAGTAATAAAATCAGTGATAAGCATTGGTAAGTCAGAAGTGGTGTGTTGGAATGAGCATGGTGTGAGGTGCATAGGAGGTGTGATTTGAAAGTGTGAGATATTTGGGAACGCTGTGTAAGAAGTTATCATTTTTATGATAATATACAGGACCTAATAACCATTTTCCAATACAGTTTTGCCTCTGATTTTCTCTTTAGTGTGTATATGGCAATATAAACAATTATAGCTGGCTTCCACTTAACGTGATTTGTACCCAAATAAGCACTGATACAAACTATATTATGGAAGATCTGAGAATGTTTTCCATTTTAGCTGCAAACTTTAGGGTGGAAAGCAACGTAAGATGTATTCATGCAAAAATCAGAAGAAGTGACCAGTTTGTGTGTTCCAGGTGACAGTGAGGGTGATGAAGAGGAGACCACACAAGATGAAGTCTCTTCCCATACATCAGAGGAAGACGGAGGGGTGGTCAAAGTGGAAAAAGAGTTAGAAAATGCAGAACAGCCTGTTGGTGGGAACAGTGTGGTAGAGCATGAGGCAAGTGACAAATGGCTCCTGAGTCCGGGAACCTCCTTACCCTTCTACTCTGCCCAAGATACCTCTCTTCCACATGTAACACTCTTGCCTCTGAGGGTCCCCTGGGCTTCATATGAAGCCTGTCTTCCTTCCCAACATGAGTTACCCAAACCTCAGACACACAGTTCTCTTCACACCCAGCTTTCCTTTTCCACCCACATATCACTTCACTCCCACACAGCTCTTCTTCCTAAAGCTCCCCACTTCTTCCCAGCAGAACATCCGTCTTTGCAAAACTATTAGTTGACTTCCTCAGGTGTACTCTTGAATATGCTTGCAAATTTCAGTCAAAGTATTAACTGAGGTGCCATCTTTTCACTAAACTGTTTCCTAAGGATTCCTGCAAGAGGCATGGCAGTAGGGAAAGCTGATCTTCTCTACAGAGTTTACCTTAGGGGAAAAAAAAATAGATAAGCTCTCTCTGGAGTAATACTATGTCTTCATGGCAGGAAGCCTTGGAGAAAATGAAGATGGGAGCAAATTTAATTCCCTTTCCCCTATCACTTTTTCCTTTGACCCACAATGGGAACCTAATAATAACATATGATAAGAGGTTGTGTTCCTTTTAACAGGATACCCTTTTAAAAGAAGTAGGGGCAGGGAAGAGACTGGTAAACTGTGTTCATGAATTGCCTACTTGTTAAATTGCAGGTCACGGAGAATTTGAATTCCGACCCCTTACTTGGACTCTGCCAGTGTCCCCTCTGCCAGCTGGACTGTGGGAGTCGGGGGCAGCTAATTGCGCATGTGTACCAGGTATGGCGTGCGGAGCCGCATGCTCCAGAACACGGGCGCCAACAACTTGTGCAGCCTTTGCCTCCAACCCCGGAAAGAACCTTGGGTTGTTGCTTCCAACCAAGACTCCACTCCAATCCTCAGAAAATTGTAGAGAATAAGTGGGATATGTTGAGTGAATATGTTCTGGGTTCCCAGGCAGACACACTGTGAAAATTAAGTATCATTTTTTTTCTAAATTACTTAAGACATATTTAAAACAGTGAAATAGAAACTGGGCTTTGTTTTAAAGAAGAAAAAATGAGTTAACATAGGTGTTTCTGAAGTATTGGAGAAAGATAGTGTAAACCAGGGGATCAGAACTAGACAAACTTTTGTTTCCTTTTTTTTCCTGATCCAGTTGCAGAACATGTGCCTTATGCTCTGTATTGAACAGGCATCAGCACACATGGAAGCCTGAGTTTTACCATAAAAATAATTGGTTCATGAGGAGAAGCATTTCTTCAGGAGACTGATTTTAAAAGACTGAAGAAAAGGCAGTGCATTTAAATACCTTTTGGATATCAGTCTTTCCATCCAGCTTCTAGACTTGACCTTCAGTGCTCCTTTAAAATGCACTTGTGGGCTTCCCTGGTGGCGCAGTGGTTGAGAGTCCGCCTGCCGATGCAGGGGACGCGGGTTCGTGCCCCAGTCCGGGAAGATCCCACAGGCCGCGGAGCGGCTGGGCCCGTGAGCCATGGACGCTGAGCCTGCATGTCCAGAGCCTGTGCTCCGCAATGGGAGAGGCCACAACAGTGAGAGGCCCGTGTACCGCACACACACACACAAAAATGCACTTGTACCTACACAGCATGTGGCAAGCAGGCCGTGAGAAATTATCCTGAGCAATTCTTCTCAGGCTGTGGAGTCCCGTTGTCCCCCAAGCCAGCCACATGTCCCAGTACGTAGTCAGAACTCAAACTAATGAAATCTGAGTGATGGTCTGGATGGCCTTGCCCTTCTGAAGGCCCTTTAACACAAGAGACTCTTACTTTTCCAGGTGCTAGATAGGGAGAATAGTTGCAAGTCCTTGTTCTAACACTAAGGAAAGGGGACGTTTCCCAGAAAGTAGTTCCTAAGTGGGTACAGATTGTCCTGGAGCTGGTGTGAGTTGACAGATTAAGGCTCTCTTTTACAGCACACTGCAGCAGTGGTGAGCGCCAAGAGCTACATGTGTCCTGTCTGTGGCCGGGCCCTTAGCTCCCCCGGGTCATTGGGTCGCCACCTCTTAATCCACTCGGAGGACCAGCGGTCTAACTGTGCTGTGTGTGGAGCCCGTTTTACTAGCCATGCCACGTTTAACAGGTTAGCCGGGCAACTGACCCTCTGTGCTGGGAACAAATTACTGGGTGTGGGTTCTGCTTTCCCAAGTCGAAGTGAAGGTTAGAGATGGGCAATGCAAAGGGAACTGACTCTTGACTCTTTGTAAATACAAGTAATGAGGCTAGTAAATATGTCCATTCCATTAGACATCCTCAAAGGGAAATGAATTCTTATTTCTTTCCTCGATCAGAATATCTTCAACTAGAAAGAGATGTGGGGAAGACCAAGACCATTCATGAGAAAGAAGTTACAGGGTGCTGAGAGGACCCTAATGTGAGGACAGAGTCTCCACTGTGTCCCAGGAAGACTGGAACTGTGTAAATTGTGTCTGAGTCCCATTTGCTAGTGTACAACGCAGGGTCGGCTGGGGGGAGGTGGAGCCAGTGGACTGGACCTCCCCTGAAGGCAGCCTCTGCCTCAAGGAGGACTGCCCTGCACAGTTCCTACAAATACCATCAGTCCGGCTTGAATGGAACTGCACATTGTAAGGGCTCATCTGATTTCTGGTGGCTTGCTGTGGTGGTTGGCTCAGCCCCTAACTCCAGGTGGGCTTTAAGACTTGGTAGACAACCTAGCCCAAAGAAGGGCAAGGGTGGAAAGGTAGAGGAGGTCTCCCAAGCACTCATACTGACCCCTAGTGGTGAACTTGGAGCAACTGGCCTGGTAGGACAGAGTAAGTCAGGGCTGGATACCTGAGCCTTGTTAGACCGTGGCATTAACCATCTAAACTTTTTGCTTTCCAGTGAGAAACTTCCTGAAGTCCTTAATATGGAATCCCTACCACCAGCCCACAGTGAGGGCCCCTCCAGTGCTGAGGGGAAGGACATTGCCTTTAGTCCTCCAGTGTACCCTGCTGGAATTCTGCTTGTGTGCAACAACTGTGCTGCCTACCGGAAACTGCTAGAAGCCCAGACCCCCAGTGTACGCAAGTGGGCCCTGCGTCGACAGAACGAGCCTTTGGAAGTCCGGCTGCAGCGGCTGGAACGAGAGCGCACAGCCAAGAAGAGCCGGCGGGACAATGAGACCCCAGAGGAGCGGGAGGTAAGGCGCATGAGGGACCGAGAAGCCAAGCGCCTGCAGCGCATGCAGGAGACAGACGAGCAGCGGGCACGCCGGCTGCAGCGAGATCGGGAGGCCATGAGGCTGAAGCGGGCCAATGAAACCCCGGAGAAGCGGCAGGCCCGGCTCATCCGGGAGCGGGAGGCCAAGCGGCTCAAGAGGAGGCTGGAGAAAATGGACATGATGTTGCGAGCTCAGTTTGGCCAGGACCCTTCTGCCATGGCAGCCTTAGCAGCCGAAATGAACTTCTTCCAGCTACCTGTGAGTGGGGTGGAGTTGGACAGCCAGCTCCTGGGCAAGATGGCCTTTGAAGAGCAGAACAGCAGCTCTCTGCACTGAACCACACCCTCCTGCCTGCCTTCCCACTCAGCCGTCCCCAGGGTCCTGTCCTTGCTGCTGGAGGCAGGCCCGAGTTTGTTGCAGGTGGATCTGTGTACCCCTTGCATATGGGAGCAGGATGATGGGGTCAGGAGGGACCCAGCTCAAGGCAGCTCTGGATGAGGGAGCAGGCACTCCAGACACCTTGACTCCCCAGCCCACTGCTGCAGGGCATGAGCATAGGACTCTGGGGCCCTAGTGTGGCCCACACCCACCCCACGGAGTTGTGAGGGCTAATAAATTAATTTTATCTTTACTGGCCCTTTCCTGCTTTTCTCTCGATTTCATTCTAGCAAATCTAGGAGAGACGTGGATGGAAGTTTTCAGGCAGGGACGTCTAGCCATTGTCTTTTTCCGAGGGAGGGTGCTCCTCAACAAAGGCTCTCCCAGCAGAGATCCCTTATCTGGCCCTTCACAAGTTAATGACATTAAGGAAGAACCCATGCTGACTTTGTGAGGGTGCATGCCCACAACACTAATGAAGATCACCTGTGGTCCCAAGAGCTATTTCAGCCCAGCTTCCTTTTCCAAACTCAGAAGTAGACGCCTTTCCTCGTAACTGGCATTTCTAAAGAGGATGACGTATTTAGACCAGGTACCAGCTACTTTTCCCAGTCTGCCAAACTTTTAAATATTCTACCCTAGACGGCACTCAGTTGCATTCAGGAATACATTCATAGAAATAGCTGCAATATTAAGGTTCATAGTGCCGAGGAACTCATGTTTGAGAGAAGAGGTAAAAACCCATCTTTTTATTTATTCCTCAGAGCCAAGGTAGGATAATTGAGGAAAATCCAGAATTAAGGTGCCACGAGAGCTCAGGTCAGTAGCGGTCAAGGCCAGAGCAAAACGACGACTCTGGCAGTTTGTATGGCTGCCAAACCATGGAGGAGACGAGCTGAGGTCATTTCTAAAAAGGTTCTGTGATGGTACACAACAAGCACAGAACTTTCCTTAGCCTGCACCAAAGGTTGTATACAGTTTAGATAATTACAGATCTTGAAGTCCAGAAGGAAGTGCCCTAGTTAAGTTGTAGCCAGAAAAATAACTATGCCAGGAATGTGGACCTCTTCCAATATCGTAACAAGGAAACTTGGACTCCTCTCTGACCTCCACAGGTTCAAGGCTATTTAAGAGTGTTAACTGACCCCGCACCAAACCAGGGTTAATTCCCACCAGGCAGGCCGAAATATTTGTCTTGAAAAATACAAAAATATTAATAAGCTTATTACAAAATACTGGACATTTAAAAGAAAATATTTAATTGAGCCAAATGGCTTTTTCTCACAGAGCCCCACATGGAAGTCCTACTTGGGATGTTTCAAAATGGTTGAGCACTCATTATGTGTCAAAGATTGTTGTGAGCACTTTCGTGGATTATCTCATTTAATTTTTACAACGAACTGTGAGTTAACGCAAACTCAGGAATTAGGTGCCTGGATTTAACATTCTGTACTGCTAATTAATAGCTGTGTAACTTTGGGTAAGTTACTTAAACCTCTTGGTTTCCCCACCCACAAAGTGAAAATAATAGTACTAGCAACAAATGGTTATTAATATATAATGCACCTAGGCTATTTTGTGGCATGTAGCAAGTGCTCAATAAATGTATGAGTAACTATCATGTATCTGAGTGCTTCACCTCTTACTAGTGGCAAGCTAAGTTCTGGAGCTGACTTATTCCAGAAATTTCTGGCAGTATTCCTGAGAAAAGAATTGGAGAAAAGGCCAGCAGTGAGGGCATCTACAGGTCCTTGTGACTGATTGTGCTAGAACAGTATCTGAGTCTACAGGTAGATTTCTGGGTCCCTGAAACACACACAACAGAACACACAGACCATGCTTCAGGACTAGCTCGTGCAATCTGCCCCCAGCCCACCACATGAAGATGGGCACCATTTGCTCTCTATTTCAAGCTCTGCCGCATAGGCCTTCTATCCCCCACCCCATGGCCACCATCTAAGGCTGGGATACGAAGAAGGCGCAAACACCAAAAGGAAAAGCTAGTAGTTTATATAGATAGATATATAGATATATAGATATTGATATATATTGTGTTTACATAGTCCACAAGTTAAATGCAGGTATCCATAAGAAGAGCATTAACAATAAAAATACAATCTGTGTGTAGCCAAGTACAGAGACTTAAAATGGTAAAACAGCAAAAAGGATCTCACAAAAGTACAAATATACAGTACAAATTGATTTATTTAAAACAGTTACAAAAAAGCACAACAAAATAGAGATTATCCTTAGAATTATTAATGCTTTGTTAAAGATCAGGTAGGATTAGAGGGTAAGAAATGGTATCGGGTGGGGGGAGCACCTGACTAGTTCTAAGGCTTTAGATACAATGCAGTTGATTACATATTAATTTAGCCATTACATACTGGGGATAGTAGTTGGGGGATCAGTAATTTATCTACAGGGAACTCCTACACAAATCAGATCCATCCATCAGACCTCCCCAGTGCCGTCCTTCTCTACTACTCCTGAGGACCCTAAAGCCACCTGGATGACAACATTTCCATCCTTTCTCCACCCCATTCCCTATCCATATATTCTTCCCTCCCCTAAGGTGCTGTGCAAGCTGAGAGCAGTCTGCTCTCTGCAGCTGGAACATATACTGTTTTGGCTACAGGGATCCTGTGTGTGACTAGGAAGGTTGTAGGGGACAGCCTTATTTTTAATACTTCAAGTTTGCCACGAGTCTCTTCCCCGACACAAGCTTCTCCTGAATGCGAGTGTCACGCAAATGAGGGATGAACCCTGCCTTCAGCAACATCAGCAATGCACTAACCACTCACAGCTCACAACTATGTGCATACTCCCTGTCTGGGGAGTGGGTGTAAAACCACTGTGTCATCAGCTTGTTCACACTCGCGCTCTCTCTCTCTCTCTCTCTCTGAAGAACCTCAGTCCCCATGACAGTCATAAAGACAGAAATAAATGCTTGAAAGTTTGACAATAGGTAAAGGCACATGGGCTGCCGCCACACACACTGCAGACAGGAACCCAGTTTGAGGCCATCTTCACTGCTGGGCATTTGCAGCAGAATGGCTTGGGGATCACACAGACTTTGAATTTGCAGTCTACCAGGGGAGGATCTAGGCTTAACAGGAGAACGAATAAAGAAACCTTAGTGTGAAAAGTGCATTTATTACTACTGTTCCTGCTGGGGAGGCTCAGCAGGGTAAACCGCACCACCTCTCCTCCTTCCGCCCCAGGCACTGTGCATAGTCTGCAGGTAAGGAGAGAGTGCAGTCAACTCTAGCATCTCAAGGGCCAGTGTCATCCTAGGCCCAGACCAGGATTCTGGCCCAAAGATGGATCCTAGAGTTGAAAGAGCAACTGACAGCTGCAAGGACCCAGATGCTTATTTTATTATTGCATAATGTGGGAGGCCTTCCCTCTCCCAGGGATGCTGGAGGGTGAAGGCTTCCCGGCAAAGGGCTAACAGGTTCCTGGTCAACATCCAACCTAACATGGTTCAGCTCTTCAACTGTAGTGTACACTTTTTCCCATCTGGAAAGTATTGTAGCTTCAGTGTGGTTTAGTAAACTTAGCCCTAGGAGGCCAAGAAATCTCCCTAAAACTTGGCCTCTGCCCTATTTGCTTTGTTTTTAAGACTGTGACTTAATCTCCCATGGCCAATTCAACCAATCTGGTTATCTTTACTCCAATGGACCCAAGCCCTTGCCCAGTGAACCCACGTCCACCCTTTATCTCCAGTGTGATCACTCAACTCTTCAACATGCCTGCTTGTTGCAGGTTTAAATCATACCACCACCCTGTGCATCTTCTATGGCGCCCAGTGGTAAAAATAAAACTAAACCCCACCTGAGGGTCTATTTCAAACTTCAAACGCTCCCCCAACCCCAGAATCCATTTAACTGGAGCCAGATGAACCTCCCTGGGATGCTGACACAGGCCCTAATCTGGTTCCCCATCATTTAATTTTTAAAACAGGACACAAGATATCATAAAGGAAAGCAGTTAATACAAAGAAAACACCCACTTATAGGACCTGCTTGTCTCTCCCTCAAGAGAGTCAGATATTTGGAGCCAAAGGGCTCCCAACAAGCACTGAAGCCATATCCCTTTGGATTCACCAGCCCACCAGCAGCATTTCATACTATCCCTACTCAAGATGACTTTGTTATAAAGTAACCCTTGCACATGTAAGGATGGACAGGATGCCTGGATTTCACCTATATGGCCAAAGACACAGAAAGACAGAGAGCTATCAAGGGCAGCAAGCAGGACAGTGAATAGACAGCAGCAGTGGCAAAGCAGCACAGACCAACTGGGACCAAGAGTGTAGAAGGGTCAGTCCAGATCTACTGGGGTCCCTCCCCCTTGGGTACGAGTGCTCAGCTCTGACCTCCCAGTCTCCCCTTCCCCCATGCCACTCCCCCTCCTCTGTGTACACTAATCTTGATAGGAATGATGATCCAAGACTTGGATGTATTACCGTCCTTCACCTGGTTCCCCTACTCCCAAACTGGTATAGGCATTTCTATTTAATGCCAGAGTTAGCCATCTTCCTTTCTACCCCTAAGCTCTGGGACTGTCCTACTAATGACATTGGCCTTCTTTAACTGCCCATTCCCCCAAAAGCTGACAGCTTCCCTCCAAAATGCTGTCTCAAAACTGCTCTTACATCTCTTATAATAACACTTATGAAATCTTTAAAAGGACGAATGGACACACCATAGGTTACTCTCATTCCTCATGCCTGGAAGAAAAGACTGAAACAGAGGGAAAAGGTAAGGGGAATACCTCAGCTCTGACCAAGATTTAGAGCAGAGCTTCTTCCCCTGGGAGAAGACACCTCTGCAGCTCAACAAAGTCAAGTATTAATATATTACATACGCATGGCACAGTATTATAGGAAGTGCTGGTGCTGCTTCACCAGCAAGAGACAGAAGAGGAACAGCAGCAGAAAGTTCAGGGCCCAACTCGCCAAGGTGCACAAGATTTTCTCTTTCCATGATTAAGGGGAAGTTATCAGGCTGGGCAGTGAGGGTTTCTTGTATTTACACTACTTGGCCTCTATCTGGTTAGATATAGGTTTGTTCCCATAAGGAGGAAGCTCGGTTGGTGCCCTTGGTGGATATTTCTTTAGTGTCCACTGTGCCTGTCGCTATATTCAGTTGATGAGCCTTCCTAATGAGGAAGGATGTTTCTGAGAAACCCATGCATGAGAAACTAGGAATGAGTTGCTCATGGAACAGCCAGAAACAAGGCCTTCTCCGAGGGCCGTCCTCTGAGAGGATTCCTCGAGACTCAGCCCCACAGGCCCCCAACTGTGGGAAACAAGCCAGAGAAAGCAGCATTCAGAGAAATAAGGGGACAGAGAAGGGAAAAGACATGATCCCAAATGTGTACAAGGTTGAGTGTTCACCAGACACGGTTGGTATTTGGTTCTGAGGTGAACTGGAGACTTACATACTTGTGGTCAGGTCAGCAGCTTCCTCTGGACGGGGCTCCAAAAGCTGACTGACCAGGTAACTGCTCTCAAGGAATGAAACAGTGGAGTGTAGGGCTTGCAGCGAACAAGCCAGTCTCAGTCACTTTGTTCCCCCAGGAGAACAACCTTTAGCACCTGAACACTAAGAAGGACTCCATTCTCAGAACTCCCCCTCCCCCTAGGAGGTAGGTAAGATTATTTATCCCCATTTGGCAGCTGGGGAGGAAGTGAAAGAGCGAGAGGTCACAAGACTTGCCTAAAGTCTCTGACAGAGCAGATATCAGACCTCAGAGGTTTGGGACTCCTGACAACAGGCTAGGCCTTGGCCAGTCCATCTTGAAGGAAATGCCAGGGTCATACCCCAGGAGAAGCCTCATAAGAGAGCTGAGTGGACAATACCCTGAGTTGTTCAAGAGTCTAAAGACCCCCAAAAAAACAAACAAAAAACCCACCAACCCACCTGAAAGCTGATGGGGGAAGCCTATTTCTCAACACCCACTGGAATCCCACAGTCCGAGGTGATGCTGAAAGTCGTGAAGAAAAAGTGGGCTTAAGACACAGGGGGCAAATGCAACTAAGATTGAAAATACTCTTGGCAGAGGAATACTCCACCATGAAATGGAATCTAGGAGACTTTTCAGGTATTGAAACATTATCAAGACTATTCTAGGGAATTCCCTGGCAGTCCAGTGGTTAGGACTCTGCGCTTTCACTGCTGAGGGCCCAGGTTCAGTCCCTGGTCGGGGAACTAAGATCCCACATGCCACATGGTGTGGCCAAAATTTAAAAAAAAAAAAAGAGTATCCCAAAACCTTAGAGCTGGCTATGGGAGGAGACAGCCTGGAGAAGCCTGAATGCTGGGAGGAGTGGAGTAAGATGGGAGGGACTCTAAAAGCGCAAGGATGGGCACTGCCCAGCCAGCTGTACTGGTCCCAACCCGGGGCATAATTCCATTCGTTTCTCCACCAACTGGTTCAGCTGCAGAAGAGGAGAGGACATGATTCTGAGTTTTTAAAAATAGAGAATAGAACTGAAAGGGAAACCAGAGAGACCCCTACACACCAAAAACTAGAGGTCTTGGTCAGAGTGGACAAAACCAGTTTTGCAGAAGGGGAAAGGCAGTGCAGCTACAAATAGGCCCAGGTCAAGACACCATGCAGACAGGTTAGGTCAGCGGAAGGGTGGGGGCAGTGCAGGCACTTAGGCACAACATAGACAGACAGAGGATCGGGTGTAGGGGCCCAGGGAAAAGGGTCCACTGGTTCTTTCAAAAGTCACCATTACCAACTAGAGATTCAGTACAATTTCAAAGTGGGTCTGGCATGCTGAGTAGGAGGAGCCTTGTTAGGTCAGCTACCTTTCCAGAAGCCCTGCCTACAGCCCGGTCAGTCTGGCCATCGGGTCTTCCTCCCAAAGTCCCGTGACTGGGTCCCCGCCAAGGCAGTACTTCACTCTGAACCCTGGAGCGGCTTCTCTCTCCTAATGCTAGAAGCCTTGTGGGAGGAATGATGGGGAGAGATGGGAAAGGGCTGAAGCAGAGGATCAAGCAGAGTCCCCTGCACACCCAGCCTTAGACATCTGTAACAAAACTACCCTTTAAAGTGCACAGCTCTCAAAAGAAGAGTTCTGGGTGGGAACCCTCTTATTTCCAAGCATGGGGCCTCCTGCCCTCCCATCACAAAAAAGAAAGGAAAAAAAAAAAAAAAACTTCAGATAGCTGAACTGCTACTATAAGCTGTGGATCATCATTTTTGGCTCTTTCTTTGCTCCCTCCCTCTGCACCTGCTCCCAAAGCCTGACTCTCTCCTTGCAGGAGCTAGGGATGAGGAGGAAAGAACAGGGAGGCCCTGATATTTGGAATGTTTCTTATCCTGCGTGCACCCCCTTCCTTCCTTGGCCCGGGCCTGCTGCTCCCCATCACAGCACCCTCTGGGGCTGTTCTGAAAAGATGCCATGGGGTAATGGGCAACAGACCATGCCTTGGGAGGCTGCCTTCACGCCTTCTCTTCCCCACTAACCTCACTGCCAAGAGAGCCATCCCCTGCTCGGCATGTGCAAATCCTCTGCTTGCTCACGGTGAGGCCCAGCTCTGGGGTAGCATCCCAGTCCAGGTCTGGGAGAGGTTCATTTTCCTGCATTGGAACGCCCTTCAATGGACAGCTTTACCTCCTGTGGAATGAAAGAGGGACGGAGCAGCGCAGCCCGTGCCTCCTCCCCTTGCATGCCGTATCTTTGGAAGCTCGGGGCTGGCCAGCAGGCCTGAGCACCAGGCTCTGGCTGCAAGGGCTCTACCATTCGGGAGCCCTCGCCTAACGGCTGGCTTTTCCCATCACTGTCACATTGCTCTCGGGGTCCCAAGACTGTCCTCTCAGGCCTTTCTCGGGGAGGAGCCAGCTGGCCTGGGGGAGCACAGCTGGACTGAGAAACTGAGTGACTGTTCAAGCTCTGTAAACTGATAGAGATGCAGACATCTCCCACCTGTAGCCGATGGCAGGGCAGAGAGAAGAGCTGTGCAGTCCGCCCAGGGCTGCAGGAGGACCAACCCTGGCCATATACAAAGAAGGGGTGCTCAGGGGGCACCTCGATGCTCACTTTGCTCTGCTGCTCACCCACCACGAAATGCAGCATGACAAATCCAGGCCACTGGCTCTCCTGAATGTCCACGACTGTGCTAGAGTCAATCTTCAGCCCCCCGCTCACTTCGGCACTGCGCACAAAATCCTGGGTCTGGAGGTCCTCCACCCGCTTCAGCTCCCCTGTAGCCAGCTGGATGATGGCGCCTTTCATGAAATGGGAGGGCAAGTGGGAAGAGGTAAAGGGGGGTGGCGTTGACTCCTTGTCTGGGAAGGCGGCTCTGGCCTGCATGTCCAAACTTGACGCCACCAGGATCTCCGAGCCCATGGGTAGCAGGCCTGGGTCAGTTCCAGTGGGCACCAGGTTGCCATTGGCTACAACCATTGCTTTGGGTAAAGGTCTATGTTTCAGGGGCTCCTGATGGGATTGAGGGTAGAACCCTCGGGCCTGATTTTTCTCGGCCATCTCTGCTGCGTTCCTGGCTGACCCTCGCCCCTCACCCTGATGGTCGGGGTTATGATGGGACAGGTTGAGGGGGCTGGGCTCACCCTTCCTCTGAGCTGCCACCACACGATAGTCCTGAGAAGCTAAAGCACCAACCACCCGCTGGACCTCGAGGTCGGTGTCTGGGGTCCCTCGGTGTGCTGGCACTGCCACCTCTACCCGCGCAGTCTGAGAACCTGAAAACAACTGTCCATCCACCACACATTCTACCACTGGCACCAGTCCCTGGCCCTCACCCTTGCTGTTGGGGGAGTCGAGGGCTTCGCTTTCCCGTCTCACTAAATTTCGCTCTCGTTGTCTCTGTCCATTGGCAGCGGCTGCTTCCAGAGCAGACTGGCCCTCCTGAGGGGTAAGAACTGGGCTGGCTCCTGCTGGAGGGGTTTCATGCATGGTGTACCCAGCAGGCAGCCTGGACATCTGATAATAAATGGGCATCCGGCCTGGAGCGAGGTCCAGTGGCTGAGTACTCGAGTGATGTGGCAACTGCCCAGGTGGGGAGGTGGCAGAGGGGGCTTTGTTGAATGAACGGGCCGGGGATGAAGCCTGGGGGGGAGGAGTGGCTCCTTCTGCCAGGAGTGAGGCATATGGCACAAAGTGTGGAAGGTGAGAGGTGGCGAGGTTGGCAGAAGGAGAAAGGAGGGGACTCGGTAGGAAATTAGGTGGCACAGCATAGGGAAGGCTATAAGGAGACCCGATAAACTGCAGAGAGGTGGACGGGAGCTGAGCATAGTGGATTGGGGGATAGTGGATTCCTGGATGTTGAATCAGTGAAGACGCTACATTAAATGTGGGGGGCAAGGGGCTCATGTTCACCACAGACGGGAGGCCAGTTGGGGAGAAGGTGGCAGGTGGCACAGCCACCTTATACAGCATGCCATACTGGTCCACCGTCAAACCAGTGATGGCCTCAGCTCCATCACCCCCCAGGCTGACTCTGGCTCCTGCCTGGCTCTGCCCGGCCACCACCACCCCTCGGGACCATTCAGAGGCATCACTGGAGGGTGTGTGGTTAGTTGAGCAGCTGGTAGTTCTCCCCATATCCTCGCTGGTCACGGGGAGGTCTCGTTTCTTTGGTGGAAGGCATTCCTGACTCCTCTCATGAACAGGTTTCATATTGCTTTGTGGTGTTCCTGGAGCCTGGAAGGGGTCGGCTTGCTCCTTGGGGCATCAGAAGGGGCTTCTTTGTGGCTCCCCTGCACCCCTCTCTGCTGCTGGCTGGGGCGCCCACATCTGCTAGGGAACAAATCAGAGGCAAAGAAAAGTAACCTAGGGGTAAACCAAGTCAAAGGAAAGAGCAGGAACTGTGTCCACGGAGGAAGATGTAAAAAGGGGACTGCTGGAAAAAAAGAGGAATGAGAAAGGAGCAGACAAAGATGCTACCCTTCTCGCTCATCCAGCCTAGGACGTGAAAGAAACAATCACGGAAACCACAAAGAGGTACAAGGACAAGCATTCAACAATGCATAAATAACCTGTGGGCTCCACAACCCCAGGGAAACCAACAGCTTCATGATTAGCTGTTCCTCTGATGGGGACCTTGACTATTCTAAGCCTTTTCCCTTAAGGGGGATTTGAACAGGTGGTCTTTGCTGCTGGCTCCTTTTCCTAACTTTCTCCTTTTGCCACCAAACACTACCATGCTATCTTCTTTCCTGAACATATGATCTCATCCTTGCTTCCTTTCCCCAGCCTAATTTGGGTTATTATCTCACCTATCCCCATCCCCCCCACCCCAGGCCTGCCTAAACTCTCATCCTCCTTTGCCTCATATCACCACTACCCCAAGGACCCAGGGGTCAGTCAATAGGTCCTGAGGGCTGCACGTCTTGTTTTTTTTTTAAAACGTTGTTCCCTAAACATGTTATGAAAGTATCTTCTTCACCCCATGAAATACTACATTCAAACTTGGGCCCTATGGGGAGGTGATTGTACTGGTGTTTTCTACAGTTTATTTATTTCTCCTCTCCAAAGGGCAACAAAACTCTTCTGACCTTCCATAGACTTTGTGTTCCCTAGTTTGGCAAGACTTCTTTTCTTCCCATTGACCACCATCAATTGGCCTTCTTCATGCATTCCCTTTCTTTTTTCTTTTGCCAATGGCTCCTTTTCCATTGTAGGTCTGCTCTAGGCACCACTTCTTAAAATTCTGGTTCTATTCCTCCAAACATGCCTGTTTATTGCTATCTCAGGTCTATATGATTCATAAGAAAGTTCTCTCTCCCCTTTCTCTATCACCTTTCACACATGCTTTTGTCCATTTTCATAAAGTATCTTTCTGGTCTGAACATTTCAACACATACGAAATTTTTCACCTATTTCTTCCTATCAGGCTTCAGTTCTTCGGATCTGAAATGAGATTTCTATGATATTACACTCTGTTCTGTTTTTCCACTGCTGAATTCCAGATGTTTTTCCACAACAAGGTATCCAAAGCGCCTGTATTACCTGAGCTTCCAGTGGTGCTTCTGAGCAGCTGTAATAAGAAGCAGTGTCCTCCCCACTGGCTTGGGAGCCTAGGAGACAGAAATAGGAATAGAGTAAGCAGGAACCTAGCCTCTGATCCTCCCCAGGATCATCAAAAAAGGTAATTCCAAAACCACAAAGACATTAAAGTCCAGGAGGCCCTGCCTCCTACTCTTCTCCAGAGGTAACAACACATTAAATTCTAATTTGTAGGACAACATCTCTGGAAAAAAATTTCCATGTGTCAAACTTCATTGTTTTCCTTAACATCATATTCTTCGTTCTCTACCTGTACCTATTCCCCAAAGGTTAAATTTACTTCCAATCCCAATTTTAGGTAAATGTACAAATAAACGTGGAAGACTCAACATTGTCCCCATGTGAACAAAGGGAAGCAGGAAAAATCAGCCTCACGGATTTCACTTTTATTCAGGGCTGATGAAAACACAGATGTGGAGGTTATTTAAATGAGATAAGAGGCACTAGAGGAAAAAGAACAATTATTTATGTTTCTGGGGCAGAAAAAGAGGTCAAGGGGGAGTCACTCAAAGGGAAGCCTTATTAGCAGATTTCCAGGGTAAAAAAACAGGCTCCTCTGTGTGTGTGTGTGTGTGTGTGTGTGTGTGTGTGTGTGTGTGTAAAATTTTCTAAGTGACAACTTTGTACCACGTGCTGAATCAGGTGTGACAGTAACTGAAAACATTCCCTTTGTCCTCATGTAGCCTACCAGTGGGAAACAAAACTCATGCTAAACTGTCAATATCTGAATCTACACATGCCAGAAACGTTAAGCACTGAAGAACAGAGCCTTAATCTCTAAAAACAGAGAAAGTACTACTGACCAGTACTCAGAGAAACTACTACCCACTGCGCTGTCCAAGTCCTAAAGAACACTGCACGCCTCAAACCAAACTGAAGACACTTCCCTCTTAAGATCAGCAAGGTGCAGATGTACAAAAAGAAAAAAGTGACAAGATAGGAAAACAAGGTGGAAAGACAAATTCTTGGTTCCATAAACACAAATTCACACAGTGGGCACAAGTCTTGCATCCCTTCTTTGCCAGCAGTTCCAGTGACTGAAAAGCAGTTAGATTTCTCTCTCATTCCCAACTGAAAATGGGGTCACAACTTCAATTTCAGAATGATACTTGCTTCTCACAACTAAAGCATTAAAGAAAACCTGCCTCTAGGTCACAGAGGGGTTAGCCAAACACAGGCTAATAAAAGGACTGAAAGAGGCAAAAGGTCTGCAGGAATAACAAAGAGCCAAGCCTGTGCACTAAGTTCCCACAACGCAAAACACATTTCGGAATCTGAAACTTCGGCCTCTGAAGAGGCTCAATGAGGATTTCTCCAGGGGAAGACGCAGCTTGTGACCCCAACCGAGCTAACGGGAAAGGAGGACCATTCCGGAGAGCTGCCAGCGCTGGCAGCACAGCCCGGAATCAAGAGGGTGAACCCAGCCTCGGACTCGAATTCGCTGAGGGCGAGAGGTGCGCCCGCCAGAAAGACAGGAGCTTAGAAGAGACAGGGGTTATGGCTTCCCTTGATCCCGCAATCCTTGCCCCAAAAGAGGTAGGGCCCGAAATTGGAAACTCTGCATTTAGAGAGTGGGGGGTCGACCTTTCAAGCAGAGGGGTAAGGGCGAGGCCCCGCAGGCGCTGCTTCCTTGTTTGGGGGCCCCTTCCCGCCCCGAGGACTCGGACACCCCGCCCCGCCAGGACACAGTCGCGGGGGAGCAGGAACCTGAGGCCTCTCTCTGGGCCGGGCCGGTGAGAAGCGATCGGGGGTCTAGGCGCGGCCTCTTTCGCTCCCTCGGTCCGCGGGGCAACGGGCTCTGGGGGGCCACTTCCTCCAGAGCTCCGAGCCCAGGCCTGCTTGGCCCCAGTGAGGCCGACTCGGCGTCCTCCATTCCCGGCGACACTCACCGGCCCATCTCACGGCGCTCCCCGGGCTCCTCCCGCTGGTCCCGGAGCCGCCGCAACGGCGGCCGCCGCCATCCCCGGCCCCGGAGCCGCCCCACACCCAACGCCCCCCCAGACGGGCGCCCGAAGATGGTGTCAAGCGCGTACCGCCCCCGGCGCGGGGAGATTGCGTCACGGCCCCGGGCCGGAGAGCGACGCCCAGGAGTACCCGGGAGAGGACTGTGCAGGCTGTCCGACCGTCGCCCCCAGCGCCCCCCTCTGGTGGGAAAACGAACTCCTCTCCCTGGGGCCGGGTCACGTAAATAGGACTGGGCCCGGCCCCTTCACCCTGACCCCACAAGGACCCTGATATCTGTCTACTCCAGTAAATTCTGGGGGTTCCCAAACACAGCCCTGAGGCGTGGCCATCATTTCCTGGACTTCGGGACCTGACTTTGTGAAGACTTCATTGGGGAACCTCGGAGAGCTCCGAGGCGACCCCGGCCCAGGAGGGTAATGAGATCCCCCTAGAGACCCAGGATGGAGATGGAGCTCTTTAAGAGTTGAGAAATGGCTCTGAGGGGGATGAGAATGGGCCGGAACCAGGACCTAGGGGAAAGTGAAGCTAATGTCTTGAAAGTCTGTGAGGAATGAGAGGATGGGGATTAGTACAGTGGGAAGCAGCTTAGTTTAGAGGGAAGAGGGCTTGACTACTTGATGAACTATGAGGTCACCATTCATTGCCAATAAACTAGCTGACTTTATAGTAATATGAACATCTGATTAACTTAAATGAAAAAAGAGAATTCCCGGGTCCAGTGGTTAGGACCCGGCGCTTTCACTGCTGGTCCCGGGTTCAGTCCCTGACCAGGGAACTAAAATTCCACGTCCCTGCAAGCCCCACAGCTCAGCCAAAATAGAAGAGAAAAAAAAAAAAACTAAGTGAAAAAAAAATGAACACCAATTGAATTTATGCTTTGATTACAACTATGTAAAAAAGTAGTTCTGCATACAGACAAAAACTGAACTGAGAAAAAAGTAACTTTAACTATTGGAGAAATTGGATTCTGAGCAGATTTTTCCCTTTTCAGTTTCTGCAAACTTTGTTCAATAAATAATCATTGATTTTTGTTTGATTTTGAAAGTACTACTGGCTGGGCTCTAGCTATCCAGCCTTTGGAAAATCGTTTTACTACTTTATACTTGGGTTTCCACTTCTGTGAAATGAGGAACTTGAACTGAATGAAGGAGTGGGGGTGAAATGTAGATAGGAGAGCTCTCAAAACATTTTAAGTGAAAAAATAAGCACATATATACAGTGTGAGATCACATATTTGTTGTTAAAAGACATGTAATATTACAGTTGCATATATTTATGTATTTGTAGAGAAAAGGAGTGGAAGGATATGTAACAACTAGCTAACATTTGTTATCTCGGGAGAGGAAAGTGGAATTGGGTGGTGGCCAAGAGGAACAAAAGGAACTTATGTTACTGTTTGGATATTTTAAGGAGACTGTTACCTTAGAAATACTAAAATGAGTAAGTTAAAATACAAATAAAGTATATGATCTCTAAGATTCTTTCTAGAGAACCCTTAGACCTCAACTTTGATATTTTCTCACTTGGGTGGGAACAGAGAATTATCAAAATTATTGAACACTACACAGACACACACACCTTGCACCAGTGGGTAAAATATAGTGACACTACTGATTTGTAGCCATCTAAATCAACAGGGAACTTTGCTTTGTGAATATTAATATTATTCATAACAGTTGTCTTCTCAGTTTGTCCAAGAAGGAAGTCCTGTGGTCGCTCAGTGGCCCCATCTTAGTACTAACTGGCAGAATGGTTTCTAGTTCATTGCTTAGCTCACTAAACCGGCATTAAAACTGCCAAGATAGAGACCATCCAGGTGTATTCAAGGATAACCAGTTTCTCCCAGATCAAGATACACCCTCAGAGAGCTGGTTTTCAGGCAAAGTTGAAAGAGCAGACACTGGTAGATGCAAACAAAAAGTTTTTTGGCTACCAGACATTAACATAATCACTTGGTGCAAAGGTGTGTCTAATTTTTTTAAAAAAGGATGTTCTGATTGGTGAAGCACTGGTGACTTCCTGGTTTGGTGCTGCAGTCCCAAAAGGGTGGGTCATATCTTCTGTATCCTCTTCTAGAACTCTTTACTCCAAGCCATCCGCATTTCTTTGGTTGTACATATTGATGGTAGGAAGCCCCATAGTGACAGTTTGACAGGAATGTTAGTGACAAGTAAACTAATACAGTTTTAAATTTAAGATACTTAAATAACCCAAAGTTACCTCACTTCTCTAAAAATCTGTATTATTCTCTGGAATGTGGACAATTCCCTATTAAAGTTTTTTAAGTCAACCTAGGGTTTAAAAAACTGTAATTGGCTCAATAAATAGTCGTTGAATGAAATTTCACAAAGATATCCCCAAATGGGAGACTTCCCTTGCTAATTCTTTTGCTCTCATTTCCTCGTTTCTATTCTCATCTATTTTGCCTATTGGCTTTTTTTAGTCTCATCTGAAAATCCTTCATTTCTTTCACAGCTTTTTTTTCTTAAATTTCCACAGAATTTTAAGAACTGATGCAGTGAAAAGAGATTTTTTTAAAGGTATTTGGGACATTTGGGGACTGAAAAATTAAACTTTAGTCTGCTTTGTCCACCTCTTCCATTTCCCTGGATTCCTATTAAATTTCTTTGATGTGTGTAGGTTGAATTTGTGTGATGAGAGAGCTTGAGCTACTCTGCTGGACAGAAAATAACAAGGACAAAACCCTGCCATGCTAGTTACTCTGCCTAAAAGCAAGCAGGAGTTTCAAACCAGCTCTATGTTTGCTTAGGGTAAGCAAACATAGAGGTAAGTTAGGCAGGTAAGTTAGGGTAAGTTAGGTAAGTTAGGCAGGGTAAGCTCAGACAACTATCCCAACTTTTTTTGACATTAAGGGATCAAACCAGAGAGAAGTGCTGTTAACTTGGGAAACCATGTGTGTCATAAGAGGAGTAGGTGGCTTTTTTCATACTGTCATGTCTTCCTGCTTGTATGCTTTAGCATGCCAAGGTGTCATTTTAGGAAAGGAACTTTTGTCTTTATATTATTATTATTTTTAATTTTATTATTATTTATTTATTTTTGTTTGCGTTGGGTCTTTGCTGCTGCGCGCGGGCTTTCTCTAGTTGCAGTGAGCGGGGGCTACTCTTCATTGCGGTGCGCGGGCTTCTCATTGTGGTGGCTTCTCTTGTTGCAGAGCACGGGCTCTAGGCGCCAGGGCTTTAGGAGTTGTGGCGCACGGGTTTAGTTGCTCCGCAGCATGTGGGATCTTCCCGGACCAGGGCTCGAACCCGTGTCCCCGGCACTGGCAGGTGGATTCTTAACCACTGTGCCACCAGGGAAGCCCCTGGAACTTTTATCTTTAGATCCAATGGCAGAAACAACAACTAATCTCAAGCATACATTGAAATTATAGAAATCCTTAGCAGATTTAGCTTTCCCTAGAAACGTGTTGGTTCCTGGTATTAAACTATTTTTCAAAAGTTTTCTAGCTGGCCAAATATAGGAATGTGCAATTTTCAAGCTTCTGTTTTATCTACTTCTCTGTGTTCTCATTTGCATATGCTTTTAACGTTATGCAACCTCTCCAGATTCCAATGGGGATTTCCCTTTCAAATTCATAAATATTTTATTTAGAAGGAGGTTTTATAACTTCTCTGTAAGTGACTATTATGTTCGTTGGGGAGGGAAATCTCCCTCTGTTGTCTACTTCCTCAGACACTTGCCAAAGACTTTCATTTTTGTCAGAAACTTCCTGCAGAACTCTCAAAAGTTGCAGTAAAAACACTGACAATTGGAATAAACTGAAAGAGATCTAACCCTTATTTGAATCACAAGAGTTGTATCTGGGGAACTGGTCCACAGAGAAACAAGTGCATTAAGGCCAGTACTAAGCAGCCAGGAATTCCTTACACGGGATTTGTTGAATAAATAACGTGGATGTGGAAAAATTAGAGCCTCTGATAACTCTCTTTGGCTGGGGAACTTCTCAGCAAGGTGACTTGCGAGCTGCTGTGCCTTGTGGTGAAATCATTTCAGCTCTTCCTTCAAAGCTGATCCCCTTTGCGTCAACTTGCCGCTGGTTGTCAACCGCTTAAAATTCCTGGAAAAAAAAGATAAATGAGTAAATTCTCCAGGCAGCACAGCAAGCTGCCTCTCAGATTCCTGTGCAATCCTCTGTGCCACCACCTCCCAGCCCCATGACATATCTCCTAAGACCTTACTTAGCAACTCTGGAATTTAAAGGAGTGTTTCTGAATTGTGGGAATGATTATTACAGTGATCAAATCATTTAAAAGTTTCCAAACACAGTTCTGTATCTTGACATTCTGTATCTTGACAGTTCTGTGTCAATACCAATATCTTTGGTTTTGCAAGATATTACCACCAGGGAAAACTGGGTAAAGAGTACCCTGGGTTGTTCTGTATTACTTTTTACAAACTGCATGTGAATCTACAATTATCTCAAAATAAAAAGTTTAATTTAAAAAGAGGTTTCTAGGGAATTCCCTGGCGGTCCAATGGTTAGGACTCCATGCTTCCACTTCAGGGGCCACAGGTTCTATCCCTGCTCAGGGAACTAAGATCCCGAGTGCTGCCTGGTGTGGACAAAAAAAAAGAAAGAAAAAGAAAATGTTTCCAAAGGTTTAAAATGTAGCATTATGTCCAAATTACTGGATTTCTCTCCACCAAAGCATAGAACTTTATCTAGCCAAGCCTTTTTAGATGTGCAGTAGCTATTAAGTTTGAGCTCCCGGGCAAATATTTCTGAAAGAGCTTCCTTAGCTTTTTTCAAACACACACACAAAAAATGCTATTTCTTCTATCACATGACAGCTCAAGTAGTGTCACACCCATGAGCAGGAGTAGTAGCTGATGCCAGTTGTCTTCTTGCTGTAAGTCCAACTTATTTTATGTTGCCTTTTTCTCTTTCCTTGTTCCAATGGATCACATGTGGGATGGACCCCTCAATAAACTGAGAAACGTGATCTCTGATTATGAGGAGGGTTCAGGTGAAATAAGTATTTCATGTAAACACAGTTTTCCTAGTGCTCCGTAAATAGCACTATTTATTATTGAATTACTATAGCCTATTATAGTAGTAGAGAGGCAGATGTTACCCAAACTTCCAAACTGATTTTTGGGCATTCTTTAGCCAAATCTTGCAGAGGGTGTTTGTGCATTACTTAGATAACAGGAGCCTAAGGAAAGTACCCAAAACAAATGAAATTTAGGGAAAACCAGTGGTACCCATTATGGTTACCATGAACAAAGAGGATGACATTGATGGTGTACATAGAACTTGTGAATTTTAAACTGCATGCCCATGTGTTCTTTTATTCGATTTTGACAATCAGGGATACATATTATTATTCAGATACATTTTATCCCCTTCTTACAAATAGAGAAATTTAAACATGGAATGCCTGAATGATTCAAGATAAATAAAGCTAATGAGTGCTCTCTTAACTAACTATATTCTTTTTTAAAGGGAGATGATAATCTTGACCTTCTATCACTCCAGGGTTCTATTTGTAATACAGACTATAAGCTGGGCACCCAATAAATGTTTGCCAATATTAGCACTTGTGTAACAACAGTTCAGCATTTATCTGAAACAGTCCAGTTTTACTGTGATTTCTCTTCTCTGTGATGTCCAGGGCAAAGGCCATTTTCGTACTTTGAACTTAGCTAAGCAACCTTCCAAGTACTGAGCTTTGCATTTATTTCAGATTCAAGTACAGTCTCATGTCAAGATTTTTTGCAATGAAAGAGTAACTCTTTCTATTCATGATTAGAAGGTGAGCATCACTTTTAGGGTATGGCAGACAGGCAGAGTGTATGATTTGCAGGCTCAGGTTTCCCCGACTCACAAAAAGCCTATTTCCCCAGGCTCAGTCATCAGTTGATAGCTCAAGGTAGTAAGACTTCCCTTATCGCAGTGGATTAATCTGGGACAGGTTACATTTGTTACATCTCCAACATGACTTGACTTGTTCATTCTATGGCATAATGTGGTGGAAAAGCATAGGAATTTGCAGCCTGAAGATTTAGTTTTGAGTTCCAATTTGACCAGTTACTCCTAGTCATGTGAACATGGGCAAGCCATTTAATCTCTCAGAATCCCAATTTTGTCAGCTGCAAAATGCAGATAACATGCAAACCTCACACAGGTGTTACTCAGATCAAATGGAACTGTATATAAGAAAACATTTTTTAAAATGCAAACCATGACATGCACTCTCATTTTGAAAATAACTACTCTTTTTATTACAAAAATAATAAATGTTCAATATGGAACATTTTAGAACATAAAAGTAACCTGGGGCTTCCTTGGTGGCGCAGTGGTTGAGAGTCCGCCTGCCGATGCAGGGGACGCGGGTTCGTGCCCCGGTCCGGGAAGATCCCACGTGCCGCGGAGTGGCTGGGCCCGTGAGCCATGGCCGCTGAGCCTGTGCATCTGGAGCCTGTGCTCCGCAACGGGAGAGGCCACAGCGGTGAGAGGCCCACGTACCAAAAAAAAAAAAAAAAAAAAGAATTTTAATATATTCCTTTCAGTCTATATGTCTGTATGTATCTATGTGTGTGTATATATACAGATATATACATATAGGTTTGTATTCTAATTTAAGTTTAAAAAAATTTTTATTTAACATTATATTTTGAGTATTGTCCGTGGGAAAAGAGGGAAACATAAAGCCCTGAGATTTTTATGTTTCCTTTAAGGAACTGGATTCTGGTCTGTCTGAATCTGTATCTACACTAATCTGGGTAGCTTCTCACCTCCAGTCAGAGGTGCCTGAGTTGAAAATAGTTGTTTGACTGTTTTTAACTGCCTGTGTCACGACGTAGGTGAGGGTATCACTAGTGTTACTTGCTTGGTGTTTTAGGATTAATTGGAGGATCCTTTTTTCTCCTAAGGGTTAACCAAAGAAGTATTTCCTTCTGTTGGTCTTTAAGTGAAAAATACTTTTTTTAAAAAAAATGGCAATGGCAACAAATAAAACAAAACTTGAAAATGGGGGGGGGCTTCCCTGGTGGTGCACTGGTTAAGAATCCCCCTGCCAATGCAGGGGACACAGGTTCAAGTCCTGGTCTGGAAAGATCCCACATGCACAGAGCAACTAAACTCGTGCACCACAACTACTGAGCCCACGTGCCACAACTACTGAAGCCCATGCGCCTAGAGCTCGTGCTCCGCAACAAGAGAAGCCACCACAATAAGAAGTCCGTGCACCGCAACGAAGAGTAGCCCCCGTTCGCCACAACTAGAGGAAGCCCGCACCCAGCAACAAAGACCCAACACAGCCAAAACTAGGTAAATAAATAAATTTATAAAAACCCAAAAACTTGAAACTGGGTTTCTTTTGTGAGGGTTGGGGTGTTATAATTTATCAGGTGTTTAGAAATAGAGGTTTTAAGTTTCACATTTATCAGATACTTAAAAGCAAAGCACTTGTTTTATTGTTATTGTTGTTCTGAAGCTAATAGAACATAATTCCAAAGAGGTAACATGAAATTAGTTTTGCTATTTTGGTGGTTCTTCATCTAAAGCAAAGTTGCCATAACTTGATGAATTTTGCCTTTCTTTCTTTCTTGGTGATGGTTTTCTGCAGGTATCTAATCGGCTGTGTAAAAAGTACAGCTGAGAATTATGGTCAGCTGTGTCAAAGCAATGAGATTGGAACTGTCAGCTCTTGGGTAGTACCATTTCCAGAGACACACATTATTTTTTAAACCAAGAAGTCTGGGAGAAACAAATATGAGCAAACTCAGATCATATAATTTTGTACAGACTGAAAGATGTTTAGAAATAAGTTTTGCATTAGAGGCAGCACAACTTTGAATAAAGCTTTTGGACTAGAAAACTCAGATCTTTATCAAAAAGCTAGAGTCAAGAAAACTGAGCTGATTTCTTTATTAAGAAAGCATACATTTTCCTAAATGTAACTGGCCTAGTAATATGAAGGAAGTTAATCCAACTTAGAAGTTTCAACTTTTGAACATCTTAATCATGACCACATACATAATTTAGACAGACATTCAGCTGGGACACGGGCATGTGGCCACAGTAGTTGTTTCAGGCTGGTGGACACTCTCATCATTCAGGGTGTCCATTCTGATTGGATAGTGCCTTGTTGAATATGTTGACTATTACCTCTGACATAATTCAAAATGTTTATCATGAAATCAGAATTCTTACCTCAAAGTATTTTTTCTTGTGTTTATATTCTTCCTCTTATTCTACTTGGTTCCTTTGCCCTAGGATAGGCTGTCTTATGAAACAAGCAGGGCCCCTCCTCGTTGTTGCTAAATTATACATCTTTTAAAAATTATACATCTTGGGACTTCCCTGGTGGTTAAGAATCCGCCTTCCAACGCAGGGGACGTGGGTTTGATCCCTGGTCAGGGAACTAAGATCCCACATGCCACGGGGCAACTAAGCCCGCGCGCCACGACTACTGAGCCCGCGTGCTCTGGAGCCTGCGCCACAACTAGAGAGAAGCCCAGGTGCCACAACAAAAGACCCCGCATGCCACAACTAAGACCCGACACAGCCAAATAAATAATAAATAAAAAATAAAATAATGGGCTTCCCTGGTGGCGCAGTGGTTGAGAGTCCGCCTGCCGATGCAGGGGACGCGGGTTCGTGCCCCGGTCTGGGAGGATCCCACATGCCGCGGAGCGGCTGGGCCCGTGAGCCATGGCCGCTGAGCCTGCGCGTCCGGCGCCTGTGCTCCGCAACGGGAGAGGCCACAATAGTGAGAGGCCCGCGTACCACAAAAAAATAAAATAAAATAAAAACAAATTATACATCTTACATAACAGAGACTAGAAAAATTAAGTACTATGATTCAAAAGTGAAAGACCACTTAAACACTTTTTGTTTCTTATGCTCTTTATTTTGCAGCTAATGTGTAAATTGAACGTAAACGCTCTACCCCAGGTTCCAGTGGAACAGTACCTAACAGAAATGGCTAAGAACTATAATGGCCCATATAAATCCAAAGCAACCTTTATGGTCAGTACTTTCAAGAAGAGAGAATTGACTTAAAGCAGAGATTCTTACTGTGCACCAGAAGATTTTTTTTTAACTTAGGTATGTGGCTTCCACCGTAGCTCTGGCAGGATTGTAAACAGGTGACATCTGCACCTTTTCTCCACCCACATACTTTTTCTAGCAGAGCTGGACTTCTGTGGTCAGATAACCCTTTTAAGTTGTTAACGATAGAGTGGAAAACAAAGATGAAGTTACCTAGTGTTATACCTAGAAGCGTATAAAATGTTTTTAGTTCTTAAGATCTCAGCTTTATCCGAGGGTTATTTTGCATTTTAATAAAGAGCTCTTGGAATAAAGGCTACAAGATCCAAAGGCACAAGGCACCATCATTTAGCCTTGTTTCACAGTTTGAGTTCAGTAGTGAAACAACCCATATTCAGATCCTAGCTCCGCCATTTATTAACTGTGAGACTTCAGGCAAGTGGCCTACCCTCTCAAAGACTCAGTTCTCTGGACTGTAAGAAGGGGGATAATAACAGTTAAGAGTTATTTTAAAATCTCATAAATTTGTTGAGATGATTAAATGAGCTAATACGTACAAGGAATTTATATGCAGTACCTGGCACATAGCAAATATAATCAAGTTTTGCTTTTCATCCTCATCATTATCACAGAGGATGGATGAAGCTTCCAAAAGTGATCATGAATTGTTTTAGGGCAAGAGAAATTTCTCCCTAATGCCCTCAAATTGGCAGCAGGTACCATGTTGGATTGTGATTAAAGGGCACACCTGTCTTTTCTGATGCTTTACTCTTGATGGTTTCCTGAAAGGGACTCTTTTTTTCTTTTCCAAAGAGTATGTGGTTTGTTGAAAAATGACATGTTGTAAAAAAAATTTAGACAATACAGAAAGGGACTAAGAAGAAGTAAAAGCCACATGAAATGCCACCAGAGTTGTGCCTAAGAGCTCAGTCTCTGGACAACTTCTTCTTCCCTATTCTCTAGGTGATTTCATCCAACATTGTAGTTTTTAATCCCATCTTTGTGGTGAGGACTTCCACATGTTTATCATTAGCTAAGGCCTCTAGGCTGATATGAACTCCAGGCTGATGCATTCACCTGCCTTTTTTTTTCTTCGTCTTCTTTTTGGCCATGCAGCATGGCCCGCAGGATCTTAGTTCCCCAACCAGGGATGGAACCCGCGCCCGCTGCATTGGAAGTGCGGGAGTCTTAACCACTGGAGCGCCAAGGAAGTCCCTCGCCTGCCTTCTTGATATCTTCACTAGGATGTTTCAGATGCATCTCAAACTTACCATGTCCAAAAGTGCTCTCACCCTTTCCAAGAACGTACTCATTCTATAGTTAGTGGTAATTCTATGCTAGGGGAAAATCTTGATATCTTCCCTTTTTCTCAACCCCTACCAAGCAATCTTCAACAAATCCTGGTTACTCTACGTTCCAGATTTCTGTCACTTCTCACCATCTCCACTGACAGTACCACGATCTAACCTGCAATAGTCTCTGGTCTGAATGATTGCAGTACCCTCTTAACTGGTTTTTCTGCTTCTACCCCTTTTCCCCATTAACTGATGTTCAATGCAGCAGTCAGAGATCTTGTTAGTACCTAGGTCAGATCATGTAACTCCTCTGCTTTTAAAACCCTCCAATGGCTTTTTATTTCACTTAGGATAATAGGCAACAGCTTTCCTATGACTGAGGAGGCCACCCACACCTACTGTCACCTCTTCTCTCTCGCCTCACTCCCTCTACTCTCCGCGTGTTTACTCTGCCTCAGCCACACTGGCCTCCTCGTGCTTCTTCAAACACACACCTGCTCCCTCCTCAGGACCTTTGTACTTTGGGACTCTGTGTTCTCTAGCTCTCCGCCTGGTCCCTCCCTCACTTTCTTCAGGTCTGTATTTGAGTGTTCTCTTCTCTGCAAAGCCCTTCCAAGCTACCTTCTCTTCCCTCTTCACTGTTTTATATTTTTTCTCTATCAATCTTATCTCTATCTAACACACTGTTATCGTAGTTCACTTAGTGATCTTGTTTCTTATCTGTCTCTCCCCCTGCAATATCAGATCCACGAGGACAGGGACTTTTGTCTGGTTTGTTCACTGTGGCATTCCCAGCACTATGCCTAGTTTATATTACAAGGTCAATAGATTTTGTCAAATGAACGGATACATCCAGAGTTTACCACTGCTTAAAGTATGATAAACTTTCTTGTAGACATATCTATGCATATTGACATCTAGCTCTTTTTTTTGACATCTAGCTCTTAATCACTGGTGTACCACAGTGTCTGACCTCATAAGCACTCAAAACACAGCCATTGAAACAGAGAGAAAGAAGAAGTATGTGGGCCAGTAAGCCTGAAGTTTGCTGTAACTGTCATTGACTTACCCTGGACCCTAAACTTCATGAGGGCAGAAACCACGTGTCCTTGCTTGCTGTTTCTTCCCCCGGATTTCCAAGAGTGCTTGGAGTGTAGTAGGTATGCAGTGAACAAATGTGTAGTAAATTGAGAAGCCAATGTGATTCTTGCCTCAGGCTGAAGCCCCAGCAGGCCTGGTTAATTCACCGAGGATGTCAAGAAAAGTGCTCTTTGCAGAGGAGGTGGAACTGTAGCAGGAACGGGTGATCCATTTGGGGCATCGCCAGTATTAGCAGCAGGGCTGTCATCTCCAGCCCCTTATTTCTCACCCCTTTCTCCTGAAAGACAGGTCAGTATGGTTAAAGAAACTGAATCTGGAATGGGACTCCAAGCAGCGCTAGAACATATTTCTAAATGGGCTTTTGAATAGTAAAATGATCTTTGTGAAGTTTTTTTTAAAGCCAGGGAGCATATTTGCAATCATTTAGCTGATATTTGATGTGTTTTTATGATGAATTCATGAGAAAATAGGGCTGTAGTCTTATATCTACCTCTTGACAATACCACAGTATAGACTGCAAAGAACATTTTTAAGAGCTGGTCAATTTTGAAAGTCTTTAATGTGTAGTGATTTAGAGTAGATATATTTAATTACTATGTCGTGAAAACAATTTTCTCTTATGTTGAAAATAGTATAAAAATCTCATAACTTTGTGTACATAATTCTGGAGAAGTAAAAAAAAAAACCTAAAGAACCATATGCATTAATTATTTTTACTCTTTGTTCCTTCGGTATGAAGGTATGTTTTATTCTTTTCGCCTTCCTAAGTATTTCTGACCTCTTGAAGCTCTTTTTTTAAAAGATTTTATATTTCAGACATAATTTTTTTTAAATTTATTTTTGGCTGCGTTGGGTCTTCGTTGCTTTGCGCGGGCTTTCTCTAGTTCCGGCGAGCGGGGGCTACTCTTCGTTGCGGTGCGCGGGCTTCTCATTGCGGTGGCTTCTCTTGTTGCGGAGCATGGGCTCTAGGCGCGCGGGGTTCAGTAGTTGTGGCACGTTGGGTCAGTAGTTGCGGTTCGCGGGCTCTAGAGCGCACACTCAGTAGTTGTGGCGCACGGACTTAGTTGCTCCGCTGCATGTGGGATCTTCCCGGACCAGGGCTCCAACCCATGTCCCCTGCATTGGCAGGCGGATTCTTAACCACTGTGCCACCAGGGAAGTCCTCAGACATAATTTGACTCTGATTTTCCTTGCTGAAATTTTTGTCTGAACCACCTTGTGTATTGCTCAGCTTCTAGGTATTCAAGTCCTCTGCTTAAAAATAAAACAAAGAAAACTTTATTATGAAAAATTTAAACATATACAAAATTAGAGCGAATAATATAATGAACTTTCATGTACCCATCCCTCAGTTTCAACAGTTATCAATATTGTGCTGCTTTTATTTCATCTACCTATCTCTTCCTATTTTTCTTTTGATACAGAAGGAATTTAAAGTAAATCTTAAACATTATGCCTATAATTTCATCTGTAAATACTTCAGTATATATGTGTAACACATACTCTTTACTTTCATAATATTAAACAATGTCATTATGGTTTTGAGGAAGTCGATTTTGAAGCTCTTACCCGAGACTTGAAATGCTGATGAAACCACCTAATTCCTTAGTCCTGGATTGCCGATTTTTTTGGGAATCAGGGTTCCTGGGCACAAATTTTAATATGTCCACCTGTGTGTGGGTCTGTAGTTTTCTCATTTACAATATCTTTCATCTCTTAAACTTTATGGTTCTCTGTCTGCCTCTCCTTGGGATAAGCCACCTCACCCTGGCACCTGGTCAAGTCCTAGATCATCCTCTGGCATGTGTGAATAGCTTGGCGGAGGAGTTTGGTGTTCTCTGAAGTGGGTACCAGGAACTGGCTGCCCCAGTTACTGCGGATGTCCCAACACTTCTTGGACTTCCCAGGCTAATTTTTTTTTTTTTTTGAGGTACGCGGGCCTCTCACTATTGTGGCCTCTCCCTTTGCGGAGCACATGTTCCGGACGGCCCCAGCCGCTCCGCGGCATGTGGGATCTTCCCAGACCGGGGCACGAACCCGTGTCCCCTCCGTCGGCAGGCGGACTCTCAACCACTGCGCCACCAGGGAAGCCCCCAGGCTAATTTTAAAGCAACTTGTAGGACTGACTGATTTTAAAAGAACAAGGTTGGGGCTATGCACTTAAAGGAAAAGTAAACCATTTTACCGTGAATCCTTCCAGGGAAATGACAGTGCCCATACTAAGGAAATAAAATAACTTGAGTAGGAAACAATGAGTCAGAAGCCCTGCTCTGTTTCTGGATGGTGCATCCTTCTCTGGTGGCCTCAGTTGTTCTTTTTCTTCCAGTTTATTGAGATATAATTGACACACAGCACTGTAGAAGAATAAGGTATACAGCATAATGATTTGACTTACGTACGTCATGAAGTGATTATCACAAGTTTAGTGAACACCCATCATCTCAAATAGGTACAAAGTTAATTTTTTTTTCTTGTGATGAGAACTCTTAGGGTTTATTCTCTTAGCAACTTTCATTATCATGTTGTACCTAACATCCCTAGTACTTATTTATCTTATAACTGGTAGTTTGTACCTTTCGACTGCCTTCATTCCCCCCCCAAGTCCCCCTCCTCAGTTTTGTCTTCCTAAACAGGAAACTGGCGCCATTTCCTCAAGTTGGGGTTTGAGGTGGTTGCAGTCTCATATCTGGTAAGATTTTTCACTACAAAGGTGCCAGCATAGTATAGAATCGTTTACACACGAAGTACAGCTACTCTAGAAAAAACAAAATATTGTGACATAGGGACTTCCCTGGTGGCGCAGTGGTTAAGAATCCGCCTGCTAATGCAGGGGACACGGGTTCAAGCCCTGGTCTGGGAAGATCCCACATGCTGTGGAGCAACTAAGCCCGTGAGCCACAACGACTGAGCCTGCGTGCCACAACTACTGAAGCCCGCACACCTAGAGTCCATTCTCCGCAACAAGAGAAGCCACCGCAATAGAGTACCCCCTGCTCGCCACAACTAGAGAAAGCCCGTGTGCAACAACGAAGACCCAACGCAGCCAAAAATCTAATTAATTAATTAATTAAAAATATTGTGACATAAAACATCTCAGGTGGCCTCTTTTTTTTTTTTTTAAACAGCAGGTTCTTATTAGTTATGGGTTTCCTCTTTTTAAAAAGTCCTTAAAAAGCTAAGAGGGAGCTTGTCAGAGCCTCATATCCTCTGGACTTTGGTCTTTACTTTGAAGGAACATATAGCAGATTTCTAATGCTCTTGGTAGGAGGCCAAAGAGTGTATGGAGTTAGCTGTTGGAAAATTAATTTTTACATCATTTCTGGTTTTTGTTATAACTGTAGGATTGATTCCTAAAACCTTTTCTCAGGCCAGGATAAATTGTGCTTAGGGGCCACCCTTAAAAGAATTGTAAAAATGCTTTTTGTGCAAACATTACATAGAAAACAGAGGGACTAATTTTACTCTGTCTCTCAGGCTTATTTATAGATTCAGGTGACTCAAAGGATAGCAAAACAGGCCAGTGGAACTGCCTCTTTGACTCACGTCAGTGTATTTCCTCCAGGGTTGCATCCCCTCTTTCCTTTTCTTTCTACGCTGAGGGCTCTGGCACGTGGAGAAGCAGGAAGAGTCCCTTGTGAAAGACGCTGACCACGTTTCTGTAGTGAGAGCTTTCCCCATGCGCTGCAAAGGTCATATGGCTTCAGCTGCTGATACCGGGTCACTTAAGAATCCTGCGGCATCTAGGCCCAAGAGAACAGGTCCCCTTCTAGTACCACAGATTCCAACTGACATGCCACGTCTTCCAAAAACCATCTTTCACTGCTCTGGTGCCCAGTGACCTCTCATATTTCTGATTTTGGGGAACTAGGACTTATCTGCTGAGTAATAATATCACTGATATTTTTCTGGATTAAAAAAAATCCAGTTTTCCTCAATGAGATTATAATTATCTGCAGGGTAGGGACTGTCTCTTTTGCATTGTCTATTACATATTCTGTGCACCCAGGGCAGTGTGGTGTAGTGGAAAGACTCAGGCAGCACATTCATTGAATGATTACTGTATGGACTAAAAGTGACTTTCAAAGTTGGACGATCTAGATTTGAATCTGATCTCTGCTGTTTGAAGCTGTGACAAATCATTTAATTTCCCTGACCTTCTGTTTCCTTGTATCTAAAATAGGGATGATAATATTTATCCTAAAAAGAGCTAATATCTATTGAGTCCTTACTTAGTGCCACCTGCTGTTTCTAAATACTTTACATGTATCAGCTCATTTAATGATCATATCAGCCTTAAGATGCTGATGATACTTTTTTTTTTGGCCATGCCACGTGGCATGTGGGACCTTAGTTCCCCAACCAGGGATCAACCCCATGCCCTCTGCAGTGAAAATGTGGAGTTCTAACCACTGGACCGTCAGGGAAGTCCCAAGATGCTGGTGCTACTATTAACTCCATTTTACAGACGGGTACACTGAGGTTCAGAAATGCTCAGAGATGTTAGGGAACTTGCTGAAGGCCACACAATGAAGAGAGGAAGAGCAAGTTTAAATCCAGGCAGTCTGGCACCAGAAAACAACACTTTTAACTACTATGCTATAGTGCCTGCATGGCTTACAAGCTCATGGTGGGTGAGGAGCAAATGAATCAATATATATGAAAATATTTTTGTAAATTGTAAGACAGAACACACTACTGCACCAGTAGTGGGCAATCAGTAAATGATTTGGTTGAATTATGAGGTGGCACAAAAAGTGTTTACACTTATATTCTCATGATGCCTGATACTTTTCAAAGTGCTTTCACACATTTGATCCCTCTGGATAATAAGCCACTTAGAATCCATTCTGGAATAAAGCAAGTCATAAATAAATATTGGACAGCCGAGGAAACAGGTTCAGAGATATTAAACACTTTGCTCAGGGCACAAATTCAGTTAAACCCAGCCAGGACTGACATCTGAGTGGTCTGACTCCTGGAGATGCCTCTTCAGTTTGTTTTTGGTTTTTGTTGTTATTATTTGTTAAATCGAAGCATACTAGTTATCAATAATAAACAAAACCATAAAAACAATGATCTTTTTTCCCCAACCATTATCTATTGCTGGAAATTTGTTGAATCCTTTCTGGTTGTTGCTGTTTTCAAAACAAAAATCTGGGACTTTCCTGGTGGCACAGTGGTTAAGAATCGCCTGCCAATGCAGGGGACACGGGTTCAAGCCCTGGTCTGGGAAGATCCCACATGCTGCGGAGCAACTAAGCCCGTGTGCCACAGCTACTGAGCCTGTTCTCTAGAGCCCATGAGCCACAACTACTGAGCCTGTGTGCCACAACTACTGGGCCCGTGCCCCTGGAGCCCATGCTCCGCAACAGGAGAAGCCGCCACAATGAGAGGCCCGGGAACCGCAACAGGGAGTGGCCCCCACTTGCCGCAACTAGGGAAAGCCCACGCGCAACAACAAAGACCCAACACAGCCAAAAATAAATAAAGTAAAATAAATTAAAACAAATAAAAACAAAAATCTCCTCTAGTATTTGGATCCATAAAACTACATTATCTTATAAGGACTTTCCCCCCCCCAAATGTGAAAGTCTTTTTTTCCAGATAAAAATACAGTATACTTATTGCAAAAAACAAAACGTAATAAAGAAAATAAAAGTCCTCTATAATCCCACCATCCAAAGGTAATCACTTTTACATTTTAGTTTTATCCTTCAACATTTTTTCTGTGTATATATACACTTTTTACAAGCTCATTTTATTTTATTTTATTTTTTGCGGTACGCGGGCCTCTCACTGTTGCGGCCTCTCCCGTTGCGGAGCACAGGCTCCGGACCCGCAGGCTCAGTGGCCATGGCTCACGGACCCAGCCGCTCCGCGGCATGTGGGATCTTCCCAGACCGGGGCACGAACCCGTGTCGCCTGCATCGGTAGGCGGATTCTCAACCGGGAAGCCCTATAATACTATTTTTTAAAAATTTATTTTAGTGGGGACACGGGTTCGTGCCCCGGTCTGGGAAGATCCCACATGCCACCGAGCGGCTAGGCCCGTGAGCCACAATTACTGAGCCTGCGCGTCTGGAGCCTGTGCTCCACACGAGAGGCCGCGATAGTGAGAGGTCCGCGCACCGCGATGAAGAGTGGGCCCCACTTGCTGCAACTAGAGAAAGCCCTCTCACAGAAACGAAGACCCAACACAGCCATAAATAAATTAAAATTTAAAAATATTATTTTATTTATTTCTGGCTGCGTTGGGTCTTTGTTGCTGCGCGCAGGCTTTGTCTAGTTGTGGCGAGCGGGAGCGACTCCTCATTGCAGTGCGTGGGCTTCTCATTGTGGTGGCTTCTCTTGTTGTGGAGCATGGGCTTTAGGCATGTGGGCTTCAGTAGTTGTGGTCCTGAGCTCTAGAGCGCAGGCTCAGTAGTTGTGGTGCATGGGCTTAGTTGCTCGACAGCATGTGGGATCTTCCCGGACCAGGGCTTGAACCGGTGTCCCCTGCATTGGCCGGCAGATTCTTAACCACTGCGCCACCAGGGAAGCCCTATAATACTATTTTGTAATATGTTTTTAAAAATCTGCCATACCCTGCTAATAAAGATAGAGGTGTAGCTTCATTTTTATTGGCAGCATAGCATTCTACTTTATTGATGTGCTGTAATTTATTTATCTGAAATTTGAGGTTATGTTTGAGTAGATGGGCAGTAAGTTTTCCCAAACTTTAATAGCCAGCCACAGAAACCAAAGATCCCAGGATAATGATGATTATGCTATATATTGGGTCAATTGCTTTTAATTTTCAGTTGCATTACGAGAGGAGCTTAGTAATTATAAAGATAAATATAAGTAAAAAAATACATGAAGAGGATTTACATTTTATAATGTCTGTCATTTTCTCTTTAATGTTCTGCCACTTGGCATGGTAGAATCCAAGCTCCTTCCTGTTTCTTAAGAAGATAGTTTAACTTTTCTTTTGTGGTTTGCAATGGTAAACACTTAAATTCGACTTCTAAGCAAATTTTTGTGACTTGCAAACAGAATGCTGTAGGTAACTGCTTTGGAACCTGCACACTCCTTACTTTTACGGGAGCCCCATAATGTACTTTAGCATGTATAGCTATACCTCCGTGAAATCTGCGTTATGGCATTATTATGGTGTTCTAGTTTTACACTTTACTTGCCCTGTGATCAAGAGCTGTACTATACAGTAGCGCATGGAGGGGATATGAAGTGACTGAATTCCATAAGCATTCTGCTCCCCAAATCATTTGCTCTCGGTTGATACCACTCAGTGTGGGGGAGGGTGAGTGGGTACCTACAATTTTCTAACTCCTAAGGTGGTACCACATAGATGAACCCTAGTTGGGGAGGAGAGAGGGAGGGTCGTTTAGCAAGTTACAGCTTCTCTGAGCCTCAGTCTCCTTATTTGTAAAACTAAGTTACTTATGCTTGTCTAGTCTGACTCAGGCGGTTGTCGCGAGGGTCAAATTAGATTACATATACGAAGATGCTTTTATAAACAATGTGATATCAATATTTGATAATGAAAAATGATAATTACTATTATTACGCCCTTGGCCTCCTTTCTTTACGGCCACTTGGCATGCCCCAGTAGTTCAAGAACGAAATTGTACAGGCGGGCCTACTAAATTGAATTTTTGTAAACTGTTTTGAAATCCCCTGCATGAAACCCGCAAAGTAAAAAAGTACAACCTCCTGCTGATGACAGGTCCTAAACTCAAGATTTGTGGTTAGTTCAGTTCTCTTTGTCATCTAGCTAGGTGCTCTGCTTTATTCACTTTCAGGGATACTTCATTGCCATTTCATCTGAAGGAATGGTAGGTCACCTTTCATTTAAACGGGCCAAGATATCTTGGCTCTCTTTACATAAACATGGAAAATATTCGTGTCAGGTGTTAGTGATTATTTATCAAGCCAGGACCTGTATGGTTGGACTGTTTTGGCTCAGGTCATTAGTGCATGGAATCAGTCAGAAAGCCCATTATGGAATGGTTTCAGCTATCACTAGTCCAAATCCTCTCTTTTTACATTTGAGGAAATTGAAGCCCAGAGAGTTTAAATATCTTGTTCAATGCACAGGTTGAAAGGTGATACTGGGCTTGGAATCTATTCTTCTGTGTCATCCTTTTTATTTTTATAAAATACATTGCAAAGATGCCATAAAAACCTCAGAATCCAAGACCACTTGGAGCATGTTCCTGAAGTTAACCTAAAGAGAAAGCTAAGGTCTCAAACGTGATGGGTGAGAATTTGGGGTTCTGGTGGATTAGGACCGGCACAGCCTGGTTCAGTGTTCTCCGCCCCCATCTGCCTCGCCTCCCTACTTCCTTCGCTACCTTGCTAGCCCCACCCTCTTCAGGTGGCCCCGTCACTTCCTGGTAGCCCCCACACTTCCACCAAAGCGGAACCAATGTGCGTGGGCTCTGGGGTCGACCGGATCTTTCTCGCTCAGACTCTTCGCAGCGGTGACTCGGCAGCGGCGTCTCGCGTCATCAGTGACAGCCCCGATTCTTGCTACGCTTTGCGTCGCTCTGCCAGGAGCAGTCACCTCCTCCTTGGCAAATAGTCCTCGGTGGGGTCCGAGTTCTTGGATAATAGGAGAGGGGAGGCACGAGAAGTTGCGGTCAGGGGACGCGGGATCGACAAGCAGAAGGAGATAGGGACCGAAGTTTCTGCGATAGTGTGCAAAGTTAGTTAAAAACTCCTTCCGACCTACGGATCCCTCCGCCTGCAGTAGCGGTGGTGAGGCCGAGGGAGCCGCCATTTTGGATGTTAGGTTCCTGCTGCCCCTGCTGCCACTGCTGCCGCTGCCGCCGCCCCCGGAGCTGCAGGTTTCGTTCGAGGTTTCGGGCCGGTGAGTGTCACTCGCGGCGCAAAGAGCATATTGCCTTTTTTACCCCGCGCCTGCCGGGAGCGCTCGGCCAGAAGCTTCCTGTCAATCCCAGGTGTCCGGTCCCAGACCGTGGGGGGTGAAGAGAGGACAGAAGCTGGGCCAGGAGGGGCCCGGAGCTCAGGGGTTGTTACGACTTCTTGAGCGCCGACCCCGAAGCGTCGGACCGGGAGGGTCCGCGCGCGGCTGCGTTCCTTGCTGTGGCGTTGCCCGGCCGGTGCGGGCCTCCTTGGACCCATTGATTTTCTCAGCCTGCGCTCCTCCTTTTGGGGCTCATTCAGAGAGCCTAGGGTTTGCGGGGCGGGTCTCACCCCCGCGTGTATTCTCTATGCCACGTATCAGCGTTCTTGTATCTCGTACCTGGGTCAGGTCTTTCGTGGAACTCTCTTCAGCACTTCCAAATGCTCAGTTGAACGTCGTCTGCACCTGCATTGCCGTTCTTTTCAAACTGGACATTGGCCTCGCTTCTC
The DNA here is from genome assembly GCF_949774975.1 of Lagenorhynchus albirostris. Lineage (NCBI taxonomy): Eukaryota > Metazoa > Chordata > Mammalia > Artiodactyla > Delphinidae > Lagenorhynchus > Lagenorhynchus albirostris. Next base: position 45,967,864 of record NC_083113.1, read on the forward strand.
TCTAGCCTTCCGACCAACTTCTTTCCCAATTTTCCGGGCTTTTTTCTCTCTCCTCTATTTTCTTAAACTCATCTGCGAATACACTGCTTACTCTTCTCTCAAACTCCTGATCCTGCAGGCGTCGATAACTAATAATTCTCCCGATCTTCTTGACCGAGTCGGGACGTTGGTTGTGTTTCCTTGTTAGGTATAGGAGATTCGTCGAACCACTCGCTCAGAGTGTACTTCAACAGTAAATGTTTATAAAGTTCATTAAAGGGCTTTGGGGGGGAAGGTGGTAGGCAGAGGCTGTCAAATGTTTTCTCATTTGTGGGTTCCCTTTTCTGTGCTGAACACTTAGCTTTTGGGTACTTTTTGACACTTAGTATTTTTCTTGATGTATATCCCTGACCATGGAAATCTGCCTGTGAAAAAGAATTTTTTTTTTTTTGAAAAAGAATCTTAATCTGACATTGGTAGAAAGGAAAGTAACTTTTTTGGCTACGGTAGGGATTAGTTAACAGAAGAGAGGAGTGAATGAAAATTTCTTAGTGATTTTAACTTTCAACTGGTTTGTACAGTAGTGTTCTTCGTTGACTAACTCCAAAAAGATACTTGGATTGACTTCGAGTATTGGATTTTTCTGGAGATAGTTGGATTTTAAATACTCACTTTTACTGTTCTCCATAGTGCTTGTCAGACTGTATACCCCTTAACTTTTGTTTTAAAAATATAGACTCTCCAGGTACCCATAATTTCACCAATTTTATTCTACTCTTAACATATGTTTTGCAGTATAGCATGCTTGAATAAAAAGCATTTCACTGCAATTCACTGATTATTTCTTACATTTCAAGTTAGGTGTGATTGAGTCACCTCTATTTCACCTCAGCCTGCGTTTTAACATCTGCAAAAGAGAAATAACTTATTTGAGATTGTAGCCTAGTGACTGCTGAAACTTAAATTTATAACTTGAACTGGATCAAATCTTTTAATACTTCTAATCCATGTATAAGTGCGTTGTTCTTATCAGGTTATTATCAGGTAGATAAATTCCTGTACTAGTCTTATGATGTCTTAGTAGAAAAGTGAATGTTTTCATTGTAAATAGTGTTCTTGTTATTTGTTTTAAGGAGGCTTTTCAAAAATATATTTACTATTTGTGTATTTACTCTGAAGCTATGGAGTTTTCTCTTTTGGTTTGAAGAACTGTCAAACAGAACATATGGAATCTTCACTCATTTACTAAGTATCCCCTTGTAGTTGTAACTGAAATGTTCCATTTCTGAGATACACTTTTATATATATTTTTTATTTTATTTATTTTTTAAATAAATAAATTTATTTATTTATCTTTGGCTGCATTGAGTCTTCGTTGCTGCGCACAGGCTTTCTCTAGTTGCAGTGAGCAGGGGCTACTCTTGGTTGCGGTGTGCGGGCTTCTCATTGGGGTGGCTCGTCTTTGTTAAGGAGCACGGGCTCTAGGTGTGTGGGCTTCAGTAGTTGTGCACACGGCCCCAGTAGTTGTGGCTCGCGGGCTCTAGAGCGCAGGCTCAGTAGTTGTGGTGCATGGGCTTAGTTGCTCCACGGCATGTGGGGTCTTCCCAGACCAGAGCTCGAACCAGTGCCTTGGCAGGCGGATTCTTAACCACTGCGCCACCAGGGAAGTCTCTAGATACACTTTTAAAACAAGGTATTGGAAGAGCTATCAGATAGGTGTTATTTACTCAGTTCATTTCATGGTATTATGTACTGGTATTTAAATGTCATTCATTCTTAGGTAGTTTGCGTTCAATTGGAGAAAGCATCCTTTGCCTTGCAAATGATAAGTAAAGTGTTTATTTTAGTGCACATTTAAAAAATTTTTATTATTATTTATTTTATTTATTTATTTTTGGCTGCGTTGGGTCCTTGTTGCTGTGTGTGGGCTTTCTCTAGTTGTGGTGAGCAGGGGCTACTCTTCGTTGCGGTGTGCAGGCTTCTCGTTGTGGTGGCTTCTCTTGTTGCAGAGCGTGGGCTTCAGGCGCCCGGGCTTCAGGAGTTGTGGCCCGCGGGCTCTTGAGTGCAGGCTTAGTTGCTTAGTGCAGGCTTAGTTGCTCTGCGGCATATGGGATCTTCCTGGACCAGGGCTCGAACCCGTGTACCCTGCATTGGCCGGCAGATTCTTAACCACTGCACCACCAGGGAAGCACCTATTTTAGTGCACCTTTGATTGATCAGCACATACTTGAATGTCTGTTTTGTCTAAGGGGTTCTTGGGATTATACTTGAAATAAACATTGTTTAGGAAACCTCAGTTTATTTTCTTTTGGAGCAGTTGCTTGTTCTTTGATCTGTTTCACTGACAGCAGTTCTAGATTTGAAGATGAATTTTAGAGTGAAACTATAAAGTACAAAAATTGTCAGCAATGCCTTGGTGATATTTCATCTCACTATTTTTAAAGTAGTCTTGAAATCAGTCGTGTACAAAAACAAAAACTCAAGTTTTTATGTGATTTGTAACAACTCTATGCAAATTGAAAAAGTTGAATGAGTATTTTCCAAAAGATTATTTTTTAATTAAAAAAATTGAATTGGGAAAATACATACCAAAACAGATTTTCAAAATGCTTAATCCCCTTATTTGCATTTGCTGAGAATTTAAAAATTTTGTGTATACAGCAGGATTTGATATCAAAACTTTAAAACTCTTATTTAGATTTAGCTTCAGAAAATCTAAAACTATTCCTTTCTTCAAACTGCAGCAACCTGTTTATCTGTTTTAGGTGCTTATCATTCAGTCTTCCTTTATGAATCGTTCTCAGTTGATTTTGGCGTTCTTCATCCCTTTGTTACTTACATTCAGTTTCTTTCATGCAGGATGGTATTAAAGTAGCAGTTTTAAAATAAAGGGAACATATAGATTTATCTAAGTTCTTATGTTTCTTGGTTTATAGGTTTTGAGAATCATCTTTGTTAAAAAGTATTAGGATTTTTCCATTTGCTTTTTAAAAATATTTATTTATTTATTTTTGGCTGCATTAGGTTTTCATTGCTGCATGTGGGCTTTCTTTAGTTGCATCGAGCGGGGGCTATTCTTCGTTGCGGTGTGTGCGCTTCTCATTGTGGTGGCTTCTCTTATTGCGGAGCATGGGCTCTAGGTGCGTGGGCTTCAGTAGTCGTGGCACGTGGGCTCAGTAGTTGTGGTTCGCGGGCTCTAGAGCACAGGCTCTTTAGTTGTGGCACATGGGCTTAGTTGCTCCGTGGCATGTGGGATCTTCCCGGACCAGGGCTCGAACCCGTGTTTCTTGCATTGGCAGGCGGATTCTTAACCACTGCGCCACCAGGGAAGCCCTCCATTTGCTTTTTGTATAGAAAATTTTTTATCAGTAAAGGCGTCATTTCTGCCTTCAAAGTACATGTAAGGTTTTTCTTCACTGAAGGAGTAACATAAAACGCTTAATTTGCCATGAGTTCTGCTTACTGGAACAATCTCTTGTCAAAGTTTGAAGAGTCCAAAAGTGGAAGAAAAAAACCCCCACACTTGCCAAACTTGTTGAGTCAGTATTAACTAACACTTTTGTACAAAAACGGGCAAGGGTTAGGATAATATGATTAAAACGAGAAATGCTTTTTTCACTAGGTACTTGGAAATTTTGCCTCTTTTGGGGGGGCCTTGTTTTGGCCTACTCAGACCATTGGAGAGAGAAAATTAATGAGTTATAAGTATTACCAGTGAAAAACAGTCTTAGAAGGGAAAAAAAATGTTTTTTCTTTTTTTAAAGATGGAGAAAACATATGTGACCTTTGCACTTTATTAATAATTAAGGACATCTTAAAGGCAAGTAGTTTTTACCCTCCTTTCTCTGTTGTTACAGTGCAGCAGTCACAGTGTAACGTGATATGCAGTTGCTTTGCTCACTCCAGTTTGCATGTTATAGCTGATTGTGTTGGGCTGAGCATCCTAGGCTTTGCAGCTTATCTGGCTTTGAGGTTAATGTTATGGATTCTTGGGAAGAGCAAATATGAGAAAGACATGAACTTAGATCTTTGGAACTGTAAAATATTTGCACTCCCCTCCTTATAAGCCTTTGGGTTAAAATTAAGACTGTCAGAGCATAGATGATGTATACTACTTGGTTATAAGATGTAACTTTTGTAAATGATCACACAGTTGAACAACTCAAATTAAAAGAAGTTCCATCAGTGTTTTTGCAGCTCAGTTTAGTAGCTACTTACTAAACCTCACTCTTGGGAAATTGTTCAGTTTCAAGCTGAAGAAAAGGAAGGGAAGTTAATTTTTTAAATTCCTTTTTAAAGTCTGCACGAAAGATTCCCTTCCCACTTTTTGAAATTTTTCATAACATGATACTTTTAAAATATGGTGAAAATACTGGTTTGAAATAAATGGGGAAACTAACTGAAAAAATAGGTACACTGTGTAGAGTTAATTGAATCTTTGTAGATATTAGGGTTTTTTGGGTATGATTACCGAAGAAAAACTGTTGTAAGAAGCAGCAGTCTTGGGCTTTCTCTGGCGGTCCAGTGGTTAAGACTGCTTCCATTGCAGGGGGTGTGGGTTCGATCCCTGGTCAGGGAACTAAGATCCTGCATGCCACTCTGTGTGGCCAAAAATTTAAAAAACAGTCAACCAAACAAAAAAGAGTCTCTTTTTCTTTTTCAAAAATATTTACTTATTTATTTATTTGGCTGCATCGGGTCTTAGTTGCGGCATGAGGCGCTCTGTTGCAGCACGTGGGATCCATCTCCCTGACCAGGGGTCGAACCCTGGCCCCATGCATTGGGAGCATGGGGTCCCAGCCACCGGACCACCAGGGAAGTCCCTGAGCCTCTTTTTCTGATAGTACTCAATAAATATATTTGATTTTTTAAAATGTGTATTTCTCTCTGTCAGTGAAGACATGACCTCTGTATTTTCTTTAGAAACTTTACATGATGAAAGCTTAATAGATGGTGTTGATTATTTAAGAAAGTAGAATGAGGAAGTTGCTTACAATTTGACTTTACTAGCACTTGGTTATATTATTCTATTTACACACACTGAACTTTTTGCTGTTCCTTGAATACTCCATGTTCTTTCATTCATTGTACCTGTTCTGCTTTTACCTGGAATGCTTTTCTTTCTCCTTCCATCTGGTGAACCTATTCTTCCTTCCTCTCTACACCAGGCAAAGGAGTATAGTACTTTTTTTTTTTAGTATTTGTTGAATTGTTTGCTTTTCCTGAGCTTCAGAGGACAAGAACTATCTAATTGATGGCATCCCTAGTACATAGCACAGTGCCTGGCACTTAGTAGCTACTCTGCAGAATAGATGATGTGAATGAAAATAATATGGAAACATGTTCAGGTCCTCAGATATATGGTAATTGGTCAAGCCAAAAGCAGTCAGGGTCCTAAGTGAGCTATGGAAGTTTACTACAGGTCATTTACTTGTGACCGATAGAGTTGATGTTAGTGAAGTTTATTTTCAGGTTTAGAACATATACAAAACCTTATCTTGTGTCTTTGAAAATATTATTTAGATGTTTAAGTCGAAAATTGATATTATCCTTTCCTCTTTGCAATTTGTTCAGACTCTTTCTTATGCAAAAGCTTCAAGTGACAGCAAAGAAATCTACTCTTCCTGCCATCTTTTTTCTTTCTTTTGAATACCTATTATGTAATTCATTATACTGAAGAAACTAATAGTAAGTTGAGAACTTCAGTCTTTTCCCCCAAAGTGGAAATATGTTGATAGTTCAGTGATTTGTTACTCACTCTCCCTTTGTGTTTTTTGTTTTTTAACATCTTTATTGGAGTGTAATTGCTTTACAATATTGTGTTAGTTTCTGCTGTATAACAAAGTGAATTTTTTTTTAATATTTATTCGGTTGCACTGGGTCTTAGTTGTGGCATGTGGGCTCCTTAGTTGTGGCATGTGAACTCTTAGTTGCGGCATGCACGTGGGATATAGTTCCCTGATCAGGGCTTGAACCCAGGCTCCCTGCATTGGGAGCAAGGAGTCTTAACCACTGCGCCACCAGGGAAGTCCCTCTCCCCTTGTGTTTGAATAATCTACTTTAATAGTGCTGAGGATTTTTAAAAGTCCTTAATTTATTTAATTTACAACATCATAGAGGTCCATTGTAATAAATGAAAAAAATCTAAAGACATACTTCTAAAAAAGCTGTTCATTTCCCTAATCCCTTTGTTATTACTGCCTAGCCATTTTACCAGGTTATGGGTATACTTCAACATTTCTCTCCATGCTTTGTTAAGTACTATATATACAACATAAATGTGCATATATAAGGATTCTTTGTTTTTACAGCCTAGCCATTTTACCAGGTTATGGGTATACTTCAACATTTCTCTCCATGCTTTGTTAAGTACTATATATACAACATAAATGTGCATATATAAGGATTCTTTGTTTTTACAAAAGGTAGAGCATACCTTTTTTTTTTTGATCATACTTTTTATGTTACTCTGTAACAAGGTTTTCTTAACACATCATAGTCAGTAAATATAATTCTATCTTGTTTTTTTAAATATCCCTATTATGTCTCATCGTATGGATGTACTCTACGTAACTTATTCAGTTATTTTCTTGTGGACGTTTGGGCTGTTTCTAGATTTTGCCACTACAAACAGCGCTACAGTAAACATCCTTGTACATGTCACCTTATTTGCTGATGCTATTATTTCTATAGGCTAGAATCTCCAAGGTGGAATTTCTGAGTTAAAGGAATTATATTTTATTTATTTTTTTAAGGAATTATATTTTAAATGTTATTATTGCCAGATTACTCTCTAAATAGGTTGTCATAATTTCCATCTCCACTAGCAGTGGGTTCTCCATAACATCACATCATTAGACGTAATTACTTAATTTAATTTTTGCTGCTCTGCTAGTTGGTAAATGGTTTCTCAGTTTCGTCTTAATTTTATTTCCTTGACTATTGCTGGAGCTAGCCTCTTTTGATATGATTTTTGGCCTTTTGGATTTCCTTTACTGAGAATTGTCTATGTCCTTGGTTCATTTTTCTTTCAAGTTATTTTTCTCCTTATCTTTTAGGAACATCTTATGGTACATTAATTCTTTGTTATATAACACATGCGTTTATTAATCTGGAGTTAATTTTTATATAGTGTGAAGGGGTCTTATGGTTTTCCTTTGTATAAAGAGCCAACTATGTCTAGACTAAATAAACCATCCTTTTCTCAATGAATTAAATGCCACCTTATCATATGTAAAGTTCCCATATATGTTTGCTCTATTTCTGGATGTTCTGTTTTATTCTTCCTGTACCATTATTTTACTGTTTTGAATATCATAACTTTATAGAAACTTACACTCTGTTAAGAATAGCTCCTGTCACTGTACTTTTCCATTTTCTTGACTGTTCTTAAACATTTATTCTTATATCTGTATGGGTTGAAAATAATTCTGTTGAGTTCAGAAAACCTGAGAAAAGCCCAGTGTTTTTTTATTTTTAATTAATTTTTAAAAATTTATTTTATTTTTGGCTGTGTTAGGTCTTCATTGCTGTGCGTGGGCTTTGTTTAGTTGCAGCGAGTGGGGGCTCCTCTGCAGTGCGTGGGCTTCTCATTGTGGTGGCTTCTATTGTTGAGAGGCATGGGCTCTATGTGCGCGGGCTTCAGTAGTTGTGGCATGTGGACTCAGTAGTTGTGGCACGTGGGCTCTAGAGCACAGGCTCAGTAGTTGTGGCACATGGGCTTAGTTGCTCTGCAGCATGTGGGATCTTCCCAGACCAGGTCTTGAACCCGTGTCCCCTGCATTGGCAGATAGATTCTTAACCACTGTGCCACCAGGGAAGCCCAAGCCCAGTGTTTGGAATTGCACTGTATTCATATATTAATTTTGGGAGGCCTGACATTTTTTTTTCTGACATTTTTTAATGAGGATAACTTTTCCTTATTATGATGTTTCCATTTATTGAGGTCTTATTTTAGTTTTAGGTTCTTCAGTAGAGGTTTGATAGATTTAATACCTGTCTTCATCTAGTTCATGTACCTTTCTTGCTAAATTTATTCCTAGATATTTTATAGTTTTCGGCACTGTTGTAAGTGGGACTTTTCCCCCCTCTATTTCTAACTAATGTCAAATATAGGTTAAAAATGAATCTTTCATTTCTTATAGACCAGAGCCCCTCATCCCCACCCCCTTCTTGCTATCCCAAATTAACAGAACTTGGATTCATGAAGAATGTGCTAGGGAGAATTTGTTATCTTAGTTTTAAATCATTTTCTCGTAACTTTCTAATGTCACCGTGTAGAAAAATGCCCATAGATAACTGTGACTCTGTCCTTTTAGGATGAATACCATCTTATTATTTTGAAAGTTTGCAGTTTTGCTTTATTTATCCATTCTTGTAGTTTTTGTTAATTTGTTTGACTCTTCAAAGCAAGAATTCTCAAATTATGTATGTTCATTATATGAAAGATATCAAAATATACAGAGGTTAAAAATGCATCTATATTCACACTAGGCACAGATATTTCCCTTAAAATTTATCTTATCCTTTGGAGCGTATCTTTAAGAAAATTAAGATTTTATTTGGAGAATTTTTTGACAGTTTTTGATAATTGAGGACTCTAGGATATCTTTGCTAAAATCAGGGTTAGGAGAGTGAAAAATTGCTTTTTATTTTACTTGTGTCAAATTTGATGTTGATCATGTTCATCTGTCATTGTTTATTGGGCCTTTTTTAAAAATGAATTTATTTATTTATTTATTTATTTTTGGCTGCATTGGGTCTTTGTTGCTGCACGCGGGCTTTCCTCTAGTTGCGGTGACCGGGGGCTACTCTTTGTAGTGCCCGGGCTTCTCATTGCGGTGGCTTCTCGTTGCAGAGCATGGGCTCTAGGCCCACGGGCTTCAGGAGTTGTGGCTCATGGGTTCTACAGCGCAGGCTCAGTAGTCGTGGCACACGGGCTTAGTTGATCCACGGCATGTGGGATCTTCCCAGACTAGGGTTCGAACCCATGTTTCCTGCATTGGCAGGCGGATTCTTAACCACTGTGCCACCAGGGAAGCCCTATTCGGCCTTTATTGCTTTTCATGTGAATTAATGTGATCGAATCGTTCAGTAGACATTTGCATTTACATACATCCATTTTTAAAATCTCAGTTTTGGTTATGGATAATCAAACATAAAAGAAGATTCCTGTAACACTGTGGCATTTTAGGGAGAACTGAGCTTAAGATCTCTCAGAGGGATGCCGACTGGCTGCCTAGAGAGGGTGTGATGGTATCTTAATGTGGTCACTCGTTTCACAGCCTTAGCCTTGAAGATCCAGAAATTCCATTTCAGTATTTCACCTTGGAATGATTCATCTTGATTGAACTCACTGATGTGTAAGTTAAAATAACAGTGTTGTAATTCATAAGGGGTTATGCTTTTCTACTGAATTACCTGTGTCTACTTTCCAGGGCATTCTTCTGTTCCTTGTATGGAGGTGTTTGGGAGGCCAGGTACTTACGAAGGTGATTAATAATCAGAAAGCTGCATTGTGAGCCTGAAACCAGAGCATATAAAGTTGGCTGGTCTTGAGTGTTTCATCATTCTAGGCCACTGTGAAACTTGATGAAAGAACTATCCCTGTCCCACAATGGTGTTTGCCTCTCCAGAGACCAAAATACTTATCCCCAGATTTAATCTCTTTTATTCAAACAATGATGTACTAACACTGGTCTCTCCTTTTTCTTCACTCTGTAGAACATTCCCTTCTATGAACACATTCTTCATACAGGAGAAATAGATGTGCACTGCCTCCCCCTCCCCGCCCACTTTCCCCAAAAGAAAGAAAACGATAAAAACACAGTGAGAAAGCTAAGTCATATTAATGACAGGTGGTGTCTGTAAGATATATTGGAAAGTAAAAGTCTGATTGAAGCATAATACTGTTGATCAATTTGGTTTAAGTTTCTTACTATTAAGCATTCTTACTATTTTGGTCATAGTATTTTGCAAGTTTTAAATGCACTAAAGCAATTCAAATATACATACAAGATAAAAATCTGAAATAGAGGTTCTGTGGGGAGCATAATTTGAAATTATAGGCCATATGGAGAGTATGAGAGAGAAAGCAGAGTAACTTCTTTTGGAGGGTTTTGCCCAGTGTTAACTTAGGTCCCTTGAGTATTTTCAGCCATACTTAGAAATCTGTGACTGGATTGTTAAACAGTAATGAGTGGTAAAGTTAACTGAGATCTAATTTCTGATTGTTGAGCAAGAAAAACTTCAAGTATAGTGAGTGGGTAGAAAAGGAGATAATTTTAATATTGAAAATCGCTTTTAATTTAGGATTTCTTTTTAGATTTAGAGCTCAAATCTAAGCTTTAAGTTTAGAGGAAGAAGGACCAAATAGCAAGCAGGAGCCCCAGCCTCTTGGTTATATGCTTTTTAAATAATAAATAAATAAAATAAGTACATTTATTTTTTTATGGCTGCATTGGGTCTTTCTTGCTGCACACAGGCTTTCTCTAGTTGCGGCGAGTGGAGGCTACTCTTCATTGCAGTGCGTGGGGTTCTCATTGCCTTGCCTCTCTTATTGTGGAGCACAGGCTCTAGGTGCCCAGGCTTGAGTAGTTGTGGCATGCGGGCTCAGTAGTTGTGGCGCACGGGCTTAGTTGCTCTGCTGCATGTGGGATCTTCCCGGACCAGGGCTCGAACCCATGTCCCCTGCATTGGCAGGCGGATTCTTAACCACTGTGCCACCAGGGAAGTCCTGGTTATATGTTTTTGACTGTTGGCTGTCAGCTCAGAGCTCACAGCCCGGGAGTGAGGTCAGAAGTAGGAAGAAAGTTAACTGAGCAGGGTAGAATAGAGGACTGGGTTGAGTCCTTTCCCATAGGTGTTAGCAGCCAGTGTACTTTATTTTGTATGCTTTGGAAAGGACAAGTGTATTTTCTTTAGATAAGACTTCTATCTAGCCTTTAGAATTCAATAAATACAGTATTTAGTGAGTTCCTACTCTTTTAGGCAAGAGGAATACAAGGATGAATAAACCAAATAAGGATCAGGCTTCAGGGAACTTACATTTGAGTGGGAAAAATAGGTATTTCAAAGGAAAAAAAGAGGAGATTATGGCTTGGAGGTGGTATTGATGTATGAGGAAAATCTTTATCCCACAAAGGGATTTGCAGAGATTTTGGAAAATAACCATTTTCTCCATTTGGGGGATAAAATTTAGGAGAATTGGAACATATGCAGTCATTTTTTTTTTTCTGATCTCTTATACTGTTTAAAATTTTTCTTTCCTATATGAAGCATTTATAATTTTGATTACTTTGGGTATGTAAAGTAATCTAATTTAGTTTAAGCTCCAGAACCTAGTTTAACCATTTTGGATAGAAATTTTTCCAAAATGAATTTCACACTTCCTTTTTTCTCTATATTTTTCATCATTATTTATCATAACCATTAATTAAATAGAATATATTTAACCACAGTCCTTGTACCTTAACAAGTCAGACTTTTAATTTTTCTGTATTTCCTTTCTGTCCTTGTCCTAGTGTTTTACTTTTTATTATTAGTTTTATAAAAGATGACAAAGAGGGACATTTTATTTTGAAAAAGTGTACAAGCATGTACATATAAAATATATAGACATTTAATCATTGGCTGAAACCACTGAAATACTAAATGTAGGTGGTTAGATGTAAAAGGAGAAGTTGACAGGCACATACTCATGGTAATAGACTTAAATATATCTTTCTCAGCCTTTGACGGGTCAGGTAGTTAAATTAATAAGAGCAGACAGTATCTGAACTACGTAATTTTTAGAAATTGGTTATTCAGTGGATACTCTTTATTTTCATGTAATTGTTACCTTTATTTTTTTAAACAGCTTTATTGAGGTATAATAGACAAAATTGCACATATTTAATGTATAATTTGATGAGTTAGGATATAGTTTTATATTCAGTTTTTTCTACCTTCTGCTTTAAATGTTGATCTTTGTGAACCATTCCTTGATGAACCAGGGTCTTATTATAAAAATGGATTATGGTACTGTTTGTAATTTGTTAATACCCTTAGGACTATAGGGAGACTTGAAGACTTTTTGCTAGCACACTTAAGTATCATCAGACTACTACGCTCTGTGTGTGTGTGTGTGTGTGTGTGTGTGTGTGTAAGATAAATACTTTAATTGAGGATATTTTTTAAAAAGCTGTAAATTAAGGTAATTATTGTGGAAGTCAAAGGCAGAGGTTTTTTTTTTTTTTTGCGGTACGCGGGCCTCTCACTGATGTGGCCTCTCCCGTTGCGGAGCGCTCCGGACGCGCAGGCCTAGCGGCCATGGCTCACGGGCCTATCCGCTCCGCGGCGTGTGGGATCTTCCCGGACTGGGGCACGAACCCGTGTCCCCTGCATCGGCAGGTGGACTCTGAACCACTGCACCACCAGGGAAGCCCCAAAGGCAGAGATTTACCAGTGATTTGATCTTTTCCTTTTTGATTAATCATTTAACTTTTTTTAATAGTATAGAAGTCAAGTAAGGGCACAAACTTTATTTTTTAAATTGTAGTAAGAATACAATAAGAGCTATCCTCTTGACAAATTTTCAGTTGCACAATATAATATTGTATAGGCACAGTGTTGTTATAGCAGATCTCTAGAATTTATTAGTCTTGCTACTATGCTTTTGAATGCTTTTTTCTGTTATATGTAAGTTTTATTTGTTTGTTTTGCTACCGTTTTTGTTTTTTCCCTTGCTGTTAGGTGACACTTTAACTACCATCAGTGTCCTTTCCCAAAACAGCTTCTTTCTCCTGGCCCCCACCCTCTTCAGTTGCTCTAGTTTTCTAATTTGTTCTATTCTGTAAAAGGCTGAATAAGAACCTGCAAATAGAGTAAAGTAGACATTCTGTGTAGGTGTGTGTTGATATGATGCTCTCTATTGGCTGCACGAGATTATGAAAATGTGTTTTGGATTCTCAGCTGTGTTCCATATAGCTGAGTCATTACTATATACATTATATTCTTACAAATTTTTTAAAAAAGCATAGAGTTTATTGTTTTTTATGATAGGTGTTTAAGCTGTTGTATTTTAAGGAATCTCGTGGTTTTTGAGTATTTTGAAAAGCAAGTAAAAACTTTCAAAAAATAAGGAAATCCTCAACACTGTAATAAAAGTATGTTACATAGTCTGCAACATTCATTACATAGATTAGATGTATTTGAACCTAATTTTTAGAAATGTTTCAGATATAAAGCATATGGAAAATAATAAACCTTCACTTACCTACTACCTAGTCTAAGAAATAAAACATCACTAGTATAGCTGAAGTTTCCTGTGTATCACTGCCCCTGATCATATTCCCCTCCCTCCCAGATGTGCTGCTGTGTTGGATTTGACCGTTATCTTTTACATTCATGTTCTTTCTTATTCTCTTACTGCATTTTTAAAATTGAAGTATAGTTGATTTACAGTGTTTCAGGTATACAGCAAAGTGATTCAGTTATACATATACTCTTAATGCATTTTTGTAGTATCTCTAAAGAATAGGCACTTTCATGTGTTTTAAACCTTTATAAGTATTGATACTGTGTATCTTTCTTCAACTTATTTTTGCTCAATTATTTTATGCAAGAATAATTTGTTCATATAGCCAACATTATGGCCAACATTTGTTTAGTGATTACTGGGTGCCAGGCACTTTGCTAAGAATTTTACATGTATTCTGATTTAATTCTTGTAACAATCCATTGAGGTAGGTACTTCACACACACTCCCGCCCCCCATTTTGCAGATGAGGACACAACTCTGAGAGGTTAAGCCATTTACACAAGGACACACAGCTAATAAGTGGTGGAGCTGGGGTTCAAACCTAGGTAATTTTACTCCAGGGTCATCATGCTGATCCAGAAATCACTAAATTTCACAAAAGAAAAAATGTCTAATTATATTGAGTTAGTTTGGCCATGACTAAATTTGACTTATCATAAATACAATTTTCTGTTCTGTCATTGACTAGCAATTTCTTCTTTTTATTGTGTGGCTGCAATTTAAAAATCTGTTTTCCTCAGTAGACTGAGATCTTAAGGACAGAGACTGTGTCCTTGCCAGTCCCCAGCACCTATTGCAATGCCTGGCATAGAGAATGCTCAGCAAATATTTGTTGAATGAGTGATTGGCACTTACTGGTATAACGTGTTTCCCTTACGTGTTACTTAGGTCATCTCTGGGGTAGTGTGACTAATTGAATTGAACAAGGAGGAAAACGAAGAGGTGCACGAAGCTAACTTCTGATTCCAAAGTTTTTACATTCTCCCTTTCCATTTTGAAATGGATTTAAATAATGCTAATGTTGATGTCATTTATGATGTTGTATTCTCTGTTTTATAACTGTAGTCTAATGGGCCCTGAACTGTTAAACTTCTTTTTTTCATTTTCATTTTCTGATTAAAGACCTTGATCCTGCTGCTTTCTGAATTCAAGATTCTCAAACTTAATGGCTGTATTTCAGTTAAGTATAGTATATGATATTTTGTTCCTTATTGAAGTTTGGTTTAGTTTATTTTTTCCTTGTACAGAGATGCTTGTACAGATGCTTTGACTGTACAGTCAAATAAAGGGAGTACCTTTGATTTATAAATAATGATACTTTTAAAATTGACAAACTGAGAATAGGATGATATGTAATGTGATCATCAAATATTTGTTCTCATAGATTTTTTTTTTTGAAAGAGTTGTGAACTTTCTCCAACAGCTTTTTTTTTTTTTTAATTTATTTTTGGCTGCATTGGGTCTTCATTGCTGCATGCACGCTTTCTCTAGTTGTGGTGAATGGGGTTACTGTTCTTTGCGGTGTGTGGGCTTCTCATTGTGGTGGCTTCTCTTGTTGCGGAGCATGGGCTCTAGGCAGCTTCAGTAGTTGCAGCATGTGGGCTCAATAGTTGTGGCTCGTGGGCTCTAGAGCACAGGCTCAGTAGTTGTGGCACACGGGCTTAGTTGCTCTGCAGCATGTGGGATCTTCCTGGACCAGGGCTCTGACCCATGTCCCCTGCGTTGGCAGGCAGATTCTTAACCACTGCACTGCCAGGGAAGTCCCCCACAGATTTTTAAAGCTGATTCGATACCCTTATTTTTTAGTTGATGGAACAGAGACTTGGAGAAGTCTGGAGGTTTTGCCTTAGGTAGCTTGGCCGACAATGGTGGTTGATTATTAGGATCTTTCTTTTATTGTTTTGGTGCTAACATTTCTTTTAAATATGTTCTTTGTAGAAACAGTGTCTGAGGGATATTCAACATGTTAAGAGTATGTATTTGAAAGATTTAAGAACTTTGTCATTCAAAATCTTCATTCAGAATATAAAACCATAATCTCTAAGGTTTATTAATGTAAGAAGACTTGGGGAGGAGGCCAGAGGAGAGGCTACCTTACTAGGCCCAATTCTGTAGCCCAGTAATTTTTCCTTCCATTTGTTAATTCTTTGACTTTAATTGCTACTACTTCCAATGCATAGTTCCTGTGGTGTGCCTCCCTCCTTTCAGTGATTTGGCCAAAACATAGACACAAGCTTTTTTTTTTTTAAATTTTATTTATTTATTTTTGGCTCTGTTGGGTCTTCGTTTCTGTGCGTGGGCTTTCTCTAGTTGCAGCAAGCGGGGGCCACTCTTAATAGTGGTGCACGGGCCTCTCACTGTCGCGGCCTCTCTTGTTGTGGAGCACAAGCTCCAGACGCGCAGGCTCAGTAGTTGTGGCTCACGGGCCTCGTTGCTCCGCGGCATGTGGGATCCTCCCAGACCAGGGCTCGAACCCATGTCCCCTGCATTGGCAGGCAGACTCTGAACCACTGCGCCACCAGGGAAGACCAGATGCAAGCTTTTTGATTTTCTCTTCTGCAGGATTTGAAATGGCTGGAATTTTAGAATAGACTTTCTTACATATCTAAGGTAGAAATATAGTTTTGTTTATTTATGTTTGGCTGTGTTGTGTCTTTTTTGCTGCACGCGGGCTTTCTCTAGTTGCAGTGAGCAGGGGCTACTCTTCGTTGTGGTGCGTGGGCTTCTCATTATGATGGCTTCTCTTGTTGCGGAGCACGGGCTCTAGGCGTTCAGGCTTCAGTAGTTGTGGCATGCGGGCTCAGTAGTTGTGGCTCGTGAGCTCTAGAGCGCAGGCTCAGTAGTTGTGGCGCACGGGCTTAGTTGCTCCGCGGCATGTGGTATCTTCCTGGACCAGGGCTCGAACCCATGTACCCTGAATTGGCAGGCGGATTCTTAACCACTGCGCCACCAGGGAAGCCCTAAGGTAGAAATAAAGAGAAATACAAGTACTCAAAGATTTGTCATTGTCCCTCTCCATGTAATTAAAGCATTATCCTCTTTTAGTCTCAGTTCACCTGTTTAGAAGTCCAAAAGGGATATAGCTTAACAGGCTTAACAGACACCTTTTCTGACCTGCCTGTGTTTGGAAAGCACTACGTTTCAACATGCCACTCAGGAACTCCTTTCTAGACAGCTTGACACCTTCACACCTTCATGGGGGTTAGCTCAGTAGAGCACCTTTTAGTTCCCTGTCACCCATCCCTACTTTACTGGCAAAGAACATGACTTCATCTTTCAGGTGAGACCTGCCTTCAGCCACCCCTTAAATAAGGGTTTGCTATTATCTTTTATAGGCTGAACAGTTTTGTTTTATTAGCAGTTAAATGTGTCTTAAAGCAGGTTGGAACAATTAGTAACTTTCTCACTAGCCTACTTAATATCCCAAGTGTATATTATTATACCTGGTCAAATAGGTCTAAATTGTTTAATTGAAGGCTTTTTTGTTTACTTTTTAAAAACTCTAATTTTTTAGTTAACATACAGTAAAATTGACCTTTTTTGAAGTGTACAGTCCTGTGAACTTTAACACATGTATAGATTTATGTAATAACCACCACAATTAGCATACAGTTCTATCATCTCAGAAAAACTTCCACAGGCTGTCCCTTTTTAGTCTCCCCAACCTTAACCTCTGGCAACCATTGATCTGTTCTCCATCATCATAGTTTTGTCTTCTTGAGAATTTCATATAAATGGAATCATTCAATATGTAACCTTTTCTGAGACAGTTTTCTTTCATTAGGCATAATACCTTAGAGCTGTGTAATGCCATGTAGCAATAGTTTGTTCCCTTTTAAATTGCTACAGTGTTCCATTTTTATGGATTTACCGCATTTTATTTACAGTTTTTGGCAGTTATGAACAGAGCTTCTATAAACATTCATGTATAGGTTTTTGTGTGAACAAAAGTTTTCATTTTTCTATGATAAATTCCAAGTTGTGGGATTGCTGGGTCATATGGTAAGCGTATGTTTTAAGTTCATAAGAAACTGTCAAACTGTTTTCCAGAATGGCAGTACCATTTTGCATCCCCTCCAGCGGTGTATGAGAGTTCCATTTGCTCTGCATCCTCCCCAGCACTTGGTGTTTTAGCCACTCTAATAGGTGTGTAGCAGTATCTTACTGTGGTTTTAATTTGTATTTCTCTAATGCCTAATGTAGTTGAGCATCTTTTAAATATGCTTATTTATTATCCTTATACCTTTTTGGTAAAGTATCCATTTTAATCTTTTGCCTGTTTTAAAAAACTGGGTTGGTTTGTTTTAACTGTTGTGTTTTTAAGAGTTCTTTAGGGCTTCCCTGGTGGCGCAGTGGTTGACAGTCCGCCTGCTGATGCAGGGGACGCGGGTTCGTGCCCCGGTCCAGGAGGATCCCACATGCCGCGGAGCGGCTGGGCCCGTGAGCCGTGGCCGCTGGGCCTGCGCGTCCGGAGCCTGTGCTCCGCAACGGGAGAGGCCGTGACAGTGAGAGGCTCACGTACCGCAAAGAGTTCTTTATATGTTCTGAATACATAACATGTCCTTTGTTGATATGTGATTTGCAAATATCCCAGTCTCTGTAACTTGTCTTTTCATTTTCTTAGTAGTGTTTTTCATAGCACAAAAGTTTGTACTTTTTATGAAAAAAAAAGTACAGTTTTATCATTTTTTTCTTTTGTGGGTTGTGCCTTTGGTATAATGTCTAAGAATTCTGCCGAACCCCAGGTCATGAAGGTTTTCTCCTATATTTTCTTCTAAAAGTTTTATAGTTGTATGTTTTACATTTAGATCTATGATCCATTTTGAGTTAATAGGTGTGAAATTCAGGTCAAGTTTCTTTTTTTTTTTTTTTTTTTGGCATATGGATGTCCAGGTGTGATGTGCATTGAGTTGTTCATACTATTACCTAATTATCCTTCTGATGTTTGTGGTGATATCCCCTCTTTCATTCCTAATAATTGGTAATTTGTATTGTTTCTGTTTTATCGTCTGGTCAGAGGTTCATCAATTTTATTGGTCTTTTCAAAGAACCAGGTTTTGGTTTCATTGACTTGATATATTTTTTTGTTTTTAATTTAATTGATTTCTGGATTTTTAAAAATTATTATTATTTGCTTTTTTTTTAGTTCTTTTGGGTTTATTTTGCTATTTTTCTAGTTTTTTTTTTTTTTTTTTTTTTTTTGCTGCACCACACAGCTCACGGGATCTTAGTTCCCCAACCAGGGTTGACCACGGATGACCTGGATTGAACCGTACCCTTAGCAGTGAAAGCTTGGAGTCCTAACCACTGGACTGCCAGGGAATTCCCTCTAGTTTCTTAAAGTAGAACCTTATATTGTCAGATTGTTGACATGTTTCTTCTGTTCTTATACAAGCATTTAATGCTGTATGTTTCCCACTAAGCACTGCTTTAGTGTATAACTCAGATTTTGATGTGTGTTTATGTTTTTGTTCACTGTATTTACGAATTTCCCTTGATATTTCCTCTTTTACCCATGGATTATTTCGGAATGTATTGTTTAATTTCCAAGTACACAGAGAGTTTTACAGTTAGCTTTCTGTTACTGATTTCTAGTTTAATTCCCTTACAGTCAGAGACCATATTTTGTATAATTTCCATTCGTTTAAATTTATTAATTATTTTTTTGGCTGCGTGGCTTGCAGAATCTCAGTTCCCCAACCAGGGATTGAACCCCCGGCCACGGCAGTGAAAGCACCGACTCTTAACCACTGGACCGCCTGGGAATTCCCTTTTTTTTTTTAATGGCCCAAGACATGGTCTATCTTGGTGAATGTTCTGTAATTGAGAAGAATGTATATTCTGTTGTTGTTGGTTGGGGTGTTCTATAGATTTGGTTAGATCCAGTTAGTTGACTGTGGCATTCACGTCTTTTACACCTTTGCTGATACTCTGTCTATAGTTCTATTCTTAGAAAGCATGTTGAAGTCTCTAACTATAATTGAGTGGTGGTTTATTTTTCCTTTCATATCCGTCAATTTTTGCCTCATATATGTTTTAGCACTACTGTTGAATACGTTTGCAATTAGGATTGTTGTATTTTCTTGGCGAATTCACCCTTTATCAAGCAGTGGGAGGATAGGGAGTGACTTATGCCATGCTCTTAGGATCACAGCTCCTCTGGTCAGAAGAGCAGAGTCTCCCTTTCCCCGTTTCTAGGTGCCTGCCTGGCTGTTACTGCCATTACTTTTTTGCCACAGCCAGCACCGTTGCAGTATTGCCTAGGGGCACGGGTGGAGTGAAGGACAAAACTAAACAAAAGAGAGCCTTTTCCTCCATTGTCCTTTATATTTCTTTCCCTGCTCCTTGGACCAGAAAGAGAGGGTTTTTCTTAGAGTTCCTTCTCTGTACCCAGCGAGCACTTCTGGGTTTTGGGCTGCCCTTGGGTACAGGCTGGGCAATACTGGAGGAAAATGATAGCTTCTTGCCAGTTTGAGGGAACTTAAAATTCTGCTCTCTTTCTCCAGTCTGCTTGCTGTCATTTATTTTTCAGAGTCCTCAGGTAGCTGTGGCATGCATTTTGTCGAGGATTTTAGTTGCATTCAGAGGAGAGAGAGGAAGGAGTCTCCATGGAGTGTTGTTTATACCCATGTTCACTGGAACTAGAACTTTTTGTTTAGTTTTGATCTTAGAATATATTCTGAAATATACTAAATATAAACTAAATTCAGTACTATGTAAATAAACTTTTGTTTTTCATTCATGCCTATGTGGACAAAAAAAAAAATGTTGCCTGCCGTTTCAGTAAACAAAGAGCGTTTCCAGCCATCAAGCCATCAGCCACTGTTGCCCCTGCAGCCCCCCAGTGGTGTACCCTGAAGGGAATTCAGGATGGAGAAAAACAGGATACCAGCCCTTAGTAGTTAAGATGCATATCAAAGGAATGATTTCAGTAAACCTAGACTCTTGCATTTTCCCATACATAGAAAAGCACTAAAATCATTAACTTAAGATGTCTGTTTTTTGTGATTAACATCTTTTTTTTTTTTTCTTTTTACGGTATGCTGGCCGCTCACTGTTGTGGCCTCTCCGGTTGTGGAGCACTCTGGACACACAGGCTCAGCGGCCATGGCTCATGGGCCTAGCCGCTCCGTGGCATGTGGGATCTTCCCAGACCAGGGCACGAACTCGTGTCCCCTGCATCGGCAGGCGGACTCTCAACCATTGCGGCCACCAGGGAAGCCCTGTGATTAACATCTTTTG
Organism: Lagenorhynchus albirostris; assembly: GCF_949774975.1. Lineage (NCBI taxonomy): Eukaryota > Metazoa > Chordata > Mammalia > Artiodactyla > Delphinidae > Lagenorhynchus > Lagenorhynchus albirostris. Next base: position 45,988,385 of record NC_083113.1, read on the forward strand.
ATGTTTAACTACATGTTTCTTTTTGTTTTGTTTTGTTTCCTACAAAAACTCATGTGTCCTGGCTTCTCCATTACCTCTTTGGAGCAGTCCCTCAGAGCTGTCTGAGAGGCTCTGTCCCTGGCTATAGTTTCCAGTAATGCCTCAAATAAAACATAATTCTCAACTTCCATGTGCATTTTTTTAGTTGACACCTATTAAGATATTTTCCTGTGATATATAAAGAAGTCAAGTAGTAGTAAGTTGTCATAGCCCAAGGGAAAAAAAATTACTGCTTTTCTCTAAGCTAGAGGCAGCCTTAGCAACTAATTCTGTGACCTTGTGCGAGGTAGTTAACATCCTGCATCCTCAGTTTCTTCCATAAAAAGGTAGTGGCTCTGAGACTTTCCTGGTGGTCCAGTGGTTAAGACTCTGTGCTTCCAGTGCAAGGCCCGCAGGTTTGATCCCTGGTCGGGGAACTAAGATCCCACATGCCGCATGGTGCGGCCAAAAAAAAAGCTAGTGGAATAAACTATATTTCTGTGATTCTGAGGCTGATAGCTGAGAAATTGCTCCAGGTAACTTGTTTTTCTCTCAGCTGGCTTAAACTTTTGTGATTTTTCCCATTGGACTACACGTTTTGGGACTAGATTTAGGCTTTTTCTGATAGTCTTTGTTTGCTCTGTAGAATCATTGAGGTCTTCCTAGAGAGAAGTTATTTCTTAGCAGAGTATTACCATTAATCTCGATTGATTTTTAGATTTCTCTTTTTCCCCACACACCAAGTTAGGGTTGATAATAAATACTATTCTCTTTGAAAGTACAGGGACTTCCCTGGCAGTCCAGTGGTTAAGACTCCATGCTTCCAGTGCAGGGGGCATGGGTTCGATCCCTGGTCAGGGAATAAGCTCCCACATTTGCACAGAATGGCCAAAAGATTTAAAAAAAAAAAAAAGAAGAAGGAAAGAAAGTACAGTGACTGGGCTTTAGACAGTTGAAAACTGATTTTATATTTAGTTCTTGATCTCTGAGAGCTGTAGTAGCTTTATGCTTTTCTTATATTTCACTGTGTTGAAAGAATATAGAGTATGTTGGTTTTGCTTACCCTTAAATTTTGTTTTATCCTGAAGTTCGTGGTATTTATGGTTATTGTGAAAAGTAGTTCTTTATTTAGATCTCTATTAATATTTTTTATTATTTATGAAAAATTTTAAGGATTGAAATGCCTTGTTTGTCGAGGCTTTTTTTTTTTTTTTTCCGGTACGCGGGCCTCTCACTGTTGTGGTCTCTCCCGTTGCGGAGCACAGGCTCCGGAGGTGCAGGCTCAGCGGCCATGGCTCACGGGCCCAGCCGCCCCGCAGCATGTGGGATCTTCCTGGACCAGGGCACGAACCCGTGTCCCCTGCATCGGCAGGCGGACTCTCAACCACTGCGCCACCAGGGAAGCCCCTGTTGAGGCTTTTTGACTTTTAAAAAGCTTTTGGTTATGAACAATTTCTAATACACATGAAAATAGAGAATAATATAATGTACCATCATGTATTTATCATATACCTTCATCAGTGATCAATATTTTGCCCATTTTGTTGCATATTTTTCTCTCCTATTTTCCTTCCTCAGTATTTTTTCCCCCGGGAGTATTTTCTTTTTTTAACATTTATTTATTTATTTATTGCTGCGTTGAGTCTTCGTTGAGGCACTTGGGATCTTCATCGCGGCATGCGAGATCCTTCTTTGTGTGCGGGCTCTTTGTTGCGGTGCTTGGGCTTCTCTCTAGTTGTGGCACACGGGCTTAGATCCTCGACCAGGGATCAAACGTGCGTTCCCTGCATTGGAAGGTGGATTCTTAAACCCTGGACCACCAGGGAAGTTCCTCCCCCGGGAGTAGTTTAAAACAAATCCTAGCAATCATATTATTTCATGTATATATAATGTTTTTTTATTTATTAAAAAAATTTTTTTTTTTGGCCGCACCGCACGGCATGTGAGATCTTATGTCCCCCTGCATTGGAAGTGCTGAGTCTTAACCACTGGACTGCTGGGGAAGTCCAATATAATGTTTATTTTTGAAGTATTGGGAAGAACTCTTGGAGTTTTAATACCAGGTTCAGGTGCTAGCTCTGTCAGCTACCGCCTTTGTGACGTTAAGCAAGTTGAATAGTTGCTCTAAGACCAAGTTTCATCAAAGGCAAAGTGGGGATAATGATTTTCTGCCCTTACTTCAAAATGATCTAAGGAACAAATGAGATGATGAAGATAATAAATGTAAAAGTGCTTTGTAAACTACAAACGCTAGACCCTTGAATAGTTCTTTTAAAAAGTAACAAAACAGGGGCTTCCCTGGTGGCGCAGTGGTTAAGAATCTGCCTGCCAGTGTAAGGGACACAGGTTCGAGCCCTGGTCCTGGAATATCCCACATGCTGCGGAGCAACTAAGCTCGTGCGCCACAACTACTGAGCTCTGCACTCTAGAGCCCACGAGCCACAACTACTGTAGCCCACGTGTCTAGAGCCCATGCTCTGCAACAAGAGAAGCCACCGCAATGAGAAGCCCGCACACCGCAACAAAGAGTGGCCCCTGCTCACCCCAACTAGAGAAAGCCCGCAGGCAGCAACGAAGACCCAACACAGCCAAAAATAAATAAATAAAATAAATTTATATATTAAAAAAAAGTAACAAAAACAGCCTTATACAGGTAGTTTTGCATAGTTTAGGACACACAATCTTAAGAGGGCCAATATACCAGAGCATATCAATACCTAGGGAACTTTTCTAAATTCCTAATGTACTATCCCTACCTTGAGGATTGATACCATAGTGAACTGATTGGAGTGGGACATCCTCCTGGTATATTAGATTAGAACAACATTGAAAGTCATTGGTTTAGGATTCCACAGCTAATATGTACTGAAGGTGATTGTAATGATTATCTAATTCTATCATTTTTCTTAACTTTGAGGTATAATATGTATAAAATAAAATGCAACTGTTTTAAGTATACAGTTTGGTGAATTTCAAGAAGTGCATATATCCATTTCTATCACCGCAGAAGGTTTCCTTGCATCCCAGTCCAGTCCCTATCTTTATCCTCTCAGGTAATCATTGGTCTCTTTGCCATCACTGTAGGTGAGACTTGTCTTTCTTAGAGTTTCATATAAGTGAAATCATACAACATGTACTCTCTTGTTCTTGTTTCTTTTGCTCAGCAGAATGTTTTTGAGACTCTTGTATGTTGTGTATTGGTTCTGTTTTATTCTGAGAAGTATTCTTTTATAGGGGTATACTGATTATGATTCACCTGTTTATGGACATTTGGGTTGTTTCCAGTTTGTGGCAATTATAAATGAAGCTTCTTTGAACATTTGTGTACATGTCTTGGTGAGAATATATATTTTCATTTCTCTTGGGTAAATACAGAGTGGATTTGCTGAATCATATGCCAAGTGTATATTTAACGTTATATGAAGTTGCCAAACTGTTTTCCAAAGTATTTGAACCATTTTACATTCCCGTGAGCAGTCTGTGAAAGTTCATTTGTTCTATATTTTTGCCTACAATTTTAGCCATTCTAATGGTGTGGAGTGATATCTCTTTATAGTTTAATTTGCATTTCCCTGCTGACTGATGATGTTAGCATCTTTTCATGTGCTTACAGCCATTCATATACCTTCTTTTGAGAAGTGTCTATTCAAATCTTTTCCCCATTTTTAAGTAAGATTGTTTTATTTTTGAGTTGTAGAAGTATATATTCTAAATACAAGTCCTTTGTAGGATAGGAATTGTATTATTTCTCTTTCTGTGGCTTGCCTTATTTTTATAATGACATCTTTTGAAGGGTAAAAGTTAAAAATTTTTATAAAATGCGAGTTATTAATTATTTCTTTTGTATTTTTTGCTTGTGTATGAAATGATTGCTTAAACTCACATTTCCAAAGATTTCCTTCTGTGTCCCATTTTGAGTTAATTTTTGTATATTGTGTGAGGTTAGGGTCCAGGGTTAATGTTTTTCTTCTCATGTAGATATCCAGTTGTGCCAGCACCACTTGTTGAAAGACTATCCTTCCTCCTATTGAATAACCTTGGCCCCTTTGTTGAAAATCAGTTGAACATATTTGTGTAGGTCTATTCCTAAACTTTCTGTTTTGCTCCATTATTCTCCGTCTGTCCTTAAATTAAGTTCCACAGTGTCTGGATTACTGTAGCTTTGTAGTATTTCTTGAAATTAGGTAGTGCAAATTCTCCACCTGTGGGGTTTTTTTTTTAATTTTCGTAATTGTTTTGTCTATTATAGGTCCTCTTATTATTATTACTTTAAAAAATATTCATGAGAATATGACACCAGTAGTGTTTTGGACAAAAATTTGTCACCTGCCATTTCAGTAAACAAAGGATGTTGTAGCTGTGAAACCATCAGCCACTGCAGCTGTCCTGCATGGTGCACCTTGAGGGGAATTCGGGATGGAGAAAAACAGGATACGGGCCCTAGATAGTTAAGATGCATATCAAAGGAATGATTTCAGTCAGCCCAGACTCTTGCATCTTCCCATACATAGAAAAGCACTAAAATCATTACCTTGAGACGTCTGTTTTTGGGATTAGCAGTCATCTTTTGATGTTCAACTACATGTTTTTTTTACACAGCAAAACCTCCTATATATCCTGGCTTCTCCCTTACTTCTTTGGAAGAGCTATCTGAGATGCTGTATCCTGGGCATCAGTAATGCCCTGAATAAAACATAGTTCTCAGTTCTTAGGTTGTGCGTTTTTTTCAGTTGACAGTTTTGTATGCTGAGATCAGTTTATTATTTTTTTCCTCATCACATTTTCAAAGAGTACCTAGGATACTGAGATGATTATGCTTCTTGGAAAGGTGTTTAAATCTGATATTTGGTCTTTTCTCCTAAACTTTCATTTTGTTGAATTGAGCTTTAATTATGATCATATTGAGTATTTCTCTGATACTTTGTTGAGCTTTGTTGAGTTTAACAACAGTTGAGCAGAAAATATCTATCTTCTTAAAGGTTAGGCATAGGCCTTTCCTTAATTTAAGGATTGCCTAAAGATTTGGGTTGAGTTAGTTCCTAAGATAGTTTGATATTAGTGATAGGCTTTACGTCATTGGTGTATTTTATGTCTTATTTTGCTTTAGTTAATACTTAACATTTTTATTTGTGTTCTTTCCAGAGGTTTAATGAATTGAGGGGTTTGTATGTAATAGCTTTGCTGGAACTTTGTATTACTGGACTCAGCAAGTCTTAAATTCTTAAAAATCAGAAATGTGTGTGGGAAGTTGTGTGAATGGTTTTGGTAGTAAAAAATATGAACGTCTTTATTTAATGTCTTTCCATATCCAGAGGATGCCAGCCCCCATCAGATTGCGGGAGCTGATCCGGACCATCCGGACAGCCCGAACCCAAGCCGAAGAACGAGAAATGATCCAGAAAGAATGTGCTGCAATTCGGTCATCTTTTAGAGAAGAAGACAATACATACCGGTGTCGGAATGTGGCAAAATTACTATATATGCACATGCTGGGCTACCCTGCTCACTTTGGACAGGTAGGCTGGGCTGAGACCACATCTAGCAAGGGTACTCTTATTTTAATGTCAATAGGTCAGGGATTGTTAGTCTTTCCTGTTGGGGAGGACAGGCTATTTTTGATGTCCTTGTAGTCTGATTATTGTGGACTGAGGGTAGAATTGAGAGAGAAAGCTGCAGACCTGGGAAGGCATGATATTGCCATCAATTCCTTTCCATTGGGAATCTCTCATTATGTGGATTAGGGTATGTTTTAATGGTGGCAGTGAGTTTAAAGATTGACCGGGATTAACCAGTAGATTGTGATTGTTCTGACAGAGGGCCTGGACTATAATGAGTATACATTTAAAAAAGTTTGCTAAACGTTTTCTTAATTATTTCCTCAGTGCAGTGATACTATGAGGAACACTGACAGATGTTTTTAAGTAAAAGAAATTAGGTAGTTGCCAAGTAATAGGATTTAAGGATTTTGTCCTAATTACCTCATTCCTTGATAGCTATAACCACTGTACAGGTCTGCTTCTTGATTTGCTCCCACATACAAACACATACAGCCAGTCTGGGCATGATATTCTTGGTGATAAGTGCTTTCTTCTTTCCACGTTTGTTGTGGAGATTGAGTCACAGAGAAGGGTATAGTGGGTTGTTTTTTAATTCTTATGAATGCTATTGAATTTTATTTCACTTAAGAATTTAATTATATGCTAAGTAGTCTTTTTATGGAAAAGACTGCAAAATTAAAAGAAACAATGTGCAATATTAGGTACAAGTAGAAAAAAATACTACCCATATTTGCATTATTCAAAGATAATGTTGTTAATGTTTTGATATATTTATCAGGAAAGATGGTCATCAGTTTATCTTCTGTTCAGCTCATTAACTTCAGTGGAAGGAAATTCCCTCACCCTTAGGTTAAAACAAAAAAGTAATGGGATTGGGCTTCCCTGGTGGCGCAGTGGTTGAGAGTCCGCCTGCCGATGCAGGGGACACGGATTCGTGCCCCGGCCTGGGAGAATCCCACATGCCGCGGAGCGGCTGGGCCCGTGAGCCATGGCCGCTGAGCCTGTGCGTCAGGAGCAAAAGTAATGGGATTGAATTTTACCAGGCTGACCTGGGTTACTTTTATGCTCATTTTGGGGCAGGAAATGAGATCAGCCTCTCTAGAAATACATGGTTGAGAGTGGGAGAGCATTAATTCCCCAAAGGAAAATTGAGGTGTTAATATCAGAGGAAAGGACCAGATACTAGGCAGTCAAAAACAACAGCTGTCTTCTATAAATAAACATCATATGCTTTTACTATATCAGAAATGGATCTAGGTGTGGTTATGCATGTAGTATGTGACATAATTAGTATAAAGCAAGTAGATATTCATATATTCTTTTTGGTTGATTTTAAGTAGACTCATTAAGTTAGATAGTCAAGGGAAGGGAAGACTCCTAATCCTTCCACTCAGAGTGTACTGCTGTTAACATCATGGAAACAGTAGATTTATATACTCCAAAGGGTGTACTTTATTTATTTATTTATTTATTTATTTTTGCGGTACGCGGGCCTCTCACTGTTGTGGCCTCTCCCGTTGCAGAGCACAGGCTCCGGACGCGCAGGCTCAGCGGCCATGGCTCACGGGCCCAGCCGCTCCGCGGCATGTGGGATCTTCCCAGACCGGGGCACGAACCTGTGTCCCCTGCGTCGGCAGGCGGACTCTCAACCACTGCGCCACCAGGGAAACCCCAAAGGGTGTACTTTAAAGACAAACTCTTGAATTTAAAATCATAGGATAGACTTTGGTGATATTTCATTTTGTAAAGGAGTTTTCTCTATATATCTCTAAGATTTATTTTTATAACATGTTTAAATAAAACTGCTTTTCAGGTCTGTCTAGGTGTTTTGGAACTTAATTAGATAAAACATTTAAGTCTTAGGCGGAGAGTGTTCACACTCAAGGCAAGTTTTGATACCAAAAAAATAAAGATTTTTCTGAGTGGGAATAGGAATCATAATTTTAAGGCCCTCATTCTGTTTGGATAAGGGAATTCAAACATTCCCTCTGAATAAGTCACGGCCCTATCCGTATCAGTAATTTGGTACCCTACCCATTGGAATTGCCTTTATAATGTACCCATAAAAAGGTTCCTATCAAGATTCTCTCTCCTGCATGTATGAATCACAGTGTCATTTTCATTTAATTATGTGTAAAAACAGCCAGCCTTTAATTGCATTTTATTTGTTAGATGTGCACTGTTCATTATGATAGCCACTAGTTGTGTAGCTTTGGAAATGTGGCTAGTTCAACTGAGGTGAATATTAAAGGAAAATAAATTTTGGGTGGGTACTTGATGCAGTTATTGGAAAACTTTTAAATATGTTTTAAAACTTGGGTATGTGAATCTATTTATCAATTGTGAGTTTTATGAAATCTAAATACAGTTCACATATTTCTGATGGATATGTAGTGTACAAATTAAGATGTGCTGTAAGTGTAAAACATACTGTATTTAGAAGCCTTAGTACAAAAGAAAGATGTAAAATAGCTAACTAATAATTTATATGCTGATTATATGTTGAAATGATATTTTAGGTATATTGGGCTGAATAAAATATATTATTAAAGCTAATTTCACCTGTTTCTTTTTCACTGCAGTATCTAACATGATACTGTACAACAGAAATTAAATATGAGCCAGATGTATAATTTAAAAATTTCTAATAACCATATTTTAAGAGTCTTATTTAAATTTTACAATAAAACCCATGAGGTAGATAGTATCCTCATAGTACAGATGAGGAAACTGAAATTTAGGGTTTAAGTGACTTATTTAAACTGAAATTTAGAGTTTAAGTGACTTAAGTGACTCAACCTTGTATAACTCTAAAACCTATTCATTCTTTGTGTTTAGTTTAAATCTATAAATAGCTATTTGCTTTAAGTTAATTATTTTAGCCCTGCCTTGCAGTAAAAAGGATTTGAGATGGCATATGTTACCAGCATCTATTTAAAAGGGAAAAAGAATAGTAGAAGGTAAGAGTTAGGAGAAGGAAGAATTCAGAACACAAGGCCTGTGTAGTTGCTGTTAGGGAGGCAGCTCAGGCAAGAAAAAAAAGATTCAGTTATGTGGTTGTTATTACTAGAATTTAAGAGCACAGTTGCGGGAACCAGACTGCCTCGATGTGAATTGGCTTTGTTACTTTGCTGTCTGTGTGGTTTTGAGCAAGAACCTATTAACCTTTCTTGTTTCCTCATATGTAAAATAGGGATATTTGTGATACTACTTTATAGGGTTATTCTAAAGGTTAATTAAATTAATAAATGTTAAACATTTATGTTTTGTTCTTAAAAAACTGTCAGACATTACCAATTTTACCATTTCCTAAGGGACAGCAAACAAAATTTAGGAAAAGCACTGAATTCTAAAAGGGATGTTCTTTCATGGGTCTTTTATTTAGGGCTCTTTTAGTAATGTAAGAGACAATATCCTCAACATTTTTACAACAAAAGCAATGATAGATTTCCTGTAGGGTGTGTAACCTTTCACGTGTCTGGCTTAAACACAACCCAGAAATAAAGTTGAATATCTGAAGAAGTGGGTAGATTGCAGGAGTAGAAAATGGTGACTCAGGGCCCAGATTCTTCACAGATGTATTTTGTTTGTCCTGCACAGTACTTAAAATTGTTTTGAGTTTGCTGTCTATGTATAAAAATCAAAGAACTTCTCATGGAAATCTGGGTTCCTAGTTTCTCTGAGAAAGTCAGAGGATTTGGCAACACTGGATCCACATTTTCACATGGTAGTAGTAGGCTAGGGACCTTCTCCAGGCTGGGCATGCGTTCTGTTTCTCCCCAGTTCCATCCTGGCCTGCTGTACCCAATTACCTGTCTGCAATAGTCTTCCTCTCCATCAGTATAGTATAGTATAGCATTTCACTTCCTTAGGTTCTCTAAAGTTTTACAGTATTCTCCATAAGGTCTTACACATCTTTGGTGAAACTTATTGGTAGGTTCCTTGGAGCTCTTGTTCCTATTGGAAATAGCATTCTTTAATTTTTTTAATAATTATGTTGTAGGTATATAGAAATATAATTGATTTTTGTCTATTTATCTGCCTAGCAACATTACTTAGTTCTAAGAGTCCCTGTGGACTCTATTGTTTCCATATGGTCAACAATACTGTCTGCAAATGATGGCAGTTCCCTTCCTTTTCCATCCTTAAACATTTTCTTATTTCCTTATTATACTGTACATGTAGAACAATATTGAAAAGAAGAGGTGATAGTAGGCATCCTTGCCTTGAGCACACTTAAGCTCAGATTGTGGTCTCCAAATACCCTTTTATTCTAAAAGGGTCAGGCCCATTAGAAAGATGGCTGATCCCAAATCTGGGGCAGGAAATGTACAAAATAAGCTTGGACTGTTGTACTGTACCAGAAGGCAAGAAAAACTGCAGAGGTCATTTTAAAAGGATATGGTAGCCACAAGAGGAGGCTGTCATGCCTCAAAATGAGAAAGTTTGAGCTTTTAATAAAAGTAATAATTGTAGTTGAAACATACCAAGTAAGTTTATATCAGTGAGTTCATAATAATTTAAAAATTTTTTGAAAACTTCATTGGTCATCTTTGGAAGATACTAGGGAACTGACTCATTATTTTGAAAACTGATAAATGAAAGAAACAAACATTTATCCTGCCTTTCCTTACCCGTAGTTCCTTGTAAAGGAATTATTGCTAAGTTCCTTCTGAAGGAACTATTGGTGATCCAATGGTATACATAGAGAAATTGCTCCTTAGAGGAATAATCCAGCTAATGAAGAAGGAATGGAAGAATTAGGATATTACCATTTTGCAATTCCTGATGATCGCCGGTGCTGCTCACGTCACAGGAGAGACAACCACCAGAAATAATTATATGCCTCCTGATGAAAGTTCATACCACCACCTGTGAATTATATTTGCTAAATCAAAACAAAAGAAAAACTGATAAACCTGAATCTGATCAAGGCTCCTTGTCTGTTTAAAAAGAGACGTTTTATAAGTGTTCATTGTAGTTTTGTTTCTGTTAGGAAAGCATTGGGAACAATCTGTATCTCCACAAAAAGAATAGGTAGGTTGGGCTTCCCTGGTGGTGCAGTGGTTAAGAATCTGCCTGCCAATGCAGGGGACATGGGTTTGAGCCCTGCTCCGGGAAGATCCCACATGCCACGGAGCAGCTAAGCCTGTGTGCCACAACTGCTGAGCCTGCGCTCTAGAGCCCGTGAGCCACAACTGCTGAGCCCGTGTGACACAACTACTGAAGCCCACGTGCCTGGAGTCTGTGCTCCGCAACAGGAGAAGCCACGGCAATGAGAAGCCCACGCACTGCAACGAAGAGTAGCCCCCGCTCGCCACAACTAGAGAAAGCCCGCGTGCAGCAACAAAGACCCAACACAGCCAAAAATAAAATAAATAAAAAAAATAAATTTATTTAAAAAAATGAATAGGTAAGTTGTATATTCATACATGGGATGCTCTATAGCAATGAATATGACTGAATTAGAGCTTCTTGTCTGGATGTGAGTAGTGCTCAAAAGATGTTGAGTGAAAAGAGCAGGAATACAATATGATACTTTGTGTAAAGTTTAAAACATTCAGAAACAATTGTCTCTACATGTATAGCTAAGGACATGACATGACAATGATCAACAGCAGTTTTGAGTTTTGGTCAGTCCTGGGATAGAGAGAGGGAACAGATTGAGGCAGACTATTCAGAGGGATTCAGTTGAATTTGTAATATTAAATTTATTAAAATAAATAGGGTAAAATGTTAAGATTTGATAAAGCTCCTTGGTGGGTCAAATTTTTGAGTAAAATATTTCATGATAAATTTTCTCAAGAGAAAAAGAAATGGGATACAATAGGAATGTTAATGCCAGAAGAATGAAAAAACAGGCTCTGGTCCATGTAGATTTTATGTTGCCAAGCTACACAGTGGTAAAGCAGTTATAATCTTGTTCTTGAAAAATTGTGTGTGTGTGAGTGAGTGAGTGTGTGTGTGTGTGTGTGTGTGTGTGTGTGTGTGTGTATGTGTATAAACTGGAAAGTTATTTCTGAGCATTAAAATGAAATACAAATAACTAAGACCTAACCAATCAGTTGCAGATCCGTTAATGTTTACAATATTTTAATTGCATCTTTTCATCAAGATGATTGTTCACATCATAAAGCTCAATGTTAAATTAAAAGCAAATGTATATGTGCATTTGACCTTTTGGGAAATTGTTCTAAAAGCTAACAAAATGAGTGCAGCTTTTTCTAAAGGGCAACCAGATTAAATGCTGATAAAAGGCAATATATTTGTACTTGCTTCAGAAAAATGTAACAAGGCCAGAAACTTGGTAAAGTTCTCCTATTAAAAATTGCTTTGAAATTCAAGGAAAATTGGAGCATTGAGTCATCTAGGAAAAGTATGTAAAAATTAAGTTGTTTGGCTTTCTCTCAAATCTACTCCATCAGAATATCCTGGGGGTGACATATATATATATATATATATATATATATATATATATAAATCTTAGAACCCTCCCAGGTGATTTTGATTAGTGATTTTTAAGGCACTGTATTTGTTCTAAAGGAGGCTGATAACTTCAGTCCCTTAAGGCTTGTTGCTTATGGCTCTCTGGAATGCTTCTGCTGAGAAAATATTCTGAGAAAAATTCAAGGATCAGCTGGAGAGAATTAGGGACTATTTGCCTTGGAAGACATGGAGTGTAGGACAGCTGTTAGGGTGCTGTCTTCCATGATGTGGCTCAGTTACCTAAGTGATAAGGAAACTAGGCCCAGATTGTTGAAATAACTCACTTAGGTCTCTTAGCTAGAACCAGGATAAGAGAGGCAAAGCTCCTAACTGGTTTCTTTCTGTTCCACTAAGTGTTATATAAAGAGATAGAAACCTTTCTCAGATGTTTTCTTAGTTTCTAACCTGAATTGGGTGGCCTTCCTACTTTGTTTTCACAGTAGCTTGTGCATGACTGTCACGGTATATATCTATCATATGTTATGATAAATATTCAAATGCTGGTTTTCTTTTATGTGTCTTTCTGTGTGTCAGTGAGAATGACTAGCACATTGGTTTGGACACAGCAGGAGCTTTCTAAATTAAAGGAAAACCACAGTGTCTCAAAACACTTGGAAAATAAATATAAAGAAATCAGTGAGTAGCAAAGAGTTACCACAGTCAACCCTTTGGGATGTAGGTGGGGGGAGAGGGAGAAGGTTGCTGTGGGTAAGCAAGTATCAATATATTAAGACCGGTTGTTAAGGAAGAAATTGATAGTAGGTGAAGAATACAAAATAACTGTCAGCAGAAAAGAGCAGAGCCCTTGTGGGGAATAGAGATAAGAAGGGAGCATACTTCTTAACATGTTCCTACGGCATCGCAGGTATGATAGAATAGCACAGTAATTGCTCATTATGAATTTAAGTTATCTTTAAAAGGTAGTTTCCATTTACTGAGTTATATTTTCATATGATTTTCTTAAATTTTTCAAAGGCTTTTTCATGAAACGATTCCAAGACTCAAATGCTTTTTTGCTATTTTTTGAAATATATGTTTAACTTTGGAGGGGGAACAAATGATTTCAGTTGTTTTTTTCCTTTTTAATTATAGTATTATTGTATTAACTTTTCTAACTACAAGTTAGATGTAAGTTCTCTTTATCCTGCAGTTTTTTCTCTCCCAGCCCAATATTATTTATCTTTGAAATAAATAATGACAGTTCATCGATGCAAAATTCAAAGGATACAAAAGGATATATGATGAAAACTCTGCTTTCTATCCTCTTCCAATCACTTAGTTTCTTTCCTTATAGGCAACTTGTGGTATTCATTTCTTGACTATACTTCCAGAGACACTTAATACATCTCCAGGCAATGGACATGTATATTCTCGCCTCTTCCAAAAATATATTGTAACATACTGTATGCACTGTCCACTTATTAATCTGTCTTGAAGATTAACCCATACCAATATATAAGCTTCCTTGTACTTATTTTTTTCCAACTTTATTGACATGCTCATGGTAGTAAATACAGCGTAATATTCTGTTATATGTGTGAATCTATTTAACTGATGTCTTATTAATGGACATTTGTTTTCAATCTTACTGTTTAAAGTAATACTACAATGGAATAATATCCATTATTTTGCTCATGTGTGAATATAAATGCATTGTAAGTTCCTAAAAGTGGATTTGTTGAGTCAAAGGGTATGTCTGTTTGTAATTTAGATAGACCAGATCTTTCTTACTGCATCTTGTGCCAGTTTACACTGCCATTACTAATGTCCTTGCACTGTTATGACAGTTTTTTATCTTTGCTAATATAATAGGTTAAAAAGTGGTACCTCAATATGGTTTTGATTTGCATTTCTTTTTCTTTTTTAATAACTTCATTGAATCATATTTTGCATATCATATAACACACCCTTTTCAGGTGTACAGGTCAATAATGTTTTAGTTAATTTTCCTAGATGGGTTTGCATTTGTTTTATGAGGAGATTGAACTTCGTTTTGTATGTTTGAATTATTTCTTAGTTTGAACTGTCTGTTCAAATTCTTTGACTTTTTATATTCGTTGTTGGTCTTTTTTTTGGCGATACGCGGGCCTTTCACTATTGTGGCCTCTCCCGTTGCGGAGCACAGGCTCTGGACGCGCAGGCTCAGCAGCCATGGCTCACGGGCCCAGCCGCTCCGCGGCATGTGGGATCTTCCTGGACCGGGGCACGAACCTGTGTCCCCTGCATCGGCAGGCGGACTCTCAACCACTGCGCCACCAGGGAAGCCCCGTTGTTGGTCTTTTTAAAAATAAGTTTGTAGAATCCTGTTGTATAGGATTTCGTGTCTGTGAAATGAGTTGCAAATATTTTTTCCAAGTTTGTCATTTGTCTTTTGCTCACAGTTTGGGGTAAAAGCAAAAGTTTTCTGTTACCTTGGTGGTGGACTGTTTAAGGTGGATTTAAAGCCAGATTTGTGGGTTAGCAGTGTTTCAGGTGGCGGTTTCAAGTAGCTTTAAGTGAGGAGCAGTAGTACTAGATGGAAGTTGAGGTTGTTGTCTAAGGGGTAGATACATTTAATTGGTTACTATTTTTTTTCTGTTCTGTAACTCATGTAAGTGTTGAGTTGTGTTTTTAGTGATTGCTGCTCAAAAGTGGATGCCCTCTCCTCACATTTACTGACATCCCATTGTATTCTCCTCCAATCATTTTCTTTTTCAACATTTGAAAACCTTGATAACACTTTTAATGATGACACGTAGTACAGTCTGAGCTCTGTTTGCTGGCCACTGTAAGTGTGAAGTGTGATCAGAGTTAATCCTTCACTGGAGTATGTATTTCAGAGGCCATTTCCAGTGTATAATCTTGTATTTTCCCCGCAAATTTGTCACCTTCAAAAAAAAACAGCAGCTCATTCTTAGAGCAAAGTCACTGTACCAACAGGAAATATTAGAAAAGAATTAATTTAGTATTTGTCCCTTTAATTTTAGTTTTTCTTTTGGCTATTTAGTTATTAGGTAAGTTTTAACAGCTGTCACAAAAAGCAACAAATTGTACTCACCAGTCATCAATGACTTTTAGTGTGACTGTCTTAAAACTTGGCCTTTAAAAATATGAAGTAATATTAATGCCTGAGTGTCCTTCTCATTAGTTCACCTTAAGAAAAAAAAGTTGGATAGTTTGTGTAATGTTTGCTGTTTGCCTGAAGCATGATTCAGTGAGGATGATAAACATTTCAGTGATACCTGATTCTTAGAACATTTTCTTCTACTGCTAAAATATTTATTTATAGAATGATTAAATGGGAAGATTTAAAAACCTTCAGTTTGAAAAAGAGAAAGATTTTTCTAATAACATTTTAACTTGTGATTTTCTCATTCACCTCAGCAGTAATTTTTCTGCTGACATTGTAAGAATGACTATAAACATCTTCTATTTCAGAAGTTGTTTTTGAAATTTAAGTTGAATGTGTAGACGGAAGGGAAGGGTTGTTAGATAACCTTTGTTGATCTCAGAGGCATTTCAGTTTTCCTTGGGATCCTGGTTATTCTCCCTTTGAGGCTTCTTTGACTTGCTCATGATGGTGTAGTCATCCCACAACCTTTAGGTGTTTTCATTGTAGGTACATTGAGAGAGCAGTTTTTAGATAGCTCGAAACAGGTTTATTTGTAAACTCTTTTACATTTCTCAGTTTGACTTTCATACTTACAGGCAGATTCGTGTGGGAAGTAGTCTCATGTGATCTTACATTCCTGTCTACACCAGTCTGCATCTGAGCCCCTTTCCTTGGAATACAGTGATTCTAAATGGGAGCATAGTTTGAAAAACCCCTCTTGAAGAGTCTAACTTGTGTATGCCCTTTGTAAACCACTGCCCGAGAGGGAATGTTTGGCCTCTTCCATGTTCGTCAAGATGGAATGATAAAGTATATCAGAGTGACTGTGATGTTCAAGAAAGGCTAAGTAGAGAGACAAACTGTTTAAATACAAGGACTCTTTTTTTTAATTGAAGTATTGTTGATTTACAATATTGTCTCAGGTGTATAGCAAAGTGATTGAGTTTTTTATATATATATATATTTTCAGATTATTTTCCATTATAAGTTATTACAAGATATTGAATATAGTTTCCTGTGCTATACAGTAAATCCTTGTTCCTTATCTATTTTATGTTTAGTAGTTTGTATCTGTTAATTACTCCTAATTTATCCCTCTCCCTCTCTCTTTCCCCTTTGGTAACCATAAGTTTTCTATTTCCTGAGTCTGTTTCTGTTTTGTAAGTAGATTAATTTGTATTATTTTTTAGATTCCACATATAAGTGATATCAAATAACGTTCGTCTTTCTCTGACTTACTTCACTTAATATGATAATCTCTAGGTCCATCCATGTTGCTGCAAATGGTACTATTTCATTCTTTTTTATGACTAATATTCCATTATATGTATATATACATATATATTTTTATACACACACACACCACATCTTAAACCAATCATCTGTTGATGGGCACTTGGCTTGTTTCCATGTCTTGGCTATTGTAAATAACTACACGGATTCTTAAGCTCTGAGGATTGTGTAAAGAAGAATTGTGTAAAGAAGAAGAAATATAAAACATTTTAGGTTAATTCCATTACTGGGTTTTCCTCTGGCTTGTGTGTGTTTGTTTACTTCTGTATTTGATTTCTAAAACCTCACCTCTCCATAGTACTTGGTTCGAGCCCTAAGTGTAGCACTTTCCACCTTATGTTAAAGTTAGTTATTGTCTATCTCTTCTTCAGTTGTACATTCCTGGTGTTTAGGACACTGTTTGGCACCTTGGTATGTTTCCAGTTACTGAGTTTTTGATATTCACAATAGGAACCAGACATTAAATACACACATGAGCTTGGTGCTCGTTTAATATAACCTGGGAATTAAATTAGGAATTAAGTTTATTAAAACCTTATGACAAAAAAAAAACAAAAACCTTATGACAACACTTTAGTAGTTTGTATGAATATGTAGATCTAAGGTAAACTTCACAGATTATTTGGATGGCAAATACCATAGGACCTTGACAAGATGATCTATTCCAGAACTTGATTATTATGATCAAGATATTGAACGGTCTTAAACCTTTGCCTTTTATTTGGTTTTATTTAGGTGGTTTGATGATACAGGTTATAACTATGTACTTTAGTTAACCATTGACTCTGGGTTAAAAACATTGTTTTTCTGATTATGGTAGCAATTTCTTAATTTTTTTCTTTTCCTTTTTTCTTTCTTTCTTTTTAAAAATTATTTATTTATTTTTTATTTGTAGTTGGAGTGCCTCAAGCTTATCGCCTCTCAAAAATTCACAGACAAACGCATTGGCTATTTAGGGGCAATGCTGCTGTTAGATGAAAGACAAGATGTCCATCTTCTCATGACCAACTGTATCAAGAAGTAAGTCTTAATTTCTTTCTTCCAATAACTACTTTGTACTTTTAGGTCTTTTTTATAATAAGACATAAAAAGCTTCTATTTATTGATTTTCTATTTACTGTCTAGAATATATCTGAGCTGCTTTTGGTTCTATAGCTTATATGTAAACAGGCTAAGCAAAGGATTAAAACTTCTGTAGGGGATAATTTAACTGAAGGTATTGCTGTACATCTTGAGTCATAGCAACTATTTAGCCATGAATAAGCATTTGGACTTTCATAGAATAGAAAGAGCATTGGTAAATCTGAGCTTTCTTATCATATATTTTTTTGAATACCATGAGTAATGAAACATTGTGTTTATTAAATAATTACCAGTGTATATTCTTAATAAATACCATTTAAAGGTAAAAAGAGAGGTCTTGTTTGTCAGCAGTCTAACCCCAGATTTCAGTTGCTGGGAATTATATTTAGCCCTGTGAATTTTTGTGTATAAGTCCTTTTTTCTCTAATGGGTGCTTTACTGATTTACTAGTCCAGTTATGTGTTTAACTTACAAAGTTAATGCTTGCCATTCTGGAGAAATTAGAGGACCTGTGAGTAGGGAATTAACAGTTCTCAGTATCTCTTTTTTTTTTTAATTAATTTATTTATTTTTGGCTGCGTTGGGTGTTTGTTGCTGCACGCGGGCTTGCTCTAGTTGCAGCGAGGGGGGGCTACTCTTCATTGCGGTGGGCGGGCTTCTCATTGCAGTGGCTTCTCTTGTTGTGGAGCATGGGCTCTAGGCACGTGGGCTCAGTAGTTGTGGCTCGCAGGCTCTGTAGTTGTGGCTCACGGGCTCTAGAGCACAGGCTCAGTAGTTGTGGCGCATGGGCTTAGTTGCTCCGTGGCATGTGGGATCTTCCCTGACCAGGGCTCGAACCCGTGTCCCCTGCACTGGCAGGTGGATTCTCAATGACTGTGCCACCAGGGAAGCCCCCTCAGTATCTCTCTTATAATAAATTTCTCTTAGAAAGTTATGGAAGTTTTAGGGTTTCCCTGGTGGTGCAGTGGTTAAGAGTCTGCCTGCCAGTGCGTGCAGGGAACATGGTTCGAGCCCTGGTCCGGGAAGATCCCACATGCCACGGAGCAACTAGGCCCGTGCACCACAACTACTGAGCTTGCACTCTAGAGCCCGCGAGCCACAACTGCTGAAGCCCCCGTGACTAGAGCCCATGTTCTGCAACTAGAGAAGCCACCACAATGAGAAGCCCACACACCATAATGAAGAGTAGCCCCTGTTCGCCGCCAACTAGAGAAAAAGCTCGCGCGCAGCACAAAAGACCCAACGCAGCCAAAAATAAATAAATTAAATAAATAAATTAAAAAAAAAAGTTATGGAAGTTCTGATGGCCATATTTATTAAAGGTACTTTTTGGTTTGTTTTGATTTGGTTTTGGTTTGCCTGTTGGTTTAATCTCCTTTTTTAGATTTCTTTTTCATTTATAGTATTTCTGTATTTGACAGAAAGTAGAATCAGGGGGATATAGGTGATCAATTTGAAGACCCTGAACTCATGTATTTTGCTGTGGTAAAAATTATAATTTAAAATTTCCCAATGAATAATGAAAAATTTCAAAATGAGAATTATGATTGCTTGTAAATATAGAGTGTGTCATGTAAATACATTGACTCTGTGACTTAACTTGGGAGAATCTTCTTTTTGGCCTTGTAATAAATATTAATAATGAAAATACTAAGTTGATTCATTTATTCAACAAATATTTATTGTATACCTGTTGTATGCCAGGAGGTGTTATGAACTTTGGGGATGGAGAATGAAAAAAATGGACATAAATCCTTGGTGTCATGGAGGTTACATTTTAGATGTTTAATGTGACTTTACATATTTATTCTGGACAGGCCTCTGAAAGTTTCTTTAATTTTTGTTCTTACATGCTCTGTGCCCTTATTATTCAAGCCTTCAATCATATGTTGATAATTTGGCAGTTCTGCCTAGCAGCAAGTTCATATTAGAGACTTAATACCAAACTCAAGTATAGGTTTGTAGCTTGATAAAAATTGAAGAATAGGCATACAGGCAAATAAGGAACCTTTGTGTTTAATTTTCATGAGACCTAGCTAAGCCCCAAGTGAATTTAGGAGAGAGCTAATAATAGTTGGGAATTGATCTGGCACTTAAGTTTAAGCTCAGTTAAAGGACTTCGGATAATTCAGTTTTAAAAAAAAATTTATTTTATTTTTTTGGCTGCGTTGGGTCTTAGTTGCGGCACGTGGGGTCTTCGTTGAGGCATGTGGGATCTTTCATTGTGGTGCGGGATCTTCATTGTGGCGTGTGGTCTTCTCTAGTTGTGGCCTATGGGTTTTCTCTCTCTTTCTCTCTCTAGTTGTGGTGCATGGGCTCCAGGGTGCCTGGGCTGTGTAGTTTGCGGCACGTGGGCTCTCTCATTGAGGCACGCGAGCTCAGTAGTTGTGGTGCATGGGCTTAGTTGCCCTGTGGCATGTGGTATCTTAGTCCCCCAACCAGGGATTGAACCCGCGTCCCCTGCATTGGAAGGCGGATTCTTTGTTTGTTTGTTTGTTTTTTTTGCGGTACGCAGCCCTCTCACTGTTGTCGCCTCTCCCCTTGCGGAGCACAGACTCCGGACGTGCAGGCTCAGCGGCCATGGCTCACGGGCCTAGCCACTCCATGCATGTGGGATCTTCCTGGACCGGGGCATGAACCCGTGTCCCCTGCATCGGCAGGCGGACTCTCAACCACTGCGCCACCAAGGAAACCCTGGAAGGTGGATTCTTTACCACTGGACCACGGGGAAGTCCCCTGTGTGTTTTTTTAATCTTTTAATGAATGAGTTTTTTTTATTTGTGAGGTTTTTCGCATTTTGCTTATGGGGCATCATATGTACCAACAGTTTTTCTGTTTAATGATGAATGTTTACCTCATTGTTCATTGGCCTAGAAAAACTCTGACATTAATGATCTTGGAATTAAATCTTTAAAAATTAAATATAATACTTTAAGAGCTTGCATTATGCAAATATTCTTAATCATTGAAAAATGATTGAAGAGTCAACTAAGTACTCTTGGGAACTAGGACACTAAATGGTAAAGCCATAGTTAAGTTAAACTTTATCAGTAATTTTTATCTTAAATATTCAAATTGGTAGACAATAGCAAATCTGACTGATTGACACTTTACCTTCTGTTTCCTTTCCTTTCTTTGTTCTTCAGGGAAGCCTAAAACCATTTATTAGTTCATTTAAAATTAACCCCCCCAATAAATAAAAAGACCAATAATGAACCCATTACAATGTTAACAGAAATAAATTTTTTTATGAAAAACTATTTTTCAGAACAAGAACAATTTCAGTGAGAAGAATGGCATTATTTTACAATTTTGTAAATCTCTTTAATATCTAACCTAATGGAAGCTAGAAGCTAGATGCTCATATTGGCTTCTGCATTCAGTTTCTTATGTTACGTTTTGATTAAGTATATGAAGAAGATCTAGCCTTTTACAGATAATGTAGTTTAAAAAAGAAAGAGGACTTTAATAACCTTTCAGATTAACTATGGATAATGTTCTATGATGGTATATCACAACTCCATAAGTGGTAGTTTCTTTAGGGTTAATTACAATGTGGAGTCTGAAACCGTATCAGTGAAGTTTGGTTCTTTGTTATATTAAAACCCATTGGTCTGTCTTACACTTTGAATGAACCTTTTACTCTTGCATGCTTTTTAAACATCATGCTTAAGGCATTTGGAGAAAATTGGTTCACTGAGTTTTAGAGTATTGATAGACTGTCAGGTTCATGGTGGCAATAAAAATATTCCAAAATTCTAATTTTCACTTCAAAGCTTAGATTTTATCATTGGCAACAAATATTGTCACTTGTTGCTCTTGAAGTTACTTCAAGGTTACTTGGCTCTTCTTCAAGAAAATGTTTGGCAAATAATCACATCTTAATAATTACAGTTGTCAGTTATTTTTCAAATAAGAATGATGTTCATTTTAAAAGTAGCTACTTTGTAGTTTAGCTTGCAAATGAAAGAAATACACAAGTGCTTTTCTCTGAGATTGCCACTTTACTCCAGTATGCATCAGAAGTACTTTATGCATACTTTCCATTTTGTCACGCAGAATGTTAAAAAATGTGCACTCAAGAGTCAAGGTATATGGGAGTTCCCTGGTGGTCTAGTGGTTAGGATTCTGGGCTTTCACTGCAGTGGCCCGGGTTCAATCCCTGATCAGGGAGCTGAGATCCTGCAAGCCGTGTGGCGTGGCTTTAAAAAAAAAAAAAAAAAAAAAGAGTCAAGGTATAATAAAACTAATCATTTTTACTGCTTTGTCATGGGCAGTATTAAGTGAAACTCCCTCCCTCCCTCCCTTCTTTCACTCTTAAGTGTGTGGCAGTGTATTCAGTGACTACTATTACTTGGTGCCTCTGCCCTGATTTGTGCTAACATGCCATAGTTTTTCCCACCATTGCCTTTGCACTGTCAGTGCGGGTGTCAGTAAAGCTGACAAATAATGAGTTAGTATTGTGAAAATAGTTTATATTTCGTGGACCCCCTGAAACAGCCTTGGGGACTTCCAGAGATTCTTTAATCACAGTTTGAGAACCACTGAGCTAAACAATTTTTAAAATGCTCTTAAAGCTGGTAGAAGTAGCATAACTCAATAATTCAGCTTCTGAATGGTAAGAGTTGGTTATAATATGTAAATGAGTTTACTGGTTCAAGCTTTTAATATTTCAGCTTTTCTGAAAGTATACTTCAGGCTGGTTTAGAAATAATTTTGTACAGTAATCAATGCCTGTTAGAAATAGAATTTTTTGTATCTGTATCACTAGATACTGAGCCTCACTGTAAACATCTAGCTTAGTTTATGATGGTTTAATTAGCTATCTTTTTAGTTAGTAATTTTTTCTTCTTTTGAATAAATAAAAGTGTAAAAATTAATTTAACATCAAGGTTAATACTATATCATAAGATCAGAGACCTTATAGTATAGTATTTAGAGTATACAGTGTTTAAGTATAGAGTATATAGTATAGAGTGTTTCTGTTGTGATGTTTAAGTCATCTTAAATGCTCTAGCAGTAGAGATTGTTTTCTGATTTTTTTTTAAGGTTTTGGTTACTGTATTACTTTTTTTTGTAGTTAGTAATAGAGCATATTAAAATCTTTTAAATATACACTTGTGCTTCATATTCTGTCATTGCTAGTTTTTACTTTCAGTGGTTTGCTGAGTTTCCTAAAGAGAGTTGTCTTTTAACATCCAACAGATAGCATGTTGTCCAGTTTATGTTGCTTTGGTATTTGGGAACATTGGGTTGCAAGCATGTAGAACAGAATGTCAGTCAGTTTGCTGTGTTGTAATTTGTAATAAAGTTAGAATAAACACTTTTTGCAAAAATAATCCTAATAAATATTTTCCATATTAGAGAAATCATGAATCGTTCAGAGCTACCTCGTTAGATTGTGAAGCTTCTTCATGGGGAGCACCAGGCAGGGCATGTTCATTTCTGCCACCTTCTTTCTTTTGCAGTGATCTTAATCATAGCACGCAATATGTACAGGGGCTAGCACTTTGTACCCTCGGCTGCATGGGCTCCTCAGAGATGTGCAGAGATCTTGCAGGAGAGGTAGAGAAACTCCTGAAAACCTCCAACTCTTACTTAAGAAAAAAGGTAACTTTCAATGAAACCGAATGTATGCATTTGGATTAGGCAGTATTATGGAGATGAGAAGGCAGATTATTCATATTTGAAAGCTCAAATGATAATATAACTTATCTTTCCCTGTGCAGTAAATGTATTTTAAATGATTATATATGAATCAGTTGTTTATAAATCAAAATCATTTTTTATACTAATTTTGGAGGTGATTTTTTTTTTTTTTTTTTTTTTTTTTTTGCGGTACGCGGGCCTCTCACTGTTGTGGCCTCTCCCGTTGCGGAGCACAGGCTCTGGACTCACAGGCTCAGCGGCCATGGCTCACGGGCCTAGCCGCTCCGCGGCATGTGGGATCTTCCTGGACCGGGGCATGAACCCGTGTCCCCTGCATCGGCAGGCGGACTCTCAACCACTGCGCCACCAGGGAAGCCCGGAGGTGATTTTTTTTTTTATTGCTATTTAACTCTCCAATTAATAAGTGATTGTGAACACTTTAATTCTCTTAATTCGTCATTTTTCAAGGAAATGATTTATAAACAAGCAAATGTTATTGGACCCTAGATGGCATACCTAATTACTTCCTAAGTTACCTGATTCTAAACAGTATTAAACAAAGTGATAATGAACAGATCTTTACAAATTTATTTTAGTGCCCATGTCTTTGTATTAGGGCCTTTGAATCTTGGAAGTGCAGTTCCATGGGGACCTAGATAATTATTAGGGAATGATTTAGAACATACTTCCTAAAACTGATATATCTAAATGGAATAGTGATGGAAGACAGTGATCTTATTCACTTATTTGCTTTTATTTGTTGATATAAACATTTTGTTATTATTTTATTGTGCTTGAATCCTAAAACCTTCATAAACAAAGGGTAAAATTTAGGACTTTAGAAGTGAGTCACATAATATCGTCTGGTTGGCGTTTATTGTGCCTCTGTATTAATGGTGTGAGACAAAGCTGTTGAAAGGGCCAAGCTGTTTTCCAGGAACATGTACTGTTAATGATGGCTATAGACCAAAGCCAGTCTTTTCTCTTAAAAAATGTGTGGGCTGCTCTTGTTCAGAAAGATTAAATAAATATTAATAAAGATTAATAATTATTAAATAAAATAATTCCTACAGATTAGGAAAAAAATTGTTTCCCCCCACTGTAGCATGAGAAGAATTAGCTGAAATCTTTTCTTGTTAATGTATCTAAACTTTTATGTTACTCAATTCCAACAAATAGTAGTTATGGTTCCTTTTGCCAGGGGTGGGGGCGTTTAACCAAAATCAGTCTTTGAATGCCTTTCTTTCCTGTGAACAAGTTTCTTCAGTAGAGACTAGCTAACTGAGAGGCGTTTAACTAAGATCCTAAGTAACTTTCAAATGATTTTCTTGATTTCAGTAGAGAGTGACTTGGGGAAAGTATAGCTATTATTAAAAGCAGCAGCAGATTTAAAGCATCTGCAGTATATATATCTTTCAGTTGCATAATGTTTTTATAAAACCTTTTGGTCTTTTTACTCAGAAGAATGATTATCACAGATGGAAGTCTTTATTTTTTACTTTGCAAAACTCCACATAAATTATGTTTAGCATGTTTGATAAGTTTGTGTTTAACCATGGTCTAGTCGAGAAAGCTTTTGTCCACTTATTTGGTAATATATGACCGAAGAGACAGGTGAGTTAGAAGTTCTCGTTAATGCAATAAGTATAAGTTGGAAAGCCCTAACCAGTTAATAACTAATAAGTCTGATAATGATAAATAATAAATCTGATACCTAAGTCCTTTCTTTTTTCATGTAGGTGAACTAGTTGGTAAGGTTTTGTTGTTTATAAGATTGGTTGTCCTGACTTAATTGAAATAAATCTTCTTTTGTCCTTTTTATGTTTTTTATAGGCAGCACTTTGTGCTGTTCATGTCATCAGGAAGGTTCCTGAACTTATGGAGATGTTCTTACCAGCAACAAAAAATTTATTGAATGAAAAGAACCATGGTAATGTGATTTAGATGCACTCATGAAGTACTGAGGGAGAAGGGGAAAGAGAACAGGCTTCAGGCAGTGTTGGCCTTCTGTCTCATGCAGTAGACTCACCTTTCTACTGTGCTTGGACACTTTTCCAGGAAGGGCTAATGGGTTGAATCTCTCTTCTACTCCCATATCCTAGTTTTTGTAATTAGAGATTGATTCCTTTACAGTAAGCTTGTTGTTTTTCATTTCTGGTCCTCTTTTACTATATTAAAAATACTATATTAAGTAATAGTGTAATTACAAATGATCCTAGCCTTGATTTTCATGTGTAAAACCCTTTGATTTCCTGGCTATTTTATAATAGAAGAAAAAGTTATTTTTTTATTGCTTTGCCATAGTAGTGTAAGAGTTGTGAAACTACTTTTAGGTTACTTGTAACAGGAATTTGTAATGGTTACCCAGATATATTTTTATAAAGCTTGAGAGAAATTAAATGAAATGTGGCAGTTCTTTACCGAGCATTTTATTCTTATTTTGAAGTCAGTGAAACAAGTTCTGAGTGAAGAAAATTCTTGTGTCCTAAATGCTAAGAGAAAAAATGTTAACGTGTATTTAATTTGATTAATGCAGTCCTGTGCCTAGAAGACTCAAAATATACTTGTTGAACAAATGAATGTTTAGGGTACTTATTTATTATTTAGTGAAAAGTATGGTGTGATTCTTTTCACTCACTCTTGACCAAGCAAATTTACTTTGTCATTCACAACTACCTTGGGTTTTTCGTATATTTTATCTGGAAATTTAAAATCTTGGTAAGATTTTTCTTCTTGAAATAGCTATCAAAACTCAGCTAAGAGCTTATTAAGTCTGGAGCAGGTGATGTCCAGTTTATATTGACTAGGAGCATGTCTTTATGGATATTCTCAAATGTAGAGACATGTGTATTGGTTCTCATTTTTAGCAATTATTTTGGTCATATAACTTTAGAATATTCTGTTTTGATTGACATCACCAGTATTAAATCAGTAGGTATCTATTAATGCCTTCTTTGTATTCACCTCAATGCTTAGATTCTTTGAGAGATTAAAAAACAAAAATAGCAGCTATCCTTTTGGAATTGACCTTCAAAACTCAGAGCCCTGTACTATGAAGTTGAATAATATAGCCTCATTATTAGTTTTCATTGGTTCTTTTCTTTCAGGTGTCCTTCACACTTCTGTAGTCCTCCTCACAGAAATGTGTGAGCGAAGCCCAGACATGCTTGCACATTTCAGAAAGGTAGGTGCCATTCTGTTTATCTAAGCCTTTCTTGATTGAAAATGGCTTTCCTGAAAAGTACATGATTTTCTCACCTATGAATTTTCTTTTGAAAGAAAGCTGTGGAGCTGAATAAAGGACTTAAACAGCCCTGCTGTGTGGTAGGGCTGGAAGCCAGATTTAGGCATATAAGAACTGGCAATAGTGCAGTGTTTTCCCTTTCATAATAGAAGTCTTCTCTCATTGTTGGCAGACACACCAGTCTCTCACGTGCTTTATCTGCTGTTTTCACATTGAAGTTAGGAAATGTAGCCTGAGGTCAAATTACACACAGGAAGAGTGTGTTTGTGTGTGTGTGTGTGTGTGTGTGTGTGTGTGTGTGTGTAGTTTAAGGCAGGTAATTTTTTTTTTTTAAGGTGAAAACTGCAAACTGAAATTTGACATTACTTTTACCTAACATAGGGTCCCGCACTATTCATTTTACGCTGTGGTGACTCCGGTGATGGAAGTCTCTAGCTTTCTTAAGTCCCTCCCTCCCTTTCTTAGAGCATTCTAAAGTGGGAATTTTTTTCTCCACTTATGTTTAGAAGGGACTAGTAAGGAGGACTCAGAGAAAGACTGTTCTTTGGGTAATTACATGCATTTCAGTTCCTTTTATAGGGTGCTGATCACTCCATAAATTGGGCTTACTTTGTACTTTAGATCTAATGAAGCTCTAATAGCAGCTCTTTTTTGGGAGGCTTTTTTGCCCCCTTAGATGTTCATGTATTGATTAAATTATTATAAAATAGTATGAGGCCCGTATCTGTCCCTAATGCTTGCTTTGTATGTTTTGTTCCTGTTGTCTGTTTGGAATCCTGCTGTATGTTAGAATGAAAAGGTAAGAATTAACCCTCTTTTAGATGGTGCATGCTGGCATTAGGTCCTTAGTGGCTTTTGTGTATCCATCCACAAATGTGGCTTTTAAAAATATACTAATGCTGAAGTTGTGCTTAATACTATGTTATTTGTCCTAGCATTTTTGGCTAACTTCCTAGTCCAGGTTTTGTCTTGTCACTTAAACTCCTGTCTCCAAAGTCAGCCTTGGATTTCAGTTGCAGCCTTTCCTGATTTGTAAGCCTCCTTCTCTGCCTTTCCTTTGTCTTCACTTGAGAAACTTTGAGCAGCTTCCCATTGGTGATGGCAGTTCCAGATCAGTTTGGATCCTTGACACCAAACACTGCTTCTTCTTGAAGCAGATATTTTAGAGCCGTGTGGGTAACCCCATGCTTTAAAAAGCTCTGTACGTACTTCTGATCTTTCAGTTCAGTCTTAGAGCTTTAATTTCCCCCTTACTTGCCCTCAATCTTGCCTTGAAGTTTTGGAATATTAAAAGTTTTTTGAGGTAGAGTGGGTGGGCATCAACTGATTTTCATGGCTGCAGCCTTTCCCTTTGTCATTTTATTTTGTTTGTCTTGTCATCAGTTTTAGTAACTTGCATTTTTGTCAGAAAAATAAAGCTGGGTTCCAGGAATTTGTATGCAGAACACTTAGACATTTGTGCTTTTTGTCCCGGGGTGCTCTTATGTGGTGTGAGTTTAGTAGCTGAAGGAAAGAGGACTTCTCTGAGACAGAAACCAGATTTTTTAAAAAAAATAATTAATTTTTTTTGGCTGCGTCAGGTTTTAGTTGTGGCACGTGGGATCTTTCTTTGTGGTGCGCTGTCTCTTCATTGTGGTGCATGGGCTTCTCTCTAGTTGTGGTGTGTGGGTTTTTCTCTCTCTAGTTGTGGCATGCGGGCTCCAGGCTGCATGGGCTCTGTAGTTTGTGGCATGCGGGCTCTCTCATTGAGGCACGTGAGCTCAGTAGTTGTGGCACAGGCTTAGTTGCCCTGCGGCATGAAGGATCTTAGTTCCCTGACCAGGGATCGAACCTGTGTTCCCTGCATTGTAAGGCAGGTTCCTTACCACTGGACCACCAGGGAAGTCCCCAGAAACCAGATTTTAAAAAGTAATTGAGGATATGCATAGTACAAAAAAGGAGACCATTGGGAAGTATGCAAGGCGAGCTACTTTTTGTGCAGAGCTTGGTAATTAGATGATCCCGGTTTTATTACATTTTAAAGCAGTTTATACAGTTATATTATTCTGACCTCTAATATGAATCTGTCCACAGTTGACAGAGTTAATGAGGATTCTGTTTAGAATTTACAGGTCATTATAGCTTAGATTTGTTTTAATTTTGGAATTGTCCAAATTAGATTTTTGTTTAGGTGACTTACGAAGTGCTTATGGCCAAACTTATTTAAATTCCCACAGATTATGTTGTCTTGTATTTAGCAATAGACTTAGTGTTGTAAATGTTTTGAGTGTGTACCTTGGGCAGAGCTTGGCTTTTGTTTCAGTCTTGATCCCCTTTTAGAATTGGAGAGTAGGGAGGAATCCAGATACGATGAGAAAAAAATAATTGAGTTGCAGCAAAGTTGGGGCTGTTTTGACTGCCTCCAAAAGAGATAGGATTCAGTTCGCTTTGGACACTTCTTAATGTTAGGTGAGTAGAATTGTTTATATAGCTAAATTGAGTTTGTAGTTTGAGACTGGAAATGTTCTTATTGTGGCAAACATTTTGGAATAGGGTTTTAACCTTAAATGATTGATCAACAGAGTTTGAAATGAATGATAATATTTAAAGCATTTTTAAGTTCAGCTTGGGAGTAAAATTGCCTCTACTATGTGCTGTCAGTCAGTCTAATGGACAGAGTAAAAAGAAGAAGGGCATTCTGACCATAAGGAATGTATAGTTTCATCAGTGAGATAAGACAGGCAACAAATGTATAATTAGGTGCTGAAATTAAATTTTACCTAAAATTGTGTCATATGAGTTAAGAATAGGAAAAGGACATTATTCATGGCCTTGCTGTCTTCCTAAAGTGAAGGATACAATTTTTCATGTGTCTTTTCCACTTAGTGTTGGAGGCTTTTGTATTCCCTGTTGTTTGTTGGAAAAGGATATAACTAGCCAAATATTAAGAGGGGAGAATTTTTTTCTCTATTTGAGATAGTTTGTTTTAAGACTATAATTTTAATAAAATCACCAGTATTTTGGGTGTGATAACATTTTATATCCACATGTGTTGAATGTATTAAAAACTGAATATATTTGTGCAACCTTGGTGTGTCAAGTCCTATAGAAGTAGAAATGCAATATGCCCCATAGGTACCTGTTTTACTTGGTTCTCAGAGGCTTTCTAACCTACTGTTATTTATAGTACCTTTGCATGTATAACTCTGGAGTAAAAATATCTGGTTTGTTTTTAATTCAGATATTCCTTCTTGAGTTCTTGGCCAGAATACTCCTAAGTTATATTTATCAAACATCAACAGTATACTAGTATATTGTATCAGTAGAATTTGCTTGGACTCAGACCTTTGCATCCTTTTTCTAAGTCAAATTACCTGCCTATTCATGAGAAATTCTTTGATGTTCACTGTTTTTTGATGCATCTCTCTTCCCCCCAGCTTGTGCCCCAGTTAGTTCGTATTCTAAAGAACCTCATCATGTCCGGATATTCACCAGAACATGATGTTTCTGGGATCAGTGACCCCTTTTTGCAGGTGAGGTCGAAAGAAAGTTTTGGATAAATGATATATTTTGGAATAGATTTTTCCTTCCTCTTATGTTTGTTTTGGGTAGAGATTTGGTAGTTAATTGATTAAACTAATTACATTAACAAATGAATAGTGACACAATTCTGTGTGAGATTAATAGGATAAAATTATAGTTGTAATAGTCAAATCATATACTACATGGAAACTTGATTTACCAATATAATACTGCTCTGCAGGTGGTGGTATCCTTTGGCTGTGAAGTGTCAAAGTGTGGGTTGTCTAATAACTTCATTAAGACATAGAACCATATATAACTTCTCTAAAGATAATGTTTAAATTTCTTCTGTTTGAATTTTACCATTTCTGTTGGGATCTAAGACTTCATTTAAGTTATTTGAATTTCATATCAAGCAAAGTTCCTTTGTGCCAGGCGGAATTTGTTGACATTTGTCATATTTTGCACATTAGGTACGAATTTTGCGGTTATTAAGGATTTTAGGACGAAATGATGATGACTCAAGTGAAGCTATGAATGATATATTAGCACAGGTGAGTACTTAAACTTACATTTAAGTAAACACTCATTTTAGTAAAGCAAGGAGTAGAATGATTGTGAGTATATGGAGCAGTTTTTATTTGTGTTTTCTCATTGGTGGCTGTAATCAGTCACAAAATGTCTCCTGTTACCTCTGGATATTTTTTGGAAGCATTGTTTTGTCACTTTTGTAACACCCTCTGTGTCTTTTCAGGTTGCCACTAATACGGAGACTAGTAAAAATGTAGGAAATGCTATTCTTTATGAAACGGTTTTGACTATCATGGATATTAAGTCAGAGAGTGGACTGCGAGTAAGTCTTTTTAATCTTTTCTTCTCTAAACATTTTATTTAAAATAATTGACTTGGATTTTGGAAATGAATTCCATTTGGAAATTAATTTTAGTAAAGAATGATGCAGAATGTATAGTGCCTTTTTTTGGTATCTGAAGTATCATTTTCTCCACTGAAGGCTTAATATTGATTATAATAGAAATTGGAAGAGCTTAGGTATGGTTAGACACATAGATAATGTTAAGTGAAGGAAAATTTTCTTTCTTTCTCTTTTTTTTTTCTTTTTTGACCACACCATGTGGCATATGGGATCTTAGTTCCCCGACCAGGGATCGAACCCATGTCCCCTGCATTGGAAGCGGGGAGTCTTAACCACTGGACCGCCAGGGAAGTCCCAAGGAAGCATTTCTGAATGAGCTTTTTTTAGAGCCATGATTTGAGTTGGGCTCAATCACTTCAAATAAGACATGATATTTGAGTTAATTCATTTCTCTAAATTTTTATTTGAGAAATAAACACAAACTAAAAGAATTCAAACAGTACAAAAGGTATGCAGGGAGGAAGATGTCTGTCTGTAGCTTTCATGTGTAGACTCTCAATTTTTCTAGTGGGAAATACGGTTACCATTTTCTTTTTTTTTTAAACATCTTTATTGGAGTATAATTGCTTTACAATATGGTGTTAGTTTCTGCTGTTTAACAATGTGAATCAGCTATATGTATACATATATACCCTCCCTCTTGTGTCTCCCTCCCACCCTCCCTACTCCACCCCTCTAGGTGGTCACAAAGCACCAAGCTGATGCAGCTGCTTCCCACTAGCTATCTGTTTTACATTTGGTAGTGTAAATGTGTTAATGCTACTCTCACCATTTTCTAATGTACTTTTTTTGGAGATATTTTATCCATATTTAAATGTGTCTGTACATGTGTATTTCTTGTCTATCCCACTTTTAAAAACTTTTTATTTAAAATAATTTTAGACTTACACAAAAGTTGCAAAAATAGTTCAGAGTCCAATATTACCATTCGCTCAGCTTCCCCTAATGTTAGCATCTTGTATAACTGTAGTATAATTATCAAAACTAAGAAGTTAATATTGGTTCAGTACCATTAACCATATTACAGACTTTATTCAGATTTCACCAGCTTTTCTACTGATGACTAATCCTTGATCCCACATTACATTTATTGTCATGTCTCCTTAGTCTCCTCCAATCTATGACATTTCCTTCGTCTTTCCTTCATTTTTGTGACTTTGACACTTTTGAAGAGTACTGATCAGTTACTTTGTAGAATGTCCCTCAATTTGGCTCTGTCTGATATATTCTTTTTTTTTTTTAATATTTATTTATTTATTTGGTTGTGCCAGGTCTTAGTTGTGGCATGCGGGCTCCTTGGTTGTGGCATGCGAACTCTTAGTTGTGGCATGTGTGTGGGATCCAGTTCTCTGATCAGGGATTGAACCCGGGCCCCCTGCACTGGGAGCATGGAGTCTTAACCACTGCGCCACCAGGGAAGTCCCTGATATATTCTTTTTTTAAAAATTTTTTCTAAATTTATTTTTTGGCTGCTTTGGGTCTTTGTTGCTGTATGCGGGCTTTCTCTAGTTGCGGCGAGCAGGGGCTACTCTTTGTTCCGGTAAGCAGGCTTCTCATTGCAGTGGCTTCTCTTGTTTGGAGCACGACCTCTAGGCACGGGGCTTCAGTAGTTGCAGCACATGGGCTCAGTAGTTGTGGCTTGCGGGCTCTAGAGCGCAGGCTCAGTAGTTGTGGCAAATGGACTTAGTTGCTCTGCAGCATGTGAGATCTTCCTGGACCAAGGCTCGAACCCATGTCCCCTGTATTGGCAGGCGGATTCCTAACCACTGTGCCACCAGGGAAGTCCCCCCACCCCGATACATTCTTTTTTTTTTTTTGCGGTACGCGGGCCTCTCACTGCTGTGGCCTCTCCCATTGCGGAGCACAGGCTCCGGACGCGCAGGCTTAGCCGCCATGGCTCACGGGACCAGCCGCTCCGCGGCATGTGGGATCTTCCTGGACCGGGGCACGAACCCGTGTCCCCTTCATCGGCAGGCGGACTCTCAACCACTGCACCACCAGGGAAGCCCCCGATACATTCTTATAATTAGTTTGAGGTTATGCTTTTTTGGCAAGACTACCACAGAAGTGGTGTGCCCTTCTCAGCTTCATATCAGGAGGTACCTGCTATCTGTTTGTCTCATTACTGGTGATATTAAGCTTGATCTTTTGGTTAAGGTGGTGTCTCTCCACTGTATAATTGTTTTTTTTCCCTTTTGTAATTATAATATTTTGGAGGAAACACTTTGACACTATGCAAATATTCTGTTCTCCTCAGACTTTTACCTACCATTTCAGTACCCTTCAGAGGATCTTGTCTGCAACAGTTATTAGGGTGGTGTTCTAATGATACTGTTCTATTTCCCTCATTTTTTCCTCATTAAATAATTGGAATTCTTCTATAAGGAAAAACTCTCCCTCAAGAATTTATTCATTCTTTCAACCATTTATTAGTATAATAATTGCTAACCCATAGCTTTGTAAGAAACAAATTTACTAACTACACTACAGTATTTGTGTATAGTTCTTTTTGTCATCTGGGTTGTTTTGCACCTTACACATTTCATGTTAGGTGAAAACATTATGTTGGAACTAGTTTATATTCATGTATAGAGACCATTCTCATTTTTAAAAAGGTTGTGGTAGAATATTCATAACATAAAATTTATCATTTTAACCATTTCTAATTCTGTAGTTCAGTGGCATTAAGCACATTCACAGTGTTTTGCAACCTACACAGCCATTTATCTTCAGAACTGTTTGGCCTTCCGAAACTGAATCTACGTACCTATTAAACAATAACTCTCCCTTATCCCCTGTCCCCAACCCCTGGCAACCACCGTTCTACCTTCTATCTCTATGGATTTGCCTGTTCAGGACATTTCACATAAATGGAATCATATAATATGGGGTGTTTGTGTCCGGCTTATTTCACTTAGTATAATGTCTTCAAGGTACATCCATTTCGCAGCATGTGTCAGGATTTATTCTTTTTAATGGTCGCATAGTATTCTGTTGTATGGATGTGCCATAGTACATGTAGCAAATTTGCTATTAATGGACTCTCCTATCATTTGTGATTATAGATAGTGTTGCAGTAGATTTTTGTGCATATGTACAAGTACATTTGTCAGCTAAATTCCTAGAAGTGAAATTGTTGAAGCAGAGGATATAGTTTCATTTTGTAGCTTTTATTTATTTATTTGGCCGCACCATGTGGCATGCGGGATCTTAGTTCCCCAACCAGGGATCAAACCCATGCCCCCTGCAGTGGTAGCACAGAGTCCTCATCACTGGACCACCAGGTAATTCCTCATTTTAAATATTTATAGTTACTGCCAGGTTTCCCTCCAGTAAGGCTGTAACAATATTATTTTTCTGCTAACGATATAAAAACTTTAAAACAATCTTTCAGCAGAAGTAAAATATGGTTTTAGGAGTTTACCTTCAGAATTTTTTTTTGGCTAGCAATCTATAGAAGTACTAACTAAACTACCACCTTTAAATAGTTTGCACCTATCAGAGGCCAGAAAGTGACCCTTAAACAATATAGATATTTGATTTTCCTAAATTTTTAAGCTATGCTGTTTCTCTGTAGGTCCTAGCCATAAATATCCTGGGTCGTTTCTTATTGAACAACGACAAGAATATTAGGTAAGTCAACTGAAAAATGTCTTGTATCTGGCTGTTATAAACTCAGTGTACTCAAGAGTGACTTTGCTCAAGATCACACATGTATTGAGTGACATATCTAGAACTTCAACTCAGGATTTTTATTTTTAGTCTGGTCTTAAAACTGTTTTGATAAGAATTTAAATATTTGCCTCATGAGTTAAGTTTTAGTCCTGTTTATACGTTAGCATTAGGAGTCAGCAAACTTTTTCTGTAAGGGACCAGATAGATGGTCAGTATTTTAGACTCCATGGGCCTTAGGGTCTATTTGGCAACTACTCACCTCTGCCTCTTGGTGTGAAAGCAGCCATAGACTGTGTAAATGATGCGCATGGCTGTATTGCAATAAAAATTGATTTACCAAACCAGACAGCAGAGGGCTGGGTTTTTGCAGATAGGCTGTAGTTTGCTGACCCCTGCTCTAAATTAAGAAGAAAAATATAACATTTCAGTTGCAAACCTGGAACATGTTTGTGAACTCCAGCTACTTTTTTAAAGTAGATGAATTTATCAGTATTACCTTCTATTCTTTCTTGTCATGTTAACGATTGAAAAAATGTGGAAATAATCATTATGGTACCCTGAATTATCTTCTCCTTCCAGAAGAATTTTTAAATACTTGGATCATAAACTCAAATTTTTGCAGGTATCAAACAAAAGCAGAGGAAATGGTAAAATTGAAATAATTTCCTCTTGTGTTTTGGGGCTCAGGCAGCCTGAAAAGGCATACTATATACTTATTTTGTTGTACTATTTGAAAGAGTTTGGAAGAATCAAGTCAGTCACTTTTAGAAGTTTAAATGGAATTGACCATGAATACAAATCTAAATCCAAGGCTTCTGGTTGCCACAGCTTTAGATTATAGTATTTTTTATGGCTTTACTGTATTTCCATTTTACTCACTAATCTGTCTTGTCTTTTAAATATTTAACAATGTATGCTTTCCCTTAGTCATTGGACATCTTCTTTGTCGTTAAGCAGAGAATTATCCTGAATTTTACATTTTAATTCTGTTCTTCTGCAACTTTATGTCATCCAGATATGTAGCTTTAACATCTTTGTTGAAGACTGTGCAGACAGATCATAACGCAGTACAGAGGCACAGAAGTACCATTGTGGACTGTCTAAAAGATTTGGATGTCTCAATAAAACGGTAACAGATTATTGAAAATTCTGCTCCCCACCCATCACCTGATAACTTTGTAATAGTTTTGAGAGGGAGAATATAGACATTTATGTATTTAGTCATTATTTTCACAGAGTAAATCCTTTTTTTCGAAAGGATTGGCAGGGAGAAGTTTAGATTAATGAAAGAGGCCAGTACGGAATACTGAAGTGCACACTGAAGTTGTCCTTGGTTCTTTGATGAGTAAAACAGGTACAGATAAGCTGGGCATATGTTTACTCAACAGAGGTACTGTGTTCTGTGTGTTGGAGGATGAAAATACGGAGTGATCCATCGGCTGAGTGTTTTATCACAATGCTGAAACTCAAATTGCTGACAGCACACGTTTTCTCACAGTACTTCAAAATGCTAGAGGCGGCCGTGTTTCTTTAGAACAGTGCATCTAGGAATGACTTTTAGGCAGCACATAGGACTTAGAAAAGGCATGTATATTTTTTCCTTGGTGTAGTAATTCTACTGGTTCTCATCTTAGAATAACTGTAGTTGTTTGTAAAACCTAGTTATAGTTGGCCTCAGTGAACTTTTGGTTTACTGTTCAAACCAGAAAAAATTAGATTTGAAATGATCTCTGAAACTATTCACTTAACAAACATTCATTGATAATTGTGTTCCTTTTATTTGCAGAGAACAGGTGCTAAGTGCTTGGGCAAACTAAAGATAAGACCTAGAGTCAGTAATAACAACTTTTACATAGTGCTTTGCAGAGGATTTATAAGCACTCTCTCAGTTGGTTCTCAGAGCAAGCCAGTAAGAGAGAGTAGGCAATTACTTCTATCCCCAATTAACAGATTAAAATACAGTACCAAAGGAATCAAATGACTTACTCCAAACCTTACCCCTTGGACATGGCAGACGTGGGAATAGAAATCAGACTTTCTGACTTCTATTGTGTTGTTTCTGTATAGCTCATGACTGGGCTTTGCATTTCAAAAGTAAAACCTGGGTCTCTTTGACAGGTTATATAACAGTAGGAGCTTAGACTCTGGAGCCAGAAATCCTCATTTCAAATCCTAGCTCTGCCCTTAATAAACTTTGTCTAGTTACTTAGCCTTCCTGTGCTTCAGTTGTCCCATATGCAAAATGTGGATACAAGAGCACCCACTTCAAAAGGTTATATGCAGGATTAACTGGATTAACGTATGTAAAGTACTTAAGCACTGTGTAAGAATTAGTTATTATTGCATTTCTGTAAGGATTGAGTTTTTGTTGCTTGTAGATTAACTAAGATGAAAGTATTATTAAATTGGGATTTTTGAAAGTTAATTATATGCCATGCTTGACATTATTGACCAAATGTGAAAAGATGCCTGTCATAACCTTATAACTTTTATATGTAAAACATGTCCATATTTGCCTTCATTACCAAATTTGATAGGCGGTTTTAGAAACTCCTATTTGCTCTCATAGCACATACCCTTTTTTTCCTTTTCATGGCTCTTATTCTCTTTTTCAGTTTTTTTCCCAGCTTTATTGAGATATAATTGTGTAAGTTAAAGATGTCCATCACATTGACTTGTCACACTTATCTATTGCAAAATGATTATCACCGTAGCATTAGTTAACACCTGCATCCTATCACATACTTACCATTTCTTTTTCATGGTGAGAATATTTAAGATCTATTCTCTTAGCAACTTTCAAGTATATAATACATTGTTATTAACAATAGCCATCATGCTATACATTAAATCTCCAGAACTTATTCATCTTATAGGTGGAAGTTTGTGCTCTTTGACCAACATCTCCCCATTTTTCCCACCCGTCAGACCCTGGTAACCACCATTCTAGTCTCTGTTTCTATGCATTCAGCTTTTTTTAGCTTCCACATATGAGTGATAGTGTACAATATTTGTCTTTCTCTAACTTACTTCACTTAGCTCTCAAGGTTTGTTTTTATTCTACTCTTCTATGTACCTTTTGATGTAAACTATGTTACATCATCTTTGGACTAAAGTGGATGTAATAAAAGGAGAGTATGGTGACTATATATCATGTTTTTAATGAATAACGCAGAGGTATTATCATTGGGTAATAATTTTGTTGCCTCTCTTTTTGAGCCTTTTAAGTATTCTAAATTTCAGCTTCATAGATTAGATTGCTGAACTCAAACTGCATTTTTGGTCTTTAGTAGTATATCTCTTGGGGATTTTTGAAGAAAAGTGTTGATGAACGTTCAAAATAAATTTGATAACTTTGGTTATCTCATGTGCAAAGATTGGGATCATAAGATCATGCAAAGACATCAATACATCCACTAGTGCTTGGTGTTCAAAGACAACATACCTGGGTCTTTGTTTCATTCCCACTGTAAATATCATAACTTTTTTTCCCTCCCCCCTGCAAGGCGTGCAATGGAATTGAGTTTTGCCCTGGTAAATGGCAATAATATTCGAGGCATGATGAAGGAATTGCTTTATTTTCTGGATTCATGTGAGCCAGAATTTAAAGCAGACTGTGCATCTGGAATCTTCCTTGCTGCAGAAAAGTAAGATTTAATTTTTATATTCATTGGTAAAAAATGCTTGGAAATTTTTGGAAAGCATCTTTAAAACATGGGGGAAATGTTGTAAACATGTTTAAACATGTAACATTTATTTCAGGCTTCCCATTAGAAATTAGGTTTGAGAAGGCCATTCTAGCCAGTATCTAATGTTAAGCATTATGCTAAGACCAAAATAATCCCACTTTTATAAAATCTCCTCTTTTATCTGTTCTTTAACCTCTCATCTATGATGTCCTTTTGATGAAAAGAATAGAAAAGTTACAGCATCTGGATGGTGGTTCTGTGTAAAACTTTTAGGAAGAAGTACCTCAAGATTTTGGTAGTATGGTTGTTTCACCTCTTTTCACTGTGAATTTAAGGGAGCAAGTTTCTAGTCCTGGTGTGCCTGGGTCTCGGAAGAGTCCCTTTTCTTCTTTCTTCTCTATCCTCTCCTGTCCTGACTTTATGATTTATTTTCTGAAAAACTGGAGACAGAGTCCCCAGTTCTCAGCTCAGCAACTCCTATTGCATATTACGTGGAACATCTGAATTTGACTATGTACCACTTCATCACCCTTTGAAATGGGAATTGCTGCTAGTTTTGAAGGTAAAATGGATCCAGATATAATCACTTAACCTGTGAACCTAAAAAATGCTGTAGGACAGGATTTTTGAAAGTCACTGAGCAGAGCTTAGTTTATAGGTTCCAGTGTTTTCACCTAGTGCCATTATTTTCTCAGGTATGCACCTTCCAAACGGTGGCATATAGACACAATTATGCGCGTTCTGACAACGGTAAGTAGTGTTCTTAAGTCAACATATACTAAGGGCTGGATGTGTCGATTAACGAGTCAGACAAAGCCCTTGTTCTCATGAAGCTTATATTCTAGTGGGGGAGGTAGGAAATTCATGGGGAAATATGTAACACTCTCTTGTCAGGCAGGGGAAAATGCTATGAAAAATACTAAAGTAGCATATGGGACTATACTGATGGCAGAAGAGGATGGGATATGGGGCAGTGGGCCAGATGTCTTAGGTAGAATAGGGCAGGTCACTCAGAGGAGGTAACATTTGAGTAGAGAACTTGGTTAAATGAGGAGCTGTGCAAAGATTTGGGCGAAGAGTGTACAAATCAGAGGGAACAGTAAGTGTTGCAAAGCCCTAGGGTAGCAAACAAGCTTGACCTGTCTGGAGAGCATCAAGAAGGCCAGTGAAGCCAGTAGAGTGAGAGAGGCAGAGAATGGTAAGCTTGATGCAGGGGCTAGATTCTATAAGGCCTTACAGGAGTTAGGATTTTATTTTGAATATGATAGGAAATCATTGGAAAGTTTTGAATGGCTAAATTCTGGATTTTAAATTATGATTTTATAGAATATCCTTTCTTTGGTAGTCTTCCAGAATTTTGGAGCTTCTCAGTCGATCAATTAATAGACAGGGATTAGAGATTTAAGAGTAAAAATGAAAATGTAGTGGCATAACTATCTATGTCTAATTATGTCACCAGAAGTAAAAAACGTTGACAAAGTTGACCACATTAAAATTTAAAACTTGTATAGCAGAAGGAAAAAAAAGTCTACAAAGTTAAAAGGCAGATGACAATTAGGGGAAAAACCATTGTAACATATGACAGTGTGTTAATATTTTTAATCTATAAATACTTTACAATTAATAGGAAAAAGTGAAACACTAAAGGAAAAACTGGCATTTGAACAGACATTTGACAAAAGAAGAAATGGCTAGTTAACAGTGAAAAATACCCTTACTCTTAAAGAGATAGTAAATAAAATAAAAGTGAGGTATCATTTTTCACTTGTCATACTTTTTAATCTAATTCCTAGTGCTAGTTAGAAAATAGAGAACAGGCAGTACTTTATTAATTATGTTTTTAGGACTTTCTGTTGGAAAAATAAAAGGTCACTGTACAAAAATGTATATTACAGAAGTGTTCATCCTAATCTTATTTATAATAGGGGAAAGCTGGAAACAACCAGGAGTCTCCCAATGGGCATGGGTTAAGTAAATTATGAAACATCTGTAGGAGGGAATGATACCATTGAAATTTTTTAAATTTCAATTAAATAGTTTACCTACAATGAATTAATTTTGTAAAAGTTTAAAAGTCAGTATACTTAATTGGGAAATTATATTCTAACAAAAGATACGATGGTTTTTATAAGGCTCAAAAGAAGGGAAAAATTAGAGCTCCTGGAGAAAAATGTTTATCGAAATCAAAACCTTTTTTAAAAAATTGCTCCAACTTTTCGGTTTTCCAATCAATTTATGTTCTCTTTTTATATGATCATATGATTTTTCTTCTTCAGCCTATTGATGTGCTAGGTTAAGTTAATTGATTTTTTAAAAAATTATTTATTTAATTGAAGTATAGTTGGCTTACATTAATTGAATTTTGAATGCTGAATCAGCCTTCCATATCAGGAATAAATCCCACATGGTTGTGACATATAGGTTTTTTAATGCATTATTGTTGTATTTGATTTTCTAAGTTTTTTAAGGATATTTGCATCTGTGTTCATGAGAGACACTGGTCTATAGTTTTCTGTTACCGATGTTTTCTTTGATCCATGTGTTATTTAGTAGTGTGTTATTTAATTTCCAAATATTTGGGGACTTTTCAGCCATCTTTATGTTACTTATTTCTAGTTTAATTTTGCATGATTTCTATTCTTTTATTTATTTTAAAATATTTATTTATTTATTTTTATCTTGGTCTGCCTTGGGTCTTCATTGTGGCACGCGGGATCTTTTTGTTGTGGCACAGGGGCTCATCATTGCAGAGCTTGGGCTTCTCTCTAGTTGTGGCACAGAGGCTTCTCTCTAGTTGTGACGTTTGGGTTTTTCTCTCTCTAGTTGTGGCACGTGGGCTCCAGAGTGTGTGGGCTCTGTAGTTTGTGGCACTCAGGCTCTCTAGTTGAGGTGTGCAGGCTCAGTAGTTGTGGTGCGTGGGCTTAGTTACCACGCGGCATGTGGGATCTTAGTTCCCCGACTAGGGATCGAACCCGTGTCCCCTGCATTGGAAGGCGGATTCTTTACCACTGGACCACCAGGGAAGTCCCTCTGTTCTTTTAAATTTATTTTTAATGGCCCAGAATGTGATCTGTCTTAATGAATGTTCTGTGTGAGCTTGAGAAGAATGTGTATTCTGCTGTTGTTGAATGGCGTGGTCTATAAATGTCAATTAGATCATGTTGATGATTTCTCTTATTTAAAACACTCTGCTTGTGCTTCCCTGGTGGAGCAGTGGTTAAGAATCTGCCTGCCAATTCAGGGGGACACTGGTTCGAGCCCTGGTTCAGGAAGATCCCACATGCCATGGAGCAACTAAGCCTGCGAGCCACAACTACTGAAGCCCACGTACCACAACTACTGAAGCCCCCACGCCTAGGGCCTGTGCTCTGCAACAAGAGAACCATCGCAATGAGAAGCCCGTGCACCGCGATGAAGAGTAGCTCCCCACTCACTGCAACTAGAGAGAGCCGGCTCGCAGCAGCGAAGACCAAATGCAGCCAAAAATAACAAATAAATACAATAAATAAATTTATTTAAAAAAATAATAAAACACTCTGCTTTTTCCTATTAGGGAAGAATGTAAATATCTAAGTCACACCACTAATTACCTGCTTTTTAGCTTCTCACCTTTCCTTTTTGACCATTTCCCTAAACTTCTCCCTCTGTCTCTGTGTTTCTTTTTTTTTTTTTTTTTTTTTTTTTTGCGGTACGCGGGCCTCTCACCATTGTGGCCTCTCCCGTTGCGGAGCACAGGCTCCAGACGCGCAGGCTCAGCAGCCATGGCTTATGGGCCCAGCTGCTCCGCGGCACGTGGGATCCTCCCAGACGAGGGCACAAAGCCGTGTCCCTCTCATCGGCAGGTGGACTCTCAACCACTGCACCACCAGGGAAGCCCTGTCTTTGTGTTTCTTAACAGGAGTGGGTATCCCAGCCACCTGGGATTTTTTCTTTGTCTTTTTCCTCTCTAAAGTACACATGGGTAGGCCTGGTCTCAGTCTTGTAAATCCGATCAACTCTTCTGTCCAGTAATGGGAGATTGACCAAGGTGGGCTGATACTAGGCACAGGTTCCACTGTTTATATGTCCTGTGCAGCCTGGTTATCATCATGCTCTGATAAGGCCAAAATTTAGTTTCCTCATAGGTTAAATAGCTGTATTTTGTTTTTGTGGTTGTAAATCTCAAGATTCCACTAGTCAAGAGGACAATAAAGAGATCAAGGTTTTCTTTTTTTTTTTTAATGTGGATAATTAAATACAAAATATTTCCTATTCCTGGGACTACTTATTGGTTCTATATTTATAAACTAGTTTTTAAAGGAGTGTGAATAAACTCAGGTTTTTTATTTGTTTGTTTGCTTATTTACATATTTATTTGGCTGCGTCGGGTCTTAGTTGCAGCACACAGGATCTTCTTGAGGCACTCGGGATCTTCCGTTGTGACGTGTGGGCTCTTCATTGTGGTGCAAGGGCTTCTCTCTAGTTGTGGTGTGCGGGTTTTCTCTCTCTAGTTGTGGCACGCAGGCTCCAGAGTGCGTGGGCTCTGTAGTTTGCAGCATGTGTGCTGTCTTGTTGAGGCGCACGGGCTTAGTTCTAAGCCCTGCAGCATGTGAGGTCTTAGTTCCCCGACCAGGGATCGAACCCACGTCCCCTGCATTGGAAGGCAGATTCTTTATCACTGGACCACCAAAGAAGTCCCCTAAACTCAGGTTTTTTAAAAGTTACTATTTATTTCAGTCTCATCTTATTTAACAAGCCTTTTTGAACTGTTCATGTACACTCCTTTCTCCATCCCCCAGAGTAGCGTGACTACTATAGCTAGCTCATGTGATTTTAACACCTGTGTTGGGGAGTTGTGGGAAGGGAGAGGTGGTTGTAATTAAGTTCCCAGTGAATGTATTTCTTAAATTTTTGTAATCGTAGACCTTACCTGTTTTGAGTAGAGAAGGCTTCTTAAATTTTAAACTTTTTTTTTTTTACTTTGGACGAGGAGAAGTTTTTATTTTTTATAAAATCTTAAAACTTTAGAATATTCATTTAAATAAGACTTTAAGGGGGGAGGGATAAATTGGGAGATGGGGATTGACATATACACACTACTATATATAAAATAGGTAACTAATAAGAACCTACTGTAGAGCATAGGGAACTGTACTCAATACTCTGAAATGGCCTGTATGGGAAAAGAATCTAAAAAAAGAGTGGATATATGTGTATGTATAACTGATTCACTTTGCCGTACACCTGAAAGTAACACAACATTGTAAATCAACTATACTCCAGTAAAAAAGAAAAAGACTTTGAAGTTTGAACTGCTTATAAACATGAGAATTGGAAACAACTTTATCTTTGAGGGTGTTCTGTAGTAGTCTCCTTTGAACAGCAACAATACTAGCTAACATTTCTTATTATTACTGTGTGTTTCTAGGGGTAACTGTCCGCATTTCCTTTTAGGCAGGAAGCTATGTTC
Organism: Lagenorhynchus albirostris; assembly: GCF_949774975.1. Taxonomy (NCBI): domain Eukaryota; kingdom Metazoa; phylum Chordata; class Mammalia; order Artiodactyla; family Delphinidae; genus Lagenorhynchus; species Lagenorhynchus albirostris. The sequence goes on from NC_083113.1 coordinate 46,032,055, forward strand.
GTGATGATGCAGTTCCCAACTTGATCCAGTTAATAACCAATAGTGTGGAGATGCATGCCTATACTGTCCAGCGCTTGTACAAAGCAATTCTTGGTGATTATTCTCAGGTAAGTACTTTCACTTTTAGGGGGAAATTGCCCTTTATTTTCCTGATATACTCTTACTACTGTCACTCTAGAGGTGCCTCAGTTTTGACCTTTATGATTAGATGACCTGTGATTTGTATTAATCCTTTAAAGGACTGAAATCTTTGACAAACGGTGACTTTCTTTTGACAGCAACCTTTGGTGCAAGTAGCTGCCTGGTGTATAGGTGAATATGGAGATCTTCTTGTATCTGGCCAATGTGAAGAGGAAGAGCCTATTCAGGTACCCTTTGTCACTCTTGGTTAAGGAGGGGGAAAAACAATGTTTTTGGTTTTAAGAGAGTAGTGTTTAATCAGTTGAGATTGATTCCTTGAAAACCTTTTAAAGAAGCAATTCCAGAATTACATTGGAAAACCTGCTGATTTTTGAGTTGGAACTTACTGGGCCATTGTGAGATATTAAAACTGCGTTTAGGACCTACCCCCCATCCCATCAGACTGACTTACATTGTTTCTCTTACCCTCTGGCTGATAAGAAATGAGAGTGTATCCATGTTTCCATTTGCTCATTAAAGGACTGGATTTCAGAGAAGTTGTGGCAACAACACTTTAACTCTATGAATCTTTTTCCTTTCTTCCTCTCCTTCTGCCTTTGAAAGTCATAAAATGCCTCTCAGCCCCCAATGGGTATTTTCCATCCTTTTTACCTCCCTCCTACATGCTTCTGGTTGGTGGGTTAGGTTGTACAGTTACTCTGGCAAAGCACAGATTATGTTAGAAGCTTTGGTAATGATGATGGCAGGATTGTCTTTCTGGTGACATCCTGTGACTTAATATCAGATGTAGATATTTACAGTTAAAATTCATCTTATATTGTCTTTTTTTTTTTTCTGCACAGGTAACAGAGGATGAAGTGTTGGATATTTTAGAAAGTGTCCTAATCTCTAATATGTCCACCTCAGTGACACGAGGTTATGCCCTCACTGCCATTATGAAGCTCTCTACTCGATTCACCTGTACTGTAAAGTGAGTATGGAGAAAAAGTAGGGTGAACATGTTGTTTTGTAATTTTTAAAAACTTTATTATGGAAAATTTCAAGCAAAAGCAAAAGTAGAATAGTAAAATCAATTGCATATACTTTTATTCCTCAATAACAATCATCATTTCATGGTTAATCCTTATTTTATCTATATTTTGCTCCCTGTCATCCCCCATGCCTATTTTCTCTTTTAAAGTAGCGAAGTTATTTTCCCATATAAGGGTTCTGGTTTATTTTTTTCTTTTTACTGTTTTGACGAAAAGTCAATTCTTGGATCAGTCTCCCAGCCAAGCATATTTAAACTTAGTTCTCTTAGACCTTCTGCTTTAATTTTTTTTTTTTTTTTTTTTTTGTGGTACGCGGGCCTCTCACTGTTGTGGCCTCTCCCGTTGCGGAGCACAGGCTCTGGACGTGCAGGCTCAGCGGCCATGGCTCGCGGGCTCTTCCCAGACCAGGGCACGAACCTGTGTCCCCTGCCTCGGCAGGCGGACTCTCAACCACTGCGCCACGAGGGAAGCCCTCTGCTTTAATTTTTAATGTTAAGCCTCGTGAAGAATGGTATTTTTTACTATTTAAATTGTGAAGTAGAAGAATTTGGTGTCAGGTAATGACCTTTTGTTGAAAGAAGTCTGATGCCATGACCCACTTGTTGATAAAAGCTTACTTTAAAGTTATTAAAGAAGAGAGTGAACACTATAAATTTATTCTTTTGTAGCAAATTAATAATCGGTACTTTTGTCTAGCAAATTTTAGGGTATGAGATATTTAACAGACAAAATCTAGTATTACAACTAGAATAAGTATGATGGTAATAAGTATGATGGTCTTGAGCTATATGTCAGATGAATGAACATAAAGGAAAAGTGTTTTGTTTTTGAAAAGTTATGTACATTAAGAAAAGAGCATTTCAAAATTTTAACCAGAACCCTCTGTTTCAAACATTATTCTCTCTGCTTGTTTATGAACTTTCTTTTGGGTATTTGAATTTGTTTGTCATTTTATCCCAAAGCCGAATTAAGAAAGTGGTTTCCATCTATGGAAGCAGCATTGATGTGGAGCTCCAGCAGAGGGCAGTAGAATATAATGCACTTTTTAAGAAATATGACCATATGAGGTAAGTAAAAGAAAGTAAACAATGCATGTGCCTCTTAGCATCTCAAACAAATTGTCACGATAAACCCGTAAAGGAGATTCATCCCTCGTGCTTTATTAGCCAGACTTCACAACTCTGTTTAGTTCTAACTGCTTGGCCCCTTGTGTTTTGTCCATCTTCTATTCTGCCTAGCCTCTAAAGAAATAAGTGAACTATGTTCCTTTAGTCCCCTTCTCACCTTTCTTTTGGTAGAGAAAGTTTGCTTCATTTTCCATTTTATTTGGTGAAGAAGTGGGAGTTGTTTTTTTCTCAAGAGAATTGCATTCAGATATCATTACTATTAACATTTTGGTGTGCAGTGTCTTCTGTTATGCAGTATCTTTTTTCCCTCTTCTGTTATGCAGTATCTTCTTTTTTTTTTTTTTGCGGTACGCGGGCCTCTCACTGTTGCGGCCTCTCCTGTTGCGGAGCACAGGCTCTGGACGCGCAAGCTTAGCGGCCATGGCTCACAGGCCCAGCCGCTCTGCGGCATATGGGATCTTCCCGGACCGGGGCACGAACCTGTGTCCCCTGCATCGGCAGGCGGGCTCTCAACCACTGTGCCACCAGGGAAGCCCCAGTATCTTCTTAATTGGAAACTGCTAATACGTACTTACTTGCTGTTCTTTCATTCCAATTTCTCTATCACTGAGAATTCCCAGTGTCTTGGGATTTAGAGGGACAGTTTGTCCATTCAGTGTTTCTTGCCTGCCCTTAATCCAGCCAGGAATTTAGGTCATGTATTCTTGTAATCCAGCTTCTGTTTTAGTGTCTGTGTTGGGATGTGGGTAGGGGAGATGTCTCTACATGTTTGGCTCCAATATAGTTACAGTGATTGTTTTGGGTAGGGAAGCTAGGTTAACTGCCTAGAATTTAACCACTTCAGATTCTTTCAGGTCTGCTCTGCTTGAGAGAATGCCTGTCATGGAAAAAGTAACCACAAATGGCCCTACTGAGATTGTGCAGACAAATGGAGAGACAGAACCAGCTCCTCTAGAGACCAAGCCACCACCCTCTGGGCCACAGCCCACCAGCCAGGTAGCTTTTCCCTTGCTTATCTGGGGATCTTCATGATCTTATAGTTCCTTAGAACCTATCTCTTAGCTGATACCTTTCAGTGTTCCTGGATTGATTGATGGTTCTCTTCCTTATTTTTAAGTGTTGAAAGGGCTTTGCATCAGATACAGATTAGGCAATGACTAATGAATAAGATTTTATTTCCTTGTTTAGGCCAATGATTTATTGGATTTGTTGGGAGGAAATGACATAACACCTGTCATTCCAACTGCACCTACAAGCAAACCAGCTTCTGCTGGTGGAGAACTTCTTGATTTGCTGGGAGACATCAACCTTACAGGTGAGGTCAGACTAGAGTTATTTCATGCTTGGTTAGGGATAAGGGCCTTAGGGAAAAACTGTACTGAACATAGCCTTTCTATCTAGCACATGAAACAGTTGAAGATGGGAGAGGCTAAGTGAAAAGCAAGAGTCTTCACAACATCTGGGATATGTTGCCATACTAATACTCTAGAGATAATTAATAGGGATTCCTTAAAGTCTAATTTTTAATTTTTTGGAGAGTAAATTACTCATAGCATTTTAAGATAGAAAGGACTGTCTCAGGTTAGAAAAGAAACACATCCCAAGAAATACATTACTTTTTCTAGGTTTCTTTCTACTCATGGTTAGTTTCCAAGAACTGTGGCCGTTTGTAGAGAGTGGAGAGATGTCAACTGTTTTCCTCCTTCCCTCTCTCTCCCTGTCTCTCACCTTGGTATTAAAGCAATGGAAGGAGAAAGTCATCCATGGTTATAATATTCAAATATAACTTTTCATTTGGGAATATCTTTTCTTTATTTATATGTAGTAGACATTTGTAATTAATGTGTTCAGAGATATTGTGAACACAAGAGTTCAAGAGAGTCCAAGAGGGCTTCCCTGGTGGCACAGTGGTTAAGAATCCGCCTGCCAATGCAGGGGACATGGGTTCAAGCCCTTGTCCGGGAAGATCCCACATGCTGCAGAGCAACTAAGCCCGTGCCACAACTACTGAGCCTGCGCTCTAGAGCTCGTGAGCTACAACTACTGAACCTGTGTGCCACAACTACAAAAGCTCACATGCCTAGAGACCATGCTCCACAACAAGAGAAGCCACCACAATGAGAAGCCTGCGCACCGCAACAAAGAGTAGCCCCCCACTCACCGCAACTAGAGAAAGCCCGCGTGCAGCAATGAAGACTCAACACAGCCAAAAATAAATAAATTTTTTAAAAAAAGAGTCCAAGAGTATCACTGTAGCCTATAATTTCTAATCTTAAGTGACTTCTTTAAAAGTATAATGGAGAGTTACAGCATACATGACCTTACGTAGAAAACAGCCATAGGATAAAGTTGTTGAATGCTCATCTAGACTGGCTATCACAAGCTAAATGATTTTTTTCCTAACGTAGCAGCCTCCCAGAGCTTATGGTTTGTATTTGTCTTAACAGAATTTAGAAATGTTACTTGTCATGTACTTAGAGCCATTTACAAATAGTCATTTTCAAATCTTGAGATGCCAAAGCTATCCTAGATATATGGAAAAACAAAAACAATCCCATGTTTAAAACATAGTGTATGGGGAATTCCCTGGCAGTCCAGTGGTTAGGACTATGCTTTCACTGCTTAGGGCCTGGGTTCAGACCCTGGTCAGGGAACTAGGATCCTGCAAGCTGTGCGGCATGGCCAAAACAAACCGTAGTGTATAGATGATATGCTTTATTTATTAACATAATAGCATTTCCATGTTAGTACATAATCTTACCAATTATAATTTTAAATGGTTGTCTAATATTTCATTAAGAAGTTTGAACCATTATTTATTCAGTTCCTTACTATTGGGCATTTTGTTTGTTTCCAGATTTTTCTTATCATAACTGATGCCTCAACATATCGTTATTACATAAATTTGTCCAAATTTATTTTGGGTTTACATTCTTAGGCTAAGTTAGGCTTAATCTGTCTGAATCTGTTTAAAGTAAGAAGGATAAATACTTAACGTCATAGGGTATTGTGAGGAACAGTGACTTAGTACATGCATGACACATAGTAGGCACTTGGTAAATGTTATTTATTGTTTCCTCAATGTATATGGCCATGAGTTTCACTGTATAGTCATAAATATTATCATCTTTTTTAAAAAGCCCTAACAGTTGAAAGATTGATGCTATCATTTTGTTAATTTTTATTTTTTCATTCAAGGGAATGTTTTATATTTATCCATATGTGCATTATACATGAATTTCCTTTTCGTACGTTCCTTTTGTATCCTTTAACTCATTTATCATGGGGTCTTAATGTTTTGTTTTTGTTCTGACTTTCTTGTTTTTCTAGTCTTAAATGAAAAAGTAAAATGATAAAATGTTAAAAAGTCTAGATTTTCCTTTCCTTATTCATAATGAGTTTAAACACGTTTTCCCATTTTTTTAATTTTTAAGTAAAAAAATTTTAAGTTCTAGATTCTTTAAGCCATCATTACAGTCATATCGTAATGCACAGTAATTTAAATCAGTAGAAAGTAGGAAATAAATTTAGTATGAGCTTTTAGAGGAACTGGAGCAGTGAGTTTCTGTTGTTTCTCAAAACTACGTATTGTACCATTGCAGGAGGAAAAAAGCTAAAATTTGGGGGACTTAGGGACTCATATGTTGCCTGTGTGTCTTGGGTAGCCTGTGATTTTCCATGGGAACACGTTTCTAAAATTGTTTTGAAAATGGAAATTGTGGGAAAATTACTAGATTAGATTTATAAAAACTAGGATAACTATATGAATATTTGTTTATATTCTTCATTGGTAATCTGCTTGACTGCACATCCTGTGGTGTCCACATTTGTTTTAGCTCCTTGTGCTTTGCTTAGCCATATGTATTTCTACCTTCCTTGCTAATTTTTAGTATGTGATTTTTTTTCTAGTGTACTTGGGCATTATTTTTTTTAAGCTAATTCAGCCTTTATTTCATTTTGTGAATTTTTTAAATGGTATAATTTCAGTTAATTTTATAAGTAGTTTGAAACCTATTTAAGCATAAAATGCATTCTCTTTCTTTTGCTGAATTTTCTTATGCCTCTTCTTAGAATCTTGATTTCTGTTAGTTCATGATCACGTTCTATCCCTGGCCCTCCTTAACTTGTTCTTATTTGGAAGGATCAAATAAGTATGATAATCTGATGATTTCTTTCCCCCACTCCACACCACCTCTCCCAGGGTGTGTGTGTGTGTTAAAATTAATAAATGCCTTGATCTACTTAGCTTGTAAAATAAAATGTTACTAAGAGAGTTGACATTCCCTGTGTACTGCCTTATCTCCTTCCCTCTTGATCCCAGAGGTAACTACTCTCTATTCTAAAATAGTGTTAGCTTTGGTGTTTACCATTCATGTGTATGTCTAGAATGATACAGTGTGTAGTATTGTTTTGCCATTTTTTGCCTTTTTAGAACTGGTATCCAACTGCATGTGTACTTTTATATCTTGCTTTTTTTTGCTAAACATTGTATTTGTGAATAATCCATGTTAAGTGCATTTCTAGTGCATTCACATTTTTACTGCTGTATATGTATAGTATTTTATTTTGTCAGTGTACCACAATTTACTTACCCATTATTTTGATGATGGACATTTTGTTTCCAGAATTTCATTGTTAGAAATTATCTTGCTATGCACACTTTTTGTAACATGTCTCCCTGTGTAAATATGCAAGAATTAATCAAAGCAGTCCTTCTTTTGTGAAATGCTTGTTCACTTCTCTTACCACTTTTAAATTAGGTTAACTTTTTTCCTTATTTATTTGTAAAAGATATTTATAGTTCTGAGTAATCATCCATTTGTTATTTTGTAGCATACATTTTCTTCTGCCTTTGGTCTATTTTTTTATGTTTTTTTTTAATGAACAGAAGTTATTCATTTTAAAGTATTTGAATTTTTAGTTATTTTTGCATCTTGTTTAAGGCATCCTTCCCTTAATTTGAGATCATGATAATTTTCTTCCATATTTTCTTGGTGAGATTTGTCATTCTGGCTAAGATTGACCTAACTTTGGGATGTTTCATTTAGGTGCTCCAGCTGCTGCTCCCGCCCCTGCCTCAGTCCCACAGATATCCCAGCCCCCCTTCTTGTTGGATGGGCTTTCATCACAGCCTCTCTTCAATGACATTGCTACAGGTACGATCACTGGTGTTATCATCATTAGAGCAATGAGAGATAGTTGTTGAAGAAAGGAAGTAATAATTTTGCAAGCATTAGGCTGACTACAATTAGACTGATCTCCCTGTGCTTTCCCAGGCATCCCCTCCATCACAGCATACAGTAAGAATGGCTTGAAGATAGAATTCACCTTTGAACGGTCAAACACCAACCCCAGTGTCACAGTGATAACGATACAGGCCTCCAACAGCACAGAGCTGGACATGACGGACTTTGTTTTCCAGGCTGCAGTACCAAAGGTACTATAATTGTCTTCTTGGCCTTTTTCCTTGAATTAAAAATCGGCGGATTATTTTTTATGTATTTGGTAAGGGATATATTTTAATGTTCAGAGATTAAACTAAATTTGCAGATTTAACTCAAACTAACAGTAATTAACTATTATGGTTCATTAAAGCATGTCATTTTTTTTTTAACTAAGCATGTCATTTTTAATGAATACTTTCTGCTTAGTCAAAAATATTCTTACAGTTAGTATTGTCTACAATGGATAAAGGAAGGGCAGCCTAATAGCGACAGAGCAGAATTCTACAAGGTGATTCATTAATGCTCAGGGCACTGAGGATAGGTTGGGGTTCAGTATTACAGTGGTAAAGACCTAAAAAGCACAAATTGTAATGTGGAATTAAAGTTCAATCAAGATGAGAGACTTCATGTATTTGATATTCTCTTCTAGTCACTGGATCAGAATTAAAAGTTTTTGCCTCTTGATAATGTGAGAGAAACATTCCTCCTTCATTAACATCTAGTTTACTATTGATGCAATGACTGCTTGTTTTTGTAAATTGAAGTTTTGTTTATACCAAATCTTAGTTTAAGGAGTGTTTATGTTCATCATTGAATAATGAAAAGTTTTGAAAAAGGAAAATGTAGAATGAGGAGTGGGCAAAATTTTTCTGTAAAAGACGAGATAGTGAGTATTTTAGGCTATATGCTGTCATAGTGCCAAAACTGTCATGGGCGATATATAAAGGTGGTGGCTCTGTTCCAATAAAACACTTGCAGAAAGAGGTGTCAGTTCATTCTTGGCCCATGGACCATATTTTACCAACCCCTGGGATAGATTAGGCTAATCTGATCTTTTCAGTGACATGTGAAGTATGACATTCAGACAACACAATTTTGGAAATTGAAGACCTTTTACTTGTGGTTACTGCTGACTTTGCAACCTTCTTTACTTGGATTTTTAGGAGTCAGAATAATGTAGATGTTTTACAAGCAGTAGAGTTAGTGGTTTCAATACTAGTTGTATGACATTAAGCAGGTTACTTAATCTCTATGCCTCAGTGTCTTCATTTGCAAAGGGGGTGTGTCATCGTGATATCTAATTCATAGGGTTCCTTTGAGGAATAAATGAGTTTTATGTGCCAGGTACTGTTTTAAGCACTTTTCATATGTTCGGTGCTCAGTAAATGTTAGTTGCTACAACTTAGAGTTTTATACTTATTATTTTACGCTGCGGTTCTAGCAACATACTGTCTCTGCTTTAAAGTATGGCCTTCTTCTTGGTGTTGTACTATACAATGCCTATTTGCATATCATGATGTATCTTGAACTTCAAAACGTTGTATTTCGTAGATTCTACTAATACTATTTTTACTTTTTGTTATTTCTGAAATTGAGGTACGTTTTAAAATTGATACCCTTGTCATAGTTTCATTGGCAGCCTATTTTCTTTCTCAGTGGTACATAAAATAATGGTGTGAATTACAGTTGATGCCATCTAACATTTAATGAAATAAATGTAAATAAATGAATTTTAGCTTACATAATTTATCTTGACAGTAGACTTATGAATAAGTCCCAAAGTAATAAACCTGTGCATTGAGATTAAATTTCTGCTTTTATAATTTTTGGCCTTAGAGAAGACCTAGACCCACGAACCTCCTTCCCTCCTTTCTTCCTTCCCTCCCTCTCTTTCTCTCCCCTTTGCCCTTCTCTCTTTTCTCTCCCTCCATCCCTTTCTTTCTCTCTCCCCCTCTTCTCTTCTTTCTCTTTCTCTCTCTCTAATTCTCCTCTCTCTCTAATATTTTAGGAGACTAAACTTTCAGGAAAATTTTTGTAACCCTAGTCTGTAAAATAGCTGCATACATACTATATGGTGCTAACTATGACTTACCTGTCTTGCTCACAGCTCTTTTATCTCTCTTCCCTGTAAACAAACAAACAAAATCCACCAGCACTCAATAAATTATGGTGTTTGGCTTTTCCAGGTCTTTTGCTGTATGGGTTAGTTCTGCACATAATTTTTCTGTTAGGGCTTTGTGTCCCCAATGTAGAAATCCTGATGTGTTCCACATACGTATTAACAAACTGGCTTTTTTCAGCTTTTCCTTTACCTCTGTCCTGTAGGAGTAACCCTTGACACATTCCAGATTATATAGGCTTTAGAAAACAAAGGTTCAAGTCTCTGATCCCAACCGTCCAAATACACAAAAGTTTGAAGGCGTGTAGTTGGTGACTAGTGTGCTGGTTTACTATTTTTAGAAACCTTTTCATTTCTTTCTAGTTTTTTTTAACCGCAGGGACCCATTTTTTTTGTTGCTGTTGTTTTTTGTTTTGTTTTTTTAGTTACATAGTTGATCAGTTACTATTAACTGAGGTTGCCAGAACGAGAATTGGTTACTTTTTGAAAAGTGGTAGGCTAAAGTTGCTTCTACCAGGAAGGAAAGAGTAGCTCATTGCTAGAAACAATGGCGTTTTATAAATGCCATGAAGTGATAGCCCACATGCTGTGAATTGCTGATATCTGAAAAACAAATAGAATTTAGTAGTAGGTAAATCTGGTAATTGAACCATCATCTGCGTGTCTGACTGTATTTGTTGACATCTCTGACATAGTGTTAAGTGTATTTTTCTGAAGAGTGCCCTTTGTTCCCCCCAGACATTCCAGCTGCAGCTTCTGTCTCCTAGCAGCAGCATCGTCCCAGCATTTAATACGGGGACCATCACACAAGTCATTAAAGTTTTGAACCCACAGAAGGTGAGTAGCACAGTTGAAGACATTATCTGAGCAAGGTGTAAGCATATTCCCTGAAATAAAATTTGCTTTGTTTCTCAAAGGTTTTTCTGACTCACAGCAGAAAAGAAATCTTTTTAAATGTCTGGTCTAACCTCCTTGTTCTTTTGTAGATAATAAGTGAAGCCCAGACACACAAAATGGTTTAGTGGCATCTCATTAAAATGCACACTTAGAGGACTTCCCCACGGTCCAGTGGTTAAGACTTCACCTTCCAATGCAGGGAGTGTGGGTGTGATCCCTGGTCGGGGAGCTAAGATCACACATGCCTCATGGCCAAAAAACCAAAACGTAAAACAGAAGCAATATTATAACAAATTCAATAAAGACTTTAAAAATGGTCCATATCAAAAAAAAAATCTTTAAAATGCACATTTAAAGATTTCTCTATTTAGAGGCTTAAAAGTCTAGGTTTTTGCATGGGGAGGGGGGGACAAAGCAACCAGTATATCTGAATGTAGAGCATAAGATGAGTACGTTTACCTCATTTTTCTAGAAAATTGGATACAAGGGTTGAATCTTGAGAAAAGTACTTAGCAAATGTTTCTGTGAAAATACTCCTGAGTGGTTCTGTCCTGTTAATGTGGTTCTAGGATTGAAGCCAACAGTGAGTTCTGGAGATGCATTTTCTCTACTTGACTGCATGATGTTGGCTAATAGCTAGAGTATTAGGTGGTTTTTGTTGTTGTTTTTTGCCTGTGTTTCATTTTTAAGAGAATTCTGCTTTAAAATAATATGTGTTTTCTAAGATTAAAAGTCTATTTGTAGACTGTACAGATTCTAAAGATTTTATTTCAGTGTGTAATTTTTTATTGTCTTTTCTTCTGACAGCAACAGCTGCGAATGCGGATCAAGCTCACATATAATCACAAGGGCTCAGCAATGCAAGATCTAGCAGAGGTGAACAACTTTCCCCCTCAGTCCTGGCAATGAGGGTCCAGCACCATTCTCATTCTTATCCCACTCAATCAAAGGAACTCTGGGAAGGAGATTATGATCACTGCAAGTCCCCCCCAACTGTACCATGGGCATGAGGAGCTGAAGAGAACTGTTGAGGAGGATTTTCCTAAAGTTATTGCTGACCTTGAAGCATTGTTAAAGACTAATCTCCTCTCCTCCACTGTTGAGGCCGGCTGCTTCTGGAGGCTACTTTGCACTCTTCCTCCTCCTCTCCTTTTTCTGCACTTCTCCACCCCTCCTACATTTACAGCCAGAATCAACATTCCCTGAGCCCCTGAGGAAATAAGCAGCTGGTCTGGAGGAGAGGACTGGAATTCATGGCAAGAAGACACTCACTCTGTCTCTGCAGCAAAGAGTTGCCCCTTCTTTTTACTGTGTTTCTCTGTGGGTGAGGTGGGGTATTTACTCCTCACTAGCTGGGTTACCATCTTCAGGCGCTTTTTACATCTGGCATTGAGAACGGAAATGTAACGGTGGACATGAGGGAGCCCTGCCTTTTTCTACTGGTTCCCCCAATGTTTGAAAGAGGCATTAGGCTCCTGGTAGCCTTTTCTGTGCATTGCTGTATACACACAGACACACACATGTATGTATGTTTGTTACCAAGAACTGGTCAGACCTTGAAAGGTTATTTGTAAACACTGGACAGATGCAGTTAAAAAGAGCTTTTGTTTAGATTTGGCATGAAGGATATGGTGCTCTATTTGTAATAGAAACTTCAAAGGCTCTTCCAGCCCCCCTTTCTCTGCATTCTTTAGCTGTAGTCATGAGTACTCTCCATGATTTTCAAAATTGATTCCCCTTAAAGTGCAAAGTGGACGATTTACAAAAGGTATATTAATAGTTATTAATGCCCCTATTCCCACTACAAATTTTAAAGTTTCTCCCAAACCCATGACTTGCCTGAACTATGGTAAATGGGTGGAAAGAGGAGTTTGCCACTTTTAAAGTACAGACTCCTTAACAAAAGCACCTTTGCCCACAGGAAGAGTGAGTATCTGATTCACTCTAGAGCATATTGGAGTCATCTTCTCCATTACTCCAAATCTCCCTTTTTATTTCCTGAGCCTGGCTTGGACCTTGGCATTCCGTTTGAATTCCTTCTTCTAACTGGAACATTTGTGTTGTATCTGTAACACTGGCACTGAAATAAAGACCACGCAGTTAAAGAAATCTTTCCTATATCGTACTTTATGGTGTTGGAATGAAGCCTTGTAGCTTCCTTGCCCCCTATGTCAGAGGAAGTCTTATAGACACCATAGGGTAGGAATATCCTTTCCTGAGTGCGAGAAGTTGGTCTTTCATCTTACGAGTATCTGCATCAAAGACTTGAGATCTGGAGCTTTTTAAACTAGTGAGAGTACCGAGTGCTTTTAGAAAGGACCCTCATGTTATCAAACCTTAACACTGAGTTGCTGGCATGAGGTAAGGTGACTCTCCTGTGGCACGTGTTGAATGTACTGTGTATGTTCAGGTGCACAGGTGCCATGTCTGATGTACTAAAGAAAAGCAAAAGTCAGGCCCACCTTGCTCTTAAAACATTTGCAATCATTACTGTATTGAGTACAGTATAAGGACCACTTTGGCTTTGGTCTTAAAACTGGATACAGATATCCATTTTTTCCCCCTCCATTTCACCAAGCCTTTACTTAAAATCTTCAGTGTCTTGTCAAATCTAGCTCTGTATCAGATGCTAGATTATTCCTAACATTTGACAAACTGGAGTTGAACTAAAGGCTCCAAAGGGGGAACTTTCTGGTCTTATTTTAGTATTTAAGAGCAAGATTTGCTAAAACTTATTCTACTGGGTAAATGGTTGACTGAGTCAAGAACAGGATATTACCTTGTGCGTAGTTTTCAGTAAAGTAATTGTGGTCTAGTGTGTGTTTCAAACAACTGCTCTGCCTGTGTGATGAAAAATAGTCTTTAAAGGTTTCTTTGCAGACTGATTTCATTGGATGGATACTTAATGCTGTGAAACGTGATAGGATTAACATAATATTGGTGGATTTCTTGAATAGAATTTGTCTAACATTCCTCTTGTGGTTGAGGCTTTATTTTCTCTCTCACGTTTATAGTTAACCAGCTCAAGTTTCTTTAGTTGAACTGATTTGAATCTCAGAAATTTGCTGAAGATCATGCTATGAGACAGTGCTAGCTAATGGGGCTGGAAAGGGTCTACTCTCAGAACAAAGTGTCTCCTTGCGTGAATGTAGTTTTGAGGTAGAGTTATGTGATCATCCATAGCTTTGTCTAGACAGGGTAAAAATCATGGCCTTAACACAAAGGGTGCTGTGTAGAATATGAAATGATTCCAGAGAGTGAACCTGAGCACCGTATTGAAGGACTAGCGGCCAGGTAACTAACTGCCTAGGATACTGATGGTTGTGAAGACTGTTTCAAATGATTGGATCTTTGAAAGCTTCAGTGTGCCTTAGTTTCTAGGATCAGAATTCGTTCTCCTCTCATTTGGCCGTGCTGCTAAAGGAGAAATCTCTTAATTTCTATGAATACTTGCACATTTCAGTTATTTCTTTCCCTAGTATAACCATTCACGGGGGAGCAAAATTGTTTAGATTTACAACTTCAGAGCCATTGTGAGAAAAGGGTGATTTCCATGGCTGTTTTCATAACTCCAGGGTGATAAGCAGTGAGCCTAAACACACTTACTTGGACAATTTCACATGCACTTTTACCTCATTTTTTCCCCTCTTCCAGAGTAGTTTTTATTCTGTACTCCCTCCCCACCCCCACAGTAATCCTAAAGGAGAATTTGTCTAAGTAATCTCAGAAAACTGTAGGAAGGGTGCTCTACCCGAGAAGCTTCTCCCACTATGCTCCGGTGCTGTTACCTCGAGGTAATTTGGACAGCCATGGAATGTTTCATGCTCTGTATAGTGATTATCTGTTCATTTTAAGGTCTTTCTAATTTAAAGAAACATTCCTCACTGTAACATTTGGGAGGGGATTCTTCCCTCTTGTAGATTAAAGATGTGCTTCATACCCCTTGTTTGTCCCATTTATATAAGAAAACTGTCTAGCACTAACGGTTTGAGTATTTCCGTCTACTATATAACATGCTTTCCATTTTTATGTTGTTCTGAGAGGTTGGAAATTAGGGGATACTGTTTTCAAGGTTCAACTTCATTATCTTCTGCATTGGAAAGTATTTGGGCTATGAGAACTAGGGGAAGGAAAGTTTGAATGCGTATGTTTTTTTCTAGTGAATGTGTATTACCCACATTGTCCTAAACAGAGAGTGAGCTAGAGAGCAAAAAGTGGATACTCACGAGCTTTGTGGTTGGTGGAGAGGTGGTACACGTCTGTGCACTCAGGAGTTTGGGAATGGGGAGGATCACTGAAAAGAGACGTGCTCAGAAAGTCCTGAAGTTTAAAACACTTTGACCAGCTCTGGCTCAGGAGGGTGGGCCTGCTTGTAGAACTGGAAGTGAATAACTCTTTTTCAAGCAATAGCGGTGAGTGGGTCCCATCTACAGGGTTCCAGGACCTGGAACATTCAAACAGAAGAAAAGGCTGAAGCAGCATGCACAGTTGCTTCTTGAACTTCCACGAGGCTGATTCTGACTTCAACATGGAACATTGGAGTTTTGTTTTTGTTTTTGTTTTTGGAACCTGCTGTTGCGCTTTGTGTGTTTTGTTTTTGTTTTCTCTTTGGGGGCTTCATGGGAAAGAGCTTCTGAACTCTTTCCTTTGTGAACTCCCACTATGTCCCTGTATAGTCCCTTTTCTTTCATAATGTTGTAAGTTACATTTTCATTAAGCCCCATCACATCTTCTTTACTGTAAAAATATTAAAAGGCTGTTTCCAGGCGGGACGGCTAATGAAGTTCTAATTATTGCAGACATATTTTTGAGATGTAAAAAAAATTTTAAATTAAATGATAAGTCTTAGAGGCGAGAGGAATAAAATGGATGTAAACATTTACATGGGATGCATTAGAATTCTGCTGTGTGTATTGTCTTTTGGTTGAAACAAATTATGAACAGTGACTAATAAAAAGTCAATACTCAATGATTTAAATTTTGCTTCCTCACTTCTTACAAGTGGATTAGAGAAGCCTTTGATGAGTTCTTATTCCAGAGCTTTGAGCTAAACTTACTGACCTGTTAATGTTCCTTTTACACAGAAATCTCACCAAAAGAGGAACTTGAACAAATTTTTAAAAACTTGAAGTTACAGACAGTGAAAAGTGCAGTT
The DNA here is from genome assembly GCF_949774975.1 of Lagenorhynchus albirostris. Taxonomy (NCBI): domain Eukaryota; kingdom Metazoa; phylum Chordata; class Mammalia; order Artiodactyla; family Delphinidae; genus Lagenorhynchus; species Lagenorhynchus albirostris. The sequence goes on from NC_083113.1 coordinate 46,047,750, forward strand.
GGAAATTTTAACTAGTGATTGTTTCCATGCTGGTATTCTCCACATGGGTGAATTCTCAAACAAGGCAAATAAATCATGTCAAGATGAATTGTGTGTTAGAGGTGGTCATGAACTTTTAGTTTAAAGCGTCTATTTGTGACTTGTTCAAGTTTATCTGTGTCTAAGAAGAGGAAGGCTTGACCAGCCAAATGAATTCTGTTTCATGATCTATTTTATATGAACTCTTCCATAGAAGTGAGAGTGGTTGAAAGTTGGGAGCTTATGTGTTCTAGTACTCAGATGATCCCTGATAGTCCCTTATTGAAAAGAGGGAGAGTGTGATAGTTAGCCCCCTAACTGAGAAGTAGAAGGAAGTAGGCCTTGGCAATTATCTAATTTATGCAGAAGTGCCCTTTGGTGCTGTTTGATAAGTGACATTTCTATAATCTTATATGTGGCTTAGTTAAAATTCATCTTTGTTTCTAATATTAAATTTACTTGACACCTTCATCTCCATGTAACGAGAGGAAAATATAAAAGCTGCGGTAGAAAACGTTAGCCAGTAACAGACTCTAGACATTTACTTAATACAGTGAACAGTGTTCAGATTTGAACTTCCATCCAGAAGGACCAAATTAATTTTTATCACTTTTTTATTTTGGGGTACACGGGCCTCTCACTGTTGTGGCCTCTCCTGTTGCGGAGCACAGGCTCCGGACGCGCAGGCTCAGCGGCCATGGCTCATGGGCCCAGCTGCTCCGCGGCATGTGGGATCTTCCCGGACCGGGGCACGAACCCGTGTCCCCTGCATCGGCAGGCAGACTCTCAACCACTGCGCCACCAGGGAAGCCCAGTTTTTATCACTTTTCTAAAGTATTTTTCATGCTATTTCCTTCCCTAGTTCAGTTGTCCCCATATTCAACAATACAAAAATGTTCAAGGAAAAAAAATCCTTCAAACCTGGAAGCCAGGTAAATACAGCCTGTTTATTTGAAACTAAAATAAGGAATATCTAAATCTGCTCAATCTGTGGTAGAAATAACAAAGGATTTAGGCCTAAAGATGACTTGTGATCATCAAAGGAGTGGGAACTAGCTATAAAGAAGCAAATGTAGTAAGCTCTTATGGCTCCTCTACCAAAATCTTACAGACGTGAACTCCCCTTCTCCACACCTTCTTTCCATTTTGTAGTGAAGATTAGGAAGAGCTCCTGGGATAAAGTGTGTGTGTGTGTGTCCCTCCCCAACCCCTTCTAGGTGGAGAGAGAGGTATGCACTTACAGGAAGGATACAGAAAGGAGGGAGTCTAATGACTTATCTGTCTCTTGGCTTGATTCAAACTGATTTTTGTAATGATGAACCTGCAGTGAGGGCAGATGGATATTTGCACAAAAAATCCCAGAGGAATTTATTTTTAGGGTTAGTCTGAGCTGTTTACCATTTCTAGAAATTGTAGTTACGTAACCCTAGGCATACATAATGCACACTGCCTTGAACTGGGGGAGAACATGAATATGTGACCTTTGAAACAGTATAAAATGTTAATGGCAATACATGATCTGAAAAGAAAACTCAGAATCAACTGGTTGTCACCACTTAACTGAATTGGGTCTTAAACCATGGAGACCTTTAAAGAGAGCTGCGTCATAAATTATCCCCTGCAACACCTGGGCTCCTAGCTTTTTTGTTCTCTTTTTGAAAGAGGTAGTACGTTATTGAAGAAGTAGTAAATACATAACTTTTAGCATATGCTTGTATCCTGAATTGATGCTTTAGCCCACTCTCCCATTAATTACAAAAAAAAAAAAATCATCTACCACTGCTGTTCCCCAGCAGGAACTCAAATGCTGGTCGTGTGACAGGATCCTTCCCCTTCAGATGATAAACTAATAAAGAGCTTCTGCTCATGAGATCTGGAAAATGTAATGTGTAGTACCTCAAGAAACAGGCTTTTAGAAGCACTTAATTCTGAACCACATTTTCATTCTTTTCTCTGCCTGTCTGCCCTTGGTCAACTCCACTTCTGTCTCCATACTGGTGCTTATCCCTTACATACCAGTGTTCTTGCTGGAAGAAGTTACCCAATAAGCACTGAAATGGGAATCCAACTACTTTGAGTAGCTTTCTTGAAAGTAATTTCAGGGTAGAAGGAAAACCCACGAGGTAGACAAAGAGTTTTTTTCACTTTACACCAGACTCACAGAGACATCATTTTAAATTCACTAAAATGAGACAAAGAAATGAAGATGACTGACTGGAGACTGGAATTTTGGTATATACAAAGTAACTCATGAGAGGGGAGAAGGTAGTGACCAAACTTTCACAGAAGAAATAATTTGTACAGAGTCAGAATCTTTGCAAGAGTCAAATTTTGTCTTGGAATTTAAAATATCTATAAACGCATACATAGAAGAGGGGGACAGACTGCACTGACAGATGTCAAACTCTCTTGTTCTAAACCTACAATTAAAATATTCTTAACATATAGTTGGTCTGTATTAGGCAAGCTGAAGCAATGGTTAATAGGTGATACCAATTATTCAAAGCACAAGAAATTGTTTTTTTCTGCTAATTCCTTAGAAGTTGCCTGAAGATTCAACACCTGTGTAGGAGGGGGAGACCTAAAAATCCAGAGGTCTAGAAGGTTTCCTAAGACAATTTAGAGCAGAATTAACAAGCGGACTCTAAGGAATTGAGTGTCTCTTAAATTTGGAAATTCAGAATAATAGTGACACCTATGAATCACTACTATGTGTCAAGCACTTTGTATGCATTTGCAAAATCTTCATAATAACTACTATACAGACTAATTTCTATTTCACAGCTAAGAACCAAAGGCTTAGATAAAATAGCACAAGGGTATAGATCTAATAATAAGAGATAGAGCTGAAATTTGGAATCTGGCTGTCTGATTTGGCCCACTGACCAGTCACAAAACTATCACTGCAGGAACTAAAAGAAAATAATAAAAATTTTCTGAACTAGAATTGCAAATAATAAAATGGCTTTCAGACCAGACCACATTACTGCTTGAAGCAGAGAACAATATTCTGATAATTTTACTAAATGAGGAGAAATTAAAATGTGGCTGGGAGGTGAGATGACATTTTGTACATGAGGTGGGGTCGAATTTGCTGAAGAAGGCCGTGAGCATCTCTAATAAGGAAGAGAAAGGGCCTTGCTAAGGTGAGTATTCTCAACAATTCGTTCAGTGGCTTTGTACGTGAGGGTGACAGTCCAGTTTTTTTTTTAATTGAAGCATAGTTGTTTTACAATATTGTGTTAATGTCTGCTGTACAACATAGTGATTCAGCTATAAATATATATACATTATTTTTTCATATTCTTTTCCATTATGTTTTATCATAGGATATTGAATATAGGCATCCGGTTTTGAAGTACAGAGGGAAGGTCTGGGAAAGGTCAGTTACAAGAGGCACCCTTGGCGGAGGGCAGCGTCCTCGCGTCACTATTGACAGGTGCAGCCCTCCACCCCCCTTTCCTTGTCCAGCCCGTACTTCGGAGGCGGGGACAGCAGCAAATAATCCTCCCTGTACCTCAGTCCGCCAAACCGAGGGCGGCCGACAACGGAGGCCCAGCCCTGCGGTGGCGCCGGGCTCCGCCCGCGAGGTCCCCGGCAGCCCGCCCAACGGCTTGCGGCTCGCAGCGCCCAGGACGCACCGGGCCCGCGGCTACGCAGGGCCGAAACGGCTGCGGGTGGGGCGGGGCCGGCGGGGCGGCGGGTGGCAGGGCCGGCAGGGCGGCAGGGGGCGGGGCCGGCGGACTGCGGGGGGCGGGGCCGCAGGCTGTTCGCGCTCGCCGCCGAGGCTCCGTGCGGCGTAGCGCCGGCCGGGCGTCCCTGTGCAGCCTCCACCAGCCGCAGATGGGGGAGGTGGAGCCGGGCCCCGCGGGCCCGCTCGAACCGCCGGAGCCGCCCGAAGCGCCCGCGAGCCGCCGGCCGGGCGGGATCCGGGTCCTGAAGGTGAGGTGGGCGGGCGGGTTGGGGAGGGAGCGAAAGCGGGCAGAGGCCGCCCCTACCCCGCGCGGTGGCCGAGGCAGCCGGCGACCCCCACCTCGCGTCGGTCAGTCAGCCTTGCGGCTCAGTCGCCCCCAGAACCCGGCTGGAGGGGCCGCGGCACCCGCGGAGGCCTCTGCAGCTGGCCCCCGCCGAGGCCGCGGCCGCCTCCGTCCCCACCGCTGCCCATCCCTGGCCGCGTGCCACCCGCCTCGCAGGCCCACGCCTTGGGGCCGGCGTCCACCCGGTCGCCGCCGCCACTCGGCTCCTTTGGGACCCCGGGGCCCGCCTCTGCCTCCCCCGGTTGCGCACGGGGCCCCAAGGCCGGCGGCTCCTGGCCCGACAGCGGAGCTAATAGTACGCAGGGCTTTCTCCCCGGACACCTGAAGACATCACCCCAGCGGGAGGATGGCGGCGGTGATTGGCCGGGCGCTGCGGTGTGCTGGGGCTGCGCCGGCTGGAGTGGGCCGCCTCTGCCCTCGGAGCTTACCACCGAAGTTAAGACCCGCTTCTCGCTCCGGAGCGCGGGCCTGGAGGGAGAATCCCCGTAGGAGCTTAATCTCGGGGAATCGCTGGGCGTGTTGCAGAAGGGAGGAGGGGTTGGACAAAAAGGGGCATTCCTGCTGGCGGGAGTGGGGCTGACAATCCAGAGAGACGGTGACGGGGGAGCAGTTATGCAACAGGCAGCTAACGGGGCTTTTGGCAGGAATTGGGGGGGAGTAGGAGGAGTGAAGGCAGATGCAGACAAGGGGGGGAGTGGAGTCTTGAAGGTGATGACAAGAAGTTAAAATGCACAGGAATTGTAGGGTGGGAAGGGGACAGTGAAGGTGGTTAAAAGGAGGGGTTGTGGGAGACACATTGGATGGAGTTTTCTACTAGCCTTCGAAATAGTTGGAGAGAAATTTTTCTGTAGGTCAGATATGTAAACTAGGTGTCCTGGAGATGGAGTGGAATTCCTTCTAAAGTTCTAGAAGAGGAATCAGCAGGCTTTAAAACTTGCCAGAGAAAAGGAAGAGAGAAAAGAAAATTTAGATTTGACGTGTTTCAAAACTACTTTGCAAAACAATGAAAATACATAATGTTTAAAAATTCATTAAGTAATAGTTGTTCTTTGGGATTGAGGGTGCGACTGTATACTCGCTACTAAGATTATACGTAGGGAATCACAAAGAAACAACAACATTGGAAAAAAATAATAGATTTGAAGCATCTGGTGAATCCATGAAACAACATAAATTAGAACTCTAAAATATAAAACTTTTTTTCTGCTGCTACCTCCCAGTCTTAATGCAGCAACTTAAAGAAATAACTTTTCATAGTTTATCTCCACTTCTGCATAGACCTTATACATATTTACTTTAATCATGTTTTATATTAAATATAATCACATTATATTAAATATAATTTATATCAAAATTATATTTTAATTAAATATAATTACTCAAAGGCTTTTGGATATTTACTTAAAACTGTAAGGTCACAAAAATGTAAATTGTGAATGAACTTAAAAAAGTTCTGCTGGCCTGGCTTATCAGGAAAGGGCAGGTCTGAGAGATAGGTAATGCCCTCTGGCCTAGAAGGTAAACAGCCTTGGCTATTTTTACAACTATTTTTTGGTGGAGAGAGAGTGAGTTGTGGGAGGGAAGGAATTGAGAAATGAGGATCTTTTTTGAAGGGTTCGACCTTCCTGCACTTCCAGGAAGTGGTCCAACCTACCACTGGTTCCGTGGGTTTCCAATCTGGGGACCATTAGAAAGAGTCCAGAAATTAATCTTGATTATAGTGCTGAGCTGGTGATGTGGGAGGCTCACAGTGTCTTAGACCTTTGCATCCTTGCAAATAAATGGGATCGGCTGTGAAGAATAGGTGCGGTGTGTTCTACAGACAGAAGTTCCCTTCAGTAGCTGAGTGGTTGAATTTTGTGTCAGGTGAAACTGGAAAGGAATATGTAAGTAGAAGACTTTCAGAATCGGGAAGAAAGCCATAGTTTCCTACATGTTCTTTTCTGAAAACCCTTTTAAAAAGGCTTACCATTCTTTTTTGTAACTCTTCTATACTTAATACCAGATCATGAACATCATTATTGTCAAAGAGTATAGATCATCATAAAAAGGCTAATATAGCTAAACTGGTGTAACTTTAGCCAGATTAGATCTAGGTCCACCGTATAGCCTACTGGAAAATTTGATTCAAAATCTGCCCCCAGATTTATTTAGCAAATTGCTATTTATTTAAACATCTTTATTAGAGTATAATTGCTTTACAATGGTGTGTCAGTTTCTGCTTTATAACAAAGTGAATCAGTTATACATATGTCCCCATATCTCTTCCCTCTTGCATCTCCCTCCCTCCCACCCTCCCTATCCCACCCCTCTAGGTGGTCACAAAGCCCCGAGCTGATCTCCCTGTGCTATGTGGTTGCTCCCCACTAGCTAGCTATTTTACGTTTGGTAGTGTATATATGTCCGTGCCACTCTCTCACTTTGTCCCAGCTTACCCTTTCCCCTCCCCGTATCCTCAAGTCCATTCTCTAGTAGGTCTGCATCTTTATTCCCGTCTTGCCCCTAGGTTCTTCTGACCATTTTCTTTTTTTTTTTTTTAGATTCCATATATATGTGTTAGCATATGGTATTTGTTTTTCTCTTTCTGACTTACTTCACTCTGTATGACAGTCTCTAGGTCCATCCACCTCACTACAAATAACTCAGTTTTGTTCCTTTTTATGGCTGAGTAATATTCCATTGTATATATATGTGCCACATCTTCTTTATCCATTCATCTGTTGATGGACACTTAGGTTGCTTCCATGTCCTGGCTATTGTAAGTAGAGCTGCAATGAACATTTTGGTACATGACTCTTTTCGAATTATGGTTTTCTCAGGGTATATGCCCAGTGATGGGATTGCTGGGTCGTATGGTAGTTCTATTTTTAGTTTTTTAAGGAACCTCCATACTGGCTGTATCAATTTACATTCTCACCAACAGTGCAAGAGGGTTCCCTATTCTCCACAGCAAATTGCTATTTAGAATATAGTCCTTTATAACTGTAGTTGGAATATAAGTATGAGATTTTTAATACTCTTTAAGATTATTAGGAGTATCCTTGAAGCAGAAATTTCCAGATGTTTGGAAATTTGGAGAGATTTTTTTTTCTTTTTTTTTTTACTCTGTAGAAGAAATGAAGTTATAATTAATCTAGTCAGTGGATTCTGTGAGATGCGTTTTTTCAATAATAGTTTCAGGTTTTTATCAAAATAATGTGTTTGTATGGCTTTTAAAATCAGTTACTACCAAAAAGATTTTAATGAACTGAAATATTCTTCCCCTCTTTATCTCATCCACCCCTTCCAAAATATTCCTTAGCATGTATATTCCTAGAGATGAGCCCATATTCTAAAGTTTTGAATGCAGAAACATATCTCCTACTTTAGGATATTTCACAGTCTAGTAGAACTCACTGAGTATGAAGAGTTACTTCAGTAGATCCTGTTCTACCATGCATACCTTAGAGTTAGTTCATTGGGCGTTTAATAGTTTATCACCTTTGAACTGATCAGAGCCCTCATTTTTAGAGGGTTTAAAGTGTAAAACTGAAGTGGGTACTTAAATCATGGCTTACTCTGAAGATTTCGGCTTTCTAGAAATATCTTTAAGTCTTAAATGTGCTCTTTATACACTTGTTTGATGTGAGGGTGATTATAGATATGTTCCCTTTTAGAGAAACTTGTCAATAGTTCTTATATAAGAGTAAAGGGAGGAAATAAAGTGTTCTCCATCTAGCATTTCCAGTGGAATAGTGATTCTAAAAGCTGCAAGCATCTCAGAGGACAGAAGTGACCTTTCCAGCATTTACCTGATGGTTTAGGCAGTGGAGAAGGAAGCACTAGGTAATTCAGCAGTAACTAATGATAGCTAAACAGTCCATCTAGATTGTTACCAGAAGGCTATGCTTGTTTGGTATCTAGGCCGTTAAATGCCCATTGAACAGGTTTAAGAGAATGATATCTACTAAAGTTCTAACTCAGCAGTTTATTTTCATGGGGTGGAATATATCATATAAACAGGAGATACATTCTTTGACCAACAACCCATGGATTTCAACAGTGTAAAAGTTCTTAAAACTTTATGTGTAGTCTTTTTTTTTTTTTTTTTTTTTTTTGCGGTACGTGGGCCTCTCACTGCTGTGGCCTCTCCCGTTTCGGAGCACAGGCTCCGGACGCGCAGGCTCAGCAGCCATGGCTTACGGGCCCAGCCGCTCCACGACATGTGGGATCTTCCCGGACCGGGGCACGAACCCGTGTCCCCTGCATCGGCAGACGGACTCTCAACCACTGCGCCACCTGGGAAGCCCTATGTATAGTCTTAAGGGAAATAGATATACACATTAAAAAATGACTGTTAAAAATCCTCACAGAAGAAGAATCATACATGAACTAATGTAATACTTCCTGGGGTCTGCCTTGACTTTTCTAAGATTGATAAGGTTAGTGGGATATTATTTGACCTTAAAAAGTTTTTTTAAAGAAGCTTTTCGGTGGATGTGTGGAGTGGTGTCCACTGGCCCTCTCTTAATAGCAGTGAGCAAAATTTCTCTCCACTGAGTGCAGAATGCAGAGCTTCCTTGTATAAATGTTACTGCACTGTATAGAATACTGTTTTCAGATGGTTCAGTTGACCTTTACCAAAGATTAAAAAATAAGGAATATTTAAAATCACTGTCTAATTATGCAGTGGTTAAGATCATTTAGTGGTGCAAATATGATGGTCCCTATGTTTATAAAATATGTGCTCAAAAGCCCTTTGTTAATTCTGAGATGTTCAGCTTTGAGAAAATGCTCTTTATGAGAAGAAAGACGCCTAGTTCCCACTTGTAGCAGGGGTTTATCCTATTTATCTAAAGTTAGAATCAGTAATAATCCTCATGGTTTTGATTAGCTGTACTTAAATCCCTAAGATCTGTAAAATGATCGATTCACCTATTATCATAAATTTAAACAATGAAGCCATTCTTGATTTCTTGTTTTTCTTTTTCTCCATGTGGGGAATACCTTCTAACTTTTCCTTCCCCTTTCTTTATCATCTTCAGAGATTTAATTTTAGGCGCTACAGTTATCCTCAAATATTTAATCTCAGTAATTACAAAAATAATATTTGCTTTATTTATAGATATTTCTGTTTTCCAATGAGGAATAGTAGCAAAAGTATTTTATTTACTTTGTGGCTGATACAGAGGAAAGGTGATAGGGTTTCCTATAAAAATGGAGATTTTTTTCCCCCAAGTTTGTTCAACTTCTTGCTAAAGCTAATTAGGCTAAAGTACAGACTGGGAATAAATGTCTGTGACATTAGTGAGTTCTGCATGCATCTCTGGGCCACCCAGGTGCTAAGGTACTGTAATAGGTTCTCAGTGTATAAGAGAAGAAGAAATACCAAATAAATAATTAAAAACTCATTGTGATTTACATGGGAATGGAAGTATGTTTAAGGTGAAGAAGTTCTGTGGAGGAGAGTGTAGAGTTATTAATTCTTTTTAATTAGTAGGAGAAAGCAGGGATGGGAGACGTGGAAAGCTCCACAGAGAGGGTGACGTTTGAGTAATTTTGAAGAATAACTACTCAGATGGACAAGATGGAGAAGGACATTTCAGGCAAGTCACAGAATTGTGGAATAGTTGGTGTGTTCGGGGAGTTGGATATGACAGAGTGACATACAGTGGGGAGTGGCCCTAGAAAGGTGGGTCAGTGTAATTGTTTGTGGAAATTAGTTTTTTATTAATGGGAATAGAAATGGCCCATTTAAAAAAAATAGAGCAGGTAAATATTGATCTTTAGAAACTTGTTATATTGCTGTAGCAGTTGTTTTTGCTCTGAGATAATGTGACTTCACAATGTATATGCATACCTAAGTTATCAAATGCAACAGTAATTTTTCTTTTGAAACATGAGGATAATGGAAAGAATATTTGTGCAGTATTGTGTTGATTCTGTAGTTCCTTATTTGGGATATGAGGCAGAGGACTAGGACCCTAGAGGAACTTTCAGTTTGCATATGGAGACATACAGAAATGTTTATTGCAGCATTGTTTCCGACACTGAAAAATTAGAAACAAACTAAATGCCCTCAGCAGGAAAATGGATAAATTTCAGTGTATTTGTATAATAGAATGTTATTCAAGAGAATGAGCAGGGTGTATTAATCATAGATACATCTCTAAACCAATGTTGAATCAAACAAAAAAAATTGCAGGGTGAAACGTAAGTATGTTAGGTTTTAGATAAAGTTTTAAATCATGTAAAACAATACTATATAGAGTTTATAGATATATACTTATATGGCAAACGTAAAAAATGCATGGGAGGACTTCCCTGGTGGCACAGTGGTTAAGAATCCGCCTGCCAATGCAGGGGACACGGGTTTGAGCCCTGGTCTGGGAAGATCCCACATGCCATGGAGCATCTAAGCCCGTGAGCCACAACTACTGAGCCCACATGCCACAACTACTGAAGCCCACGCACCTAGAGCCCGTGCTCTGCAACAAGAGAAGCCACCACAATGAGAAGCCTGTGTACCACAATGAAGAGTGGCCTCCGCTCGCCACAACTAGAGAAGGCCCATGCGCAGCAACACAGACCCAACGCAGCCAAAAATCAATCAACCAATCAATCAATCAATAAAAATCAGAAATTAAAAAAAATGCATGGGATGATAAACTCTATAGTAGAGTGTTTATTTCTGGGGAGAGAGGGAGGTGAATGGGATTTTTTTAGGTAGTAGGTGGCTTTAGCTATAGGTGTAAGGATATATCATATATATGTTCTTTAGAGTAATGATCTGAACTAAATATGGCAAAATATTAAAGCTTGTGAAAATTAGGTAGTAGGTACACTACTGTTCTTGACATTTTTATGAAAACAAAGAAAAAAAAAGATCAGAAGATGACTGACAGGGACTTTCCTGGTGGTCCAGTGGTAAAGAATCGGCCTTCCAATGCAGGGGACATGGGTTTCGATCCCTGGTTGGGGAATTAAGATCCCACATGCCTCGAGGCAACTAAGCCCATGCGCCTCAAACTACAGAACCCACATGCCCTGGAGCCTGTGCGCCACAATTAGAGAAAGAAAACCCGCACACCACAATGAAGTTCCCGTGTGCCGCCACTAAGACCTGACGTGGCCAAAAATAAAAAAGTAAAAAAAAAGTAAAAGTAGAAAAAAAAAGATGATGGACAGAGACATGAACAGCTAGCAGTAAAGAGAATGAAAATTTTCAGTTTAGGGCTGGGCATGGCAGGTGCAGAAGGCTCTGTGACAGGAGGCGGTACTGAGTCAAGTATTGGTGACTACGGAGTGGAAAGGTGGGCTGAAGACTGAATGTGTCTAATTCAGTCAGACATTTGAGCTAATGATTTCTTTTTCCTGACGTTTTTAGAGAACTATGAAACGCAATGGGAGCAGACATTGTCTGAATAGGAGAAGTAGGTTTGGTTCTCGAGAGAGAGACTGGCTGCGAGAAGATGTGAAGAGAGGCTGTGTTTACCTGTACGGAGCAGACACCGCCACGGCCACTGCAGCCAGCGCCTCTGCCACTGCCTCCTCCTCCGACTTACATCTTGTCCTTTGCACAGTAGACACGCCAGCGTCAGAAATCTGTGCTGGAGAGGGAAGGGAACGTCTTTATTTGCAGCTTCATGGAGACCTGGTCAGGTGAGGTCAGAGTTTTACCACTAATTCTCCTGCAGTATAAGTCACATGTGTTTCTGCTTGGAAGTGGGCTTTAGGACCTCATTCTTGCTGGAGCTGATGATGATTATGGGGTCACTAGGCTTGAAAAAAGATTTCTCCCTGGAATGCTGACATTAGGATTCTTGAATTTAAAAACTGTCAGTTTTTAAAGGAAAAGGAAGGAAAGATTGATAATTACTTCATTTGGATTATATCATAGGTCGGATATCTAAATTTAAAATAAATATTTTTTAAAGATTTTTAAAAAATTAAATTTATTTATTTTTGGCTGCATTGGGTTCTTCGTTGCTGTGCGCGGGCTTTTCTCTAGTTGCGGTGAGTGGGGGCTACTCTTCGTTGCGGTACCCGGGCTTCTCATTGTGGTGGCTTCTCTTGTTGTGGAGCACGGGTCTGTAGGCGCACGGGCTTCAGTAGTTGTGGCTCACAGGCTCTAGAGCACAGGCTCTGTAGTTGTGGCTTACGGGCTTAGTTGCTCTGTGGCATGTGGGATCCTCCCGGACCAGGGCATGAACCTGTGTCCCCTGCATTGGCAGGCAGATTCTTAACCACTGCGCAGCCAGGGAAGCCCAAAATAAATATTTTTAAAGTTTTTAAGCAATACATATAAACAGAATGAAATAGAAATATATAAAAGGAAATAGAATGAGAAGTACCTATGGTCATGCATGAGTATGTGTCATTATTTGTATATAAATTTTAAAACTAATGGTGCTACATGCAACATGTCAACTTAATATCTCTTAGAAATCTTTCCATATTAATGTTTATATAATTTTCATTTATTTAATGGCTAAATAGTATTTCATTTTATGAATCTACCACAATTTTAGCTAGTCTCCTATTAATGGACATGTAAGTTGTTACCAGTTTTTTTACTACAAGTACTGTTGCAGTGAATATCCTTGTACCTGTGATATTTCTCCCATGTGGAAGTCACCTGTAGGGTAAAGTCCTAGAAGTGGAATTGCTGGCTCAAAGGGTATGTGCATGTTTGATTTTGAGAGATTTTGTCAAATTCCTCTTCATAGAACTTACACTTCGATGAATAATATAAAAGTATACCTATTTCCCCCTTACTTTCTCCAGAATATGTTAAATTTTTCATATACAGACACATCCTCATGCACGAGCACATACTTGATTGTGAATAGAAATGATTGTCAACAGTTTTTAGAGAATCATAAATTCAGCATTCCAAGGACAACTCTTTTTTCAAGGCTGATGACTTAGATTTTTGCAAATCTGATAGGAATTTTGTTATTTTGTTTTAATTTTCATTTATATTAATGAGTTAGGTTGAGCATATTTTCATAGGTTTAATTTCTTTAAAATCTTTTTTTTAATTTTTTTTTGTTGTTGTACGCGGGTCTCTCACTATTGTGGCCTCTCCCGTCGTGGAGCACAGGCTCCGGACGCGCAGGCTCAGCGGCCATGGCTCACCGGCCTAGCCGTTCTGCGGCATGTGGGATCTTCCCGGACCGGGGCACGAACCCATGTCCCCTGCATCGGCAGGCGGACTCTCAACCACTGCGCCACCAGGGAAGCCCTGATTCAGCTTTTTTAAAAAAACTATTAGTTCTTTGAGTTAGACCTCAAATAAGAGCTCCTTAAGTGCCTGACCATTGACTTTCTCTCCTTCCCTTTCCCTGTAATAAATAAATGTCTCAAAACAGAATTCAAAACTGTGGGTTCAGTACTGTTGAAAGTGAGAAAGGAGGCACCCACTTACACCTAAAAATGTGGCAATGATAGTACCACCTTTAGCTGAGCTAAACATTGATATCATTTTAAAGTCTAAACTGGGGTTTATTATTATTTTCCTTTAGGATTTGGACTAATTCCTGAAAAAGTAGACTAGCACTTGAATGTTTTCCTTGTTCACCAGTTAACTACATTTCCTAAATCCATTTGTAAAACGAAAGGATCAGACTGGGTGACCCTTAGGCTTTTCTAAATCTTAACACTGATTCCGATCTAATTTTATCAGGTGGAAAGCCTTGACCTACATTATAGCTGGTAGTGATTGACAGAGTTCAAGTATTTAAACCTAAGACTTATTACTCATCTGTATACTAATGTGTGTATACACAAAAATACTAGAAAAGTGGAGAAAACCCCACTTGAATTGGCTTGCTACTACTAGTTGTGTAGCTAAGAATCCAAATGTGATACAATTTACTTTAGTGAATCTAAACTGTACTTAAAATGGAGAGTTTGTCTCTTTTTAGTCCTGTAGCCTTGATAATTTCTAATGAAATAGCTCTTTGAAAACATAATTGGTTATAAAATAATGAAAACACTGTTGAACTGTGGTTTGAAGATATGAATATATTTTCTTTTATTAAAAATTTAAAAAAATTTGTACAATTTTTAAAGGTTACACTCCATTTGCAGTTATTATAAAATATTGGCTGTATCCCCTGTGCTGTACACTACATCCTTGTAGCCTGTCTGACATCCAGTAGTTTGTGCCTCCCACTACCGCCTCTACCCCCCCGCCGCCCCCCGCCCCGGCTGTGTTGCTCCTCCACCCCCCACTGGTAGCCCCTAGTTTGTTCTCTATATTTGCAAGGCTGCTTCTTTTTTGCTACATTCACTAGTTTATTGTGTTTTTAGATTCCACATAGAAGTGCGATCATACATTATTTGAGATCTGAATATATTCTCATCGCTGGAATAGGAGCTCAAGAAGCCTCAGCCAGCCAAAGAAATGATGATGATATATTTTAGCTAACATTAAGTGCTTGCTTTTGCTAGTTAACGGGCTTACTGCTTTATGCACATTTTCTCATTAAATCCTCACAGTAACTCTAAGAGAGGTAGGGTTATTCCTTTCCAATGAGGAAAATTGAGGCTCTTCGAGAGGTCCAGTAACTTGTTCAAGGCCAGGCAGGTACTGCCAAGCAGTTGGAATGTTGACATCATTCATGATAGATGGTGGACTTCCTTCCGAGTAAAGGCCCTCCCGGAGGGGAACTGGCACAGTGTGCCTTGCTCAGTTTCACTATTTAATCATAATTGTTTAAAGATCTTTTTTAGACCTCTTACTCAACGGTTAATTGCTTGAGTTCAGTCTTACGTTTATCGCATCAGAAGAATAGGTACTTTCTTTGTAATAGCTCTTCATAAGATAGTTGACAGTCTAACACAATATCTTTTTTTAATAACATTTTTTGCTGCTTAATGAAGTGTGATTTATATTCATTGTAGAAATTTTGGAAAAATGAAAAAGTATAAAGAGAAATAATTTTCATTGCTTATGCTTTTTGTAGATTATCTCACTTAATCCTCATAACAATCTTGTGAGGTAAATACTTTCCCTATTTTATAGATGAGGAAAATGAGTCTTAAAAGAGTTAATCATCTCACCTAGAATCACTTGGCTGGTAAGTGTAGAGCTGGAATTTGAACTCTGGCATTCTGACACCAGATTCCATATATTACCTCCCCCTTCCCCCGCCATGCTGACATTTTTTTTTCCAGATCTTTTTCAAAATGAGTGTGTGTGTGTGTAATTTTTTTAAATTACGTATTTGGACCCACACCATATATTCAATTTTATTTACTGCTTACTTCAATTAATTTCCTTGTGTCATTAAAAATTCCTTAGATACCAGTTTTAATAACTACAGAATATTCTATTTTATGCATATACTATAACTTGTTTAAAATTTGAGAAATTATGTGCAGTAATGGTGTAGAGCTTGGATTCTGGATTGAGAGTGTGTGTGTTCAAATTGGCTGTGTTACTATGCAAGTTGCCTAACGCTTTGTCCTCAGTTTACTAATCTGTACAATGGAGGATGATGATATCTACATTATAGAGTTATCACGAGGATTAAATAGATTATACATGTTATGAAGATTAAGTGAATTAATACTTGTAACGCTTCTTAAACTCGAATGTCCAGCTGGGGAGCTTGTTAAAATGCAGATTCTGATTCAGTGGCTCTGGGGTGGGGCCTATGGGTCTATATTTCTATTAAGCTCCTAAGTGATGTGCTACACTTTGAGGAGCAAGGAAGTAAACTTCTTAAAATGATGCCTGGACCTAGTAAGTGCTCAATAAGTGTTACCTGTTTGGGTTGTTTCAAGTCACTCAACCCTTAGAAGTAGTGTGATGACTAAACCTTTGCCCATGACTCTTTACATTGTTGATCTCCGTGAACTAGGTCCTAGAAATGGGATTACTGGCACTAAAATTACCCCATGTTTTTCCTAAATCATCCATGATTTCCTTCTTTCCTTACTCTTTTTTAATCATGGACTTGTCACTTGAATTTAACAGAGGGATTACTAGTTTATAGAATTTTAGCACTTGAAGGAACCTAAGAGAGATGCCTACTAGCAGGGGTCTCCAACCCCTGGCACTGGGCCACACAGCAGGAGGTAAGCAGTGAGTGAGTGAAGCTTCATCTGCTGCTCCCCATTGCTCACATTACCGCCTGAACCCCCTCCCGCTGCCCCCCACCAGCCTCCCTGCCACCGGTCCGTAGAAAAATTGTCTTTCACGAAACCGGCCCCTGGTGCCAAAAAGGCTGGAGACTGCTGCCTACTAGTAAAATGAACCCAACCTACCAGCCTCACCATCCACTGCCCTTTCCATCCGGAAATACGTGTGGGGGCAGGGCTTTTGGTTATCACAGCTACAGGGGAGGGTTACCAGCATCTAGGGTCAGCATTCGGGACAGGGAGCCTTAATGTCCTCAATGTGTGGGACCATCTTGTACAGCAAAGAATTGTCCTACCTAAAAGGCCAGTAACTTCCCCATGGGAATCACTGAAACCATTTTCTTTCGTTTTATGGATATGAAACAGAGGCCTGGAGAGGTCAGGTCCAAAGCACATTCCTGCAGCTGCCTGGTGCTAGTGCTCTAGTTGGAACACAAGTATCCTGTCTCCCAGTCCAGTGCCCTTTACATGATACTATTTGGTCTGTCTGTTTTATTGGACTGTTAAAGTGACAGATGACTCAGTAGTGAAGCTTAGTGTAGTCATTGCCTTCTCTTTGAAAAGTTGTAAAAATATCACATGTAACAAAATGAAGTGCCCTTTGGCTCATGGTCATATCTTTACTTTTATTTTCAGTCATCAAAATGACTAAGATTTCTGTGGTTGATACAGTATCTTTTAAGATAAGCTAAGAACAGATAAAATACATCTAACAGAAAATTATGCCCTCAGGATTTGGGATCCTGAGTTCTAATTCCTTTACTATCACTGACTTGCTGGGTGACCTCTTAACAAGTCACTATAGTTTTGTTTTACCATATTTTGATATTGTAAAAGTGGAATGAAAAGTCCTGTTTCAGGATACATACTGAGCTGATTAACCCTGAGGAAGGAAAAGGATTATTTTTGTTTTGTGTTTCATATTTCTGTAGTATTTTAAAGCTTTAAAAGAATGTGTTACACATTAAGTAATTTGTTTTTATTAAAACTTTGTTTTGTTTTTACATTTTAATACTTCTAAAATCAGTGTGTATCTTACAGTTGTTGGTAGGTCATAGTCTAACTGGCAGTGTTTTTTCTTTCTTAATGGTTGTTACAATGCCATCTGGTTTACTGCAGTACAGTTCTGACACTAACCACGCAGAGTCTGCACAAACTTCCTTCACAAGTTAAAGGACATTACACCTGAGACTAACACAACGCTGTTAATCAGCTATACTCCAATATAAAATAAAAATTAAACAAACAAACAAACAATTTAAAGGGCCTGGTCTCCAACAAGACCACCCTGACTTTACACTCTGGTTGCACTTCAGGCCAACTGGATAAAAATTTAGGGGGCTCCCATGACCCCTTCAGGTTCAATAATTCACTAGAATATCTCACAGAACACAAGAAAGCAGTATTTAAGATTACAATTTTCGTATAAAGGATACAAATCAGGACCAGCAAAATGAAGACACACATAGGGCGAGGTCTGGGAGCATCCTTGTTACCCTCCCAGCACATTAGTGTGTTCATCCATCGGGAAGCTTCAGTACAGAGTTTTTATTGAGGTATTATAGCGTAGGCTTGACCGATTTAATCATTGATCAGGTAGGTGCTTGAACTCAAATCTCCAGCCCTCCCCTCTCCCAAGGTCGGGCTCACTCCAAGCCCCAGCCCTGTCTTCACGTGGTTGGTCTTTCTGGTGACCAGCCCCCGTCCTGAGTCAGCTCATTTCTTAGCATAAACCTAAGGGTTATCCAAGGGGCTCATGAATAACTAAGACACTCCCATTACTCAGGAAACTCTGAGGATTTAGAATCTACCCCACAGGAACCAGGGACCACGAAGGCTAGAAAGACTCTCATACAACAATGATGCATAAAAATAGTCTATCTTTCAAATGATGATGTATTAGACTAATGACGTACAGTAATTTTAAAACATAACTTTTTATGTTTCTTGATGTAAGTTAACATATGAAGTGCTTTGAGCTCTCTTCTGCATACATTTTTAATCTACATTTAGAAAATAATATTGTTTCCCTAAAGGAGGCTAGGCTTTGTAAGGAAACCGACACAGGTTCAAACCCTGATGCCATATGTACTAATTGTGTGACTCTCTGAACCTCATTTTTCTTATTTCCTAGTTTTGTAAAATGTGAGATACTTCCCAGCATAGTGTCAGGTATGGGGTAAACATTCATCGAAGTATCCTTGTTGTTTGTATCATGATCTGTGTTGTCGGTCTTCAAATTTTGCAGATTTTACCTTTATAGATGGCCAGAGATTGAGTTTTAACCTGACTTTGATGTAGAGAATGCTGCTCTGCTTTGTTAGGGTCTTGGATACAATATGTTGGGTTTTAATAATGTATACTTTTGGGCTTCCCTGGTGGTGCAGTGGTTGAGAGTCCGCCTGCCGATGCAGGGGACATGGGTTCGTGCCCTGGTCCAGGAAGATCCCACATGCCGCGGAGCGGCTGGGCCCGTGAGTCATGGCCGCTGAGCCTGCGCATCCGGAGCCTGTGCTCCGCAAAGGGAGAGGCCACAACAGTGAGAGGCCCGCGTACCAAAAAAAAAAAGAAAAAGAATGTATACTTTTGCCTCCTACTATTAACTAGAATTCTTGTGAAATGATACCTGGAATGAAATGTACTCTTCTCTTACCTCTAACTTAACTGTGGGCGCTGTTCAGATTGGCTAAGAGCTGCAAACACTGTTGATAGCATTACTGTATTGGTTGGCTGGTTTGGAGAAAAATAACCATATCCACATATATTCAGATTTACAAGGACTATTGTAGCTCCTTGAAGCATTAGAAGCAAACTAAAACTGTTAACAATAGTCATATTGTCTCTTCTTAAAGCCGCAGTGGAAGTATTTCAAATGCTGAATGGAACCTTTCTTTGCTAACATACTCTCTCCTACACCTGTTTTGCAGTATATATATTTCCTTTGATTTGTGAGAGATTTAACACACAGCTAATTAGCAGCCTGTTAAACTTTTGGAACTTTGAAACACAAAATTGATCCGTAAGCATATTACAACATTTCCCTCCCCCATACTCTACTCTCTTAAGCAGATGAGTTTAATGAGTAAATGGAATTAGTCCCTCGTTTTACTTGTTTTTGCAGTTCTTGAACTATTTCTTGTTTGCTCATTTATGCTAAATTAATAAGAGCAGATGTTGAGATTCTGTTGATTTTTTTTTTCCCCATCCCACCAGGGAGAATACTTTCTTTAGGTGGAAATATATAAAGAGGTTTTCCAAAATCTACAGAGCCTTTTTAGACCAGGACATTTGATCAGGTAAAATATGTCAGAATTAGGATATTTCCATTTCTCCTGGTTTTCCAGAGAGAAATAGGAAAATTGAGTTAGTGAGCTTTAGCCTGAAAGTATTAATAATGTTTCTTGGTCTTGAATATGTGATCATTATATGGAATTATATTTAAATACATTGATCTCTGTATCCAAAAATAATAGCAGTGTTCACGTAGAATTTGTATTATATTAACAAGGTGTCTTAAATACCTGAAAGAGCCCTGAGTTTTAAAAGACGCTGAAGATCATCTGGCCCAACTTGGTTCTTAGAGGAGACTCGTCTAAAGTGTCCGTGACAGAGGGCTCTCTAGCTCTCTGTGAACTATTTTGAGAGGTAGTCTGTTTCATTATTGGGCTTCTCTAATCATTAAGGTTTTTCCTCATTTTTTAATCAAGTCTACTGTGCAACTTCTCCTTGGTCCTAGTCCTATTCTTTGGAGCAATCTAGATAGAGTAAGTCTAATCCTTCTTGACATTGGAAGGTAGAGAGGGCTCTTTATGCCCTTGGTCACCTTGTCTTCAAGTTAATCCTTCAGTCAGTCTTCCTATTACATGGCTAATTGACCCGTCCAGGATATAGTTTATTAGAAGTCTCTCTTAAAATGCATCCTTCTTAGAAGAATTCTACCATTGTACTGGGAAGGTGCCTAATTGTCACAGCCCTTTGCGGATTTTTATTTTATTTGGCTAGAGATTAATTGTAACTGATATTTTTATTCTGAAAAGTTTATTTTTCATTTCTATTAAATTCAATATTTATTGGTCTTTGTAGGCTTTTAGTTCTTTGGTCATTCCCCGTGTAGTAGTTCTGAGCTGATGGAAGCTGAAAGTCAGAACTGAACAGTCAGGAGGGGCCAGGAGGTGGTTTTACTTTATTTTTATTTATTTATTTTAGATTTTTAAAAAAATGTTTATTTATTTGGCTGCGTTGGGTCTTAGTTGCGGCATGAGGGATCTAGTTCCCTGACCAGGGATCGAACCCTGGCCCCCTGCATTGGGAGCGTGGAGTCTTAGCCACTGGACCACCAGGGAAGTCCCTATTTTTACTTTTTACTTTCTGTACTCATCAATATGATTTCCATTCCTAAATTACCATATTTTTCAGTTGTTTATATTCCACTTTGTAGTATTCCCATTTCATGTTTTTTTTAATTAAAGCATATTGTCAACCAGTATTTTCTAGTTCTTTAACCACAAAACACAGAGTTCTTTCATATATTTTTGCCATGATGGAAGGTTTATCATGTTTCTTCTGATTAATACAAGACTTAAGTTTTCTAAACAGAATCCTTTTAGGATATGAATAATGTTCTTCAAGATCTTTTAAACATACAGGCTTTCCTATACTTGTTTTTTGGTTGTTGTTTCAGATAGGGGAGACATTTTATTTTTATTCTAATTAAAATTTTATTCCATTCCTAAGAATTTTTTTGAATAATGTCAGTACATTATTGAACACTACTACATGCCAAATAATTTGCTAAGCACTTTATATGCTATGTGATATCTTCTTGTAAGCAAATCAATAAATACTTCTAATAACGACTCTGTGAGTTAGGCACTACCCATTATACTGATGAGGAATTTAAGACAATGAGGTTAAATAACTTGTCTAGGGGCATACATGCAGTTGATAAGTGGCAGAAGTGAGACTCAAACCCAGGCAGTCTGACTTTTGGAGCTCATGCTCTTAGCTGGTGTATTTATGACTCTTTGCTTTCTGATAAAAGAATTGTAAATGAGCTGCCTTAAGTCTGTGTGATTTTAAAATATGCAGTGTCACCAGAAGCCACAAGTGATTACTAACATTCTGGTTTTACCTAGCTTTCAGTCAGAACCATGTAATCTAATGACTTCTGGGGAATTACTGGGCAGTTCATTCCTAGTTTTTATGGAAAAATCATCTGTGAAGCCAGAGGAAATATATAGGATATAGTCAGCAACCCAAAGTCTCCATTTATAATTGTGTTGCAGCTTATGTGAAATCAGTTATGGCCAGGTACAATCTTTTATATCTCATAATTTCAATTCGATGCCTTTAAGTTTGAAGCGGAGGTTCTCAAAGGGCCCTCTGGGGGTCTCTGAGACTTTTTGAAGAGGTGCATGAGGTCAAAACTGTTTCATAATAATGAGGTATTAATTTCTTTTTCACTTTCAGTCTTGTAAGTATACAGTGGAGTTTTCTAGAGGCTACATATCTGAGAATCTAGCTGTCTTCTATTAAACCAGCTGTTAAAGAGATTTATAAAATATAAAATAATGCAAGTCTTCTCACTAAATTTATTTTATTCTGAAAATATAGTTTTCAAAAAATATTTGTTAACATGTAATGTGTTTATTGTTGTTATTTTAAAATGAATAACTAAATATTTAGAAATTCTTAAGTTTAGTTTCTCATTCAGTAAATGTCAATAGATATACCCCGTGTAAACAAAAGCTCTTTGGGGGCCTCAAAAACCATAGAGGGATCCCAAGACCAAAAACTTTGAGCACCACTTGTTTAGATTAGTTGTATCATGTGATATTAGAGAAAATCTTGATATAGAAGTAAAAATCTAGAGCATATTAAAAGATTTTAAAAATCAAATGAAGTGTGTTTATTACTTAACAAATATTTTTCTTTTGAATTGTATAAGCAGGAGACTGGAACCTACTGAACGACCTCTTCAGATTGTTTATGATTACTTGTCCAGGCTGGGGTTTGATGACCCTGTGCGCATACAGGAGGAGGCGGCAAATCCTGACCTTGGCTGTATGCTTCGATTTTATGGTGGTAAGGATTTATCATGGCTGTGTGTATACATTAATGACTTTTAATTGATTATTTGTACCTCTGTCTGTCTTCAGCCTTTTAAAAAGATTTTATCCAAAGCCATTTTTAAGCCAATTTACTAATGTAGTTAGAAAACAACAGCAAAAACAGCCTACCCTTTTTATTTTTGCTCTTTTTGTTCTGGTGTTTTGCTGACTTACAGAATTGTTACGTACTTTTGCCAGCATCTTGATCAAATCATAGCTTTAGTATCAGTTATATTTTCAAGTTCTTTATAAAGTCCATGAACTTCTGGATAGTTCGAGAATGTTGCAAAGTAGGTGGTTATTATCATATATGACTTAACATTTGATGAACACATCAGACGTGTATATTGTTGAATTTCGTAAGCTTTAAATCTTGGGTATTTTGCATGCTCTTCTCTTTTGGTGCATTTTTTCCCTATTGACTATTTTTCATCTGATCAGTTTAGTCATAAAGTTAGCCTTAAGGAAGTCAGAATATTTCTGAATATTACTCTCCAAATACACATCAATAACTAGTAATACTACTGAGTACCATTTTTTGAGTGCTTACTGTGTGCTTTTATGCTTGTGAATTACCCAGTTTACTCAGTATAGCCACCTTATGCTCTAGGAACTGTTGTCTCATTTTACAGAGACAGAGAAGTTAACTTGTTCAAGGTCATACAGCTAGTAAATAACAGAGCTATTTAACACCTAACAGTTTTGAGTTAATATGACCCATTTTTCAAACAGTTGAACTAGTAACTAAGTTATTAGTGTATGTAGGCATAACCATTTACTAAGATTTCCTGCTCTCATTCCTCAAATTATTGATTTAATCTGAACTCTTGTGACACATGTCACAAGCCAGTTTTATTAAATGCACTTCACAAAAGATTTTATTTATAATTTTTCACCACAACAATATTTTCTGACATGTCCCTTAAAAGTTGGTTTCATTTTATTTTATTTCCATTCATTTCTCTCCTTTGTTAGTTCATGGAGGGAGAATAGTTGCTAGGTTGATGTTAAATCTGAGGAAAATCTTTTAAGACTAATTTGAGGAACACAACCGATCTATTACTGTAAAGCTTGGTTAAAAAATAATAATAAATCTTGGATAGTAACATGCTCTTTATATGTGGTTGCACATAAGTTCTTCACTCCATGTTTTCATTCTGGGATGAAAGTTGAGCCTTGAGATGCTGGCGAGCTCCTTTATAACCAGTGAGATTGCATTTGAAGTCAGTTATAACACAACAGTTGGCATGATTGCATTAATTTATTAATAACACCTGATAAATTGTAGCATGCCTAGGATCTTAATATTCCCTTAAGAGGATATTTCCAGTAAAGTCAAAAAGAGTACCAGTTTGGGGGGCTTCCCTGGTGGCACAGTGGTTAAGAATCCACCTGCCAGTGCAGGGGACACGGTCCAGGAAGATCCCACATGCCACGGAGCAGCTAAGTCCGTGCGCTGCAACTACTGAGGCTGCGCTCTAGAGCCCGTGAGCCACAACTGCTGCAGCCCACATGCCTAGAGCCTGTGCTCCACAACGAGAGAAGCCACCGCAAGGAGAAGCCTGCACACCGCAAGGAAGAGTAGCCCCCGCTCGCGCAACTAGAGAAAGCCCATGTGCAGCAGCAAAGCCCAACGTAGCCAAAAATAAATAAATTAAAAAAGAGTACCAGTTCCTAGTACTTACTATATTTGCGGGGGCGGGGGGGAGTCATTAACAGAGAACATTTCCAAAAGTGAGCTCTTTTAATTTAGAGAAGCTAGTATAATTTGAGTGAGAAAATTACATTTGAGAAAGAGGTTTTTAAAGCTAGTTACTTTTGAAAATAGGCAATATATGTATATGGCACCAGAAATAAAAGGTTAAAAAAAGTATGTATGTGGTGTAGGTAGATAGATAGATAAGGATATTTTCTGTTGGCTGTGTAACAAATTGCCTCAAAATTTAGTGACTTAGGACTTCCCTGGTGGCGCAGTGGTTAAGAATCCACCTGCCAATGCAGGGGACGCGGGTTTGACCCCTGGTCTGGGAAGATCCCACATGTTGCGGAGCGGCTAAGCCCGTGCACCACAACTACTGAGACTGTGCTCTAGAGTCCGTGAGCCACGACTACTGAGCCCACATGCTGCAGCTACTGAAGCCCATGCGCCTAGAGCCCATGCTTCGCAACAAGAGAAGCCACCTCAGTGAGAAGCCCATGCACCGCAACGAAGAGTAGGCCCTGCTTGCTGCAACTAGAGAAAGCCCACGCACAGCAGTGGAGACCCAATTCAGCCAAAAAATAAATAAAAATTAAAAAAAAAATTTAGTGACTTAAAATGATATTAAATATTTATTTTTTAATTTATTTTTATTTTTTGGCCGCACCATGTGCAGCGTGTGGGCTCTTAGTTCTCTGACCAGGGATCAAACCCACACCCCCTGCAGTGGTAGCACAGAGTCTTAACCTCTGGACTGCCAAGGAAGTCCTGATATTATATCATACAGTTTCTATGGGTCAGAAATCTAGGAGGAATTAGCTGGATGGTTTTGTGTTGAGTCTCAGTGAGATAGTACTCATTATATTGGCTGAAGCTGCAGTCATCTGAAGGCTTGAGTGGGGCTGGAAGATTCACTTCTAACATGGCTCACTCATGTGGCTGTTGGTAGAAGGCCCCAGTTTCTCACCAGTTTTTGGCAGGAGATCTCAGTTGCTCGCTATGTGAACCCTTCTCTAGGGCTGCTTAAGTGTCTTCACGATGTAGCAGCTAGCTGCCCCCAGTGATGAGAAACACACACATGCACATGAGTGCATGCATGCATGTGCACACAAACACATAACACACACACATACATACACACAACACACAGGCTTCAGTGTTTTTTATGACCTAGCCTCATAAGTCACCATTGTTTTCACCACTTTCTATTAGAATTGAGTCACCAAATACAGCCCACACTATATAGAGAAGGGAAATAGCCCTCACCTTTTTTTTTTTAGGCCTCTCCTTTTGAAGAGAGGAGTTGTAAAGAATTTGAAGTATTCTTTTTGAAGCAAATAGCTTAGCAATCAGCTTTCAGTATTTCTTGCATAGAGTCTTTGGTGTGTTAGCTTAGCATATACTGTTAATGAGGCCAGGGTCAGAGGGCCTAAGTTCAAACCAGTGTTTTGCTTTGTTTGCTGGATATGAAACGTCTCCGGTACTCCAGGGGCCATTGTGCAAATGCTAGTTATCAGTCTTGCTGGGGGCGGTGCTGGGGGAAACGGAGTGGAGTGACTCAGTACAGATTCATGATATAAAAGCCTTGAAATAACATGTAACTAAAGATGAGTGGGTAGCATGATCAGTCACAGAGATTAAGAGAGCCCATTAATCAACTCCTTATTATGTAAGAGGAAGTGGCATCTAGAAGGTGTGATTTGCTAGTGATGTTGTAGTTCTGGGGTTGAATAGCTCAGGTAGCATAGCACCCAGCCTGAGCATTTCTTTCTGTTTGGTATTCTCTGTACACGTTGTTTGAGACAGTTTCATCCAAGGAACATAAACACAAACAAAAGAAACCAGATACAAAAGAATTGCATATATAGTATGTTTCCATTCATTTAAAGTTCGAAAACAGGCAAAACTCAGCCGTATTGTTTAGAGGTGTGTGACAGTACCACTCTCTGTCCATCCAAAGCTGCTCTTTCCTTCCTCCGTAATAAGACTTAGAGGTGGGCACATGACTGCCCAGCTACATCTCATTTCTCAGTCTTTTGTGCAGTTTGGTGTGCACCTGTGACAAAACTTTCTAAAGTGGTATGGAGTGGAATTGTGTGCCGCTTTTATACCTGGTTCCTAAAGCCTCCCGTGCATACTTCTTGCTCTTTTCCTCTTCTGTAGGGTAGGAAGGCAGTCATCAAGAGCAATATTGAAGTCATGTGTTGAAAATGGCAGAGCCACCATCAACTGGAGTTTCTCGACAGAGTTGACCCCTGGGAACCCAGACTGCCCACCCTAGCAGAGAATTACATTTATCTTGTGTTTGGGCCAGTATATTCTTTTTGTTACAGTAGTTAAAAATTGCTGTAACTGATACATGAGTAGCAAAAACATAAAGAAAACAAGGAAATTATTATTATAAAAGTGAAGAGAATGGCTGACCTCTGGGGTAGAGGGAGGAAGTGATTCCTACAAGTAGAATTTTTGAGTTAATACAAGTATATACCGATAGTGGTTATCTATTAAGCAGTGATATATAATGTGATAATTATGATGTAATAATCAACTTGGTATATACCTGTTGAGAATTTTCTAACTTTTATTCCTATCTAATGTGTATTTGCAGAAATATATTTTGTTTACATAAATGCTGTCATTTGGTGTTAGTCTTCATGCTTTTTTTCTCCCAACAGTGTTTTGAAGGTCTTTTCTTAACTATCTTCTATATGCATTTCTATATGTTGCATACTATTGGATGTCATGTATGTATTGTAGTTTATATAACAATTTCCCTAGTGATGGACTATTACAAATAGCACTGTAGTAAAATTGCATCTTTGTGCACCTGTGTTTCTTTTTTTTAATGATGTAATTGGAATTTTTATTTTATTTATTTTTAAAAATTTATTTATTTTTGACTGCATAGGGTCTTCGTTGCTGTGCACGGGCTTTCTCTAGTTGCGGTGAGCAGGGGCTAC
The DNA here is from genome assembly GCF_949774975.1 of Lagenorhynchus albirostris. Taxonomy (NCBI): domain Eukaryota; kingdom Metazoa; phylum Chordata; class Mammalia; order Artiodactyla; family Delphinidae; genus Lagenorhynchus; species Lagenorhynchus albirostris. The sequence goes on from NC_083113.1 coordinate 46,074,706, forward strand.
TCTTTGTTGCAGTGTGCAGGCTTCTCATTGCAGTGCCTTCTCTTGTTGTGGAGCATGGGCTCTAGGCGCACGGGCTCCAGTAGTTGTGGCTCACGGGCTCAGTCATTGTGGCTTGCAGGCTCTAGAGCACAGCCTCAGTAGTTGTGGCGCACGGGCTTTGTTGCTCCACGGCATGTGGGATCTTCCCAGACCAGGGCTCGAACCCATGTCCCCTGCATTGGCAGGCGGATTCTTAACTACTGCACCACCAGGGAAGTCCCTGCACCTATGTTTCTTCAGAGTAAATCTCTAAACGTGAAGTTATTGGGTCATAGGATATTTATTCACATTTAAAATACTAATAGTTACTACTGCAAAACGAATGTATATCCCATCAGTATATCAGAGTACCCCTTTGCTCACAATATCACCTTTTAATATTATTAGCATTTAAAACTTTTACTAATCTAATGGACTAAATGTTGGTCTCGTTGTTTTGATTTTGTTTTCCTGATTACTAGTATGGTTGAATATTGTGTCATATTTACATTGATCTTTAAGTTTTCTTCTTTGAATTAACCCTTGATATTTCTGTTGTTTATCCTTTTTCATATTGATCAGAAGGACATTTTTTTTTTTTTTTTTTGCGGTACGCGGGCCTCTCACCGTTGTGTCCTCTCCCATTGCGGAGCACAGGCTCCAGGCACACAGGCTCAGCGGCCATGGCTCACGGGCCTAGCCGCTCTGCGGCATGTGGGATCTTCCCGGACCAGGGCACGAACCCGTGTCCCCTGCGTCGGCAGGTGGACTCTCAACCACTGCGCTACCAGGGAAGCCCCAGAAGGACTTTTGTATATATTCTGAATATACATCCTCTGTATACTGTATTTGTGACACATTTTTTTTCCAACCTGTAACTTGTTTTGTAGTTTTGCGTATTGTTTTTTATTGTGCAGAAGTTTTATTTAATCAGATTTAGTCAGTCTTTTCCTTTAATACCTTTACGTTCCTTCCCTATCCTAGGAAATAAACATACTCTATATTTTCTTCTAGTACTTTTATATTTTTAGAATGTGATATGAGGTAGGGATCTAACTTTACTTTTTTCTCTGTTGATAGCCAGTTGTCCCAACAATACTTATGAAATAGCTCATCCTTTTCCTGCTGATTTGAAGCATCACCTTTATTATTATTAAGTTCCTATACAGGCGGGGGTCTGTTTTTGGATACTGTCCTATTACATTGATGTCTTTGTCTTATGCTAATACCAATGCTATTTTTAATATACCTATATGATAGATTCTGATAGTCGATAAGGAAGTTCCCATTCACTTTTCTTCTCTGAAAAATCAGGGATATCTCTAGAATCAAATCTTTCTGAAGATGTAGTATTTGGGTTGGTTCTTTAAAAATCGACAGAATTTCAGTAATCAGAAAGGAAAAGGAGGACAGAGGTGGGGTATTAGGAATTTCAGTGCATGTTCTGTGAATCATACACACAGATAATTTGAGTCCAGATTGTTTTGGGCCTTGAGTGCAATATCAGGAGTTTAGCCTTCATTTGGCAGATGGTAGCAGAAGTGATGGGATCCAAGTGAGTCTGAGAAAGATGAATCTGGCACCAGAGTGAATAATAATTCAGGCGTGAATTAGTAGGGATCTGAACTAGGGAATGGGAAGGAATCATTCGTATAGAGACTTTTTGAAGGAATAGTCAGTAAGTGTTGATGGTTGATTGAAAAAAGGAGTTGAGGAAGAGAACCTAAGAGGCAAAGCTGGCTCTGAGGTTTTGAGGCTGGGTGGCTTCGGGAGACTGACAGGACTTGAGCTGTGAGAAGGATCTGGTTTGCAGGGATGGTGATGAATTGGTTTCAGGCATTTTTTTTTTTTTTTTTTTTTTGCGGTACGCGGGCCTCTCACTGTTGTGGCCTCTCCGGTTGCGGAGCACAGGCTCCGGACGCGCAGGCTCAGCGGCCATGGCTCACCGGCCCAGCCGCTCCGCGGCATGTGGGATCTTCCCGGACTGGGGCACGAACCCATGTCCCCTGCATCGGCAGGTGGACTCTCAACTACTGTGCCACCAGGGAAGCCCCAGGCATGTTTAATTGTAAGTGGTGGTAGACATCCAGTTGGAGATGTCTGGCAGTAGTTGGAAGTGTGAAACTAGGAGCTTTGGAAATACAAATCTGGGAGTCAGGTACATGGGAGTGTTAAATCCGTGGAAGTTGTTAAGATTATCTTGAAAATAATAAATATAGGAAAAGAAGGAGGCTTAAGGCAGAACTTTCATTATAACAACTAGCATTTGTTTTATACCCTTACTATGTGCTGAGCATGTACTGAGGTGCTGAGCACTCTATGTACCTTTTCTCATTTAATCCTTACAACCGTGTAGGTAGATGTTATTACTCTGGAGAGGTCTTAACGGGTTCTAAATCTCTTCTTTTTTTTTAATTAATTAATTAATTTATTTTTGGCTGAGTTGGGTCTTTGTTGCTGCCCGCAGGCTTTCTCTAGTTGTGGCAAGCTGGGGCTACTCTTTGTTGCAGTGCACAGGCTTGTCACTGCGGTGGCTTCTCTTGTTGCGGAGCACGGGCTTCTTTAGTTGTGGCTCACGGGCTCTGGAGTGCAGGCTCGGTAGTTGTGCCGCACGGGCTTAGTTGCTCCGCGGCATGTGGGATCTTCCCGGACCAGGGCTCGAACCCGTGTCCCCTGCATTGGCAGGCGGATTCTTAACCACTGTGCCACCAGGGAAACCCTAAATCTCATCTTCTTAACCTCTAAGGTACTCTACCATATAGTTGATGGAGAAACAGTTTAGAAGAATAAGAGGGATCCATAAAATGTGAGAACTGGGAAAGACTAGGGATCATCTAATCCAACTCCTTGGTCTTAAACTTGGGAAACTAAGGCCTAAAAATATGGAACTTGTTCAGGGTCACAAAACCAGATTGTGGGATTGCTTAGCCACCACTGCTTCACAAGATTTTCTACTGAAATACTTCAAATCAGAGTGTGTTCTTGTGTTGGGTGGGGGTGGGGTGGCTATTGCGAGTTTGAAATTTGTTTTGAGGTTTCCTGTTTTACTCTTTAAATGTAAGTAAATGTTTCATTTTTACCCCAAAATATATCAGCCAGTATTTATTTATTTGTTTAACTTTTTATTTTGAACTAGCTTTAGATTTTCAGAGCAGTTGGAATGATAGAGCTCCTGCACACACAGTGCACACACAGTCACTTGAGCCGTTGTTCCCGTATAAATAGTGCTTCATCTTTCTCATGCTTCTTTAAAAATTTTTCCTTTGTCTTTAATTTTCAGCAGTTTGATTATGAGGTGTCTGGGCTTGAATTTCGTTGAGTTTAGCCTGCCTGGGGTTCACCAGTGCTCCAGGTATTCTGTTCAGGTTTTATAGGTGAATTCAGTGGGAGAGACAGGGTACAGTGGGCTTTCTCTGTCTAACTCAGAACCAGAACCTTAATGGCATCTTTTGATGAAAAGAAGTATTTCATTTTGATATAGTCCAATTTAACAGTCTTTCCCTTTATTCTTTTCTAGAAGCTATATTGCTTTGCCTTTCAGATTATATTCACAATCTGTCTGTGTGACTTCATTTTTTATTGTCTGTTTTGAGTTATCATCATGAGCTCATGGGCTTATTTATATTTGTTTCAATTCATTTGCAGCTATTTTTCTTTCTGATGCTCAATTTGTCCCATCTCAGCTAGGGGGAGCTCTTTCAGGTTGCTTTCTATGTCCTTCCAACATGACCCAACTACTGTCTTTGATAGCATTCTAGATTTTCCATTAAGTTCTTGATCTTTTCATCATCTGACTCACACCAGGAATAGATTATTTTTCTAAGGACTGGTTCATTTTAATGAAAAATGGTATTTAGAGACTATCCTATGGGCAATAGACGTATTCATTGCTACAGGGTTGTCCTTGATGCTTTGTTTTCGAAGCTCTTTTTTTTAATTATAAAAGCAATCCATTTTCTTTATAGAACATTTCAAAGTGTAAATGTATAGGGAAATTAAAATTATCCCTGATTTTCCACTTAGAACCTTGGCTTTCGAGATTATAAGTCTGTTTTTTAATTAGAACTCTTAGACATTCCAAACGTTTATTAGAACTTCCTCATTCTGTTTTTTACCACTTTCAGAAGATCAGAGACTTGAGGCACTCTGAATATCTAGCAAACCCTCCATAAATAATAATAAACAGCATGTTATTTCATGTATAAATAACTTATCCTCCCCAAATTGAATGTTCCTTTCTGAGAGTGGTGATGGATAGATTTAGATGGATAGATTAAATATAAAGAAATAAGGCCAAGGAAAGAGAGACTCAAAGAATTGTACATCCATTGATTTAACATCTGTTTCATGTAAACTTCAAAAGAGACTATTAGACAATTTGGAAGCATGAGAAGCTATAATGAAGTCCCATTTTTATTTGATGTAGCTAACTTTGTAATATATCATGCTGTTAACCAGGATGGGAAATATAAGTGCAATAGCAAGTTTGGGAAAAATGATGAGATTAAAAAAACCCCAGCTTCATTGAGATATAATTCACATACCATAAAATTCACTCTTTAAAAGTGTACAATTCAGTGCTTTTTAGTATATTCAGAGAGTTGTGCAACCATCACCACTATCCAATTTTAGAACATGTTTATCACTGTAAAATGAGACCCCCATATCTGTTAGCAGCCATTCCTTATTTCCCACTCCCACAACACCTGGCAACCATGAATCCACTTTCTGTCTATATAGATTTGCCTATTCTGAACAATTGATACAAATGGAATCATACATACTTGGCTTTCTGTGGCTGGCTTCTTGGACTCAGCATAGTGTTTTAAGGTTCATCCATTTTGTAGCATGTATCAGTACTTAATTTCTTTTCATGACTGAATAATATTCCATTGTATGCATATACCACATTCTATTTATCCACTCATCAGTTGATGGACATTTGTGTTGTTTCCTCTTTTTGGCTATTATGAATAATGCTACTGTGAACATTCATGTACAAGTTTTTGTGTGGACATATGTTTTTAGTTCCCTTGGATGTAGATGTAGGAGTAGAATTGCTGGATTATATGGTGACACTGTGTTTAAGCTTTAAGGAACTGTCAGACTGATTTCCAAAGTGATCGCACCATTTCATAACCCCCCAACCATGAAGGGTTCTAATTTCTTTACATTCCCGCCAACACTTGTTATTGTTTGTCTTTTTTGATTATAGTCATCCTAGTGGGTGTGAACTGGTATCTCGTAGTTTTCATTTACATTTATCTAATAACTAATGAGGTTGAGCATCTTTTCATGTGCTTGTCGGTCTTTTGTATATCTTCTTTGGGGAAATACCTGTTCAATTCCTTTGCCCAGTTTTTAATGGGAATATTTGTCTTTTTATTGCTGAATTGTAATAGTTCTTTATTTTGGATACAAGTCTCTTATTAGGTATATGATTTGCAAATATTCTCTCCTGTTTTGTGAGTCTTCTTTTCACTTTCTTGATGGTGTCTGTTGAAGCACACAGCCTTTTATTTTCAAAGTCCAGTTTATCTGTATTTTCTTTTTCGTCACTTGTGCTTTTTATGTCAATATCTAAGAAACCATTGCCTATTCTAAATTTACAAGATTTATTCCTATCTTTTCTTTTAAAGTTTTATAGTTTTATTTCTTACATTTAGGTCTATAATCCATTTTGAATTAATTTTTGTATATGGTGTGAGGTTAGGGATTCAACTTCTTTCTTTAGCATGTGGATATCCAGAATTCCCAGCACCATTTGTTGACAAGACTACTCCTTCCCCATTGAATTATCTTGGCACCCTTGTCAAAAATGAGTTGTCCATAAAGTAGGGTTTTTTTGGTGAACTCTCTATTCTGTTGCTTTATGTCTATCCTTATATCAGAACTGCACTTTATATGCCAGCTCCTTACTTTGTAGTACGTCTTGAAATTGGGAAATATGAGTCCTCCAATTTTGTTTTTCTTTTTCAAGATTGTTTTGAGTTGAAAAGCCTGTTTTCAACTGTTCAAGCTGTTCTGAGTCCATTGCATTCTATGGGAATTTTTGGATCAGTTTGTCAGTTTCTGTCATGAAGTTATCTAGAATTTTGATAGGGATTGCATTAAATCTGTAAATCAATTTGGGGGGTTTTGCCATCTTAACAATATTAAGTCTTTCAACCCAGGGACACTGGCTGTCTTTCCATTCATTTATGTCTTTTATAATTTCTTACAACTATGTTTTATAGTTTCAGTATACAAGTTTTATAGTATTTTCATTTTATTCTTTTTCATGCTATTATAAATGCAATTGATTTCTTAATTTCACTTTTGAATTGTTTATTTCTAGTGCATAGAAATACAGCTGATGTTTTAAAAATCTTGTATCCTGCAACCTGTCTGAACTCATTTGTTAGTTATAATAGTGTTTTTTTGGTGTGGCTTACCTAGGAAGGTAATTTTCTATATACAAGATCATATTATTTTCAAATAGAGATAGTTTTACTTTCTTTTCATTCTGATACTGGTTTTGTATCTGTAAAATTTTATTTTATTTTTTTGTTGAAGTATAGTTGATTTACAATGTTTCAGGTTTACAGTAAAGTGATTCAGTTTTATGTGTGTGTGTGTGTGTGTGTGTGTGTGTGTGTGTGTGTATTCTTTTTGAGATACTTATTTTGGTGGTGGTGGGGTGCCGTGCCACGTGGCTTGTGGGATCTCAGTTCCTTGACCAGGGAGTGAACCCTGTGGCCATGGCAGTGAAAGAGCCAAATCCTAACCACTAGACCACCAGGGAACTCCCCTCAGGTACTTTTCCACTACAGATTCTTATAAGATATTGAATATAGTTCCCTTTTCTATACAGTAGGTCCTTGTTGTTTATCTATTTTATATACAGTGGTCTGATCTGTTAACCCCAAATTCCAAATTTATCCCCCCCTGCCCTTTTCCCCTTTGGCAACCATAAGTTTGTCTTCTATGTCTATGAGTCTATGAATCTGTAAATTTGAGGTGAATGGGGACATCTGTTGGACATGTCTAGCAGGCAGTTGGATATATGAGATCAGAACTAAGGGAAGATTGGGGCAGGAGATAGAAATCTGAAAGCCCTTATCAACATATGAATAGTGTAGTTTTTGGGAAGTGGAAGCCAGATTGAAGTAAATTGAGTAAATAAAAGGTGAGGTAACAGAGATAGCTAATATAGAAGCACAAATGAGAAGAAAAGAGCCTCAAAAAGTTAAACTTATAGTTTCTTAAAATATGGTTTGTGGGCCATCTGCATTTAAATTACTTGGGATACTTGTTAAAAATACATTTTCCTATGTTCCATCCCAGACCCTCTGAATTAGACTCTCTGTGGATAGGTCTTGGTGTTCTGCATTTTAAACTAATTCTTAGATCTCTTGGGCACATAGGAATTAGAGAATCCCTCAACTAAAGGAATTCTGTTGAGAATGAAGGAATGGGAGAAAACTTGAGTGCTTTTGTAGCTTTGATAGAAACAATAGGGAGGGTGGAGTTGAAGAGTGAGAAGAATGAAGAACCAAACTCCCCAAGGAAGGTGGAATTTAGAAAAGAGGTGAAAGGATTGGCCTAGAATAGAAGGAGAAATGACTCTTCCATACATCTGGTGTTAACATACAGAGTTTTAAAAGCTTTGAAGTAAGCTAGCCCATTTCTTCATTTTTTTATATGGGAAAAACATAGTTAATAGGGCAAAGCAATGCTCAGGGTTCCATAATCAATTATGTAATAATACTGAGTACAACCCAGTTTTCTCAGTTCCCCGTTTATTGGTGTTTGCACAGCCTCGTACTGTTGCTGATCCTGTTCATTTCTGTGTAGAGTTACTGTCTGTTTCTAGTAGTGCTTTAACCAAGAACATCTCTTCTGTCATAATGCTCTGTTTTGTTCACTATACCTCAGTCATATATGAAGATTTCTAAAGGGTGGCAAAAAATAGAGAAGCTCTTGCATGCATGTATTGCTTCTGCCACCAGGATTGGGATCGTTGACTGAAATATCAGCCGAAAGCTTTTCTTCACAAAGAGCAGCAGTACCCTAAACCGTCCCCGTTCCCTAACCCTAAACCTAACCCCAACCCTAACCCTAACCCTAACCCTTAGGGGGTTCTGTGTACAGAACTAGTTGTGTACAGAACTAGTTGTTCATTTCTTCATTCTAGAATAGACTAAGCACAATAGTGGCTGTCACTTATTCCATACTTGTTTTGTATCTAAAACTATGCTTAGTATTTTACATTCATTATCTTAGTTTTTTACAAGAACCATCTGAAGGTAGATAGTATTAAGATCCAAACTCTATAAATGAGGAAAGTCAAGGTCAGTGAGATTATCTAGTTCAATGAAACAAAGTGAGTGGCAGAACCAAGATTCAAACTCAGGTTTGAGTGTCTGACTCCCAAGTCCATGATCTTAACCACTCTGTCATTCTGTCTTTCTTTGTGTACATGGGACTGTTGGAAGAAGGATTAACAATGGCATCCAAAATAACATGTTGTTCTCTAGACCACAATTTGTAGTGCTCCCATTATGTAACTTAGGGATGGACAACATTTTAAGACTGAGAGCTTATTTTGTAATACTTATATTGCTTGGTTACTTAAATCTATATTAGGGTTGCTGAATGTTAACGTGTAATACTTTCTTTTTCCCTTTCATTATTTTTATGCTACTTTAATGGTGGCTTTTGAAGTACTCTTTTCTTTTCAGAAAAACCATGCCAGATGGATCATCTGGATCGAATCCTTCTGTCTGGCATCTATAATGTACGAAAGGGAAAGACCCAGCTGCATAAGTGGGCTGAACGCCTGGTTGTTCTCTGTGGCACCTGCCTCATCGTTTCCTCAGTGAAGGATTGTCAGACTGGAAAGATGCACATTTTGCCTCTGGTTGGGGGAAAGGTAAGACTCACAAAGATGAATTATTCTTCCTCTAATCATCTTAATTTAAAAAATATCACATATGCTTTTCAGAGCTTTTTCCACATCTTTTCAAATAAACCATTTTTCCACATCTTTTCAAATAATATGAGCATTATTAAAGATTACGTCACAAAGTTTTTGTGTTCTTAGTTTTAAACAAAACCACTCAGGCTAATTTAAGCATAAAACAAGTTCATGTACATCACGGACTCCCTGGGAGGTCCAAAGACTATCCATGCCCCAAATTTTGCTGCAGGACCCGTCTGTTGGAGAAACCCCTGCGTCCACTGCTAGGCACTAAATGCTCTCTCATTGGTACCACCAAGAGTAGACAGAGGATGCTGCCACTAGAAGCTGCCTTTGTAAACTAGAAGTAGCTGTTAGCATCCCCTCCAAAATAGATTCTTTCCTGTTTCTCTTTTTCCCCTGTTAGACTGAAATTCAGAGTCTGGAGTGGTCATAAGCTCCTACCCAGCAGCCAGAGAAACCTGCCATTTCTTGCATCTGTACTAGAGAATTCCCCATCATAGGAAAGGCAGTTCCAAGTCTGGAAAACAGATAATGTTTATAGGAAGTTATACATAATTTTATTTCCTTTATGTTGAATCTTGAAGATCATAAAACAATCTGAATTGAAGAGAACTTCCAGACAAAATGACTTTGTGAATCATGCTTTGAGATAGCCAGTTTGATCCAGATACACAGCAATATAGATAAAATACATATATTTAAAAAATAAACATATGAAAGGACATAGCTGGACTTAGGAATGTGGAATAGAAATGTAAGTGGTGAGGGCCTACTGGGCTCTGGGTCTGAAAGGTGGTAGCCTAGGGGTTTAGCTCCTATAAGTATCTGGGTCTAAAAGTACTCTGGTTATGATGGGGGACCTGGCCCAAGCTTATTGCTGGAAGCTAGGAAATGAGTGGTATTCTTTGTTCCTGATAGAAAGCTGGAAAAAAACAAAAACCCAAACAAAAAACTTCTGTAAACCACTGACTGGAACCAAGGCTTGTTCCTGGCTGTGGTTCTAAACAAATGCGTGGACCCAGTTGTATGCCCTGTGACTAGGAAATGAACAAGCCCCACCTGGCCTAATAAATGAATGTGTGTCACTCCAGTATCATCCGTGGAACAGGAACCCACTACTACCAGTATGAGACCTGGTTCTATTCTTGGGGGCTGAAGGATAGTGAAGAAAGTAAGTGAAATTTCTCCAAAGGGAGAAGGTGAGTGAGGACAAGGTTGGAGGATTGGCGGAGAGGAAGTGGGAAACAGAGCAAGCAAGAAAGAAAAACAAACCTCCCATTTATGTAATTCTTGTCCGTTCTCTCTCTTCCCTCACTAATAGAATAGAATTGTGTTCAGGGTGGTGATGTGACCAAGATCAAAAACTCCCCAGCCTCCCTTGTAGCTAGTGGTGGCTAATAAATATAAACAGAAGTTTGAAGGTGGAACTTTTGGGAAAGGCCTTTAAAGTGGGAGAGACGTGGATGGCTTGACCCTTTGCCCTGCGTTTCCTTCGTTTATGGAACATAGTCTCTTGGTATTGGAGATGGAGCAGTCATATGGTGGCTGGAAACTGCAGGCATTTGCTGAGTGTGGCCTTCTGGAAAGCAGGAGGCGCCTGGGCCCCTGGTGGCAGGGCAGAGCTGCTGTAGCACTCCTGGACTGATGCTATGTTTTTAAGCCACTACTTCACAGCTGAATGTAATGAACCAACGAACGTACTGAAGAATTTCACAGATAAAACGTATAAGAGAGCCCATAAGGGAGGGTCCAGTATACATCTAATAGCAGTTCCAGAGAGGAGAGTAAAGGAGAATGGATAAGCAATATCTGAAGAAATAACGGTTGAGATTTTTCTAGAAATAAAGACAGACATGAGTGTTCAGATTGAAAAGACACTGAGTACTGAACAGGATAAATAAAAATAAGTTGGCACGTAGACACATTGCAGAACATGAAGGAGCAAATCACAGAAGCTTCCAGAAAGAAAAGATTACCTGCAAAGAATTGACATGCTGACAACAGCTTTCTTTTCATCAACAATATGTGTAGAAGACTATTTGCAAAATTGCTGAGAGAAAATAAATGTCAACCTGTAGGCTATATACAGCTGAATTACTTTACAAAAGTCAAGGCAAAATAGAACATTTTCAGACATATAAAGACTAATGAGGGAGTTCCCTGGCGGTCCAGTGGTTAGGACTGGGTGCTTTCACTGCCGCGGTGCAGTCAAAAAAAGAAAAAAAGACTGGTACTTCCCTGGTGGCGCAGTAGTTAAGAATCCGCCTGCCAATGCAGAGGACACAGGTTCAAGCCCTGGTCTGGGAAGATCCCACATGCCGTAGAGCAACTAAGCCCGTGCGCCACAACTGCTGAAGCCCGCGCACCTAGAGCCCATGCTCCGCAACAAGAGAAGCCACTGCAGTGAGAAGCCTGCGCACCAGAACGAAGAGTAGCCCCCGCTCACTGCAACTAAGGAAAGCCCGTGTGCAGCAACGAAGGCCCAATGCAGCCAAAAATAAATAAAATAGTGGACATGAATTTCATTTAAAAAAATTAAAAAACAGCACCCCTCCAAAAAACAAAAAAAAAAGAAGAAATAAAACAACAAAGGAAAGTAAATTCAAAGGGAAGGCATGAGATAAATAGATGATGAGCACAGACACTGACAAAATATGGTAGTAAATTTAATATTGATTGTAAAAACGTTTAAAATTTTTAATATTTTAAATATAAATTTAAACAACTAAAGCTCAAACTATCCTGAACAGTATTCAAGGTGTGGTGGTGTGTTCAGTAAGGAAAGTGTGATGCAGTTTTGGGATAAGTGATTTATGAGTATAACTTGGAAGTTTCCAGCTGACTCACCAAGATTCAGTAGCTATGACATACTAAAGTGAGATGTCAGACAAAGATGTAAGTGGTTCCATAACTATAAAAAGACTTCATCCTCATCAAAGCTAGGGTTGTTGAAAAGAGCTGTGGTGCAGTGAATCCCTGCCACCACCCCAAATGGTACTGAGGGAGGTTTCTGCCTCTTTCCTCAAGCCTAGTGAAAGAGGTTTCAAAAGGAGCCAAGAGAGCCTGATATGGGTCCGCTGCAGTAAGGGGGACATAGTGCGTTGGTGTCCTGCCTTCTAACCAGGAAGTCTTGAGGACGAAAGATAAGCTGCCGGCTGCTTTGGTGATAGAGCAAAGCGCCTAACTCATGTGTTGGGGTCACTTTGTACTCTGGGTTTGTTAGTGTGTGACCCAGATGGGTTGAGAGAGAGCAGGAGCCATTGGGTAGGTGGGTGGATTCTCTTAGAATATGTCCAGTGGGGCCACCTGGAGGGGCAAACAGACTTCACTGGAGGGTGGGCTGTCAGTGGACCACCAGATTCCTTCAGGTCTGAGGAGGGAGTGGTCACCTGCTAGAATAGCATGCATTAGCCTGGTCAAGGGATCTGTACATGAGAAGCCATCATTGGTTGGATTGGGGGGGGCCGGGTATCCAAAGAACCCTCAAAAGGACCCTACTGAGGAAGATCATCCCCTTTAAAATCTGGTAGGCCCAGAGCGTGCGAAGTCAGGTTATGACTGTACTAGTCTAGTAAGAACCTTTGGGCTTGCGTCTTCCCTGTCCTTCCTCCTGCCCCACTTCAGTGATGGAGGGAGTCAGAAATGGCTTCTATCCCAGCACCTAGTAAGTAAGGGGGGAGGTGAGTCCAAAAAGTAGGCCAAGGTACCCCTTGCAGGCAGGCAGCTACCTCCAGTGTGCCGCAGTGGTGGGGAAAGGGTTGGAGCAATCTTACCCTTGAAGTGGAAACTTTGGCTTTTATCATGTGGGCTGCAGACTCTCCTGTTCTGAAACAGGCATGCATTCTTGCATTACCGGGACTCGTACTGACTGTTGCTAAGCTGGGAATGCTCCTTCCCCAGGAGGTTTCCACACCTTGCTCCTGAATAAAATAAAAGACTTGTGGGGTCTTTGCTCACATGTTCCCTCCTCAGTGAGTCCTTCCTTGACTGTCCTATTCATAACTCAGATCACCTACCCTGTTCCCCTCCAAGCCTGTACCCTGCTTTATTTTTCTTCATGTTACTCATTCTGTATTTTAGCATATTATGCTATATCATGTCACCATTATTTATTTATTTATTTATTTATTTGTGGCTGCATTGGGTCTTCGTTGCTGTGCGCGGGCTTTCTCTAGTTGTGGTGGCTTCTCTTGTTGTGGAGCACAGGCTCTAGGTGCGTGGCACACGGGCTCAGCAGTTGTGGCTTGCGGGCTCTAGAGCTCAGGCTCAGTAGTTGTGGTGCATGGGCTTAGTTGCTCCACAACATGTGGGATCTTCCTGGACCAGGGCTCGAACCTGTGTCCCTTGCACTGGCAGGCGGATTCTTAACCACTGTGCCACCAGGGAAGCTTTCATGTCACCATTTTGATATATAAACTCCATTGAGGGCAGAGGGTTTGTTAATTTTTTCCCCTGTTATGTCCCCAGCACCCACAATACTAAAAAGTATTCATTCAGCAGATAATTATCAAACTGAGATTGTTTTGTGATTTAAAGAGTAATAAATAAATTTACTTATGGCTATGCCCTATGAATCCTACTCCTTCAACATATCTGTTAAATAAGTATTCCTTTGTTTTTTTCTTTTTTTTTTTGGCCACACTGTGCGGCATGCGGGATCTTAGTTCCCTGACCAGGGATCGAACCCATGACCCCCTGGAGTGGAAGAAGCGTGGAGTCTTAACCACTGGACCACTAGGGAATTCCCCCTTTGGTTTTTTTTTTTAAACAGCTTTATGAGACAGAATTCATATAGTGTACAATTAATCCATTTAAAGTGTACAATTCAGTGACTTTTAGTATATTCACAGAGTTGTACAACTGTCACCATAATCGATTTTAGAATACTTTCATGGCCCTTTGAAAAGAAACCCTGCACTACTTAGCCGTCATCTCCCCATTCCTTCTCCAGCCCCAGGCACCCATTAATCTACTTTCTGTCTCTATAGATTTACTGATTCTGGACATTTCATATAAATGGAATCATATAATATATGGTTCTTTGTGACTGACTTCCTTCTCTTAATATAACGTTTTCAAGGTTCATGCATGTTTTAGTGTGTATCAATATTTTATTCCCATTTACGTCTGAGTAGTATTCCATTGTATGGATGTACTACATTTTGTTTATACATTTACCTGTTGATGAGCATTGAGGGTATTTCCACTTTTTGACTATTATGAATAATGCTGCTAATAATTCACATACAAATTTTTGTGTGGATGCGTCTTTTCTTGGGTATATACCAGGAATGGAATTGCTGCGTCGCATGGTTGCTTTTGAGGAACTGCCAGGCTGTTTTCCAAAGTGGCTGCACCATTTTACATTCCCACAGCAGTGTATGAGGGTTCCAGTTTCTCTGTATGCTTGCTAATGCTTGTTACCTAACACTTGTTATTATCTGTGTTTTTGATTTTAGCCATCCTAGTGAATGTGACATGGTACTTTGTGGTTTTGACTTGCATTTGTCTAATAACTAATGATGTAGAACATCATATCGTGTGCTTATTGGCCATTCCTCTGTCTTCTTTGGAGAAATATCTGTTCAGATCTTTTGCCTATTTTAAAAAATTGAGTTGTTTGTCTTGTTATTGTCCTTTGATTTTTAATTGGGATTGTTTACTTTAATTGGTTCTGGTTTTCTCCCCTTCTCTTCTTCAGGTAGAAGAAGTAAAGCGACGTCAGTACTGCCTTGCATTCAGCTCAGCTGGAGCCCAAGCTCAGACCTATCACGTCAGCTTTGAGACTTTGGCTGAGTACCAGAGATGGCAGCGGCAATCATCCAAGGTGATAAGCTGTCAGACCTCCTGATGTGGAGATAAGAGCAGAGAAACCCAACAGAAGTATATTTTGAAACTGAACTTACTCCCAAGAGATCAAATTATAATTCTTACGCACATCACTCTAGGCCTTTCTGAGTACATAGTGAATGAAATGGAATTCTCCCAGATCCTTAACTTATTGTTTATATTTGCATAGTACAGAATGCTTACAAAAGTGTTTTCAGGTGCATTTACCTTTATACCGTCTCTGTGAAAAAGGTAGGGCCTTGAAGGATTTGAGACACAATGAAATTCAAATGACTCTCCCTCGACCATAGTGGTCAATGATAGATGGAACTGTTCCCTAACTCATAGCCTAGTGTATCTGTATGTGTTTAGCACAGCTTTGATGAACCACTTTAAATTTGAACTTATTGATGGGACATGGCCTGTGATCCTGTCACAAACCATTATTCCTGTATGCTGAGGATAATTGGCTTTTTAGCATAATTTCTGCTTTCCTAGCCTTTAAAGATGAAGTGCTCTAAAATTGTACTTCATTTTCCAAATTCTCTTGTTCTCCTAGCCATCTTTTCAGAATTTAAACACATTTTTCTTTATGCAGCTAAATAGCTTCATGAAGGATTGTTTCAATATAATGACATGCCATCAAAACATGAATGACTTTTGCAGTGATATTTTGTTTGTTTTAGACCCATTTTCACAGTCCATGTTGTATTAGCCTACTATTATAGTAATATAAATCTTGTTTTGGCTTTATTGGATTTTCTGTACTTGTGGTGGTATAAAATCTCTGAATAAAACTAGTTTCAATTTTAAATAGCTATTTCATTCTTCTGCCCTTGTAAAGAGAAATTAATATTTTTTGAGCACCTTTTGCATGCTAAGCAGTGGTGCTGTGTGCTTGGTTATTTAATTTTCCTCGTGACAGATGAAGAAATTGCACAAGTAAGGAACAGGGCTTGTGCGGCTGCAAAAGGCTGTGTCTTTCAGTATCACACTCCCTCCTAAAGTTTTGTACAGTTACTTTGAATCATCTTAACTTCCTGCATGAACTGTTAACTTTCCATCTTTATGATTTGTATTTTTTTTTTTACCTTTTACTTGTAGACACTTTACAGCTTATACCTTTCTGTTTTTCAAGCATCTCACGGTTTTAGGAAAAAGTAAAAATTAACTGTTTCTTATGAATGAATAATCGGATCTCATGACCTTTCTTTTCTTTCCCATCTTACTTTTTTTAATAAATAAATAAATTTATTTATTTAGTTAGTTTTGGCTGCGATGGGTCTTCGTTGCTGTGTGTGGGCAACCGAGGGCTACTCTTCATTGCAGTGCGCAGGCTTCTCGTTGCAGTGGCTTCTCTTGTTGCGGAGCACGGGCTCTAGGCACGCGGGCTTTAGTAATTGTGGCACACAGACTCGGTAGTTATGGCTCGCTGGCTCTAGAGTGCAGGCTCAGTAGTTGTGGTACACGGGGCTTAGTTGTTACGTGGTCTAAGGGCTTCTTCCCGAACCAGGGCTTGAACCCGTATCCCCTGCATTGGCAGGCGGATCCTTAACCACTGTGCCACCAGGGAAGTCCCTCCCATCTTTTTAATCGGTGCCTTTTTGTGTCAATGCCGTCCCGTCCTCTGCTGGGTGGGAAACATTTGGGGCTGACTCAGATGGCTCTTCTCTTTGACCTTGTCCAGGTGGTGTCCCAGCGTATCAGTACCGTGGACCTCTCGTGTCACAGCCTTGAGGAGGTTCCTGAGCATCTCTTCTACAGTCAAGATATCACCTACCTCAACTTGCGACACAACTTCATGCAATTAGAAAGACCAGGGGGCCTTGACACTTTCTACAAGTATGTGGGGCATAGGTTTCCAGACTAGCTTACTAAAACTGAATCGTAATCAGTACCTATAAGCGAGCATGTTTACCATCATATATATATTTGAAAACTTCCCCTCCGTTTTGAAGAGGAAGTAAGAATTGTTATTAACAGTTTTCCCACTCCCCTTTTCCCCTCTGTACAAGAGAAGGTAGATGCACAGTTTCTGTTACGGAGGCAACATTGAGCTGCCCTTGGTTTGGATAATCCTTTTCTGTATGTCATTGACAGCAATGCGTGATCTGCCTCCAGGGTAAATCGAGAGATTCTGTATATGGGAAGTTTTTGAATCAGAAGTTTCAAACTTAACTAACTTAAAGGAAATAGGCCAGATTTCAAGAATTCCACTCCAAGGTTAGGGCTTTTATCTTTCCTTTGCACCTGCTACTGCCAACTCTGAAGTCTTTTGTCAGCTATGAAACCTCTCTCTTCTAATAAAGGAACCATTTCAGTCCTAAGGGGCAATGACCCATATATTTTCCCATCTCCTTTGTTAGAATATATTCCCCATTTCCACCCTCCACCCATTTCATCTCCTTCCTCCCTTTAAAAATGGACGGAAGTGAATAAATATATGGTGTAAGTAATTGTCTGGGCTTCTTGTGGGGAGGAGAGAAATTGGAAATTAAAGCATTCAAATTATATGGTGATTAAAAAGATAAATGCACATTGAAATGACATATTTTATATACTTAGTAACTAATATTTCTAGAATAATTTTCAGAAAGCATGATTTTTACCTCGTCTGAAATGTTTTGCAAAGGTTTTCAAATATAAGCCTATATTTAGTAATGAAATAATTATTTTAATAATATTGATATTTAAAAATAAAAACAAGCTATAATTTTAAGGAAGTGGGTTTCTAGTATTTCCTTCTGTTTCTATGAAAAGAGGGTTAATCTCGTTTGAGGGCTGGATTAGCAATTTGGAAGTCAAGGTGCCAAGCCGAAGGAACAATCAGTACTCAAGCTGAAATTTTGGAAGAGGAACATTAGAGAGAGGTACCAAGGATTCAAATCTAGAAGCAGATGATACAGTTCATCATCGTGGAGGACACCACCTCAGCCTTACCATCTTGTAATAGTATAGTAATGAAGTATAATACTTCTAAGTAGAATTACAGGAGTGACTCCTGTGGATCCAATTTATGATGATACTATCTCTCAGTGAGACATTTTATAGATACTTCTACAAAAAAAATGGAAGCATTAAAAATTAGTTCATGTTGTATATCATCACATTACAGTAAAACTCAGTATCACCAACATATTTTTAAGCTCTAACTGGCCCATTCATTTCAAGTGACTTTTGAGCCAGCATAGTTTCAGTACAGAAAAAGAAATTGCTTATAATGGGATTTGATCTGAAGGTTTGTTAGCTATTCCTGTGTCCATGGGTTGATTAATTATTGTTAAGGCTTTCGTATATCGCACGTAGAAATTTAATAAAGGAAAAGATTTGAAGCATATCAATAATGATTGATTCACTTTGATAGAAGATAATTGTACCAATGTGAGCTTTTCAAGATTTTCTGCATTTTTAAGGAGAAGAGAGAACAACTCCTGTCGCACCAGACCTGGTTTTCTCAACGGCTTGCACTGGGTATTAGTTATCTTAGTGCCTATGCCACACATAATGTTCGGCACATACTGAGTGCTCAGTAAATATTTGCAGAACAAATTCTTTGATGGACATTTAAAATAGATCACTTTTTCATTCAGTAGTATAATATGCCTTTGCTTTTTAGATTTTCTCAGCTTAAGGGCCTGAACTTGTCCCATAATAAGCTTGGGTCATTTCCTGTATTGTTATGTGAAATTTCTACCCTGACCGAGCTCAACCTTTCCTGTAATGGATTCCACGACCTGCCGAGTCAGATTGGCAATCTGCTGAAGTAAGTATCTGACTTTTACTAGATTTGTCTTTTCCTGTGTTTGCAGCGTAAGGAACTTGTCTGCATTTGGAATGAAGGTAGTTCCATGAGCTCTTGCAGTGAAATAAATCATGTAATTATGAGGATTCTGGTCAGCAGCAGCTACTTGCCTGCAGAAGTAACTAGTCCCTCAGTTTTAACAGCAGAGGCTCTGATTACCCTTGATGTTAGAGGGACCATCTGTATTTCAGTTATCTTAGTAAGACTCTATTTAGATAGACCTAGGGCAGTTTATCATTATTGGATTCATAATAAGTTAATGACAAGTCAAGATCCATAATTCTAGTTCTATCCATTCCAGTTAAAACTTTTCATCAAGTTTTGTTTTCTTCCTGCAGTCTTCAAACCCTCTGTCTTGATGGCAACTTTCTGACTACTTTACCTGAAGAATTGGGAAATCTGCAACAGCTTTCCTCCCTGGGTATTTCCTTCAACAACTTTAGTCAAATTCCCAAGGTTTATGAGAAACTCACTATGTTAGATAAAGTGGTTATGGCAGGAAACCAACTGGAAGTGCTGAACCTGGAGGTGCTGAACTGTATGAGCCACGTCAAACATGTGGATTTGAGGTGAGGTCATTCTTCACCGTGCCTTCCTTTCGCCTGACCTGTAATGGACCTTTACGTTTTCTTTTAATGAAGACTTTTTAAAACATTAGGATTTTAGAACACTGTATGTTTTCAAAGCTGTAGTTAAGCTTCATTTTTCACTCAATGGCAGAGAGATTATGAATGAGGTAGGTGTACCATGTGGTAGAGACAAATGTTGTTCTGACTTACCCTCCCAGCAATGTTTTATGAGAACTCCGATTTTGTCACATTCTTATCACGTTGGATTTTAGCAGTCTTTGTTGGATTTTAGCAGTCTTTTTCCTTGTTGTCAATGTAGTAGGTAGAAAATAGTATTTCATTGTTTTAATCAGCATTTATGGTGAGTGAGTTGAGTGTCTTTTTGTATACTTATTGGTAGTTTGTATTTTTCCATAAACTTGACCATTTTTCTATTGAATCATTGGGTTGCTTCTTGATATCTATTGTATTATAATTAAAATGTTAACAGTTTTACTACTAACAATTTTTAATAAGAGTTTTATTCCCTTTTTAAATATATTATTTATTATTTATTTATAATCTTTTCCTAAAGGAAGCTAGTAAAACACACATACTGGATGTTCTGTCATTTACACTAAGTCATCGATGTCCCTTATAAAGACATAGTAACAGAAAAATTTATTGAAATGCAGGAAAATGAACAGGCCTGCATGCATTAAATCAGATACTTATATAGAAGAGAACAAAGAAGTCATTTTCTGTAATTTGCCCTTGAACTATTCCATATTGATACAGAGTATTTTCCTCTTCATTAATTGTGGTAATGGGAATCTTAGCACTAGAGAGAGTAGGCAGAGCAGTGAGAGGAAGTATGACTGCTTCCTCTTGCTCTTACCCAGTACTTACTCCGTGAATGCCTTGCTACTCCTAACCCGACAAGTTATGTTCATCTTCTTGTTCCTTTGTCCTATTCCTTCATCCCTACCTAATGTACTTGGTATTTGGGTGCAAGTTTTAAACTGTTTGTGGGCATGGTCCCCTTTCCTTTCTCTTTATTTAATTTGTACATGTATTTGCCAATCTGGATTGTCTCTAACTTAGTTTATAAACAAAGAACTCGAGGTATAGCTATCTGTGGTTATTTACTTAGTACCTTGCAAAATGAGGCAAGTAGTGAAATTCTTATGCTGTTTAGGAAAGAGAAAAAAGGATCATACTTCTATTTTTCTTTTGGTCAGCACATTTAGTAAAATTTATTTCTAATGATTTTCTTATTTCTGAATATTAAGGATGAACCATCTGAAAACCATGGTTATTGAGAATCTGGAGGGAAATAAGTACATCACCCACATGGATCTGCGGGACAATCAGCTGACTGACTTAGATCTTAGCTCCTTGTGCAACTTGGAGCAGCTGCATTGTGAGCGGAACCAGCTGAGGGAGCTGACGCTCAGTGGCTTCTCCCTTCGAACTCTCTACGCCAATTCGAACAGTGAGTTCTCTACCCAGTCTCCTGTATTTCCTCTTGTGGCTCTTGTCCAAGCTTTCCAAGAACGATGGCATCTGGGGTGTTCCTCAGATACTCTGCGAAGTGGAGTTTGAGGTTCACTGAGACCTAGCTTTAAGTTTGCCGTCAACACTTCAGTGGTTGAGATATGCATAAAAAGACATTGCAGGACAATTTGAGATTCACTAAGTGAACATAATAATAAGAGGCATTCTGCAAAATGACAGGAAGTCAGGAGGGTGGGCAAGCATGTTCAAAAGAGAATATCAGTGATGGTCTAAAACAAGGGTTGTCCAGCTACAGCCCAGGGGCTAAATCTGGCCTACCATCTGTTTTTGTATGGCTCATGTGGAATGGATTTTTACATTTTTTAATGGTTGGATTTTAAAAAAATCAAAGGAAGAATAATTTTGACATGGGAAAGTTATATGAAATTCAAATTTAAGTGAATAAAGTTTGATGGGCACACACCCACATTCATTTGTCTACATATTAACCACTCTCATGCTACAGTGGCAAAATTGAGTAGTTTTAAGAGAGACCACGTGGCCCACAAAGGCCAAAATATTACTAAATATTTAGCCCTTTACAGAAAAAGTTTGCCAATCTCTAGTCTAAAACCTTGTGCTGCCTCAGTTCCAGAATGAGAAGCCCTTCATTTCAATAGTGATTTGTTTGCCCCAGGAATATTTTTCAATGTAAAAGGCCACATATTTGTTGAGGCCATTCTGTTTATAGAGAGTTCTTCTTTACCAAAGAAATTATACAGTTGACCCTTGAACAACATGGGTTTGAGCTGCACAGTTTTTTTTGCTTTGTTTGTTTTGTTTTGTTTTGGCCACACTGTGTGGCTTGCAAGTTCTTCGTTCCCCAACCACGGATTGAACCCGGGCCACAGCAGTGAAAGCACTAAGTCCTAACCACTGGACAGCCAGGGGATTCCCTGCACAGGTCCACTTAAACATGGATTTTTTTCAATAGTAAATACATTTGACCCTTGAATAATGCAGGGTTTAGAGGCACCAATCCTCTAAACAGTCAAAAGTGGGAGTATAACTTTACAGTTAGCCCTCTGTATCCGTGATTCCGTATCTGTAGATTCAACCAACCACGGATTGTGTAGTGTTGTAGTATTTACATATACATATAAAGTTATATGCGGATTTTCAACTGCACAGAGGGTCAGTGCCCATAACCCCCACATTGTTCAAGGGTCAACTGTAACTACTTTTTCTGTGTTTAAAGAAGTAAAGGAAAAGATGTTTAATTTCACTAAGTATCAGTCAAAGAAATGCAAATTTAGATAATACCATTTTATACTCATCAAATAAAAATAATAACACTAAGTGCTTACTGAAGATGTGGAGAAGCAGTACCTCTCAAACGCTGCCAGGGGGAGTTGGTAAAGCCAACATGGAGAGCAGCATGATGGTGTCAGAGAAGTAAGATACACAGAGCCCGTGGTCTAGCAGCTTCCCTGCTTGGACTATCTCCCAGACACTCACATAGGAGATGTGTCCTAGAATGTTTATCACAGCATTGTATGTTATAGTGAAAAAAACTAAAAATATGACTATAAATAGGAAAATGGGTAAACAAAGCAATGATAAATTTATATAATAGAATATTGCACAGCAATGGAAATGAATGTACTAGAGCTTTGTGTATTAGTATGGATAAATCTCAGAAATCTTTTGAGCAAAAAAAGAAAGTGCATATTTTGATATCCAGCAGTGAAAAGAATGGTCCTCTTGAAACAGAAAGGTACCTATGAATTACTCATTCTAAAAGCCTGTGGATTGGACTTCCCTGGTGGTGCAGTGGTTAAGAATCCACATGCCATGGAGCAGCTAAGCCTGTGTGCCACAACTACTGAGCCTGAGCTCTAGAGCCCACGAGCCACAACTGCTGAGCCCACATGCCACAACTACTGAAGCCTGTGCACCTAGAGCCCGAACTCCACAACAAAGAGAAGCCACCGCAGTGAGAAGCTCGCACACCACAGCGAAGAATAGCCCCCCGCTCGCCGCAACTAGAGAAAGCCCGCATACAGCAATGAAGACCCAATGCAGCCAAAAATAAATAAATAAATACATTTATTAAAAAAACAAAAACAAAAAAATAAAAGCCTATGGATTTAGAATGAGACCAAGATCTGTTACCCCTCCATGGTGTTATTTCCTTTTGGCCAATTGTAATCAGATAATTCTTGGTTTTTCTGACTTTTTAAAATTTTGTTCCCCTTTTTGATACTCTTGTGACCCATATTGGTCTGATTTTTGGAGAGATTAATTATATTCAGGATTTTATTACTTCGACTGGTGGTCAAGAATAAACATAAATGAGGTTTGCTTTCTTATTTTTAACACTATGTTAGGTATTCAGGAGTCAGTGGTTGAGTACACTATGATAGTTATATAAAATTTTAAAACACATAAAAATGTTGTCTGCTTAGCTCTAAGTATGCCATGACAGTATGAAAGAATCCATGGGAATGATAAAAATCATATTCCGGATGGTGTTTGCCTCTTGGTATGTGCAGCGTTTTAATTCTTAAAAAGGCTGAAGCATATAAGGCAGAATGTCACGATTTGTTAAAAGCTAGGTGATGGGTGAAAGAATATTCATTACTTTATTCCCTTTTCTGTATCGCTAAAATATATTATTAGGATAAAAGAGAGTTAAGACTTCTCTTTTCATTGCCTTTTATCATGTTATAGAAGCTTCAAATTGTAGCTTAGATTAATTGTTAGGGCTGTTTGTTGAGTCGTGCTGTTTATACATGTGAGATGGTAGTAGTTCTTTTGTCCTGGAAATACTTGTTATCAGGCCTAATGTGTATTCTTAAAGTATCTAGAGACTCTGAATGACTGGCCCTCTGGGAGAAGACCCATTGACATACATGTAGGCCTTCTTAGTAGATTCTGTCACAGTACTGTTAATGGGGCTTGTTCTGTTCACAGAATCCTTAAATTGTACAACCTGGAAGAATTCACATCAACACTTGAAGTTTTGACACCTCAAAAGTAAAGAACTCAGCTTTCAGCTTCACAAAAGAATTTTTCCAAATGGCCAGCTAGCATAGGAAGTGCCATCACACCAGGGTCATCAGGGATATGCAAATTGGAGCCTCACTGTGACACCACTGCACACCTCCCAGAATGACGAGAATAAAAAAGGCTGAAAATACCAGTGCCAGTTGTTGGGCATGTAAATTGTTGCAACCACTTTGGAAAACTGCATGGTAGTATCTCCTGAAGTCACACATATGCACCCACCTCACTCAGCAGTTCCTCTCCTAAGCTTGTATTCAACATAAATGCTTATGTTAGTCCACAAAAGACGTGGACAAAATGTTCACAGAGGCACTATTCATAGTAACCCCCAGCTAGACAAGACTTAAAATGCCCATCAACTCTACAATGGGTAAATAAATTGTGGTATATTCCCAGGAAAAATTTTATACAGCCATGAGAATGGATGAACTACAGTCATATTCACTAATATGAACAAATATCTCACAAGCACAATGTTCAGTGATGAAGCCAGACAAAAAAATTATATATAATGATGTGTACATTTATATAAATAGGTAAAAGTAATCTGTATGTGGGGTAGTGACTAGAGGGAGGGGGGATGAGGGGAAGTTTCCGGGCAGCTGGTACTGCTCTGTTTCTTGATCTGCCTACTGGTTATACCAGTGTGTTATTTTGTAAAAATTCATTGATCTATACATTTAAGGTTACTGTACTTTTCTTTATTTGTTTTGCTTTAATTAAAAATTAAGATGTTGGGCTTCCCTGGTGGCACAGTGGTTGAGAGTCCACCTGCCAATGCAGGGGACACGGGTTCGTGCCCCGGTCCGGGAAGATCCCAAATGCCGCGGAACGGCTGGGCCCGTGAGCCATGGCCGCTGAGCCTGCGCGTCTGGAGCCTGTGCTGCGCAACGGGAGAGGCAACAACAGTGAGAGGCCCGTGTACCGCAAAAAAAAAAAAAATTAAAATGTTGCCAGGGAAAATTCAGTTATTCATTTTTAAGGTTAATAAGCTAAGCAATTATTATTAACATTTAACAGCTGCCTGATCCAGTGTGACTCCGTTGCAGTACCCAAAATCCTCCAATTAGTTGTTGTATTTGGTTTTCAAATGGGGATCAAGCAGTTAAATAAAGTTAGTCAATGTGAGTTACCCACTGTTTTTTTTTAATTTTTAATTTTAATAGATCTTTATTGGAGTATAATTGCTTCACAATACTGTGTTAGTTTCTGTTGTACACCAAAGTGAATCAGCTACATGCATACACACGTCCCCGGATCCCCTTCCTCTTGAGCTGGGACGAAGTGAGAGTAGCATCAACATATATACACTACCGAATGTAAAGTAGCTAGTGGAATGGGCTTCCCTGGTGGCCCATTGGTTAAGAATCCACCTGCCAATGAAGGGGACATGGGTTCGAGCCCTGGTCCGGGAAGATCCCACATGCTGCGGAGCAACTAAGCCCGTGTGCCACAACTACTGAGCCTGCACTCTACAGCCCACGAGCCACAACTACTGAGCCCACGTGCCACAACTACGGAAGCCCATGCACCTAGAGCCCGTGCTCTGCAACAAGAGAAGCCACCTCAATAAGAAGCCCACACACCACAATGAAGAGTAGCCCCCGCTCACCACAACCAGAGAAAGCCTGAGTGCAGCAACGAAGAACCAACACAGCCAAAAATAAATAAATTAATTAATTAAAAGTAGCTAGTGGGAAGCAGCAGTGTAGCACAGGGAGATCAGCTCGGTGCTTTGCGATACCCACTGGTTTTCACCTTTAGTTCATGTCAGTAGGTGACATCAATTTTCATTAGCTTTCCCCCTTGTTTACTCTCAGTTACATTCTTCTTTGGAGAACGTCACTAACACCAATCTGTTTTCTGATTAGGGCTGACAGCAGTGAATGTCTATCCAGTACCCAGTCTGCTCACTTCTCTAGAACTCTCCCGGTGAGTGTGTCTCATGAGGGTGGTGCTTGCTTGATTCCTGTATTTAAGAGATGTCTGTGGGCACTTGCACAGTTTTGAGGTACAAGAAATGCTAATACATTGAAATATTTGGAGAACCAGGAGAAGAGCAAAGGTTGAGTGAAGGAATAAGTTTAATGGCCATGCTATTTAGATAAAGGAAGGTCCTCTTGAAACAGGAAGGTGCCTCTGAATTACTCGTTGTTAAAGTTTGTGGATTTAGCATGAGTTGTAAACAAAGATCTCTTTCCCCTCCATGGCAGTGATTTTCTTTTTCCAATTGGAATCAGATACTTCTTGGTTTTTAGTGACTTAAAATGTTCTCTTATTTTTTTGATACTCTTGTGACCCATGTTAATCTGATTTTCAGAGAGATATTAATTATATTCAGGATTTTATTTCTTCTGTTTGTGGTCAAGAACAAATGTAAATGAAGTTTGCTTTCTTTCCTTCATTCATTTTTAATACTGTGTTAGGCATTCAGGAGTCACTGGCTGAGTTTTACAGTCTAGTGGAGAGTTTGACCATCAAATAAGCAGTAAGAGGGCAGCATCGTAAGTGCTGTGAGTATAGAGTGCTAGAAGCAGGTACAAGGGGCAGTGGACAGAGTCCTATATGCTCAGGGTTTTCATAAAGATTAAAGGAGGGCTTCCCTGGTGGCGCAGTGGTTGAGAGTCCGCCTGCCGAAGCAGGGGACAGGGGTTCATGCCCTGGTCTGGGAAGATCCCACATGCCGCGGAGTGGCTGGGCCCGTGAGCCATGGCCGCTGAGTCTGTGCGTCCGGAGCCTGTGCTCTGCAACGGGAGAGGCCACAACAGTGAGAGGCCCGCGTACTGCAAAAAAAAAAAAAAAAAAAAAAAGATTAAAGGAGACAGTAAACGCAAAATATGTAGCATAGTGCCTGGCATAAAATAAGTCTCTCAAGAAATATTAGCTGTGATAGCCAGGTTTCTTTTTGTTGTTGTTACTTTATCATCATTATTATTAAGCTGTTGTTCTAGATTCCCTTCCATCCATTTCTTTCTGTCATATCTTCCCATCAAAACCCCAACATGGATCAAGACTAAGATTGACCTTCCCCACTGAGCTTGATCATTACTGAAGAAGATCATGTATTTAGTTTCCAGCCTCATCTGGAGTCTCTTCTGCCGTCAGCTCCTTCGAGTGTCCTGACATCTGTTCCAAATTGCTTGGCTTCTCTCAGCCCCACTGCCCCTCATCTCCTTGGCTCCAGGGCTCAGTTTCCCACTTGACTGGGAATATAGAGGTCATCATGGGTGATCTCTCTCAGCTTCCTACCCCCTTGTGTAAATTCATGTAGATTCATATCCGTCCTCTGCTTCTTTCCTCTGTTCAAGGCCAGTCCAGCCATCTGTGCCTTTGATCCCGTGCACTCCCACTGCCCTGGACCTTGCTCTGTTAGTCATCCTCCTCCTCCTCCTCCTCTCACGCGTGTTCGGTGTTTTTCTTTTTTCTTTCTTTTTTTTTTTTTGCAGTACGTGGGCCTCTCACTGCTGTGGCCTCTCCCGTTGCGGAGCACAGGCTCCGGACGCGCAGACTCAGCGGCCATGGCTTATGGGCCCAGCCGCTCCACGGCATTTGGGATCTTCCTGGACCAGGGCACGAACCCGTGTCCTCTGCATCGGCAGGCGGACTCTCAACCACTGAGCCACCAGGGAAGCCCTGGTGTTTTTCTTTTCCTTGGTCTCTATGCACACTCATAGCTCCTGTCTTAACAAACAAAAAATGTTCCCTTTATCTTGCAACCCCTCTAGTTATTGTCTGTTCCCTTATCCCTCTCATCCCTTTTTGTCCAAATTTCTCAAGAATTATCTGCATTTCTTGGCTCAATTTCCTGTTCCCCTTTGTTCACCCCACCACAACTGGCTTTAGATCTCCTCTTGTGGAACTTTTCTGTATTGACACTGTTCATCTTGTTTTCTTTTCTTCAAATGTGCTGTTTCCTTGGCTGGTTGAGACTGATTTTTTTTCATGCTGCTCTAACCATTTCTTCTGTCTCTTCCTTAACTCCTCTTTCTTAGCTAGCCCTTTAAAGGTCAGTTATCCCAGGGTCTCTCTTTGGCCCACTGCACTTCTCATTTGACATGATCTCATTTACTCCCAGGATTTCACTACACTTCAATGTCAGCATCACCCAGATCACCAGTCCAGATCTCCTTCCTTCAGCCTCAGACCTGTATGTCCAATTTCATAACAGATGTTTCAACCTGTACTTCTCCAAGTACCTCAAATATGTGCAAAATTAAATTTATTATCCACCCCTCCACCCGCACTTTAACTTGTTTTCTGTTTTGGCTTTTGGCGTTATCATAAGACAATCAGATCCAGATGGACACTACTGAAATTCATGATTCCCAACCTCATTTGGAGCCTATCAGTCCTTTCTCTGGATAGGATTTCCTCTCTGGTCATCTAGGCGAAAGCCTAAATATCACTTTTGATTCTTCCCTCTGCTCCACTCACATGTCTAATCCATCTCCAAGTCATTTTGATTTTTGTCTCCTACATGTTTCTGGCCCCCCTCCCCTCCCTTCCAGGTGTGTTACTACTCATTGAGGCCCTCATCATTCCCTGTCTGGAATTCTCGTTATAACAGCTTCCTGATTACGCTTCCTTTTACTCATATCACCACCTCAACCAGACCTCCGTGTATGCACAGAGTGAGCTCCTAAAAGTGCAAAACTGCTCACCAACCCTTCAGCGATCCCCCTATGTCTGCAGGATAAAGTCACAACCTCCTAGACATGATCAGATATTTCTAGCCTTGTTTCTTCCCACTCTGTGCTCTGTATTGGCTGTTCCAGCATCACCAAACTGCTTATTATTCTTTTCTTGCCTCTGTGCTCTAGCTCATGTTGTCACCTCTTACTTGGAATGTCCACCACACCTCCGGTGTGTACAGCATTCTTCAAATTCTACCCCGGATGTCATATTTCTTAGGGAGCTTGCCTTGAAGTGCTTCCTTCACTAAGCAGTCAGAGCAGCATCTGCGTTTCTCTTACAGCACTTATTTCATTCTGCCTCATCATATTGATCCATCGATCAGTAGGTACTTTGAGGCTTGGGGAAGCTAAGTAACATCTGAAAATAAATTCCTGTGACTGAGTATCTGCCCAGTGCGCTAGTAAATATTTGAATTCACATTCTAAATGATCCGGAACTTTTCCCCCACTAGTTATCTTTTGTCCTTACTTCCTCACTTTTATTCATTTCGTTCATTTTTTCCCAGAATTTGCTTCTCTTCTCCCCGCATCATTACTTGAGGAAATCCTACTCCTCTTTGAAGATTTGTTTAAAATGCCTCTTCTTCCTTTAAGGCTTTCCTCCCCATCCCATCCCACCCCACCACCTATGTGCTTTTCTATACCGAAGGCTTTTGTATCTTCATTGAGCCCGCAGCACGCTTGATCCAGTGTCAGGTATGTGTGTGTGCTTGTCTCTCTCCACGTTTCTATCAGCGACATTCATTGAGCACCTACTGTATTCCAGGCAGTGCATCAGGGATGCCTTGGGGATAGTGCTTCTGCCCTCAGGGAGCTCAGGGGACCATCAACGGTACATTACAGACTAGTGAAATGGAATGAGTTCCACTCATCATCTTAAATGATGCCTTTTAATTATTTATTTTCTGCAGAAACCTGCTTGAGTGTATCCCTGACTGGGCCTGTGAAGCAAAGAAGATAGAAATATTAGATGTGAGCTATAATCTCCTGACAGAGATTCCTATGAGGTATGCATGTGTTAACGTATATATTATGTGTGTATTTAATTAATTTTCCTATATTTGGGTTGCCTTTCAAGGGTACTTAGATTCATTTGTTCAGTAAATATTGAGTATCTGCTAAGTGCAGGGCAGCGTGAGTGCCGTAAGGAATACAGTAACGCCTAAGGCATAGTCTTGGCCTGCAAGGAACTTAGTAAACAGATAGTTGGGGTGACTTGTGCAGAGATAACTGATAAAATGTAACAAGAGTTGCTGGCATAGGTCGGTGACATGATAGTGATAATAGAACATTTGTATTGGATGATTTATTATGAACTGGGCAATGTTGTAAGACCTTCACTTTCATTATCTTATTTAATCCTGTATCAACCTTATTTTATAAGTGCTGTTATCCTCCTCTTACAAATAACGAAACTAAGGCTTAGAGTGGGTAGGTAATTTGTCCAACATTGCACTTAACTAGGAAGTAATAGGAGCTGGCATTTGAATGGAGTAGTCATTCTTACTCCAAAGCCTCACCCTTGGTCACTACACTATATAAATAAAATGTTTTAGAAATTCAGAACTTTGGATAATTAGAGAATGCTTCATGGAGAATGCCTGTTTGAATTGACCTTTATAAGATGGTAGGATTTCTGTATGTGGAGGGGAAAGATATAGGTGTTGGGAGGTGGGGGGGGGTATATTAAAAAGTACCAAAATGTGAAATGTGAGGTTATTACTTAGTGGAGTCTTTAAAAGTAAATTAGAGGGTTTGTAGCATAGTAGGTATGAACACAGCTTTGGAGTCAGACTTTAATCCAAATCCTGACTATACCATTTACTACATTTGATGTGAGATCTCTGGCAAATCAAAGTCACTTAACCCTTCTGGACCTAATAGTTAAATGTCCTGGCACATTTTAAGAATTGAATAAGGAGTAGTGTTTGTTATAATAAATTTTGTTATTAGCTTATTATAATCAATTATATTAATAATAATAAATTCACTGAATTTTTGGTGCTATCTGTCTAGACCTAAAATCTAAATTGATTTATTACACAAATTGCTTTTTTTGTTTAGATGTGTTCTGGGCTGTGTGCTTTCATTAATTCACCTTTTCCCAGAATGACCTGAATGACTTCCTGGTGGGTGGTGGGTAAACATATGGTTGTGGCTGCTTTCTTGGCTCAGGCACCTGTCAGTGATTATACTGTCTAGAAGAACACAATTCTATTAGTTTACTGATTTTAGTTAAATAGCCAAGGGAAGACTCAGGAAGAGAGATTTAAGTCCGTTTTTTGTTGTCGTTTCTTTGTGCTCTATCCCCCTAGAATCCTTAGTAGCTTGAGTCTTAGAAAACTAATGGTGGGACACAATCACGTGCAGAACCTTCCAGCACTGGTGGAGCACATCCCTCTCGAGGTGTTGGATATTCAGCATAACTTGCTCACCAGGCTGCCAGATACCCTCTTCTCTAAGGCCTTAAAGTAAGTACTGTAGATTTTATTTGGAAGAGCAGAATCATTGGCTAAGCAAATTGCCTGGACTTGTCATTGGAGTAACATTTGGAACCATCTTTACAGAGTGTTTATCTCATAATCCAGCTATGTGAAGACTTACTTGCAATTTATATGGAATAAAATATGACACTGTCTTTTTTTTATATAAATTTATTTATTTAGTTGTGGCTGTGTTGGGTCTTCGTTGCTACATGCAGTCTTTCTCTAGTTGTGGCGAGCGGGGGCTACTCTTCGTTGCAGTGCACGGGCTTCTCACTGCAGTGGCTTCTCTTGTTGTGGAGCACAGGCTGTAGGCGCGCAGGCTTCAGTAGTTGTGGCACACGGGCTCGGTAGTTGTGACTCACAGGCTCTAGAGCACAGGCTCAGTAGTTATGGCACACGGGTTTAGTTGCTCCATGGCATGTGGGATCTTCCCGGACCAGGGCTCGAACCCGTGTCCCCTGCATTGGCAGGCGGATTCTCAACCACTGCGCCACCAGGGAAGCCCCATGACACTGCCTTATGAGGCAGGAATCTTCAACTCAAAAGGTGAAATAACCATCAAGTACTTAGGAAGTTACAGTGTTGTAAACAGATTTAAAGAGCTTAGGAAGGTTCAGGCTTTCATCTCAGAAAGCCTCTTTGATCTTCAAATAGAGATTTCAGCATTCTGTTACAGCTTCTTTGGGTACTTTTCAGCTTTTGTATTAGGAGAAACGGGCATACCACTGAAGTTAATTTAGTTTTTGCTTCTAGCTTTGCTAAGCTATCACTAAGTTATATTCTTTATTTGCAGGGCTTTTTTACTCTACTTTGAAAACTGTGCATTTAAAGTTATGTTGTTCCAAAAGTATTATTTATTTTCTCATTGTAAATTAACAAATAGTATGTCTTCCTATTTTAATACCTGTAATCAGGTTTATTTAACACGTATGTCACCATTAAATGAAAATGGGTTTTTAATTATAGTTTTCTGTAATATGGAGAAGGCAGTATTTTTCTTCAATTCTGACGTGGAGAAAGCAGAGAGAAACAGTGGTAATTTAACTAGGCGGCAGGAGGCACACAAAAAGCATTTAGCCCTCAAGTGTCTGGCTTGTTCTCTGTCAGTTAATACATCTCTTAATGTGTAATATGCTTGGTTAGAGTTTCCTAAAAATAAAATCTTTGGAAATTCTAAAAAAACATTTGAGGGAAATTTTCTTTTTGGAAAGTTTTAGTGCAGTAACATTTGTTAATTAATAAGTATTTGTTAGTAATGCATTACAGTTCATTTCATTCTGATGACAGTCTGAATAAAATTAGTTTCAGCTCTAGAATCTTTAGTAAGGAAGTTACCTAGCAGTTGTAGCAAATCAATAATATTTAATACTAACTCTGCACGGAGCACTTTCGGGATATATGAAGACACAAACAGACACACAGTTCCCTCAACAACTTAAAAGCTAATTTGCAATGTGGATCATACAGTTTGAAGAAGACTTAAGAACACAGAAGTTTAATAATATTAGCTGCCTTTTGCTGAGCATGTTCTGTATGTACCAAACACCATGCTAGGCAGATTTTTTAAATCATACCATGTTTTACTTCTTAGATTGGTGAAGATTAAAATGAATTATGATACTCAGTGTTGACAAAGGTGCGAGCAAATGCAATCGTATATCCTTCTAGTGGTATAGCCTTTCTGAAGTATACTTTGATATAGCCTTTCTGGGGCTCATTTTGGCAGTATATGTATAAAAATCTTAAAGATATATGTAGCCTTTGACCCCACATATTCTGCTTCTGGGAATATGGCCTAAAGAAATAATTGGGTGAGGACTCGAAGGTGCTCACTATAATGTCTATGATGGCAAACAATTGGAAACAGCCGATATGCCCATTATTAGGGGATTATAGGGGGATTGGCTAAATAAATACGATCCTATTAAAATCAGACAAACATTTTTCTAAAGGGTGTCCTCACAGTTCATATATTTGTGCACATGATACTCAACAGCATCGTTTCGGTGGTCATGCAGACAGTAAAACATGAAGCTGGGTTAGAATTAGACTACCACAGAATCCCGGGAACACAACTAAGCCTGCATTCTTCCCTCTCTGCTTGGCTTACATGAGTTGAGTAGAAGGAATTTTGTTTGGGTAGGCTCAATCAGAGAAAACTACCTGGAGGAAATTACTTTTGTCATGAGTTTGGGAGCACGGAAAGGCAGTGTTACATACTGAGATGGCATGATGGTTTCCACACAAGAAGGCAACCAGTAGCCATAAAGGAAATGATTTGCATGTGTTCTGTCAGTCTCAGATACTTGAATGCATCTGCAAATAGTCTGGAGTCTCTGCCCTATGCTTGCACTGGGGAGGAGAGTCTGAGTGCACTGCAGCTGCTCTACCTGACCAACAACCTCCTGACAGATCAGTGTGTGCCCGTCCTGGTGGGGCACCCGCACCTGCGAATCTTGCATCTTGCAAACAACCAGCTACAGACTTTTCCCGCAAGGTAAGCAAACGCGAACTTTGATCGTATCAGATACATAACATGATTCTGCATTTGTCAGACTACATCACAGCTATTTTACTGGGTACTCTTGCTTTATGTTGACCGACTTACTGGTGCTGTGATTCTACTACTTGAATGGGAAAATCTGTACCCTGTTGTTAAGTATCAGTAACCACAGACATTGTGGTTAAAATGTGTTGAATTCTTAGTTCTATTTACTTAATAGTGGACTAAGAATTTTCAACCTAGAAAGTACAGGCTTATGAAATAAATTAAATTCTGAAGATAATTCTTTCTTTTCTCCTTTCAGCACTGATATATAAAATACTGTTGAGTCCATTAATTTGTTCATTTTTATATATGTTGAATGCCTACTGTATGTCAAGTACTGTGTAAGTACTAGGGAAACAGTGGTGATTAAGTTACAGTCTCTGTCCTCAAGGAACTTGCAGTCAAATTAGGGAAATAGACAAGTATATAGGCAGTTGCAGTGCAGTGTAATAAATGCAGGATGTTAAAGATATGCACGGGTAGCTGCACTGAAGAGATGAATAGTATTTAGCCAGGCTACATTTATAAGACATAAGAGGGATATTTAGTGTTGTCAAAGTTTTTTTTTTTTACATCTTTATTGGAGTATAATTGCTTTACAATGGTGTGTTAGTTTCTGCTTTATAACAAAGTGAATTAGCTATACATATACATATATCCCTTGTCAAAGTTTTAAACAGTGTCAGTGGAGAAATAAGTATTCCAAAATACATTTGATTAAAAAAAATTTTTTTTAGAAAATTTGACACCAGAGGCACTTCCCTGGTGGTCCAGTGGCCAAGACTCCATGCTCCCAATGCAGGACGCCTGGGTTCGATCCCTGGTCAGGGAACTAGATCCCACATGGCACAATTAAGAGTTCGCATGCCACAACTAAAAGATCCCACATGCCACAACTGCAGATCCCACTCGTGGCAACGAAGATTTTGCATGCCGCAACTAAGACCCAGCACAGCCAAATAAATAAATTTTTTTAAAAAAAAATATTAGGGGTTTCCCTGGTGGCGCAGTGGTTGAGAGTCCACCTGCCGATGCAGGGGATGCGGGTTCATGCCCTGGTCTGGGAGGATCCCATGTGCTGCAGAGCAGCTGGGCCCGTGAGCCATGGCCGCTGAGCCTGCACATCCGGAGGCTGTGCTCCGCAACGGGAGAGGCCACAGCAGTGAGAGGCCCGCGTACCGCAAAATAACAAACAAACAAACAAATTATTAAAAAAAAGAAAATTTGACACCAGAAAAATCCATTTATACCATAAAGGTAGTCATTAAAAATCATGTTTTCAAAAACTAAGAACATAGGGAAATGACATTTGATATAATTTGAATGAAATTTTATATATATATTTCATATAAAATTATATCATGTTTGATACAATTTGAATGAAAAGAAAACTGTATTTTTATTCTAATTTTGTTTCACAAATTTTCTTAGAAATGTGTTAAAGTTGAAAAACGTAGAAATTGTAATTTTTGTGATTATAAAATGAGATATTTGGAGATATTGATTGCTTCCTTGAATGAATTTGAAGAATGGCTTTTATTAATTAATTTTTTTTCTCTTTTTTCCGGCTGCATTGGGTCTTCATTGCTGCGTGGGGGCTTTCTCTAGTTGTGGTGAGCGGGGGCTACTCTTTGTTGCAGTGTATGGGCTTCTCATTGTGGTGGCTTCTCTCTCTCTTTTTTTTTTTTTTTTTTCCCAGTACGCGGGCCTCTCACTGTTGTGGCCTCTCCCGTTGTGGAGCAGAGGCTCTGGACGCGCAGGCTCAGTGGCCATGGCTCACGCACCTAGCCGCTCCGCGGCATGTGGGATCTTCCTGGACCGGGGCACGAACCCATGTCCCCTGCATCGGCAGGTGGACTCTCAACCACTGCGCCACCAGGGAAGCCCTGTGGTGGCTTCTCTTTGTTGTGGAGCATGGGCTCTAGGCGTGCGGGCTTCAGTAGTTGTTTCTCACGGGCTCTAGAGCACAGGCTCTGTAGTTGTGGCACATGAGCTTAGTTGCTCTGGGGCATGTGGGATCTTCTTGGACGAGGGCTTGAACCTGTGTCCCCTGCATTGGCAGGTGGATTCTTAACCATTGGGCCACCAGGGAAGTCCCTGAACAATGGCTTTTAAAGTGAATACAGAATCTTAATTTCAGGATGTGATAGATCTCTTGAAATCCTATCAGATTAATTCAGTTTTTCTCAAATATGTTCATATAAAGTGCAAATGACGCACCACTGACATTACATTAGTTTATGAAGCTGTTGGGAGATACCAGACGTAATACTCTGAAACTAATGAATTCCACCTAATTTGACGACACTCTTACTGTTGGAGTGGTCAAAAGCAGGCTGATAGAAAACTTAAAACACACCTAAGAATATGAAACTAAGAAGTTAGAAGTAAGGACAAGGATCAACAGGAGATTACACAAAATTAGAATAATCTGAATACAGATGATAAAACTAAATGGGTGACTTCCCTGGTGGCGCAGTGGTTAAGAATCCGCCTGCCAGTGCAGGTGACACTGGTTCGAGCCCTGGTCCAGGAAGATCCCACATGCCGCAGAGCAACTGAGCCCATGCGCCACAACTACTGAGCCCATGAGCCACAACTACTGAAGTCTGCGCACCTAGAGCCCATGCTCCGCAGCAAGAGAAGCCACCACAATGAGAAGCCTGCGCACCACAACGAAGAGTAGCCCCCGCTCGCCACGACTAGAGAAAGCCCGCGCGCAGCAACGAAAGACCCAACAGAGCCTAAATGAATGAATAAATGAATGAATGAATGGAATTTAGAGCATTATTTTAAAGAAAATGTATGTTCCATACTGAATAATAAATCTCCTGTCAAGTTATCTCCTGAACAGTGTTATAATTGCACAGGCACAATCCCAAGTCTTTTGTTTCCTTTGGACTATTTTCAGAATCTAGCACAGTTCTGGGTGCTTAGTAAGACACTGAATGAGATACAGATGCTGCGTTTCTATCTATAAGTCAGAAGGATCCAAGTACGGAATTGTGTAAGAGAAAGCGTGAAATTTGGACGTGGGAATATTTTAAAAATATATTATTAAGTAAAAAAAAAAAGCAAGTTATTAAACAATACATATGATAAGCATCATGTTTTAATTCGAAACATAGAGTTTCATGCATTAAAAAGGCCAAGACTACTCTCCACCAAATTGTCGTCGGAGATTAAATCTGGTTGTGGGATTAAAAGGTTTTTTTTTTATGTTCATCTTTATTTTTCAGTTTTTTTCAGTGAGTATTACTATTGTAATAAGAAAGAAAACAATTTTACTGAGCTTAACTATTACAAAGTATTTATCAATTTTCTAGCAATGAAAATTATCAATATTTATGATATGTGAAAAGGGCAGGATATAAATTTCATGTAAAATCTACATATGAAAAATTTAGCAGGAAATTCAGCAAAATGAAAATAGTAATTTTTTCAAATTGGTATTATCATTGATTTATTTTCTTTATTTGCTAAGCTTTCTATGTTACAACAGTTTATTATTTTTACAGTGTTTAAAATTGGTAGATAAAGAGAAATCAGAGCAATTTGTAATAATCTGATAAAGGTGTTAGGCCATCTTAAGATGTTTTGCTTACTGTGTGGAAAACTTTGCTTACTGGAGGGACAGTGTGAATCGCCTGCATCACAGTCCCTAGCACAGCGCTGTGTGCATTCTAGGCACTTGATAAATGTTTACTGAAGGTGGATTATGTTATGAATAACTGTAGAAATTTATTATTTCTTTTAAATTTATTTTATTTATTTAGTTTTGGCCGTGTTGGGTCTTTGTTGCTGCACAAGGGTTTTCCCTAGCTGCGGCGAGCGGGTGGCTACTCTTCATTTCGCTGTGCATGCTTCTCATTGCGGTGGCTTCTCTTGTTGCGGAGCACGGGTTCTAGGCATGTGGGCTTCAGTGGTTGTGGTACGCAGGCTCAGTAGTTGTGGTGCACAGGCTTAGTTGCTCTGCGGCATGTGGGATCTTCCCGGATGCGGGCTTGAACCCGTGTCCCCTACACTAGCAGGAGGACTCTGTACCACTGTGCCACCAGGGAAGTCCCTAGAAATTTAAAACTAAAAGGAGGGAATTCTCTGGTGGTCCAGTGCTAAAGAATCCGCCTTCCAATGCAGGGGACGCGGGTTCAATCCCTGGTCGGGGAACTAGGATCCCACATGCCTCGGGGCAACTAAGCCCTCGCACTTCAGTTAGAGAGCCCGCGTGCCACAAACTACAGAGCCCACGCTCTCTGGAGCCTGCGCAGCACAACTAGAGAGACGACCACGCGCCACAACAAAGAGCCTGTGCATGACATCAAAGAGCCTGCGCAACACAACAAAGATCCCACGTGCCGCAACTAAGACCCAAAGCAGCCAAGAATTAAATAAATTAATTAAATTTAAAAAATAAATTAAAAATAAATAAAACTCAAAACAATCTTAGTGATGATTTAGTACAACTTCTTTACGTTATAGCCAAGGCTGTTGATGTCCGCTGACACTAATCTACCCAGTATTTTGGAACTAGTTAGTGGCAAAGCAAGTACTGTAACTGGTCGACCAACCCTAGGCTGATGCCAATTCAGCCGCTTCCTAGAAGTCAGATAATAGGAGGATGTTCATGCCCTAAAGATCCAGCAGCTGCAGTAGAAGCGCAAGGAGGGTTCAGCCCTTGAAATGCACTGAGAGGGAGGGAGATGCGCCTGAGGCTCGGCGAGAGTGTTTGTCCACCCTCGTGGCTGTTTCATTCTGGCTGGTCATTGGGCAGCAGGTCGGTCTCCTCTGTACTCTGGCAGCTGTGGAACTTGTTTGGCAGCTGCTCATTCGGGTGCAGTATGGTATTTTGGTGTTTCCTTTACAGCAAACTAAATAAATTGGAGCAATTGGAGGAACTGAACCTAAGTGGCAACAAGCTTAAAACCATCCCCACGACCATCGCAAACTGCAAAAGGCTGCACACTCTGGTGGCGCACTCCAACCACATTAGCATTTTCCCAGAAATACTGCAGTTGCCTCAGATACAGGTACTTCTGTGTGCTGGAATGGTGTCTGGGGGTGATGGGAGGCGTGTGACTGAGACAGTTCTCTTCTAAGGAAGAGGAAAGTGGCAGTTTGGGATCACAGTATATTTAATTGACTTCTGGGAAGAAATTAAATTCCCTTTGAGGATATAGTAGGACATTGACCCTTAGGGAGTTAAGAATTAACTTAATCTCTGTGTTTTCCTCTCAGTTTGTAGACCTAAGTTGCAACGACTTGACCGAAATCCTGATTCCAGAGTCTCTGCCTGCTACTTTACAAGACCTGGACCTAACTGGAAATATAAATCTGGTTCTGGAACACAAGACGCTAGACACATTTAGGTAGGAAGACTTATGAAGTTGAATCCACATGTGCTGTAACTCCCACCAGCCTTGTGTGGTTCTTCTTAAGGACTGTGGAGACCTCAGTTCATTAAAGGAGTAGAATGAATTAGATCATAAAGCCCCTCAGTTCTCTTCTTTGAGTCAGTTTTCGATGGGTGTTCTGTCCAGTAGTCAGCCCATAGATATTCGAACTCAACATCGTGGGTACTGCTCAGCCGTACCCCAGTATCTTTACAGGGCAGGTGTGGGGCTGCACCCCACAGGCCTGCAAGCCCTGTACTTGCCCAACCTCGAGACCAAAGAAAGAGCCCAGAGTCAGCAACAGAGACATCATGTTTTAACGGGTAGGAGGATCTTACATGTCTGAAGCAAGGTCCCGGAGCAACACCCCACCGTGTGCAGCATCTGGTGGGCAGGACATGGTAGTGTCTTTACTACTGGGGGAGAGGGAGGTTACCAGTTATAGAGGGAGGTTGGCTCATCAGTTACCTGGGAAAGGAGCAGAGGCACACCCCCTTGCCAGCCCTTTGATAAACTCTCATAGTAGAGAGAGTTCTGCTCTAAAGATGAGAACAGTCACTAGCTGGGGCCGAGTGACGTGGGGGTGGGGAGGTAGGTATGCAGGCATTTACCGATCAGGCTCTGTGATTCAGAGGGAAGGTCAGTCAGGCGAGTAGGGTGTGGGTGAGGCAGGCACTGGTTGGGCAGGGTCATACAGAGAGCAAGAGAACAGCCATCCTGAGTGGGTGTGATTATACAGCAGGCATAGGTAATTTAGGTGGCACAGATCGCATTACATTACATCTAAGACAATGCAAGCTTATTCATTGTACCAAGACTTCACTGTATCAAAATACTTAAAATAAGTAGACAGTTGAAACTTAGAAATCTTTGTTGTGCTTAGTTTTTCATTGAAATGAATGGCATCGATTATAACAAAATTGGCCCCTATTTCTTCCTCCTACCCTTTTCCTTTCTCTCTCTTCTTCTTTTTTTTTTTTTTTGCGATACACGGGCCTCTCACTGCTGTGGCCTCTCCCGTTGCGGAGCACAGGCTCCAGACACGCAGGCTCAGCGGCCATCGCTCACGGGCCCAGCCGCTCCGCGGCATATGGGATCTTCCCGGACCAGGGCACGAACCCGTGTCCCCTGTATCGGCAGGCGGACTCTCAACTACTGTGCCACCAGGGAAGCCCTCTCTCTCTTCTTGGCTAGTGGGTCAGCATACTACTTTCTTTGGTCTCTCTGGAAATTAGTCTTGGTCTGTCAACAGATTATTTTATAAAAACGTAAATTATTGTTGGGATAGCTTCTGTAAAGTACAGAAGCATATACGGTTTAAACTTCCCTTCCTCCACTTCCCACAGCCATATCACCACCCTGAAAATTGATCAGAAACCTTTGCCAACCACTGATTCTACAGTTACATCAACCTTCTGGAGCCATGGACTGGCTGAGATGGCAGGGCAGAGAAACAAGTGAGTATCATGGCCATGGAGACTGAGAAAGTTCCCCTGACATCTGGGAAAGGATCTGGTGCTGAAAGCTAGGCCATGTTGTTCTCCTGTTGGACATAAACAAATCACAGAATGCCAACATCAGATAAGATTCCTCTGAGACCATGATCCAGTAAGACAAAACAAAATGAATGTGCAGTCCACAAAACACCCACACCCCATCTCATGACTAAGATGGGTGACTGCTGCTTTCTTTATCAATCACAGCTTTGTCCCCATGCTAATCTTCTTTCCCTGTAGATAAGATTTATTGAGGTACGCAACCATAGAATAGCCCTGCTTTCTGACAGCACCCAATCTAGTATGATCCCCCACTTTGTTAGATCGTCCCCAAAATGACCCAGACAGACACAAATCCTGTACTAGAGTTTTTCCAATACCCTCTTATATACCCCAGAGTCCCATGGTGTGCTTTCTCTTGTTGCAAGGCATAATAAACTCAACTTCTGCAACCACAGGTATGTTGTGCACCTGGGGGAGTGTTTGGCTGAAGGGTGTTGATACTAGTCCTTAATCACTACGAAGAGAAAACATCTAATTTTCCCAGCCTTCCACAGCATTGCAGAGCTAATATGTACTGCTCCTGAATGTGGCTGAATTCCCCCTTTTCTTATGGCATCAACTCTTTAAGATGCTGCTTACTTATCTTCTGTAACACTTTTTTCATGTGTAGATTAGGATTTACTACTATTCTTCTCCACCCTCAATCAATACTTACTTTTTTAAAGAAGCCTCCCTGGAGAAGAATGCTTTACCACTAACTTTCTTCGTTGTTTGTCTTTCTCCTGTTTCTGTGATAGGCTATGTATATCTGCTCTAGCTGTGGATAACTTTGCAGAGGGCGTGGGAGCTGTGTATGGCATGTTTGATGGGGACCGAAATGAGGAGCTCCCTCGCCTACTCCAGTGTACCATGGCAGATGTGCTTTTGGAAGAGGTACAGCAGTCAACAAATGACACAGTTTTCATGGCTCACACCTTCTTGGTATCTCACAGGTAAGCAGGTGGGTTGAATAATTCCTAACTCGGCCCTGCTTTTGGAAAATAAATCTCACTAAGCCAGAAGGTCAGGGTCTCAGTTATAAGTACAGGGGCAAGGTGAGATCTTGCTCTTTGTTCTGTGACCATTCTCTCCATCAGCATGGAATGTGGGGACTTTGGCTCTTTAAAGAGCCTGTGGAGGCATCTGTTTTCTCTGTTGAAACCGAAGGCTGCTGAGAAGCTGGAAAGCCCAGAAATCATGCGCAAAAGGTTGTGTGTGTGTATGCGCATTTCGGGGAAGGAAGGTGGTAATCCTTTATAAGAGACCTACAAAAGGTTAAGCACTCATCAGATCCTTGTGTTTAAAATACTTATTATTGGGGATTTACCAAGTAATCTCCTCACTGAAATCTAAGCCACTTAAGGGCAAAAACCCTATAAACCAAACTGTTGAAAATCTCTTAGTGGCTAATAGAGCATCTTGCACATCAGGTGGGCTGTATAAAGGGTACATACAACTGAAAGGGTGTACCTTCGTATAATCAAGGTTGAAACGGAACAACCTGGAGCCCGAGGTGGTTTTATCTGTCATTATAACACAAAGATGTTGGGAAAGGATTCTATTTTTCAGTAATAGAATTGAGCCTAGGGACTTGGCAAACTAAAGGGTGTGGGAAAGGAAACTCAGTTTATGAAGCACTTCCCAAGAGCTGGGCACTGTACCAAGCATTTTTCATACTGTATCTTTAATTTTCAAAACAAGCCATGGAGGTGGGTATTTTAATCAGAAAAATTTCTCGGAGCATCAACTTGCTGAGGATCTATAGCCCGTAAATGGCAGAGCTGGAATTTGAAACCAGATCTTTCTGATAGCATCTGCTCTGTACTTAGCATTGTGTACCAAGCGCTGAGGGGGATGGATGCCATGTGTATGGGAGAAATACAAGGAAAATTATGGGCCTTCCTTCAGGGAACTTACAGCCTAAGTAAGTGGTTCACAAAGTGTTGTTCTAGGACTAGCAGCCTCAGCATCACCAGAAACTTATTGGAATGTAGATTATTGGGCCAGCCCCTTACCCACTGAATCAGAAACTCTGGGGGTGGGCCCAGTGTTGTCTTTAACAAGCCCTTCAGGTGTTTCTGATTTGCTACCGTTGGAAGCCACCGAATTAGGTCATTGTAGTCTATGATCAGACAAGCAGAAGCAACAGAGAAAGCCACACCTTGTCTCCTCTACCCGGACCCTTTTGGTAAAATTTCTTAGCTAAGAGTAGAAGGCAAGGCTGTCTTCACCATCATCACCCACATCAAGAGGCTGCCCTCAGACGGAGGAGGGTGAAGCGGCTTCAGTCACACAGCAAAAAACGAGGGAGTCATGGACAGGAAGGACCGCTGCTTTCTTCTAAAACTAGCTGCCATGTTTTCATTTTATTTTCTTTCTCAACAGGAAATTAGGAATGGCTGGCCAGAAGCTGGGCTCTTCTGCTCTCCTTTGTTATATCCGCCCTGACACTGCCGATCCAACAAGTAGCTTTAGCTTGACCGTGGCCAACGTTGGCACGTGCCAAGCAGTCCTGTGCCGAAGTGGGAAGCCACTGCCCCTGTCTAAAGTCTTCAGCCTGGAACAGGACCCAGAGGAGGCTCAGAGAGTGAAGGACCAAAAAGCCATCATAACAGAGGTGAATCTTGCTCTCCACCGGTCACCTCCGCTCCCCAAATCTAATGAATGCTGTTCTGCATAGAACAGTGAATGTCCATTTTCTTCCTATCAAGCCCTGTAAATTGTATCCAATCCTGAAAATAGTAATAAAAGAAAATCTAATGAGCAGCTAATGACTAGCAGAAAGAAAAAGCAAATTAATTAGAAATGAAAAATCCTAATTTGTGGTCCTTGAGACATATATAGCATGTAAAATAAATGTAAATGTCCTCCTTGGTTAATTTTCATCTGGTTTGTTATTCCAAACAGAAGAAAAAAAGTTTTATAGTTTGACATCCCTGTTCTGAAATGAAAAGTTTCACAGTATTTTTCCTTTTTATATTGTATATGGCTTAGTATACTCTGGTATTGTTTTTTTTAATAAAGAAGCATCAGTATCTCTATAACTTTTCTCCCTTTTCAGAAGTTAGCATAACGTTTTTTGCTTTCAAAAAGACTTTAGCAATTACATGTGGACATTGTTTACTGCAAAGCAGAATTTTGTTCAGATCTTTTGCCCATTTTTAATTGGATTGTTTGTTTCTTTATTGTTGAGTTCTTTGTGTATTTTGGATACAAGTCCTTATCCGAAATGTTTTGCAAATATTTTCTCCCGGTCTGTGGCTTGTCTTTCATTCTTTTAACTGTCTTTTGCAGAGCAGAAGTTTCTAGTTTAATGAAGTCCCGCTTACCAATTTTCTTCTTTCATGGGTCATGCTTTTGGTGTTGTATCTAAAAACTCATTGCCAAACCCAAAGTCACTTAGATTTTCTTCTGTGTTATCTTCTAGAAGTTTACATTTAGGTCTGTGTTTTATTTTGGATTAATGTTTGTGAAAGGTGTAAGCTGCTCCATGTCTAGGTATTTTTCTTTTTTGGCATGTGAATGTCCAGTTGACCCAGCACCATGTTTGGCATGTGAATGTCCAGTTGACCCAGCACCGTGTTTGGCATGTGAATGTCCAGTTGACCCAGCACCGTGTTTTGAAATAGACTGTCCTTTCTTCACTGAATTCCCTTGGCTCCTTTGTCAAAGATCAGTCGACTATATGTGTGGGTCCACTTCTAGGCTGTCTGTTCTGTCAGAATTCTGTAATAAGGACTATAAAAGATTCCATCCAAGGAAGCACAAAACCAAAAAAAGTATCATTATAATGTGGTTGATGCTGTGGAGATTCGGGAAATTTGGTCTTAGGAGAGTCTTTCAGTCAAAACAAATGAAAGATAAAAGATAACTTTTTGCTTGATTAGTCTATTACAGAATTTAGATAATGTTCAGATTTTTCTTAGGGAGTCCTGGACAAGTAGGAAACATTTTTATAACTACAGACATTTATTGTTTTCTTGTTATTTGCTAAGCATTGTACTTTCACTGTTTTGTTTAAGCTTCACAATAACCCCCATGAAAGAAGTGCTTTTATTTTCATTGTACAGGTAAGGAAAATAAGATTATAAATTTCGAGAGTTTGTGACAAATTCTGATAAACGAGGCAGGATTTTCACCCAAAGAATGACTGCAGCTATGAAATTAGTATATTGAGGGCTTTAGCAGTTTTGTTTGGTTTTATCTTGAGAAGAAATCAATATGAAGCATCTGGCAGATAAACATTCCCAGCCTGCAACCAGGGTTATTCCTTTTCCTCTGAGTTTAGAATTACATCGTTCTTGGTACAACCATTACAGAGTAGGTAAATCATGCCACAGATTTCAGACTTTAGGCATTATTCGGTGCTTTAGCTATAAAAATTCTCTTAGCCATTCAGTATCTTCAGTCCCAACTCTGCCTTTAA
Source organism: Lagenorhynchus albirostris (assembly GCF_949774975.1). NCBI lineage: Eukaryota > Metazoa > Chordata > Mammalia > Artiodactyla > Delphinidae > Lagenorhynchus > Lagenorhynchus albirostris. The sequence continues at coordinate 46,119,516 of NC_083113.1, forward strand.
ATGAGAAGTCATATTTAGTGACCCATCTGAGTTTTGGCCCCTCCAAGAATACTAGTGATGAGGAATTGATAGTTTTGCTTATTGTTTTTCTAACAGATGTTTCTCTATTTAAGAACATGCTGAGGCCTATACTTCATGTTAGAGCAAATATCTTTTGAGACGGAGGTGCCTTTTAGCCACTTAATTTTAATTGGTTTTAACTCAGTCCTCTGAACTATTTGCAGAATAATACCCATTTGATATTTTGTCCTTTTAGAATTCTATACATTTATTTTTCGTAAGTCCACTTAAAATTACACAGATCCTAGGAAAAACCACATAACATGTCAATTCTGTTTTATTGTAGAGCCCTAAGCATTGTGATCTAGAGAGATATAAAATTCGGTGTCATTGTTGCTTGTTTCTCAGAGTTTGCATTCTGCTTGTCTCTAGGACAACAAAGTGAATGGGGTAACCTGCTGTACCCGGCTGCTGGGCTGTACATACCTCTACCCTTGGATCCTCCCCAAGCCCCACATATCTTCCACTCCACTTACCATTCAGGATGAGTTGCTGATTCTGGGAAACAAAGCATTGTGGGAACACTTGTCATACACAGAAGCAGTCAACGCAGTATGCCATGTACAAGACCCATTAGCGGCTGCCAAGAAGCTGTGCACGTTAGCGCAGAGCTATGGTTGTCAGGACAATGTGGGTGCGATGGTGGTTTATTTGAACGTTGGCGAGGAAGGCTGCACTTGTGAAATGAATGGGCTCACCCTCCCAGGTCCTGTGGGATTTGCTTCAACCGCCGCCATCAAGGACCCGCCCAAGCCAACCACTCCTTCCTCCAGTAGTGGTATTGCCTCTGAGTTCAGCAGCGAGATGTCCACTTCAGAGGTGAGCAGTGAGGTGGGATCCACTGCCTCTGACGAGCATAACACTGTTGGCCTGGATGCTGCCTTGCTTTCAAGGCCAGAGAGGCGCTGCAGCCTCCACCCAACGCCCACATCAGGGGTGTTTCAGCGCCAGCCTTCCTGTGCGACTTTCTCCAGTAACCAGTCCGACAACGGCCTGGACAGTGATGACGACCAGCCCGTTGAAGGGGTCATGACAAATGGCAGCAAGGTGGAAGTAGAAGTAGATATCCACTGCTGTAGGGGCAGGCAGCTTGAGAACTCTCCCACTCTTAGAGAGAATTTTCCTATCCCGTGCCTCGAGGAACGTGCTAGAGGGTTAGTTTTTGGGATCCGAAGACAGAACAGTGTGAATAGTGGCATCCTTCTGCCAGTGAGCAAAGACAAGACGGAGTTACAGAAGTCTCCCTCCACTTCCTGTCTCTACGGAAAGAAGCTCTCCAATGGCTCGATTGTGCCCCTAGAAGATAGTCTGAACCTCATCGAAGTGGCCACAGAAGCACCCAGGAAGAAAACTGGCTATTTTGCTGCCCCCGCTCAGCTGGAGCCGGAGGACCAGTTCGTTGTACCTCGTGACCTCGAAGAAGAAGTGAAGGAACAAATGAAACACCACCAGGAAAGCAGGCCTGAGCCTGATTCCAGCGAAGAGGGTCGGACCGAGCTCGCAGAGGAGTTTGACACGGCGCTGTAGTACTCCCCTGGGGGCCATGGCGCTGGGAAGGCTGTGAGGTGTGGGGTAGGGCACCCTACCAGGGGCACTCTGCCTCTGCATTTCTAAACCACAGATGAGAGGGGGGTAGAACTCGGAGCCAGACATGGTGAGAGCTGTCAGGGTGTTGCTCTGGATAAGCTAGTAAACACCATCAGTGTTCAGTTTCACATTTAACCTGCATTGGGATCCCCAGGGCTACTGGGGAGCAGGCAGGCATTGCCCTGTACCAGTCCTACCACCTGCCATTAACCCTTTCTCTCCTAGGATGATTTTGAGAATTTGCCTGCCTGGGCAGGAAAGGGACTATTTCTGTGGAGGAAATAACTGAAGATTGATTCCCTTTACTGATTGCTGCTGTTGGATCTCTGTGACAGAGAAATCACCTTATATCTCAACCTGACGGGATGCAACGTGACTAGTCACATGGCTTTTCCTTCTTCTCTACGAGAATACAGCCTATCAAAATGATGTTTATTGGAAATGTAGAACCAATCAAACAGATCATTTATGTATGTGATGTAGTGAGAGCACTTTTCATTGACTGTGAACTTTTTATTTTTGAATCTGCACTCGAGCCAGTCTTCTTAGAGGCAGCCCAGCGCCTTTGTCCACAGGCAGGATGATCGTCGGGTGTTGGCGCTGGCTGTGAGGGTTCTTGGAGGTTCTAGGAGGGGCCCTGGGAAATTGATTTAACTGTTGGATGTCAGGCTGTGAACGTTCCTGAGACACAGGGGAGTAGGACCTTCTTTTGGGGATGAAGATAGGGAAGGAGTGAGGACTAAGACTACTTCCCCCCAAATCACAAAAAGAATAACTCCTTGACAAATGTGACACCTGCTAGGAGCCTCCCAGCAGGTCACAAGAGAGGCATTTGGGGATTGGCCTCTTTCCATAACATGTGATGGAGGTGGCAGTCAGCCTCCTAGCACGTAGGGCCAAGGCTGCTGCTGCTTACATGCAAGTAACCTTGAGTTATAGATGACTCTGAACAGACTGAGGCCGAACGAGCACAGATGGATGGATGGAGCTTCCGGGTTAGGCAGGTTCCTTCTCTTACTCTAGAGCAGAGAGATGGTTTTCTAAAACATCAGGAGTGAGTTGAGGGTTCACCTCTTAATGTTTAACAGAGTCTTCTTCTGAAAATGCTTATCCATCTCACATGGTTTCACAGTATTGGGCTCAATTTCTGAAAGACTTAATTGAGAAAATCCTAAGCTTACAGAAAACCTGGTTTACTGATTTTTTTTGCACATTCCATGTAACCCTTGCAAAATGCAGTTCCTTCCATAATTCTGTTCTGTTGCCTTTTCTTTTAGAAGATTTACTTAGGAAAATTAATTCCTCTTTATTCCTGCGAAGTTTTGACATTGCTTAATGTTACCCAGTGGGGAATGTGCTTTGAATTTTTAAATACTTTCACAATTAAAAAGAAAATAGAGTGGAACCATTTTTAATTTGTTTCATGAGAAACAAAATGTTAAAGATAAGGTTAATCTATACATATATTTGTCTTTTTTTTTTTTTGGGCGGAGGGAAGTTTTGTTAAAGCAGTGGTAGAAAACCAGATGACCACTCCACAAATGGTTATGTATCCTCATCTTAGAGGCCCCGTACCCATGTGCGTGTATCAGTGGGGTACACTCTTGGGGGGGTTCCATACCAATGGCTGTCTAGTGTTCAACCCATCAAGGATCTGAATTTGAGTCCCCAAATTACCAGGAATACAGCTTTTCTGTGTCAAACTACTGGTTAGCTACTGCAAAATTTTAGAACTCAGGTCTTGATTTGAAGTGGGGAACATAGTGGTTCATGCAAAGTTCAGGTGCTGTAAGAAAGATGGGAACAGTAGTATGTTGCCGCCTTATTTTTTAATAGAAAAATTAGGGGGGGGGAATGAAAATGACGGAAAAAACCCAAGATGACAGTGTTGGAAATTATTTTGGGAATATACCACTTCAATAGTATAGTATAATCCTTTATCTGTGAACCTTTTCTTGTCTTAGCTTCCCACCCTACTAACTGGAACCACCACAAAACCCAGTTATGAAATGACTTTACTAAAAGTAAATGTATTTACTTTTTAGTCAGAAGGACCCTAAAGTTCCAGATGTTCTTTTATGTGGTAGATTTATGTTCAGGAAATGTTAGGTTGTATGAAAACCTTTAATATAGGCTACACCAAAACTGACTACTCTTTTTTGTAACTTCCTTTGATTCATTTCCCTCTATAATTGCTCTTTGTTAAAACAGGGGATGAAAAGGCCATAGCCCATCACCAAAAATACACAGAACTCTTTTGACCTATGAAGTCATTTATAGTTATTGTGTAATCTGATTAGGTTGTCAGGTGGTGAAAGCCAGTAATCTGTCTCCAGGTGAATGTAATCTACTTCCCAGGACTTCACCCAGAGATGTGTTCCCCAGGTGGGCAGAGGCCCGTTGATCTCTAGCCCAGAGATCCCAGCCTCTGCATGATTCTCAGGTCCTTGTGAGTACCTCCCATTTAATAGAGACGTTTAAGAGAATTTCTGAAAGAACATCACTCCTGCTTAATGGGAGCAGTCCAGGAGTCCCATGGAAGAAAGAAAAATACACAAGTCTTGGCAGCCATGGTATTTTTATTTTTATCCAAATGGATTGAAAATACATTTGAAAATTTGAATGCTAGTATGTCATACATCTACCGTGCTGCCATAGAGTCATTGAATTACCACTCCTCATTACAAGAGAGGGCTTTATTATACTACTGTAGAGTGTATGTGTGCAATAAGTTGATGAATTCATTTTCCTGGTGTATAGAAGAGCCAACACAAGCAGCTTGGTGATCATTGGGTGCTATTTTCTAGGAGATGGAGCCAGTGAGGTTTGGCTGATCTACCGAATATCAAATGATGCCCTTCTTTCCATGTAGGCTTTCAGCAAAAGCAGGTACTTGGAAGCCACAGGCTCACCTTCTCTATCTACTCAATAATTACTAATGAAGAGACCTCCATAAGGGAGCACTTGGCTGTTATTGATAAATGTACCAACTATTAAATAGTCTCCAAGCCATTCAGTGATGTCCTCAGCATCACTATAGAACTGTCTTGTGTCACTTTTTACTTCCCCCTGGGTGAGGACTTTCAGACTCCCCCAATGGCAAGTTAATCTTTCTCTCCAGTTAGTGACTTTTGCCCCATAGTTGGGTAAGCACTTCCTGGGTTGAGAAAAGCAGCTACAGTAAATCCTGCTCTGTTTCCCTCATTTGATGATCATTCAATCACACATAAGCTCCTTCGAAATTTCACGCACATCTCTCAGAAGCTGTAGGGTTTTCTCTCACTGTCGCCAGTGGATGTCATCCAGACAGTGAGTTCATATCTTATGGTTTTGTGCAATCATTGTCATATTGTAGTCCTAAGACTCATTATAGTGTATTTTTGATATTTTTGAAATGTGTTAAATTTTTTAATTCAATAATATGAGCCAGAGCATGTTGCAGCAAATCTATTGTTTGTAAAAAAAATAATAATAAATAACAATAATAATAAATAAAATAAAATGGAATCTTTTTCATGGCTTTGTTTTAAAATGGAGTACCTGTTATTTTATAAGTACTTTTTAGCATGAAACTGTAATTTTCTCTAACTTGTATGTGAAATTAGTTTCTTAACCAAAAGCACCTTTAGGATTTTTCTGCTTTTTCTTGTTGTAGGGGAAGATAACAAATGAAACCACATTCCATAACACTCTATGAAGCTATGAGTTAAGGCAAGAATAAATATTTTTGATCACCATTTAAGCTGAAATAGCAATAAAGATTTTTTACATTAAGAAATATTATATTCTAACTTGGTTTATATGTTTAAAGAAATCCCAAAGACAGGAAGCATGGTCCTTATTTCCATGCAGGTTATTAGCTGACTAGAGGGAACTGAATTTGTAAATAACCTACAGCTCCTCTTAAACAAACCACAGAACTACCAGTGATACAGAGGAACTAAGTGGGTAATCTGGCCATCGTGTCTGTCCTAATGGCTTTGGTGTTAGAGTTTAAGACAGTGGTGAGTTTTGGCTCACACGGTATGTCTAATCTAGCTAAGCCTCTAAATTGTTCCCCTCCCCTCTCCCCATTGGTTGTCTCCCATAATCTCTGGACTTCCAAGCAAGATTAGCTACCTCTCACTCCAAATAAAGGCCCAGTTGAAATCATTTTGCAGGTGTCCTCCTCGTTTAGCAGAATGAAATTTTGAAAACTTGGTTCACCAACTGTTCCTTGAGCACCTCCAATGTGCTGGGCTCAATGCCACCATCTACTTTCATACCTCGGTTCCATGACACGCACACCTGCCTACAGGGTGGCAGAAGTGAACTTCTCTGAGTGTGTTCTCTCCTTCGTGTGATATTGTCTCCCTGGTACATCACGCACCACAAGAGCACGTTAGTCACTCAGAACACTTTCCCGTGTGTGATTCACTGGGTCTGAGTTTTTCCTCTGCTACTTAAAAAGATTTGACTTTAGTTAAGGTCACCTCTCCAAGGCAGGTGTTTTTTTCTCGATTGTTAAATGGAGATAATAATCTCTCTCTCAACAGCTGTGAGCTAAAATGAGATGATGTCAACAAATGCTTCCTTAGCTCAGTACTGGACCCGGCACAGTGAGCACTCAATGAAATGTCAACCATTGGGCGAGCCACTTAGCCTTCTTGAACCTTCATTTCATCTGTAAAATGTGAGTAAGAAATCTTGACCTGCCAACCTGCCAAGTGGTAGTAACTAAGGCAAGTTTTGCTAAGGCATTTTGAATGTTGCTACAGTGATTTGAGAGGAGCTGAGCTGGACCAGTGCACCACACAGGGGTCGCAGTGGCCAAAGTCCTCATTTTTCCAAGCCCCGGACCCAGACACGGGCAAAGCTCTACTCAGGGTATGTTTCAGGGAATAAATCCTAGGTGAGAATAGTGTGTGTTGGGAAGTTTTTTGGGGGGGGTTCGGGTGGGAAATGGGTTGTTTGATTTTTGCTGCTGTTAGACTTGTCTTACCACTCAGTGAAAACTCTGCGGGACTCCAGCCACTGCCTCGGGCTAAGGTGGTGAGCAGAAGCGGCTTTCTGTGGCACTGGTGTTTGTATTTTAAGCTAGCAGTGTAGACTTCTAGTTGTTGTTTTCCTCCAAGCTTTACTTTTTGTAAAAGTAGAATCTAGATATTTTCTCATTTCTGTTTGAGGTTTAGTTTTGATCCTTCACCTTGGATAGGTTCTATAAGAACTAGCAATAGGAAGGATTTAAGAGGAGAGAGGAAAGGTAATATATTCCAGAGAAAAGAGTCAGCAAACATGCAGGGGTAAAAATGGCCAACACACATCAGAGGTAAATGACATTGACTGAATTTTTTTAATAGCCACTTTGGCATACATTGAAACGGGCTTATGTTTGCTGATTTCTTACTAACTGTATAGACAGTCTGAGATTTCTGTCAAAATTGCTGTTTTTAGAAGTGTACTAAAAATTTGGTTTGAACTTATTAGTAGTTTAATCTCATTTATAATATGAAAATAAAACAATGTTATAAAAAAAGATGGCAACTAGAAAAACTACCCTTTATAATAAGAACACGTATATTTCTAGTTGCATCTTACATGAACGGAATATCTGAGACTAGTTGTAAAGTATAAGCACAGCTATAAAACTTTAGGTTAAAATTACTGAAAGAACTTTATTTTTGAGATTCAGTGTTAATGGTCTGTTACATTATGGAAACAATTCAGAATTGTGAGAGATTACAATCGACCTTTGAAGGCCTACTCTGTAGGGCGCTGGAAGGGATGCAGAAATAAAGAAGGCTCCAAAATGCCTGTATAGTCTAGTAAAATCAACTGCTTTATCTTTGTACTCAGCTGAATAACACGTTTAAGAAGTTTATGAATTTTATTTCTCACTATTTGGAGGCATCATATTTCAGGAAATTATAAAATATTTCAGGAAAGTGAATTCCAATCAAATGACTTGAAACAAGAAAGCAACTAGCTTGGAAAGGTGGCAAAAACCATTTTATCTGAGCCCTACCCCAGGAATCCCGAGGAGGAACATGCATGCTAAAAGCACCTACCTGTCTTCAGGTTTCAGGGATCCAACCTCTGGGACCCATGCAGTCATGGTATACTGTCGAATGGGCAGGAGAGTTTTCTTCCAGGAGAGAGCCAGAATGTAATTACTCATTTGGAATCTAATCACACAGATGCTTTATAATCAGTCCCCTGGGATCAAATACAGGGGGAAACGGCATGTTTTTCTTAGTGACTTTAGTTTGGTCAGGCAAGCTATTTCCACTGTAACACTGGGCCTGCTACCCCTGATGTGTTGTTCTCATCTTTCAGAATTTCTCTGGCTACTTAGTATTATTACCTTACCATTTGGTAAGAGAGTCAAACCATAAGCGTATATGCAAACTTCCAATGTTGATCTTTGTAGCGAAGGTGGAGGTATTTTTTTCTAGCTCTCAGCCAACAAAGACATTGATAGAAAAATGGGATGATCATCTAGCTTTGCACTGGTGCCAAAGGGAACATTTATAAAATCAAGTACATGAAAACCACATTTATGTAATGTGGTTTTTGAGAGAAATAAGGAAGCTGGGTTGACTTTTAGGTTCCAGTAGTAGATCTCAGAGTATCCCAGACCACAGGTATTCTGGTGCATCATTATAATTGCTGTGCTGTTCTTGGCTGTCCTTGTAGTGCTTCTGTTCTCGGTAGCTCCGCAGGGCCAGCACCACGCTGGCGCCATACATCACCACCAGAAGACAAGCAAAGGTGGCTGCTGCTCCATCAGTGCCTGCCAGCTGGCAGTTCATCCAGGTGAGACCCCTGCGGGCGTAGACCCTCTCTCTTGTCCTGCAGGTGTCTGTGGCATTGATCCGCAAGGCCGCGTGGAGGTAAAGGCCGATGCCTACGCAGTAGCCCAATGCCGCGAGGAGGCTGAAGGCGGCCTCAAAGAGGAGCCACTTCCCCGGCAGTTTGTTTAGACTCTTGGCTCCTTGGAGTAAAACACCCAAGGTGAGGACACCCAGCCCCAGAGAAACAGCCACGCCGCTGTATATCAGGGGCGCCCGGAGGATCGTGTACTGCTGGTCCAGCTGCCGAACCTGCTCCAGCTCAGTGCCCTCAAATGGTGAGTAATAGCCGTTCCCAAAGCCACCGCCGCTGGCAAAGCTGGCACTGAATCCAGCAAGGACAAAGTAGGAGGCCACGATACACATGAGAACCATCCCATTCAATATCACCTCCACTATCTGTATCACACCTAGGAGGAGAGAGATTGGGAATTTAACACTGACGTCACTTACCCAGGAAAGCTCTCTAGGTCAGGCAAGAGAAATACCACCTGATTGTGAGGACATGGTCAGACTCAACATTAACATCCTTGGTTTTTGTTTTTTAATACTCATGTTTGAAAATCAGAATGCCACTGTGGAAAAACTTTTGGCCGTTACTTTAAAAACTATACATACATTTACCGTGTGACCTTGCAACTGTACCCCTGAGCATTCATCCTAAAGAAATGAAAACTTCGGTCTACACAAAAACATGTACACAGATGTCACAGTAAACCCTAAAGCCCTCCAATGGGCGAATGGTTCAACAATCTGGTACAGCCATCCCCAGGGGAAACTCTACTCAGCAATGAAAAGGTATGAGCAGCTGATACTCGGAACAGCTTGGATGGATCTCAAGGGATTCATGATGAGTGAAAAAAGCCAGTCTCAAAGGTTACATACTGTATGATTCCATTTACATAACAGTCTCAAAATGAGAACAGATTAGTGGTTGTCAGGGAGGAGTGGGATTGGGGGAGCGGGAGGGGGGTGGGTGTGACTATAAGTGGGGAGCGTAGGGAAGTTCCAGTGATGGAACAGTTCTGTAGCTGATTGTGGCAGTGGTCACACGAATCTGCACAGGTGATAAAACCGCACAGACCTACACTCACACAGACATGAGTGCGTGTAATACTGGTAAAATCTAACTAAGCTCTGGAGAGTGTCAATTTCCTGGTTGTGATTTTGTACTATAGTCACCACTGGGGAAAACCAGGTTAAGGATACACAGGATCTCTGTTCTATATCAGCAACGTTTTGTGAATCTATAATTATTTCAAATTTTAAAGTTTAAAAAAAATCAAAATGACATAAAAGGGCATAAACTGAGAAAAATCACCCATGTCCCTGTCCACCCTGTTCTCTACCCCCAACCACTTTCATTATTTTCTGATATAACTTTCCAGCGTTCGTTTATGCAGGTAAAAGCACTCAAATCTGAATTTCATCCCCCCTTTCCCTGCTTTTGTCACAGGGAGGACACCACACACTCTGCTCTGCATCGTGCTTTGCTCTTCCTGGAGATGTTTTCAGATCAGCTCCTACAGTGTCCACATGCTCCGTTATGTGGCCTCCAAGCCTGCTGTGTGGGTGGACCAGTCTATTCAGCCAGGATCCTACTGCTGGATACTTGGCCTGTTCACTTGGGGGGGTTCTTACAAGTTTAAGGAACCCGCAAATGCCATGAGGCAGTGGAAGCCAAGAGGTGAATGGAGATGAATGTCGACTTGTCCAAAGTCACCTTTCATTTGTCACTGACAGGGGCCCCAGCCTCTCGTTAGGCGTCTTCCTGGGAGAAGGTCTCCTGTTGTTCTCTCAGGGGTCAGAGAGGAGAATGAAGAGAAAAGCATATGAACCTAGAGTGGGAATGCCAGGCTCGCATCCCCGCTCTTTACTGCCTTGTGACCGTGCCCAAGTCACTGACTCTAAGCCTCAGACACTTCACCGGACAAATGAAGGTAATACCTCCCTGTCTTATCCCACAGGGCTGGGATGAGGCCCAAATGAAAGCAAGTATGTGAAAATACCTGGAAAATTATAAAATGTTATACAAGTGGATGGTGATGCTACCCAGTAACATATATAAAATGGAAGGAAAGGGGACTTCCCTGGTGGCGCAGTGGTCAAGAATCCACGTGCCAATGCAGGGGACATGGGTTTGATCCCTGGTCCAGGAAGATCCCACATGCCGCAGAGCAACTAAGCCCGTGAGCCACAACTACTGAGCCTGTGCTCTAGAGCCTGCATGCCACAACTACTGAGCCCGCATGCCACAACTACTAAGCCCACGTGCTGCAACTAATGAAGCCCGGGCACCTAGAGCTTGTGCTCCGCAACAAAAGTAGCCATCACAATGAGAAGCCTGGGCACTGAAATGAAGAGTAGCCCCCGCTCGCCGCAACTAGAGAAAGCCCGTGCGCAGCAATGAAGACCCAATGCGGCCAAAAAAAAAAAAATAAAGGGGATTAATAAGAGATTTAAGAACAAAAGGGACAGGGACTTCCTTGGTGTCCAGTGGGGAAAACTCCACGCTCCCAATGCAGGGGGCCTGGCGTTCAATCCCTGGTTGGGGAACTAGATCCCGCATGCCGCAATTAAGACCCGGTGCAGCCAAATAAATAAATAAATATTTAAAAAAAAAGAAGAAGAAGAAAAGGGACAAATTTATGAAAAGCATGGTTTCCCAGAAGTCAGGAAAACCCTCTGATACACAAGGGGGTACCACAACGTTTATGAACTGGGCAGCTAAAGACCAGTGTGTCTAATGTACTTAGGCAACAGCTACTGAGCTTGCTGATTCCATCTCCTGCTGGGCCCACACAAATTCCTAGGAGGTCCACGGAACGCAGCAGTTACGGGCTCTGACAGTTGAGAAGCTACATTCCTCTAATTTAAATCTGAAAATAACATCAGACCAGAACTGCCCACTCTCCTCCCAGGCACCATAAGCTACTGGCTACTCTCTCCCTACAAGCAGCGCAAATTAATTGACCCAGACATCATTCTAATTCATGGGGAGTAGCTATCTCCCCCACCCAACACCTTTCTCTGCCTTGGTTTTCCTTCTGCATGCAGTTAATCTCTCACCCCCTGAAGGGAAGCAGGGATACTGTGCTACTACAAGATGTGGGCAACCTGAATGTTTCCTTCTGGGACAAGATTCTGCCAAAACAGCAGCAGCATAATCCACGCAGCCCATATCTGCCAGGCTGAAATGTAATATGTCTATTGATCTTGTCAACCACTCCACTGACTGCAACAATCAAGAGGAATAACGGTCTGTTGCTGGGGCCAATGATGAAGAAATATGGCTACTGGATATTATCAGAGCACCAGCCAGGCCTGACCTGGCTTTGCTGAAAACATCGAACAGGTTCAAGTATTTCCAAGCATGTTGTTAGTGCAGAAAGATTCACAGACATCAGGAGAAAAGAAAAGAGTGGCCTACTAGAGCTAGCGGTTTATCCCTATGGAGGGATAAACTGTAGAGGGAAGTGGAAACCGAAACAGACAGGAGATTTTTATTGTAAAATAGCATCTTTTTGGGTGAGGCTGCTTTTGTGGCTGATCATTTAATACTCTGCTTAACTAAACATCTACTATCTGCCTTTTCACTGTAAATGTGAAAAAACTGAGGAAAGCAAATCAAATTAAAACATGTTTTTCTAAAATAAGGCTAAGACATGTGCAGTCAAGTCTTACATAAAATGAAAAAAAATTTTTAATTTCCTCTCCAGAAGCAAATACTGTTAATACATTCTTATATATTCTTCAAGAAGTTTTCTAATCATATACAAGCAACTATATGTATTTCCTTTTGTAAACCCAAATGGAACTCATCTTTTAAATGTGAAAAGAAAATATATTATAAACATATTGTAAAGAGAACCATCACCTCCAAATTAAAATTTTTCTTTGGATTTTTATTGGAGTCACGTAAAGAAAAGAACATATTCACTTGTACCAAGAATATATTATAATGGGCCATAAGTCCTAATTTAACATGCAGTAAGAACCCATGAAGTTGTCTGGCCAAAAGTAGCATACTTATCCTGGGAAAGATTTTACTTTCTTTAATTTTGGATGGATCCTGAATTCCAGATGTCGGGTTAAATTCGTCGTACAATGGTACATTTACAAGAGGTACAAAACACTTATTGAGCTTTCAAGCCCATTGTAAGGGGCTTGTTAGAATACCTCCTTTGCAACCCAGTGAATTAATCTGATTGCTCTTTCCTCAGCCCACGTCTCCCTCCAGCTTCCATCTTACAGCAGCAGTTTCCCAGGCATCCCCATCCCCTGCCATCCAGAGCATTAAGGAAGTGAAGGGCCTAGAGTTCAGTGAGGAAAATATTCGAGGCTAATCTGCTTAAGACCGCTGTGTTTAGAGAACTTCAGGCCGAAATGTTTTTTCATGTCTGTGTGGCTTTTCGTGAACTTTGAGGATAAGGTTCTTCAAATTCACTTGGTTATCTCCCTTTATTCACTCAAGAAGTGCATTTTGCTGCAGCATATGCCTTTTCCTTGTGGGTCTTGGGCTCTAGTTTTGGTTGTTTTTTGTTGTTGTTTTGTTTTTGTTTTTTAAAGTAATTTTTGTTGGTCCCTTGCCAACAGAGGGCTCCAGGACCAGGGTTTATTACATCAGGCAGTGCTGCTCTATGTACCCTGGAGCTAGGCCCAGCAAACTAAAATTGGTCTGTTACTTTCCAAGGGTTGGCAAGTTCTGCAACAAAATATTCCACGAAAGACAGTGGTTCAGAGTAACTTCCATCACTTGAGTTTTTCGGAACTTTTTAATTTTTTTTGCAGTACGTGGGCCTCTCACTGTTGTGGCCTCTCTCGTTGCGGAGCACAGGCTCCGGACGCGCAGGCTTAGCGGCCATGGCTCTGCGGCATGTGGGATCTTCCCGGACACGGGGCACGAACCCGCGTCCCCTGCATCGGCAGGCAGACTCTCAACCACTGCGCCACCAGGGAAGCCCCGGAACGTTTTAAAAAGCCTAAAACTCCAGCATTTCCGCAGGCTTCTCTTTCAGCTTCCTAACCTTTCGGTAACCCCTTATGGCCAGCACGGCCCCCAGGGCAAAGACCCCGATGCCCAGGGCAGCAAAGATTCCAGCACCTATGTCTCCCCCATGGAAACTGCAGCTGAAGCCACTGTATCCTTTCCTCTGGTACAGCGCCTCCCTCTCCTTACACACGGGAGAGGCGTAGGCAGCCGAGAGGTAGTGGAAGTAGAAGTACAAGGCTGGGATGTATGCCCCAGCAATGAGCACGTCCAACAAGGCTTCAATCACCAGCCATAGGGGGCAATGCCACGGGACCCGCAGGACGCCCATGGCGATGAGGAGGCAGCAGAAGGCCATGAGGGCTCCGCTGCAGGCCATTGCCACGGTGACCATGGGCAGCTTTAGCTGGTAGAACTGGACGTCCAGCTGCTGCGCTTTCTCCCCGTCAGCACCATCGAAACCACTGTAAGCCCCTCCGTACTGGTAGTAGTAAATGCCCCCCAGGCTGGTGATGCCCGTGTAGCCCCCTGTGGAACTGTAAGACACAGAGCTGCAGGCCAGGATCAGCAAGTTCAGGAGAACCTCCAGCATTTGGCAGCAGGCTGCAAAAGAAGGGCGTGTTACCATTTTGAGAGATGCTACTTTGCACTTGGAGACTTGCACCTTGAGGCTTATCTTCCCAGTGGCAGCTCACACCATAGCCAGCTCTTTATTCTGCCCCCTGCAAGGCCTGAGCAGCCAAAGCTACATGATTAGCATTAGATGGTAGCAGGGAACTGTGGTCTCCAGAAATGATGTCAGAGGTACTTTGGACTGAAAAGGGTAACTCTCAAAAGAGCAAAGCAGCCTGCTCCAGGTGGGCTGCAGGATGATGGGGGCAGAAATCAGGCCAGTGAGCAGAAAGAAAGTGTCCTTTATGGAAGGCAAGAACATTCTCTGCCCTAGCCCTTCCCTGCCAAGAAGACTGAAAAATAGTTATATCCTCTTTAGACATGTTTTGTGGCCATCTTCAGTTTGAAAGAGGAAATTTCTCCAAATTTGAAGGAACTTATAGTGCTTAAAAAATATAATGACGTTAGAAAAAAAGCATGGAAGTTATCCATCACAATGTTAACCGTGGTTCACATATATTAGGGATAGGAAAGGTTAAGTTAATTAAACCTATAAGGCTTACTGAATTAGAGAAACATAATTGGTTTTACTGTTCTTAGACTTTAATTCAATAAGTATGTTTTAAAGTTTAATTTTGTTTTCTTTTCGTTTCCCTAAAGAGCAAATCTGGGCTGTGATATTTTCCCAGGGCTGGATTTTTTCAGGACCCTTGGCTGCTTTATCTTGGACGATGAAAGAGCCCCAGATCTTCCACCAAAGCTGGCTACTTTCCTTAAAGTCAGCTTTACTGTTATATAACTTATACACAACAAAATGACCTGCGTTAAGCAAACAGCTTAGTAAGTTTTGACAACTGTGTATGCATGTAATCATAATCAAGATATAGACTGTTTTCATCCCCCCAGAAAGTTCTCTAGTCACCCCTTGTGGTCAACACCTCACCTTCCTCCTCAGGCCACCACTGATCTGCTCTCTGTCATTAGGAACTAGGTTTGTCTTTCTCGAATTTCATGCAAATGGAATCATACAGTTAATGTACTCTTCTGTGTGTTACTTCTTTCTCTCAGCATAATATAAAGCTGGGTGCTTCTGAGCTGGGAGTTGTACGTGCTGACATAGGCTCAGTCCCATAAGCACTGAGTTAGGGTATTAAATAAGCATATAAAAGGGGGAGGGAGAATGCAAGTTGGGGGGCAAAACCCCCACCACTGTCCCTCTGAACCTTTTCAGTGTGGTCACAAGTCAATGCCACTGGCAGTGAGAAGCCATCTCAAAACCTAAACCTCCAGGCTCTGAGTGAGAGACAGCACCACTGACTATAGAGATTACAACGTTTGGAGAGAGAATGAAATTAAATTTTTAAGGATGGTTTGCAAGTAAGGGAAACATCAAGCCCTTGCATGAAGCTGAATGCAAACATCACCCTTTTTTTTTTCTTCACAATTTCCTTGTTACACTGGCCTAGCTCTCCTTTTACAATCTTCTCCATCATGATTTGAGCACCAAAGGTCTAAAGAAAGAGGAAAAGGACAAAAGGGAAAGGGGAAGCTGCTCCAAATGCAAATCATCGGAGGGAGCCAGGAGGGGAGCAGGCCATGTACCTTCTCCCCAGGGAACTTGTAATTCCTCACCAGTCCCTCCAAATAATAAACCTATAACACAACCTATATATGACAGGATTCCTAGTGATCTGATATGCACACGTGACGTCTGTACTTGCTGTTTATCTGATCTTTATCCTCAGCCTTTAAAGATTTTAGTAGCTGAGGAGTCTTGCCCGTAACCGTGAATTCGGGGCTTATCTACTTTTGTCAGTGTTCCACTGAACTTCCTAAGGGTGACTCAGCCCAAACTGCAGGGTCTCCCTAGGAAGTTAGAGAGAGCCACAGCTGCCTCCCATTTTTGCCAGTTTGCTGGAGGAGGACATGATTTCACTGATGAGGAAAAGAAATCACAAAAGATCTACTCTAAGACGAGCCTGAAAATCTTCAGGTGACCTTTACCCAGGTGTGAATTTCCTGTTTGAGACAAGTTCCCAGTGTTTAATGGCTGTTGCTCTCAACACAACACAGCATTGTGTATTTATATGGGTCCCTGCGTGTCCAGAGATCTTTATAAGCCCTCATTTGTTAGCTTCTGACTGCTGAACTATCCTTTCACTATCTTGACTCAGAAACCCAACATCTAGGCCCAACCAAACAGCCAGAAGCAATCAAAGCTAAATCAGGGGCCTCAAGCTCTGCCCTCTCCTCTTGGTAAATCAATCGCTGAAGAAGAATACCTCTAGAGAGAAACCTGTTAAAGAGCGTCTGGCTTGTTCCTATTCTTTATATCATCGAGAAAAGAAGGTCAAGCACGTAAACCACTTCAGGCCTTAGAGTCAGGCTCTAACTTTCAATTCCAGCTCTTCCACTTAACTGCTGTGTGACTTTGTATAACTTACTGTACCTCTCTGAGCCTCAGGAGTTGTTGAGAGCATTAAAAGCAACGGGGTGTGCCAACATACGTAAACTAGAGCGAGGATTCTTGTACCTGGATTGCCTAGAGCTCTTCCATGAAAGTTCTACATAATCCCATAATAATTTATCTCATTGTAATCACTCTAAGAGACATCTTCAGGGGCTTCCCTGGTGGCACAGTGGTTAAGAATCCCCCTGCCAATGCAGGGGACACGGGTTCGAGCCCTGGTCCGGGAAGATCCCACATGCCACGGAGCAACTAAGCCTGTGTGCCACAACTACTAAGCCTATGCCCTAGAGCCTGCCAGCCACAACTACTGAGCCCATGTGCCACTACTGAAGCCTGCACACCTAAAGCCTGTGCTCCACAACAAGAGAAGCTACCGCAATGAGAAGCCCGCACACCACAGTGAAGAGTAGCCCCCGCTCGCCGCAACTAGAGAAAGCCTGCACGCAGCAATGAAGACCCAATGCAGCCAAAAATAAATAAATAAAAAAGAGACATCTTCAGGTATAAGTTCCATGATTTCTCCCCCTTAGGCCAAGAAGTTTTCCCCTCTTAGTCATAGGTAGCCGAGGAAAATTTCTTACCCAATCATGTGAGCCATAAGGGTAAGATTTTCTTCACCCTGACAAACCAGATTTTCTTCATTGTTGGCAAGGCCAGGCCTGGTGCTAGGATGGGAACTCTGGGAAACCACATTTGGAGCTGACACATGATATTATTTAAGTGTTCTTCATACTGTGGATTCTAATAAGTGTGGTTTTTTGTTTTTGTTTGTTTTCAATGAAATAGAAGTTACTGCCCTTCGTAGGTGATGGCGTGTTGTTTCATGACGTGTGTATGCACATGCACGCACATGTGAACTTGTTCTTAATGTGAAACCTATTTCTTGCTGTGGGTCTCAGTCAACAACATTTAAAAGCCATGATGGCAGGTTTAGGCATCAGATCTCCTGTCCTGTGGCATGAGCTCAACCTGGCTGCCATCTCCGGTGATCTCCCTTTACCTCGGCCTGCCTTGCCAGAGGGGTCCCCCTCTGACAGCCGGCAACTCAGAGCTGGCTCTGAAAACTGCAGGCACGACTGCCTCACCACATCCGGGCCCGTCCGAGGAGAAACACGGGAAACCTAGCCGCCCCTTTCAGATGTTCCTACCCTTCTTTAGAAAGTGTGAACTTCACGCAGGTATGAAAACGAAAATACGAGGAAACCAAAAGGGAAGTCGGCTTGAATTTTTGCTCCATCATCTCGGACCCCGTCCAGAACCACCAGCAACGGTAAGTAATTGGTCAAACTGCCTTCAAAATGGCTCACCTCTTGCGGTGCACAGGTATCTGCACTTGTGGCATTCCAGGAGCCCTTCAGCCTCTGACTGGTAATATTCCACTTCCTGTACTCCAGGCCTGGGGGTCGAAAGCAGATATCTCCCTGAAGTGGGCTCACTATAATCAAACACATGTGTGGCCATTAGCGGGCTTCAAATTCAATAGCTTGTTCAGCATTAGAATTCTGGACACCTCACACTGGGCTCAGACATTAAAGAATGCACAGAACAGAAAATCTGCCACAGATTTCATATTCCAGAGGATTTTCTGGTTTATTGGCTATACAAGGCCTGCAAACACTTGGCCCAGTTCTGCTAATTAAGCACGTCACTTATCTCAGTAATTCTGAGCCCCGCCTCCCATGCTGGCTTGGCCTGCGGGGGAGGGTGTGTGTGTGTTGCGGGGGATATCTAACAGGTAGCTGGGAGCCACCTGGGGGAGCTTTTCAGTTCAGTGAGGACTAGGTCCTCTTCAAAACTAGTTTGCATTCACAAGACTGATGCCCAGGCTGGCATTCTCTTCCTTCCCTTGTTACTTTGGAAAGAGTTGAATCCACAATCATTCTCTAGGCTATGGGTGGTACAGACAACTTTGGACATCTTCACATCTCTCCCTCTTCCTCTGCCAGCCCTGGAATATTCTGTTCCTTCTCCTCACCACCAGCCCCCCCGCCCCACACCCTTCCCTATCACTTTATCCAGCACATCCTGGGCTTTGTCCAAGATTCAGTGGTGAACGGTGGGGGCTGCATTCTACTAGCTGGGCTCCAGGGATCCTTCTAGAACATAGATCTCACCATGTATTTTTTGTATTTGAAATCCATAAAGTCCAAACTTTAAGCACAGCAAGGGAGGGCCCATGCTCATCTCTCTCCACTCACAACCTCATGTTCACAGACCCAGCCATAGTGAACTGCCCCTCTCCCTGCCCCAAAAGATGACCTGCATTCCCATGCCTCCAGGTCACCGTGGAAACTACTTCTCTGCTTGAGACAGCCTCTTGCTCCTTCTCCAGAACGCAGCTTTGAGACTATCTCCTCCAGAAAACATTCCAGAGCCCAGTCAGGGCCCCAGTTCTGTTCTCTTTGTGTCTGTCCCCCCGCTGGAGTGGCACGTTTCACAGGTGCTGCAAATTGGTCTGTTTACTTGTCAGTGTCCTGTGGACACCGTGAGTAGATCTCTGTAGTTCCTGGCCCTACCTCCCATCCATTAAATACATGCTTATTATGTGGAGGAGAGACAGAAATAAATTGCTCTTGGTTTTAAACCACCAACTGTGAGCAAAAGAAGCAAAAGTATTCCCTTCACTAGCTTTGGGGCTTGGCGGGGGTGGGGACAGGGGGGCCAGGACACCAGTTTAGAAGGAAACCCAAACATGAAGCTCTGGATTCTCCCAGGCCTGGCAGTTGCAATGCAGTGTGGCTTTAGGCAGGGAGACAGTAGCCAGTGCCTGTGACTGTAACTGGGCACACCCTTTGTCACAGTTTGGCTAGTTAGTTCTAGATAATGTAACATAAACTCAGGATAATAGCTTTCCCGCTGTGTGGACACAACCAGAAGAGAGACTGGGCTTAAGCCTCCAAGTTCCATAGCAGAGAGGAGCCTGGACTCCTAGGGATGAGGGCAAAAACCGGAAGGCAGTCATCACTCCAGTACCTGCCTGTCTCCTTCTTGGCCTGGCATCTAATCTGGGCATTCAGTAATATTTGTGGAGTTGGATGGAATGTGCAATGGAAAAAAGACCACTTCCCTAGAAGGGGAGTGGGGTCTAGGACCACCACCTCTCTTTCCTTCCATCCTTACCCTCTCCCAGCTCACAGTCTTCCAGAACGTCATGAAGCTTTCACCCCACAGGCCTTATGGGAACTCTGTTCTACAAGGTAGTGATGGCAAAGTTTGTTCACTCAGGAGGGTGGGGTCTGAAACAATCATGGGATTTGAATGAGGCTGCCCAGAAAGACCTCACTGACAAAGGGGGGAAAAAAAATCTCTGCCCTTTTGTGCAGAGTTTTAGGTACATTCAGTTCTTTGCCTAAAAGTGTATCTTCTCCCAGCTGTCTGGTTTTGAAATGCATATACCCCTGGAAGGGATTACACATTAAACTATTAGCTTTCCATTGGTCTTTTATTAGGCCCGGGCCTCCAGGGAACGGGACTTTGGGGAGGGCTGGTTGTGGAGCACAGGACAAGGGTCTGAAGCCCCAAGGGGCAGTCCTGTGACCACATGGGTGGGGGTCAGAGAGGGGCCTCAGATTAACCCAACCCACCCAATCTCCTTCCCACCCCTTCCCTTTCTAGTCCTGAAGTCCTCTCTTCCTCTTTACCTGGTCCCCGGTCCTTCCACTGCTAAAGGGGGGGTGGGGGGTACGGGGGGGTGGAGGGTGGAGGGAGGTGGGGGGTAGGTCTCTGCGTTGTTCATCAGGTTCAGGTCAAGGAGTGTGTGTGGGGGGGGGGCACTGTAAGGTCTTCCTTCCCTTCCAGGTCACCTCTAAGAGCTCAAAAGGGAAGAATGACACTTCCTTTAAACCAGCTTCCCAGGACAAGTAGCCGGGACAGCAGAACCGTGCAGAATGGCCTCAGACCCAGGCTTCCTCCGGGGCGAGGTAGAGGGCCCTCGCTGCCCCACCTCACCTTTCTGGTCCTCGGCGTCCGAGGCCCTCCTTCCGCAGGGGCGGTGGCTCCGCGGTTTCCCAAGGCGCGGGCCAGAGGGGCGGGGCCGCGTCCCAGGTCGGCCGCCGGGGTCCGTCCCGCGTCCGACTCTGGCGGGATTGTTCCCCAACTCTTTGTTCACCGCCACGATGGTCCCCGGCCCTGTGTCTGTCCTGGCGGGGTTCCCGGTCCCTCCCCCTATCCCGGTCCTCGTCCTTCCGCCCGCCCCCGTTTCTCTCCCTGCGCCGGTCCCCGGCTCTGTCCCGCTGTCTCTCGGGGTGGCGTTCTCGGTCCGGGCGGGGGTGCCGGTCTGGGTCCCGCTCTCTCGGCCGGGCCCGGGACTCGCGATTCCCCGACGTATGTTGTTCCATGGCTCTGTTCCGCGTCCCGCCCCTGAGCGACCCGAGGGCAACAATCCACAAGTTTCCCCGGCAGGTGGCCAAGCCCGGGGGCGGGGCAGGGCGGGGCGGGACGGGACGCTCACCTGCGCGCACGCGCACTAACCCTGCTGCGGGCCAGGAGAGCGTTCACTTGAGCGCGCGCGCCGGCAGGAGGCGCTGCTGAGCGCGGCCCGGGGTCTGGGCGCGCGTGCGCCTGGATGCGGTGCGAGCCTGGAGGGCCTTGCTGCTTTACACACAGAGGAGGGCACTCCCGCCCTCCCGCCGTGCCCCGTCGGCCCTGAAGTATCCGCTTCTCGACCCCTCAAGGTGGGCTGCCTAGGGAACTGTGCTCTAAACTTAGCACCTTGGGTATGCTTCCCCAGAGTGTTCACCCATCCGCTCTCTCACCCATCCGTCCGCTCAGCCACCCAGCCGGCCCCCCAGCCACTGTCTGTCTCTTCCTCCCTCTCCTGCTATCTTTACAACAACTATGTTGTGGGGGACTTAAGGCCAGTTCATCCAAGAGTCCTGGACTCATAAATGTTTTTTTAAAAAATGATGAACCACACAGAATTGGCAGCCTTTTCTTTTGCCAAGGAAGGATATTTAAAAACATACAAAATTGACGTCTATTAATGAATTCTTTCAACGAATATGTGTGAGCCCCTAGCCTAGCAGGCGCGGGAGATCCAGCAATGAACTCTCCTTGTACCGTGCGTCCATTCTACTGTGTGTGGAAAAGGAGAACTGGCAAGAAACAGAGAAGACAATTTGACGTCTAAATTTTGATGAAGCAGGTTTCTTTATATAGATCTGGGAAGGGGACATTTGAGTTGAGTCCTAGAAGAGAAGGAGGCAGCCTTGAGGAGAGCTGAGAGAATGTTGCAGAAAGAGAGAAACCCTGACTTACGCAGAGAGCTGTACAAGAAGGTCACTGCAATCAACTATACTCCAAAAGTTTTTAAATGAAAAAAAAAAGAGAATGTCACTGCGAGCAGAGTGAGGGGGCATGAGATGAGGCTGAGAAGTGGAGCAGGAGATGGTGTAGGGGCTTCATGGTGAAGAATCTTCATTTTCAAAGAGCAACAGGGAAATATTGAAGTGTTTTGAAACACTGAGTGGCTTGATCTGATTTACGTTTTTAAAAAATAAAGATTACTCTGGCTTCTGTGAGGAAGATGGACTGCTTGGGCCTGAGAGTACAGTCAAGAGATGAGTTAGGAAGCTACTGAAGAAATCCACGTGAGGGGTGATGGTGGCTGAGTTGATGGTGAGAAGTGGACAGATCTGGGTTGAAGTTTGGAGGAATAACTTAAAGGATGGGTGGATGGAGGTACCCTTTACTGAGATGGGAAGACTGGAGAGAACCAGGTTTGGGGAAACTTGGAGAGTTCCGTTTTGGATGTGTTGAAACCACACGACTCGTCCCACGACTTAATGGAGCTCAGGTTCTTTATGTCTCGGCACAGGAGGAATTCAGCGAGAGGCAAAGCGGTAGGTAAGATGTAGATTTGTTAATATAGGATGCTTGTGAAGGATACAGGCGAGCAGGCAAGAGGGCTCTGCCTTGAGAACTAAGTGGGCTACATATTTATAATCAAAGCAAAAGTAGGGAGGGAGAGAAGACTACCTTCTTCCTCATCCTTTGTATAAAGATGTTGCAGGAAAATGGGAGAGGATGGTCATGTCCCAGGTCTCAGGCGAGTTCCTGGGACAGGCCACCAAGTAAGGATCCTTGGCTTCGTGCAGGAAAGAATTCAAGAGCAAGCCATGGTAAAGTGAAAGCAGGTTTATTCCATAGGCAGAATGTAGTCCATCTCAGAAGGAGAGAGCAGCCCCGAAATACGGGCGGTTCGTTTTTATGGGCTGGGTAATTTCATAGGCTAACGAGTGGGAGGATTATTTGAACTATTTGGGGGGAAGAGGTGGGGATTTCCAGGAATTGGGCCGCTGCCCACTTTTTGGCCTTTTATGGTTGGTCTCAGGACTGTCATGGTGCCTGTGGGTGTGTCATTTAGCATATGCTAACATATTACAGTAAGCATATAATGAGGCTCCAGGTCTACTGGAAGTCGAATCTTCTGCCATCTTGGGCCTAGAAGGGTCTAACTAGTTTTTGTCATATCCTCAACAGCTATGTTATTCTTTTAAGGAGAGACGGAGTTAGAATAGAGGCCCAGGGAAAACTAACATTTAGAGCTAAAAAGCAAGAGGATTAAGAAGTGAGGAGTGAGATAGGAGGAAACCGAGGTGGGTGGGGTCACCAGGCCTATCTGCTCAGACACCAACCCCCCTCCCACAGAAGCACTCCTGTGAACTCCAACAGCTTTCTTCCCAGAGTGGAGAAGGTGGGGCCAAATCCTGGTTTGCACAAAACCCTGTTCTGAACCCGGAACAACTATGGCTAGAGAAGAGTTCTGTGAACAAGCAGACACAGGATGGTCCTTTCTCTCTCAGACCTTCCCTCTGGGCCTCTGGAACCTTCTTTTTGAGTAAACAAACCCTCATAGCAGCTTACCTTTTTGTTTCATTTGCTTTATTTTGTATCTTTACCTTGATAAACATTGTATTTTGCCACATTTGTTCTATCTTTCTCTATATAGCTATAAACTTTTTTTGATGAAACATTGGAGTTTAAGTTCCAGACACATGACTCTCCCCACTGAATACTTACTCAATTTGAATTTGTCTGATCATTTCCTTATGATTAAATTCTAGTTTAATACTTTTGGCAGGAATATTAAAATAGGTGATGTTATATCCTTCTTTGTATGTTCTATCAGGAGGCACAGATGTCAGTTTGTCCCATTATTGGTGATGTTACATTTGATCACTTGGATAAGGTGGTGTCCATCATCTTCTCCATTTTAAAGGAAACCCCTCCCATTTGTATTTAATAACTTTGAGACTGTATGTTCCTTCTTAACCTTTCTTGCCTGAATGAATTATTACAACGGTGGTTGCAGAGGTATAGTTTCTAACTCTATCAATCTTTCTATATTTATTGGCATTCTTCTATAATGAAGAACTTTCCCTTCCATCTTTTGTGATCATCCTGCAGAAGCAGTTTGTACACCCGACCCCCAATTTGGTTCCAATGTCAAGACTGACGATGTCAAAAATGCACCAATGGGGTATGTTTGTTGCTCACATAATGAGGATTTCTGGTGAGGGCAGAACAGTTTCCCAGGTTGGTTTGAAAATGGCTTGAGAAAGCAGGAAGAGGTGACTAGCTTTGGGGTTTTATTGTAATTTGGGAATAGGACTGGGGTGAAGGTTCTTATGTGTGGACTAGAACTTGCATGGTGTGAACTTCCTGCCATTGTCAAGGGCGTACCTGGGCTTTCTTATCAGCTTGCGCAGACGTGGGACAGAAGGGGAAGGGGAGTGATGGGGCTTGAAAGATGTCAGCAGTCAGATGTCAAAAATGGAGTCAAACTATTATATTAACTTGATAGACAATTTTTCTCTAATAATGTGTTATAACATATTAATTTTTTGATACTTAAAATTTCCCAAATTTGGCCAGTGGGAGTCCCTTCAAGCTGCCTCTGACATGCTTTTGACACCAGGAGAATGCTGATATGCTCATCAGTCTTTGTGGTTTCATCTTGTGCCTCGTGGCCTGACCTGCCTCTTCCCTGAAGATCTCACTTCCCTTGATGCTCCCTCATTTGGAGAATGCTTGCTCCTGAGCCCCACATAGGAATGTTCTGTTAACTTCCATATTCAGAGTATCCCCTGTTCCTTTGAGACTTGTCAGAGTTAGGTTATGAGATGGGCTGGATGAGCCAGTGACCCAACACAACAGTATCTTAAGCATGATAGAAAGTTATTTCTCTCTTGGAAAAGTCCAAGCCCGTTTGGTGGCTCCACTCTCTGAAGTTCTTGGAAGTCCAGGCTCCTTCTATGTTGTTGTTCTGTCACTCTTCAGATGCTGCCCTCATCTACAAGGTCCAAAATGTCAACACTGTGTTGACATTTCAGCCCATAGGAAGGAAAGAAAATTAGGGATTGGTAAGGGCTCTCCTCATTTCTTTAAGAGCGAGACCAACAAGTTGGAGACATCACTCTGCTCACATCTTGTTGGCCAGAAGATAGTCACGTGACCATAGGTAACTGCAAAGGAAGCTGGGAAGTGTAGCTAGGTACCCAACCAAAAATTTGGGGATAAAGCTGTGAGAGTGAGGGGAAGAATGGAAAACATGCATTTCATCTGTGGGTCTCAAACTTTGAAATTATACATTTATTTGTGTTGTCTCTTCCTCTCTCTAGTCTGTCAGCCCCCTGGGACGATGTCTTTGCTATTATACATGGCACACAGTTGCTGCTTAATAAGTAATTGTTGAGTGAATAACATTAGTTCTTAGATGAATCTGTGTACTCAGGAAGATGACAGGGACCTTATATTTTCCATAACATCTTGAATAAGGTACAAGATGGCATAAAATGCATTAAAAGTAAAACAATCCTAATGTGTATAATTTTTAATAAATCCATCAACAACACAGGTAAGGAGAAAATAAGTAAATAAGATATTTCAGAGTTAGAGCCCAATAAAAATATGGTGTTTTTATTTAATTTAAAGTTCATGTCCTTTTATTTTAGTTTTTGTAGAAGGTTAGGAACCAATGCCCTGACCTCACTTTTGCCTTGAAAAATGTAACATCTTTTGGTCATTCCACTATTATTCCAGGAATGCTTGGTTAGACGTTATGCAGATGGTAGAAGGTTATAAGAGCAGCGGCTCTTTTCTGAGGAAACCCTCTGAGTTTTCAACTAAAGCAAAGAGCACAAGTAGCAGATGACTGAAGAGGAGGGAAAGGGAAAATGCTTGCCATTTGTGTATTAAAGATAATTTTCCAAAAAAAGGTAAAATGACAACTGTCATTCAGATATAAAATGAGCACATGCTAAAGATTTTATTTAACTCAATAATCAGTGAGGGAATCAGGCAAATGTTACAGCAGGTTCAGAAGAGAACCTGAAGATAGACTCATCATAAATCAGGAATAAGGAAATCAATGTACAAAGGAGGCAAAACTGATTTCTTCCAAAGAGGGAAAGGAAAATCAATTGAACCTCTATCAGGGTAGAATTTTCGTGTCTACAGGCAAGAATTTTCTTTTCATCACTTATCAATTACCTACAATTTAATTTACAGAGTTGGAAAAATAGCATCATTTTCTACTGAAGCACAAATGGAAAGGCATTGCCTTTGCTTAAACTGGAAAAGTGGGATGTTAAATGGTCTTAGAGATTTGGGGGTTTGGAAAAATGTGACATGAGGAGAAATAGTAAAGCACCGGTGCTTCTGGCTTACCAGGCTTGAGGTGGAGCCTGGGCGTCTGTATTTTTCACTCATTCCATGGGGCAACCCATATGCGAACCAATCTGTTAATATAAGTTAGCATTCAATTTTTTATCCTAAAGAAGAGCCTAATGTAAGAATAATCCAAATAGTTACCTAATTTTTTCCTTAAAAAATAAACATTTGTATTGGTTTGGGGTAAATTCTATGGCATTTGGTGGCAGAGAGTTTACTTCCCCAGTTGTAACTCTGAGAGGTTTCATTCAGCATCCCTATCAGGGAGATGGCCTTCAGGTGTGTGGATCAGGGGAAATCCCTAGATATTCTCCATGTGACCTTCTGGCTCCCTCTCTCCCTCAAGCTCAGGTGGCAGGGGGCACTTCTGAGCTGGTTAAGCCTGCAGAGAGGGCAGAGCTGGCCAGCAGGGGGCAGCGCAGGCTCAGGCTGGGGCAGCCCACACTAGACACCCTCTCCTGGGCCTGGGTGACTCTACTTCTTTCATCACAGGTAGATGGAAAGGATGCAGTTCAGTTTAGTTCAGTACTTTCTGAACTTTGCATACTACATAAATGACCTCGGGAGGTTACTTAGCCTCTCTGTGCCCAAGTGTCCTCATTTGCACAATAGGGATAATTATACCCATATCATAAGATTAAATAAAGCAAATATGTCTACAACAAACTTGACTCAGTAGTTGGCATATATTAACACTATAGAAGTATTAGCTGTTGGGCTTCCCTGGTGGCGCAGTGGTTGAGAGTCCGCCTGCCAATGCAGGGGACACATGTTCGTGCCCCGGTCCGGGAATATCCCACATGCCGCGGAGCGGCTGGGCCCGTGAGCCATGACCGCTGAGCCTGCGCGTCCGGAGCCTGTTGCTCCACAGCGGGAGAGGCCACAGCGGTGAGAGGCCCGCGTACTGCAAAAAAATAAATAATAAGTATTAGCTGTTATTATTGTCATTGTTATTGTTTATCAGTCACTCTGGACTCCTAAGTGAGCTAGACAGTTTGTTACAGAGCTCACAGCTTAATGAAAGAGGCAGAGAAGTAAACATTGTGTTTTACTGCAAAAGAAAAGATGTGCATGGGGTGTAGGTGGGGTGTGAGGCAGAAGTAACCAAAAAACAGCTTCCTAGAGGAAGGAGTGCTGGATGAGAGCTTTTAGGAATAAATAAGACGGAGGGGCTTGGGGCTTCGGGAGCCAAGGCAGGGGACAGCCTTCTAAACAAAGAGGGCAACAAATAGAAAGCAGGCAGATTTGGGGAGCTTTAAGTTCAAATCCTTCCATTAGGACCAAAGCATTAGGAGCAAGAGAGGGAGCAAAGGGAGAAGAGACAGAAGAGATAGGCAGGGGCCAGATCGTGAGAATCCTTGAAAGTCAGCCATATGTATTTGGACTTAACCACAGACTGTGGGTCTGTGGTTTCTGAGCAAAGCACATACAACCTCCACTACAGTGTAGGGAAAGAAATTAGAACTTCTATTTAGTTTGTAAATGCTATTTCTTTGGGAATTTCTTTTTCCATGTCTGATTTATGATATGTAAATATAAGCAATATATTAGTACAGTGGTACACGGATATAATTTATAAATAAATATTTGCATATTGGCGTGCATGCTAGGTTTGTGACTACAGGCTGTGTGGAACCATCAGAGATGGCTTTTTATCAGGAAAGTACCTCAGTCAAATTTGTTATAGAAATAACCTTCCAGGATGTTTGGGAGGGAAAGCTGGTTCAAGCCAAGGCCTTGGCATTGGGGATGGAGAGGAAGTGGATTTAGGCAATATTAAGGAAGTATATTGTTTATAAACGAGAAGGGGCAACCGATCAGTAAGTAGTGCCAAGTGGCCGAGAGCATGGTCACTGAATGTTAAATACTCAATGAAAGACAAATAATCAAAGAATGTCAAGTGCTCAATGAAAGTCAGATATTGGTAGCTATAAACATTTTTTATCATAGAGAAGTTAGTGATTTCAAGATTGGAAAGTGTCCATTGTATTTGGATGGTGTCAGTGAGTTTGGCTAGATGATGAAGTTGCTAACAAGGAACCAGATTGCACTCCTGGATGAGAAGAGTAGGAGACAGGCCACGCCCAGAAGGAAGGGAGGCTATTTTTTGGGAAGGACGAGACTGAATCATATTTATAGGCTCAAGAGGAAGGGAATCAATAAAGTCATGAAAAACAGAAACGGCATCTCTGGTACAGATCTTCAGGACCTGTTCTCCCAGCAGCACCTCCCCACTTGCCCCCTCACCAGAGAAATCTCTTGTCTTGTCAAAAGTACTCATCTTTTATTGATTTTTTTAAATTGAAGGATAGTTGATTTACAATGTGTTAATTTCTGCTGTACAGCAAAGTGATTCCATTTTATATATATATATATATATACACATACATTCTTTTTTTTAATATTCTTTTCCATTATGGTTTATCATAGGATACTGAATATAGTTCTCTGTGCTATACAGCAGGACCTTGTTGTTTGTCCATTCTATATATAAAAGCTTACATCTGCTCACCCCAACCTCCCACTCCATCCCTCACCCAACCCCTTCCCACTTGGCAACCACAAGTCTGTTCTCTATGTCCATGAGTCTGTTTCTGTTTTGTAGATAGGTTCATTTGTGTCATATTTTAGATTCCACATATAAGTGATATTATATGGTATTTGTCTTTCTCTTTCTGTCTTATTTCACTCAATATGACAATCTCTAATTGCATCCATGTTGCTGTAAATGACATTATTTCGTCCTTTTTATATGGCTCAGTAGTATTCCATTGTATATATGTATCACATCTTCTTTATCCATTCATCTGTTGATGGACACTTAGGTCGTTTCCATGTCTTGGCTATTGTGAATAGTGCTGCTATGCACATAGGAGTGCATGTATCTTTTTGGATTAGAGTTTTGTCTAGCTATATGCCCAGGAGTGAGACTGCTGGATCATATGGTAATTCTATTTTTAATTTTCTGAGGAGCTTCCATACTGTTTTCCATACTGGCTGTACCAATTTACATTCCCACCAGCAGTGTAGGAGGGTTCACTATTCTCCACAACCTCTCCAGAATTTGTTATCTGTAGAAATTTTTTTTTTTTTTTTTTTTTTTTTTTTTTGCGGTATGCAGGCCTCTCACTGCTGTGGCCTCTCCCGCCGCGGAGCACAGGCTCCGGACGCGCAGGCCCAGCGGCCATGGCCCACAGGCCCAGCCGCTCCGCAGCATGCGGGATCCTCCCGGACCGGGGCACAAACCCATGTCCCCTGCATCAGCTGGCGGACTCTCAACCACTGCACCACCAGGGAAGCCCCTGTAGAGATTTTGATGATGGCCATTCTGACGGTGTGAGGTGGTACCTCACTGTAGTTTTGATTTGCATTTCTCTAATAATTAGTGATGTTGAGCAGCTTTTTATATGCTTATTGGCCGTTTGTATTTCCTCTTTGGAAAAATATCTATTTAGGTCTTATGTCCAGTTTTCAATTGGTTTTTTTTTTTTTCTCATGTGTTTGTAAAATTTTTTAACATCTTTAATGGAGTATAATTGCTTTACAATGGTGTGTTAGTTTCTGCTTTATAACGAAGGGAATCAGCTATATGTATACATATATCCCCATATCCCCTCCCTCTTGTGTCTCCCTCCCATCCTCCCTATCCAACCCCTCTAGGTGGTCACAAAGCACCGAGCTGATCTCCCTGTGCTATGTGGCTATTTCCCACTAGCTATCTATTTTACGTTTGGTAGTATATATATGTCTATGCCACTCTCTCACTTTGTCCCAGCTTACCCTTCCCCCTCCCCGTATCCTCAAGTCCATTCTCTAGTAGGTCTGCATCTTTATTCCCATCTTACCCCTAGGTTCTTCATGACCAATTTTTTTTTTTTTTAGATTCCATATATATGTGTTAGCATACGGTATTTGTTTTTCTCTTTCTGACTTACTTCACTCTGCATAACAGACTCTAGGTCCATCCACCTCACTACAAATAACTCAGTTTTGTTTCTTTTTATGACTGAATAATATTCCATTGTATATATGTGCCACATCTTCTTTATCCATTCATCTGTTCATGGACACTTAGGTTGCTTCCATGTCCTGCCTAATGTAAATAGAGCTGTAATGAACATTTTGGTACATGACTCTTTTAGAATTATGGTTTTCTCAGGGTATATGCCCAGTAGTGGGATTGCTGGGTCATATGGTAGTTCTATTTGTAGTTTTTTTTTTTCTTTTTTTTTTTTTTTCGGTACGCGGGCCTCTCACTGTTGTGGCCTCTCCCGTTGCGGAGCACAGGCTCCAGACGCACAGGCTCAGCGGCCATAGCTCACGGGCCCAGCCACTCCACGGCATGTGGGATCTTCCCGGACCGGGGCACGAACCCGTGTCCCCTGCATCGGCAGGCGGACTCTCAACCACTGCGCCACAGGGAAACCCTATTTGTAGTTTTTTAACGAACGTCCATACTGTTCTCCATAGTGGCTGTATCAATTTACATTCCCACCAACAGTGTAGGAGGGTTCCCTTTTCTCCACACCCTCTCCAGCATTTATTGTTTGTAGATTTTTTGATGATGGCTATTCTGACTGGTGTGAGATCATATCTCATTGTAGTTTTGATTTGCATTTCTCTAATGATTAGTGATGTTGAGCATCCTCTCATGTGTTCGTTGGCAGTCTGTATATCTTCTTTGGAGAAATGTCTATTTAGGTCTTCTGCCCATTTTTGGATTGCGTTGTTTGTTTTTTTAATATTGAGCTGCATGAGCTGCTTGTAAATTTTGGAGATTAATCCTTTGTCAGTTGTTTTGTTTGCAAATATTTTCTCCAATTCTGAGGGCTGCCTTTTTGTCGTTTTTATGGTTTCCTTTGCTGTGCAAAAGCTTTTAAGTTTCATTAGGTCCTATTTGTTTATTTTTATTTTTATTTCCATTCCTCTCAGAGGTGGGTCAAAAAGGATCTTGCTGTGATTTATGTCATAGAGTGTCTGCCTGTGTTTTCCTCTAAGAGTTTGATAGTGTCTGGCCTTACATTTAGGTCTTTAATCCATTTTGAGTTTATTTTTGTATATGGTGTTAGAGAGTGTTCTAATTTCATTCTTTTACATGTAGCTGTCCACTTTTCACAGCAGCATTTATTGAAGAGGCTGTCTTTTCTCCATTGTGTATTCTTTTCCTCCTTTATCAAAGATATGGTGACCATATGTGCGTGGGTTTATCTCTGGGCTTTCTATCCGGTTCCATTGATCTATATTTCTGTTTATGTGCCAGTACCGTACTGCCTTGATAACTGTAGCTTTGTAATATAGACTGAAGTCAGGGAGCCTTATTCTTCCAGCTCTGTTCTTCTCTCTCAAGATTGCTTTGGCTATTCGGGGTCTTTTGTGTTTCCATACAAATTGTGCAGTTTTTTGTTCTAGTTCTGTGAAAAATGTCATTGATAGTTTGATAGGGATTGCATTGAATCTGTAGATTGCTGTGGGTAGTAGAGTCATTTTCACAATGTTGATTCTTCCAATCCAAGAACATGGTATATCTCTCCATCTGTTTCTATCATGTTTAATTTCTTTCATCAGTGTCTTATAATTTTCTGCGTACAGGTCTTTTGCCTCCGTAGGCAGGTTTATTCCTAGGTATTTTATTCTTTTTGTTGCAGTGGTAAGTGGGAGTGTTTCCTTAATTTCTCTTTCAGATTTTTCATCATTAGTGTATGCAAGAGATTTCTGGGCTTCCCTGGTGGCGCAGTGGTTGAGAGTCTGCCTGCTAATGCAAGGGACATGGGTTCGTGCCCTGGTCCGGGAAGATCCCACATGCCGCAGAGCGGCTGGGCCCGTGAGCCATGGCTGCTGAGCCTGTGTGTCCGGAGCCTGTGTTCCCCACGGGAGAGGCCACAACAGTGAGAGGACAATGTACCCTCCCCCCCCAAAAAAAAAGAGATTTCTGTGCATTAATTTTGTATCCTGCTACTTTACCAAATTCATTGATTAGCTCTAGTAGTTTTCTAGTAGTGTCTTTAGGATCCTCTATGTATAGTATCATGTCATCTGCAATCAGTGACAGTTTTACTTCTTCTTTTCTAATTTGTATTCCTTTTATTTCTTTTTCTTCTCTGATTGCTGTGGCTAAAAATTCCACAACTGTGTTGAATAATAGTGGTGAGAGTGGGCAACCTTGTCTTGTTCCTGATCTTAGTGGAAATGGTTTCAGTTTTTCACCATTGAGAACCATGTTGGCTGTGGGTTTGTCATATATGGCCTTTATTATGTTGAGGTAAGTTCCCTCTGTGCCTACTTTCAGGAGGGTTTTTTTTTTATCATAAATTGGTGTTGAATTTTGTCAGAAGCTTTTTCTGCATCTATTGAGATATCATATGGTTTTTATCCTTCAGTTTGTTAATATGGTTTATCACATTGATTGATTTGTGTATACTGAAGAATCCTTGCATTCCTGGAAAAAACCCCACTTGATCATGGTGTATGATCCTTTTAATGTGCTGTTGGATTCTGTTTTCTACTATTTTACTGAGGATTTTTGCATCTATGTTCATCAGTGATATTGGTCTATAGTTTTCTTTCTTTGTGACATCTTTGTCTGGTTTTGGTATTAGGGTGATGGTGGCCTCGTAGAATGAGTTTGGGAGTGTTCCTCCCTCTCTGATATATTTTGGAAGAGTTTGGGAAGGATAAGATTTAGTTCTTCTCTATATGTTTGATAGAATTTGCCTGTGAAGCCATCTGGTTCTGGGCTTTTGTTTGTTGGAAGATTTTTAATCACAGTTTCAATTTCAGTGCTTGTGATTGCCCTGTTTAAATTTTCTATTTCTTCCTGGTTCAGTCTTGGAAGGTTGTGCTTTTCTAAGCATTTGTCCATTTCTTCCAGGTTGTCCATTTTGTTGGCATGTAGTTGCTTGTAATAATCTCTCATGATCCTTTGTATTTCTGCAGTGTCAGTTGTTACTTCTCCTTTTTCATCTCTAATTGTGTCGATTTGAGTTTTCTCCCTTGTTTTCTTGGTGAGTCTGTCTAACGGTTTATCAATTTTGTTT
Source organism: Lagenorhynchus albirostris (assembly GCF_949774975.1). NCBI lineage: Eukaryota > Metazoa > Chordata > Mammalia > Artiodactyla > Delphinidae > Lagenorhynchus > Lagenorhynchus albirostris. The sequence continues at coordinate 46,152,771 of NC_083113.1, forward strand.
ATCTTCTCAAAGAACCAGCTTTTAGTTTTATTGATCTTTGCAATCGTTTTCTTCATTTCTTTTTCATTTATTTCTGATCTGATCTTTATGATTTCCTTCCTTCTGCTAACTTTGGGGTTTGTTGTTGTTGTTGTTCTTCTTCTTCTTCTTCTTTCTCTAATTGCTTCAGATGTAAACTTAGGTTGTTTATTTGAGATTTTTCTTGTTTCTTGAGGTAGGATTGTATTGCTATAAACTTCGCTCTTAGAGCTGCTTTTGCTGCATCCCACAGGTTTTGGGTCGTCGTGTTTTCATTGACATTTGTTTCTAGGTATCTTTTTATATCCTCTTTGATTTCTTCAGTGATTTCTTGGTTATTTAGTAGTGTATTGTTTAGCCTCCATGTGTTTGTATTTTTTAAAGTTTTTTTCCTGTAATTGATATCTAGTCTCATAGCGTTGTGGTCAGAAAAGATACTTTTCAATCATATCTTTCAAAAGATATGATTTCAGTTTTCTTAAATTTACCATGGCTTGATTTGTGACCCTAGATATGATCTATCCTGAAGAATGTTCATGGCACTTGAGAAGAAAGTGTAATCTGCTGTTTTTGGATGGAATGTCCTATAAATATCAATTAAGTCCATCTTGTTTAATGTGTCATTTAAAGCTTGTGTTTCCATATTTATTTTCATTTTGGATGATCTGTCCATTGGTGAAAGTGGGATGTTACAGTCCACTACTATGATTGTGTTACTGTCGATTTCCCCTTTTATGGTTGTTAGCGTTTGTCTTATGTATTGAGGTGCTCCTATGTTGGGTGCATAAATATTTACAATTGTTATATCTTCTTCTTGGATTGATCCCTTGATCATTATGTAGTGTCCTTCTTCGTCTCTTATAACAGTGTTATTTTGAAGTCTGTTTTTTTCTTTTAAAGATTTTTTTTTAATGTGGTCCATTTTTAAAGTCTTTATTGAATTTGTGATGATATTGCTTCTGTTTTATGTTTTGGTTTTTTGGCCACGAGGCATATGGGATCTTAGCTCCCCGACCAGGGATTGAACCTGCACCCCCTGCACTGGAAAGCAAAGTCTTAACCACTGGACCTCCAGGAAAGTCCCTTGAAGTCTATTTTGTGTGATATAACTATATGATGGTTATAACTATCACTAAATATTTAACTGCATTTTCCCCATTTTACTGGTAAAAATAGTACTGAAACTGAGTAATGAAAATTTACCTTTGTTAGAATTCATTAGAATATTCAGGAATGTTAAAAAAAAGTAATAAAAAAACGAAGAGAGCAACAAAACCAATAAACAAGTCCATCAATGATAAGAAGCGCTAAAAACTATACTAAGATAAACATAAAAATCAGAAACTAGTCAGTTGTATACAGCAAACCCCAAGCCTACAGTTGCTCCCAAAGTCTACCGCCTCAATTTTGGGATGATTCATTGTCTATTCAGGTATTCCACAGATGCAGGTACATCAAGTTGACTGTGGAGATTTAATCCGCTGCTCCTGAGGCTGCTGGGAGAGGTTTCCCTTTCTCTTCCTTCTTTGCAAGCTCCTGGGGTTCAGCTTTGGATTTGGCCCCGCCTCTGCATGTAGGCCGCCCTCTGGTGTCTGTTCTTCACTCAGACAGGAGGGGGTTAAAGGAGCAGCGGATTAGGAGGCTCTGGTTCACTCAGGCCAGGGGGAGGGAGGGGTACAGAATGCAGGGTGAGCCTGCAGTGGCAGAGGCTGGTGTGACGTTCAACAACCTGAGAGGCACCATGTGTTCTCCTGGGGAAGTTGTCCCTGCATCACGGGACCCTGGCAGTGGCGGGCTGCACAGGCTCCCGGGAGGGGAAGTGTGGGTACTGACCTGTGCTTGCACACAGGCTTCTTGCTGGCTGCAGCAGCAGCCTTAGCGTTTCATGCCCGTCTCTGGGGTCCACGCTGATAGGCTCACACCCGTCTCTGGAGCTTGTTTAGGCGGTGTTCTGAATCCCCTCTCCTTGCGCACCCCGAAACAATGGTCTCTTGCCTCTTAGGCAGGTCCAGACTTTTTCCTGGACACCCTCCCGGCTAGCTGTGGCGCACTAGCCCCCTTCAGGCTGTGTTCACGCAGCCAACCCCAGTCCTCTCCCTGGGGTCTGATCTCCAAAGCCCAAGCCTCAGCTCCCAGCCCCAATTCGCACTGGTGGGTGAGCAGACAAGCCTCTCAGGCTGGTGAATGCTGGTCAGCACCGATCCTCTACGTGGAAATCTCTCCGCTTTGCCCTCTGCACCCCTGTTGCTGTGCTCTCCTCCGTGGCTCCGAAGCTTCCCTCCCCACCCACCCACCATCTTCACCAGTGAAGGGCCTTCCTAGTGTGTGGAAACTTTTCCTCCTTCACAGCTCCCTCCCAGAGGTTCAGGTCCCGTCCCTCGTCTTTTGTCTCTGTTTTTTCTTTTTTCTTTTGCCCTACCCAGGAACGTGGGGAGTTTCTTGCCTTTTTGGAAGCCTGAGGTCTTCTGCCAGCGTTCAGTAGGTGTTCTGTAGGAGTTGTTCCACATGTACATGTATTTTTGATGTATTTATGGGGAGGAAGGAGATCGCCACGTCTTACTCTTCTGCCATCTTGAAGGTCTCCCTCTGATTGGATTGTTTGTTTTTTTGTTGTTGGGTTGTGTGAGCTGTTTTTATATCTTGGAAATTAATCCCTTGTGAATCTCATCATTCGCAAATATTTTCTTCCATTTTGTAGGTTGTCTTTTTTTTTTATGGTTTCCTTTGCTATATAAAATCTTGTCAGTTTGATTAGGTCCCATTTGTTTATTTTTGTTTTTATTTCTATTGCCTTGGGAGACTGACCTAAGAAAGCATTGCTATAATTTATATCAGAGAATGTTTTGCCTATGATCTCTTCTAGGAGTTTTATGGTGTCATGTCTTATGTTTAAGTCTTTAAGCCATTTTCAGTTTATTTTTGTGTATGGTGAGAGGGTGTGTTCTAACTTCATTGATTTACATGCAGCTGTCTGACTTTCCTGACACCACTTGCTGAAGAGACTGTCTTTTTCTCATTGTTGAGTTGAAAATACTCATTTGAAACCATTAAAAATGTGTCTTATACCAATATGAAGTGAGTCTTTATATTTGTCAAAGATTTATTTAGCTCATTAATGATAGAACAGGAAGATGAGAAAACTGGTTCAGAGGCATATGGGGGAGACCAAAGCAATTCTGGCTAATGCAAGACAGGATGTTGAAAGAAGATGGCCAAGTCAGTTCCCAAACTGCCTAAGTCATGCAGGTAGAGTAAACAACTGCCCCTGTTTGCCCAGGATGGTCCTAGTTTTAGCACTTGAAGTCCCACATCCTAGGAAACTTCTCAATCCTGGGCAAATGGCAACTGTTGGTCACCCAACACACATGGTAATAAGTTATAAATTTTGAAGTTATTCTTCCTACTAGATAAGAAATCATTTGCATCTTTACTTTATAAAAAATAATTGTAGGGACTTCCCTGGTGGTCCAGTGGTAAAGAATCCACCTTCCAATGCAGGGGAACACGGGTTCGATCCCTGGTTGGGGAACTAAGATCCCACATGCTGCAGGGCAGCTAAGCCCACGTACCGCAACTACAGAGCCCACGTGCTCTGGAGCCTGTGTGCCACAACTAGAGAGACCCCCATACACCGCAACTAGAGAGAACCCCATGCGCTACAACAAAGTGCAGGCATGCTGCAACAAAAGATCCTGTGTGGTGCAATTAAGACCAGACACAACTGTACACCTGAAACTAACACGACATTATAAACTGACTATACTTCAATTAAAAAAAATTTTTTTAAAAAGCACTTATAATTGGCAAATCTTAAAGAGCATCCAGCTTTACAGAGCCTGAGCCTGAATCAAGAGCAAGTGATAAATCAAACAAAGGTGCACTACCCTAGAGAATCAATAGTTTTGGGCAGGCCTGTTAATGCTCCATGTGACATTGAAGGCATACAGTTATTTTCCCTCTTACATCCAAGTGTTGAATAATTTTTCTACACCTCATCCACAAATACCCATTTCTCTAGAGGAAAGAGATATTGTCAAGGGCAAGCCCAGTCCTTTGAGCCTGGGGGACTCCGCTTGGTGTAAGCCATCCACTGGCATAATTAAGATTTATCCCTCCCCGGGACTTCACTGGTGGTCCAGTGGGTAAGATTCTGCGCTCCTTTAGAATATATATTTTAAATCTTTTTTTCTCAATAATGTAAGGTTTAGAACTTTGCTTTTATATCTCCTTTGATATTAAATTGAATTGTCATGAAGCGGTGTATTTTGGGTGATGCATTTTTGTTGAGCACATACTATGAGCTAAGTGTTGGAGATGTAGAGGTAAAACATGGTTCCTACCTTCATGAGCATACAATTCAGTGGAGGAGACAATGGAAGTCAAAGAAATAATCACACCATAAATATGATATTGCGCTTACAGTTAGTGCCAAGAAGTAAACCATAGTGGGAGCTGACATAGGAGATGTCAGGGAAGATTTCCCCAAGGAAGTGATGTTTGCACTGAGGTCTGTGGGATAAGAGTGAGGCTTAGTTTGATGAAGAAGGACCGGGGAGTTCAAGGCAGAAGAAAAAGCACGTGCAAAGTCCCTAAGGTAAAAAGGAGAATGGGACAATCCCAGAATGATCGGACGACCAGTGGGGTCTAGAAAAAGAAGCTCTACAGTGGGCAGTCAGACAACTCAGGTCTTCTGAGAGAGTGTTAGGGATTTTTTTCTTTTTATCTTAAGAGCAATGGGGAGTCAGTCAAAGATTTTAAGCAAAAGGTGAAGGAAATGAGTGTGACATGATTAGAAAATACCTTTGGACAGTATGAGTGGCTACAATATGGAGAACAGAGTAAAATGAGGGTAGGGACTTCCCTGGCAGTCCAGTGGTTACGGTTTCGCCTTCCAATGCAGGGGGTGAGGGTTCCATCCCTGGTTGGGGAGCTAAGATCTCACATGCCTCGCGGCCAAAAAAGCAAAACATAAAACAGAAGCAATATGGTAACAAATTCAATAAAGACTTTAAAAATGGTCCACTTAAAAAAAAATTGTTTTAAATGAGGGTAGATTTCCAAAGAGGTGATTACAAATAGTTCGGTCAAGAGATGATGGTAAGGGTAAGCTGGGACGAAGTGAGAGAGTGGCATGGATATATATACACTACCAAATGTAAAATAGCTAGCTAGTGGGAAGCAGCCGCATAGCACAGGGAGATCAGCTCAGTGCTTTGTGACCACCTAGAGGGATGGGATAGAGAGGGTGGGAGGGAGTTGCAAGAGGGAGGAGATGGGAACATATGTATATGTATAGCTGATTCACTTTGTTATAAAGCAGAAACTAACACATCATTGTAAAGAAATTATACTCCAATAAAGATGTTTAAAAAAAAAGAGAGATGATGGTAATTAGGGCTAGGAGGAGGTGGTGGAGATAAAGAGAAGGGAATGGATACCAGAGATATATGACGAGTAAATTTGCTTAGGACTGGGTGGTTGATGATATCTGAGAGTGAGGAGAGCAGGACTTTTGGAACGGCAGAGTGAGGAGCATGGCAAATCCTCTTCCCCCAAAGGAATAATAAAACTGAAAAAATTGTCAAAAACAATCCACTTGGGGCTTCCCTGGTGGCTCAGTGGTTGAGAATCTGCCTGCCAATGCAGGGGACACGGCTTCGAGCCCCGGTCTGGGAAGATCCCATATGCCGCGGAGCGGCTGGGCCCGTGAGCCACAACTACTGAGCCTGCGCGTCTGCAGCCCGTGCTCCGCAACAAGAGAGGCGGCGATAGTGAGAGGCCCGTACACCGCGATGAAGGGTGGCCCCCACTCGCCGCAACTAGAGAAAGCCCTCGCACAGAAACGAAGACCCAACACAGCCAAAAATAAATAAATAAAATTTAAAAACAAAAAACAATGCACTTAAGGATTCTGAAAGTTGACCAAAGGTGGACAACAAATTGAGAAATGTTTATTCAGGAAAAACTACTCAGCATCAGGTATGAGCAATGAGAGTTTATGACTTTCTTGTCTGGGACAATTCCCACCCTGGCACCCAATTCTTTTGGCTGGTAATTCCACCAGAGTGAGCTAAGCTATACAATAACAGCTACCTTGCCAGAGGGGACTGACGTGATTTGGAGCAGGACATGGGGAAAACCAAATGCCCAGGGTTTGGTAAAAAACCGCAGTGATCTTAGTGGCAGACAAATAAGGGAGGCAAATGCCATAGCTATCCTGAAGGTTTGGGCAAGGAACAGGACAGTAGATTGGCCAGAAAGTTGATAGGGAGATCAAGAACTGAAACAGTCATAGTGGGTCTTGATGAGCTCCCATGGACCTCTGGTGATCCAGAAGGCCGTGTGCATGAGCAGCTATCTAAATGGCTCTGGATCATTGCTGAGCATTAAGTTGTACTGATGAAGGGACAAGTCCAAGGAAGCCAGACTTAAAAATAATGAAAAAGAAAGAAAAAGCAAAACATGCGTAGATATCAGGGGCTGCCCTCTGTAAACAGCCGCTACAGCACTAGTCCAGGCAAGTCACTAAACAACCAAAAAGAAAAAAACACACAGCAATAGCAACAACCCTTAGGGAGAAAAATCAGAATTTAGAGCTGCTACAATATATTATATGAGATGTCCAGCGGCTGCTGCCATTTGGTCTGACTACTAGGGACGTATGAAGTTTGTTACCTCTGAGGTAATCACATGTGGAATTGTAAATGACAGATGATTGGAAGAAGCTGCAGAAATAGCTTGAGTATCATCAGAGGTCCCTAAGCTTCTGGGGAGCTTCCATTCTAAGCTATCATGTTACCAAAATTGATGTGACATACACACTAACATATCAAATAACTTAAAGTAAGTTTTATATATTTGGGTTGGCCAAGAAGTTCGTTCGGGTTTTCCATAAGACGTTCTGGAAAAACCCAGACGAACTTTTTGGTCAACCTTATACTTTGGCATTTTCATTGCTGTTTCCTTTTTCAATCTGTGATTTAGCCATGGCTTTTAAGAAGTTTGAGAGTTATTTACCACTTACTTAACACCCAGGTCAAAACCACTCACGGTAAAGATAAAGGTGACTGGCAAATTCTTGAAGAGCTTTTTTCTGGTCATATATTAGTGGTTAAGATAGATCTGGGAGCCAGGCTATCTGGGTTTGTATCCCAGATCCACTACCTGATAGATTTGTGAACTTGAGCAAGATATTTAATCTGTCTGGACTTAAGTTTCTTTCAAGGAAATGAAAAGTTTTCCTTCATTGAAAATGAGCATAGTAATAGAGCTGACCTCATAGGGTAGTTGTAAGAATTAAATGAATTAAGATATAAAACACTAGAATTGGGACTGACATATAATAAGTTCTATGTAAGTGTTAGCTGTCATGTTTATTTTCTCTCTGTCACTTTACACCTGAATCCTCCCATATTTTGCACAGAACCCTCCCAAATTTTGCACAAAATTTTAAAAACTTTTTTTAAAGAGAAGGAAAAATCATGATAGATATGACTTGAAGATGCATGGAGAAGGACAACTGGAAGTTGGAACATTACTGTTGTGCTGGAATTTTCTTCTGATCCTGCCTACATCAGACGCAAGTTGTGGTTCCCTGTTGGGGATTGTCACTCAATGCTGAAAAACCAAGACATATGAACTTGCCCAAATTGTCATTTTTATTAGTTAGTATGTATATTTTGGTCTGATTTATTTGGCACTTGTAAATCATATTTTTTATGAGTTTCAAAAAATGAAATGTATGAATGTGTTATATCTGACTTCCTCTTGGAAATAAACATTGACCTCTTGATTAAATTGGATTAAGTACTCCCTTGTGCATGGAACTGTCTAGAACTGTATAAAACAAGTTAAACAAATACGGCCCCTGCCCTCAGAAATGCACAAACATGAAAAGAAACAGAGATATATACACTTTCCCAGAGTCCACACTTTGGCACAAGCCAGGAACACATTGATCAAATATTTACAAGACACATAAGCGTTACAGTTAATAATTTTCATGTTAGGGCTCACTGACATCTAAGTGGGAACTTAGTGGTAGTTAAAAAATCAATAGAGCAGTAAAAATCAGAAATTTTTTTTCAACATGTTTATTGCAATATAATTGCTGTACAATGGTGTGTTAGTTTCTGCTTTATAACAAAGTGAATCAGCTATACATATACATATATCCCCATATCCCCTCCCTCTTGCATCTCCCTCCCACCCTCCCTATCCCACCCCTCTAGGTGGTCACAGAGCACCGAGCTGATCTCCATTTGTAAGCAATTTTATTGGTCACTTTGATAGATTGATCATACATAAAATCTCTTGAGAAAACACTACTGTATATATGTGTGTGTACTTATAACTGTGATTTTATTTTTAAAATTTATTTTAGAGAAAGGAGACAGCGGTTCCTGGGAGATCCCAGAACAGCTAGCATTCAGATGCCTTGTAGGTATGGGTTATTGCTCAGATGTCAGGCAGTATTCCATCACCATCTCCACAAGCCCAGGGCCCTTGTGGGTGGGAAACTTCACAGGGTTAATCTCCAGCCACTGTTTTTTGGTTCTTTCCTCACTCTCTTTATCCCTTGGCAGCCCCTAGTTATCCCCCACCTCATTTACTAGGATTTAGCTCTGCCTCGACTACCTGATGCTCATTTTGGGGGTCAGGGGGCAGGAGAAGAGATTTATTCCGTGGCACACGCAATAAGATGCAACACTGAGTCATTGAGTCTGTTTCTTAATATTTGCTCTGGCAGAGATAGGCGGCCAGAGCTGATCTCTTGTTGCAGGGCAGTGAAAACCATTCTGTAAAGAGAGGGGAATGAGTCCATCCAGCCTCGGGTCTGGCGGGCAGGAGGTTTGCCTGGAAGTGAGTCCAGCCTTCCTTTGCTCCCGCTTGGCAAACTGACTCCTTCATGTTTCAACCCGAGGGTCCACAGAGTCCTCTCTCTTCCTCTGGGCTCATCCTGAATCTCCTTACAGACCTCCATGGTGGCTATCGTTGGTTTACCTCCTTTGTGAAACAGGGCTTATAATAGTACCTACCTCGTGTTGTTGTTGTGAGAATTAGATGAGTTAACATTTGTATTTAGAACTTGCAAAAGTGCCGAGAATATAGATGTGCTCAATCAATATTTGGTGATGAATAAAATTATTATTTATTTTTAATAAATAAATTTATTTATTTATTTTTGGCTGCGTTGGGTCTTCGTTGCTGCACGCAGGCTTTCTCTAGTTGCGGCGAGCGGGGGCTACTCTTCGTTGCGGTGCGTGGGCTTCTCATTGTGGTGGCTTTTCTTTTTGTGGAGCAGGGACTCTAGGCACGCGGGCTTCAGTAGTTGTGGCACGGGGGCTCAGTAGCTGTGGCTCGTGGGCTCTAGAGCACAGGCTCAGTAGCTGTGGTGCAGGGGCTTTGTTGCTCCGCAGCATGTGGGATCTTCCTGGACGAGGGCTCAAACCCACGTCCCCTGCATTGGCAGGCAGATTCATAACCACTGCACCACCAGGGAAGTCCCGGACAGTTTCTTTGTAATATATTTTATCCAGTAGGCACACTCATGCATGCAAACAGTTCTGGATTACAAGACTAAAAGGTAGAAAAGACAAGAGCTTCGGGAACCGGAAATAATAACTGCTAACGTTTCTCGAACATTTACAAGGTCCCAGCATTGTTTGAAGTCCTTTACACGTATTAATTGACTGAATCTCACCACAACCCCATGATGTTGGTACTATCATTATTCCCATTTTTACCAATGAAAAAACTGAGGCACAAGGATTAAGTAATTTGCCCAGTTTATACAGTTAGGAAATGATGAAACTGAGATCCAAATCTAGCTGGGGCAATGGTCTTCAGGTGGGGATGAGCTTGGCTTGCTCAAGGACCCAAAAAGCCAGTATGGCCAAGCTTGGAGAGGTGGGGGTGGAGGTGTATGGTAGGATGTGGTGTTTTGTCCACAAAGGACACTTCTACTTCCTAAAAGAAAAACAAACCACCCTCCAGGTGATGATATCCCATCTGTTTAATCTGCAAAATAACTTTCATGGCACCCTTCTCAGTACAGGTGTTTTGGTTTGGGTTTGGGTTTGGGTTTTTTTTGTTTTTTGGGCAGTAACTTTGTATTCTTCCTTTTAAAAAGTGAAGGTGTAATTTACAAACAGTAAAATTCACTGGGTTTTTTCTGTGTGTGTACAGTTCCGCAGTCTTTGTCAAATGCATACAGTCATATATCTAGCACCACAAACAAGATACGGACAGTATCCTTCAAAATTCCTATGTGTAGCCCTCCCTTCCCCAGCTTCCAGCCCCTGGGAAACATCTGAGTTGTTTCCTATCCCTGTAATTCTACCTTTTCCAGAATATCCTATAAATGAAATCATGCTATATGTCACCTTTTCAGTCAGACTTCTTTAACTTATCCTAATGCATTTGAGATTCATTTATGGTGATGTGTATACTGGGAGTTCTTTCCATTTTATTGCTGAGTAGTATTCCATTATATGAATGTACTACAATTTATTCATTCACTAGCTGAAGGTCATGTAAGCTGATTCCCATTTTTGACAATTATGAATAAAGATACTATAAACATTCACATCCAGGGTTTTGAGTGAAGATAAGTTGGTTTTTTTTTCCTATGAGTAGGATGTCTTTTCTTGGTGTTGTATGACTAAGTGTATATAACTTTATGAGAAAATTGTTTTCCAATCCAGAAGACTCATCTTAAAAAAGAGCATCAGTGAAAACTGTTGTTATCTTTATATGTGCTCTCAGGAAGTGGCTGCTAGTATCACAATAATAAACAAATTTGGGTTAATGGATCATTAAATATTATCTTGAAGGAGCATTGAGGTGCTTTTCTTTTTTCTTCTTCTGTGAACTTCCTCTGCCTTTCACTCAGAGGTACCCACTGCACAGGGAAGACCAGGACGGTTACAGCAGAGGAAGAATCTAAGCTCAGCTTCTGACTTCCAAAAAGGATTCTCAAAGTCCATTTTAGACATAATAGCTGTGAAAGCCAGAGATTTTGATCCTCTTGGCTTTCTGAGAGAAAGGAAAAAGGCTTTTGGCAAATCAAATGAAGGGCCAGGGTTTTTTTTGTTTTTTAACATATATTTTATTTTTTTAACATTTTTATTGGAGTATAATTGCTGTACTATGGTGTGTTAGTTTCTGCTTTATAACGAAGTGAATCAGTTATACATATACATACATCCCCATATCTCTTCCCTCTTGCGTCTCCCTCCCTCCCACCCTCCCGGGCCAGGGTTTATCTCTAGGCAACGGATTGAGAAGAGAGACAAGAGGAGGAGGGGGTAAGAGTGGGAGGTGAATTGGGTGGGGGGGGGGGCAAGGAGCCGGGAACTCTGTGGCCATCTTTGCGTGTCCCTAACCCTCCTGCAGAAGACTTCCCACCTAGAGACTGAACTTGGAGGACCAGCCCTTCAGTAGCCAGGGGTGCTCACTAAGCCCCGAATATGAGAGATGGGCCCAGTACCTGGGGCAGGGAGAGGGGAGAAGGAAGGAGGGAGGCTGTCTTTGCTTGGATGGGAGAAGCCCAGCCCCAGCACTTGGGTGGGATGCAATCCAGTCATCCCAGGTGATGTCCTTCCATGCTCGTGACAGTCTATGACTGCCTAATAATTTCTAAAACAAGAGTAAGATATTTTAAAATAAATTAATATATTAATAGCTTTCCCATTCCTCTATAAAACCTGTCAGGGTCCTACAGCCATAACCACTGTGATCAAACCGTCACTCTGCAAGGCTCTCAGGTGAGGGCCAAGGGAACAGCTGGATTGGAAGGCCCTTGGGTGAGATGGAGGCGAGGGTATGGAAAATCCCTGTGGGGTGGAGTCACTTCCTGGGGATGGCTGCAGGGATGTCCCCAGCAGAGCCCCAGTTCTCTGTAGACTCAACCAGAAGGATAGCCCCCTAATTCCCATCTGTATCTCTGTCTGGTCCCTCCAGTCTGTGCCCAACAGCCAGAGTGAGGTGACCCTGCTGCCCCACCGCCAGCAGCACATGCCTTTCGCAGGTTTTATTTTAGTTTGCGAGGGCTCAGCACTGATGCAGACACGCTCCCAACCCCTCATGTCCGAAGGCATTTATTGGTGGTGAGTTGGAGCTAGAGGACCAGTCTGGGGCCGTGAAACAAATTTTCCTATGTTAAACTAATGACCTAGTTAGTCCTCTTGGTAGCAAGACTAAAGCACTTTCTCTCTTACTCCATCTCCTGCCACCCTCCACTTTGCTCACTCAGCCCACTGGCCTGGTCACGCCCTAAACACACCAGGTACTACCCCACCTCAAGGCTTTGCCCTTGCTGTTCCCTCTGCCTGGAACGCTTATTCCCCTGTCATCCGCTGGACTCATTCTCTCTCTTCATTCCCATCTCTATTAAACGTCACTACCTCAGGGAGGGCGTGGGGGATTGTTCTAATGATGATACACAAAGTAGCACCCCCTCTAATCCCACACTCTACTTTATTTTTCTTTGTGATATCGATGCCTCCTGACATATATTTCTTTGTTCCTTACTTCTCTTCCTCCACAGGAATGTCAGTTCCAAGCATGCAGGAACAGGGCTTAGTTTGTTTTCTTCACTGCTGCATCCCCAGTATTAGGAAAGGGCCTGGCTCATAAATACTTAGGAGTGAATTTATTAATGAAAATTGGTTGCAGAACTCTTGCTGTGGCAGAGCTTTAAGTGACAAGTAGGCACAGTACCCCACCTCTCCCCATGTTTTGGTTCAAACCTGAATCCTATTATCCTGACTCGTTCTTTTTTTAAAAAAAAAATTGAAGTATAGTTGATTTACAATGTTGTGTTTCTGGTGTACAGCAAAACGATTCAGTTATATATATATATATATATATTCTTTTCCATTATGGTTTATTACAAGATATTGAATATAATTCCCTGTGCTATACTGTAGGACCTTGTTGTTTATCTTTTTTTTTTTTTTTTTGCGGTACGCGGCCCTCTCCCGTTGCGGAGCACAGGCTCTGGATGCGCAGGCTCAGCAGCCATGGCTCACGGGCCCAGCTGCTCCGTGGCATGTGGGATCCTCCCGGACCGGGGCACGAACCCGTGTCCCCTGCATCGGCAGGCGGACTCTCAACCACTGCGCCACCAGGGAAGCCCTATTTTATATATAGTAGTTTGTATCTGCTAATCCCAAACTCCTAATTTATCCCTCTCCCACCCGCTTTCCCCTTTGGTAACCATATTGTTCTTTTTTATTCTCTCCCTCCCAGTCCTCCCACTGAGAGAGTTGTGTACCCCGTGGCACTCTTCTCAAGTACTAGAGACTCCATTGCGTCTCTTTGTTTCGTCAGGGTCTTGTGGGAACTTGATGTTCCCAGACTTGGGTAATTACTGTGGCTTGGCCCCCATCGACGGTCCTCTCCCTCTGTGGATCCCAGCAGTGAATCTGGACAAAGTTTGCTGAGTTGCGTCACCTCTGGCACTTGTTTCCAGGCAGAAGAGTGAAGGAGTGTCCTTGAGGCCTCATTGGGGGATGGCAGCAGCAAACACTTTAACCTTTGGAACAGTCTATGCTTCTTGGCTGAGAAACTTCTTCGGAACTTCAGACCTATGGAAATGTACTCGGGACTTCCTGCAGCGCAGAAGCCAGGCTCAGCACCTGCCTGGTCTGGAAGGAAGACCCTTATTACCCACTAAGGCACAGGGCAGGGGATGCTTAAGTCTGTGTTGGGCTACCAGGAGATGCTCTTCCTCATAGAAAGCGTGTCTTGTGACTCAAATCTCTGACTGCAGGAGGTAATGTAGGCTAAAGGATGGGTCTCCTAGGCTTTAAGGATCCCATTGAAGGTCAGCAAGAGAGAGAAACGCTTTGTATTTCATATTATTATTTTAGCTATCATTTTAGTTGACTGCTCAGAGCTCAGACTTGTTGGGAAGAGAATCCCTTTTTTCTTTCTTTCCCTTATATGTATGTGTTATATCTATATCTATATAGCCTACTCCTATCTACAGAACTAGGTAGACATTTACAGGAGGGGCTGAGCTCCTTTTTGGATACCACCACCCATGAAATTGTTCCAGGAAGGACAAGGAAAAAAATGCAAGGATTGACCAATTAATTATAGAGCCCTTGAAGAAGCTATAAAGACCCAATATGTTTGGCCTGGAAAAGAAAAAGTTGACACTTTTCTTCTGCTGCACTTGTTCTGTCTGTGCAGCTGAATGATCTGTTCTCCTACATGTGCTCTTGAAAGTGCCTTGTGAAAAGTGCTGAAACAGGTGACTGAGGTCCTGTGTTTAAAATAAAATAGATGGAGACAAATGGATGCAGGATGACTTCAAGCTGATGGCTTTCCAGGATTATCCCAATCCCTGTCACTCATAGGATTGTGTGATCCAGGTTAGAAGTTAGAGTGGGTTTTTGTTGCCAGACACTTTTGGTTGTCATCTATGGGGTCCCAGCAGGAAACAGAGGGTGCATACAAACGAGGCAGTTTGAAGAGAGTTTAATAAAGGAACCATATCAAAGGTTTTCTGGCATAAAATAATTTACTTTGGATCTCTTATGGTTCTGAGGGGTGACTGGAATAGTTGGGTGAATCTCTTTTGGGATTTCTCATGCAGTCGTAGTTATCTTGGCCTGGTGTAATCTGAAGGCTCAGATGGGCTGGACACCCAAGATGGCTTCCTCACTTACCTACCTGGCACCTCAGTGCTTCCCTAGGTGTCCTCTCTCTCCAGCAGAGTAAACTGAATTTCTTACATGGAGGCTCAGGGTCCCAAGAGCAGGGAGTAGAAGTTGGTAGACCAGTTAAGAACTATACCTGGAAATGGCACAGTGCACTTCCCTCAGATTCCATTGGTCAAAGCTGTCACAGTGTCCAGATTCAAGAGTGTGGAGGATAGACTCCATCTCTCAAAGGAGAAGTGGCAAAGCCACGTTTGCTGAGGAGCATGTGAGTGGGAGTATTGTTGCAGCCATTTGGGGGGACTACGTCTGCTATAAAAGGTATAAATAGGGCTTCCCTGATGGTGCAGTGGTTGAGAGTCCACCTGCCGATGCAGGGGACACGGATTCGTGCCCCGGTCCGGGAGGATCCCACATGCCGTGGGGCGGCTGGGCCCGTGAGCCATGGCCGCTGAGCCTGCGCGTCCGGAGCCTGTGCTCCGCAACGGGAGAGGCCACAACAGTGAGAGGCCCGCGTACCGCACAAAAAAAAAAAAAGGTATAAATAGGGTTTAGAGAAACCAACAGGGAAGCTGTCCCCACTGAGGCCTAAGGGGGCAAGGGGAAGAAGTGGTGACAAGAACCTGGAGAGGGTGGCTATATGGAGACAGCCTCCTGATGGTAGCTATGGTCTTCAGAAGATGAAACCCAACCAGAAGGGAGCCGACCTCATACACCCCTGACCCCACTTTGGATCTCCTACCAGTGACCCACAGTGGCCAAGGGGTCCCACTGATGAGTTCATGCAAGTCAGGTTCCTGGGGCACAGAGAAAGGAGAAGGGCAAACAGTGGATCTGAAGAGACAAAGGGAAGATAGCCAGCATCCCAGTGGATAACAAAATATCTAGGATATGTAACCCATGGGCAAGAATGAGATTTGGGACCAGAATTGCTCCTCTTAGGACTGGAAGAAAAATTCCCTAATTTTGAGCAGCTTGAAAAATTTCTAAATGCCCTGGAGTGTTGGAAAATAGTGTTAAGCCTTTTTCTTTGGTAAGAAGATGGTGCTACATTTTCTGATCACCTTCTCCATGAGCATAAGCTGGTCAGAGACTCCTCTGTACTTCCCTAGCCTCATTGTCCACTGCTCCCCTCTTATTCGCAGTGCCCCACCACTTCCTCTCAAGCCCCTAGCCCCTCAAGGCTTTCAGCATGCTGGTGTCACAGCTTGGAATCTCTCTCGTTCTTTTCTTCTGGCCAAATCCTTATCTTCCCAACCCAACTGAAACACAGCTTCTTCAGGGAAGGCTCCTTCAACCTCTCTCCTCACTCATGATGTTCTCTCTGCACTTCTCTGTGGCACTTATCCTAATAGCCATTTAAATATCTATTTGTATAATGATTTGGTTAAAGTCTGTCTCTCATTAGACATTAATAGTAGTACCCTGACAGCAGGGTCTAAATCTGTCTTGTTGAACCCTATATCTGTAGGACTTAGAACAGTGCTTAACAAATAGTAGGTACACAGTAAGCAGCTGTGAGTCAATTATTGAAAGAATATGGTAGAAAAATCAGCAATGATTTCTATAGAGGTGGGTTTTTTGGTGTTTTTTATGTATTTGTTTTCAGCGATAGCCGCTGTTGGCTGTTTTCATGGGGCCTGGAGGTAAAACATGAATGGGGATTAAGAATTAGGAAGATAAGGTATGACGCCAGGAGCTGAGTCAATTGGTAAATAACGAACAGCTATCAAAACACAATCAGTTAAGGAACAACCTCAGTATCTATCAGCTGATAAATGGATAAACAAAATGTGCTGTATTTCATCCAATGAAATATTATTCAGCCATACAAGGAATGAAATCCTGATACCTGCTACAACATGGATGAAACTTGAGGACATTATGCTAAGTAGACGAAGTCAGACGCAAGAGGCTACCTATTATACAATTCCATTTATAGGAAACGTCCAGAATTGGCAAATTCATAGAGATAAAAAATAGATTAAAGGTTGCCAGGGGCAAGGCAGGATTGAGGGACTAGAAAGTGACTGCTAATAGGTACAGGGTTTCTTTTTGGAGTAATGACAGTGTTCTGGAATTAGATGGTAGTGATGATTGTACAACATTGTAAATATACTAAAAACCAGTGAATTGTACATTTGGAAAGGATAAATTTTATGGAATATGAATTATATCTCAATTTTTAAAAACAGGGCCAAAAATAATATTTTTATTATTAGAAAAATAGTGAGAAATTGTAGTCTAGAGATAGGCTGATGGATTGGAGCATAGTTGAGACTCTAGATTATTCTGAACATTGGAATGGCAAGAACACAGAATCATTTCCCAAGAATCTAAGCTTATTTGCTTGGTGACTCCCCCTGTAAGTACAAATGACACTCTTTCCTGATGAATGCTAGGAATTGGAGTGAGATTGAAGTTCTGGCCATCCTCAAATGAAAGAACTCCAAGTTCTGACTAAAGAGAAATGACTGAGTTAATGGGAGAATGGTTTAAATGATTATGCAAAGCACAAAACAAACAGGATGGTATGATTTGCTAAACTCCATGAGAGAAGTAGCAAGCAGGTGCTTTAACCAGCAAACAGATGAAAGCTTTATTTCCTCTTTAACCTTTGTGAAGTGAGTAGCCATAACATTAAAAGCTCAACTTGTCTTTCTTTTACCATGAGAAAAACATCAGACAAACCTAAGTTGAGGAACATTCTACACAAAACTGCCAAGATCATGAAAAATAAGGGAAGTCTGAGAAACTGTCCCAGATTAGAGGAAACTGTTTGAGATTAGATTAGACTCAGGGGACATGGCCACTACATGTAATGTGGTCTCCTGGATGGGACCCTGGAACAGAAAAGGTGTGTTAGTGGGAAAACCTAGTGAAATCCAAGTGAAATATGGAGTTTGCTGAAGTTTAATGGACCAATGTTTATTTCTTAGTTATAACTAAGAATATGCCATGGTAATATAAGATGTTAAAAATGGGAAAAACTGTGTGAGGTGTATGTGAGAACTCTTTGTACTATCTTCACAACTTTTCTGTAAATCTATTCTATACAAGTTTTTTTTTTAAATAAATTTATTTATTTATTTATTAATTTTTGGCTGCGTTGGGTCTTCATTGCTGCGGGCGGGCTTTCTCTAGTTGCAGCGAGTGGAGCTACTCTTCATTGCAGTGCACAGGCTTCTCATTGTGGTGGCTTCTCTTGTTGCAGAGCACGGGATCTAGGCGCGCAGGCTTCAGTAGTTGTGGCACGCAGGCTCAGTAGTTGTGGCTAGCTGGCTTAGTTGCTCCACAGCATGTGGGATCTTCCCAGACCAGGGCTCGAACCCCCGTCCCCTGCATTGGCAGGCAGATTCTTAACCACTGTGCCACCAGGGAAGTCCCTCTAAATCTGTTCTAAAATAAGAAAGTTTACTTTAAATTTAAAAAGCGCAACCAGGTTCACCTGTCTGTTCTGATAGCCTTCTTCTATCTGTCTAGCGCACAGGTCTGTGGTTTGTTTGCGGGGTTTTTTTTTTGTTTTTTTTTTAATTACATGAGATAGTGAATGTGGGAACAAACTAGGACCTGAATTCCTCACCTCCTCTTCTATAACTGTGCAAAGGCTTGGGTTTCCTCTCATTTGACCACCACTCCTGCCATTCCTTTCCCTCTGGTTTATGTACTATTCACTGCCAACTGGCGAGGAAGTATCGAGTATGGCTGATAAAGTCACCACGCCAGACCTGAAGGAGGATGTAGGGAAGTATAAGGAATGCTCCCCACCTGGTACTTCCTCAGGGAGCTTACTATCCACCAGGGGAGTTAAAACATATGCATTCCTCTGTACCCAACAGATGAGTGATCATTGGGAATGGTTCAGGATGAAAAGTGACAAAGTAACTAATTATAAGCAATAAAAGGCAGGTGAATCCTTCATGCTTAATCCACACAGTTCATTCATTATTTTCTTAAAGTTAGCCCCAGCAACTCTCCATGTTTATTGTCCGCAATGAGAAGCCCGTGCACCACAATGAAAGAGTAGCCCCCCTCGCCACAACTAGAGAAAGCCTGCGCACAGCAACGAAGACCCAACACAGCCAAAAATAAATAAATAAATAAAATTGATAAAAAATAAAAAAAAATTAAAAAATAAAATGGGGCAGACTTCTGTAATGGGATCTGGAGCTGGATGGTGAAACTGGAACTGCAACTCACCACTCACTACTGTGGGACTCATTTTCATCTGTAAAGTGGAGGTGAAACAGGCCCTACTTCTGGGATGTAGATGAGGATTATGAGTTGATTTGGGTAGAGCATATCAAACAGTGCTGGGTATGGGATAGATACCCAGTGAGCATAAACTCTTATGCCTGGGTCGAGAAAAAAAGGATGTGGAAAGAGATGTATAAAAATGGGAGATCCTGGGCTTCCCTGGTGGCGCAGTGGTTGAGAGTCCGCCTGCCAATGCAGGGGACACGGGTTCGTGCCCCGGTCCGGGAAGATCCCACATGCCGTGGAGCGGCTGGGCCCATGAGCCATGGCCACTGAGCCTGCGCGTCCGGAGCCTGTGCTCCACAACGGGAGAGGCCACAGCAGTGAGAGGCCCACTTACTGCAAAAAAAAAAAAAAAAAAAAAAGGGAGACCCAGGGTTTTAGGCGATCCCTAAAAAGAAATTCAAAAAAATTTTTACAGTCTTAGGAAGATCACAATATCATGTAAAAAGAGACTCGTGGAAAACCAGATTCTGATATAGAAAGCCTGTGGGTGTACCCTTTGGAAAAAAAAATATTTCAAAATATTAATTGTGGGCAAGATGGTTAACAGTGGTTATCTCTGGGTGGTGTAACTATTTTTAAAATACTTTCCTATCAGAAAATAGAAAGGTAGAAAGTAGAAAGGTGGTTGCCAAGGGCTGTGGGGAGGGGAGAGGGAGAATTAGTGTTTAACGGGTATAGAGTTTCAGATTTGTAAAATGAACAAGTTCTGGAGATCTGCTGTGCAACAAAGTGAATATACTTAACACTGCCGAACTATACACTTAAAAATGATGAAGATGGCAAATTTAACGTTATGTGTTTTTTTACCACGCACATAGAAACACTTTTCTATGGCAAACACAATAGTGTTATACTCAAGAACAAACTCAATGCAAGGTTAATTTTTAAGTGAAAGCCTTAATGGCTGGTTGGTGTAGCTTTTAGTGAGTATTTCCACGGTTTACTGGGCCCTGACTGTCCAGTGAAGGTTACCTGGTGGCAGTTAGGCTCCGTAAGCAGAGTTGGGCCTTCTCTTTTGTTTTCCCCCCTCAGCTTTCTATTGAGAGAAAACATGAGCTACAGAAGAAGGGTGTGACCAAAACTTGTTTGTTTTGTCTGTTTTCCCGTCTGATCTGGGTTCGCTTGTCAGCTACTGAATGAGGGCGTGCCATGGGGATGACCTTCTGATACAGCAGCACCTGTCCCCTTCACACCCCCTCGGCCCTGCTGGTTCTGCGTCAGCTGCACTATTTGCAGGACCATCTGCCCAAACCCCGTGCTACTCACTGTTCTTTGATCTGTAAACCGGAGTCTGAGCCAGCTGGGTTGAAACAGAGGAGGCTGGGCCAGTGATCTCAGTGCAGCTGTTTTGTTGCCTTGCGGCAGCTTCCTCTGTCCGGGTCTCACCTAAGAAAAAGTTGAGCCCCTGGGCAAGACAGGTGAGGGATGTGAACAGGTAATTCACAACATGAGAAGAGCTAATATTAAATCATGAAAAATGACTGCCCTCACTAGAATATAAAGGAACAGAAATAACAGCAACCTTTAATATCCTTTTTTCCTATCAATCAATTTGGCAAAGATTTTTGTGGAAAATAATTCCCAGGGTTTGCAAACAATTACTGATAGGAAGGTTATTGGCCATTCAGAAAGGAAGCTGCCAATGCATATCAAGAACTGTAAAATTTTTCATTCTAGAATATAGTATTCCATAAAGGGTTAGGAAGGTAGAAGAATTTAGTACAAGATAAAGGTGACATTTCAAATTAACGAGGAGAGACTTTCATTTTTGGTGATATTGAGGTCAGGAGGACCTGGAAGATCTCCAGTTATAAAAATATCTAAAAATGGTGGGTTAAATATAACAAAATACCTAACTGAGCTCCAAAGATAAAAATGGAATGCCCCAGGGGCCAAGCAATGAGAAGGACTGAAAACCAGAGATACAGATGAGCTGACACTGCTGCCGCCCCAGGGGGGATTAACAATCTGAATAATGTAAGGCTCCCGGTTTATAATGTCGAGGTGGGAACAGGACACCAAGCCTATTGTCTGTGTGTGGGGGAGGGCGAGTTGAACCTGAGTCTCCAGTGTAGCTGGGATCTTTGAAAGTCTAAACCTTGAGTGGCAATAGCTTCTAACATTGAGACAATCGCATCCATGCCTGACTTAACTCTTGCAAAGGCCAATATCAAGAGGAGGTCTTAATCTCTGAGATTCTTTCCATCTGGAGAACCACTGCTGTAACACTCAGTTGATTCCCTGTGTCATCTCTCAAGCAGGATATGTTGTTCTGACAGCTGGTCTGAACTCCAAGAGGTTGTCAAAATAAGACATATTTGTGTTGTCTCTTCTCCCTATAGTCTAGTATTTGATCAATTGGCAGGTCTATCAGTGTTTGAAATGTGATTCTTCCTCTAGGAAATTATCCCACAAATTACAGGATACTCATAAAAATTCCCAATCATAAATAATGTGTGTTCAATATGATTTATTTGTAATAGAAAGAAAAATTGGAAGCTGCCACATAGCCAACAACAGTGGAATGGTTAACTGAACACTATGTAGCCATTAAAAGGAATTAAGTTGATCTCTATGTATGAAAATGGAAAGAATGACCACACAACATATAATTAAGACTTTTTAAAAAGCAAGCTATATAATCATTAGAGAAATGCAAATCAAAACTACAATGAGGTATCACCTCACACCAGTCAGAATGGCCATCATCAAAAAAATCTACAAACAATAAATGCTGGAGAGGGTGTGGAGAAAAGGGAACCCTCCTACACTGTTGGTGGGAATGTAAATTGATACAGCCACTATGGAGAACAGTATGGAGGTTCCTTAAAAAACTACAAATAGAACTACCATATGACCCAGCAATCCTACTACTGGGCATATACCCTGAGAAAACCATGATTCAAAAAGAGTCATGTACCACAATGTTCATTGCAGTACTATTTACAGTAGCCAGGACATGGAAGCAACCGAGGTGTCCATAGACAGATGAACAGATAAAGAAGATGTGGCACATATATACAATGGAATATTATTCAGCCATAAAAAGAAACAAAATTGAGTTATTTGTAGTGAGGTGGATGGACCTAGAGTCTGTCATACAGAGTGAAGCCAGAAAGAGAAAAACAAATACCGTATGCTAACACGTATACATGGCATCTAAAAAAAAAAAAAAGGTTCTAATGAACCTAGGGGCAGGACAGGAATAAAGATGCAGACATAGAGAATGGACTTGAGGACACGGGGAGAGGGAAGGGTAAGCTGGGACGAAGTGAGAGAGTAGCATTGACATATATACCCTACCAAATGTAAAATAGCTAGCTAGTGGGAAGCAGCCGCATAGCACAGGGAGATCAGCTCAGTGCTTTGTGACCACCTAGAGGGGTGGGATCAGGAGGGTGGGAGGGAGATGCAAGAGAGAGGGGATATGGGGATATACATATGCATATAGCTGATTCACTTTGTTATACAGCAGAAACTAACACACCATTGTAAAGCAATTATACTCCAATAAAGATGTTAAAAAAAAAAAGCAAGCTACAGAACATTATTCAATAGAAATGGAATGCAAACCACATAGTAATTTCAAATTTTCCAATAGAAATATTTTTAAATGTCAAAATAAATAGATGAAATTAATTTTTTTTCTTTTTTTTTTTTTTTTGCGGTACACGGGCCTCTCACTGCTGTGGCCTCTCCCGCAGCAGAGCACAGCCTTCGGACGCGCAGGCCCAGTGGCCATGGCTTACGGGCCCAGCTGCTCCGCGGCACGTGGGATCCTCCCCGACCGGGACACGAACCCGCATCCCCTGCATCGGCAGGCGGACTCTCAACCACTGCGCCACCAGGGAAGCCCAGATGAAATTAATTTTAATAGCATACTTTATTTCACTCAATAGATTCAAATATTATTTAAGCATGTAATCAGTATAAAACTATTGATGAGATATTTTACATTACAGTATTTATATGTCTTTGAAACCTGATGTATATTTTACACCAACAATACATCTCAATTCAGACAAAGCACATTTCAAGTACTCAATAGCCACTTATGAATCGTGGCTACAATAAGAGACAGTGCAGCTTCAGAATAAACATATAGTATATATATAATTTTGAACAACTCCAAAACCAGGTGTACAAGTATTGTGTAGACACTGAAGACACTTGGAAAGATAACCAAGAAATGGCTCAACGGGCTATCTCTATGGAATGGGATTATGGGGAAAGAAGGTATTAAGGGTTTAGTTCATAAACATCTAAATTTAATTTTATTATATGATGATATATTATACTTTAAATTATTAGGAGAGTAAAAGTAAAACCAAATGTTTATTGTCTTCAATTCAGTAAGTTAATGTATAGTAAAATTTATCTTAAGGAGATAGTAAAGTGTATGAACCGATATGTACATAAAATGATGCTCTTGGCAGCATTTCTTACAATGATAAAAACTAGACTCCACATTATGTCCAACAATAGGAAAATTATTCAATAAATTCTGGTACTTCTCTATGATGGAATGTTGTTCATAACATGGGAAAATATTCATGATATAATTAAAAAATTCACAATGCAAACACTGTCCATAACATGGCCCAGCAGCTCTATGCCAAGGTACATACCCAAGAGAATTGAAAACATATGTTCACACAAAAACCTGTATACAGATGTTAATAGCAGCATTATTCATAATAGCCAAAAAATGGAAACAACCCAAATGGCCAGCAGCTGGTGAATGGATGAACAAACGAAGTATATCCACAGAATGGACTATTTTCCAGCCATAAAAAGGAATGAAGTACTGATACACATTACAACATGGATAAACTTTGAAAAATATTTGCCAAGTGAAAGAAGTCAGACACAAAAGGTAACATATTGGGGCTTCCCTGGTGGCGCAGTGGTTGAGAGTCCGCCTGCCGATGCAGGGGACACGGGCTCGTGCCCCGGTCCGGGAAGATCCCACATGCCGCGGCTGGGCCCGTGAGCCATGGCCGCTGAGCCTGTGCGTCTGGAGCCTGTGCTCCGCAACGGGAGAGGCCACAGAAGTGAGAGGCCACAGAAGTGAGAGGCCCGCGTACCGCCGAAAAAAAAAAAAAGATAACATATTGTATGATTCCATTTGTATGAAACGTCAGGAATAGGCAAATCCATGGAGACAGAAAGTAGATTAGTGGTTGTGGGAGACTGGCAGGAGGGAAGTGGGGAGGGGCTCGTTCATGGGTATGGAGTTTCTCTCTGGAGCAATGAAAATGTCTTGGAATTAGATGGTGGTGATGGTTGCACAATGTTGTGAATGAACTAAAAAAAATCACTGAATCTTACACTTTGAAATGGTGAATTTTATGTTATATAAATTTTATCTCAATTTTAAAAATATGTATATAGAACAAGATCCAAACTTTGTGGGGGAAAAGTAAGACTAATGGATTAAGAGTGGTGGTGGATTATAAATGCTTTTAATTTTTTCTGATTTTCTCCAGCACATACATGTTATATTTTACATGTTATATTTTAAATGGCGGCGCTGGTGGAATAAAAGCATTTAGGAAAGAGTGGTCTTCTCTCTTGACAAAATCTATGTGCTTTGGAAATAACACCATGTTCTCACTTGGCAACTTAACCAAGGGCAGTCCGTCCAGCCTGTGAAGTATACTTCTTTCTGTACAGTGTTTCACTGCATTTAGTAAAACAAGCCATTCACCTTTTGCTATAGGGTGCCAAAGAGCAGAGCTGACTTAAGCCTTTCCTTTTCTGTCTTTTTAGATGTTGTAGACATAGCTTTTTGAAGCAGAGCAGTCTGGATTAGCTAGCTCAGGGCTCAGAGCTTCAGAACCTAAATTCTCTTTGACCTGACTGGCTTCCTGCCCTTACCTGGTGCTTCTGCTTCTCCACTGGTGAGATGAAGTGGTAAATGCTCACTTCACTGGAGTGGGGAAGAGAATGCATTAGGTAAGTCTTTCAAAGCACTAAGAGATAGAAGGACCAGAGAAATAAAAGGTTATTCAACCCCACTGGAGACTCAAATCACCGATAAGCAGCTGGAGAAGATGGAGCTTATGTAACAACTCTTTGTCTCTCAATAAATAAACAGATAGGATCTGAGTCATGGGGTCACTGAGGCTCCTCTTAACCCTTGGGTGGGTGGTACTTTTCATAGGCTCACAGGAATGCTGAGAGCTCTGCTGTGCTTGCTTAGCAAAGTTTTTTATTTAGATCTCACCTGACATCTTATTTTTCCAGTAGCTCCACAACAGGAAAATGAAGGAGAATTCACAATTGCACAGGTTTTGGTTGCCTTGGAGACCATGTACTTTTAAGATATTTATGGAGGGAGCCTTAGTTTACTCTAACTGTGCAGTATGTTCCAGCTGGAGTAGAACTTTGTGGACTGACAAGGAAAGGAGCCCAAGATGTAGGAAGTAAGTAAGTATGCTGCCCAACAAGTTGTAGAGCATGATCTCAGCTGTGTTTTGAAAATACATAAAATTCTGTAACTATGTATCTGTCATCTAATCTATCATCTATCTATCTATCTATCTATCTATCATCTTTAGATCAATTGATCTACTATCATCTATCCATCTTGGTGAATGGATAGAAATGGCCAAATCATTACCACCGCTTGGCCCTGGGAGTGAGAATGGAACATACAGAGAGCAAGACTCTCACTTTTTACTCTATACGTTTCTGTACTATTGAGATTTTAATAGGTTGTTTTGTAACAAAAAAGTTTTAACAAAAGTTACCAACTGTAATCCTAACTACCTCTCTGACAGTCCTTTCAAACATCTCACAACGTACGTGGAAAGAGTTAACGCAGAGCCAGTTCAAATTCCTGATTTGGTGGTGGAGGTGGAGGCAGGGTTAGAGGTAAAAAGAAGCAAAAAGTGGGGAGGGGAGGGAAGAGGAGGGCTGGCTGCTCAGTTCTCACCTGAACCAATAGCATGAACGTTTCAGGCCCAACGCCCATTTGTGGGACTATTTCAGGAGTCAGAGTTTGCATCTGAATTCACTGTCACTGTAACTGGCCAAAGAACTAAGACGACTTCCTGGTTTGGCTACTTGGAAGCTGCTTCTCCTTTACCCAGAAGGTAATATCTCAAGCCTCAGCTAATCTGGTGACGGTGACTTGGAGTGTGCACTTTTTTCTTTGTGGTGTATTGACTTCTTTATCCACAGGACAGTAGGATGCTTATGGAATAGGGCTTTATTTTTACTAATGACGATATTAACACTAAATTTCTAACAAGGTGGAATGGTTCTCCCTGGTTCTTCTTTGCACAGGACAAGACACAGTCTGTTGAAGTGTTAGGGAGGAACACTTGCATGGAAAGGAAGGAACACATATGCTTTCATTGTTTAACAGTTCTCATGTCATTTTTCCTTGGTTTCACTGGGAGCGTGGTTACATTTTCATGGGGATTACAGTTGCACACAGCGAATCTCACAGTAGGTAAGTATATGATGGAACACTCTCAGCTAATATTGTAGAATGGGCTCTTGCTTATTTTCCATCTCAGGGAAAAGTCTTAAAACTCCCCACATTCATAACAAAGCTACTTTACATGAGAAAGGAGTTTGGAAAGAGATGTCTGGTGAAATCACCCCAATGTTTTGGTCCAACTGTAGCCCCCCCAGGATGATGTCTGTTCTTAGTGTCACAGCGACCCCTTTTTTCCCCATAGTCTTTGTTAGTGATGGACCTATACATGATTCAGTTGCACGACCATGGCAACCTCCCCTCAGTGCTGGATGTGCATGTCAACATCCCTGGGAGAAGCTCTGTGCCGGGAAAAATGAAAGGCAGGAAGGCCAGATGGTCCGTGAAGCCCTCGGACATGTCCAACAAAACTTTCAATCCCATCCGGGCCATTGTGGACAGCATGAAGGTGAAGCCAAATCCAAACAAGACCATGATTGCTCTGTCAATTGGTGAGTTCGAGACACTTGACCGAGAGGCAGGCATTGTTCCTCCCACCCCCATCCTCATGGGTTGGTTGGAAAGGATGGAAGTGGAGGGTGGGTCTGAGCACTGGGCATGGAAGAATAACCTCTTGGCGGTTCTTTTTTTTGTTTTCCCATGAAAAGGGGACCCTACTGTGTTTGGAAACCTGCCTACAGATCCTGAAGTTACCCAAGCAATAAAAGATGCCCTTGACTCGGGGAAGTATAACGGCTATGCCCCCTCCACTGGTAAATTCCTCCTGAGACTCTAATCTGGTGGCTTCCAAATCTTTAGTGCTCTTCTAATAGGAATACATTTCTAGCATTCTTCTTTGCTTTCCTGATGCATAATTCCTAAGGAGAAGCTAAGATAAAATGGCTGTTGGATTTGGGGAAAGGGGTCTCAGCATGCTTAACCTCAAGCCATCAAGGTCTAACTTCTTTCCTGGCTTCCTCTGGCATTACGGCACCTCCCTGCTCTAGGTTCCCATTACATACTTATTTCTCAAATAACACTCCTATTCTATCATCGCTAATTCTAAACGGAGGCCTTGAGTGTGGCTGCACCTGCTTCTTTACAAAGCCCTCTAGCTCCCAAATTAATTTAATTACTGCCCTGTGTAAATAGCTTCTTGGCCTTATTTCTCCTTCTCTACACATTCAAGGTTTAATTTAATTATGGTCCTAATCACACTCTCAATGTAATTGTACTTGTTTCAAGGCAAAAACAAAAAACAAAACCAATAAAACCAAGAATAGCAAAGAATGAGCTGACCTACTGGAGGATAGAAGGTTTGTTTAGGACAGAAAGAAATTATTCTTAGGTTTAGGTTTAACTCTCTCCATCTATTAAACATTTCTACCCTAAGCATTTTGGTAAAATAAGTGATTCCTTGACTTTGTTTCAGTGTCGCACATTTCCCCGCTGTGTATATGTGCGCGTAGAAACATATTCTTTTTTTTTTTTTTTTTTTTGCGGTACGCGGGCCTCTCACTGCTGTGGCCTCTCCCGTTGCGGAGCACAGGCTCCGGACACGCAGGCTCAGCGGCCACGGCTCACGGGCCTAGCCGCTCCGCGGCATGTGGGATCCTCCCGGACCGGGGCACGAACCCGTGTCCCCTGCATCGGCAGGCGGACTCTCAACCACTGCGCCACCAGGGAAGCCCCCTAGAAACATATTCTTAATGCAGAATAAAACTCCAGTTTCATGCTAAACTAGAATTGTAAAAACACTTTAAAGAGATATCAGGGATGTGATTTTTAGGTTGATTATTTACATTTTATGAAGTTTCATAAATAAAAATCAAAACAAAATAAGACCAAAAGTTAAGTTGTAAAAAAAGTTTATACATAATGGAAAAGAATATGAAAAAGGATGTATATATGTATAACTTAAATCACTTTGCTGTACAGAAGAAATTAACATAACATTGTAAATCAACTATACTTCAATAAAATGTTTTAAAAGTTTATAATGACTTTTATATCCAAAGTATTAGGAAACTGACTTAACCTGAAAACCCCAAACCAAGTCTCCATTTGACAAAATGCAAAGGATATGAACACTTCATGCCAAAGGAAACACAGATAATAATATATATCTAGAAAATACTCTTCTTTATTAGTAATTAAGGAAGTGCTAATTTGTGTAACATCAAGAGACCTATCTCTACCTATTAATTTAACAAACATTAGGAAATACTGCCTCTAGTCTTGGTAACTGAAGACAATCTTTCTGGAGAGCAATTTTGTAAAACATAATAATTTGTATGAAACTGTCTATACTTCAAGCTTGTAAACCAACATTTGGAACTATTGTATGAGAGTATAATTTAAAAGAAAAAAATTTTAATTTCAATATAATTTTTAAAATTTATTTTAATTTATATTATTTATTTTTGGCTGTGTTGGGTCTTCCTTGCTGCTCACAGGCTTTCTCCAGTTGCGGCGAGCGGGGGCCACTCCTCACCGCGGTGGCCCCCCTCCCCCCGCTGTGGAGCATGGGCTCCAGGCACAGGGCCTCAGCAGTTGTGGCACATGGGCTCAGCAGATGTGGCTTGCAAGCCCCAGAGCACAGGCTCAGCAGTTGTGGCGCATGGGCCGGTTGCTCTGTGGCACGTGGGATCCTCGCGGACCAGAGCTTGAACCCATGTCCCCTGCACTGGCAGGCGGACTCTCAACCACTCCGCCACCAGGGAAGTCCATCAATATAAGTTAAAAGGAAAAATACTAATAGGTATACAGTACAATGTGAAAAAGTTAAAATGGACCCAAGGTAATGAATTCACTAATTACAAGTTTTCAAAAAATATAATACCTGGGGCTTCCCTGGTGGCGCAGTGGTTGAGAGTCCGCCTGCCGATGCAGGGGACACGGGTTCGTGCCCCGGTCCGGGAAGATCCCACATGCCGCGGAGCGGCTGGGCCCGTGGGCCATGGCCACTGAGCCTGCGCGTCCGGAGCCTGTGCTCCGCAACGAGAGAAGCCACAACAGTGAGAGGCCCGCGTACTGCAAAAAAAAATAAAAGAAATATATATATATATATATATATATATATAAAATACCTGGAAGGGATTTAGGAATAATCTAAATCCTAACTAATCTAATCCTATTTTAGATTATTTAATCTAAATTTTAGATTAAATAATCTAAAATAAAATAAAACATATCACAGTAACCAAGATACTGCAGAGTATTTTATAGTTTGGGGAACTCTTTTTGTTATTATTTATATATTTGTGCTCATTATAAAATTGTAAGATATAAAGTTAATCTCTTTCATCTATAGTGACAGAGAGCTAAACTAAATTGTCTGTGCTCTGAGCTGGGGCAGAAGGTAGCCTCGAAGCCCTGTTGACTTAAGGGCAAAGCTGTCAGTTGTGGAATGAAAACTTCCAGCTTCCTCATTCTGCTCTTTTCTCTCAGGCTACTTATCGAGTCGGGAGGAGGTTGCTTCTTATTACCACTGTCCCGAGGCACCCCTGGAAGCTAAGGTGAGCCCTAGACAAGGAACCAGTTTGGGAACAGTATTGGGCAAACTCTACCCTTTTCCTTGTTTCTGTGCCATGAGGAATAAGGGTTTCAAGTGGAACAAAAACTAAGGATAATTTCCCTTTGGCAATTCGAGGACTTTTCATACGGGGAGGCCACTAATCAGTGATTATATTTAATGTCATTATAGTATGATAATAACGTTGCCTACAACTCGTATAGTGTCTGTCTCAAGGAGGCTTAAAGGACTCAGAGGTCACCCTATATTTTGCTTCTCTGCAAAAGATCATTGAAAAACAATAATTCATAAACATCAAATAATTGAAATTTTAAATTTTACCAGTAGGTCTTTTATGAATCTGTAGCTTCCTTCACTGCCCTTAAGGTCACTTAGATGGGAATATAGAGCTTCCATGGCATACTGGATTGACGGCAGGGCCAAGTTTAAATGCTACCCTCTGCTCTGTTGTCCACTGGGTGGGGGTCAATATTTCTTAACATTAAGAGGTGCCCTATATCTGTCTTTCAGAAGAGAGTCAGGTTTCAAATCTCTGGTCAAAAGTAAATAAATAACCAGGTGAAAAAGTCCAAGGTCATAATGATCTCTCATGGAGGTCTGCTGAGTCACAACCAACCCGTCCTTTTTTAAGTGATTTATTTCTCTTAAGTGGCCAACATTTTCAACAACTTTTAGATATGCACATATGTAAATATATTCACTTCTTTCAATTTTGGCTTTGTACAGTCCCCACTACTTTACATAGAATTTGTAAAAATAAGGTTTTTTTTGCTTCCCTCTCATTCATCTGATAACCTTTCTCCTGTTGCTGTTGGAACCCCTAACAAAATGAAACTTTTCTGTTCTTTACAGGATGTCATTCTAACAAGTGGCTGCAGTCAGGCTATTGAACTTTGTTTAGCTGTGCTGGCCAACCCAGGGCAAAACATCCTAGTTCCCAGACCTGGCTTCTCTCTCTACAGGACTCTGGCGGAATCTATGGGAATCGAGGTCAAACTCTACAATTTATTGGTAAATGACTTTTAAATTTTAGACACAAGAGCTCAATTACTACTTCATAAAAAATATATGACCATTATCTTAGCAGAGAAAGATCTGGAAGTGGGTGGTCGAGGCCACAGACACATTTTGTTATTTACATTATATCTTTGAGTGAAGTGAGTAGTCCTACATTTTTCAGAATCATCTTAGTCTCCCCGTTTTTTCCTCCCCAGCCAGAGAAGTTTTGGGAAATTGACCTGAAACAACTGGAATCTCTGATTGATGAAAAGACAGCTTGTCTCGTTGTCAATAATCCATCAAACCCCTGTGGGTCAGTGTTCAGTAGAAGTCATCTCCAGAAAATTTTGGCAGGTGAGTCCAGCAGACTTCACTTGACAGGGGAGAAGATGGGGATGGAATCCTTCAGGTGTTTCATGGAACGAGAAAGGAGTCCTTCACTAAGTTCCAAGCCTAGGATGGAGGTGGGAGGGCTCCACTGGGGTCTCTAGTGAGTGGTGTGCCCCTGGAAAGGTAGGAATTTCCTGAAAGAAGGAGAAAAAGAGGAAATACTTGCCTCTTCACCACTCCCATCATGTGGAAGAGAGGGTTTGAAATATCTAGTTAATTAAAGAGCAAATTTAGGCTCTGTACCCTGGAAGAGTATAAGAAGAGTTTATAGTTCTTAAAGAGGAAGATGAAACATACAAACATGAAATGCAAAGTATAATAAGCCCAGGTAAATATTAAATGCTAAGGCAATTCACATTAAAAATGATTTCAGCATGTTTCTCTTATTTTCAGTGGCTGCAAGGCAGTGTGTCCCCATCTTAGCTGATGAGATCTATGGAGACATGGTGAGTCTCGGGTAGGATGCATCACTGCCATATTCTCAATCCCAAATTATCTCATGGCACCTTTAGATGTGGCACCTAGAATAATCAGAAGCAAATCCTAATCATTTCAGTACAGCACCAATCAGTAGCATCCCTGCGCTCTAAACAGATATACAGATAACCAGCCCTTAGCCAGTTTTCCAAGATCCAAAAAGCTATACAAATCTGAAGATTTTTGGAATTCATTTGGTGGCAAAACCTGACTTGGCCTGATATAAAGCTATTTGTAAATCTTTATGTATCTCACTTATGGAGCTATATAAGAGTGTAAGGAAAGGGGCGGAACAGTTACTGTGCTTGATATAAAGCTATTTGTAAATCTTTATGTGTCTCACTCATGGATCTATATAAGAGTGTAAGGAAAGGGGCGGAACAGTTACTGTGCTTGATTAGGAGTGCTGTCCCCTATTGCCCTGCGGCTGTTACATAATATATGGTACATGTGCTATATAACCTTTCTAAAATCCAAACAGTTCTACATTTTGCAACACACTTGAGCCCAGGAATTTCACATAAGGGATTATGGACCCATACCTTATTGTGAAATCTGTAACTCCAACGGTCATTCATTCCCTAGAGCCAAGGGTTATACCTATTACTGGGCTGGGGTCAGTTTCCTCATTTTAGGCTTCCTTTAATCTAGACTAGATACTGGGTTCAATGTATTTGGGTGTCCCCTCTGAAGCCTCTTGAGATCCCAATCATGCTTCAGGGTAGGAATGAGCCCGTAAATCTGAGACCCTGTCCCTAGGGATATAAGGAAAATTTTGCAAGGCATGGGATTCAGAGGAAAGTAAACCAGAAGACAACAGTAACAAGCACCTCTTCTCCTCAGGTGTTTTCAGATTCCAAATTTGAACCTCTAGCCACCCTCAGTAGCAACGTCCCCATCCTGTCCTGTGGAGGGCTGGCCAAGCGCTGGCTGGTTCCTGGCTGGAGGATGGGCTGGATTCTCATCCATGACCGAAGAGATATTTTTGGCAATGAGGTGAGAGCAATGTGGTGAAATCGTATGTCTAATTTAGGGGTGGTTATAGACATATATTTTTCTAAATATTTATTTATTTACTTTGCATGCACAGTGGTAAGGAGGTAAGGAGTTTTTTTCTTTCTTCTTGGCCCTGTAGTTCCGTATGCCTGGAAAGACACTGGATAAAGACAGTACTGGTTATTCCTCTCCAAAACTCAGTTTTTCTGTCTTGGTGAGGAAGTTCCATCCACCTCCAATTTTAGTACCACAAAAAAGAAAACAGTAGCAGTAATGATACCTAATATTGTTTGTGGGATTACAATGTGCCAGAGCTTTATGTACTTTATTTCAATTTAATTCTCCTAACAACCCTGTGAGGCCAGTATTAGTATTACCTCCATTTCACAGGTAAGAAATATGAGACACAGAGAGGTTGTATAATTTGCCCAGAGTCACACAGCCAGTGCACGGCAGAGCTGGGCTACAAACCTAGGTGGTCTGATCTAAGAATGACACTAGGCACCATCACTTCTCCAGAGATTAAAAACTTGATAGAATTGGCAGAACAAGGATCTCCACAGTGGGGATGCCTAAGAAAGGCTAAATAATGTGTTTGCTGGGGGGCTTTTTAGATCCGAGATGGGCTGGTGAAGCTGAGTCAGCGGATCCTGGGACCCTGCACCCTTGTCCAGGGAGCTCTGAAAAGCATCCTGCATCGCACCCCTCAAGAGTTCTACCACAACACTCTAAGCTTCCTCAAGGTAAGGGCAGCCCATGACTTTCCACTTTGGGAGTCAAGGAATGCCACCAGTGGAATTTGAAATAATGGGTCCTCATTTCTGGAGCAATGCTCCATTATGGGGCTTCCAAGCCAGGAGGTGGCATCAGTGTAAATATCTACCCATACATTTCTCTAACTTCTGGCAATCCACCCTGCTCCTGGCCAAAAGCTTCAAGTGGCAGAGTTTTTATCTGGTTACCCCTTATGCCAGGAGGGCAAACTTAGGTTCCCTGCCTTTGATGTGGGCTCTCCTTTTAATGACTTGGTTTTTCTTTTGCTTAACTTTTCATTCTTGATGTCTCTGTCTCCTCTCGTAGTCCAATGCGGATCTCTGCTATGGGGCATTGGCTGCCATCCCTGGACTCCGGCCCATCCGCCCTTCTGGGGCCATGTACCTCATGGTGAGTATGTGGGTGGCAGGCAGTTGGTGGTGGTGGGGGAAGCCAGTCTGCAGGGCTCACGAAGACAACCACATGGGCTCCTGAGGCAGTCAGTTTAGGAACTGCCTTGTTCTGAATTGTCCCATCGATGTGGTTTAACCTCAGTGCTAAAAAAAAGAAAAAAGAAGAAAAAGAAAAAAACTCTTAAAATGACTTAATTCTTCATACAGAGACTCATTTTATATGTAGATACAGGGATGACATAAGACACAAATAAGAGGCTTTTCACACTACTGTAAGTCTCACCTAGGAGAGATCTGGTTCCCTAGGAATGTTTGGGGATATATAGGAATTTTGTTTGTTTTCAGAAAGACTGTGTGGGGTGCTATTGGCATTTTGTGGGCCAGGGATGCTAAATATTTTTCAATGGGCAGGGTAGTTCCATGCAATCAAGAATAGCCTGGCCCATAATGATTATAGTGCCTTTTAAAAAATAATTAATTAATTAATGTAATTTTGGCTGCGTTGGGTCTTCGTTGCTACGTGCGGGCTTTTTCTCCAGTTGCGGTGGGCGGGGCTACTCTTCCTTGTGGTGCGCGGGCTTCTCATTGCGGGGGCTTCTCTTGTTGCGGAGCACGGGCTCCAGGCGTGCGGGCTTCAGTAGTTGTGGCTCGCAGGCTCTAGAGCACAGGCTCAGTAGTTGTGGCACACGGGCTTAATTGCTCCGCGGCATGTAGGATCTTCCCGGACTAGGGCTCGAACCCATGTCCCCTGCTTTGGCAGGTTGATTCTTAACCACTGCGCCACCAGGGAAGTCCCAATAGTGCCTTTTTTGAGAAACACTGGCATCCTATTTCCAGCTTTCATTTATTGGCATCCAAGAAGGAACCCTTCAGTAAACTAAAACATTAATATAAATACATCCTCTCTTCCCTATGAAAAATGCTGTGAGTTCATAAGAGCAAGAACTCTTAGTTATCAGTAGTGGAGTTCCAAGATGTTTTTTAGAGCAGTCCCTACCTTAATTTGTGGCATAGGGAGTTGGCCTGTTTTCCCTCCTGATAAATTTGCATCTCCCTGTTATTGGTATAGGTTGGAATTGAGATGGAACATTTCCCAGAATTTGAGAATGATGTGGAATTCACTGAGCAGTTAGTTGCTGAGCAATCCGTCCACTGCCTCCCGGCAACAGTGAGTGCTTACGTCTCTCAGGACACTCTCAACGGTTTCTAGAGCCTCAGGAACTCTCCCTGAGCTGGTCTTTAGCCTGACTTTCTCTCCCCCAACAAAGCATACTGTCGGCCTTCATATACTCAGGTTCCTCATCCACGGATTCAACCAACTGTGGATGGAAAAATATGAGGGGAAAAAAAAAAATCCCAGAAAGTTCCAGAACTTGAATTTGCTGCAGACTGGCAACTATTTACATAGCATTTACGTTGTATTAGGTATTATAAGTAACCTAGAGATGATGTAAAGTACACAGGAAGACGTATGTAGATTATGCAAATACTATGCCATTTTATACATGGGACTTGAGCATCCTCGGACTTTGGCACTCTCAAAGGTTCTGGAACCAACCCTCCATGGATACCGAGGGACTACTGTATTCTCTTTCGAAAAGATTCAAACTGATGGGTCTCATGACCTCTATTTAAAATTTGTTTCTCCCCCATCCAGGAAGAAAAATTGTGGTTGAACATTCTAGGTGAGAGGAAATCAAGCTTGTCTCACAAATTCCTTTTAAGATAAATTAACTCAGTTACTGGCTTAGCAGTCCAGTGGTGGGAACTGAGTGAAATGATAGCCTTGGGTAAATGGCATCACTGCTTTGCGCTGATTAGGGCCCTGGCCATATTAGGGTGGTCCAGTCCCTGATTCAATTGCTCTGAGAATAACAGGCTTTTGTTTTTGCAGTGCTTCGAGTACCCAAATTTCTTCCGAGTGGTAATCACAATCCCTGAAGTGATGATGCTGGAGGCCTGTAGCCGGATCCAGGAGTTCTGTGACCAGCACTACCATTGTGCTGAAGGGAGCCCGGAGGAATGTGACAAATAGGACGCAGTCCATTCTCCTGAGTGTGTGTCCCATCGGGCTGGGGAGAGCGGGACTGAGCCCTGCTGCTCCTCAGGTGCCCCTGCTGGGAGAGGGGCCTCACAAATACCACGACAAGGGCTCAGAATTGCTCCAGCTTTCCCCCAGCTGTATCCACACACACACTCTGAACCCCAGATTTCATCGCACTCTGCTCTGCTGGAGTGACTCACTAATTCATTAATCCACCCCTATGACTTCCATCAATCCATCCTCCCATATGACTTCCTCCTTTTAGCTTGAGAGTACCAGGTGAACAAAGTCACCCAGGAAACGGTAGAGACAGGAAAATTAAGAACTCAGGATTAGAGAATCAAAAGATTGAGGGAAGTTGTGCCCCCAACCATTTCCTCTTACTCTAAGTAAGAACACATTCTCTTCAGTCAGGTCTGAAGCCCAACTCTGTTACTGGCTCACTTCAGGTATACATCACTGTATGCAATAATGCTATAATGAAAGAAGTTGGGGACACATGTATTTGGTTACTTCTAAACACATTAGGAAAGCTTGCCAATTTGAAGGATCACTTACAGAAACTTTTCGTTGATTTTTTTTTTTTGTAGAGAATTATTTTGTGATACAAAGAAATTTAATTGATAGAGTTTCTAAATGTAGATATATGTGTATCAGGCTTTCTTAAAATGGCGGCACATCTGTACTAAAAAAAGGAGGAATCAGAGGACCTTCCAGGAACGCTGCTGTGTAAGGGCCAGAATTTTCTTCACTCGTCACTGTTATAGAATCATTATTACTTTTGCTGTAACATTGATATTGATTTATTGATATATATGTATATTATCTTTTCATATGTTTTCTAAGAAACATTTATATTGAAAAGATCTTTTATTTTGCCAAGGGCATAAATTATTGTTTTCCTTTTTCTTTTTTTTAAAATAAATTTTACTAAGTATTCTCTTCTGTGATGTCATTTTTCTCCTCTGTGGGGAATTTCTATCCCCAGGTGCTACTTATTGCTCAGTCTGATTGATTTATTACCCACTAGGTTTCATTTATTTCTTTGTAGATGTACTGACATTTGGAGTCACTTAAGAAACACTATTCCTAAAATATTTTATTTGGGAGCTCAACTTCTTGCTTGTACTTACAAACAAGACAAACTAAGAAGCAACATTATAAACACCTGGCCTCTGACTTCACACTTTCAACTTTTGGGATCCCCACTCTCCAATTTCCTACACTTGTCTAGATCTACTAACCACTCACTGGGTAACAAGTTGAACTGGTTCAGCTAATCAAGAGAATGAGGTGTGTCCGGTGTGCTCATCTTTCAGTATGAGCTTTTTGTCTGCAAATCCTCTTAAGCACAGTTGCCTGATTTTTTCCTAACCATTTCCCTTGGAGGAGGGAGCCTGAAGTTATTTTGCAAGGTTAGGGGCAGGAATATACCATAATCAATCTGAGAATTCTTCACTAAGGGATGTTTTCCTTATCTAGAATAGGAACTTCAAGTCTCAACTCTGCCAACCACACCCAATTAATTTCCTTTACAAAAATAAACATCAAACATCCCCTTCCCATCTATGTCGGACTTCGGTGAACTAAAATTTACCCTTCAATTTTTTTCAGCAAAACCAAGAGGAATATACAATGATTGAGATGAAAAACATTTGTTTCCTGTATGCCACTCCTGCCGATTTTTCGAAAATTCCTGGCTCCTCTTTTCCTGTACCTCTGGCCCCAACTCCCAAGGATATCTGTCCAGAGATAAACAGGAAGACTTAGTGGTTTACACAAAACGTTTTATCTTCACACGTATGTATAATTCTATCCAGCATTACTGAATCTAGACAGACTTCTTAAATTTCCAAATTTCCTTGATATCTACCATTTTGGTAAGGGAGTCAAATGAAAATTCAAAGATTTAAAAAACAAAACGGGACTTCCCTGGTGGCGCAGTGGTTAAGAATCCACCTGCCAATTCAGGGAACATGGGTTCCAGCCCTGGTCCAGGAAGATCCCTCATGCCGCAGAGCAACTAAGCCCATGCACCACAACTACTGAGCCTGTGATCTAGGGGCCATGCCCTAGAGCCCACGAGCCACAACTACTGAAGTCCACCCGCCTAGAGCCCGTGCTCCGCAACAAGAGAAGCCACAGCATGAGAAGCACGTGCACCACAGTGAAGGGTAGCCCCTGCTCACCACAACTGGAGAAAGCCCCTGTGCAGCAACAAAGACCCAATGCAGCCAAAAATATATAAATAAATAATTTTAAAAAATAAAATAAAATAAACAAAACAAAAATACATGCACATTGGACATATTTCAAACGATGCAAAAAAATAAAAAAACCCACTCATGCCAGTCCTTCAGCACCTTTTCTTCTCCCCTGAGGTAATCACAGTAGCAGTTGCTGATCCATTCTTTGACATTATTCTGTGTACACATAAATGTTTTTGCGTGTGAATTTTTCTTTTTTTTTTTTCCTTTCTTCAAAGTAACTATTACTCAACTTTTTAATTCAGCTTCTGTGGAAGTCTAAGGGGGGATGACATTTCTGTCCATCATGTCCTGGGTGATTCTGAATAAAAAAGGGACCCCCTGGTCGGGGCTGCTTCCAAACAAGATTAAAATTCCCAAGAGACAATTCCCAGCTGCTTCGCGGATGGCGGCAGTAGGATGGTGGCTTCCGAGCGTCCCAGGATAAAACAAAGGATGCTTTAAAAGGTCGGAGACAAGGGCTCGCAGCTGTGAATTCACCTTTCTGTCTAACCTACGGGATAACTGGCGAGTTACCACTGACCCGGTACCACACACCGTCCCACTCTAGTCCCTAGCAGTCACCAACGACGCAACCCTGCTCTGGGTGACCGTGTTGGAAGAGGAGGGGGTCGGGGGATGGAGCGGTGGGGGAGTTGCGGTGGGGTGGAGCGGGGGAAAGAACCCACGGCTGCGCAGGCACAAATGCTAATGAGGGCGGCGCACTACTCAGGGCGCATGCGCAGTCACGGGACTAGGAGACGCCGCAGACCGTGAGGCGCCGGCGAGGTCGCGTATCTCTAGTGGGAGCGACTACCTTTTCTCCGGATGTTCGGTTTTGTTTCCTCCTTCAGCCTATTTCTCGGACCCGCGCCTTTTTGAGAGATTCCCTTCCTCCTTTGCCCCCTTTTCGGGCCACATCAGGCGGGAGGCTTCCAGAAAGTCGACAAGTCATCTTTAGGTATTGTAAACACCTGTTAACCTTTTCCTAGCTGTGGGCGGGTGCCAGTAAGTCCCATAAGTTGTGAAACAGAAGCAGAAGTTCCCAGGAGCTGTTGTCAGTTTTCAAAAGTATCCCTGGAAATTTTCTTAGAAGAATCGTATCCTTCACGGTCCCGAGTGCATGGCATATATGTTTGGATTTCTGCCGAGCCAGAAAGGTGACTCCTCTGCTGTGCTTCACGCACACCACACTTTACTGTGCAGGAGGGCCTGTATTTTAAGTACTCTAAAGGTCGAAGTATTGAATCTGTTGGAGAAGTGAATCCCCGGTACATCTTATTCATACTCTTATTTACTTTAAACAGTTCGTGTGTTTACAAACGGGTTTCATAATGATGTCATAGAAACCGCACATCCGGATGCTCTCTATGGGTCAGATTGTTGCAGAGCACCTTCCAAAGAAAGTCACTTTCTGACACTCTAATTGAGGTGTGTTATGTAGGAAGCAGGTGATGCTAATTCTGCGAAGAAAACAGTCTGCAAACTAGCAAGTGTGTCTTAATTTTTGTCAGTGTTTCAAGCATAGAAAAGAATTCTTGCTCCTTGAGACATTTACTCATTTGAAAATTGAAATGCAAAGTACATTATGAAATTCAAAGTACGTTATCCCGGGCTTCCCTGGTGGCGCATTGGTTGAGAGTCCGCCTGCTGAGGCAGGTCACACGGGTTCGTGCCCCGGTCCGGGAAGATCCCACATGCCTCGGAGCGGCTGGGCCCGTGAGCCATGGCCGCTGAGCCTGCGCGTCCGGAGCCTGTGCTCCGCAACGGGAGAGGCCACAACAGTGAAAGGCCTGCGTACCGCAAAAAAAAAAAAAAAAAAAAAAAAAAGTACGTTATCCCGTGTTTAAAAAATAAAGCCGCAGGGAGTTCTTGCTTTGTCAGCACATATACTAAAATTGGAACAATACAGAGAAGACGAGCATAGTACTAGCAATCCAAATACAACAGCCCATTAAAAAGATTATGTACCATGACCAAGTGGGATTTTTTGTTTTATAAATTTATTTATTTTTGTCTGCGTTGGGTCTTCATTGCTGCGTGCGGGCTTCTCATTGCAGTGGTTTCTTTTGTTGTGGTTCACGGGCCCTAAGTGCGTAGGCTTCTGTAGTTGTGGCAGGCAGGCTCAGTAGTTGTGGCTCACGGGCTCTAGGGCGCAGGCTCAGTAGCTGTGGCGCACGGGCTTAGTTGCTCCGCGGCATGTGGGATCTTCCCGGACTAGGGCTACAAACCTGTGTCCCTTGCATTGGCAGGCAGATTCTTAACTGCGCCACCAGGGAAGCCCCGACCAAGTGGGATTTATTTCTGGAATATGGGAATGGTTCAACAAATGAAAAAACAGTGTAATACACCTCAATAACAGAATGAAGGACAAAAACGACCTGGTCATCTCAGTGATGCTAACAAAACATTTGGGAGGTCTGAGGTCTTCTGCCAGCGTTCAGTAGGTGTTCTATAGGAGTTGTTCCACATGTAGATGTATTTCTGATGTATCTGTGGGGAGGAAGGTGATCTCCGCGTCTTACTCTTCCGCCATCTTGAAGCTCCTCCGAGATTTCTTTCTTTTTAATTCATCCTTTCATTCAAGCTTAGCACTTGAAGGGTCCTGACTTCATGCAGAGTTTAAATTACAACTCCCTGCCTTACATGGGCCTAAGGTTTCCTCTCTAGTCTTAAAATCCAAACCTCTTGGTTACTGAGGTAGCACCAGCATAACCATAATCTTTTTTCCTCGTTTTCAGTTCCCTCTTTATTTGTGCTCCTTGGGAGTTACCCTTACCCTCTTGCAAAGTTAGCTCCGAATCTGAAAAAGTGTATGTTAGATTTTATCTAATATATCTAGGTGTTTTGAAGCACGCACATTTTCGCATTATCTAGTTTGTGATATTGCTATAGAAATTCCCATACTTTTAGCTCCCTCCAGCCTGATGCTTTCTCTTTCCATTCGTTCCCCCTGGAATTCTTCTTCCATGGCAGATTAAAATTCCCTGCCATTCCCAAATTGTTGAGCATAGTTCCTTCACGTCTTTGCTTTAACCATAACTCGGCTGTTCCCCCAAAGATACTGCCACCCCTACAGCCAGCTTGAAATTGCTTTTTTTTCACCTAGTCTAGAAATCTAACTTACTGTCCTTTCAGGATTTCTAGTCTCTCAGAGTCATGCAATAACCATCCTTTAAAATATAGGCTATAACACAACATTTTAAACCAACTATACTCCAATAAAAATTTTAAAAGTAAATAAAATATAAGCTATATTACTTTATACCCTTTCTGTACACTCTCCTTTATTTACTTAGGGCCTTGACATATGGGAAGTTTCAGTATTTCTTTGGATAACCCAACCAACACCTATAACGGCCTCCTGCCTATCTCGAACTTGAGGAGCTATATGTAAATCTTACTGCATTATGGCCACCCACTCCCACAGACACACCTTGTTCTTTTTTTTTAATAATAAATTTATTTATTTATTTATTTTTGGCTGCATTGGGTCTTCGTTGCTGCGTGCAGGCTTTCTCTAGTTGTGGAGAGCGGGGGCTACCCTTTGTTGTGGTGCATGGGCTTCTCATTGCAGCGGCTTCTTTTGTTGCAGAGCACAGGCTCTAGGTGCATGGGCTTCAGTAGTTGTGGCTCAAGGGCTCTAGAGCGCAGTCTCAGTAGTTGTGGCACACGGGCTTAGTTGCTCCGCGGCATGTGGGATCTTCCCGGACCAGGGCTCGAACTCATGTCCCCTGCACTGGCAGGCGGATTCTTAACCACTGCGCCACCAGGGAAGTCCCTACTCCTTGTTCTTTATCATGATCTTGAACTAGACTATTTTAGGAATCTTAAATCCTGATGTATAATTAACTCACTACAATCTTCTTCCCCTCCAACTGAATCACAATTTACACCTAGACATTATTCAACCCTCTGATCTCTCCACACTTTTCTCCTAAGTCCGTCAACTCCCCTGTATTGTTACTCTTCTCTTTCTTTCCAACATATACCCCATGGTGCAATACATACCCACATTCTTGCCAGCCACTTGAACTTAGCTTCCTTATCTTTGTGTAGCATCTACTGTGGAAAGTCTCTACCTGAGATTAATCTAACCCTGAACTCTCCATTTCTATACCTAAAAAAAGAAAGAAAGAAAGAAAAAAGGTAAATTGGTGCTATTGGTGCATGGTGTCCAGCCTCACTGAAAATCCTTTTACAAATACTGGACCAGTGCCGCCTTAGAAGCCTTGAGTTGAAGTTGGCAGAGCACATAATGGAAGGAGCCCAAGTACCTGCATTACTGCTTAGAGAAGAGCCATTTACTGAACATGTTGGGCTTTATCTGTGCAAGAAAGAAACTTCAGTTGTGTTTGAGCCACCAAACATTTGGGGATTTGTTATAGCAGCTTCCATTGCCTTAACTAATGCAATGAGATACCATTTCGAAATTTTAATTTTCATCAGTAATAAGAGAAAATTTTATTTAGGAGCAGTAATGTAAAATTTAATCCCTCTGTTTTATAATACATCATCAATGATACAATTAAAAATAGCACATGCTTTGGAGGCATTTCTCCAAAAAAGCTACTCAGTGGCCAATAAGCTCATGAAAAGATGTTTGACGTTGTTGATCATTAAGGAAATGCAAGTCAAATCCACAATGAGATATCACTGCACACCCACTAAGATGGCTATGATAAACAGACAAATGGTAAAATAACAAGTGTTGGCAAGGCTATGGGTAGTTAGGGACTCTCACATGCAGCTTGTGGGACTGTAAAACGGTACAGCTGCTGTGGAAAACAGTTTGTTGATTCCTCAAAAAGAGAAACAGAATTGTTAGCAATTCTACATTTATATCCAAAATAATTGAAAATAGGAGTCCAAACAAAAACCTGTTCATGAATATTCTTGGCAGCACTAAGCCATAAGCCATATAGCCATAAGGTGGAAACAACCCAAATGTCCATTAATGGATGACCAGAGAAACAAATTATGATGTATACACAAAATGGGATATTATTTAGCCATAAAAATGGATGAAGTATTGATACTGCTACAACTTGGATGAACCTTGAAAATATTATACTAAGTGAAAAAAGCCAGACACAAAAGGTCACATATTGTGTGATTCCTT
Organism: Lagenorhynchus albirostris; assembly: GCF_949774975.1. NCBI lineage: Eukaryota > Metazoa > Chordata > Mammalia > Artiodactyla > Delphinidae > Lagenorhynchus > Lagenorhynchus albirostris. The sequence continues at coordinate 46,196,128 of NC_083113.1, forward strand.
CTGTATGGAATATCGAGAGTAGGCAAATCCATAGAGATAGAAAGCAGATTGTCAGGGGCTGGCGATAGGAGGCTAGCGAGTGATTACTTAATGGCTATGGGGTCTTCTTCTAGAGCGATGAAAAAGTTTTGAAACTAAAAAGAGGTGGTTGTACAACATCATGAATACACTAAATTTCACTGAAATATACAGTTTAAAATGGTTAATTGTATGTTGTGTGAATTTCACCTCAGAAAACAGAAAACTACCATGAAACTAAAAAGGAAAAAAAAAAACTTAACCCCCCGGTATTCCTCGTGACCAGAGATGAACACTGTTACCACTTTGTTGTGCTGAATTTCCTTCCAGACTTTTTTTTAATGTGTACTAAACGCATTGATTTGTAAAACATGTTATTTTATTTAATAGACCATCCATCTTCAAGATTTAAAACATAGCACACAATGGTGATGGAAATTGTCTGTATCTTGACTGTATCAGTGTTAATATCCTGGTTGCGATATTGTATTATATGTCTGCAAAATGTTATCTTTGGGGGTGGGAGCACTAAAATCAGTTTCATTAGAAAATATAAAATATGAAACATATTGGAAAATTACATTTTTCCATATTTTAAAATTTAATTTTTTGAATAGGTGATACAGTCACAAGGTTCAGAAAATTTTAAGTAAAGAGTCATAATAAGTTTCGTCCTTACTTATCATCTCTGCAATCCACCCTGCCTTATCCCCTATGGGGTCACTGTTTTTAGTGTCCCGTGTATCCTTCCACACTTTCTCTAGGCGTATACAAGTAAATTGTAATACAGATTTATATTCCCCATTAGTACAAAAGATAGCATAAAATCACAATTTTGTACTTTTCTTTTTTCTTTCACAGTGTATGTATATTGGGGAATTGGGGAGCTTTCCATATATGAACACAGAGAAATACCTCTCTCTGTCTCTCTGTCTCTCTCCACCTCTCTCTCTCTCTCTCTCCACCTCTCTCTCTCTCTCTCTCTCTCTCTCTCCTGCTACATAGTATTCCAACGTATGGTTATACCATAATTTTTGCCCCCAAATGTTGCCTATCACTAAGGCATTGGTTAGTCAACTAATTAATTGCTTAATAAATAAATTATGGGGGCTTCCCTGGTGGCGTAGTGGTTGAGAGTCCGCCTGCCGATGCAGGGGACACGGGTTCGTGCCCTGGTCCGGGAAGATCCCACATGCCGCGGAGCTGCTGGGCCCATGAGTCATGGCCGCTGAGCCTGCGCGTCCGGAGCCTGTGCTCCACAACGGGAGAGGCCACAACAGTGAGAGGCCCGCGTACCGCAAAAAAAAAACAAAAAATAAATAAATTATGGTATAGCTGGAAGGACACTGGGAGAAAAACCCGGCGGCAGAGCACCTTCCCCCAGGAAGCAGTGGCAGAAGACATGGGGGCTGCCAGCAGAGGCTTGCCTAGAGGGTGAATAGTAGAGCCCACCAGGTAGAGAAACGCATGAGCCATCCTCCAAAAATAGTGAAGGTGACCCCACTGCTGGCAGGAACACATTGCTTCTAGAAGCAGTGAGAGTGACACTGAGGTTCTCTCCCAACACACTTCTCGCTCAGGCTTGTGACTCAGCCCCCCTACTGCTCCCTTCCAATATTTCTGCATCAAAGCCTTCCCTTTAAGAATCAGAGGTTCCCATTGATTAAATCCTCCCTTTCTGAGGCCACCTTATCCATGCTTCAGTAGCCATAAGTTGATTAACCCCAAATGTACATCTCTAGTCTAGACTTCTCTTCTGAACTTCAGAGTTGCACGTCCAGCTGCCTTCTTGCATCTCCACTTGGAAGTCTCAAAAGCATCACCAATTCTTCATTTCCAAGATATGACTCACGTTACATCTTCCCATATCTGGCCTTCTTCCAAGTGCTCCTTCTCTCAGAGAATGGCATCTCCATCCAACTGCACAAGCTACAAACCTAAGACATCTTCAGTACCTCTTTTTCCTGCATTTCCCCATATCCAGTCTGCCCAAATATCCCCTTCCATCTCCACTGCTCATTCTAATACAAGTAACCACAGGTTACCACAATCTCTTAACTGGTACGTTGCAGCCAAAGTGTTTCTTTTTTTTTTTAAACTTGAAATCTCATGTTGTCACTTGCTTAAACCCTTTAGTAACTTTCCATTGCTTTTAAAATTGAACAGAATTCCTAGCATGGCCTTTAAGGTCCTACATGGTCAGACCCTGCCTACTTTCCTCCATTCTTACCTTGCACCACACACCTGCCGGCTCTTGGGCCTCTCCTACTGCAAGGTCATGCTCCCTCCTGCCATAGGCCTTTTGCTCACACACTTTTCCTTCTGTCTGTATCATTAACTTCTATTCAGTCTTTAAAGCACAACTCATAGAAGTCTTCTGCTGACCCTCTGCTTTGGTCAGCTTCCTTTTCTTCATTGCTCTGATCTCCTTTTGTTTTATTATATATATATATATATATATATATATATATATATTCCTTTGAGTGTTTCCAACATTTGATCAACATCTGTCTCCTCCACTAGGCTGTAAGCAACCTGAGTCTAGGGACTGCCTGTTTTTGCTTATTATTGTCACACAGAAATTAAATTTTGAATAAATGAACGACTGCTCTCGGCATAGCAATGCACCCTTACCATCTCCTTGGAGACACAGCCCTATCTCTTGCTGCCTGGGGATGCTGCAGAAGAAGAAGCATCCACCAGCCAGGAGCTTGTACTTTGGAGTCAGGGAGATCTGAGCCTGTTTTGGCGCTGCCATTTACCAGCTGTGGATTCTTGAGCAAGTCCCTTTATCTCTCTGAACTTAAGTTTCCCAGTCTCTACAAGAGGGTTACCACTTACCTCATAAGGTTGTTGTTGTTGTTTTAGTCACACCCAGTACATTTAATATGTATTTTTTAAAGAATCATCTTGGGGACTTCCGTGGTGGTCCAGTGGTTAAGACTGCGTGCTCCCAATGCAAAGGCCCAGGTTCAATCCCTGGTCAGGGAACTAAGATCCCACATACCACAACTAAGCCCGCGCGCTACAACCAGAGAAGCCCACGCACCGCAACGAAGAGCCCTCACGCTGCCACAACAGACCCATTGCAGCCAAAATAAATAAATAAATAAATTTATTAAAATAAAAAGTCATTGTGGGGACAATTAGAAACTTGGAAAATGGACAGTGTATTAGATGATTCTTTTTTTTTTTTTTTTTTTTGGCCACACCGCATGCATGCCGGATCTTAGTTCCTTGACCAGGGATCGAACCTGTGCCCCCTGCATTGGAAGCACGGAGTCTTAACCACTGGACCACTGGGGAAGTCCCCACAATGACTTTTTTGAATCTAGGATCCAATCAAAGTTCACCCATTGCATTTAGATGTCATACCTCTTTAGTCTCCTTTAATTTAAAGCACTTCACCTTACTTTTTAAATCTTTTGTCTGTCATGATGTTGACACTTTGGAAGAGTCCAGGCCCATTGTCTGGTAGAATGTCCTCTGTTCAGCGTTTGCTGCCTCCTGTTTAGATTCAGGTGAGACATTTTTGGTGAGAGGACCGCATCAACGAGGATGTGTACTTCCCCATACTCTCCACCTGGGGGCATACAGTACCATTTTGTCCCAGGATGGGTGATGCTAAATTCAATCACTTGGTTAAGGTGGTGTTACGTAACACAGCTGTGATGGGGGATTAAATGAAGGAATGTACCTAAGGGGTCTGGTCCATAAACCTTAGTTCTTCCGCATTCCCCTTCAGCCTTCACTTTGCGGCAGATGCACAACCAACCTTTTTTTTTAAAGATTTTTTGATGTGGACCATTTTTAAAGTCTTTATTGAATTTGTTACAGTAATGCTTCTAGGGGCTTTCCTGGTGGCTCAGTGGTTAAGAATCCGCCTGCCAATGCAGGGGACATGGGTTTGAGCCCTGGTCTGGGGAAGATCCCACATGCCGCGGAGCAGCTAAGCTTATGCACCACAACTACTGAGCCTGTGCTCTAGAGCCCACGAGCCACAACTACTGAGCCCATGAGCCACAACTACTGGAGCCTGCGTGCCTAGAGCCCGTGGTCTGCAGCAAGAGAAGCCATCACAGTGAGAAGCCCGCGTACTGCAATGAAGAATAACGCCTGCTCGCTGCAATTAGAGAAAGCCCTCGTGCAGCAACGAAGACCCAACACAGCCAAACAAATAAATAAATAATAAATAAATAAATACATTCTTAAAAAAATAATAATGCTTCTGTTTTAGGTTTTAGTTTCTTGGCCCTGAGGCATGTGGGATCTTAGCTCCCTGACCAGGGATCAAACCCACACCCCCTGCATTGGAAGGTGAAGTCTTAACCACTGGACTGCCAGGGAGGTCCCAAGATATACAACATTCTTGACTACACTTTCTCACCACAAGTGCCTCTTGGTGGGACTGGTAGTTATCACTAATTTGAGACTACTTTTTTTTTAATTAATTAATTTTTATTTATTTGGTTGTGCTGGGTCTTAGTTACAGCACGTGGGCTCCTTAGTTGTGGCATGCGAACTTTTAGTTGCGGCATGCATGTGGGACCTAGTTCCCTGACCAGGAATCAAACCTGAGCCCCCTGCATTGGGAGTGCAGAGTCTTACCCACTGTGCCACCAGGGAAGTCCCAAACTTGAGACTACTTTTTAAAAAAATATTTTATTATGAAATTTTCAGGGGACTTCCCTGGTGGTTCATTGGTTAAGACTCTGCACTCCCAATGCAGAGGGCAAGCGTTCAATCCCTGGTTGGGGAACTAAGATCCCTCATGCCACACGGCATGGCCCAAAAAAAAAAAAAAAAAGATAAGCAAGTGTGAATAAAACACAATTAAAATTTTTATTATGAAACTTTCAAATATACACAAAAGTAGAGAGAGTAGTTTAATGAATCTCAATGTATTCATCACCCAGTTCAAAACAATTATCACTATTTTACCAGTAAGCTTTGTAATTACTTTTGAGTTTTGTCCTTTGAGCCTCTTCTTTTCTTTCCCTAATACACAGGTCTTTGAATTCTACAGGGGACATTTGGGAAAACTTTTCACTTATGAATTTTCCTTGTTCCATTGGTCCAGCTTGCAGGTAAGTGCTAATGATAAATGCATGCTGTTGGAGATAGTAGGCACTGGTTCAGCATGTCCAGAAGTGCTGCGGCACTTCTCAGACTGCACACCAGTCACCTGGGGGTCATGTGAAATTACAAATTCGGACTACATAGCTCTGGAATGGGGTCTGAAATTCTGCATTTCCAAACAGACTTCTAGGTAATGCCAGTGGTGCTTGTCTGAGAAAAAGCTTTGAGCAGGGAAGTGTTCTTAGAAGGTAAAACCTTGATATTTTGGATACAGACGATAAGAAACATCTGATAAGAAAGAAAGAAGCTAAGTAATGCCTGAGGTTCCTTCAAGCACTTAAATTCTTTGAGTCTTTGTTCCTAGCCTCTAGCAATTGCAGAAGTAACTAAGCACAATGACTTCACTCCTACTTGTAGGAAGAAGCAAGCTTGAATTAAAGACGTGAAACCCCTGCATAAAATTGCAGTACGTTTGTTCCAGTTCCTCCTATATAATCAACAATCCTAGTGTCGAGTTCGAGGCAATGGAAGCACTGCTCAGACTGTCACACAGATTTTTCCTTACCTTTTAAAATATTTGTTTCTGTAGGCAGGCAGATGTATAGTTAAAGCACGGATGAACCAGTCTGTGGAGGTATGACCCAAGAATTTTTAATTCTCTAAGCACTGAGGTGACAGTTCGTTATAGTCCCGAGAAATGAGAGGAGTGGTTAGAAAGTTCCAAAATATTTGCTCATCCTTTCACCTTAGATTATCATGTTGGTGTGGAATTTGGTCAATCAGCCACCACATATTAAGCATCTACTATGTGGACAAACAAGACAGAAACATCCTAGTGGTAGAGGAGACAGAAAATAAACATGCAAACAAATAACTAAGACAATTTCAGATACTGAGACATGTTCTAAAGAATTGAAACAGACCCTGCTTTTCCTTGTTTCAGGCTTTACCTCCTTTTTTTTCTTTCTCCTTTCCTTTCCTTTTTTCCCCCTTTCTGTCAGTCCTTCCCATGAACTTAATTAGCATTAGATGATTGAGAAGGCTTAAAGATAGCTCTCAAAAGAACCCTTTCAACTGCTACCAAAATAAGACTACACCAGCAATTACAAGAAAGAGGCAGGAATATCCCAATATATCCCACCCTTTTAAACTGCAGTGTTTTGCAGCAGTTACAGATAAAGAAAATTGCAGCTTGGGACAATACCATAACCATATACCCCTTTCTGCTCTTGCCTTATAAAAACTCCAATTCTGCTGCAGCTCAGGGAGTTAGCTAATTTTGAGGTGCTACCTGACACGCATCAGCTGAATATCTGAATTACTTTATTTTTTAGTTCCTTGACAGAATATAAAAGAGACCATTTTAAGGGGGAGAGACTGCTTTACTTGGGATGGTCAGGGAAAATGTCTCTGAGGAGGATTCATTTGAATCGAAAGTAAATAATAATAAGGTCAGCTTGAGATAATTTGGGGTAGAATGTTCTAAGCAGGAACCACACATAAAAAGTCCAGGAAATTTGGTAGAAAGTGGAGAACATGGATGCAGGTGAGTGAATGAGGAGAGAAGGGCCACGTGGGTTGGAAACCCCTGGAGGTTTCTGTTTTGTTTGTTTTAACAGCTTTATTAAGACATAATTCAGAGAATTCCCTGGCGGTCCAGTGGTTGGGACTCCGCACTTTCACTGCCAAGGGCCCAGGTTCAATCCCTGGTTAGGGAACTAGAATCCCGCAAGCTGCACGGCGAAAAAAAAAGACATAATTCATATACGATTCACCCATTTAAAGTGTACAATTCAACGTTTTTTAATATGTTCACGGAATTGTGCAACCATCACCACCATCAAGTTTAGAACATTTTCATCACCCCCAAAAGAAATCCCATAGCCATTAATATTCATTTTTTACCTTCACACCCCGCTCTCACCCCCAGCCCTAGGCAACTACTAATATATTTTCTGTCTGTATGAATATGCCTATTCTGGCCATTTCATGTAAATGGAATAATACAATATATAGTCTTCTGTGACTGACTTTTTTCACTTAGCATAATGTTTATCCATTTTTATGGATAAAACATCCATAAAGTTTATCCATGTTGTAGCATGTATCAGTACTTCATTCCTTTTTACGCAGAATAGTATTACACTGTATAAATATGCTACTTGTGTTTATCCATTCATTAGTTGATGAACATTTGGGTTGTTTCCACTTTTTGGCTATTATGAATAATGTTGCTATGAACATTCACATACAAGATTTTGTATGCAAGTGTGGGTAAAAGGTTGTATTTCTCTTGGGCACGTAACTAGGAGTGAGATTGCTATTTCATATGGTGACTCTATGTTTAACCTTTTGAGGAACGGCCGAACATTTATTATCTTTTTATTTCAGCAATCTTAGTGGGTATCTCATTGTGTTTTCTTATGTACTGTTTTTTTTTTTACAGTTTTATTAAGATATAATTGACATACAGCACTGTATAATTTTTATTTATTTAAATTGAAGTATAGTTGATTTACAGTGTTGTGTTAGTTTCATGTGTACAGCAAAGTGATTCAGTTACACATATATACATTTAAATTAGGTTATTTATCTTTTTATTGTTGAAGTGTAACAGTTCTTCATATATTCCAGATACAAGTTCCTTATCAGATATATGATTTGCACATATTTTCTCCCATTCTGCAGGTTGTCTTTTCACTTTCTTGATGGTGTCCTTTGAAACACAAAAGGTTTTAATTTTAATTAAGTTCAACATCTCTTTTTTCGTTAGTTGCATGTGCTTTTAATGTCATACCCTAGAAACCACTGCCTAACCAAGAGTCATGAAGACTGACTTCTATGTTTTCTTCTCAGAGTTTTATAGTCTTAGCTCTTACATAAGAGGCCTATGATAATAGATAATAGTTAATTTTTGTATATGGTGTGAGGTAGAGGTCCAACTTCATTCTCTTACATATGGATATCAAATTGTCCTAGCACCATTTGTTGAAAAAACTATTCTTTCCTGGTGGCACAGTGGTTAAGAATCCACCTGCCAGTGCAGGGGACGTGGGTTTGAGCCCTGGTCCAGGAAGATCCCACATGCCGCAGAGCAACTAAGCCCATGCGCCACAACTACTGAGCCTGTGCTCTAGAGCCTGCAAGCCACAACTACTGAAGCCCGCCTAGAGCCCGTGCCCTGCAACAAGAGAAGCCACCGCGGTGAGAAGCACACGCACCACAAGCAGAGTAGCCCCTGCTCGCCGCAACTAGAGGAAGCCCACGCACAGCATCGAAGACCCAATGCAGCCAAAAATAAATAAATAAAAATAAGTACATTTATAAAAAACAAAAAGAAAAACACTATTCTTTCCTCTTTGAATCGTCTTGGCACCCTTTGAAAGATCATTTGACCATTTATGCATGGATTGATTGATCTATTCCATTGATATATTTGTCTGTCTTCATACTACTACTACATTGCCTTTTTTTAAAAAATAAATTTATTTACTTATTTTTCGGCTGCGTTGGGTCTTCGACGCTGTGCACGGGCTTTCTCTAGTAGCGGTGAGCAGGGACTACTCTTTGTTGCGGTGTGTGTGCTTCTCACTGCGGTGGCTTCTCTTTGTTGTGGAGCACAGGCTCTAGGCACACGGGCTGCAGTAGTTGTGGCTCATGGACTCTAGAGCACAGGCTCAGTAGTTGTGGTGCACGGGTTTATTTGCTCCGTGGCACATGGGATCTTCCCGGACCAGGATTCGAACCCATGTCCCCTGCATTGGCAGGCGGATTCTTAACCACTGCCCCACCAAGGAAGTCCCCACACTGTCTTAATTTCTGTAGCTCTGTAGTAAATTTTGAAATCAGAACTTTGTTTTTTCCCACAGTATTTTAGTATCAGCTTGTCAGTTTCTGCAAAAAAAAGCCACCTGGGATTTTGATAGGGATTACATTGAATGTGTAGATCAGCTTGGGGAGTATTACCCTTTTAGCAGTATTAAGTCGTCTTCTCTATGAACATAGGGTATTTTTCCATTTATTTAGATCTTTTTATTTCTTTCAACAGTTTTTTATACTTTTCAATATACAGGTTTTACACTTCTTTTGTTAAATTTATTACTAAGTACTTTATTTTTGATGCTATTGTAAATTAAATTGTTTTTTGATTTCATTTTTGAATTGTTTGCTAGTATGTAGAAGTAGAATTGGTGTTTGTTTATTCATCTTGTATCCTGCAACCTTGCTAAACTCCTCTATTAGTTCTAATTTTTTTTAGTGGATTCCTTAGGATTTTCTATATATAAGATAATGTTATCTGCAAATAAAGATCATTTTACTTCTTCCTTTTCGATCTGTATGCCATTTCTTTCTTGCTCAATTGCCCTGGATAGAATCTCCAATATATTATTGAATAAAAGGGTGAGAATGGACATGCTTGTCTTGTTCCTGGTCTTGTGGGGGGAAATATTCATTTCTTCACCATTATGATATTAGCTGTGAGTTTTTTATAGATGTCCTTTGTTTCAGTTTAAGGAAGTTCCCTTCTATTCTTAGGTTACTGAGTATTTTTAATCATGAAACGTTTTTGGATTTTTGTCAAATGCTTTTTTTTTTTCTTGCACCTATTGAGATGATCAAATGGTTTTTGTCCTTTATTCTATGAATGTGGTGCATTAAATTAATTGATTTTCCAATGTAAAATCAACCTTGCATTCCTAGGATAATTCCCACTTAGTTATGGTGTATAATTCTTTTTATATACTACTGCATTCAGTTGACTAGTATTTGTTGAGGCTTTTGCATCCATATTCATAAGAGATATTGGTATGTAGGTTTTTTTGGTAACATGTCTTTCTGGTTTTTGTATCAGAGTAAACTGGCTTCATAGAACGAATTGAGAAGTGTTTCCTCCTCTCCTATATTTTGGAAGAGTTTGAGAGGATTCATATTAATTCTTTAAATGTTTCATGAAATTCACCAGTAAAGTCATCTGGGCTTGGGATTTTCTTTGGGGGAAGTTTAAATTACTAATCCAATCTCTTTACTAGTTATAGGCCTTTCCAGACTTTCTGTTTCTTCTTTAGTTGATTCTGGTAGTTTGTGTCTTCCTAGGACTTTGTCCATTTCGTTTGTTATATAATTTGTTGGCATATGTTTCTTCATGGTATTCTCTTATAATTCTTTTTTTTCCTGTGAGGTCAGTAGTAATGTCCCCTCTTTCATTTCTGATTTTAGTGATTTCAGTCTTCTCTCTTCTTGGTCAGTCTAGCTAAAAGTTTGTCAGTTTTGTTGATCTTTTCAAAGAATGAAATTAGGTTTTATTTTTTCTTTTCTTTTTTTTCCCCTCCTGTTCTCTATTTTGATAATTTCCACTCTAATTTTTATTGTTTTCTTCTTTCTGCTTGCTCTGGGTTTTGTTTGCTTTTTTTCCCCCCTGTTACTTAAGGTGGAAATTTAGTTTATTGATTTGAGATCTTTCTTTCTTTTTTTTTTTTTTTAACATTGGCATTTATAGCTAAAAATTTCCCTCTGAGCACTGTTTTAGCTCCATCCTATAAGTTTTGGTATTTTGTGTCTTCATTTTTATTTATTTATTTATTTTTTAAACATTTTATAACTCTCTTATTGATATTCTCTGTTGGATGAGATGTTGTCAACATACCTTCCTTTAATTCCTTAAATATGGTGTCCTTTAGTTCTTTGAACATATTTACAATAGGGGCTTTGAAGTTTTTGTTAAGTTCAACATCTAGGCCCCCACCAAAGCAGTTTCTGTTGCCTACTTTTTTTTTCTTCTTGTCATGGGTCACATTTTCCTGTTTCTTTGCATGTCTCATAATTTTTTTGTTGAAAATGGAACATTGCTACAATAATATGTTGTAGCAACTCTGGATTTTGATCCCTCTCTCACCTGGGGCTTGTTTTCTTATTTATTTCTTCAGTGACTTGCCTGGACTAGTTCACAGAAATCTATCAATATTTTCTCCACAGTGCATAGTCTCTGATGTTGCTCCTCAAAGAGTGAAGCTTTGACTATGTGCACAGTCTTCTGACCACCAGGGATTATTGTAGTTTTAGCTCTCTTTCCCTGGTCTCCCTGTTAAGCTGCTAGGTGATCTGACTTTACTGTAACACTCACAGCCTTTAGCCTCCAGTAATTGCTAGCTGACTGCTCTGTTGTTTTTGGCAAAGTCTGGGGCATAAATTGTTCCACAGTGTGATCCAGCTAAAGTCAGACCCCTTTGTGGGGGCAGTCTTTGAGGCTTGCTCTGAGCTCAGAAAGGCCCTTCTTATCTGTCTCTTTCCCTGGTTTACTCTCTTAAACTTCTAGCTGGGCTACTATTTTGTTTGTTGCTGCTAGTTTAATGGAGCTAAGAGCCTCGTCTTAACTGTTTACCACGAAAATCTCCATTGTTTTTGACAATACCCTTATGCATGAACTTCCCCACATTGTCTTCCCAATAAAGTATGTCCTCTTTGGGAGAGCTACTGAGCTCTCTGTTCTTTTTTTTTTTTTTTTAAATTTATTTTTGGCTGCGTTGGGTCTTCGTTGCTGCGTGTGGGCTTTTCTCTAGTTGTGGCGAGTGGGGGCTACTCTTTGTTGTGGTGCTCAGGCTTCTCATTGCAGTGGCTTCTCTTGTTGTGGAGCACGGGTTCTAGGCACGCGGACTCAGTAGTCGTGGCTCGCAGCCTCTAGAGTGCAGGCTCAGCAGTTGTGGCACATGGGCTTAGTTGCTCCGCGGCATGTGGGATCTTCCCGGACCAGGGATTGAACCCGTGTCCCCTGCATTGGCAGGCGGATTCTTAACCACTGCGCCACCAGAGAAGTGTCTGAGCTCTCTGTTCTTATGGCCTTCCTCTCCCCCACCTTCCAACAGAATGCCTGTACTACTGCATTAGAGTAGGGCATGGGCAGGGACTGTTGTCCACTTCTTCTGAAGTGATAAACCTGGGTTGCTCCACGAGTGGGGCGTTGGATGTGGATGGCAGCCCCTAGTCTTTTGGGCTTGCCCTCCTGGCATGGAATCTATGAGTGAGCTGGGGTGGGGGCAATTGGGACCCAATATTCTCAGCTTTCTGTGCCTAGGTAAAACTTCCACCCTATGAGTGGGACCTGGGATTTGGAAGGGAGTCCCAGTCCAGGCCCCTGCCAGAAAAAGGGATGACATGCTGGCCACTTGCCCTTCCTTGGGTGAAACCATACTCCTAGACTAGGAGCTGAAGGGAAAGGGAGTCCTGTCTTCTTTGACCTCCCTGCTTGAAGTAGAACTTATGTCACAGTGAGCTGGGAGGAGATAGAATCAGACAGTGGCTCAAATACCATAGACTCTTACTGTTCTTATCAAGATTTACTAAACTTTCTTGAATAAATGTTTCTCCACTTTCTGTATACTCCTAGGACAATATCCAGAGATTTTAAATGGTTGGTTTTTTAAAAAATAATTTTCGCTAGTTAAATGTTTCAGTGGGGAGATGAGCTTCTCACGCTGCCATTCCAGAAGTGTGGTCACCTTGGCGTTTTATTTCCCCATCATGTTTTAGTATGAAAAATTCTAAACAGCAAAGTTGGAAGAATTTCACAGTGAATACCCATATTCTCCTTACTAAGATTCTACCATTAACATTTTGTTATAATTGTTGTATCATATCTGTCCATTTATCTATCATTCACTCTGATGTATTTTTGGATGCAATGCAAAGTAAGTTGCAGACATCAGTAACTTCTAAATTCTCTCATATGTGTATCATTAACTAGAATTCAATATTTGTTTGCAGTTTTTTTTTCTTTTGAGGTAACTTTTGCATACAATGAAGTACATAAATCTTAAGTGTACAGTCATTGAGTTTTGATAGATTCACGCACCTGTGCAACCCAAACTCCTGTCAGGATATGAAACATTTCTATCACCCAACAAAGTTCCCTCATATCTCTTCCCCGTCAATCACCATGACCTCCCCGCCCTCAGAGGCAACCACTGTTATTATTTTTTTCTACCGTATATTAGGTTTTTCCTGGTCTACAACTGTACATATTAAGAAATCATATAGTATGAACTCTTTCATGTAGAACTTCTTTCACTTAGCCTAATGCTTTTGCAAGGCATCCATGTTGCATGTATCAACTATTAATATTATTACTGAATAGTATTGCATGATATGAGTTTACCAACTTATTTATCCATTCTCCTTTTTACAGTCACCTGGGCTATACTTTACTGGAGGACTTTAGGCGGAGAATTGGCATCTAATTTACCCTTTAGATAGGTCATTCTGGTTAGTAAATGGGAGGTGAACTATGAGAGCAGGGCAAGAAGAGGCCTGTTAGGAGGTTCTGGCAGCAGTTCAGGTGAGATTTGAAGTTGGTTTGGATGAACATTGTAGCAGTGCAGATGTTGAGTGGAGATGGTCTGATTCAGGGTACATTTTGGAAGTCAAGCTAACAGGACTTGCTGATGGACAGGATTGTGGAAAGTAAAAGAAAAGAAAGAATCAAAGGTGACTCTATTCCCCCAAGACATTCATTAAATAAAATTTTGCCATTATGAGGGTGGAGAGGCAATAAAAAAACAAGCCATAAATTTTCTGCTTGGAGATTTGGCTAAGAAACAGTTGCAAGGCAATCACTAAGCAAATATTTGCCAATTGCATCCAGAAGGCAATTGGTTAGTTCATACACCTTGTGAACACATGCAGCTCTTTAGACAACCAGCATAATTTGCAGCTTCTCTTGCTATGATAATATGTATCACTATACATATATATATATATATTTTTTGCGGTACGCGGGCCTCTCACTGTTGTGGCCTCTCCCATTGCGGAGCACAGGCTCCGGACGCGCAGGCTCAGCGGCCATGGCTCACGGGCCCAGCCGCTCCGCGGCATGTGGGATCTTCCCTGACTGGGGCACGAACCTGTGTCCCCTGCATCGGCAGGCGGACTCTCAACCACTGCGCCACCAGGGAAGCCCTTGTATCACTATTAGAAATACAATTCAACTTAATTTTTGAATCTCTGCTTTATCCACCCTCCCACCTGCCACCCCACTTGACCTAGCACTTCAGAGCTGTTGGCTTTAAGATTCAACTTCCCTTATTTCACTCAGACAGGAAACTCTTAAATGTTGGTTATTTCTTATCTGAATCTTTAAATATGTCACTGTGTTTCTGTGATTGGCCTTTTAAAAAGTATTACATAAAGACTGATCCCTTTACATAAAATGAGGCTGAGATCAAGCTTTCGTTTATTAAACAAATATTTATTGTGTGCCTACTAGATGCTAGGAACTGTGCTAGGCATTGGTTATACCACGGTGAGTAAGATAAGACTCTGCTCTCAAAGAGCTCAAAGAACACATAAATTGGGCAGTTTTTTTTTTAACATCTTTATTGGAGTATAATTGCTTTACAATGGTGTGTTAATTTCTGCTTTATAACAAAGTGAATCAGTTATACATATATTCCCATATCTCTTCCTTCTTGCGTCTCCCTCCCTCCCACCCTCCCTATCCCACCTCTCTAGGTGGTCACAAGGCACCGAGCTGATCTCCCTGTGCTATGCAGCTGCTTAAATTGGGCAGTTTTATTACAGTGTGATAAATACTATAATAGAAAGCATGTAAAAGTGGCATTCAAGGGCTTCCCTGGTGGCGCAGTGGTTGAGAGTCCGCCTGCCGATGCAGGGGACGCGGGTTCGTGCCCCGGTCCGGGAGGATCCCACATGCCGCGGAGCGGCTGGGCCCGTGAGCCATGGCCGCTGAGCCTGCGCGTCCGGAGCCTGTAGCTCCACAACGGGAGAGGCCACAGCAGTGAGAGGCCCGCGTAACGCAAAAAAAAAAAAAAAAAAAAGTGGCATTCAACAGAGGCTTAAGGATCAAGCCAGGAAAAACTTCCAGAGGGTATGTTTTAGTTGAGAACTGAGGGATCAAGAAAATGAGCCAGAGAAGTTGAAGGTGGGACAGAACAGGGTATTCCAGGTGGGAGAAGCAGCATGATCTAAGATCCAGACATGGTACATTGGTAGAACTTCACATTTGAGATGGGGGAAGTGGAGTCTAAGAGGGAGTTATTAGAGAAGGATGCAAGGGACGGATCTTGAAAGGCTTTCTAAACCTGAAAGTCCTTTGGAGAGGGGGAAAGGGTTGCAGGTGAGTGTTGAAGTGATCATAAATTGATGGGGGTGATTATAACTGCCTGTGAACTAAGCTGCCCTCATGTGATTTTCTCCATTCAGAATTCGCCTGCTTGGGCTTGGGAGAAGGCAAGGAGAAGGCAGAGTGCTGGGAACGTCCAGGGTTGTGAGTGCTGAAGATAATTCAGCATTTCTCCAACTGCTCTTTCTCTAAACATTCTACTGACAGATGTTAACAGGATGAAAACATCCTTGGTCAAAGAAGTTTGGGAGAACTGCTATATACTCTAATCCCTTCTTAATATACACATAAACATATTTGAAGTTCTGAGGGTCTCACATTTGAAAACCCAGTTAAATTTAGTGTAGTCAACTTTTTAAAGCTTATTTGCATCTAGAATGGCCTGTGTGTGTGTGTGTGTGTGTGTGTGTGTGTGTGTTGCATCTGCTAAGGTCTCATAGTTTGGTTCATGATGGATCAGATAATCATACACCTTACCACTACATAAAATAATAGGAGCCTTTATTTCTTTTCATTCAGCATGTTTAAATTATAGGCAGTTAGTCATTTAAGTCCACATTGATTTAGGGTAGAGCAATGGCTAACTTTTTCTGAAACGTACCTCATTCTTTATGAACCTATTTTACGTTCCTATTCCATTTGTTACTAACTCTTGTCATAAATTTAAAAAACAAACAAAGCATAAACTAGCTTCCTTATTTTTCATCCAGGATCATAAGAAGCCAGTGTGAAAATTGGCAAGGAAAGCTGGACCATGCCAAATGGTTAGGATTAGGGCTGGCGGGGAGGACAGCAGTCAAGAATTACTTGTATTATTATTTTACTAATAATAATAACCAGCGTTTTCACAGTCTTTACAGTTTACAGATTACACTTATATGTGTTATTTTACATAATCACATTCAATTATTGATGAGCAGGGTACAGCTATCATTGGTGAGAGCAAGGAACATAATTTGGGGAGATGACAAATGAAAAGACATGTTGAGGAAAAGAAAGATAGGAGCTGGGTGGGAAAGGAGTTTAAAAAATACTAGGGACGGTAGTCTAAAGCATGCATTCCCAATGGAGGTGAAAATTACCAAGGGGGTGAAAAGCAGTTTTGGGGAGGCCAAAAAAAAAAAGAGTAGATATTATGGTGGTTTGTGACCCTCCAAAGGGCCACCATACAAAAACAGACATGCAGTGTATTTACGGTATTAACATTTCATGGCAGAGGTGCAATTAGGGAAAAAATGTCTAAAAAAGCTTGTTGAGGGTGAGGGGGTGATAATAAAAAAAAGGTTGAGGAACTGTGATGTAAACTCTGTGGTGCCCATGGAACTTTTTGACGTTTGTCAGTGATTCTTCTGTTCTCCGACATGTTAGACAACTCATTTGTCTAGCACAGTGTCTGCTCATGGCTTCATTTGTCTGCCCATCTTCCCCAAGGCCCTAAATGGCCATGTTTTGCCCCTTTAAACTCTTCTCTTCAAGCTACAGCTGACTGAATTAGGGTGGATGCAAGCAAAGACCGGTTAAGGCATAGATTGCCCAGTGAGTGACCGGGAAGCCTGGCTGCACTCACTTCCTCTCATCAGACTTCCATGGTGCTGTATTGGTGTAATGTCTCCTCCACTTCTCCCTTTCAGATGACTTGAGTGGGTATCAAAAGAGCCCAGGTTATGACATCTCCCCAGTCAAGACGCTTTCAATCTCATTTGAGTGAGATTGAATGTAATTGAATGAAGATGGAAGAGAAATTTATTTGAATCATTAGCTCTTTGTCCTTTGTATACTAATCATATATTAGTTAAGGGAGGGCTTTCCTGTACATTGTAGGTTTAGCAGCACTCTAGGCCCCTCCCCAGTAGATTCCAGAAACACCCCCCTCCCAAAGTGTGACAACCAAAAATGTCTCTAGGCGTTGCCAAATGTCCACTGGGGGGCAAAGTCATCTCTGGTTGAGAACTACAGATATTGAGAAACTAGAATATCAGAAAATTATCAATCTCCTAATGGTATCATTATGATCAGAAATGCCATAAAGGGTTTGTGATCTGCTGTTAAACATCACCTTAATAAGGATGTTACCAGAAATTATGGAAGACAGTCCTTGAGAGCCGAGACCAGTGTTGTTACCAAGATATTCACAGCTAACAATAGTGAGCAGCAGATGCTTTCTAAGCATGTTCCGTGTATTAACTCATTAGTTCTCCTGGCAACTCCAAGGAGTTGGTACGACTATTATTCTACCCACCCTACAGGTAAGGGAACTGAGACATGAGATGTTAAGGGACTTGCTGAGGTCACCCAACTGGTGATAGCAAAGTCACCCAGGCAACCCAGTTCTAGAGCCCACATTCTTTTTAAATTTATTTATTTTTGGCTGCGTTGGGTCTTCGTTGCTGTGCACGGGCTTTCTCTAGTTGTGGCGAGCAGGGGCTACTCTTCATTGCGGTGCGTAGGCTTCTCATCATGGTGGCTTCTCTTGTTGCAGAGCACGGGCTCTAGGCGCGTGGGCTTCAGTAGTTGTGGCACACAGGCTCACTAGTGGTGGCTCGCGGGCTCTAGAGCACGTGCTCAGTCGTTGTGGCGCACGGTCTTAGTTGCTCTGTGGCATGTGGGATCTTCCCGGACCAGGGCTAGAACCCATGTCGCCTGCATTGGCAGGCAGATTCCCAACCACTGCGCCACTGGGGAAGCCCCCAATTAGGCATTTCAGGCCATTATGTTTTCTCTAGACATGAAACAGCTCATTCCCCAAACCTAATTACTAGCCCTGAGAAATTTAGATCAAATTCATCCCTCATCTATGTTCAAACTCATCCTTAGATCTCATGCAGCTCAATAGGCTTGGGAGGCAAACAAATGCCTTCCTATTTGGGGGTTGGGGGCTGGAACAGATACCTCCAAAGTGGAAAGGCTGTTTTGCAGAGCACAGTCCTCTATACCCATCATGGGTTCTCAGCTCCCCGAATTCCCCATGTTTCATAACTGAGTGTACTGCCACTCGCATCCCTGAACTCTGGTGCCAGCCGCCTGAGCGCTTCAATAGGAGATGTTCCATTGCTCTCTAAGTCTCGCTCAGCACTGGGTCAGAGTTTTATTTATTTATCTATTTATTTTAAAGTTGAGGAGTTTATTAGGGAAATATGAAAGGTTAAGACACCTCAAGTGACAGAAAGAAAACTCTGAAAATGTCCCTTTTCAAGCCAAGTGGAGGCCTGGCCTTGACCTTCCCAAAAGGACAAGAAACTGATGGGTTAGCAACAACATTCTCTGGCAGCCACCTCACCAGGGCTCCTCAGCCAGGAATGCTTCCCACCCCTGGCCAAAGTTGGGGAGGAGACAGACTATTTATAGAAGCAATGCAGAGGCAATGAGAGCTGTAAGGAAAGGCTGAGAGAGAGAGAGAGAGAAAGGTGGGGAGGACCTGGACAGAGTCTCAGGCTTTTGGCTCTTAGCGCCTCAAATGTGTTGACAAGTAGTCATACAAAGTGTTACTGAAGAGGTAAAGTGCCTACTGTTGTTTCTGAGAGTTCCCCTGGACTCCTTCCCACGCGCCACATCACACTGCTGGGTGTACATGGCAGAGCACAAAGGTCACAGTTTTGAAATAAAGAAAAACAAGAATAAGCCCTGTTGTTCTTTAAGGAGAGAGGAAGGAACTGAAGACTGCTGGGGCCTTTCCCACGAGGCCTTTTTGTTCTGCAAAAGCAACTTCCTAGCAGCAGCATGGCACAATTATAGGTGAGAGTCTCACCGCTTGTCACCCTCGCTTCATTCAGTGTACTCTATTCTCTGTTCAAGAGCTGTCAGTTTCTCGTTTAGTGTTGCGAGTCTTGAGTGGAGAAAGTCTGCGATATCAAACGAGTGGAGAAAGTCTGCGATTTTCTTGCTGCTGCTGGTGATGACCTCAATGTACTCCCAGCTCGCCCAGTCCTGGTGAACCTCGCGCTGCACTGGATCCTCTTGTCCCACCATGGCTGCTGCCTAAGGAAGCGCGACTAGGTCAGAGTTTTAGAGGTTATGTAGCATGATTTTATACTGCACAGTTTTATGTTATATAAAAGTGCCATTATAGTATTGTTATATATTCTCTAAACATTTTTGGGCAGGGTGCAATTTGAGGTTAAGGATAAGATGCTACAAACAAATAGAAATTAATTTAGACCAGAACTGTCCAATAGAACTTTTGCAGTGATGGAAATGATTTATATCTGTGCTGTCTGGTACAGTAGCCACTAGCCACACGTTGCTATTGAGTACTTGAAAGATGGCTAGTGCAACTGAAGAACTGAATTTTATTTTAATTTTAACTTATTTAAATTTAAACAGCTGCCAGTGGGCTCCTATATAGGGTAGTGTATAGGCTGTCTTTCAAGAGGATGGCTACTAGCTGTCTGGACCTCATCTGACTTAGGACTTGGAATATAGGAAATTTAAAGCTGTTTTAAAGTAGATCTTAAATAAGATCCTGAGATTTCCATGTGGCTAGTCTCTTTCCTTGTCTTGGGACGGATGACTCATTTGGAGATGGAAAAGCAAGCAGCTCTGTACTCCAGCATCCCACAGAGATGGTTCCTAAGGAAGTTGCTGACTTTAAGACAATTCAGGTAGAGGCTGAAATGTCAGAGGGGAAATCAGAGATGGTCGAGTCTATCACTGTCTCTCCCCCTCACTGGCCCTCTTCACTCTGTTTGCACCCTCACCTACTGCCCTGGCCTTATTTTCAACGTTGGGGAAATTTTCATAGTTTTGGAAGGTTTGGAGAGGCAAGAAGCATTTACCTGGGAGATTCTAGGCTCTCAAGGAGGGTCTAGAGTGGCTTGGGTTTAGGTATTAGGATAAATTCACTCCTTTAAAGCCCATGTAAATTAACGTCAAAGACCTAGCTGGTAAAGGTGCCTACTCGAGCATCTCAGGTGGTGGTGCAGCCCAAGAGCTACTCGGCGGAATGGAGCGGGAGAATTCCCATCTGCCGCCAAGGGAGCTTTGTGAAGCGAGGACCATGTCAAAAGTGGGCGTGGGGACAAAAGGAAAGATGAAATAATGGTATCTCTCAGAATTGAATAAAGTGAAATGTTTCGAAAGTCAGGACCCAGAGGTTCACGCAGTTCCAGACACACAGAAACCTTCCTATTCCTTCCAACCTGAGGACAGCACCTGTGTGAGGAGGAAGCGCTTAGATACTTGGCATGTGCTGAAAAGTCACCTGTCTTGGAACAAGAAGGCAGAGAGTGCTGTTGCCCAGGGCAGTGTGTACCATCGTCAGGCTGGCTGTGGAAGAGTTACACAGAGTCAACTGATAAACATACAGAATCCCAGCCTCTCCTGGGAGATTCCATTTCCAGCAGATCTGAGGCAGGGCATGGCAAAACACATCTTTAACAGGTGATTCTGATACACAAAGTAGATCTGGGGAATCCTGCAAAGATTGGGGGAAACAACTTTTCTTGTTAGGGGAGGTGACCAGGAAGAGCTGAAGAGCACCAATCGTATTACAACCGAGGTCCTCTGGCTGAGGTATGAGATTAAAAGAACTCCAGAACCTAGAGTGATCCACCTGGTATTACTATAGCTTACGCTGCACACAAGAAAGGGCTTAGCTGCTAGCTGTCTACTTTCTACAAATTCTTAAGAGGACAGTGTATCGATCAGTATTGATCAGTTTAGACCTTAGTCCATCATCTGAACCAAACACTGTCTTAACATGTTTTTCTATGTGTGGATGATAGATAATAATAAAAGATGAGAATATATATATTTATATATATATATGTATAACTGAATCACTTTGCAATACACCTGAAACCAACACAACATTGTGAATCAACTATATTTCAATAAAAACGTTTTAAAAATTAAAAAGTAAAATATCCCAGTCAAAAAAATCTGTAAAGATGTTTAGGCTCTTAGTTAGGATCCCATAAGAATGAGCATTTACTACTAAGTAATTAGAAAGCATAAAAAGGTACACTCCAAACAGAACCTTATTTTGGAATTTTAGTGTTAACAGATGGCAGCTTCACAGGTTAAAATAGGAAAACACTGAGGGGAACAGATGTCCAAATTGGGCCCAGCCATCCCGTGAACTTCAAAGCTTCCTCTGGGGGCTTCCCTGGTGGCGCAGTGGTTGAGGGTCCGCCTGCCGATGCAGGGGACACGGGTTCATGCCCCAGTCCGGGAAGATCCCACATGCTGCAGAGCGGCTGGGCCCATGAGCCATGGCCGCTGAGCCTGCGCGTCCCGAGCCTGTGCTCCGCAATGGGAGAGGCCACAACAGTGAGAGGCCCGCATACCGCAAAAAAAAAAAAAAAGCTTCCTCTGTTGTGCAGATATTTTGTTCCATATTTGTGGTAATGGATAGCTGTGATGGCCAAGCTCACAGGCAAGCATCCAACCCTGTTGCCCATTCTCTGAGGACTCAGAGTTCACATCCCTGTTGAATGTGCTGATGGACTGTTTGGTGGGAGACCTATTTCCCTGGTTTTTCCTGTCTCTCTCCTTTCCCGCCGGGCAAGATGTGGACAGAAGAGTTTATGGATTTACTCCAGTGATACTGCACGGTGCCACATAGGACCCAGGCCACAAAGTCTCTGAGGTATACATAGGTAAGAAGGCCAAGAAGAGAATAAAGACATTACTTCTGCTTTGTTGCTGGATCGTGCCCCTCACATAAGGTTCCTAAGTCTCTTCTCTAGATATGAGCAGAGACGCAAAGATTTCTCGACTTGAACATGTTTGGGCACAGCTCATGCTCACGCGTACGCTGACACACACGGTCGAGGCTCAGAAGCTGCCATCAGTTAACATGGTTGAAGCGGGTGCCAGGTGGAGACAGAGCCTCCTCAGCCCTCTTGGTAGACTTGCTCAGCGGGGCTCCAGGTAGACAGAAGATTCAGCGACAGGTTTTTCTGCTCTTGCTGAGATGTGACAAGGTGGTAGCCCAGCAAATTCATGGTATTCCTGCAGACTTTCTGAAGCCGAGAAACCTTTTCATAAGGCAAGGACCAGCGCCAGGCCTGAGAGACATTGAGGGCATTCCTGGCATTTGTGTGGAAGGCATGCTCACCCATGCCCTTGCCTCGAGTGATGTTGTGCACCCAGGTCTGGAGCTGGGGCAAGAATTTCAACCCTGCATATTCATACATTCGGGCAGTCTGGGCCAGGGGGTCCCGGACCAAGTCCTCATAGCGCACGAGCAAGTAGCGCTGCCTCAGGGCTTTGGGCAAGGACTGCACAGCCTTGTAGATCTCCAGCTGGCTTTGGCAGATGACTTGCATTGCGTAGTAGGGTTGATCCTCCTTTTTGAGTTTCTGCAGATGCTGCCCCATCACAATGTGGGTGTCAATCATGAGTTCCTCCGTGGTGTGTTCTCGGGAACGGAACACCGCCCGGGGGTCCCGGACCAGATGCACAATGTGCAGATTGAGGGAAGGGTCTCTCAGCAGCGGGTAGAGCACCTGCAGTTTGAAGAAACGGACCTCCTTGAGCACCACGTGGCTGTAGGTGCGGCAGGCCTTCTCCACCACCTCAAAGGGCTCTTGATTGCACAAAAGCTTACAGTGAGCCTGGGGTATGATCTTGTCTCGCGGGAAGATGTTGCAGGCAGGTGGAGAACACAGGGCCCGGCTGCCTTCCCACTGGAAGAGGCTGGACTGTTTTCGGGGGCCAGGTTTCATGTAGGCATCAAAGACGCTCATGTCACACAGAAAGACGGCCCGTATGAGATCCCGCACTGCCATGTGCAACCTCTGGGGAGTACTTTGTGTGAAGGTCATCCAGACGTGCCAGGCAGGCTCCATCAGGTAGAAGACGTCTGGGTGCTGCCCAAAAAGCTGCCCTACGAAAGAAGAGCCAGAGCGCCACGAAGACAGGATGAGCACATGCATGTACGCGGGCTTGGGTTCTTCCTTCATGTGCAGGGAGTTGAAGTTGTGGGAGTACAGAAGGATGAATAGAACAAAGACAGCCATCTGGGAAGCCAGGAACAGTAGTAGCTTCATTTTTGGGGGCGGTGTCATGCTGAAGTAGAAGACCTTCAAGGAACAAGCAGAGGGGCTATGTTAGGCTAATGTTTTGGTATCTGGCTTCCATCCCATTTCTAGCCAAAGCTACTTTCTCCCTGACCCGCACCAAGGGACAATGTAGAATGCTGGAGCCTTCTTGCAATGAATTGCACAAATCCTTCTCGAAATTAATTCCTGTCCCTTGCAGTTAGTGTGTCAATAAGCACTATTTCTTTCTTTTTTTTTTTTTTTTTCTGGTACGCCGGTCTCTCACTGTTGTGGCCTCTCCCGTTGTGGAGCACAGGCTCTGGACGCGCAGGCCCAGCGGCCATGGCTCACGGGCCCAGCCGCTCCGCAGCATGTGGGATCTTCCCGGACCGGGGCACGAACCCGCGTCCCCTGTATCGGCAGGCAGACTCTCAACCACTGCGCCGCCAGGGAAGCCCAATAAGTACTATTTCTTTTTAAGCTCTTTCTTTTTAGTCTCTTTACTTCCTCCCTCCTGGTCCTTCTTGTCCATGGAGCTACAAAAATGTGTGAACTCAGCCATATTTCATGAATATAGGGAAAACAGGTTCACCCTGGTGACACACATGTCTTCACACAGGCCATGTAGGCAAAGCTTAACCACAGTCTGACCCAAGTTTTGGTTGAATGCCCCATGATTCCTTCAGAAACTACAGGAGATAAGCTGACTTCTGAGGAGCTGCCTTGAGGCCCGGCCACCCACCCCCATCGTGAGGGATAGTGCCGAGGCCATTTCTCACTACCCTCCTTCATCTCAATTAAGCACAGGACTTTCAATACCCTGAAGGATATGGCTGCAGAGTATAAAACTGCTTGGCTTTGGTTTGGAGTTGTCTCCTCAGTGGCAAAGTGCCCGTGGCACCTATCATCTGATCCCCTCTGATTTGGTCTCATCCTGTGGGACTAGGGACATGAGGAGCTGACCCAATGCTGTCCTCGTGTCTGTGTATGTAATAAACTATCTGAATCGATTTGGGTTGAATCGTTGTTGCATTAGCAGCCAACTGTATGAAACTGTGGCAAGCCAACCTAAGAGCTGCAGTAGTGATGCTGTGGCCTGTTAGCCACTGTGCTGCTTCTTGGGGTAATGTTTGACCACTTGACACAACTTACTCAGGGTTGCTCAGTACAGTTGGGCATGTTGTATACTGCCCAACCCTAGGGAATGCCACTTCATCAAGAATTTAAGATATTTATTATTTAACAAAATGTCTGGTAGGTGACAGTTAAGTATCTTGGTTCAGTAGGATAAGTACATTAGGATGGTTTTCCAGTTCTTAGATGTTAAATATCTAGAGAAAGGAATTTCACTTTGTAATTTACACTAAGGCTTAAGCAGACTGGTGGCAACGCTGAACTTACTCCCTTCACACCAGGGCTTTGTGTGAAAAGACCATTGTTCCCAGTGCCATGCTAGAATATTATTCCAGGGGAGCTCTTAACTATGGGTTGAGATGACTCTGGATCAATCTGGGTGACTTCCTGACATAAATAACTATTGAGAAATATAATAGATATTTCACATAGTGTAAAATGTTAACAGTAGCAAGGTGCTAATTTGCATATCACTCTATACTCAAGAAATTCTTCCTTCAAGCTTTAATAAAGAAGAGAAAATATGTTTCTAGACAGTAATTGCAGCTGGGTTTAGGATATGCTATTCTCCTGGTGATAGGTCTCATCACCAATTTTTTTAAAGTTTTGAATAGCTAATAGTCACATGGTTCAAATTGTTTTTAAGAGTATCATTATCATGGACATTAAATCAGACTCAGAATTTAAAAGAAGGCTTCCTAAGATTCCACATGCAGGAAGGGAATAAGGACAGTGCTTCCCAGCCTGTAGCCTAGCCTGTCACACTCCAGGTCTTTTACATATTGAATATTAGGTGAGGGGAAGTCCTATGACAACAGTTATGTCTCTGGAGGAGACCTATAGTCATAAATTGGAAAATTTCTAGAGCTATTTGTATGACATACTTTTTAAAAGGGTCATAGAATTTTTCTAGGGGAAAGAACACCTAAGAATTTTACCAGCTGCTGAATCAATAATCTCTTCTCTGTTTACTGACAGCTAGTATTTATCTACGAGCTGGTGTTTTATCATCACTATACAGTGAAATATATACTTCCAACACCTGTCCTCCATCTGCCCATTTCCCAACTTGCCCCCAAATAGCAACTGGGTTCTTTTTTTTTAGCGGTATGCGGGTCTCTCACTGCTGTGGCCTCTCCCATTGCGCAGCACAGGCTCCGTACGCGCAGGCTCAGCAGCCACGGCTCACGGGCCCAGCCGCTCCGCGGCATGTGGGATCTTCCCGGACCGGGGCACGAACCCGTGTCCCCTGCATCAGCAGGCGGACTCTCAACCACTGCGCCACCAGGGAAGCCCCTGGGTTCATTTTTTAATGTGTCCTTTCAGTTGCTTTATGCGTACACAAGAAAATTCAAATGTCTATGTATTCTTAATTTTTCCCCTTTTGATAACACAAGAAGTTGCAAGTTATCCACACTGTGCTGCAACTTGCTTTGTTAACTTAACAATATGCCTTGGAGAGCTTTCCATGGGAGTACATAAGGCGTTTCCTCATTCCTTTTTACCACTGTGTAGAATTTTATTGTATAGATGTACCACAGTTTATTTAACCAGTGTCCACACTGATGAGCTTTTGGGTTGTTTCCAGTCTTTTGCCATTTCAAAAATTTCAATAATGACCTTTATGTTCATACATCATTATGTAAGTATGTAAGCTTACTCCCCAGAAGTGGGATTGCTGAATCAAAGAGTACAGGTATGTGTACCTTTGGGATCTGTTGTCCAGACAGCCTTCATATTGGTCATAAACCATTCTGTGTGTCTAGAAGTCCAGAGATTCTAGAGAGTAAATTTTAGAGGAGGAATTGGGCAGTCACAGATGTGACTCTTGGAGTTTATAGCTTGCTTCCTGAAGAGGTAGAGCATGCTTTGCCAGCCCATGGACTTCCCTTGGAAGTCCCCTGAACCTTCTAGGAAGTGTGTAATGACCTCAACCAAACCTTGCGTGGCAATGGCCCAGAAGCCCCTCTCTGTCATTCATTACAACAATGCATTTGCTCCACATGTGCCAGAAGATCCAGTGAGGATCATCTCTCCTACGTGCCAAAAAAACCCACTTTGCTGTATGCCAGGAAAATGCCGATAAATGGGAATCCTTGTCTTGGCCCTGAAGGTTAGAATGGGGCCGGCTAAGATATGTTCCTATTCTTTTAAACTTGAGCCCAAGAGGAAATGATTAGAAACTAAGCCATTTTTGACAACGGCTCAAGAATACCCACCCCCCAGCCCCCCAAGTATTGAGGAAATGACTAGCAAGAGATCTTCTCCCAAAGGCAGTTATGAGTATGAGGAAAAGTTTGGAACAAAGATAGGAAATAATGGAGCAAAAGAGAGAGGAAAGAACTTGACCTGTGTATAATTATAAGGATAGAATTGTATATGCAGGGCCTATAATCGGCTCAGGAAAAAGCTAACATTTCCTAGGAACTAGCAACATAGACCTTTCAAAAGTACGTCCTCCCTCCCCCTATCTGGCTTTGGGCCAGTTCAGTGTTTGAGAGGGCTAGCATGCTCTGAGCCCTCCTTGCCTGCCAATAGCACCTGGTGTCATGCCCATTCTCTCCCAGAGCTGGAGCCTGGCCTTTGAACTCATCCCCAGTTGTCCTCAGGCTTTAATAGACCACGGTTCTCAGGAATTCCCAAGGAAACCCTCCGACTGCTTTCTCTGCTTTTTCTTT
This sequence comes from Lagenorhynchus albirostris, assembly GCF_949774975.1. NCBI lineage: Eukaryota > Metazoa > Chordata > Mammalia > Artiodactyla > Delphinidae > Lagenorhynchus > Lagenorhynchus albirostris. The sequence continues at coordinate 46,223,151 of NC_083113.1, forward strand.
CCATGAGCAGTTTCCCCGGCCAGAAGGAAAGTATGCTTTTGTAAAGTGAGTCCCATCTCTTGTCACTGGGATCTAGACGCAACCTGGATCTAAGCAACCCATGATGGGGCTGATGAGAACAGTCAGGGGACACTTTAGGGTGTGTCTCAGGGAAAGCTTATCCCTGCAGTCCCTGGAATCAGTGGTAGAGGTGGCTCCGGGAAGACAAGGAAACTCAAGGCTTTTCATGGCAGTTTCCTCTATTCTAACCATCATCTCTCCCCAGCTGTCCTATATTAACCTCCTCTGTAGTCCTTGGGGTCAGGAAGCATTTATGAGCGGTCTGTGATGTGACTTCCATCTCAGAGTCCCTAGTCCACCTTCCTGAGTGTTCTTTTTTGGCTATTTGATTGCATGCTTGAACCTGCCCTCCCTGTTATCTAATCCTGAATGTGCTAGCCTGGTCTTGATAGTAAGTGGCCTCTCTCTTCTGTCTCTCATTTCTCCCCCTCAGCTCTCCCCCTCATCCACTGCTGCCTTGAAAAACATCACGAAAGGGTGGTAGTGATGTAGCACCTACTTCAGGCACAGGGACTATAAGGCACCAGGATGGGTGACTCACCCAGCAGCCTGATTACAGAGGGCTGAATTATAGAGGACCCTCAAGTCCATATCGTGTAGCCTATTAGAAACAAAATGATGAATTCTGAGGAAAAAACCAAACATACATCAATTTAAGAGCCCTGGATTCCAGCCGCTGACAGATTTCTAATTTATATTTCCCAGTGAGATTATGCCCCCCAAACCAGAAATTAGAGATGGCAGAAGACATTTGCACAGAGAGAGAGGAGAGCTGGATCGGGGAGACCTGCATCCACACATATAGCTGCAGAACCTGGAAACCTGTGAGATAAGCACCTGGGCAAAGGGTATCCGTACAATAACAAGCTCTAACTAGACTGAAGGGTCTTTGCAATTTCTGTGTCTCTAGTAACAACGACAGTGCCTGGCGTCTAGTAGGGGCTCAAGAAACATCTATTGAATGAATGACTGAATGAACAAACATTTGTAGCGTTTTTTTTTTTACTATTTGAGGTGCCCTCACTGACCTGGGTAAGGAAAGCAGGACAAGATTTTTTTTTTATTTTGCACATATAAAAGTATTTAACTTCCAATTAGAAGTTCCAGACTTATCCACAGCCTTACAAGATAGAAGTCTCTTCTACCTTGGCTGACTCACTGGTCTCAAATTTAATCTTATTTTACATCTGAACAGGGCTCCACAACTTTGAAAGCCCTTTCAGCCACCGTAATGACAACAGTCCAATTAAATATATAGAACAGTGATGAGCCACACCTCTGTGTTTCAGAATAAGTGAACTTTAATTAATTGACTCAACGATAGAAATAGCCCTGTCTGATCAGACCCGGATCTTTTGGGTCCCAGGTCTGAGAATTCAGTTATCACACTAAATCTTACCTGAGCTAGAGAAAATCTGTAGCTCCCAGCACCTCCCGTCCCTACTCCCCAACACCTGAGCAGAGGAGAAGCTGCAAGACGTACAGAGATCCAAAGCCAGCATCTGAATGAGTAAAACACGTCAGGGGGACTAGCTACAAAAATATACATCGGAATAGCCCTACTCACATTCTAGGCTCTTTCTTAACTCTTTTAGGGATAGAGCTGGGTGGGGAGAGGGGAGCTGCTGGCAGGCAGCTTGTGCTTTTCGGGGAAGATTATCCTGGTGATTCTGATTCAACCCCCCACCAACACCTCCCCTCCGCCATCGCCCAGAAAATTCCCAGCTTAGTTGCCCCAGGTTATCTGATACTCCGCCCCAAGAACCTGGGAATAATGGCCCTGCTTTGGAGGTGTAGAGAAAATTCTCTCCTTACCTTGTTAATGGCTTAGGCTTCCCCACTGCTCTAAAGGCTCACTGCTAGCCAAGTTGTGCAGCTTTTGTCCTCTGACTCACCAACTCTCCTCTCAGATTCCTCTTCCTCCTTGCATCTTGCATAACCATCCCTACTCAGAGCAAATTCCACTGCCTTCTTTCTCTGGCAAAAAATTACCCACCTTCCAAGACAGGGTTAAGAAAGCATCGCTCCCAGAGAGACTTGATATTAGCAGCTTTAACCCTGAGATACTCAAGGGGTGGGGAGACTCTGCTGGAGTGGGCGGGGCCCGGAGAAGCAAAGGAGGAAGCATTCTCTCCCACCACTGGGAGGCGATCCTGGAATGTAGATCCCTTGAAGGCAGCTGAATAGGTTAACTACCTTAGGGCAAAGTGGAAAAAGAACAGGGACCCCAGAAGTAGATGAGGTTGATAGGGAAATCGCAGGACAATGACAGCCAAAATGGACACAGTGTGAAACCTTGCTCTTATCTCTGCTGCAAAAAGAGGAGAAAACCTGGAAGCGATTTCTGGATTCCACCTTCCTGCTCACTTCACTGGATTTAGGGAGAAAACATTTTTTTTGGCCTCTGTGTCTTATTCAACATCTTCACCCTTCTTGCAGGAGGTAGTAACTAGAGCTATTACGTAGATGTAATAACTCGTTTTATGGGAGGACACATATGTATTGGCGTTTAGTTGGGGTACGGGAAAAGAAATTTCCCCCTCAAGAAAAAAAGAAACAAGTTATCATGAAAAATTATATCTTCTTACTAGCTGTGTGTACTCGGGCAAATCACACAACTACTCTGAGCTACTTTACATGATTGTTGTGAGTGTAAAACAATAGGTGAATTTTTATTTTTATTTACTTATTTTTGGCTGTGTTGGGTCTTTGTTGCTGCGCGTGGGCTTTCTCTAGTTGTGGTGAGCGGCGGCTACTCTTCGTTGTGGTACGCGGTCTTCTCATTGCGGTGGCTTCTCTTGTTGTGGAACACAGGCTCTAGGTGCGTGGGATTAGTTGCTCCATGGCACGTGGGATCTTCCCAGACCAGGGATCGAACCTGTGTCCCCTGCATTGGCAGGTGGATTTTTAACCACTGCGCCACCAGAGAAGTCTCGATAGGTGAATTTAAATATATATATATATATTTAATTGAAGTGTAGTTGATTTACAATGTTGTGCCAATCTCTGCTCTATAGCAAAGTGACTCAGTTTAGGTGAATTTTTTATTCAATTAAATTAAACTTAGAGCTTCCCTGGTTTTTTCCAGGGAAATTTTTTTCCAGTAAGTTCCAAATAGCAAACTGGAATTTGCCAGGCACAGGCAATTATTAATATAGCATTTACAGTGTATTTACAACTATTTACATAGCATTTACATTGTATTACAATGTAATCTCGAGGTGATTTAAAGTATACAGGAGGATGTGTATAGGTTATATGCATATACTACACCATTTTATATAAGGGACTTGAGCATGGTATCAGCGAGGGTCCTGGAACCAATTCCCTTGCAGATACGGAGGAAGGGTTGATTGTACAGGCAAAAATATGCAGATCACTAAAGGGAAGTCTTCAGGTCAAAGGCCAGATTATATAAAGCAACACACCAGAAGTCCCAAGCCTTGAGTCAGCCACGAAAAATAGCCTGTATAGCTTCCAGGACACTGATTAATTCAGAAACTGTTCGATAAATGTTTACTCCCTTTCATAGAGAGGGGAGATCCAGAAGAGAAGTCGCCTATAGTGTAGCACAGGCACAAACTGACTTCTCTTTCGTGGGCGGCTAAGAGCCTCTTACACTGTATATTCTTGGACTATGTCAGGTAGTCATAGATTCAGCCACTGGATTTGTCACATTATTAACTTCATAATCACTGTGTAATTCACACAGACCTTTATATAGTCCTTCCTTCCTGGAGGCGAGTTTATTGTTGGAATTAAATGGACTGCCACTCCCTGGGGAAGATAGAACCAACATTTCGCTTGGCTCATCTTGGCTATGAGGAAGGAAAAAAAAGATGAGGAAGCTCTTTTTACAACATGTACAGGAATAAAGGTAAATTGTGGTGGAGTGTAAAAGCGACTGATTTTGGAGTCAGACGTCTGGGCAAGTCATTCCACCTCTCTGAGCCCTAGAATATCACTGTAAAATAAGGTGTAAAGTATCAGTGTAAAATATATGTTCACCTAATGGAATTCTTGTGAATGTTAGGATTGGATTCATGCATATAACACCCCTAACACAATATTATGACAATAATGAGTTTAAAAGTGGTAGTTATTATAGAATCATAATAACACCTCTTTTTTTCTTCCTCGGCTGTTGGCTTATTTTCCAAGGCCTTGAAAGAGAGAACAGGCAGAGTTGTGTGAGTCCTGGGATAAATCTAGGCAGTATATTTGCTGGTTTCAATCAGCTGAGCCCCCTAAGGCCTTATCATAAGCACAAATAACCAGACCTGTGGTGGTGCCTTGTATTGATTTCAGTCGTGTGGCCTTCTCTTCCTTCCTGTTTCTCTCTAGCAGGTGGAAGAGAAATTTCTCTTCCTCGAGGTGACTCCATTGCAGAGACGTAAATTGAAGAGCAAAACTGGGCCGTTGGTAGTTCTGCTTTTATTCTTACTATAAAAGTAATACTTGTTAATTATAAAAAATTTGAAAAATACAAAATGTATAAAGAAGACAACACAAATCTCTTTACATTTTGCTGCCGAGAGAAGAGCACCATTGATCGTTTTTCCCAAGCCTGCAGAAATCTGTATAATTGGGATCACACTGAAAATATAGTTTTGTATTTATTTTTCCTTAGTCTTTAAAACATTTTAAATTATGAAATTAAAATTAAGGTATAAAGGTACAATTTAACAAATGATATAAAGGAACTACCACTCCAAAATAGAACACCCAAAAAACAGAACATTGCCAAAACTGCCTCAGTATCTCTTCACTCTCACGTCCTCCCCCTTCCCTCATCATTCAGAGGTGACCACTTCCAAGGTAAGCAGTTCCTTATTCTTCCATATAGTTTATCACCTTAAGCAGTACAATTGACCAAACTGACCCCAAATTGACTTCTTTCTAGGTAGAATTATAGCACATGTATTCTTTTGAGATTTGCTTTTTTCATTTCATTTTATCCTTGTAAGTTTCATCACATTGTTACATACAGTTATGGCTTTTTTATTACTGTGTAATATTCCATGTATAAAGATGCCACAATTTGTCCATGCTCATGTTAATGGACATTTGAGTTGTTCATAGTTTGGAACTATGACTGAATATTCTTGACATGTCTCCTGGCACACGTTTATACATGTGTCTCTAATAGAGGCTGGGTCGTGGGGGTTAGATCTGCTTTTTTCACTCACATTATATTGTGAGCATTTACCCATCTCAACACGTATTTATGGGAGACATTACTTTGAATGGATTTATCATATGCCAGTATTCCAGGATTCTATTGACAGATGTTTAGATTGTTTCCAATTTTTCCTTATTGCATTTGCATATAATTCTGTGATAAATACAGTGATCTTTTTTTTTTTGGTTGTGTTGGGTCTTTGTTGCTGTGTGCGGGCTTTCTCTAGTTGCGGTGAGAGGGGGCTACTCTTTGTTGCGGTGCACGGGCTCTAGGCGCACAGACTTCAGTAGTTGTGGCACGCGGGCTTCAGTAGTTGTGGCTCACAGGCTCCAGAGCACAGTCTCAGTAGTTGTGGTGCACGGGCTTAGTTGCTCCACGGCATGTGGAATCTTCCTGGACCAGGGATCAAACCCTTGTCCCCTGCATTGGCAGGCAGATTCTTAACCACTGTGCTACCAGGGAAGTCCCAAACACAGTGTTCTTAATGATTAATGAAGCACCTCCCACAGTGCTCAGTGCAAGTAGCCATCACACCTCCTTCCTTACGTGTAATACCACAGATCTTAGCCTCTTTAATTTGTGATCCATAAGTCAGTTAGGAAGAACTCCTGGAAAGGCTGGCTGGAAGCAGTCGTTAAGAAATAGGTATTCATGGGACTTCCCTGGCAGTCCAGTGGTTAAGACTTCACACTACCAATGCAGGGGGTGTGGGTTCAATCCCTGGTTGGGGAACTAAGATCCCCTATGCTGTGTAGCACAGCCAAAAAAAAAAAAAGAAATAGGTAATTAATCGAAAACTCAGGGTATCCAAAACAGAGGGCACTTCCAAAAAGGAATTATGGAGCATGAAGGTTATGAAAGAAGATCATTGTAGCTACTGCTCCTTCAGAGCTTGCGACAAACCAGGTACTATACTTCACACTTATTTGGGTTATCACATTGTCTTTGCCATGGCCTTAGGAGGTAAATTTCATAATTTCCAAATGATGGAATAGAGGTTTGGAGAAGTTAAATAATGTATCCACAGTTACATGGTTTATAGTGGCAAAATCTGGACTCAACCCCAGGTCTGTTGAAAGCCCAGGCTTACTCATCAGGTAATGTTACCTTCCTACATGACCATGGACCATTTCTTTAAGGCAGCACTGTCCAATAGAACTTTCTGTGGTGAGGAATGTTTTTGCACAAATACAGTGGCAACTACCACTTGTGGACATTGGACACTTGAAATGTGGCTAATGCTACCATTTTGGAAAGTGCAGATAAGGTTGTACAGATCCAGTCCTTGTTTTTGTTTTTGTTTTTGCTTTCAATTCTGTTTATTTTTTTAAGTCTGTCTTGAAAATACAAACAATGTGATTAATTGTGCCTTAAACAAAATCAGTGTCTAAACAAATTCAATATCTAAACACATCTTCACCAATGATATTAGGGAAAAGGGAAGGAATTTCAAAACACAGACCAGGAAACAATCACAAAATATAGGTTTAATTACTACTGTTAAAAATTTTAAAAAAAATTAGAAAAAAGAAACTACCAAGAAAACAATCGTAAGTACTTGAGTAAGTCTCGCTATTCTGAATAATGTAACATCTTTTCTAAATTGTAGACTTAGAAGTTTTAGAACACACAGACACTAAGGAAAAGAAAGGCTAGTTCCTTGGGAATTACTATCCAGTATGATACAATTACTTCAGGATAACAGAAGCAGAACCTTCCTTACAATTAGATTTTAACAAATGATTTTGCCGCTAATAGAAATGGGGAATGTATGAATGACAAGTTTTGGAGGGTGAAAGAAAAAAAAATGGACTGAAGGTAAGCACTGGATACAGAACTGAGGTTTGCTTATTTTTCACAACCAAAAATAAGCAAGTTAAACTATATTGTACAAATAAAGCTTGATACTAAGTATGCAAACAGAAGCATAAACATTTGTAACTAATCACACCCAAGAAAGACTAGGTTAACACTTCAAACACAGTATTGCTACTAGTGGACATACAAGGCAGAAATTTCTAAAATACTGTTACACAGATGAGTAATGTTAGTATAAATTCTTTATTTACATTAAAATCTGTTTCAGGGGGCTTCCCTGGTGGCGCAGTGGTTGAGAGTCCAAAATAACATTTTCTGTCAGAGATAATATGGACAAAAATTGTGTGCTGAACAGAAAGTTTTGAAACTGCTTAAAATGCACCTACTGTTTAAAGCAAACAAGTTTAACAAGTATAAATTTATACTGCGAGTCCTTAGTGGTCATATATGAATAACTGCACATTTCTTTTTTGTAAACCTCAGCAACTATATTCACACATCAAGAGTTGTCAGTGAGCTCAGTCTTAAACTACACCTTTTTTTTTTTTTTGTGGTACGCAGGCCTCTCACCGCTGCAGCCTCTCCCGCCGCGGAGCACAGGCTCCGGACGCGCAGGCCCAGCGGCCATGGCCCACGGGCCCAGCCGCTCCGCGGCATGCGGGATCCTCCCGGACCGGGGCACAAACCCGCGTACCCTGCATCGGCAGGCAGACCCCCAACCACTGCGCCACCAGGGAAGCCCTGTCTGCTAAAGATTTTTATCTCAACTTTAAATCTTCCTAAAATGGCAACATCCCAAAATAAAATTTAGTATCACCTGACTGTAGACTGAATAAACCTTCAACATCAATCCTTAGCACCTCAAATAATGACACAAAGTCATAACACATTTTTTTTCATGTAAGGACCAAGCAGTTTTAAAAACAATCTAGGGCTTCCCTGGTGGTGCAGTGGTTGAGAGTCCGCCTACTGATGCAGGGGACACGGGTTCGTGCCCCGGTCCGGGAAGATCCCACATGCCGCGGAGCGGCTGGGCCCGTGAGCCATGGCCGCTGAGCCTGCGCGTCCGGAACCTGTGCTCCGCAACGCAACGGGAGAGGCTACAACAGTGAGAGGCCCGCGTACCGCAAAAAATCAAAACAAAACAAAACAAAACAAAAACAATCTAAATGGCCTCAAAGCATTCCCAAACTTACATGAAAATTTGAGTACACATAATACTTCCAAAGAGTAGGATTGTTTTAAGATTCTCTTTGGATTCTAAGAATAACCATTTTGTTCATTTTTAAATAAATTATTTTACGAAAATAAACAATTGAGGATGTTTGTTGTTTTTAGTTTACCCAGGCAAAGGCCTTTGTGTCGCGCAGGCAAAGGCAACCACAATGTACACGCAGGCTAGATTGGAACCTGTCCGCACAGAACAAGTCAAGAGCGAGCAAGCCAAAAGGGACAAACGAAGCCTCCAATCTGATTTAAGCTCTTGTAACTATGGCTCCTAGGGCAGCTTATTCCTGCCCTCTAGGTCTAAGATTGTGGGGCGCAGTTCCAAACCTACCAAAAATGGAAGCCAAGGGCATAAGCTGACAGGCAGGCAAAAAGATCTTTTGACAGGAATCACTCCATGAGTTAGGGAAGTGGATGGAAGTGAGGGGAATATAACGAAGATTCTAGAATAAAGGCAGTGGCAGGATTAAGGAGAAGCCTTAGGAAGGGTTCTCACACTTCTAAATTATACATGTTAACTGGGTGAGGACAAAAGTACAGTCCCCAGATTCAAATGAAATTTTAAATAATTATACGAGTGCCTACAGGCCAGAGTTAAATCCCTAGCAGTACTATTAATATCAGATGTTATCAAGAGTGAACTGGAAACAGATTTTGTTTGTGCCTTTCCACAGACATTGAAGTCAAAGGAAGAAATTGCACCTACAACTAAGAACTAAGAGGCCCAAATACCACCTTCATAAACCTTTGACCATAAATTTCCAAATTTGTGCTCTCATTTAGTTGAAGTTGCATTTATCCTAATTTACTGACATTTTTGTTTAAGTATGCCTACATTTTAAAAAATGGTGATTAGTTTTGAAATTTAAGATAAAACTTCTAGAACCTTCACCGAGATTACTATTAAAACCCTTAGTATAAAAGATTTCTGTGATCCTTACAATTGATGGAAACCCTACTACTTTCACATTTTTTAATTTATATTTTCTGAAATATTAATGGTCAGATATCCCCAACTGCTAAAGAAAATATAGTATGATCTGGTTTCCCAAAATCGAAACATGGTTAATAATGAAAAAAATTGTATTTACACAAAATAGCCTGAAAAATTAAAAAGAACGGTGTATCCTAGGTCCTACAGGGGAGGGAAAAGCAGCATCATAAATAAGTTCAAATTGAAAATTTGGAGTTTTTGTCCTGTGCCCCATGCTATTTATTCACTGCCATATTTTAAAAACAACAATTATGTTATCCACATTTCTTCCTCATTCAGGTCAGCTTGGCTTTCTTCTTCGCAGGTCCTTTGTGCCCTTTGGCCTTTCTTCTTAAATTCTGCCTGTCGACCACAGGCACTTCCACTTCTATCTCCTCTGAGCTGCTATCCACAGTCTTCTCTGTTGATTGTGTCAACTGATCCAGTTGCTCAGAAGATGCTTCAGACTGCTCCTCTGACTGGCTCTTCTGTCCTGCATTCTGTGCAAATGGCACATCTTCAAGTTCAACCTCTATTAAAGAGCTCTGAGGAAGAGCTGGAGATGTTTCCTGAGGCTTGGCTGCCCCCTCCTCACCCTGGTCTTCCAGTGAGGCAGTAGTGTTGGGTGATACATTTTCAGGAATCGATTCTTCAGAAAATTCAGTTATCACGGAGTTTGGAAAACCATTCTTCATTTGGGATAGTAGCCACATTGTCTGAACTCCCAAAATGTGCTTTCTTTCTTGAAACTAGAGGCAGCCTCTCTTCAGTGTGCCCCTTGTCATCAGATGGGCCTTCATCTAGCAACATTTCTGAGTCAGTTACATGTGAAGTCTTATCCTGTGCAACAGCCTCAGGAGATTTTGAAGATTCTACCACCAGTGGAACAAGATTCGTAGAGTCTTCACTGGCATTAAAAGACTGCAATTTTATTATATTTTATTTTTTATTTTTATTATTTTTTATTTTTTTTTGCGGTACACGGGCCTCTCACTGTTGTGGCCTCTCCCATTGCGGGGCACAGGCTCCAGACGCGCAGGCTCAGCGGCCATGGCTCACGGGCCCAGCCTCTCCGCGGCATGTGGGATCTTCCCGGACCGGGGCACGAACCCGTGTCCCCTGCATCGGCAGGTGGCCTCTCAACCACTGCACCACCAGGGAAGCCCCAAAACTGCAATTTTAATTCTTCACCTAAAACTTCACTAGTGGAGTCCTCCTCTTCTGTTATAGGTGGAGTCTTAAGAGTATCATCCATTATCTCACCATTCATAGGCTCTAATTCAGATTCCTTTTCACCTTCTTGCTTTTCCAGGCCTGGCTGGGTTTCTGGTGCTGGTCGAACATTTTTATCACTACTTTCATCTTCAGATTCAATCACAGTCTGTTAGGGTTCTTCTTCCAAGAATTTTTCTGAGCTCTCTGATATTTGTGCAGTAGACTCCAATTTGTTCACTGAAGCTGTAGGTGAAGTCTGGGGAGTCTTTTCATCTTCCGCTCGAGAACTACTAAATTCAGAATCCTGAAACCGTTTTCCAGTCTTTGGCTGCTTTAGATGACTACTTCGAGTACGAGTGGAAACAGGTGTTTTATCGTGACCTTCAGAAGTGCTTGCAAAGGCATCTTTTAGAGAATCAATAGTTAGCTGCATCTCACTAGACAAACTGTCTTCAGCTCCTGCTTCATAGTCTGGAACAGATGCAAGACCATATTCTCCAGACACAGGTCTTTTAGCTTCATTTTGAGAAACTGCAGTCATTTTACATGTTTCTCTTTGTAGTGCTCTGGTGATTGGTATTCTCTGGTACCAGTGTCCAACACCTTCAACTTCCCAAAGCAGTTCATGGTCTCCTGGATATTTTTCAAAGTACTGGTTGCAAGCTGTGTACATAAGAGAGGTCAGTGGATACCACAAGCCAAGTGCATCTTCTGTGAAGGAATCAACAAGTCCTCCAGCATATGAAGCCCAAAGTCTTTGCCTCTATATTTCTTTCTTATGAACATTGTATCAAGAACTGGCAGTTGGTAGCTTTGGGTAAGAAACGAGGCACATATGCTTCCTGTAGGCTTAACTGGATAAAACCCAGTGGCCTCTCCTTTCTTCCACAGAATCTTAGCATAATCAGTACTGCTATGACCCAGGAATGGGATCTCATTTCTCTCCATTTCCTGCTTTCTGTAAATAATTCGATTCAGTACAGAACCCCTCTCTCCCCAAGAGTTCTCACCTGCTTAAGTCTCTCTCTAGAAGGGACAGATGTTTTCACAGTATCATCAATAGCCCACCACTGATCAGCAAGGTAAAGTGGCGCAGCTGTGAGTGAGTCCTCGGGTGCAGAAAGAGCAAGAACTTTCTGGGTCTGATCTCCATCATAGAGAGGTACAAAGCTAATTTGACAGGCTAATAGGAATCGTAATATTGAGAAGAGAAGAACATTCAGGATTTTCAGGGTCCCCACACCTGAGATCTGACATGTAATCTTCAGCAGAATTTTCCATTTCCTCGTGACTGCAATTATCCAGCATATCCACAGGGAATGCCATCCTCTCGGACGCGCCGCCTGAGCCCGGGAAAGGAGGCGGAGCCGCGGGAATGAATGAAGCCGGCGGCGGCTCGCTGGCGACCCCCGGCCGGGACCGGGCTGCGCCGCTCGCGGCTACCGGGGCCGGTACAGCCGCCTGCCCCTCGCCCGGGACGCCCGGCTCCTCCAGTCCCTTTCTTCTTGAGTCTCAGAGAATCTGATGAAAGATAAAGACCTTCTCTCTAGAAAAACGCACATTTGCAAATCATCCAATTTCAAGGGGTCCCAAGTTAAGAATCCTTACAAAAGTCTGCACGCACTTCAGGTGCTTCCCAAACTGTGATTTTGTGGAGAGAGCTTTCTCCCAGGGACCACTATACAGCAGAGCTCTGAGCTCCATCAGTTGCTCTTGGATCTTTACAGTCTGGGGACCCATCTGAATGGTGAAGAAATCCTTGGTCAGCCCCTGAACCAGAGTCTGATTTTCTCAAGAGATCAAGAAGGATTTCTATGCTGGTTACACTACGCATTCCTGCTACCTTCACCCAGACCATCACTCCTTGTGTACTAGGATTGGAGTTTCTCAACTGCTGTACTTGGCTACCTGTCTTTCCTGTCCACAGTGACACTAAAAGCACAGTCCAGCTTTCCTTGCGTTCCTTTTCACGTAGGGGCTCCAGCACTCCTCATTTCACTCAGTATGCCTCAGCCTGCAGTGTGGATGTTAAGGCCTGAAACTTGAGTGACGTTACACTCCCTCCATTGTTCACCAGCCCTGTGTGGCTTACCAAAGCCTGGTGTCAGTCCCAACCAGGGTACTGGCTAAGCGGCTGGGTTTAAAGAATGAATTCTGGAGGACTGGAGCTTTCTGTTTGGGCTAAGCATCTGTAGACGGTAGCAGTTAGTTGGACCTTAGCATCCTAGGGAGCCAAGACCTTCTGAAGAAGTATGCCGGGAAGGGAATCTTGGTTGCTGTAAATCCTATTATCAAATGGACAACAGCCTTCAGTAGAACTTGCTTCCTTGAGCTGGGCCCTGAGGGAGGACACCTGGGTGGGGATCCCCTGGAAATAGGATAGCCCCTATCTCTGTATTAGAAGTATCTATTTCAGTCAACACTGGGAGAACACGCTGAATTAAGGTAGGTCAGTAGGAGGTAAAAGGTAAACACGGTTTTAAGTTTCTTGTTGGTTCTTGCTTGCTTAAGTCTCCTTAACATGTCAGAGTGAGTGAGAAAATGGGAAATAGAGCCAGGTGTTCCTTGTTCCTTACAAGAAGAAGTTCCTTACAAGAACTTGTAAGTTCTTGGTGGTTCAGGAGCTTGACATTGTTGGATGATGCCTTAGCTGGAGTCAGGACAGGATGTGATCTGAGGATTCTGCCTCCAGGCTTTCAAAAATCAGTGGAGACTGCTGCAGGTGATCCATGATGGCCCAGTCAAGGAGTTGCTGGGGATGAAATCTGGGGAGAATAAAAGGGTGTCTTCTGTTGGTCTGGGGATGAAATCTGGGGAGAATAAAAGGGTGTCTTCTGTTGGTCTGTATTCCTTGTATCACATTGATCACCAAGGTCTGTCTGTTCTACCCGTAAGTAACTGTCAACTTTGCTCCCTTTCCCTTTATGTCCATAGCCACTGTCTTTGCTCAGACTCTCAATTTTCCTTGCTTGAATCTCTGCCAACAGCCCCTCAACTATTCCCTCCACCTCCAATCCCACCCCTCCAGTCTTTGCTCCACCCTACAGCTAGAGTGATCTTTCACTGTACAGATCTGATCCCTATCACCTTTCTGCTGGAAATGCTGCAGTGGAGCTCAGTATAGGCAAGATGAAAACTTGGCATGCCATTAAGTATTTTTTTCAAGTGCTGTTGTTTCTGTACTCTCCATCATAATCTCCTTCATGCAATAAATTCCAGAAATACTTGTTGGGTGTCTCTTACACTCCAGGCACTACTCTAGGCCCTGAGAACAGCAGTGAACAAAACAGGCAAAATTCTCTGTGTCTGTGGAGCTTGCATTCTGTTGGGTGGGGAACAAACACATAAATGTGTAGTATATCAGATTGTGATAAGTGCTATGGAGAAAAATAAGGAAAGAAGAAATTGTGACCAGGGCTGGAGTTGTTCCAATTTTTAATTTATGTATTTATTTATTCATTTTTTAGTTGTGGCACACAGGATCTTCATTGTGGCATGCAGACTCTTAGTTGCGGCATGTATGTGGGATCTAGTTCCCTGACTGCGGATGAAACCCAGGCCCCCTTCATTGGAAGCATGGAGTCTTAACCACTGGACCACCAGGGAACTCCGTTTTCCAATTTTTAATAGAAGGGTCAGGGAAAGTAACATTTTGGTGAGAACCTAAAGGAGGTGAGGAAAATACCTGAGGAAAGACCATTCTAGGCAAAAGGAACAGGCAAGTGCAGAGGTGCTAAGCCAGGAATCACAAGGAAAGCAGTGTGACTGATCAGAGTGAGTTAGCAAGGAGAGCATAAGAGAGGAGGTTGCAAGGAAGCAAAGGCAGGATGGGACAAATGGTGTAGGAATGCAGTAGACCTTATTAGTTGGAGTTTGACTCTGACGTAGGGTGAAATGGGAAGCTACTGGAGGGTATAAGTTTAGGAATGACATATTCTAAGGGATCATTTGGGTTACGGTGAGGGGAATAACCCATAAGAGGGTCAAGGGCAGAAGCTGGGAGGTCAGCTAGGAGGCTAGGCAAGAGACCATTGTCTCGGATCAGGGTAGTAGCAGTGGAGGTAGTGGATTCTAAAATATCTATTAAAACATATATTTTAAAGGTAGAGTCAAATAATTCACTGATGGATCAGATGTGGAAATGAGGGTAAGAGAGGAGTCAAGGCTGACTCAAGTGTATGGTTGCCATTTTCAAAGATGGGAAGAATTAGACTTTGGTGTAGAAATCAAGAATTTGGTTTTGGATGTGTTAAGTTCAAGATGCCTATTGGACAACCAAGTGGGAATGTTGATCGGGCAGTTAGATATATGTATATGCATACATATATGGAATTCAAAGGAGAGGTCTGGGCTTGAAACGTATATTTGAGAATCATCAACATAGAGAGCCACAGGGCTGGATAAAAGCACTCAGGAAGAGTGAGAAGTTGGAGAAGAGGACGAAAGAAACCAAGGAGTCCCCAGCAAGATAGGCGGAAAACAAAGTGCGTGTGGTGCCAAGAGAAGAAAGTGTTCCAGGGACAAAGGAGTAATCAATTGTGTTTAAAGCTTCAGAAAGATTAAGGATAGATATTGACCATTAGATATAGCAATTTGGATGTCATTCATAACCTTGACAAGAGGACATTCTGTGGAGTCATAAGCATGAAAATCTGATGGGAGGAAAGGTTTGGAGATGGGAAAATAGCCAATTCTCATTGTCTGAAGGGGAGGAGAAATGGGACCGTAGCTGGAAAGAGAAGTGAGATCAAGAGACAGTTGTTGTTGTTTTTGAAGATGAGAGAAATAATGGCTTGTTTATTTGCTGAGGGAAATGATCCAGCAGAGAGAGGAGAATGGTTGGAGTGATGGAATCAGGTTTACACAACTGGAGGAGTTGGTCCAAGTTAGGAGCACATACCATTCATCATTATTGATAGGAGGGAAGGCAGAGTAGATGAGCATGGATGTGGGGAGGTGGGAACCTTGTGGACTTTCTCTTCTTATTTTTATTTTCTCAGTGAACTAGGAGACAAGGTTGTCATCTTAGGATGGGGAAGAAGTTATGAAAAGTTTGAAAAGAGAGGGGAAGGTATGGAATGGTCATCTGTGAGAATGCGTTAATGACTGTGCTAGGATAATGTAAGTAGAATTGATGAGTGACATTGAAGGCCTTTTTAAGGTGAGTGGTCATAAACTTAAAGTGAGAGCAGTTAGCAGAGGTATGTGAATTTTCCAGTCATGTTCAGCTGCCCACTTGTGCATGCATAGGTGGAAGGTTAGATTTTATTAAGGCCTGTGTTCTGTCAGAAAAGTACAATGAAGCGAGAGAGAGGGGAAAGGGAACCAAGGTTATATTCGAAGGAGTGATTATAATAATAAACCACAGAATCTAAGTGAGATAAAAGGTGAAACAAGGACACAAAGGGAATAACTGAGCTACAATGGGGGACAAACTTTTTAGAGGAGAGGCGGTCAGGGATTTTAGAAATTAGTGTTTTGGAAGCATCATCTATAAGGATACTGAGGTTATGTGGGAGCAGGGTTGGAGACTGGTAGTGGCCACATGACGGCAATGAGGGTAGCATAATCTAGTTAACATCAGAATCAAAGCTGGACACTTTTGGGAAGGAGGGAAGCAGAATGGTCTGGAAGCAGCAATAAGGACAAAGAGAAAAAAAAAAAGGACAAAGAGGATACCTATTCCACTGCAAGGTGTGGGGAAAAAACAGCCACCACTTGAGAGGGCTGCAGAGGAATCACTGTCCTCAGAGGAGACCCAGATCTCCTTTAGAGCAAGAAGGAAAAATTCAGAGATTTTGAGAAAAGAGGAATTTTGCGGATCCCAACAACCAATTCCTGAGAGTTTCAGGAGATGAAGAGGGTAGGAAATGGGGTTAGAAAACAGAATGTACAGGACCATTTGGGATGAAATGCAAGGGATAATGAATGATCTAGAATCCTGGGGCTTCTTGTGTGACTAGCATAAACCAGGCTAAAGGGAATAATGATAACAGATAATGATGGTCTGAAGGCAGATAACGGTGGCCAAACTGTGAATACTGAGGAAAGGGAGGTATGAAGGACCTTCCAGGCATGTCCAAGGTATGCCCATCTTTACTCTTCACAGTGATGAGGTCAGGGGAGGGGTGTTGTCTTGTCGAGGGCACCTGAAATTCTAGAAATTTAGAAATGTCATTCTGGAGATGAATAGTGTCACCATTTCTGCAAATGATGCAAAGCATCTGGAGTCAGCTTGACTGAACAAATGGGAGTTTTGATTGAAGGAAGAAAGGGGTGGAGTGTGGAACACTGAAGAACAAGGTAGTTCTTCAGGGGATCTTACAGGAGTTTCTGGTGCTGACTCATATGACAAGAAGTCTGGGCATAGTCAGTTGGGGCTCTTAACAGTGGCTCAGTGATGTGTTAAGTGCCGTCTTTCTGCAGACCTTCAACCTGACACTTATTGCCTTATAGTCATAAGAAGTTTGCTGCACATGTAGAACTCAAATCTAAATTCCAAATGGGAAAGGGGGAAAAGGTTAACAGGCAAAGGGTGTATGCATCTATGAGGCAAAAATGTGGAAGTACTTACAATAGCTCATGTGGATTGCTCTGTTTAAAGCCTCTTCTTTATTCCCTAGCTAACTTCCATCTTCTCTTTCAAAATTCTACTCAAGTCAACATAACCTTCTTGGAGAAACCATTCCTCATCTCCCTAGGCTGAGTTAGGTGCCCCTGGTGTGTGTGTTCAGAGCCTGTGGTAGATTGCAATGTCAACCCCCATTCTTCCATCTCTGTATCCATGCCCTGTGCCGTATAACTCTGATTCTGGTCTCAGCCATGCAGCTTGCTTTAACCAATGGGATATTTTAAAGCAAAAGCTTAAAACTCCTCAAGAGCATGCTCTTCCTCTTGTGTCTAAGCCCGTGCCATGAGAACATACCTGCTGGAGGATGAGAGACACGTGAAACAGAGCTAGATCAACATGGTGAGGCCATCCTAGATCAGCCAGCAGCACCTAACCCCCAGACACTTCACTGAGCCCAACCCAAATCAGCAGAACTGCTGAGGCAACCACCGAAATTAACAGTTACTGTTTCATCCACTAAAGTTACGTGGTTGGTTGCTACTTAGCATTATTATGGCACTGGATCATTGACACAGAGTCCCTTGGGTATAGCTCTGCTACAAGCCTTAGCCCTGTCTCCTGAACTAACGTTAGGGAGCTCCCTTAGGACAGGACACTTTTATCTGTGTACATCTGTCACCTAGCACAGTGCCTGGCACCTAGAAGGTGCACAGTGAAATCTTGTGAAAGGAATGAATGAATGAACCTTTGTTCAACCTTTACAAAGGGCCTTACTTCTTTGTGCACGACAGGTGCAAAATTCCCCATAGTTAAACAGTGTAATCAAATGGACACACCCACAGAAAACCTAGTTCAGCAAGATATGTGAAGCTACAGTATATAGTAAACACTCATCACAGATTAAAGCTTTTTACTACCTCAAGTACAATGACTATTTCTTAAACATTGCGCAATCTATTTTATATTTTATTATGTTGTATAGATCCGTTTAAAGATAATCTAAATACTGTAAGAACACTTTAAAGGGTAGAGTGTAAATGGATATGACTCAGTCTACATATCTTTACTATTATCTTCAGTACACAATACCAAACCATTGTGAACTACTGATATTTCCTAAATCATGTCAAAAAACTTGCATGGCTTAAAAAAAAAAGTATTTGTGTTAATATAAAAAAAAGAGAAAGAGAGAACTTCCTCTAGGGGTCTACAGAGGAAAATATCATTTCTAGTAGCCTAGTCAGGTATGGGGGTGGGGAGAAAGGCAAGAATATTATCCTTATGAAAGGTCAGCAACAATCACATGGTATCGCATGTTTTGGGGACACTGAGCAAACTAGTTTTGCCTAGGAAGAGAGTTTCTACAGAGAAATAGTTAAAAAAAAAAAAATGTCTGGGAGTGGTAGGGCAGGATGGAGCCCAGTCGTGGAGATCTTTGAATATAAGGTTAGGGACATTTTAACATTATCTTTTACTCAGCAGGGGATAGTTAACTTTTGAGCAAGCGAGTGACATAATGAAGGGTTGGGTCAATCTTAGCTGCTAAATTCTAGCAGCATGGTGTGGGATGGTTTTTGCAGAAATATGGCTAATAGTCATATCAAATAATTTAATACAAAAATAATATTATGCTCCCATTTATCTTTTTTATTAATTAACCAATTTATTTATTTTTGGCTGCGTTGGGTCTTCGTTGCTGCGTGTGGGCTTTCTCTAGTTGCCGTGAGCGGGGGCTACTCTTCCTTGCGGTGCACGGGCTTCTCATTGTGGTGGCTTCTCTTGTTGCGGAGCACGGGCTCTAGGCGCGTGGGCTTCAGTAGTTGTGGCTCGCGGGCTGTAGAGCGCAGGCTCAGTAGTTGTGGTGCATGGGTTTAGTTGCTTCGAGGCATGTGGGATCCTCCTGGACCAGGAATTGAACCTGTATCCCCCGCATTAGCAGGCGGATTCCTAACCACTGTGCCACCAGGGAAGTCCCCCGTTTATTTTTAAATCACATCTCTTATTAAAGTCTAGATTTCTGCTGGATGCCATGACCAAGGAATTATTTTGAGATGAAAAGGTTTGCTATTCTCTCCCTGACAGTCATTTAGCCTGTTGTCCACTGGGGGTCCATGAATTGTTTCTTCCCCGCTCTGGCTATTGGGTTGTCTCATTTTCTTCTATTTTGCTTTCCATACACTCCCCTGGCCTCTGCTGGTCTAATTCTGTGAAAAACTAATTATAGCCAGGGGTAGAAGTCAGATGTAAGAATGAACGAGACTCCATGTAACCAAAACCAGAATCAACATCGGAATAAACTATTCTAAGTGCTTTTCTTAAGAGCACATCTCACCTGAGTTGTGGTAGCATTTACCTTTCAGGTGTGAGGATGTCATTTTGTCCTCAAAAAGTGTTTCATAGTCCACTAATTATATTTGTTAGGTGGGTGTCACTGTTTTTCATGCAAGTGGAATTTAGTCAGGAAGGATAAATACCTTATCTAAAATCTTGTGTCATGTTTTCTCTAGAATGTTTTCTCCATTTTGCTCCCATTCCACCTGACACACTCCTTTTAAGCCTTCTAAACTCTGTTCAGACATGCCTTGTCTGTGCAACGTTTCCTTACCCCGCTGCTCAGTTCAGTGTCCTCCTTCCCTGCCCCACTGCAATGGTCTCTGGGTTGTACAGACCTCTGCAGTTATGCACTTTGCTCTACATGTCTGTCTCCCCTGTGAGATTACAGGGCTGATGAGGGGGTTGTGGAATCCAAAGCGAGAGAATCTAAAGGCAAAGTGGAAACTTCTGAACTTGGCCAACAGTCTGAGCAAAAGATAAAGGGGCAACACCTAAAACCATCCCCAGCTAGATTCATTTCCTTCCTGCTTTAAAATGTTTGGGAAGGGAGTTTTCACAGCCCCCCAGTAGCCGTCAGGGCAATGGTGTTCACCTCAGGGGCTCCCAGGCCAACTCCCTGTGCTGTTTGCTGAGCACATCTCGCTTCTCACACCACCTCATCCCCTCCTGGGCGCTCCTCACAGCACGGCTTTTTCTGCTTCACTGCGTTTCCAGCGTGGATGCTTACGCCTCACTTCACTTTGCCCCGTTTTCTCACATTTCTGTCGCCTGGGAACTTTGTTTCCTCCTTCTGAGGAGATCTGCCTTCACCACCACATCCTCCTCTACTCACCGCCGCGCCTCCCTCCCACGGGCTCTTGCGGGAGGGAGCTAACTCCTCTGGGCCCCCGGGGCATGTTTTCTATTGTGCGGTGAATGTTCCTCCTGACTTTTCAAATCTGTAATCAGACAGGCATGAAGTGTAATCAACAGGTGGTGAGGACTGAATGAAAGTGAGCACAGTTTATTTAAGGGGCAAGGAGGAAGTCTACACTGGCAGGCCTGCTCTTCCAGCTTCTTCAGACTCCCTATGGACAAAACCACTGGTCAGCCGGCTTAGGGTTGAAACTGGCAGGTGGACCTTGGGGAAGCTGAGTCCTGAAGCTTCACACACAATCTGTCCTCAGGATGCCGAAAGAACCCAGTACAGGTCTGCTGCTCCCCACCTTGAATTCCTCAGATCTGTAACAAAGCGGGGGGCCCAGGTGGCCCCACTACTCCAGCTCTAGGGTCTCCTTCCAATAGGTGATGAGAAGGGATGGAGTGGGGAAAAGAAATATTCCAACCTCTCTCTCCTCCCACCCTCTGGTTTCTAATAGGTGCCTCCTGTTGGTTGAATCCTACTGGAAACCAGAAGGCAAAGAAGCCCATTGATGCAGTCCTCAGGGACCAGCCCCCCAGGGACCAGAACAGGGCTGAGAAGGGCAGAGAATGGATCTGTTGGGAAGAAGGAACATACAGAAAATAACCAAGCACAGTCAGTGGGGCTGAGTGGGGCAAGCATAGGGTTGGAGCCTGCTTTTCTTTAAAACTTAGGTATTGGGCTTCCCTGGTGGCGCAGTGGTTGAGAGTCCGCCTGCCGATGCAGGGGACATGGGTTCGTGCCCCGGTCCGGTAAGATTCCACATGCCACGGAGCGGCTGGGCCCGTGAGCCATGGCCGCTAAGCCTGCGCGTCCGGAGCCTGTGCCCCGCAACGGGAGAGGCCACAACAGTGAGAGGCCCGCGTACAGCAAAAAAACAAACAAAAAATACCTTAGGTATTGTGTCATACTGGATGTTTTGCAATAATTTTGATTTTTTAAAAAATTAGAATATTACTGATTTTTTTTAGCGCTTTCCCCTCCCCTGAAATTTTGCACCTGAGGCAAAATTCACCTCACCTTAATCCTGGTCCTGAAGTGGTGTTCTGTGGATTAGGGAGATTATGAGTGGGTCTTATTTTGTCACTTTTGCTCACCTGTATGTTCCAGTTTTTTTCAAGTGATCCTATATTTGTTATAAAAACAGTTAAATACAAGATATCTTCTTTGAAAGTAGGGATCCTTCGTTTGTACAATGTGGAGCAGACTTAGCAGAAAAATCAAATGTTTGTTGGATAAGTAAATAAAAGAATGTGTATGTCAACTCTATTCCCAAATCCTACCTCTTCTCAAAATTCTAACTCAAATGGTACTTCCTCGTAAAACATTTCCTTATATCCCAAATCACACTGGCCTACCAAGGCCTACACAATGTGTCCATGGCCCACCCCGATCTCTCCATATCCCCCCTTACCTCCTGCCACCCTTCCTCTCCACTATATTGGCCCCCTACTGCGTGTCGCTCCTGAAACACAGGAAGCAATTCATTAATATTTGTTGAGAATGAGTGTGACCGCTCTCTCTTCTATCATTCTTGTCATAATCTTTTGTTCTCACAGTTATGCATTTATTTTATCTCCCCTACTCTTAAGTGACTCAGGCTATTTTCCTCACTTTGATATGATCCTTGGTGCCTGGCACAATGCTTGGCATGTTGTCATAACAAATATTAACAACAGTAGTAAAAGAGTCATCATTTGAGTGATTACTAGGGGCCAAACACTATATTAAACATTTATCAGTGTCACCTCACTTCTGTTGTTTTTTGTTTGTTTTTTGTTTTTGCGGTACGCGGGCCTCTCACTGTTGTGGCCTCTCCCGTTGCGGAGCACAGGCTCTGGACGCACAGGCTCAGCGGCCGTGGCTCATGGGCCCAGCTGCTCTGCGGCATGTGGGTCTTCCTGGACCGGGTCACGAACCCGTGTCCCCTGCATCGGCAGGTGGACTCTCAACTACTGCACCACCAGGGAAGCCCCTCACTTCTGTATTTTAAATGACTGTGAGGACTCACATTTATAGGAATCCACACAAGTCTGTTATTAGTCCAACTTCACAGCTAAGGAAGCTGAGGTCTAGAGAGGTCAAGTAACTTGCTGAAGGTCGCATTGCTAATAAGTGGCATTACAGGAAAGTGTAATCCTAAATTACATCAGATCAGTAGTTCTCAAACCGTGGTCCAGGAACTACTGAGATTCCCAAGACATTTCAGGGGAGTCTGTACATTCCAAACCACTCTTGTATGTATACAGTGTTTTTCCTGAGGCTCCACTCCATGTGATATCAAACACCTTGAATACAGAAGCAGAGAGAATCCAGCTGTCTCCAGTTAAGTCAGGCACTAAAGAGATTTTCAAAAATAATGCTGATCTTTTTACTTATTTTTTTTCTGTTTTGGAAAATATATTTATTTTTCATAGAAAGTCTTATACATATAATATGTTTATTATTGTTATTTAAAAATATATTAATAAATATTTTAAAAAATTCATCAGTGTTCCTTTTTAATATAGTAAATATAGATAGACATAGCCTACATAAACAGAAACTTTTGGGGTCCTCAGTATCTTTAAGAGTATTATGCGGCCCTGTGACCAAAGTCCTTGAGAATAGATGTGTTAGATAATTTCTAAGTTTCTTCTCAGCTCAAAAATGTAGGGGTTCTCTATCCGTGAAGCAGTTTTGGAGGGTAGGGGCTCAAGATCATTAATCAGTCTGAGAAAAGAGGGGCAGTCTTGGGGCCTGACTCCATGCCTAGGTTCTACATTGACTGGTCTTGGTTACCTGGATTTATTCTGATCTTAACTGCTCTGTGGGCTTCTGAAAACTCCTGTTCCTGCCTTGGGCTCACACATAACTCGTAGTTATAACTCAGCACTCCCAGACTCATTATTTCATTCCTTTGTCCCTCATCCTCTTCTTTGCTTCTGTGCCTTTTTTATCTCGACCCTGCTTCCAACTTTCTACACTTAGTCTTCCGTAGCAAAGGTTTTACAATAGCCCAACACTTCCTGGGCTATAGATTAGCCTCAAATGGTTTCTCTTATGTTGCCCCAGGCATATACAGGATTACAACAGATTTCATGTTTTAAATTCTTTCTCATTGATAACCTCTGGTGAAAGGAACAGGGTGGAGGAGGAAAAGAGTGGAAGGGAAGCCTCTTTTGTAATACCTTTTATATCTGTATAAATGAAAATTTTGCTTCAAAGGAAGCAAAGAGAAAAACAAACAAAAAACCCAAAACTCTCCTGAAGTGTAATTCTTTCTTTCTTTTTTCTCTTTTAAAAAAAATAAATTTATTTATTCATTTTAGGCTGCGCTGGGTCTATTGTTGCTGTGCATGGGCTTTCTCTAGTTGCGGCGAGCGGGAGCGACTCTTCATTGCAGTGCACGGGCTTCTCATTGCGGTGGCTTCTCTTGTTGCGGAGCATGGGCTCTAGGTGCGCGGGCTTCAATAGTTGTGGTTCACGGGCTCTAGAGCGCAGGCTCAGTAGTTGTGGCGCACGGGCTTAGTTGCTCCGTAGCATGTGGAATCTTCCCAGACCAGGGCTCAAACCCGTGTCCCCTGCATTGGCAGGAAGATTCTTAACCACTGCGCCACCAGGGAAGCCCTCTAAGATTTTTGACAAAAATGTATTTAAAATGTGGGATGAGATAAAATTATTTTTATTGGAAAAATATTGAATCGGCTGGGATGCATTGGAATTAATATTTTGCCTTTCCTAATATCTTCTGAGTTTATCAGATCAAACAAGGTATATCTTGAGTGAAAGAGTAACATATAATTCATTGTAATTACATAATACTCAACATTAATAATTATGTAATATAATCCTTGAAATTTTAAAAAGTATACTAGTTTACAGAAATTAAGAAAGTGAATGACTCCAATAAGAAGGCAACAAATTAATTTGCAAGTTTCCAATGATTTATTTTTGTCAAAAATGAAAAAGGAAAATAAAAAACAAAAAAATAAAAATAATGAAAGAGGAACTTATAATGAAATGATGGATCTAAGAAATGATCATTAATGATTGCTAAAACCATTAGATGAAAAGCTAATGGGGACCTTGATAATGAGTGGATACATTGAACCCACAGATTAATACTATCAGAAAAAAGAGATACTCGGACGTTATGTACCTCCAATGAAACAGGAAGCACACACACACCACCTATGAAGGATTCTTTTTTCTTTTAAGTTTTATTTAGCAGCTAAAGATGACATTTTCAAAGTATATGGTTTTTGGGGGGTTTTCTTGGCTGTGCTGGCTCTTTGCTGCTGCATGCGGGCTTTCTCTAGTTGTGGTGAGAGGGGGCTGCTCTTCGTTGCTGTGTGTGGGTGTCTCATTGCAGTGCCTTCTCTCTTGTTGCGGAGCACGGGCTCTAGGCACGTGGGCTTCAGTAGTTGTGGCTCGTGAGCTCAGTAGTTGTGGTGCACAGGCTTAGTTGCCCCATGGCATGTGGGATCTTCCCAGACCAGAGATTGAACCTGTGTCCCCTGCATTGGCAGGCAGATCTTAACCACTGGTTCACCTATGGAAGATTCTTGCCAAAGTATCAACTCTGAATCTGACCAGGCCTAAATATCAATTTTCAGGAAATACAGAGGCCAGGGAGAAGTAAACAGCAAAATCCAGAATGTGGAAAACCCTGCAAGAAAAATGACCCAGTTTTTCAACAAACCAATTACAAGAGGAAAGAAAAACAGGAGGAAGAATCTATCACTAAGAGACAAGAGAAATATTAGCCAAAAGCAATTTGTGGGCATTGTTAGGACCTTGAATTGAAAAACCAACACTAAAATCCAAACCAAAACAAAACAAAAAGCATGTATGAGACAACCAGGGGAGATTTGAATGTTGCCTGAATACTGGATGACTTACATTTTTTAGGTGTACTGGTTTGTTTTAAAAAGAGTCCTTATATTTTAGAGCTATATATAGAGGTATTTACAGAAGAAGTGGCCTGATACTTGGCATTTGCTTCAAAATAATCCAGCAGTGGTGAAGGGTGGGGGATGGAGAGCAGATAGTGGGGGCAGATAGAGATCAAACAGGATTGGCCATAGGTTGGTAAAGCTGTTGAAAGCTTGATGGTGGTCACGTAGAGATTCATTTCATTCCTCTTCTAAATTTGTATAGACTTGAACTCTTCAATAACAAAAATTAAAAGATAAATGAATAAATGAATCTAAAAAATAAACTCACTGAAGAAATACCTAATCTAGCTGTCAGCAGATAGATCACTGACAGTAATCTTTTGATGATTGACCATTGGGTGGGTTTTGGCATATACCTTCAAAGGATTGATTGACTGACATTGCTATAACAAAACTCTCTATTCCCATCTACTTGTTTATGTGAACAGTACTTGAATGTGTAGAAGCAAAATCAAGAAATAGAGGTTTATGCTGAACTTTTTCACTTTGGCAAGAGGTAATATTTATCATGAATTCAAGAATAAACAGAAAAAAAAAAGCCCCATCCATTCTATTAAGAGATCTCTATTTTCAGCAAATTTCTTTGTGTTTAATAACTGTTTGTATTATTTATCAAAATTTGTAATACTTACATTATTTTGATCAAATGTATACTAATACCAATTATAACAACCCAATCCAGAAGAAATTTTTAATATTTGGGACCTTTGGTATCAGGAAACTAAAACAAAAACAAAAACCATAAAAAATTACACAAGGATAAAAATATGTGGGGAAATGTAATGGCAATATCATTTTAAGGAGAAAAAGGAGCGATGTAAAATAGTGATAGCTCTTTTTTCCTATGTGTATGAGCCATACATTCTGGTTTCTTTGTATATCTCATAAGTGGTTTTTGGTTGTTGAAAACTGCACATTTTAAATAAGATAATGTGGTAACTCTGGAAAAATAGATAAAATATCTGATAGTTAAAGAAGAGTTTATTCATGTATTTTTACAAATAGGTGATGGGGTATCAATTAGAGCATTAGGATTATATGGATATATTTAAAAGAATGATGTTAACAGTTTTATTTTAAATTGTCATTATTTATAATATACTGGAAAGCTGCCCTCTTAGTGCAGCCAGCAGCACATCGGGCTTATATAATATACCGGAAGTTACATCCTTTGCAACTCTTTAAACTTCAGAAATGTTAAATATTAGCTAAAAACGAGTAGGGGGACTACTTAGGTCTTTTTTTCTTTTATTGATTTTTTTATTGAGTAAAATTCACAAAACATAAAATTAACCATTAACCATGTTAAACTGTATAATTCAGTAGCAGTTAGTACATTTACAGTGTTGCACAACCATCACCTGTATTTCCAAGACATTTTCATCACCTCAAAAGGAAACTCTAAGGTACTTCCCTGGTGGTGCAGTGGTTAAGAATCTGCCTGCTAAGTCAGGGGATACAGGTTTGAGCTGTGGTCCAGCAAGACCTCACGTGCCATGGAGCAACTAAGCCTGTGTACCACAACTACTGAGCCTGCGCTCTAGAGCCCGTGCTCTGCAACGAGAGAAGCCATGGCAATCACCACAACGAAGAGTAGCCCCTGCTCACCACAACTAGGGAAAACCCCGCGCACAGCAACAAAGACCCAATGGAGCCAAAAATAAATAAATAAAATAACTTTTTTAAAAAAGAAAAAAAAAAGGAAACTCTACACCCATTAAGCAATCACTCCTCCTGGCAACCACTAATCTGTTTTCTGTTTCTATGGATTTACTACTCTGGACGTTTCATATAAATGGAATCATACAGTATGTAACCTTGTCTAGCTTCGTTCACTTAACATGTTTTTGCTGTTTATCCAAGTTGTATCATGTATCAGTATTTCAGTCCCTTTTATGGTTGAATAGTATTCCACTGAATGGATATATCACATTGTGCTTATTCACTCATCAGCTGATGGACATTTGGGTTGTTTCTACCTTTTGGCTATTATGAATAGTGCTGCTATTATGAACATAGGTGTACAAGTATTTGTTTGAATACCTATTTTCAATCCTTTTGGTTCTATACCTAGGAGTGACGTTGCTGATAATTTGGTTTAACTTTTTGAGGAACTACCAAACTCTTCCACAGCTACTGCAACATTTTACATTTCCACCAGCAATGTATGAAGGTTCCAATTTCTCCACATCTTTGACAACTCTTGTTATTTTCCATTTTAAAAAAGTCATGGGCTTTCCAACCCTGGCCGGGCAGGATGGCTCCCGCAATGAAGGGCGGCAAGAAGAAGAAGGTCCGGTCTGCCATCAACGAGGTGGTGACCAGAGAATACACCATCAACATTCACAAGCGCATCGTGGAGTGGGTTTCAAGAAGCGTGCCCCTCGGGTGCTCAGAGAAATCTGGAAATTTGCCATGAAGGAGATGGGAACTCCAGATGTACTCATTGACACCAGGCTCAACAAAGCTGTCTGGGCCAAAGGAATAAGGAATGTCCCATACTGTATCCGTGTGCGGTTGTCCAGAAAACATAATGGAAGATTCACCAAACAAGCTCTATACATTGGTTACCTATGTACCTGTCACCACTTTCAAAAATCTACAGACAGTTAGTGTGGATGAGAACTAACTGCTGATTGTTCAATAAAGTAATAGAACTGCCAAAAGAAAAAAGAAAAAAAAAGAAAAAAGTTATGGTTAACTTAGTGGATGTGAAGTGGTATCTCAATGTGATTTTCATTTTCCTAACGAGTAACAATGTTGAGCATCTTTTAATATGCTTGTTAACTGCAACTACCTAGTATTCACAAAATTACCTTAGGAGGTGTACAAACAAAAAATGTATGGCTCATGACTCTAGGCCTAAACTGCTGTGTTTCTTTCCTTTTCTTTTTTTAACATCTTTATTGGAGTATAATTGCTTTACAATGGTGTGTTAGTTTCTGCTTTATAACAAAGTTTATCAGTTACACATATACATATGTTCCCATATCTCCTCCCTCTTGTGTCTGCCTCCCTCCCACCCTTCCTATCCCACCCCTCTAGGTGGTCGCAAGGCACTGAGCTGATCTCCCTGTGCTATGTGGCCACTTCCCACTAGCTAGCTATTTTACATTTGGTAGTGTATATATTTCACTGTTACTCTCTCACTTCGTCCCACCTTACCATTCCCCCTCCCCATATCCTCACGTCCATTCTCTACGTCTGTGTTTTTATTCCTGTCCTGCCCCTAGGTCCATCAGAACCTTTTTTTTTTTTTTAGATTCCATATATATGTGTTCCATATGGTATTTGTTTTTCTCTTTCTGACTTACTTCACTCTGTATGATAGACTCCAGGTCTATCCACCTCACTACAAATAACTCAATTTCCTTTCTTTTTGTTAGCCCTCTTCTATTTTGAAGACATCATTATATATGCTAAACTTCCAAGCCTATATGATGGAATTTGAACGCCAGTTAGCTAGCCCCTTGGACATAGTGAGCTTTTTCCATGCTAATTTGTTAGTTTGACATGACAGCCAGAAGAGACCTTCAGCTGTGCCAAATTGTGGTTCTCACAGACTGAGTGGGAATGCTAAGGGAAAGACATTTTTGTGTGAGGCTGGAGGAGAGTGAGGAAATGAGGAGGGATCTGCACAACGTTGTGCCTAGGCAGGGATCTGTGAAAGCAACAGGAGAGTCTCAGGACCCCATGTCTACCCTAGGACAGCAGGGAGCTGTACAATTGGCGATATCCCCTGTATAGATCAATAGTTAGTTCTCTGAGGACAAGAACAGCATCTTAGTCTATATCTTTACATGTTCCCTAACCCAGAACCTGGCTCATAGTAGGTACACACAGGATGTTTGCTGAATGGGAAAGTGCACTGGCGACACTCTGACCCATGATGACTGTCTCCTTGGTGGGAATTAGGAGGTAGACATCCTGGTTGTTGCTCCGGATTCTCGCTCCTTCCTGTCCATCTCAGTCTGACATCCTCTAACAGCTCTTCATTACCCCCACCACTGTGTTCCTAAGATCCCCAGCTTCAACATAAAATATCCCCTATATCCTTGATCATTATTTCTAGAGCATTCCCTCTACTTCCGTTATATCTCTGTTACCTTCGACCTACACATAGGCATGGCCATGCTTGCGACCTTAGAATCACATCCAACACTTTGTAGGAAAGAAGAATTCGAGAGACTGTTGAATTTTTTGTCGATAGACCCTTACCACAGATGTCTGTAGGTTTATTGGGTGTTATTCCCTTTATTCCTTGCCTCTAAAGAGGGCCCTTCCAAGCTCCTGTGCAGACGGTATAAAGCCGGGTTGATAGAGTTTGAGAGCCAGGTGGGAGAATAGATCTCGGGGGATGGGGGAGGAGGAGTTGAGGCATTGTGATATTTCTCTGTACAGTTTCCAGACTTTCATTCATCTCCTTGTTCTAAATCCACTGCTTCAATCTGGCCCTCTGTAATTTTTTTTTCCCCCAGAGAATAAACCTCCTGTGTTACAGGGTTTGGGGGCAGAAATCTCTGGGCTGTATACATGGGGATGGGATCTATAGGTCCAGTTGTCCCTATACCTCTTCCCTCTTTCCTCTTCCCTGTGTTTTGTGTCTGCTGTGCAAAGTGTCTGACGCCTGATTCCTGAGCCTCTCTGCTGGGTGAATCAGTTTGCTTTGTGGTATTATCCACGTGTGCTAGCCACCCTCCTCCCCTCTCTTGTCACATGCAAGGCTTCTGGTTTTCTCTGGTTACCACTTCTTTCTCTCTTTCCATCTGCTCACACTGTGTTGACATCTCTCATCAGTTTTCATCTCTTTTCTCATTCTCTTGTCCTTGTAAATCCTTATCCTTGTTGTACTTTTAGTGTCATGTTTTAGGATTCCAGGAATTCTTGTGTTCAGTCTACCCTTATTTAATAAGCAACTACTCTTTAAGGTCATCAGTTCCACACAATGTAATACTCTGTAGTTGTTAGATGGAATAACATAGCTACATGTCTGAACCTGTGGAGTGGACAATATAGAGAGTTAAATGAAAAAGAAAGTTGCAGGGAATTCCCTGCCGATCCAGTGGTTAAGACTGAGCTTTCACTGCTGTAGCCCGGGTTCAGTCCCTCGTTGGGGAACTAAGATCCCGCAAGCTACATGGCATGGCCAAAAAAAGAAAAAGCAAGTTGCAGTTGGTATGTATAATATAATACCATTTGTGTTTAAAAATTGTTTATATTAAGACTCCGTGCTCCCAATGCAGGGGGCCCAGTTTCGATCCCTGATCAGGGAAGTAGATCCCACGTGCATGCCGCAACTAAGGAGCCTGCCTGCCACAACTAAGACCCGATGCAACCAAATAAATAAATATTTTTTAAAAAATTGTTTATATTATATATATACACATATACACATGCAAATATCATATATATAATATAAAATATAGTCTCCTTAGTATTATCTGAGACAGTATAAGTATCAGAATAGGGACTTCCCTGGTGGTCCAGCGGTTAAGACTTTGCCTTCCAATGCAGGGAGTGCAGGTTTGATCCCTGGTCAGGGAGCTAAGATCCCACATGCTTCCCGGCCAAAAAACCAAAACATAGAACAGAAGCAATATTGTAACAAATTCAATAAAGACGTTAAAAGTGGTCCACATAAAAAAAAAACTAAAAAAAATAGAATATATAGAGCTATTTTCATTTGGCAAAAATATTTAAAACGGTTTAGCTTAAAAGTCTAGGCAATCTGGTGAATGTAAAAATTTACTTTGGGGGCTATGGAGCCAGGAAGCACCATTCGTGTTGTGTTCTATGTGAACAGTACCCCTGAAGTTGTGCAACTGCAGTGGCCCTTCCTGGAGTTCCCCCCCAAAGAAGCTGTCACCTCCCAGAGCAGCGGCAATGATTAGCCAGCTTGCTTCCCCCATGTGTGACTCCTAGTGGCCAATTTCCCAGGACGTGACTGTTTGTAGTTAATGATCCTTCTGATGTATACCAGCGAGGCCAACTCCTAAGTAGGTGAATAATAAGCAGCAAAACTTATATTTGTGGAGATGTCCATTCTAGCATGTTGTGGGGTCCTCCTTACGAAAGCAACCAACTCTTCCTTCTTCCAAGCACCTTCAACCTCCAACCCAACTCACGATCCAATGAGAAGATGTGGAAATTTTCCAGTTGAAACTCAGTGGCACAGGGTTGAAAGCAATTTAGCCACATATGCAAATGTTCTCTAGCAACAGGTTTCTAGCTTTTTTCCCTCAAACTTAGCTGCATAATGGAATCACCTGGGAAGGTTTTAACTCCCATGCCAATGGGAAAAGACTGAAAAAGAATAGATACATGGTTATGTAAACTGAATCACTTTGCTGTACACCTGAAACTAACACAACATTGTTAATCAACTGTGCTCCAATATAAAATAAAATTTTTTTAATTGAAAAACAAAACTCCCACACGCAGGGTGAACACATATCTAGAGAGTCAAATCTTTAATGAGGTTTGTCAGCATTGGCCATATTGACATTTGGGACCAGACATTCTTTACTATGGAGGCCTTTCTCTTTCTCTGCATTGTGGGATGTTTAGTACCATCCCTCGGCTCTACCCACTAGATACCAGTCACACCCTCTCCCGGTTGTAACAACCAAAAGACATTGCTAAGTGTTTCCTGGTGGAAGGAGCAAATCACCCAATTGAAAATCACTGCTTTGGGGGCAAGACCCAGGCATCACAGTTTAAAAAAATCTTCCCAGGTGATTCCAATGTGCATTCCAGTTTAAGAGCTGTGATCTGATGGAATTTACTTTGGGAAGCTTATCCTGGTGGAGAGTCCCAGGAGTTTTGGAGTGGGTTTTTATAAACTGTGATTTAATATTGATTCAGTAAAAATGAGTATATTCTGAGCCAGATGAGCAGTTCCATTCATCCTATCTAGTAAACATCTGTTTCTTTCTATTAAGGGGACTTTAGAAAACAAAGAGGCTGTGAACATCATGAGAGGTTAGCAAAGCCAGCTGAGCATGTAACTTAACAAGGAATCTTTACAGTGAGCTAATGAAAGGGACCTGAGGTAATGGAAGGTCTAAACAACACTCGAGGGCCATTGGGGGGTACCTTATTGGTGCCAAGATAGTATCTACCATTGAATGGAGGTCCCCTGTGGGCTAGGGTCTTGTGCTAGGGGATCTATTTACATGTAATCAAATAAGACATCTAAGTTAATACTAACTGTAGTAATAATAATAATGAATGGGGCTGGCTGAAAGAGTAGGTATGACTAACTGTAGTAATAATAATAATGAATGGGGCTGGCTGAAGGAGTAGGTATGTCAATACTTTTGAAACATGCTTTAAACCTAACTGGTGTACATAAGCGTTTACACATTTCAAGCATGCTCCTCAGTCCCATTGTGGCAGGAACTGTAAGTTGGTTCACAAAACACCCTTTCCATTTTCTTTCTATTGTGGAAGCCAAAAAGCTAAAAACTTGCCTTCCAAATTCCTCTGCTGTTGGGAGTAGCCATGTGGCATAATTCTGGCCATTAAGAATGCAAGCCGGAAAAAAAAGAATGCAAGCCAGGACTTCCCTGCTGGTCCAGTGGTTAAGAATCCGCCTTCCAATGCAGGGTACGTGGGTTCAATCCCTGGTCAGGGAACTAAGATCCCACATGCCGAGGGGCAACTGAGTCTGCATGCTACAACCAGAGAGCCCACATGCTGTAACTACAGAGCTCACGTGCTCTGGAGCCTGCACGCCACAACTAGAGAGAGAAAACCTGCACACCACAACTAGAGAGAAGCCCACGTGCTGCAATGAAAGATCCCCTGTACCGCAACTTAGACCCAATGCAGCCAAAGTTAGAAATAAATAAATAAATACTTTTTTAAAAAGAATGCAAGCCTACGAGGACAGGAATTTTTGTCTGTTTCGTTCTCTGCTGGTCAAAATTCACCACGTTGTACACCCTAAAAATGTCCAATTTGGGTGGGAGGATAGGACAGATGTTTAAGGCTACAAATTTGCAACAAGTAGTAAATAAGTCCTAGAGTAGTCCCAGTGTAGTGAATATAGACAACAGTATTATAATCATCAACCTTGCTAAAAGACTAGAACTTAATTGTTCCAGCCACTAAAAGAAAGGATAATTACGTAATGTGGAAGAGGTGCAAATAATCACTACAATGGCAATCATATGATACTATATAAATGTATCAAATTAGCATGTTGTACACCTTAAGTTTACACAATGTTATGTCAAATATATTTCAATTAAAAAATTTAAATATCCAGTCTATTGTACATCACTTTTACTTCAACAGTGTGAAAAGTAAAAGAGCAATTGTTAAGAAAATTAAAAGGCAAGTTAGAAATTGGAAAAAAACAAAAACAAATTTCTTGGTCCTGCAGGAAGCCAAGGTGAGAATCCTGAGGCGAAAGGAGACACCAAGACTCTGAATTTCAGGTCAATTGCAAGGCTGATATTTACCCAGCTAACACTAGATGTCACCATTGTGCTGTGGAAAATGTAGCTGACATTCAGGTGTTCTATTTAATATTCAGGACCGAGGGAAGCCTTCAAGTGTTTGAAATTGTTCATTTCTCTCCTCTCCTGATCCCAGTATATGATTACTGTGGCCTTATTAAAACTCCCTGAACCTTGATTTTCTCATGCGTATGATTCATTCCGCATCCCTTGAGCCGGGTAGTGCTTGAGGTTGTCCAAGCTCCAAGGAAGACACCAGGGAGGGCGCCGGCCTCAAAGCTCCTGGTGGAGGGTCTCCCCGTGCAGCGGTTCCCACCTCTGGGTCTCTGCCTCGGACCTGCGCTATCTTCCCCCACCCCAACCCCGCTGTCGGAGGCCACACAGCTGCAAGCTCCACTACTGCAGCCTGAGCTGGAAAGAGAGCAGCCTGGGGATGGTGAGCTCGAGGGAAGTGTGTGCAGATGGCACTGCCCTGCATGAGAGGGAAAGAGGCAAGGAGGCCGTGCAGAGTTTTAGAATGAGGAAACCTCCTGGCCCTGAGAGACAGAACAGCCCCCTGGGTTCTGTCACTGAAAGCTGAGGCTTTAACCAAGGCTGTGGAAGTGTCCAGTTGTTTTGGAGCGTCCAAACCCAGCAGTTTGGTACACCACATGTAGCACAGAAGTTATCGTTCCCCAAAGTCTTTAATGATTCCTGGGCTTTGGCAAGAAATATCAGGAAAGCACATATTGTACACGGAATAGAGGAAAATGATTAGTGAGACCTCACTAACATTTTAATTTGTTGCATTAGTAATTCAGAAATTTCTGTTTAGGATAGTGTACTTCATGAGTATATGGGGTCTTGTCCTCAGTGAAAAGAACAAGGGCTCTCCAGGTAATTATAAACAGAAGCTCTCTGGTTTGTGAGGGATGTCTAGGTAAAGGCAATCTCCTT
The DNA here is from genome assembly GCF_949774975.1 of Lagenorhynchus albirostris. Classification (NCBI taxonomy): domain Eukaryota; kingdom Metazoa; phylum Chordata; class Mammalia; order Artiodactyla; family Delphinidae; genus Lagenorhynchus; species Lagenorhynchus albirostris. Next base: position 46,257,773 of record NC_083113.1, read on the forward strand.
ATTCACAGGCTTATTTACCCTTGGATTTATGGAAAGTAGCCCAATTATCTAGGCAGAGTATGTTTCATACATTTCCTGTATTGATGCATTTAAGAATGTTTTAACCAACTTACATTTATTGTGATAAATTTTGGTCTGACATCTGTCATCTTGAATGCTTTTAATTTTTAATGATTACTTGTGTCCTATTTTGTCCCTTTTGCTTTCTTTGCTCTTTTATCAATTTCTGTTAAAGATTTTTTTGATGTGGACCATTTTTAAAATCTTTATGGAATTTGTTACAATATTGCTTCTGTTTTATGTTTTTTGGTTTTTTTGGCCTCAAGGCATGTGGGATTTTAGCTCCCTGACCAGGGATTGAACCTGCACCCCCTGAATTGGAAAGTGAAGTTTTAACCACTGGACTGCCAGGGAAGTCCCTCTCTTTTCTCAATTTTTTAAAAGGTATTTCTCCTGGTTTTATTCTACTAGTGGAACTATTGAAATTTTTTTTAAAGTTCTTTAAAATACTTCAAGTGTAGAAAAATTAAGAGAATAACAAACACCCATGTACCTCCCCTCAGCTTTATCATATCTGACCATTTTGTCATGGCTGTTCCATGTGTTTTTTAGAACTAAAGCATTACAGATGGAATTGAAGTCCCCTGTATACATCTTTTGAATTGCATTTACCTCTCTGTGGTTCCAGAGGTAGTTACCATATGAATTTGTTGTTATTCATGCTCATAGATGCTTTAAAACTTGTTGTATATGGTTATTTCCATAAACATCATAACATTATTTTACATGTTTTTAATGTATATAAATAGTATACTTGATATTTTCTTCTGCAGCTTACTTTTTAAAATTTTTAATCTAATTTTTATTTTATATTGGAGTAGAGTTGATCTACAATGTTGTGTTAGCTTCAGGTGTAGAGCAAAGTGATTCAGTTATACATATACATATATCCATTCTTTTTCAGATGCTTTTCCCATATAGATTATTACAGAGTAGTAAACAGAGTCCCTGTGCTATACAGTAGGTCCTTGTAGATAATCTATTTTTTTTGAACATCTTTATTGGAGTATAATTGCTTTACAATGGTGTGTTAGTTTCTGCTTTATAACAAAGTGAATCAGTTATACATATACATATGTCCCCATATCTCTTCCCTCTTGCATCTCCCTCCCTCCCACCCTCCCTATCCCACCCCTCTAGGTGGTCACAAAGCCCCGAGCTGATCTCCCTGTGCTATGCGGCTGCTTCCCACTAGCTATCTATTTTACGTTTGGTAGTGTATATATGTCCATGCCACTGTCTCACTCTGTCCCAGCTTACCCTTCCCCCTCCCCGTATCCTCAAGTCCATTCTCTAGTAGGTCTGCATCTTTATTCCCGTCTTGCCCCTAGGTTCTTCTGACCTTTTTTTTTTTTCCCATATATATGTGTTAGCATATGGTATTTGTTTTTCTCTTTCTGACTTACTTCACTCTGTATGACAGTCTCTAGGTCCATCCATCTCACTACAAATAACTCAGTTTTGTTCCTTTTTATGGCTGAGGATAATTTCGTTGTATATATATGCCACATCTTCTTTATCCATTCATCTCTGGATGGACACTTAGGTTGCTTCCATGTCCTGGCTATTGTAAACAGAGCTGCAATGAACATTTTGGTACTTGACTCTTTTTGAATTATGGTTTTCTCAGGGTATATGCCCAGTAGTGGGATTGCTGGGTCATATGGTAGTTCTATTTGTAGTTTTTTAAGGACTCCATACTGTTCTCCATAGTGGCTGTACCAATTCACATTCCCACCAGCAGTGCAAGAGTGTTCCCTTTTCTCCACACCCTCTCCAGCATTTATTGTTTCTAGATTTTTTGATGATGGCCATTCTGACTGGTGTGAGATGATATCTCATTGTAGTTTTGATTTGCATTTCTCTAATGATTAATGATGTTAAGCATTCTTTCATGTGTTTTTTGGCAATCTGTATATCTTCTTTGGAGAAATGTCTATTTAGGTCTTCTGCCCATTTTTGGATTGGGTTGTTTGTTTTTTTGTTATTGAGCTGCATGAGTTGCTTGTATGTTTTGGAGATTAATCCTTTGTCAGTTGCTTCATTTGCAAATATTTTCTCCCATTCTGAGGGTTGTATTTTCATCTTGTTTATGGTTTCCTTTGCTGTGCAAAAGCTTTGAAGTTTCATTAGGTCCCATTTGTTTATTTTTGTTTTTATTTCCATTTCTCTAGGAGGTGGGTCAAAAAGGATCTTGCTGTGATTTATGTCATAGAGTGTTCTGCCTATGTTTTCCTCTAAGAGTTTGATGGTGTCTGGCCTTACAGTTAGTTCTTTAATCCATTTTGAGTTTATTTTTGTGTATGGTGTTAGGGAGTGTTCTAATCTCATACTTTTACATGTACCTGTCCAGTTTTCCCAGCACCACTTATTGAAGAGGCTGTCCTTTCTCACTGTACATTCCTGCCTCTTTTATCAAAGATAAGGTGACCATATGTGTGTGGGTTTATCTCTGGGCTTTCTATCCTGTTCCATTGATCTATATTTCTGTTTTTGTGCCAGTACCATACTGTCTCGATTACTGTAACTTTGTAGTATAGTCTGAAGTCAGGGAGCCTGATTCCTCCAGCTCCGTTTTTTTTCCTCAAGATTGCTTTGGCTATTCGGCATCTTTTGTGTTTCCATACAAATTATGAAATTTTTTGTTCTAGTTCTGTGAAAAATGCCAGTGGTAGTTTGAAAAAAATATGGAACGCTTCATGAATTTGCGTGTCATCCTTGTGCAGGGGCCATGCTAATCTTCTCTGTATCATTCCAATTTTAGTATATGTGCTGCTGAAGCGAGCACCAGCTTACTTTTTTTTTTTTTTACAACTTTATTTGTTTATTTATGGCTATGTTGGGTCTTCGTTTCTGTGTGAGGGCTTTCTCTAGTTGTGGCAAGCGAGGGCCACTCTTCATCGCGGTGCATGGGCCTCTCACTGTCGCGGCCTCTCTTGTTGCGGTGCACAGGCTCCAGATGTGCAGGCTCAGTAATTGTGGCTCACGGGCCCAGTTGCTCCGCGGCATGTAGGATCTTCCCAGACCAGGGCTCGAACCCGTGTCCCCTGCATTGGCAGGCAGATTCTCAACCACTGCGCCACCAGGGAAGCCCCCTAGCTTACTTTTTAAATTCAACTTTATAGACTTGAGATTTAACCACATAGCTCAAGTTCATTCATTTTCACTGATGTTTAATATCATGGTTTTATATTTTCCATCTCTGTCAAGCTGTGCTCTTCAATGGGAGAGGCCACAACAGTGAGAGGCCCGCATACCGAAAAAAAAAATATATATATTGGCAAATCCAGTTTTGGGTGTGGGTGTGGGGAAATGGGCGTTCTTGTGCTCTGTTGTGACCATAAATTGATGATGAACTTTCTGGGTGGCAGTTTGCTAGCAGTGTATGTAGTAAAATTTTAAATATGCTACCCCTTAGACTCAGAAATTCCACATCTACTAGAAATTTACTCTCAGGTAATAATAAAATTGTATTCAGAAATATACTTATGAGAGTATTTCTTGTAGCTTTATATACAGTTTATATTAATGATAAATTAGAAATGACCTAAATATCCATCAATAGGTGGATATATAATCAATATCCATCAATAGGTGATTAGATAAATTATTATAACTGCTGTGGAATACTGTACAGTCACTTAGAACAATATTGGGAATCACTGTTAATATGAAAAAGACATGCCCATACCTTGTTGACTGACAAGTAAGTTATGGTTGAGCATACATAGTATGATACCTGTTTTGGGCCAGATTCTTGCAGAAGCAGAGCCTGAGATGGGGATTCTTGTGCAAGTGATTAATTGAGTGTGCTTAGGAGATACAGGACCAGGGAAAAAGCTAGGCAAAGATGTGGTCTTAGCTGGGAACTAATTTCATGTTGATCCCATGAGAATTATGGAGCTTGAATACATCTACTACAATATTTTCTATAAAATTGAATTTATGGTCATGTAATATGCATATGAGCTTATATGCATGGAAAGATTTCTACAAAGGTATTTACCAAATATTGTTTTCTCCTGTTTTCCGTGGGATTTCTAATAATTTTTACATTGCTTGGTATACTTTTTTTAAAAATTATTCCATAGGTCTTTTATTTGTATCTAACTTATCAAATTTTTTTTTAGTTCATCTAACCACTTTTTTATAATGGTGCTGATATATATTTTTTTATTTTTTAAAATTTATTCATTTTTTATATAGCAGGTTCTTATTAGTTATCTATTTTATACATATTAGTGTGTATATGTCAATCCCAATCTCCCAATTCATCTAACCATCATTAACCCCCTCCCCTGCTTTCCCCCTTTCATGTCCATATGTTTGTTCTCTACATCTGTGTCTCTGATTCTGCCTTGCAAAGCAGTTCATCTGTACCATTTTTCTAGATTCCACATATATGTGTTAATGTACAATATTTGTTTTTCTCTTTCTGACTTACATCACTCTGTATGACAGTCTCTAGGTCCATCCACATCTCTACAGATGACCAGATTTTGTTCCTTTTTATGGCTGAGTAATATTCCATTGTGTATATGTACCACATCTTCTTTATCCATTCATCTGTCAATGGGCATTTAGGTTGCTTCCGTGACCTGGCTATTGTAAATAGTGCTGCAATGAACATTGGGATGCATGTGTCTTTTTGAATTATGGCTTTCTCTGGGTATATGCCCAGCAGTGGGATTGCTGGATCATATGGTAATTCTATTTTTAGTTTTTTAAGGAACCTCCATACTGTTCTCCACAGTGGCTGTATCAATTTACATTCCCTGTTGTACTTTTTTATAGAATTTGAATTTTCTGTGTTTACATATTCTTTTATAAGGATGTTTGTAAACTTTTGCTTTTTATTGATTTTAAACTTACATACAGTAAAATTTACTCTTTTTTGGTTGTATAGGTCTATGAGCCTGGACAATCACATAGTTATGTAATCACCACTACTGCAATCAAGATTCAGAACAGTTCTATCATTTCAATAAAACTCTCTGCTGCCCATTTGTAGTTAAATCCTCCCTTAACCCTTGACCTTGGAAATCACTGATATAGGAAACAATGTTATGGAATTAATGTGGGAAAGCTTCAGATACAATATAAATGACATCACTAGTGAAGCCACATAGGGGGAAAAATTGAAAACCATTAAGTTGTGGCTATTCCAAGTGTAAACTGAAGGCTCTCCAGTATCCTAGTGTTATTTGGTCAACCTTCTCCTTTTTCTATTTTTTCTCCCCCTCAATATTCCTAAAGGACCACTAACTGGTAGCCAGGGCTCCCCTGCACCCGAGATCCTGAGCCTCCAACAACATGAATAGATGCCCTCAACCCCATCCTTGGAAGCCAAGTATCACAGCCTCTCTATGGAAGATCTGTCCAGCCAGAAGCCCCCCAGAAAAGACCTTCTGTCTGTATCCAGAGCAATAAATTGGGCTGAAGAATTCTGCCTAGAGTCTAAGTCCCCTTTGTATTTTTCCTACTAGTTGAATTTGAACTGAATTACAGAGTTTACAGTCCAGCCTCATCAGGGCCTGATAATTATCTGTCTAGGAAAAGTGGAACTGGAAGTGTTTGCAGAGCCCCAGGAGATGTTAAGGCCCTCAGTGACTGAGTTGAAGCAGTGAGAATGGAGATAAAAGCCAGGGTCATACTGCAAAGGTGGCCAGAAAGCTGCCTAGGTTGCTGTGAGATCTCAGATATGTCTCCTTTTTCTAGGATTCCATTTCCTCGTTGAAATAACAGAGTGATTTTTTTTTTCCTTAAACAGGGCTGACTTTTGTTTTGTTTTGTTTTTAATTTATTTTGCCATGCTGGGTCTTAGTTGCAGCATGCAGGATCTAGTTCCCGGGCCCCCTGCTTTGGGAGTACGGAGTCTTAACTGCTGGACCACCAGGGAGGTCCTTGGAGTGATCTTTATTTTATTTTTAAAATTATTTATTTATTTATTTTGGCTGTGTTGGGTCTTCGTTGCTCCATGCAGGCTTTCTCTAGTTGCGGCGAGTAGGGGCTACTCTTCGTTGCAGTGTGCGGGCTTCTCATTGTGGTGGCTTCTCTTGTTGCTGAGCATGGGCTCTAGGCGCGCGAGCTTCAGTAGTTGTGGTTCACAGGCTCTAGAGCTCAAGCTCATTAGTTGTGGCGCAGTGGTTTGGTTGCTCTGCGGCATGCCGGATCTTCCCGGACTAGGGCTCGAACTGGCGTCCCCTGCATTGGCAGGCGGATTCTTAACCACTGTGCGCCACCAGGGAAGTCCCTGGAGTGATCTTTAAATGAAGAAGGCATATCTCAGAATATTTTGTTGTCAGCCAAGAGCACTGGGACAGAATAAACATTGTCAATTTTGAAGTAGTCTGGATGCTAATTATGTGTGATGGGAAATTAAGAATATCTAAATATTAATTTCTAGAGCAGTACCATCCAGAAGGCTGAATAAATGTACAGGTGATTTATATAAATGAGCTTGTGTGTATCTACAGTTACAGCTGTTTCTCGTTACAAAGAGTTATAAACAGTACTGCCTTGATCCAGCTGTTCTTTATCGTGACTGGGCCTTTTTAATAGCCTCCTAACTGCTTTCCTGCCCAGCTTAAATCCATTCTTCATACTGCAGTTGCAACTTGATTGACCTACAGCGAAATCTGACCCGATCCAATGAGCACAGCCAGCTTGACTGCAGTCAAACAAGAGAATCCCCAAATGCTAGTGCTCATCGAGGCTGGCCTTTGGCTTCCTCCGCCCCATACAAAATGCTGAAAGGCAGTGCCACCATAGGCCACCGGGAAAAAAAGCAGCCTGCTCTTCGTAGGAGTTGGTCCGGGTGAAAGGGAGTGAAGCCCCCAGAGAAGCGCGGGCGTTCTACAAGAGCGGAAGCGCAGGCTCCATAAAGCGCGCCAGCTGCTGAAGTACTTCCGGAGCGCCGGAGCGCCGGAGCGTCGCCGCCCACCGTCGGAGGTGAGTGCAAGGTGAACAGGCGTTCTTGTTCCACATTCCGGCCGGGCAGCGCCACAGGTTCCCCCAGGCCCCGGGGAGGCGGACCCGGGAGGGGGTCCGGCGGTGGCACAGGGCCGCATCGAGCGAGGAGGTCTGCGGGCAGTCCAGCCCTGCCCGGACTCCCTCAACCCCCCGCCGCGGCCGCTTTGGGAGTGGGGCGGGGGTGTGGACTGCCTTGGAAGGGGTGGCCCCGGTAAGTGACACGCTACGGTTTAGAAAGTGACCGTATCGAGCGCCTACTAAGTGCAGTGTTGTTCCAGGTTCCGGGGACGCAACTGTGATTGAGACGGACGCGGGGACTTTTCAGCCTCATGGGAAAGTCGATATTAATCAAGTCTGATCATAACCGCTGCTCCTGCTCGTAATAACCCCATTGTTTGGGGGCAGAAGACGATGTTCTTAACGTTCATGGGCCCTGTGTGGCCTGACATCTTGCTTTTGTTTACGTGTATTTTTTTGCTCTATTGTTTCACGCGGGAGAGAGCATTACTTAGTGGTTATGAATACAGATCTTGTGGCCTAAGATAATTAAACTTTCTAAGGCTCATTTCTTTGTTTTGGTCAAATGAGGACAACAGTATTACATATCTCCTAGTACATAGTAAAGTGCCCGAGTTCTGAGCCTGGCATATTGCAGGCCTTCAGTAAATGTCACCTGTCGTTATTCGCAGCTAATACAGGTTTGCAGGTTTAAAGGTAAGGTATTGACTGAGTTGGGCTCACTCTTGTTTCTCTTTGCTTCTTCTCTCAGCCCCTGCCCTTCATTGAGAGGGAGCCCCGGTGATGGCTATCAGGCCCCTTAAAGCCTGGCACAAGGTGAGCATGGGATCCCTCAGATGTGTTTTCAAGAGATATGATTTGAAGGAAATGGAGGATGAGAGGGGTGATTCTGACACAGTCCTAGAGCCAAAGCAGTAGGAAGACCCCTGTTCACACATCCCTCATCCAACTCCCCTCCTCCCCCAGTGAGACTGGATGATGGTGAGAGGCTAAGCAGCAGAGACCCCAGGGCCCAGGAAGTGATGGCTGGAGATAGCTGGAGAGAATGTCCTGGGAAGCAAAAGTACGGCCTCCTGCATTCTGAGGATTTCTGCTCAGCCAGAGGATCTCCAAGTTCAATAGTTTCCCCCACAGAGGGATATGTGAGAATGAGGGACTCAGGCTAGTGGTGTGGATCACAAGGTTCTTGGGAAGTGGGGGCAGAGGGACAGCAGGAGGAAGGCAAGAAAAGGGGGGCCTGTGCTGAAACCGCACAACTCAGATGGGACTTGAATCCAGCCGAAACCCAGACTGGGACTTGAACTCCCTGTTTTTTAATTGAGATCACACACCTGGTCTCAGGATTTAATGACACTCAGGTTCTTTATGTCTCCTCGAAGAAAGCATTCAGTGAGAGACAAAGTGATAGGTAAGAAGTGGATTTATTTGTAGAGATACACATTCTATTAATGTAAGTTCCTGTGCCCAATGCACAGTGAGGCCAAACAAACTGAAACGTTGAAGTTTGGAGCAGAGAAAGGTTTATTGCAAGGCCGTGCAAGGAGATGAGGTGGCTCATGCCCTAAAAGCCCCAAACTCCCCAAAGGGTTTCAGCAAAGCACTTTTAAAAGCCGGGTGAGGGAGGGGGGTGCAGGGTGTGTGGTCAGCTTGTGCACAGTTCTCTGATTGGCTGATGGTGTAGCAGGATGGGGTCACAGGGCTAACATTATCAGTCCTTAGGCTCCAGGAGGCCTGGGGTGGGGGAGCGGTTACATCTGCAAAACAACTCAGGAAATGTGCATCAAATGCTACTCTCTAAGTACTTCAGAGAGGAGCTAAAGCAGAGGATACGGGGGAAGGCCTGTCCCAGGAAGGCCCCATGGAGTCCTGCTGGGTTACAGTTCCACAGACAGAAAGTGGTCCATCTCAAAGGGCGAGAGTGGCCCTAGGAGAAACACACTCCACAGAGACAGTGTGGGCCATCTCAGAAAGTGAGAAGCCCTGGGTTTCTCTGGTGGTGCAGAGGTTAAGAATCCACCTGCCAATGCAGGGGACACGGGTTCGAGCCCTGGTCCGGGAAGATCCCACATGCCACAGAGCAGCTAAGCCCATGTGCTACAACTACTAAGCCAGTGCTCCAGAGCCTGCAAACCACAACTACTGAGCCCACGCACCTAGAGCCCATGCTCCACAACAAGAGAAGCCACTGCAATGAGAAGCCTGTGCACCACAACGAAGAGTAGCCCCTGCTCACCGCAACTAGAAAAAGCCCGCAGGCAGCAATGAAGACCCAACATAGCCAAAAATAAATAAATAAAATAAAATAAAAAGGATCCGCCTGCCAATGCAGGGGACACGGGTTCGATCCCTGGCCTGGGAAGATCCCACACGCTGCGGAGCAACTAAGCCCCTGTGCCACAACTACTGAGCCTGCGCTCTAGAGCCCGTGAGCCACAACTACTGAAACCTGTGCACCTAGAGCCTGTGCTCCACAACAAGAGAAGCCACCGCAATGAGAAGCCCGCGTACCACAACGAAGAGTAGCCCTCACTCGCCACATCTAGAGGAAGCCTGTGCACAGCAGTGAAGACCCAACACAGCCAAAAATAAAAACAAATAAATAAATAAATTTATTCAAAAAAAGTGTCTCTAATATTCTGACATTTGTTGCCTGTGGAGCTTAGGGTCAGGATCTTGGGCTTAAGTTTGCTGTTGTGTGGTGATCCATTTAAGTGTTTTAACCCACAGAGTTGAGGTCAGGTTGGCATTTTCTATAGATCATTCTATGTGCTGGACAGAAGGTGGACTTGGAGGATGAGTCTGGAGTTAGGGAGTGTTGCAGTGCTCCACAGGACAGTTGCTGAGGAACTGAAAAATTATATGGTGAGTAATGATGGAGAGTAGGAGTCAGATCCAAGAAATACTTAGGAGATAAAATTGGCAGGATCTGATTACTGATTGTGTGTCAGAACTGAGCAGTGAGTAGGGAAATGGTTAAGAGGGATTCTCGGGTTTCTAGCATAGGAGACCAGGCTGAAAGTGTTGGTACTAACTCACTGAGACAAGGGATCAAAATCAGAACCAACATCATGTCTGAGCATTTGTTTCTCACCATTTGTTTCTCACGTACTGAGCAGTTGGTATGAATTTGGAGGAGCAAAGGAGCCAGTTTAGGAAGGGAGATGAGTTCAAAACTGGATTGTGGCTCATATGAATGAGGAACATAACTGGGATGAAGGTTGTATCAGCTTAAAGGAAAAAAAGCACAACATAAGATCTGTGAGTTGAGTTTATTCAGTGTTTTACTAAGGACTGTAGCCCAGGAGACAGCCTCTCAGCTCTGAGAAACTGTTCTGAAGAGATAAGGAAGGAGCCAGGATGTATATGAATATTTGCCATGGGGGAGAAAAAAAAAACATGTCAAACATCAAAAGATTACTCCTAAACACAAAGACATCTTGAGTTAATGATTTTAGTGCTTTGCATGGGAAGATTCAAGAATTTGGGGTCATTGAAAAATTTCCTTAGATATGTATCTTAACTAACTAGGGGTTGTATCCAGAGCACAGAACGATTCCTGTTTTTCTCCATCCTGAATTCTTCTCCATCCTGAATTCCTCTCAGGCGCATTGTGGGTGGAAGACTGCAGTGGCTAATGGCTTGATCCTTGTAAAACTGGAATGGCAGGCAACAATATTTTTTTCTTTAGTCATCAGGGCATCTGAGTTAGCCATGTGGTGATGCCAGAACCTCATGAGACCTTGGAGTGAGGAGATGGAAGGGTCATCACTGCACAGGGAAGGCACCAAAGAGACCAGGGGATCAGATCATGGCACTGTATGGGAAGGGAGAGTTGGGCTGCTGGCAGGTTTGTCTGGCAGAGGACAGATTATGTGAGGGGCATAAAGAGAGACGGCCCGAGGAGCTACCTAGCAGCCATTAGAATCAGGAAGCACCTTCTCCTAGGAAGACCATCCGGAGTTGAGTAGGCTGTTCAGAGGGAAATCTGCTGGAGGGGCTCAAGCAGAGGCTTCACAGTCCCCCCACCCCCCCCCTTTTTTTTTTTTTTTTTTTTTTTTGCGGTACGCGGGCCTCTCACTGTTGTGGCCTCTCCCATTGCGGAGCACAGGCTCCGGACGCGCAGGCTCAGCAGCCATGGCTCACGGGCCCAGCCGCTCCGCGGCATGTGGGATCCTCCCGGACCGGGGCACAAACCCGTGTCCCCTGCATCGGCAGGCGGACTCTCAACCACTGCGCCACCAGGGAAGCCCAGGATATATTTTTTAAATAGACCTTTATTGGAGTATAATTGCTTCACAATACTGTGTTAGTTTCTTGTGTTAGTTGTAAGAATGGATATTTCTGATAAACCCTGAGGCTGTGAGCCACGTGGCAGAGCAGTTATCCTGGGTTCCCTTACCCAGCTGCTCTCTGCCCGGGCGCCCCCTTCCCGATAAAGTGTTTTGCTTTGTCAGCAAAAAAAAAAAAAAAAAGATATTTCTGGGTCTCTCCTTCAAGCATTCATTCTTCTGACTTTCTTAGTAAGCATTCAAAAGCATAGGGCTTAGGACTGAAAACCTAATAAGATTTTCTTTTCTCTACTTCCGTGCTGTTATCATGGTAGTCACTAGCTACATGTGCTTATTAAATTAAACCCTTAAGCACTTGAAGTGGGGCTGATTCAGATTGAGAGATGCTGTAAGTACCAGAGTTTGAAGACCTAGTATAAAGAAATGTAATTGAGGGGACTTACCTTGCAGTTCAGTGGTTAAGACTCTGCGGTTCCACTGCAGGGGGCGTGGGTTCCATCCCTGGTCAGGGAACTAAGATCCTACATGCCACGCGGCATGGCCAAAAAAGTAAAATGTAAAAAAATGTAAATGACCTCATTAATAATCTTTATGTTGATTTCATGTTGAAATAAAATTTTGGATATATTGGGTTAAATAAAATATATTATTTAAATATATTAAATATATTACATAAAATGTATTATTAAAATTAATGTTGCCATTTTCTTTTTACTTTTTTAATGTGGCCACCGGAAAATTTAAATTACATATGTAGCTTGCATTTATGGCTCACATTATATTTCTTTGGACATCCCTCTTCTACTGCAGAGCATATCCTTAAGCCCCCTTACTTAGCCATCCGTGCATAAATGTTGGTGCATGTGGAAAGTCTAGAACACAGAGTTTATGGCTGACCTGAAGAGTTCTGTCCTAGGGAACTTACTGCATGGGAACAGAAAATGAGAGAGCAGTCATGTTGTATGAAAGGAGAGAAGGTTAGCAGTCCCCTTGACAAGGATGGAAGAGGCCCTTGGACCTGACAACATGTATTCAGAAAATGAGAGAGCAGTCAAATGGGAGTGTGGAGCAGGGGCCCCACCGCGGTGCCTTTGCCATCGTGACAGAGTTCCGTAATGGGCTCTGTTTTAGAAATACTAACTCAAAATAGTATGTAATTTGATTGGACTGAGGAGAAAATGAAGGCATAAACCCCTATTCCATTGTCATTATATTGCAATTAATAACTTTGGAGGCCTACACAAGTTTGGGGACAGGGTGATGTAGGGATGGAAAGGATTGTGAGAAATGTCCTGGTACCACCTACAGAGCTTAGTAAAAGTGTCAGTGAATTGGGTAACGTAGGGGAGTCCTGATATAAAAACAGTTTTTATGGTAGATGACACTAGACTTAATGCCACGAAGTTTGAGTTTCCTTGGGACACCCACCTCCCTGGGTATAGCAGGCTGTTGAGAATGCAGCTCTGTAATCTTGGGGAGAGGTCAGGTCTGGAATTGTACAGTTATTTTTGAGCCAGAATAATTTTATTATTGCAGTGCGTGAGTTGTATGCCTATTTATACAGAGTAACAAACAATTATTCAATCATTTATTTATCATACTTATTTATTGTCTACTATGTGCCAGGTATTGTTCAAGACACCCAAGATAGCAGGAAAGAAAACAAAGTCCCTGCTCTCATGGAGCTTATGTTCTAGTGGTTTAAGATCAAGGTCAGCTAATTTGTAAAGAAAAGGAAAAATAAAGCAGGTGTTCAGCACATAGTTTTATTTTGCAAAAGATATAAAAAGCTAATATTTTAGAATACAAATTAACAAAAGTGTACAAATTGATAAAGATCAACACTTGAATATAAAATTTATTTTTTTAACAACTCAAAAATTTAGAAATATTGGTTAAATTTTGTGCTTCCCTGGTGGTGCAGTGGTGAAGAATCCACCCCACAATGCAGGGGACATGGGTTCAATCCCTGGTCAGGGAACTAAGACCCCACATGCCGCGGGGTAACTGAGCCCACTCGCCACAACTACTGAGCTCGCACGCCTCAGCTAGAGAGCCTGCGTGCCAGAAACTACAGAGCCCACGTGCTGTGGAGCCTGCACGCCACAACTAAAGAGAAAACCCGCACACTGCAATGAAGAACCCGTGCGCCACTAGGAAAGATCCCGCATGCCTCAAGGAAGTCCTGCGGGCCGCAACTAAGACCTGACGCAGCCAAAAATGAATGTTATGAGTGCAGGAAAGCTTTTGCTGTTAAGTCAACATTAAGTCGGCATCAGAGAATCCACAGTGGAAAAAAAACATATGAGTGTAGCAAGTGTGGGAAAACCTTTAGGACTTCCTCCCAGCTACATCATCTTGGGTATGCCCACCCTAGAGAGAAGCCTGTCCTGGACCTTGGTTCTTTTGGCCTCCCAGCATTTTTTACCCCATTTTCATGGTAATTACTGCCCTACTTTTGGGGGAAATATGACTCTGCCCCAACACAACAGTTCATGTGGTTTGGGTGGAGCTCTGTTCCCTACTGCAAAGGTGGAACATGTAGCCTAGTCTGGCCCATCTGTACTGTTCCTTCCACCCACCACAATGGTGGGTTCAGGTGACCCAAGTTCATCCAATCAGAATGGACCCTTTGACTGTGCAAAACCTACCATGAAGTGACATTCTTTTCTGCTGGACGTGGATGTTAGCCTTGACCCACGTGAAGGCTGAGAAGAAAGCCAGCCCTGCAAACAGAGATGCAGAGAACTAAACTTGCCTCTGGATTTTTCAGTGATGTAAATCAAAAAATTAAATTCTTTGCTTAAATAGTTTTGAGTTGGGATTTCTTTCACTTGTAACAGAATCCATACTGATATTGAGCCATTTCAATGTCTCATATGTTTCAAAACCTTCAGAGTTAACATAAACTTGATTTAGCTTCACTGATTCCACACTATGAAGAAACCTTTCATGTGAGTGAGGTATTGGAAAAGATGTAGCTATGATTCTGATGGTTCATACAGAGGCAACCATTCAAGTGTTGTGAATGTGGGAAAGCCTTTAACCCTCGATTAAGCCAAGTCAACATTCAGGCATCCTAAATGGTTGGAAGTTACAGCAATTTAAGCACTTTGATGAAAATTTCAAGTTATTATAAAACAAAATCTCTATCGAATATTCTGTAGGGTAGATGAATGTATTAATTAGAAAATATTTTTTAAAGTATTTATTTCCTACTCAGTTTCTAATAGAAGTGGATGCTGAATTTTATCTTATTTTAGATTGTTAAAGATGATATTTCTTTTTTGACCTATTTATATAGTTAATTAATGTTTTTCCTAATATTGAGTCATGCTTATGTTCTCATAATCTTAGTTGGGTATAGTGTTGTTAAGTTTCTTTAAATGTTGCTGGATTATATTAATATGTTTAGGATATTAGCATCTATATTCATAAGTGTGATTGGCCTGTAATTTTTTTCACTCTTTGTCAAGATTTGGGACCTGAATTATACCACGTTGCTAAAAATAGTTAGGAGACTATTCTTTGTGCTTTGGAACAGTTTCAAAAGCCTAGCAATTATCTGTTCTTTGGGGATTTGAAAAAAGTTCACCTGTAAAGCTGCCTGGACCAGTTGCTTTTGTTGGGGGTAGTGTAGAGCAGAGTAGAACTTTCACTACTTTAGTAATTCCTTCCCTGGCATTGTCCATTACATTGTCTATTTCTTCTTGAATCAATGTTGGTAACGTATAATTTCCCACTGACATTTATAAATCATTAGCTTAGCATTGTACCCAAGTTATTTTTCTTATTTTAAAAAATATTTTCAAATATGCCCCTTGTCATTCCTGTTTGTTTGTCTATAAAACCTATAGGAAGATTTTTATTACTCATATTTCCGTGCAAAAGCTTGATATTATCATTATAATGCCTGGCATAGCATGTTTGCCCTGCCCTTTGATCTGGTTAGGGGGCTTTTACACCCAAGGAAATGGCTTTGGTTCTCAGTCTGAAGCAGGATTTTACAAACGCAGCACTATTGACATTTAGGACCTGTTAGTTTTTTGCTGGACACTGTCCTGTGAGTTGTAGGATGTTTAGCCTACCCACTGGCCTCTACCCACTAGATACTATTTGTGATGTTCTCCCCTACCCTCATTCATAACAATCAAAATTGTTTCCACTGGTCTAAAGAGATACTGAGGATATGTTTTTGTAAAAATAAGGAGGAAGTTCTCTTCTTTGGATGCCTGTCAACCTGTGCCTTGTTACTTCCCAGGCCACCTTGTACTGTCATCTACTGTCATGGCAGTTTTTCAGTTCCAGATTTAACCTGTTGACTGAAATCTGGCCCTGAGAGAATGACTTCACCACTTCCTCTTTACTTGACAGCAATCTACCCCTGCCTGGGGAGGGGAATCATTTTTAGTAGTGGACTTATAATTCTGCCGAAACCAAAGTGATTCAGATAAAGAAATGGTTGAAGTCACTTGAGTTGAGGTTTGTTAGTTCCTGTTGTTGCTTCCCCAACAGAATACTAGCCCTTAATTTGCCATAGCTGTTCTTTAATAAATGCTACTAACCAGTAACATTTTGTGGCACTTATCTCTGCTAGGTGCTCCACAATGCATTAACTTACTAACTCCTAACAGCCTTTGAAGTACTGTTATCTTGTTTCAGTTAGGAAAGTGAGGAACAGAGAGGTTAAGTAGGTTGCCCAAAGATACAGCTAGTAACTGGAAGAGCAGAGATTCAAACCCAGGCAGTCTGGCTTCAGAGCCCATGCTCTAACTGTCACAGAGTGATGCCCTAAAGTCTGGAAGCAAGATCTGTAACAAATGTAATTCAGTGACCAAAAAGACACATTTGAGGTGACTTTGCTATGCGCTTTGTGAGTGGAAGACACTGGGGATCAGATCAAGGCAAAGGGAGGCTGTATAGTGGCTTTGGAGAAAAGAGGGCGGTGAATGAGTTGAGATAAAACAGCGAGGCATATCTAGTACAGAGTGGCTCATTGTGTTTGACAGTCTCAAAACTGCTGTTGTCAGGGAGGTAGCATGTGCAGAAGTTGAAAATACAGCTCTAGGAGGCAGAGGACCTCGTTCCTAGATTCCCCAGTAAGGCTTAGTGGCTGCGTGGCACTGGCATTTTTGTTGCTACAACTATTTGAAAGTAGTACCTTCATAGTAAGTGCCTGAGCCAGACAGCTGGACCCCCAAGGTGTCTCTTATCTCTAAGGTAACGGAGTAGCTCCATCTTCCTGAACTTGAGTATCTAGCAGATTATCCATGATATGTGACCTAGGTGCCACTGCTGGAGTCCCCCTCTAACTGACTTACTGTCTTTGGATCAGGCTTGGTTAGGTTCAAGTGCACATAATTGAAAATCCAAAATAATAGAGCTTAAAACAAGAATGGAGTTGATTTTTCCTTTTTTAAAAAGAGATCTGGGGACTTCCCTGGTGGTGCAGTGGTTGGGAATCTGCCTGCCAATGCAGGGGACACGGATTCGAGCCCTGGTCTGGGAAGATCCCACATGCCGCGGAGCAACTAAGCCCGTGCACAACTATTGAGCACACGTGCCACAACTACTGAAGCCCACGCGCCTAGAGCCTGTGCTCCGCAACAAGAGAAGCCACTGCCGTAAGAAGCCCGGGCACTGCAATGAAGAGTAGTCCCTGATCGCCTCAACTAGAGAAAGCCAGCACGCAGCAACGAAGTCCCAAGGCAGCCAAAAATAAATTAATTAATTAATTTGAAAAAATATATATAAAAATAAAAGAGATCTGGAGATAGGCAGCTGCACACTGGCAGCGGGAATCCTGCCTCCTTCCAGTTCACCGCACTGCCATCCATCAGATGGGGCAATATCCTCATAGTCTAAAGCAACAGCTAGAGCTCCAGCCATTCCAGGATGCAGGATGGAGGAAAAGAAGAGCATGTCACCTTCCTTTCAAGGAAATATCCTGTAAGTGCTGAGAACACTTCCACTTCTACTTCACTGTGCAGAACTTAGTCCTGGGAGAGCCACAGACTTACAAGGATGGCAAGAACTGTCCTTGGATGAGAGATAAGGTGCCAACCCCTGATGAACTTTTCTGTTACTAAATAAGAGGGACAAATAGATGTTTGTACAGGCAACTAGCAGCCTCTAACACTGCCAACATGTCTTAACTTTATATGTCTAAAGTAGTTTGCACGTACTGCTGTAACAAATACCACAGACTGTGAGGCTTAAACAACGGAGATTTATTTTCTCACAATTCTGGAGGCTGGAAGTTCAAAATCAAGGTGTTAGCAGGTTTGATTTCTCCTGAGGCCTTTCTCCTTGGCTTACAGAAGGGCAGGAGGGGCAGTCATAGGAGACAACACAGGACATGAAGAGGTAATCAGTGCCACTGGGCATTATGGCAAGGTTGGTGGCAAGTGGGTACAAACATGTACAGGGAGGCCATGCGAGATGCCCCTGAAGACACCACGTCCATCTGCCAGGGATGCTGGACTGTAGCTTGAGCAGCCCCGTGTTGTATCCATTACAGAGTTCAGGCATCACATGTGTGGGCAGACAGTATTAACACATCTGTAGAAATCATACTGCTCATACTTTCTCATCAAAGATGTAGATTTGTTGCAATTAGATTTTTCGTCCACCTGGAATTTATTTTAGTGATGGTGTGAAGTAAGAATCTTATTTTTCTATTGGGATATCCAAATGTTCCAGCATAATTTATTGAAAAATTCCTCCTTTCTCCACTGCTTTTTTTCAGCTCTGATAAATGATTGACATGCAATTTAATAAGCTTATTGATTTCTACAAAGGTCTTGCTGGGATTTTGATTGGCTTGCTTTGAATATATAGAGCAATTTGAGGGATAACTGACATCTTAATAATACTGAGTTTTTCAATCAATGAACACAGTATCTCAATTTATTAGGTATACATTCATCTCTTTTGTGATTATTTTATAGTTTCAGCATGCATATCTTGTACATATTTTGTTAGGCATTAAGTATTTCATGTTTTTTATGCTGTTGTAAATGGTACTATTTTTTAAAATTTATTAAGGTTGCAGGAAATTTTATTGCTGGAAATTTTGGTTTCCAACAATTGATCTTTTTTGCACCTTTACTTTAACTCTGTGACCTTGAAGCCACACAACTCAGTTTGGGACTTGACCCACTGTCTTTTTTTTTTTTTTTTTTGCGGTATGCGGGCCTCTCACTGTTGTGGCCTCTCCCGTTGCGGAGCACAGGCTCTGGACGCGCAGGCCCAGCGGCCATGGCTCACGGGCCCAGCCACTCCGCGGCACGTGGGATCCTCCCGGACCGGGGCACGAACCCGCGTCCCCTGCATCTGCAGGCGGACCCCCAACCACTGCGCCACCAGGGAAGCCCTTGACCCACTGTCTTTTAATAAAAATCACACACCTGGTCTCAGGACCTACTGAAGTTTAGGTTCTTTATGTCTCTGAGCGGAAGGAATTCAGCGAGAGGTGAAGTAGATTTATTGAGAGAAATACACACTCCACAGAGAGAATATGGGCCATCTCAGTAGGCGAGAGGCCCTGAAATATGGGGTGGTTAGTTTTTATGGGCTGGGTAATTTCATAGGCTAATGACTGGGAGGATTATTTCAACTGTCTTGGAGAAGGGTGTGGGGATTTCCAGGAGTTGGGCCACTGCTCACTTTTTGGCCTTTTAGGGTTAGCCTTGGAACTGTCATGGCACCTGTGGGTGTGTCATTAGCATATGGCAGTGTGTTATAATGAGCGTATAATGAGACTCGAGGTTTACGGGAAGTTGAATCTTCTGCTATCTTGGACCTAGTTGGAGTTTTTTTTTTCTTCCTTCCCACTCTGTGAGGCATGCGGAATCTTAGCTCCCCCACCAGGGGTCGAACCTGTGCCCCCTGCAATGGGGGCATAGAGTCTCAACCACTGGCTGGTCAGGGAAGTCCAGACCTAGTTGGTTCTAACCAGTTTATGTCGTATCCTCAACAGCTGTCATTCCTTTGAAGGTTGTACCCTGGCCCCTTCCCTCCTGTTTCAACCTTGGTAAACTCACTTGTTAGTTCTAGAAGTTCTGTAGATTCTTTGGGATTTTTTTGTGTAGACAATCATGTCCTCTGCAAATAGTAACCATTTTATTTCTTTATTTCCAATCTCTATGCCTTTTATTTCTTTTTCTGGCCTTCTTGCACTTGCTAGGACTCCCAGGAGGATGTTGAATAGTAGTGGGAAGAGCGGACATACCTGCCTTGTTGCCAACTTTACAGGGAAGGCGTTCTCTCACCATTAAGTATGTTTTCAGCAGCAAGGAGATAATCACATCAAATATAGTCAATATAGGTACTGCAACAAAACATTAGGTTAACTTTACATTTTTTGTCAGCCAAGGCAAAAATGACGGTGCATGATACTTAAGTTCCACTATAACTTCATCAATTGCAATGTGATATGAAAACATCTATGATTTCTATTGTTGACAAAGTTGCAAGGCACTGCTGATACTACTGTGGTTTTTGCCAACATATAATTGAAGGAAATGCTAAGTTTCAGCTAGAGGTTAGCTTAAACAAGGATAAGTTTTTTCTATTCTAGGTCCGTGGTTAAAAACGTGCGCCAGGGGTAGAAAGGCAGAGTCCACAGAGAGGAGCGTTCTGGCTTCCTAGAGAGGAAGCTCGTGAAGCTTGGGCGTCGCAGCCGGCGTAGTGACGCACTTCCGGTCACGCCGCACATTGCACCTTTCCTGAGGTGAGTGTTGGGGGTTTGTGGCCCCAGCAAAAGTGCTGGGGCCACGCTCTTTACTCCCCTGGAGGAGGCTGTCCCCTTAGTCCCTGATGCCGAGGAGGAGGGAGTCGGGCGGCGCCACCGGATCCGGGGAGCGAGGGCGCCCGCCCGGCAGTCCAGCCCGCCCTGGCGCCTTTTCCCCAGCCCGCTGCGGCTGCCTTAGGAAATGGAGGCTGGATATGGAAAGGAGACGCCCTTTGACCCGACACAGCCACAGCCTCCCCTGCTCCCTGGTCCAATAACTACTTACTGAGCAGCTAAATGCCAGCTGCTCTTGTAGGTTCCCAGGATGTAGCTGCGAATGAGACGGCCGTGGGCCCCTCCCCCAGGGAGCTTTCAGTTTAATGGAAAACCCCCTGTTAATCCAGTGCGATCGTTTCACTCCACCTGCTCTGAACCCTGTAGTTGCGGTCTGTTGCTTTTAGGATGAAGACGAAGTCCTTGACGTGCAGAGGCCATGGGGGACTTGGCCTCTTGCAACTTCACCTTCGTGTTCAGCACACTTCCCTTGGCTCTGCTACAGTCTTCTTGGACTTTCATATCGGGAACATGTTTTTGCACATGCTGTTACTTTCGGAAAGATTTTTCTTTCAACCTAGTTAATTCCTATTCTTAAGCCTCCCCATCTAGGATAAATTCTCCCTGGCACTAATCACGATTGTGGTCTTAAAGCTAACTATGAGAATCTTTGATTTCTTTAGTCTAAGCTCCGTGATGGAAGAGATCAAACCTTTCTCTCTCCACTGTTATCTCCTGTGTCTCATGCTTGGCCTGGAATGAAATAAATATGTGATAAATGTTTGTGGGATGAAGAAAACATACATCAGTGTATTATCTCAAACTGGGAGAGGTGGTATACAAGAAAGGGAATCCAGTGCTAGTGGAGTGTGTAACCCAGGGCCCCCGACCTGATCTGTGGAGACAGGCGGTGATCTGAAGGGTGAGCAGGCACTTACGTAGAAGAAGAGAGGTCAGGCTGCTGGAGAGTATTGCACACAGAGACTGTCAGTTCCAAAGGTTCTAAGGTTGGAGAAGAGTGGTTCATGCAGAGGAACAGTAGGTACAAAGATCCTGAATTAGCATAGTAGATAAACTGAAAGAAGATGAGGCTAGCAGGAAATTGCAGCATGCAATGAGTTTTGGAAGATGCTGGCTTTTTGGTAGAATATGACCGGTTAACAAGAATACAAAGTGTCTGTAGGGGATGATATAATTAAAGTAATAACCCAGACCTTTTGGCATGTTTTGTGGCCTCTTCAGGGTCCTTTGCTAATTTGTTTCTGGTTATTACTGGGTGTAGAGTGGGGTGATGATCAAAAAAATGCCTGCCCCAAGGTCCAAGAAAAGGAAACCTTACTCTAAGATTCTTTTTCTGATTTTGGGGGGGCTACTTTTACCTGTTTTTCCATATTAACCTTAGAAGCAC
This sequence comes from Lagenorhynchus albirostris, assembly GCF_949774975.1. Classification (NCBI taxonomy): domain Eukaryota; kingdom Metazoa; phylum Chordata; class Mammalia; order Artiodactyla; family Delphinidae; genus Lagenorhynchus; species Lagenorhynchus albirostris. The sequence continues at coordinate 46,279,308 of NC_083113.1, forward strand.
TTTATCAAGTTCTAAAAAAAAAAATATATCCTGTTGGGATTACTATTGGAAGCACTTGGATGTAGTTATTAAACGCTTGGCTTCTGGAATCTGGCTTATCTGGTTTGGGAATCCAAGTTCATTCATCCACTGGGTGACTGACCTTGGTAGAGAAAATTATTGTCTTAGACTTGTTTTCTTATTTGGAAAAAAGAAAAGGTTCAAAGGATTATTGTGGAGATTGAATGAGAGAATATGTATTTTTCCTCCAAAAACACGTTTCTATTTTTTTTTTTTTACTTTTTATGTTTCTCAGTAAACTTCTATTTTAAAAAATGAAGGTCTGGATTTCCTCTTGTTAGGGTTTGCTCTGAGTTTTCTGGTGTCTTTTGCTTGTTTTGCTCTTTGTGTATTCATGTTCCCCTCTACTCTTGTCTTAGGACAGGCAGCATTGCATGATGTTGGTGAGTACAGCCTGTGGTGCTGAGGGCAAGTTACTTACCTTTCAAATTCTCAGTTTCCTCAGAATTCAAACTTCATGGCATAGTGTGGATTAAAAGAGGAAATATTCATACACCACTTACCAAGTAGCATTTAGTAAATGATTGCTACTGTTACCGGCAAGTTTGTTGATTTAAAGGAGAGCCTTTGTCTGGGTTGGGCTCACTCTTGTTTCTCTTTGCTTCTTCCCTCAGCCCCTGCCCTTCATTGAGAGGAAGCCCAGGTGATGGCTGTCATGCCCCTGAGAGCCTGGCACCAGGTGAGCTGTGATTCCCTCAGGTCAGCCTTGGAGAGATCTGATTTGAAGGAAATGGGGGATGAGAGAGATGATTCTGGCAAAAGTCTTAGAGCCAAAGCAGTAGGAAGACCCTTGTTGATTCTCATCAGTAGGACTGGATGCCAGGGAAAGCTGATGATGAGGGATTGAACAGCCAGAAGCCCAGCAAGTGATGGCTGGAGAGAGTGTCCTTGGCAGCAGAAGCCTAGGCTCCTGCACTCTGAGGATCTCTGTTGAGCTAGATGGTTCCCAGTTTCAGTGGTTCCTCCTACAGAGGGACCTGTGAGAATGAAGGACTCAGGCTGGTGCTGTAGGTATTGATTACACAGTGAGAGTAATCGAGATTAGCGAGGTCACAAGGTTCTTGGGAAGTAGGGGCAGAGCGGTGGCAGGAAGAAGACAAGAAAAAGTGGGCTTGTCCCATTTATTAAAGAAGTTGAGGGCTTCCCTGGTGGCGCAGTGGTTGAGAGTCCGCCTGCCGATGCAGGGGACAGGGGTTCGTGCCCCGGTCCAGGAAGATCCCACATGCCGCGGAGCGGCTGGGCCCGTGAGCCATGGCTGCTGAGCCTGCGCGTCCGGAGCCTGTGCTCCGTAACGGGAGGGGCCACAACAGTGAAAGGCCAGCGTATCGCAAAAAAAAAAAAAAAAAAAAAGAAGTTGGCTTCAGAATCAGGGAAAATATATTTTCCTTGAGGTCAGTGCTGTTGGCTAATCAAGGCAGGGGGCTATAATAGGAATAATCTGCACTAGGACAGAACAACTGAAGTGAGGGATCCTGTAAAGCCTCAGTGGCTTTGTGGCCTTGAGCCAGTCACTTAACCTCTTTGCACCTTAACTTCATCTGTGAGGTGAACATTAAGTACCTTACATTTGTGGGACAGGGAAATTGATTTCTTGAGTTGATTTTACTTTTTGAGACTGATGAGTTGCTGGGTGTTCCTTAACCATTTCCTTCTTCCTGGGACTTATTTATCCAGTAACTTATCATCTATGAACTATATCCTAAGTCCCAATCCTGGATTTCTGGTGTCTGGCAGGTCCTTCTGCCTACTGCCTTACCAAGACATTATCTTTCTTGTTGCTCCCGTCCTCTTCTGATCTTCTGTAAGTTGTTAGTGAGTTACTGGTATCACCGTGTCGCAATCCTGACCACTCAGTTTCTAGGTTGCTGAGTAATTGTTGACTCTCTTCCTCCTTGATACCACTTTCAGAGAGTTACCAAGTCTCATTGCTTCTGCCTACTATCTCTTCCACTTGTCCCATCTTTTATATTGCCCTCATTCAGGGTTTGTCATTCCTTTTCTGGGATTTTGTTTGCAGAGTTTCCCAGATAGTTTCTCTGTGTACAGTCTTGTGCTTTCCCATCTCCAACTGTTACCTGATAGAGCTTGGTTTCCTGAGCTCGGATTTTATCCTGTAGTCCAGGGTTCTCAGACTTTGGTGTGCGTCAGAATCACCTGGAGGGCTTATGGAAGCACAAATTGCTTTTGGATTGGGGCCTGTGAATTTGCCTTTGCAACAAGTTCCTATGTGATCCTGCTGCTGCTCTGGGGAACCACACTTGGAGAACCACTGTTGTAGTTAGTCGTGACTCATTCAAGGAAGTCATTCAGTTGACTGAGTCAGTTTGTCATTTTAAGTTGTTGATTGTATGGCTGGCTGAGGATGGATTCAGAACAGGACAGGCCTGGAATTGGAGTTAAGTATCCCCAGCCCATACTACTGTACTGATAGTACCATAGTGAAGAGGAGTCAGATTCCAGAAACATATAGACAATGAAATTGGCAGGATTTGATTACTGACTATTTATCGGAAATGAGTAGTGACTAGGGCAAGTTAGTCTAGTATGAATTTCAATTTTCTAACTTAGGAGACTGGGATGAAATTCGCACTGTTAAATGAGAAACAGCACTGTCACTCACTGTGCCAGTTAGTTATGTGAATTGAAAATAGAGTCAGTTTGGCAGGGGGCAGGAAGGGGGGATGCGTTTGGTGTTAGATGGGTCAGATGTGTTAGGTCCCCCAGGGAGTCTGAGGCAGTGCTGGGGAGATCTGCAGAATCAGTTGAGGTGTTGGAAGGTGGCAGGATATTCACTGTGCATTCAGGTAACCAGGTTTGATACCAAAGTCTGGGGAATGAATAAGAGTTTTATAAACCAGATCCTGAGCTCTCTGGGAAGGTAGAGTTGGGACCATCAGAGAAGGGAAAGGGTGACTATTAAAAAAGCATGAGCCTTAGTTGGCAGAAACAATTACAGATTGTCTTGGAGGTATAAAGAAAAGCAGTTAAAAAAACTACCCAGCAGCAATTTGATTCCAGAAGCATCTTCTCCCAGGAAAACGCATCAGGAAGCATAATAGACTGCCCCCGGCAGCACTGAGCTGTCTCTACTGGACATTCTTGAGCACAGGCTGTACAACCCCTTCTTCAAGCAACAGATGAGGGTTGGATGAGACCAGTCATCAAGGCAAAAATGTGACTCTGTTCCTGTCATGTGGACTTGAGGTTTAGGGTAGAATGAGCATGTGTGGGGAACAGATGGATTGACTGGGCACTTGGGGCAGTGAAGGGGGAACAGGTCAGTCCTGAGATGCTACCTCTGAGTGGTGTCTGGAGAGACTGAAGCTAATTGTTTCCTTGTAGTTGCAACAATAAAAGACAAAGTTTTATAAAATCACAGAGATTTTGCTCTAGGAATATTAATTAATGGGAGACTTTCCAGGGTTTTCAAAATGTGTCGTGTTTTATGACACTAAATTTTGTGTTCAAATGGAAACTCTTCTGGTAGTGAGAGAAGTTCCAGATTTTTTGGTTGTAGCAATAGTCATTTAACACTCATTTCTTTCACATTTTCTCATTACTCATCCTTAATAAGACCCCTCCCTCATACTGTCCCCTGTACCCCACACTCTGGCCCTGAGCCATAGAATTGGCTCCGGGGCAGCAGGAACGTCTTATTTTAGGAGGTGGTGACCTTTGAGGACGTGGCTGTATACTTCACCCAGACAGAATGGGCTGGCCTTTCTCCTGCACAGAGGGCCCTGTACAGAAGTGTGATGCTGGAGATTTATGGGAACTTGACGTCTCTGGGTAAGGCCACTTTTCTCCTGGGACTCAGATCTATGCTTTCCCATTTCCTTCCTTTTTTCCTCCTTATCAGCCGGAGGTGTGGTGTGGAAAGGGAGGAGTCATCTCTTATATCCTTCACTGATGGTTCTGGGACTGAGACCAAATGACCCACTTGAGAGCTTGCTGGGTAGGGACAAGTCTTGGGTCAGTTTGGTCTCAATATAGGGAATTGCTGTCGCCTGGTAAGAGTATGATCTGTCCTCCCAGGGGCTCTGCACAGTAAGGAATAAGTAGCATCCATTGCCAGATAAGTTCTCAGCTTGTTGCTGTCTCCCCGTAGTCTAGGGAAGGATATGACCCCTTCCCTGTGTTTGCATATGTCCTGCAGGATCACTAACTTACGTACTCTTACTTGTTGTTTTAGGAAGAGGTCACAAATGCTCAGTTTCCACTTGAGCAAAAATCTTGGCTTTCCCCAGTCCTGAGCCCTATTCTGTGGATCTGTTTTATTATCACTGAGACTCCTGAGCTTTTCCTTCTTTTGACACAGCAGACACAGGACTGAAAGGTGCCATTTTCTACCCCTTTTCAGGATACCCAGTTCCCAAACCTGCATTGGTCTCACTTCTGGAGAGAGGGGATTTGCCTTGGGGCCTGGAGACACGGGATGATCCCCCTGCACAGGGGACCAAAGACATCTGTAAAAGTAAGTGAGGCAGGTTTAGGAACAGCAGCTACAGAGCTTTACAGAGCAGTATATTTTAAAGTGAACCATGCTGGGAAGGATTTAAATAAAACAGGTAATTTCTCAAAATAGGTAAAATATGAAACCATTTCCACCAATTTTAATTCTTCCTAACATATTTCCAATTAACACATCTCATAATTCTCGAATCTATTGCTCCTTTCTTCTTTTTTAATTAAAAAATGTTTTTTATTGAAGTATAATTGACATATAACAAATTAGTTTCAGGTATACAAATAATGATTTGATATTTGTGTACGTTGCGTTAATGATCACCACAAGAAGTCTAGTTAACGACCGTCCCCATACATAATTACAAAATTTTTTTTTCTTCCAGTGAGAACTTTTGATTTACTCTCAGCAACCTTCAAATATGCAGTACAGTATTGTTAACACTAGTCACCATGCTGTACATTACATTCCCATGACTTATTTTATAACTGGAAGTTTGTACCTTTACCTATTTCTCTCACTCCCTACCCCTGCCTCTAGCAACCACCAACCTGTTCTCTGTAACTGTGAGCTTGGTTTATTTGTTTGTGTGTGTGTGGTTTCCTTTTTTTAGATATAAGTGAGATTATACTGTATTTGTTTTTCTTTGTCTGACTTATTTCACTTAGCGTAATGCTCTCGAGGTCCATCGATGTTATCACAAATCGCAAGATTTCCTTCTTTTTTTATGGCTGAATTAACATTCTTCTGTGTGTGTGTGTATGTATGTATCAATCACATTTTCTTTATCCATTCAGCCATCAGTGGACACTTAGCTTGCTTCAGTATCTTGGCTATTATAAATAATGCTGCAATGAACATAGGGGTGCATATATCTTTTCTAGTTAGTGTTTTCATATTCTTTGGTTAAATACTAGGTGTTTTCATTTTCTTTGGAATTCCTGGATCACATGGTAGTTCTCTTTTTAATTTTTTTTTTTTAAAGCTTCTTTATTTATTTATTTATTTTTGGCTGTGTTGGGTCTTCGTTTCTGTTGCGAGGGCTTTCTCCAGTTGCGGCCAGCGGGGTCCACTCTTCATCATGGTGCGCGGGCCCCTCACTGCCGTGGCCTCTCTTGTTGCAGAGCACAAGCTCCAGACGCGCAGGCTTAGTAGTTGTGGCTCACGGGCCTAGTTGCTCCGCGGCATGTGGGATGCTCCCAGACCAGGGCTCGAACCCATGTCCCCTGCATTGGCAGGCAGATTCTCAACCACTGCGCCACCAGGGAAGCCCCTCTTTTTAATTTTTTGAGGAACCTCCATACTGTTTTCCATGGTGGGTGTACCAGTTTACATTCCCATCAACATTGCACAAGGGTTCCTTTTTCTCCACATCCTTGCCAACACCTTATTTCTTGTCTTTTTGATAATAGCCATTCTAATCAGTGTGAGGTGATATCTCATTGTGGTTTTGATTTGCATTTCCCTGATGATTAGTGATGTTGAGCATCTTTTCACGTGCCTGTTGGCTGTCTGTCTTCTTTGGAAAAATGTCTGTTCAGATCTTCTTAGTTTTTGTGGGGTTTTTTTGCGGTATGCGGGCCTCTCACTGTTGTGGCCTCTCCCGTTGCGGAGCACAGGCTCCGGACGCACAGGCTCAGCGGCCATGGCTCACGGGCCTTGCCGCTCCGCAGCATGTGGGATCTTCCCAGACTGGGGCATGAACCCGTGTCCCCTGCATCGGCAGGTGGACTCTCAACCACTGTGCCACCAGGGAAGCCTCTTCTTATTTTTTAATTGAATTGTTTGGGGGTTTTTTGCTATTGAGTTGTATGACTTCTTTACATATTTTGGATATTAACCCCTTATCAGATATATGGTTTGCAAATATTTTCTCCTGTTCATAGGTTGCCTTTTCATTTTGTTGGTTTCCTTTGCTGTGTAGAAGCTTTTTAGTTAAATGTAGTCCCACTTGTTTATTTTTGTTTTTGTTGCTTTTGCTTTTTCTGTCAGGTTCAAAAGATCATCTCCTAGATGTCAGGAGGTTACTGCCTATGTTTTCTTCTAGGAGTTTTATGGTTTCAGCTCTTACTTATGTTCAAGTCTTTAATCCATTTTGAGTTAACTTTTGTGTCCATTGCTCCTTTCTGAGTTTCATCATTGCCTGTCTCAGAGGCCCTCCTTCCTTGGATGGGATAGATTTATTCAGGAGCAGTTTTTGAGCACTTGCCATGTGCCAAGCTTTGATTTAGAAGCTCTGGAGGATATAAGTTATGGAGACAGATGTTTAGAGCTGCAAAATGTGTGTCAAGTGCTGTTGTTGATATATAGGCAGTGGGCTGTGAAGCATAGCAGGAGGAGAGGTTAGAGTAATTTCAGTTTAGAAGCTCAGGTGATGCTCCTTCAGTGGCAGGGCCATTTATTCTGAGTTCAACAGATAAGAATGGGTTGCAGATGGGAAAAAAAGGAAGGTAGTCTGACTGGAGGAAGGGAATAGAAGATCCACTTCAATTTCTGGCATAATATCTGACAGAGACTAGTATCTGAAATATATAAACAACTTTCCATCTCAACTGTTCTCTGCTTTTGAATATTTGGCACTTTCATTTTATTAGTCTTGTCTCAATAGCAGGCTGATGTTGGGAGTTTCAGTAATCTCTAAAATCTCTATCCAGTAGTCCCCCCTTATCTGTGGGGCATACATTCTAAGAACCCCAGTGGGTGCCTGAAACTGTGGATAATACTGAACCCTATGTAGTTGTTCCTGGGTATCTGTCGGGGATTGGCTCCAGGACCCCTGTGGATACCAAAATCTGCAGATGCTCAAGTCTCATACATAAAATGGCATAGTACAGCAGGCCTCCTGTAACTGCGGGTTCTTCACTCGTGGTTACAGAGGACTGACTGTGTATATGCCATGTCTTTTTCTATACATACATACCTATGATAAAGTTTAATTTATAAATTAGGCACAGTAAGAGAATATCTAAATTGCCAGCATCACTCCTCTTGCACTTTGGGGCCATTATGAAGTAAAATAGGGGTTACTTAAACACAAGCACTGCAATACCGCAATGGTCAATCTGATAACTGAATCAGCTACTTAGTAATAGGCAGGTAGCATATACAGAGGGATGATTTACATCTGATCACAGTGGGATGGCTCTAGTTTTCATCATGCTACTCAGTACAGTGCACAATTTAAAACTGAAGAATTGTTATTTCTGGAATTTTCCCTTTAATATTTTCAGACCGTGGTTGACAAGGAAACAGAAACTACAGAAAGGGAAACTGCAGATAAGGGGGGATGACAATAATTTTCAGTGTTCTTTTGTTTTCTAGTATAATCCTCAGGTGGCATTTTTGTTTTCTGTTTGTTATGTCAGATGCTGGGACCAACACTGACAATGAGTTAACACCAACATGGGGAGTTTCTGAAGAAAGAGATATGATGATGTTACATGGGCCACAGAAGAATGTTCTTAAGAGAAACAGCTTCCTAGAAACATGTGAACTGGAGAAGCACCAGGAAATCCCCACAGTGAAAAACATTAGAGGAAAGGTTCCAAGAATCCACTATAATAGGAAACCCTTCAGATGTGAGGAATGTGGCAAATGCTTCAGCTATTTTTCTTACTATGTTAGACACCAGAGAATCCACACTGGGGAGAAACCCTTTGAGTGTAATGAGTGTGGAAAAGCCTTTAATGGCAATTCTTCATTAATTCGACATCAGAGAATCCACACTGGAGAGAAACCCTATCAGTGTGAAGAGTGTGGGAGAGCCTTTAATGATAACGCAAATCTGATCAGGCATCAGAGAATCCACAGTGGGGACAGACCCTATCTCTGCACGGAGTGTGGAAATGGTTTCACCAGTAGTTCTGAGTTTGTTATACACCAGCGAATTCACACTGGGGAGAAACCCTATGAGTGTAATGAGTGTGGAAAAGCTTTTGTTGGTAATTCACCACTGCTGCGACATCAGAAAATCCACACTGGAGAGAAACCTTATGAGTGTAATGAGTGTGGCACAAGCTTCGGACGGACTTCTCATCTTAGTCAGCATCAGCGTATTCACACAGGGGAAAAGCCTTATCCTTGTAAAATATGTGGGCAAGCCTTCAATTTTCATACAAAACTAAATCGGCACCAGCGAGTCCACAGTGAGGTGAAACCCTTTGACTGTATAGATTGTGGAAAAGCCTTTAGTGCTCAGGATCAATTAAAAAGGCATCTAAGAATCCATATTCAGGAGACTTCCTATGTGTGTGATGAGTGTGGAGTAGTCTTCACTAGCAAAAGAAATCTGCTTCAGCATCAAAGAGTCCATACTAGAGAGAAAACCTGTGAATATGTCAAGTATGAAAAAACCTTTAGGACTTCTTCCCAGCTAGATCATATCCACCCTGGAGAGAAGCCAGTGCTGGATGTTGGATGTTTTGGCCTCCCAGAATTTTTTACCCCCTTTTACTGGTAATAGTACACTAAATTTCCTTTTGGATTCCGTCTTCCACTCAGGGGTAGAATTTGTGACACAGCCCCAGCTCAGCTGCAGGTTCCTTCCCTCAAGCTATAGCTGTTGGTTCAGATGTCAGTAGATAACCCAAGATAGTCCAGTTAGAATCCCAGACTTGGCAAGAGTTAATAACCTTGTAAATGGTGAGTGTGGCCCTGGCACAACAACCAGATGGCAGACTGTGGCCTGGCAATCCTTTCGCCTTCCAGTTGTTAACAAACTTTTGACATTCCTACTCATTAAGATCTTATTCACTCATACTCGTTAAGCAGCTGGGCCTCCTAATGGGCAGTTTCACAGTGGCCGAATGGTGTTGGAGAGCCACGTGCACCCATGTGGACTTTGGAAAGCCTGCCAATTATGAATTCCATGGTACTGAATAATCCTCGAACCTCCCAGTACTTCACTGAACAAGAATTTTCTGCCACCCTTAGCATTTGGTGTCTGCTCTTTGTCGTGGAGAGAGGAGACTGGAAAAATGAGCAATGTTTGTTCTTCAGGAGTGGTTGATTAATGTGGCTGGGGGGCAGGCATGAGTTCTGGGCTACCACCCCCACCCCCAGGAACAAGAGTGAGGTCTGTGTGCCTTCCTAGGGCACATGAGCTATGCAAGGACCTGATGCCCAAGGCAGGAGCCTCGAGTTTACCATCATGATCAACCTTGCTTTTCAGCAAATGGAAAAGCTTCTTGCTGTCGTGAAAGGATAGCAAGAACATTAGATGGGTGGCTGCAGCCCCTAACCCTAAGTGAATCCCTTTCTACCTTGTGCTTCAGATTCTGTGCTGTGCAGTGGGTGGTCAGTGATAGGGAATCTGCTGCTTTCACCGAGCCAGCATCTGTCCTCATGTCCAAGTGCAGCACCTCAGCTTTCCTTTGGGAGCTACATCTTACCTGCTTCCAGTCCAAATAGTTTCAGAGGGCTGACCCCACATTCCACCCACCTGGCCGATCCCATCTTCCATCCTCTGATTGCTGTGATCAGTGCAAGGATGAGAATGTTATCCAAGCCAGGCCAAAGGCATTCTAAGCCATGAGTTTTCAAGGAAGCCTACTGAAGGAGAAACCATTCCCAGTATGGACTTTAAGCTTGTGTCATTTTGGAGTTGGTGGATGCAATGAGAGAAACTGTGCCTGTGAATGGGACCACAAGACACTCAGCCCACAAGACAGCAGGCTGATGGTCGGAGAGGGACCAGGTCACACTACAAGCATGTGAGCCCTTGGACCTGACACCTCTGAACCCAGTTTTCATCTTGTCTCTTGTAAGGATTAATTTCTGTCATTTAAAATATTTATTTTACTTGAGTAAGCGTGTCTAGTCCCTTGTAATCAAGTAAGTCCTGACACATCAGGATCATTTTTTTAATTTTATTTATTTACTTTTGGCTGCATTAGGTCTTCATTGTTACATGCAGGCTTTCTTTAGTTGCGGTGAGTGAGGGCTGCTCTTCATTGTGGTGCATGAACTTATTGCAATGGCTTCTCATTGTGGAGCACAGGCTCTAGGCGTGCAGGCTTCAGTAGTTGTGGCACTCGGGCTTCAATAGTTGTGGCTTGCAGGCTCTAGAGCGCAGGCTCAGTAGTTGTGGCACATGGGCTTAGTTGCTCCACAGCATGTGGGATCTTCCCAGACCAGGGCTTGAACCCGTGTCTCCTGCATTGGCAGGCAGATTCATAACCACTGCGCTACCAGGGAAGCCCACATCAGGATCATTGATTCCTGAGACTCCCTCTGGCATGGTGTCCTCATTGGGCGGGGCATGTCTGGGGAAGATAAAGACACTGGGTGGGGTCAGATTTAAGGGGAGCTGCCAAACAACTCTGTTCCTGTTTCCTCTGTGTCCCAGGAGGGGGAAATCCCAGAACACGGAGAGAACTAGCAAGGAGAAGGGGTCAGAGGATGGTTAATTGGTCTGCTTGTATTTTCCATATTAAATGGGGGTGTTTTTCACCTGTTGGAATCATCCAGAACATCTGCCAGGAACTCCTGACAGTCTGTATACTTATTGGACTCCTACACTAAAATAATCCATGAAAATCTATCAACTTATTTTACCTGTAACAACTGGCAATTCTTTAAGGACAAATATCTTCAGACTTCCAACAGTCAGTTGCATTTATTGGCAGACAACTTTTATCAGCCTCATTGCTTTTTTGTTTTTAAAAGCCCCTCTTTCTCTTCCCCAGAAATTCTTTTGTTAAAGCAGGAAGGTAGCTAGATGTGAGCAGAGAAGGGGGGGTGGGGCATGGGCCAGATGGCAGGAAACCATGCGTCTTGTAAAAGGCGGGGGTGGGGTGGGGTCCTTGGAACCTCCAAACTGGCAGGAAACCATACATTTTGGGATAAGTGTCCTGGAGGCAAAGAAAGGTAGGAAAAGGTGGGAATCTGGTGTCTGAATGTAACCTTTGGCTCATTATGCTCTCCTTACAATAAAATTAGCCTTGCAGATAAGAAGTACCCATCATGCACAGAAGCCATGACACTTCTGATCAAGGCTAAATAAGGACAAAAATTCCTCCTCCCCCCGGGAAGGTGGCGCTGGGGTGAAAATCAGGGAATATGACCCCCAAATCCCTCCCTCCCCAATGAACATTACACCCCATGTAACCGGCTTGCCAAAAGAACTCAGGGCAGCTTACTCACCTGAGCCTGCCCGCTCTCCCCAAGAGCGTACTATAGCTTAAATAAATCCTCACTTTACTTTCTTGACCTCCCTGTCTCATCTGTGAATTCTGCCTGGGGCGAGGCAAGAACCTTTCACTTTCAGGGTTACCTGAATCTGTGTCTCCCAAACAGCAATTCTTAAAGACCCCAAATAAATTATTTTCCTGTTTGTTGTCTCCTGCATTATTTTGTTTCTGGTTGACACACTTAGCAATATATACAGAGTCATCTTTGTCTTTGCTTGGGCTTGTGGTTCATTTCTTTCTATTGTTAAATTGTATTCCATTGCATATATATAGGAGAGGAAAAATAAATTTTCCTCCACCCTTCTTTGTTCTTGGTTCAGATCCCACCCTGTAACGACCTCATAAAAAAGCAACTTCTAATGCGTTTATATTGTTCCATGTTCGCAGTTTTGAAAAAAAATTAATCAGCCTAAAATAATTCTTACATCAAACAGGCATATTTGGGGGTCCATATGCTCTTACCCTTGACATGTAGGTGCCCCAATAATCTTATGCGTTCATCTACAGAAGAACATCCTAATATCTTTAAGCTTTTAGCCATTATGAATAGAACTTGCGTATAATTTTATGGTAGTTTTTGTTTGAACAGTTTTTCAAAGCAATTGTCTAAATACTAGAGGTCTGATTTTTCTATCCTATGCTAAGACTTTTTTAGTTTTGGAAAAAACTGCCAAACTGTCTTCCAGAGTGATTGTACCTGTACTCCACCAGCAGAGCAGGAAAGTTCCTGTTGTTCTTCCCCCAGTTGATATTGTCATTTTTTGGAGTTAGCAGTTCAAATAGGTGTGCAGTGCTAGCTCATCGTTGTTTTAATTTGTATTTCCCTAATGGTATATGAAGTTGAGTATATTCTTGTATGCCTGTTTACACTCTGTGTATCTTCTTTGGCCAGGAGTCTGTTCCGATCTTTGCCCATTTTTAATGAGGTTTTTTGTTCTAGGGTTCTTGGGAAAATTTGATTATCAATCCTTTATTAGCTATGTGCTTGGCAAATATTTTTCTCTCAATTTGTGGTTTTTCTAATTTTATAAAATCCACATTATTAAATTTTTTCTTGTTGATAGGCTTTTGGTGGTGTGTGTTAAGTCATCTCCACACCCAAGGTCATGTAGATTTTTTTTCCGTTTTCTTCTAGAATTTTTATAGTTTTTTAATTTAAGTTTGTGGACAATTTTGGGTGAGTTTGGGTATAAGTTGTAAAGTTTATGTCTATATTCATTTCATTCCATGTTTTCTAGTTAATTACTTGGAGAGTAGTGTCCAGTTTTCCCAATACCATTTTTTCAGGGGACTGTCCTTTCCCTGTTGTATGTTCTTGGCCCTACTGTCATGAATTAACTAACCACACATATGTGGGTTTATTGCTGGGCTCTCTATTCTGTTCCTTTATTCCGTGTATCTGTGTGTGTGGCAGTTCCACACTGTTTTGGTTACCTTAGTTCTGTGATACAGTTTGAAGTCAGAGGGGGAGATGCCTCCAACTGTTTTCTTTTTTCTCAGAATCCCTTTGGCCATTCAGGATCCTTTGTGGTTCCATACAAATATTATTATTTCTGGTTTTACAAAAAATGCCATTGGAAATTTAATCAAGATTGCATTGAATCTGTAGATGGCTTTGGGTATAATGGACATTTTAGTAATAGTAATTCTTCCAATCCATGAGCACAGAATATTTTTCTATTTATTTGTGTCTTCCATTTTTAAAATCAGTGCTTGATAGTTTTCTGAGTACAGGTCTCTCATGTCCTTGGTTAATTTATTCCTAGGTATTTTGTTCTTTCTGATGAAGTTATAAATGGGATTTCCATAATGTCTCTTTCTAGTGGTTCATTATTAGTGCATAGAAACTTAACTGATTTTTGTATATTGATTTTATAGTCTGCAACTTCACTAAATTTTATTCCAACAGTTTTTTTTGTGGAGTGATGTGGAAAGTTGTAATTCTAAAATCCCACTGTTTCTACTGTATCCCAGGTCATCCATAACACCCAAGACATGGTGGCTCCTAGTGTAATCTTCTTACGGTGTCTCTTAATAACATGTGGACTCCTACAAGGCCAATTAACATCACAGCTTTCGTTGAACTGGATCTGGGTAAGTCTTGGCATTTATAACGAAGTTCAATATGTTCTGTTTTTCTGGCATGGTATTGACATGGTTGTTTTGAAAAGTAATTTCTAGTAATTTCACACATACAGAAAATTTTCCACAAAAGTAAAAAGTATTCACATTTGCCACTTCACACAAAATACTCCAGTGTGTTTTACCCAAAACAGGGATACTCTCCCTGAGAACCAGCACATAAGCCCCAAATCAAGAAATTATATGGTACCCACATTATAATTTAATCCACAAGCCCAGTTTAACTTTCACCAGCTGTCCGAATGTTTGAAAGTATCTTTTTCCATTCTGATCCGGTTTTCTTTTTTTTGGAATGATTACTTAGATTTTCCCTTATTTTTATAACCTTAATGGATTTAAGGCACACAAGACAAGTATGTGATCAGGGTGGCCTTTTCTGTATGGCTTTTTTCAGTACGGATGTTTTCAGTGTTCATCCATGTTGTAACACTTATCACTGCTTAATTCATTTTTTCCCCACTGTTATTAAAAATACATGACATGACATTTACCATTTAAACATTTTAAGTGTACAGTTCTGTGGCATTAGCTACCTTCATACTGTTGTACAAATAACCTCACCATCCATGTCTAGAACTTTAAAAATTTTTCTCAAGTGAAACTCTGTATCCATTCACTCACAGCCCTCAGCCCCTGGAAACCACATTCTTTTTGTCTCTGAATTTGACTTCTCTGGACTGACTTATTTCACTCAGCATGGTGACTTCAAGGTTCATCCATGTTGTGGCATATATGAGAATTACTTTAGTTTTAAAGGCTGAATCATGTCCTATTGTGTTTATTTGTTCATACCATATTTTGTTTACTCATTCATCTGTTGATGGGTACTTGGGTTTCTGCCACCTTTTGGCTACTATGAATAATGCTGCTATGAATATGGTTGTACAAATATCTGTTTCAGTTTCTGCTTTCAAATATTTTGAGTATATATACTGAAGTAGAATTGACAGATCATATATTAATTGTCTGTTTAAGTTTTTGAGGAACTACCATATTGTTTTCCAGAGTGGCACCACCATTTTACTTTATTTCTTTATATGGTATAGGTTAGTTTATGGATTTACCCATTTTATTTATCCATTCACCCTTTGAAGGACATTTTACTTGTTTCTACCTTTTGGCTATTGTGAACTGCACTGCTATGGATATTTGTGTACAAGTTTTTGTTTGCACACCTGTTTTTATTTTTTAATTTATTTTTTATTGAAGTATAGTTGATTTACAATGTGTTAATTTCTGCTATACAGCAGTGGTTCAGTTATACATATATATATTTTTAAATATTCTTTTCCATTATTGTTTATCATAGGATACTGAATATAGTTCTCTGTGCTATACAGTAGAACCTTGTTTATCCATTCTATATATAATAGCTTACATCTGCTCACCCCAACCTCCCACTCCATCCTTCCCCCACCCCCCTCCCCCTTGGCAACCACAACTCTGTTCTCCATGTCTGTCTGTTTCATAAATAGGTTCATTTGGGTCATATTTTAGATTCCACATATAAGTGATATCATATGGTATTTATCTTTCTGACTTACTTCACTTAGTATGATAATCTCTAGTTGCATCCATGTCACTGTAAATGGCATTATTTCATTCTTTTTTATGGCTCAGTAGTATTCCATTGTATATATGTATCCCATCTTCTTTATCCATTCATCTGTCGATGGACATTAAGGTGGTTTCCATGTCTTGGCTGTTGTGAATAGTGCTGCTATGAACATAGGGGTGCATGTATCTTTTTGGATTAGAGTTTTGTCTGGATATATGCCCAGGAATGGGCTTGCTGGATCATATGGTAGTTCTATTTTTAGTTTTCTGAGGAACCTCCATACTGTTCTCCATAGTGGCTGCACCAACTTACATTCCCACCAACAGTGTAGGAGGGTTCCCTTTTCTCCACATCCTCTCCAATATTTTGAATACCTGTTTTCAATTTTTTGGGGTCTATAGGAGTGACGTTGTTGTACCATATGATAATTGTATTTTTATCTTTTATTGGAAATGCCAAACTATTATGCACATAAGCTGCACCATTTTCCATTTCCACAAGCAATGTTGGGTTTCATTTTCTCTACAGTGTTAACATTTGTTAATTTCTGTTTTTTGATTATAACCATTTTAGTATGTGTGAAGGAGTACTGAATTATGGTACTACTTTGCATTTCCAGCACAACAACTGATGTTTTACACCTTTTCACGTGCTTGTTGATTATTTGCTTTTCTTGTCTGGGGACAGGTCTATTCAAGTCATTTTCCATTTTAAAATTTGTGTTGTCTTTTTGTTGATGTTTTGTAAACGTTCTTGATATATTCTGAAGAACAGATTCTTGTCTGATATAATACAATCTGCAAATATTTTCTTCCTTTCTGCCGGCTGTGTTTTCACTTTTTGGATATCATCTTTTGATGCACAAAAGTTTTTAAAATTGAGGAAATATAATCTATCCATTATTGCATGGTTATTGTAACCTTCTGGCTTTGCTTATCTGTAACTAACGATTCCAAATGTAAGATGCCAACCTACCACCTCTGTCCTACATTGAATTCATTGTTTGCTCCCTTTAGATTACAGATATAGTAGTATTACTACTGTTAGGTATTACCACCATGGGAAAGAACTTAGAGTCCAGTATTTATGTATAGCACATTTTGCCTTTGCTCTGCAGAGTCCATTTATTTCCATAGTTACTTAAGTCAGCACCTTTTGCCCTACCAACTGAGTTTTTTCCGTACATTTCTAAATCAGTTAGATTCTTTGTCACATCTGTATTCCATCCTGTGACACTCCCATATCCTAAATAAATTTGATTATGATTTACTTGTTGGGTTGTAAAAACCCATGGGTTTAGATTAATGCATAGTGGCAAGTATCCATCAAAGTACCATATAGAACATTTCAAACCCCACACCATAACTTGTTTACCATCTTTTTTTTTTAAAATAAATTTATTTATTTTATTTTTGGGTCTTCATTGCTGTGCGCAGGCTTTCTTTAGTTGCAGTGAGCAGGGGCTACTCTTCATTGCAGTACACGGGTTTCTCATTGCAGTGGCTTCTCTTGTTGCGGAGCACGGGCTCTAGGCGCACAGGCTTCAGTAGTTGTGGCTCACAGGCTCTAGAGCGCAGGCTCAGTAGTTGTGGCACACAGGCTTAGTTGCTCTGTGGCATGTGGGATTTTCCTGGACCAGGGCTCGAACCTGTGACCTTTGCATTGGCAGGCGGATTCTTAACCACTTGCGCCACCAGTGGGAAGCCCTACCATCTTTGTTTTGCCTGTTCCCGAATGTCATATAAGTGGGGTCATACAGTGTGTACCTCCTCAGACTGGGTTTTTTCACTTAGCAATACTGTATACTTGTAAGATTAATCCATGTTTTTTGCAAGGGTTGATGGTTTATTCCTTTCTATGTCTGAATAGTATCCCATTGCATGTGTATGAGAGGAAAAATAATTTTCCCTCTACCCTCCTAGGTTCTTGGTTGAGAAGTGCCCCCCATAATAAAAGATTACCATCAGAAAAACAAAGAGAAGTTTAATAACATTTGTACTTCCTATATGCATGGGCGATGCCCAGGAAAAATTAGTCCCTGAAATGGCCTAAGTCATCACCTTAAATACCATCTTCACCTAAAAACAAAAGAAGGGCTTCCCTGGTGGCACAGTGGTTAAGAATCTGACTGCCAATGCAGGGGACACGGGTTTGAGCCCTGGTCCAGGAAAATCCCACATGCTGCAGAACAACTAAGCCCGTGAGCCACAACTACTGAGCCTGCGCTCTAGAGCCCGTGAGCCACAACTACTGAGCCCGCATGCCACAACTACTGAAGTCCGTGAGCCTAGAGCCCGTGCTCTGCAACAAGAGAAGCCACCACAATGAGAAGCCCGTGCACCACGACGAAGAGTAGCCCCTGCTGGCTGCAACTAGAGAAAGCCCACGCGCAGCAATGAAGACCCAATGCAGCCAAAAATAAATTAATTAAAATAAATTAAAATTTAAAAATTAAAAAAAATTTAAAAAAAAGAAAACGCAGATTTAAGTCCTGGCCTTCTCTACTGATAAGTGTTTCATGAGATTTAGTCATCTGTCTATTCCTGGTACAGAGAGGGAGACAACTTTTTAAATGGATATTTCCCTTATAAATGTAAATTTCCTTCACAAAAGTGTAATCTTGACTTGGTTTTCAGAAATTGTCTCTTTTAAAAACAATCAATCAAGCCAAAATAATCCTTACACCAAACAGGCATATTTTGGGGTAGCATATTCTGTTCCCCCAACATGGATGTACCCCAGTTTTCTTATATGTTCATCTGTTGAAGGGCATACTGATTTAAGTTTTTAGCCATTCTGAATAGAGATGCTATGCTTAATTGCATCCTCATTTTTGTTTGGACCTAGTTCTGCAGAGCAGTTGTCTAAATACTGGAGGCAGGATGTTGGCTCTTTAGGTGAGATTTGTTTAGCTTTGGAAAAATCTTCCAAAATGTCTTACAGAGTAGCTGTATATTTATTTTACTGGCAGTGATGTATAGTTCCCATTGTTCCTCACACTCCATCAATTGGTAGTGTCTTTTTTTTTTTGAGTTCAGCAGTTTTAATAGTTGTGCAGTGCTATCTCATTGTTTTAATTTGTAAGTCCCTAATGATATATGATGTTGAGTATATTTTTGTATGCTTACTTACTATCTACTTTGGCCAGGTCTCCATTCAGATTTTACCCATTTCTAATGGGGTTGTTTGTTCTATAGTTCTTGATATAATGAGTACAAATCCTTTATCAGATAAGTGTTTTGCAAATCTTTTTCTTTCCGTTTGTGGCTTATCATGGGATTTGGGGCTCCATTTGAGTCTAAATTTTCAAATTTAGTGGATTCATCAGACCTGCCAGCTGAGAGCAGGGCCTCCAGTGGAAGGTAAGTGGCTGAGGCTTGCACTTCCAAACTGGCCAGCAGGTGGAGCCAAGTCCACCTCTCTGACTTTCGAGGCTAGTGCGTGTTCAGCCGGAGGACTTGATTCCATGCAGCTGACCGGGGCTTGGTCTTTTCAGGATTCTCCAGGGCTTTGGCTTCCGGACAATGACTGGCTGAGTCAACATAGACAGGAGGTTGGTCTCCTCCGGACATACTAGTCCATGCAGACAGGAGCCAGTGTCTTCAGGACCTGCTGGGAGGCACCGCCACAGGAGTAAAAGGTAAAGAAAAAGTGGGGAGAAGCTTCCTGTATGCGGCTGACTGCTGAAAGGGGGTCTGTTTTCAGAGAAGCCAGCAGACAATCGGCTTGATGTGGAAATGTGGGGATTTCAGGTCATTTTGTGTGTAGTGTAGACAGTTTCCAGTGTCTTTCTTTGGTGTGTGGTATCTAGTTTCTTTGGCATCAGTTTATTGAGGGGACTTTACCCCAGTGTATGTCCTTGGCAGCTTTGTCATAAATTAAGTGACCACATACATGTGGGTATATTTCTGGGTTCTCTGTTCTGTTCCTCTGGTACATGTGCCTGTTTTTATGCCAAGTTTTGGTTTTGGTTCTGGTTCCTGTAGCTTCACAGTGTAGTTAGAAGTCAGGGGGCAAGTTGATTCCAGCTGTGTTCTCTTCCTTAGGATTGCTTTGGCTATTTGGGGTCCTTTTTGGTTCCACACAGGATATATAGAATTGTTTGTTCTGTTTCTGTGAAAAATGCCACTTTAATTATGTTAGAGATTGAATTGAATGTGTACACTGCTTTGGAAGGATGAACGTTTTAAGAATATTCTTCCAGTGCCTGATCACGAATATTTTTCTTTGTGTCTTCTTCGGTTTCTTTATTAGTGTCTTACAGTTTTCATTGTGCAAGTCTTTCACATCATTGGTTAAATCTATACCTAGGTATTTTGTTCTTTTTGATGCAGCTGCAAATGGGGTCGTTTTCTTAATTTTTCTTTCTGATACTTCTTTATTAGTGTATAGAAACTCAAATGATTTTTGTGTATTGCTTTTGTATCATGCAACTTTACTAAATTCATGTACTACTTGTAACTTTTGGCGGTTTGATGTGGAAAATTGTAATTCAAAAATCCCTTTGTTTCTACCACATCCCAGGTCATCCACAACCCCCAAGACACAGTGACTGCTAATAATATAATCTTCCCATAGCACCTCTTAATAATATATGATTCCTACAAGAGCAGTTAGCTTAACCATTTTGGGTGAAATGAATCTGGGTAGGGCTTGGCCTCATCATGAAGTTTGATGTCTTATCTATTCTTCTGGCATGGTGTTGACATGTTTTGCAAAGTTATTTACTTTCTACTAACTTCAAACATACAGAAAACTTGCAGTAGCAGTACAATGTAGTCTTTATCTGTAAGTTTAGATTCCCCAGTGATCACTGTTTTACCACATATGCCAATTTCAATGACTGTTTCCATTGTGTTTCCACCCCAAAAAGGGACACTCTCCCAGGGAACACCCCTATAACCCCCATATGAGAAATCATTACATCCACTGGCTCCACTTCCACTTCCATCACCTGCCCCAAAGCATGAAAATGTCTTTTTCCATTTTTTTCCAATGTTTCCAAACCTTTTTCCAATGTTTCCAAAAAGAAAACATTCCAGTTTTCTTTTTCTGGAAGCAGTCTTGAGACTTCCCCTCATTTTCACAGCCTTGATGGATTTAAAGCACACAAGATGAGTATGATCTGGGTGGCCTTTTCTGCATAGCTTTTCTCTTAGGATGTTTTCAATGTTCATACATGTTGTAACTTGTATCAGTACTTCATTCACATTTTCCATTGTGATTAAATATCGAACATAATAACATTTACCACTTAAACCATTTAAAATATATAGTTCTATGACATTCACATTTATATTATTGTACAAATATCCTCACCATCCATCTCCTGTACTTGTTTTATTCCAAGTGAAACTGCATCCATTAAACACTAACTCCCTTCAACCCTTGTCAACCACATTCTACTTTCTGTCTCTCAATTTCACTTCTCTGGATACCTCATAGAAGTGGGATCATATAATATTCGTCCTTTTGTGACTGGGTTATTTCACTTAGCATAATGACTTTAAGACTCATACATGTTGTAGCATGTGTCTGAATTTCCTTAGTTTTTAAGGCTGAATAATGTACCTTTGTGTATATTATCACATTTTGCTTATCAATTCATCTATCCATGGACACTTGGGTTGCTTGTGCCTTTTGGCCAGTGTAATGCTGCTGTGAATATGGGTGTAAAATATCTGTTTAACTCCCTCCTTTCAAACCTCTTGGGTATATACCCTGAAGTGGAAGTGATGAATCATACTTTGTTTTTGACGAACTGCCATACTGTTTTTCCACAGCAGATGGCACCATTTTGCTATATTTCTATGTATGGCAGAATAATATGGAACTTTTTATAGATCTACCCTCTTTTGCTTCTCCATTCATCCACTGATGGATATTTGAATTTTTTCTACCATTGGGCCAATGTAAGCAATGCTGCTATGAATATTCATGTACAAGTTTTTGTTTGAACTCCTGTTTCCAATTCTTTGTGGCACATATCTAGGCATTGAGTTCTTGAACCAGACTCTAATTGTATTTTACCTTTTTGGAGGAAATGCCAAACTATACATTTCCACAAGCAATGTGTAAGGGTTCCAATTTCTCTACATTGTTGCCAGCATTTTTGTTTGTTCTTGATTATAATCATTTATTATATGTGAATAGATGTCACTTTGTGGTTTTAATTTGCATGTCCATCATAACATTAAAGAAATATACCTAAGAGGGTTTTATTAGACTCTCAAACCTCAGGACACTGCTTAGTAGACATAGCTGTTGTATAACCAAAAACTATTCACTTTCTCTTTAAACAAATTTTAAAAACCATTAAGCACAAAAACGATCCACCAAAATTCATTACAATATCACAACCACTCAATTAACCCAGTTAACCCAAGCCCGCCATAAATTTGTGAAGGTTTTGAACAAAGACCTACAAAACTACCAAAATAGTACTTAAAACAAATACAATGTGTGTCATCATTATTCTTAAATGCAATGTAATCATGGCCAATGATCTGAAAAATCATCATTGTATTTCAGCTATAGAAACACTAATGACCAACATTTTAAAATCCCACCCATTAATCAGAATTGTTAATAATGCATATAATGATCTACCAGCCCCATCAAATAGCTCATGATGAAAATTTCATCCCTGCTTTATATTTAATTTTACAAATCTTGACAGGGTTATTTTTTGAATTTTTTGGCTCCGTTGGGTCTTCGTTGCTGTGCGTGGGCTTTCTCTAGTTGTGGTGAGCAGGGGCTACTCTTTGTTGCGGTGCGCAGGCTTCTCATTGCAGTGGCTTCTCTTGTTGCAGAGCACAGGCTCTAGGGCACACAGGCGTCAGTAATTGTGGCACACGGGCTCAGTAGTTGTGGCTCACAGGCTCTAGAGCGCAGGCTCAGTAGTTGTGGTGCACAGACTTAGTTGCTCCGCATGTGGGGTCTTCCCAGACCAGGGCTTGAACCCATGTCTCCTGCATTGGCAGGCGGATTCTTAACCACTGCACCACCAGGGAAGCCCAACAGGGTTATTCTTAACAATACATTAATACATCAGATACAGTAACTGCCTTCTCATCTATAACTCATATCTACCGAAACAAACCATGGATGAATTATCTGATATGTATATGCAGACGGACCTTTCCTATTCTTATTCTTTGTTTGCTTATTTATCCATGTAGGGCGAGGCCTGTGTTATGGATCTTACACCTTCCTAGAAATATGAAACAACGGAATCGTCCTACTATTTAAGGTAATAGTCCAGCATCCTTTTGAAGAGCATCAGTCATGACAAGTCTCCTTTCAGTAATTCCTTACATTGGCATTAACCTAGTCAAATGACTCTTAGGAGGATTCTCAGTTGATAAAGCCACCCTTCCCCTATTCTTCACGTTCCACTTTATCCTCCTATTCATTATTGCAGCTTTAGCAGTTCTTCACCTATTATTCCTTCATGAAACAGGCTCTAATAATCCAACAGGGATCTCATCCTATATGGACAAAATCCCATTTTATCCATACTACACAATTAAGGATATCTTGGGTGCCTTGTTCCTATTTGTAATCTTACTAATACTAGTACTAGTCTCACCTGACCTTCTAGGTAGAGAAAGTTATACTCCACCTAACCTCCTCAGCACTCTCCCTCACATCAAACGAGAATGACACCTCTTATTTTCATATGCAATTCTGTGATCTATTCACAACAAATAGGAAGTGTACTAGTATTAACCATCTCATTCCTAATTTGATTGATTGTCCCAGTACTTCATACAGTGAAACAATGAAGTATAACATTATGACCTCTTAGCTAACGTTTATTCTGAGTACTTGTAGGGGACCTATTAACAGTAACATGAATTGGAAGACAAACCATTGATCACCCATTTATTATCATCGGACAAACAGCATCTATTCTATACTTTCTCATAATTATAGTCCTTATACCACTAACAAGCATTATTGAAAATAACCTCCTAAAATGAAGAGTCTTTATAGTATATTTATTACTTTGTTCTTCTAAACCAGAAAAGGAAAACATTTTTCCCTAAGACTCGAGGAAGAAGCTCCATCCCCACCATCAACACCCGAAGCTGAAATTCGACTTCAACGATTCCCTGAACAACTTGCTTATGGGACATTAACACTGTCTTTAAGTACTATGTAAGTATTTAAAAGTGACATCTTGAAAACTAACATTACTGTGTACTTTGTGCATTTTGTGCCCTTCCACATGTGTAAGTATATATACCTTCTTATGCATAATACATGATATGTAATCATAAATGAATTATCCCATGTATATAAACAAGTACATCAGCCTATTGATATTACATACACATTAAACAGTTCAACTCACATTAGATTCCAGGGGTAATTGAAGTGATTGATATTATACAGGACATATGTTTATTAATTATACATATCACATAAAGTCAAATCATTTCCAGTCATCATGCTTATCATAACCGATAACCAGAGCTTAATAATCAAGGCACAATCAACCCATCCACAAATATGTCTCTCTCCTCGTTCTAGGCCAATGAACCATGAGGATTGCTATAAATGAACTGTATCTGGCATCTGGCTCTTATTACTTCAGGACCATCTCACCTAAAATTGCCTACTCTTTCCTCTTCAATAATATACCTCGATGGGCTAATGGCTAATCAGCCATGTTCACACATAACTGGTTTCATGCTTTTGGTATTTTTAAATTGGGGGGCATGCTGTGACTCAGCTTTGGCCATCAGAGGTCTTAACACAGCCGAGAAACTTGTAGCTGAGCTTGAATTGAGTATTATTTTCCAACATCATCTACCATAATATGTTATTGCGTCAATGGTCACAGGATATAGAGCAGTAACACACATACCACACAGGCACACTCATATCTGGTAAACAGCTTGCTTAATCAAACCCCTACCCCACTAATTCTCATACTTTATATACCATTATCACCCTGCCAAACCCCCAAAACAAGTCAAAGCATATAAGATTCAACTAACTCACCTAACATACTGCTGTCACTTCACCAACCCAAAGTAAGTGTAACTCCAAACTTGCCTCTTAACTATACCATTGAATTATGTACATATATAAGGCTTATATAGACAGCCATCTCCCTCGATCTGTCATTTACCTCAAACAAAATTAAAATTACATTTTAATAATCTCCACAAGAAAAAAATTATTTTAACACATTGTCAATTAATTACATAAATATGATATATACAAAATCCTACTCAGCCTAATGATGAAGCTTAATAATTAAAGCGAGGCACCGTAAATACCTAGTTGAGTTTACTAACGCCATAAACCCACAGATTCGGTCCTACCCTTTCTATTAATTTCAAATAAAATTATACATGAAAGTATCTGCATCCCAGTGAGGATATCCTTTAAATCAAAAAAGATTAAAAGGAGCAGGCATCAAGCACACTAAAAAGTAGCTCAAAACAACTTAACTACGCCCTTATGGGAAATGGCAGTGATAAAAATTAAGCCCCAAACAAAAGTTTTTGAGTAAGTTATATTAACTAATGAGGGTTGATAAATTTCGTGTCAGCCACCTTGGTCATAAGATTAACCCATGTTAATAAAAATCCAGTGAAAAGCGTGTTAAAGATTACTTCAAAATAAAATGAAGTCCTAGCTAAGCTGTAAAAAGCCATAGCTAAAACAAAAATAAACTATGAAAGTGACTTTCACATTTCTGATTACATGACAGCTAAGATCTAAACTGGGATTAGATATCCCACTATGCTTAGCCGTAAATTCAAATAATTATAACAATAAAATGATTTGCTAGAATACTACCCGCATCAACCTAAAAGTCAAAAGACTTGGCAGTGATTCATACTCCTCTAGAGGAACCTATTATGTAATTGATAAACTCTGATAAACCTCACCAGCCCTAAGTATTGTCATCCTCAGGAAACTTTGGTAAACAATAGTAAGCAAAATTATCAGACATCAAAACGTTAGATCAAATTGTAACCTCTGGGAGGGGAAGAAATGGGCTATATTTTGTACCTCAGGAACATAAAATATATAAAATACTGTAACTAACACACACGCACGCACGCACGCGCGCGCGCGCACACACACACTGACTCCCCCCTCAAAGTGATAACTTCATATCCCAGTAATAAGTTCCAAACATACAAGAGGAGATAAGTGAGCATACTGGAAAGTACGCTTGGATGAATCAAAGTGTAGCTTAAAGAAAAGTACCTGGTTTACACCCAGGAGATTTCATACTGCATGAACACTTTGTACTGAAACTAGCCCAAACTTCCCACCGAATTCAACTACCATAAGTGAATTAAACATTCATTCAACATCTAAAGTATAGGAGACAGAAATTTAAATCTGGTGTTATAAAGTATGCTAAGGGAATGATGAAAGAAGTACTCAAAATACCAAAAAGCAAAGCTTACCTCTTGCATAATGATTTAACTAGAAAACTTTAACATAGAGAACTTAAGTTAGATAACCTGAAAGCAGATGAGCTACTTATGAACAGTTTACAAGAACAAACTCACCTATATGGCAAAATAGAAGATTTTCGGGTAAAGGTGACAAGCCTAACAAGCCTGATGATAGCTGGTTGTCTAGAAAAGAATTTTAGTTCAACTTTAAATATTACTTAAGAAACATAACTTTTATTATAACTTTAAATGTTATTCGAAAAAGGTACAGCTTTTAGTATCAGGATACACAGTTCCCCAGAGAGTAAGCATAAACAATACTTGGCTTAAAAGCAGCCACCAATTGCAAAAGTGTTCAAGGTCGACCACACATTCATCTTAAATACCAATAGTAAATAAACCAACCCTAATTTAATACTGGACTAATCTATTAATAGAAGCAATACTGTCAGTATGAGTAACAAGTAGTATTGCTCCTTGCATATGCTTATATCAGAACATTAACCTACTGAGAGTTAATAGTAAAATAAACCTAAACCAATACCTAGTTATTTATTAAAACAATTGTTAAACCCAACACAGGCATGCATTTAAGGAAAGATTTTAAAAAGTAAAAGGAACTCAGCAATCACAAACCCTGCTCCTTCATAAAAAACATTACCTGTGGCACTTCTAGTATTAGAGGCACTGCCTGCCCAGTGACATCTGTTTAATGGTCATGGTATCTTGAGTGTGGAAAGGCAGCATAGTCATTTTTTCTCTAAACAAGGACCTGTATAACTGATCACACGAGAGTATTACTGTCTCTTTTAATCAGTGAAATTGACCTTCCTGTGAAGAGGCAGGAATAATATGAGAAGACCCTATGGAGGTTTAATTAATCCAAAAAAATAATAACTGTACTTTAAGGAAAAACATAGTCTTTTTTTTTTAACATGTGTATACTGCAGTTTTATTTCAATTGCACAAACGAAGTTCATGTGTAGGAAATATAAATGAAACAGTACAGTAAAAATAGCAGAGAACCAAAAACTCTAAAAAGGAAGTACACCTAAAGCACAAGAATTAGTGTTTAGTGTTTCATCTTCAGTTTTGTTTGACACTTAATGCTTGCAAATTTTGAAACAAACTTTGAGATCATAATGACTCTTCTGAAGAGATTTCAGTACAAGCACTAAGATTTGGACATTCAGTTGGTTTGCAATTGAGTTGTTAGCTATTTACATAGTGTATAGTACAGACTTCTCACAGGTCAGATCACCTTCCTGTAATTAGAAAGGATCCCCTAAACTGCACTCAGCTTAAGACATCCAATGTACAAGGGCATGAAAACCATCATAATAATGTGGGTCCAAGTAACAGTTTTGATAAGGAAAATAAGCTTCTGTTTCCCATTTTAATTACTGAAATCTCTAACAATGACAAAACTGTCACAGGACAGTAACTGTATACAGTAATTCGATAAAACTTCTTGGAAAGAACACATTTAGCAATCTGAGATAAAGCAGAATGATAGGAAATAAAACGTGATTCAACACTGGTTCTTTCTGTCGTTTTTACACAGACATCATGTTACTATTAGACCAAGGCACAAAACGTTTAGTGCATAAACCAGTTTCTTTTTTAATATCTAGCATTCTTATCGTAGTCTTTTCTCTTACTTTGGCCCACTTGTACCCAATACTCTATCCTACTATAGACTGTTTAACTTAATCAACAAAATCCAAAGTGATTTCTGACTAGATTTATGGGGGACATAAACATTTATATCATCGGGACTTCCTTGGTGGTCCAGTGGTAAAGAATGCACCTTACAATACAGGGGACGCGGGTTCAATCCCTGGTTTGGGAACTAAGATCCCACATGCCGTAAGGCAACTAAGCCCACGCGCCCCAACTACTGAGCTCGCGCGCCTCAACTAGGGCCTGTGTGCCGCAAACTACAGAGCCCACGCACCCTGGAACCTCCCACCACAACTAGAGAGAAGCCTGCGCGCCACAATGAAAGATCCTGCATGCTGCAACTAAGACCTGATGCAGCCAAAAATAAAAATAAATAAATCTTTAATTAAAAAAATTCATATCAAAGTGTTTGCATAACCAAAAGTACAATAATAAAGATGAAAATGCCTATTTCTTTTAGAAACTAATACTTCATAAGCTTGCTGCATCTTTAATGTCTTTACTATTGGATGATAATGAATAGTTGGTAGAAAAAAAGGAATGTATACTTGAATTATGATAGCTTATCCATCACAAATTAATCTAAAAACGAAGTTTCTACAGAAACAGGAACTATCTTAACAAGGAAAAAAAATTCCTTCAAACCTCTTTGAAGTGGTAATGGCTGCAAACCTGCAGCATTTAGAAAACTATGCTATCAACAAGATCTGTCTTATGAATTTAGATTAAGAAATCTAGAAAGCAGATGAAAGTGGATTATTTCTTCAAAATTTTAGTACAACTACTGATAACCAAAGATTTCAAAGCAAATATGGCACATAACAACTCAAGCATAAATCAGGATGGAGAGCCTGGAGAATTTCTGATTTCCTGAATTTTCAAAAAATTCTCTCATTGCAACATACAGGATTTCTCCCCTATTTTAATCTTAGAAGTCTCAAAGAAAAGGGAGTGGATAACATACACACACACGAGTGCCCACACAAACACGCACGCGCACACACACATGCACACGGCGGTAAGTAGAGTATCTAGTTCCTTCCTCCCACCACCTAAGTCTATTAAAAGAAAATTATGTAGGACCCGTCGTTTTCCCTTTAATGATTTCTGTAACATTAATTGCTGCCATCATTGTTACTTTTTTAGTATTTCAACCTAACAAAAATTCAAAAGCAGCTTTGTAGTCAGGAACGTGCACCTGAACACCTGTAAAACTGCAGGGCCCCTAGGTAATAATAATAGCCAAATTCAGGGATCGAACTTTTGAGTTCCACAGTAAGATACAATGCATATGAAGCTCAGAATCATGTTTCAGACCACTGAACTTACTGAAGTTAAAATACAAATAGCCAGAGACATGACGTAGAAGATTAAGTACTTGGTTCTGTTAACATATTTATCAAAGTCACAAAATATTCCTCATTATTATTCATGCAGATAATTGAGAAAAAAGATAGTACGGAAGTTAACTTTAAATAAAAAATTATTCCTTCCCTTCCTCCCACTCCCCTATACTCTACAAAATGTTTTCCCTGGGACTAAGCCTTGAAAAGGCCACTGTATATTAGTTTGACATGCATTACTGTCTGCAATTTAAAAAACTAATTTTGTGGAGGTTGTAATTACATTACAAAAACGTCTGCAGGCATTAATCTAAAAAAGGTCAAAAACCTACAGTAAATCTACAATATATTGTTTTACATTTGACCACTGGTTTGTGTTACGTAGAAGTCATAGATTTGGTAAAGCACTGTAACAATTCAGGAAGGCATCTAAATCTTTAAATTCTGGATGAATTTTATGTTTGAATCTACAAAATTGCATGAAGGCTAACTCGAGAGACTTCCTATCATTCTAAAATTCCTCACTCTGGACAAATCATTTCTAGGACTCTTTCTTATAAATATCACCCTTTGAAAGCAAATACAATTCCTTTGGTTCCACACTTTATGATCTTAACTACATAGGGCTGATCTCAGTTATTCATGGAATATTAAATATGATAGGAAGACAAACCTGAGAGAAGCGTTTACAATACAATAGCATAACTTGCTAAATTCTTCATCAGCATTCTCTGAAAAAAACTTCTCAAGCCTTTCTCCTTTTTATTTTAGCAATGGATTGTGGAAAATGTGCGGTTTTCTCTTGACATGAAAATATTTCATTGCAGTCATCTTGCCTGATACGTTTAGTATTTTCTGCAAAACTGATACAGGAACTCCTATGCGACTCTCTTCCATCCTGTTGTAAAGGTCAGAAAAAAGCAACAAACTGGGAGGGAAATGGCTTATCGCCAGAGTAGTAATGTCTGAAGACTTTCAAAGTATGTTGGTTTTTCCCTCCTTCTGTTTATTTCCATTTTCTTCTTACAGCTCACAAAATGTAGAGGTTTGTTGTTATTAACAGTTGCTGTTTGTAGGGTTTTTTTTTTTTTCCACTCCAGATTGAAGTCCTATCTCTCCTTAGTTTGTTTCTCTACGCGGTGTTTGACTTGCTCAGTTCCTGCCTGATTGCATCAATGAGCTCTTCTTTTAGCTTAGTTAATTCTTTTCTCATTTCATCTAGAATGTCCTGCTTTAGCCTGTCATAGTCCAGTCCCTCTGTCTGGACTCCGTTGGCACTGGGCTGTGACGAGGGCGCAGATTTTGGTCTGGAAATAACAGGTGACTTGCTGCCATTCATTGTATTTGTTCTTTCCCAAGGTTTTCTTGTCGGTTCAGGTGTACTTGTTGAAGAGGCCTTAGAAGTTACAGACTCTGAATTTTCATTTTTGTCCTGTTTTTGTTCTTTTTGTATTGATCCCTTTTCAGCAATTCTCCTCCTCCTGGCCAGCAGGGCACTCACTTCTTCCATTAAACCACTACCCCTAAAGGAAGGGGTCCATTTCCACGACCCGTATCTGTTTTAGATGACGCTGAATTCACACCAATGGTAGTCCCTCCGCTTGGGAAGGAGGCATCCTCCATGCGCAACAGTTTCCTAAGTTTTGCTCTAATAATTGCAGCTGCAAGTCCAGTTAAAGGGCGATTGTCTTCAGACAGGGATCCCGAAAAGAATCCAGATGCAGGGAGGGGAGAAGCAGGTGGTGGAGAAGGAGGGGGTATATGATTAAGAGGTGGTGGAGGAGGCAGAGGCGGGGGCCCTGAGGTTGGAAGTGGAGGAGGCAGAAGGGTCCTGGGGGAGGAGGGAGCGCAGCTGATGCCTGGGCAGGACCTGGTGGGAGTGGAGGAGGGGGTGGGGGTGCAGGTGGTCCCAAGACAATGTCCTGCTGGGCTGGAGTCTTGGCCGGCAGAGAGGTTGCCTGCAAGTCTGGCTCAGAAGCAGAGGAGTCGTCTCCACAGAGGCAGGGGCAGCGGCATTTGCCATTCTTGGCTCTCGCTCCCAATCCAGCTGCTCCCTTTCTAGCTGCTGTCGCCGCTCTTGTTCTGGCCTTTCCCAGGCCCGTCTCTCCAGCCCCTCCAGCTCTTGTCTTTCCCTCTCCAGCCTTTCCCTTTCTAACCTCTCCCTCTCCAATCTCTCCCTCTAGCCTGTCCCACTCCAGCTCCTTTTGTTGCTGTTCTTGTAGTTGCCTTCTTTGACTTTCCAATTCTTCTCGTGATGGGCCATTCTGAACTTGGGCAGGTAGCTCTGTGAATTTTGTCTAGGCAACGTTGGCCGTTTCCTGTGAATTCAACACTTCTAAGGCATGCATCATGGCACTCGCGAAGACACTGGCATCTTCTTTGCTGCCAAAGTTGAGACCGTACACCTGTCTAGTTAGTGTCCCCCCATTGGTGGAACGTCTGTGTTGCTTGATTGTACTTCAGCCCTTTAGGAATGGCACAATTTACCACGACCTGATGGTCCTGAATCTTCCTGCCCACCACTCAATGTGTTTTTCCATGTATGACGATATATATGAACTGTGCTGAACCCAGCTGAACCACCAGCTGGTACCCACTTTTTATTGGCATCATTGTAAACCATCACAGCAGCTCTTGCCTGACAGACACACTTAAAATAAGTGAACAGAGTATCATGCCATTCCGTTCTGGTCTGCAGAGTCGCTGCTGAAAAATCAGCTGATAACCTTATAGGAGTTCCCTTGTGTGTTATTTGTTGCTTTTCCCTTGTTGCTTTTAATATTTTCTCTTTAATTGTTGTCATCCTGATCACAGTGCAGCGTGGTGTATTCCTCTGTGGGTTTATCCTGTATGGAACTCTCCGTGCTTCCTGGACTTGGGTGATTGTTTCCTTTCCCAGGTTAGGGAAGTTTTCAGCTATTATCTCTTCAAATATTTTCTCGGGCCTTTCTCTCTCTCTTCTCCTTCTAGGAACCCTATAATGTGAATGTTAGTGTGCTTTATGTTGTTCCAGAGGTCTCCTGAACTGTCCTCATTTCTCTTCATTCTTTTTTCTGCTCCACAGTAGTGACCTCCCCTACTCTGTCTTCCAGCTCACTGATCCATTCTGCTTCATTTACTCTACTATTGATTGATTCCTTCTAGTGTGTTTTTCATTTCAGTTATTGTACTGTTCAACTGTTCGGTTGTTCTTTATATTTTCTAACTCTTTGTTAAAAAACACTTGTAACTTATCTATCTGTGCATCCATTTTTCTCCCAAGCTCTTGGATCACCTTTACAATCATTACTCTGAACTCTTTCTCAGGTAGATTGCTTACCTCCACATCACTTAGTTCTTCTGGGGTTTTATCTTGGTCCATCATCTGAAACACATTCCTCTGCCACCTCATTTTGGGTTAATTACCTTTCTCGACTTTGGAGAAGTAGCCCTCTGTAGGAGACGTCCTGTGTGTCCCAGCAGTGCACTCCTCTCTCGTCACCCAAGGGCCAGGGGCCGCAGGGTAATGTCCGGCCTGTGTTTGAGACAACAGGCTGCTGTATCATAGTTTTCTTCCTTCTGGTTTCTGCCCGCCATGGGTGAGGCTGGTCTAGAAGCTTGGGTAGGCTTCCTGGCGGGAAGGGCAGATACCTGCCCACTGGTGGGTGGAGCTGGGTCCTGGCCCTCTGGTGGGCAGGGCTAGGGGCATGTCTAGAGGCGGCTGTGGGATCAGGAAGTCTCTAGGCAGCCCGTCTGCTAATGGGTGGGGCTGTGTTCCCACCCCGTTAGTTGTTTGGCCTGAGGCGTCTGGCACTGAAGCCTACAGGCTGTTGGGTGGGGCTGGGTCTTGTTGCTAATGATGTCTGCCTCAACGAGAGTTCATGCAGATGAACAATCCCCTTCTGCCGCCAGCTTTTATGACCCCAGCATGAGCTACAGCCACCCCCCACCTGCCCAGGAGACCCTCCAAGACCAGCAGGTAGGTCTCGCCCAGGCTCCTATGAGGTTACTGCTTTTGCTCTTGGTCCCGGTGCATATACCTTCAGGAGTTAAGTCTCTATGTCCCCCACTCCTGTGGAGCTCTGCATTAAGTTAAGCCCCTCTGGTCTTCAAATCCAGATGCTCTGAGGGGCTCTTCTTCCCAACACCAGACCCCCAGGCTGGGAAGCCTGATGGGGGCCTCAGAACTCTCACTCCTGTGGGAAAGTCTCTGCAGTGTAATTATTCTCCAGTGTGTGGGTCACCCACGGGCGGGGGTGGGGAGATTTGATTATATTGCGAGTACACCCCTCCTACCATCTCATTGTGGTCTCTTCTTTATGCCTTTAGATGTAGATGTTTTTTGGTAGGTTCCAGTCTTTTTTGTAATCAATGGTTGTTCAGCAGTCAGTTGTGATATTGGTATGTTCATGAGAAGGAGGTAAGCTCAAGGTCCTTCCACTCTGCCGTCTTGAAAGCCTCCAACATAGCTTTTTTTTTTGCAGTACGCGGGCCTCTCACTGTTGTGGCCTCTCCCGTTGCGGAGCACAGGCTCCAGGCACGCAGGCTCAGCCGCTCCACGGCATGTGGGATCTTCCCGGACCAGGGCACGAACCCGTGTCCCCCACATCGGCAGGCGGACTCTCAACAACTGCGCCACCAGGGAAGCCCCAACATAGCTTTTAATGGATTAACAATTTTGGTTGGGGTAACCTTGGAGAATAAAACATCGGAGTGATTAAGATTTAGACCAGCTAGTCAAAATGCTTTATCATTAATGATCCAAAATATTGATAAGTGGAATAAGTTACCCTAGGGGTAGCAGCACAATTGTAGAGTTCATACTGACGATAAGGTTTATGACCTTGATGCTGGATCAGTACATCCCAATAGTATAACTGCTATTAACGGTCTGTTCAGTGATTAGTAAAGTCCTGTTTGATCTGAGTTCAGACTGGAGTAATCCCATTAGGTTTCTATTCTATATTTCTTGCAGTATGAAAGAACAAGAGAAATAAGGCCTATTTTACAAAATGTCTTCAAACTAATTGATGATATAATCTCAATTCAATTAATTTATACATACCCCACTATAGAACAGGGTTTGTTAGGGTGGTAGAGCCCGGTAATTGTGTAAAACTAAAACCTTTATCCGCAGAGGTTCAAGTCCTTTTCCTACAGAAATATTTATAATCTGCATTCTTTCACGAATTCTACTTTTACTAGCTGTAGCATTCCTCACATTAATGGAACGGAAATTCCTAGGCTATATACAAATCCAGAAAGGGCCACACATCGTCAGCCCTTATGGATTATTATAACCCATTGCTGATACAGTCAGATTATTTATTAAAGAAACACTATGACCATCAATCTCATCAATTTCTGTATTATCGCATCAAGTCTAGCCTCAAGCCTGGCTCTCGCAAGATGAATTCCTCTCCCCCTACCCTTTCCACTAGTTAACATAAACCTAGGTGTACTATTTATACTAGCTATCAAGCCTAGCCATTTTTTCCATCCTCTGATCTGTATGCGTTTTGGATTCAAAATACACAGTCATCGGAGGTCTCCATGCAGTAGCACAGACAATCTCATATGATGTAACACTAGCAATTATTCTCTTATCAGTTCTAGTGATAAATGATCATTTACACTTTCAGCAGTAATTATTACACAAGAATACCTGTGACTAATTTTCCCATCCTGACCCCTAGCCAGAATGTGATTTATCTCTACTCTAGCAGAAACCAACAGAGTCCCATTTGATTTAACCTATATTTGGCTTCAATGTAGAAAATGTAGCAGGCTTAGTCACCCTGTTCTTCCTAGCAGAGTATGTCAATATCATTATAATAAATATTTTCACAACAATCCTATTTTTAGGAGCATTTGACAACCCCTACATGCTAGAATTCTATACAGCCAATGTCATCATTAAAACACTCCTCCTAACAATCTCCTTTCTATGAATTCAAGCATCCTGCCCACAATTTTGATAAGATCAGCTTATATATCTCTTATGAAAAAATTTTTACCACTAACATTAGTCTTATGTGTATGAGAAGTTTCACTACCTGTCATCACATCAGGCATCCCACCACAAACATAAGAAATATGTCTGACAAAGAGTTATTTTGATAGAGTTAGTAATAGAGGTTTAAAACCCTCTTATTTCTAGAATCATAGAAATTGAACCCACCCTTAAGAATTTTAAATTCTTCATGGTAAAGTCAGCTAACTAACTATTGGGCCCATACCCCAAAAATGTTGGTTTACATCCTTCCAGTACTAATAAACCCTCTTGTGTTTACTATCATTCTACTAACCATTATCTCAGGAATTATAATTGAAATAACAAGCTCACACAGGTTACTATTATCCCCATTCTAATTAAAAAAAAAAAATTTAACCCATAAGTGTGAACAATAGCACAAATACCAGTAGAAAATCTAAGGCAACCCAGTTATCTAATACTACCTGGGCTAAGGAATATAGGGATATCTGTTGTGCTGCAGTGCAGTCTTTTTGGCTGTTTGACTAGTGGTGGCTGATAAATTTCTGATCTTTTTGTTTATATACACTCCTGCATTAGGAACCAAGATTCCCAAAAGATTTGCCACTGGTATCTTGGTATTTTGCTAACACAGATTGCTTGACTCTTTAATGAAGAGAGAAAGGAGATTCATTTATTTCCTGATGTATAGACAATGGGATAACGTAATATTCTAATAAATATATACCTTCTATTTGTCAGCTATTAAGACATTTTTCAATTAAGTAAGGGACAGAGGGAGGGGGTCCTGGGGTAAGTATTGCTCAGTCTCTAGGGACTGAAGATAGTATCAGACAAGGAATGGCCATATTAATACGTTGAAGAATTTAAACCTGAAAGATTAGGTCAGAGAGAGGTTGGTCTGGGTGAGCGGTAACATTAGCAACATCTGAAAAGTCAGCGACAGGTATTATGAGGGGCCTATCCCAGTAGCTATGCTTTGTGACAACTTTACTAAAGAATTTTCTTTCCATCTTCAATATTGAGGCAAAAGTACAGCTAGAAGTAGAAGAGTAACTTTCAGTTTTGATAGGGAGACAAACATTCAAATAACAGTTCAATCGAACTAGTAGGATGGGTCTTACAGGCTTGGCCCGGATTCTTGGGTCAGCTGTCCACTGTTGTCATCGTCTTCTCGTCCTGGCTTGATGGTTGTTTTAAGGTGAGCTTGAGGTCAGCAGTCCCCTCTACAGACCAGTCTGATGCAGAGGCCCTTTTTAAGTGAGAAATAAAAATTGGAGAGTTAATTCCCTTCAGTTTTACTGTGCATGAGCCAGTTAAGAGTACCTGATAAGGATCCTTCCTTTTAGGTTTGAGATAGTCCTTTAAATGGTATCTTTTCCAGTATGCCCAGTCTCCTAGGTGCAGGTCATGGAGCATCTGGTCTTCATCCAAAGATAGAACACTGTGATCGGCTTCAGAAGCAAGCTTGGAATATCCTTTTAATAATTCAATTAAACTTTACAATAATGTGACATAACAAAGTGGCATCTCGGATGTAGGCAGTTAAGTACAACACCTCAGTACATATAAAACCTCAATATCCACGAAGGTATATCACTGAAACTTAATTTTTCTATATAAATTATCTTCATTTTGACCAAACATAGTCAAATTAAGACTAATTTGTTTGAAGAATAAATCTGGTTTCTATACACTTACCCTGGTTACTTACATAAGTGTAACTGATCATATAGGCCCTTTGAAATTTGGCTTTATTGCAACTTTTCATAAGGGATCTCAAATTGAACTTTTAAAAGGCCTCTCAAAGCCAGGAAAGCCATGCCATTAGATTCTACCTGCAATACCTACAGATTTAGGTGGATTCCTCTCTAACTATGTTCCAAAATATCTTGAGGTTCTTATTTCTGCCAGGAAGTGGACTTCCTTTTTCACCTGGAAAGGCTGTGAGGAACCTAAGAGATTCTACATTCAGAAGGAATCAGGTAGAGAGAAAAGATAAATGCTTCAGTTCTGCTCACAAAGGAATAATTTACCAAATTGCTGTAAGTCATACTTTGCTTAAGGGGAAAGGTTTCCTTATATCTGGAAAACAAAGATGAAAAGCCAGTAATATTTCAGACAAAAAATCATAAAAATTATAATCATATTTACAAGCTCATTCAATCCCATATAATTAATTTTTGTTCTGCTTGAGTCCAGTTTTCCCATTAGTTTTGGTGACTTTGCCTGATGATTGAGGACATTTTTTTAAAGTTTTTGAGGTTTTTGTTAAGGCTTATATGATTTGTCACGTGAAGTGGGTGCCTTGTTCGCTGGAGATTGTGGAAAGTATACCCCAAGTGGAAAACACATTTTCCAACAGTTTCCTTGTCATTGTGAGGGCATCAGCCTTGCAGCCAGGGAAGGCCTTAACCCATCAAATAGAAATGGGGTTTGCCAGGAAGCCAGGAAAAGCCAAGCAGCTGTCTTGGTTTCCCATATCCCAGACTGTTTAATTCACAGCTATTGTTGACCCATCTTAATTTCTCTGATTTAGGAGCAGACTGTTGTCATGTTATAAGGACATCAGGATGGCAAAAGCCTGACAATGAGGTGTTAATTTTTTGTAGACACAGAATGGACTTCACCTACAAGTGCCATCAGCTGTGTTGTTGCCTTTGCATGAAAGAGCAGAGCATCTCCCTAATACTCAGGGGTTCAGTCCCTTTAGTGTGAGCCTCGATTTTGATGACAAAGAAACATTCTATGTCAGGACATACAAGATTTTCAGGAATTTCATATAATTTCTGGAACATTTACACTATATACTTATAGACATAAAGAAGGCTTAATGTTGACAATGCTTCCCATGTCAATTATGACCAAATAAGCATAATTAGTTGAATATCTCTCTCTTTGAGACACTTCAGGACAGTATCACTTCATTTTCCATTAACTAAATCCATTTTCTTTCTTCAATCCTCCTTTTACTGAAAACACACATCTTTTTTTTCCTTGAATACTCAAGTTTACCTTATTATTTCTACTAACTTTAATTACAAATATTATATTTAACCCTTGAAAACCTTAATCCCTAACAAAAACCAAGAAACAGTACATTGTGAACTGTTATACCAGCGTTTCCTGATTGGCAAGCTTATCAACATATTTCAACAACCTTTAGAAACATACATTTTCTCATAGCGTGATTTCTTTTCTCATTGTGGTACAAGACATGTGTCCAATAAACCCAAATATCTTTAGTTTTTCTCTGATAAGACAAAGTAGGTAAATTTAGACATGCTGAGCAATTAATGTTTTAGTATTTTTATCTTAATTGGAAATGATCTGGATAGTTAGTGAATTCCCATCATTTAATTTAATTTAGCACAACTCCAAAGTTTCAAGTTACCCGAAATCTGGAGAAACTTTTTAGGTATACATACCATAAAGCATAATCTTTTTTTTTTTTTTTTTTTTTTTTGGCGGTACGCGGGCCTCTCACTGTTGTGTTCTCTCCCGTTGCGGAGCACAGGCTCAGCAGCCATGGCTCACGGGCCCAGCCGCTCTGTGGCATGTGGGATCTTCCCGGACGGGGACATGAACCCGTGTCCCCTTCATCGGCAGGCGGACTCTCAACTACTGCGCCACCAGGGAAGCCCAAGCATAATCATTTTTAAAGAGTTCACCTAAAAGCTTTTATCCCATTTATCTCAATTTTATTACTTATGAAAATACCACCATACTAAGTTAATTTTCTTGTTGACAAATTTTGTAACAGAGGTAGCATGAGCTTATTGACTTTTAGGAAACCTAGGTACCAAATAAACGTATTATACTTCATACTGATGACCCTAAAGGCATGTTTCTATTAATCAAGTCAACAACTTAAACTTATTTTCATGTACTGAAGATTAATCCTAGATCGCATGCTCCTCTAAAAATTTGGGTTAGCTTTTTGTTACAATTAGAAATATCTGATTTGTAAATGCGTATTTTTTTTAAATGCGTATTTTTAAGTCAATTAAATAGAGCTCTTTTATGAATTCTTTTTTTTTTTTTTTTTTTTTTTCCGGTACTCGGGCCTCTCACTGTTGTGGCTTCTCCCGTTGCGGAGCACAGGCTCCGGACGCGCAGGCTCAGCGGCCATGGCTCACGGGCCCAGCCGCTCCGCGGCACGTGGGATCCTCCCAGACCAGGGCACGAACCCATGTCCCCTGCATCGGCAGGCGGACTCTCAACCACTGCCCCACCAGGGAAGCCCCTAAAATAAATTTTTTTATACATCTTTATTGGAGTATAATTGCTTTACAATGGTGTATTAGTTTCTGCTGTATAACAAAGCGAATCAGCTATACATATACATATGTCCCCATCTCCTCCCTCTTGAGCCTCCCTCCCACCCCTTTAGGTGGTCACAAAGCACCGAGCTGATCTCCCTGTGCTATGCGGCTGCTTCCCACTAGCTAGCTGTTTTACATTTGGTAGTATATATGTCCATGCCACTCTCTCACTACATCCCAGCCTCCCCTTCCCCACCCCACCGTGTCCTCAAGTCCGTTCTCAACGTCTGCATCTTCGAATTTGCAGTTCAATTTGTTGATTCACCCCAGGGCTTGACAAAAAGAGGGCATAACCTCTGTCTTTAGATTTACAGTCTAACACTTGCTCAGCCTTTTTTACCTATGTTCACAAACCGCTGATTATTTTCAACAAATCACAAAGATATCAGGACTTTATTATTTGGTGCTTGAACTGAAATAGTAGGCACCACTTTAAGTCCATTAATCCGTGCTGAGCTAGGCCAACAGAGTGCTGCTGGGAGCTGACCAAATCCATAATGTCGTCGGAACATGCATTTGTCATAATTTTCTTTATAGTTATACCTATTATGATTGGAAGGTTCAGAAACTGGCTTCTCTCCGTAGAAGAGAAGGGCACTCAATTTAGCATTTCCCCGAATAAATAATATAAACTTTAGACTACTTCCCCCATCAGTCTTACTCCTACTCGTATCAGCAATAGTAGAAGCCGGTTCTGGTACCGGTGGAACCATATATACAGCCCTAGCCGGCAGTCTGGCCCATGCAGGAGCCTCTGTCCACCTCACCATTTTCTCCTTACATTTAGTAGATGTTTCCTCAATTCTTGGTGCTGTTACTTTTATTACTGCCATCTTTAATATAAACCACCAGCCATTATCCCAATATTAAACACCATTATTTGATCTGCCCTAGTTATAGCCATATTACTATATCACTCTCAGTTCTAGCAGCCGGAATTACCATACTGTTAACAGATCAAAATCTAAACACTGCTTTCTTTTCCCCTACAGGAGGAGACCCAATCCTACACCAACGGCTATTTTGATTCCGTGGTCACCCTGAAGTCTATATTCTTATCCTACCAGGGTTCAGAATAATCTCACATATCGTGACATACTATTTGGGACAGATATATGGGAATATATGGGAATAGTATGAGCCATGTCCACTGGCTTTTTAGGATTTATCTTGTGGGCCCATCATATGTTTACCGTAGGAATAGATGTTGACCCATGAGCATGCTTTACATCAGCTACCATAACTATGGCTATTCCTTTAGCAGTAAAAGTGGCTGATTAACAACTCTTCATAGAGATTATGGTTTAGTATAGCAAAATGAGACTTATGCTTTATTTTTCTTTTTACAGTAGGTGGTTTAACAGGAATCATCTTAGCCAGTTCATCCCAGGACACTGTCTTCCACAATACAGACTATGCAGTAGCACATTCCAGTATGTAATGTGAATGGGAGCAGTCTTCACTATTATAGGAGGCTTTGTACACTGATTTCCAATAACCTCAGGTTATACACTTCACATGAGCAAAAATTCACTTCACAATTTTATTTGTAGTAGAAAATATGATTTTTTTTCCCCTGCAGCACTTTCTTGGCTTTTCAGGGATGCCACGACTTTACTCCAGCTACCCTCAAGCACACACAAGAAATATTTCACTCATTCATCTCATTAACAGCAGTAATGCTACTAATCTTCAAATTCTGAGATGTATTTGCATCTAAATGAGAAGTTTCAGAAGAGGAACTAACGACTACTAACCCAGAATGGTTACATGAATGCCCTCTACCATATTCTATACTTGAAGATCATACCTATGTAAATTTAAAATAAGAAAGGAAGGAACTGAATCCTCAACCAGTTTCAAGCCAACACCATAACTATTATGTCTTTATTAATAAGTGAGATAATAGCAAAAAGTTATGTAACTTTGTCAAAGTTGAATCATAGACAAAAATACTGTATAACACGATGGCAAATCCATTTCAGCTAGGCCTTCTAGACGCAACATCACCTATTATGGAAAAACTTTTACATTTTCATGATCGTACATTAATAATCACTTTTAAAATAAGTTCTCTAGCCCTCTGTATTATTTCATTAATATTGACAACTAAACTTACTCATGTACACACAATAGATGCACAAGTAGAGACAATTAGGACCATGTACCGGCCATCATTCGAATCTTAATTGCCCTATCCTCATTACAAATCTTTTACATGATACATGAAATCAGTAACCCTTCCCTAAACGTAAAACCTGTGGGTCATCAATGATACTGAAGCTATGAACACACAGATTATGAAGATTTAAATTTTTACTCCTCTATAATCACCACATTAGATCTAAAACCAGGAGAATTATGACTAATTCAACAACGAAGTAGCATAGTCATTGAATATTAGTTTCATCTGAAAATGTTTTATACTCGTGAGCTGTTTCTTCTTTAGGCCTAAAAACAGATGCTATTCCAGGACACCTAAATTAAAGAACCATAATATCGACAGGACTAGACCTGTATTGTGGACACTAATCAGGAGAAATCATTTTCCTTCATTCAAAGACAGGACAGAGGGAGATGGCGTGAGCCACGGGGTGAATCCAGAGCCCACAGAGGATGCGCTCTCTGAGCTCCAGGACAGGAAGGGGGTGTCTCTGGGGTCCCGGGCCACCCACCACTCCCTCCTGAGCGGGGTCTTGGGAACATTCTGTCAGTGACGTGGCAGCCTGAGCATTTATCACGGCCCTCACGCTGTGGCCCGCCCCCCAAGCTCCAGGGATCGCATTCCACACTCTGTGGGTCCCCCCTGCAGGGTCCTTCCTGCTGCAGGAGCAGAGACCACCCAGCTAGCAGCCCTCTCCCCAACCAGCAGGAAGAGCAGGTGGAAGGCGGGGCACCAGAGGAGTCTCACTCACTCAGACATCAGTGCCCCAGGGCTGCCAGCGTGGACAGCAATGATGCAGATGACAACAGCCCAAGACACGGGAGCAGAGGGCCCCAGAGGCGGCTGGTCAGGTCCTGGCTCATCTGTGCCCCGCACACCCTGTCCCTCCTACAGCCTCTTCCTCACATGTATTCAGATGCAAACAAGCAGAGCTTCAATGGGCAAACACTGCAGGATTCCACTCAAATAGGGGCCCAAGAGTCGACAACTCATGGACCTAAGTGGTCGTTGGCAGCAGGGCTTCGGGAGGGGGTGGAAGTGAGACTTTCATGGTCGTGGAATTTTCTAGAGATGGTCGTAATGGCTCCACAACGTGAATGTACCTGATGCGTCAGAAACATGCACTTAAAATGATGATGATGGTAAATGGTGTGTGATGTGTGTTTTATTTCATTTAAAATTTTAAAATGTCTGGTTAACTGAGACTCCAGTCTGACCCCTTTGTTACAAATGTGCAAGGTCAAAGCACTGTCCCCCACCTCGGGCACATGGCATGTGGAGGACCATTATTAGGGGGGGCCAGTCTGGTAACTGAGTTCTGTCCACGGGAACCCAGACAGCAGCGACCCCATAGATAAGACATATGATCTGCTATGATATTAACATGATACCACCAAGGGTTGTCACTCAGCAGGAGGACCACCCTGCTCAAAGGTGCCTGTCCTCATATGAACATGACAAGGTTAAGAGAAGAAAAGGGACCACAGGTTAATCAGGGCAACACCCTCAGTTCGGATGTTGGAAATCTCAGAGGGGACAAGACACACTGCAGGCAAAGAGCAGACATGGGGTCTGCACATGAGCCTGACCCACACGGATGGGGTGAGCCCCACACAATCCCCAGACACCGCAACTAGAGTCACACATCCCCCTGGTCAGGATACCATGGCTGTGCTGCATGAGCCCCCAACGTGGGAACAAGCCAGGTCCCTGGGACCAGAGAAAGAAGTGTAGGGTCTGTCTCCTCTCCTAACACTTGCCCCAGAGAAGTCAGTCCCCTCCTGTTTTCACTTTTGCTTTTAACTTTTTTGTGCTGAAGTTGAACACACTACCTTGGTTCTGGCAGGCTTGGTCCTCTCCTGATTTGCTGGGGTGTTGAGAAAACTCACAGGACAGCAGGGCTGAAAGAGGAGGGGCAGGTCCGGACTCTGCTGAGCAGAGATGGTTGACCAGAAGGCGATTACAGAGACACATCTCACCTGCTGCCGATCGGCCTTACACCTAGGTCCATGTGCCCGGCAATCAATTCACCAGGTAAACCTGCCTTCCTACTCGCTCTGCGTGTGCTGGTGAATTGGAATAATCATGAGGTAGCCCACCTGAGGAGTCTCCACCAGCCGCAGGGAAGGTGAACCTTGCAGGGGTAAGGACTAAGGCCCTTACCATGGCTCCTTTGGGAGGGCCATGTAACCACACTCAGAGCAGAGCGCTGTCACCCAGACAAGCCCACCTCAGCTCCAGACCCCAGATGTCTGAGCACTGATGTTCGGACAGAGGCGTGGAGCTTCTCAGTACTGAGGCCAGGCCAGGTCTCCATGTCCCCCTGAAGCTCCCAGGACAGAGGCCAGGCCAGGTCCCCATGTCCTTGCGCACAAAGAACACGGTCAGGTCTAAATATTCTCATTGTAGGCAGCACATGGTCAGGTCTAAACATACTCAGTGTAGACAGGACATGGAACTGTCTAACCCTACCGTGTAGACAGAACTTGATCAGGTTTAAACTAGCTTAGGGCTGCTCTCCCAGGAGGCACAGGTCACACATGTGGGGTCTCTCATCTCTGGACAGGGGCTCACCCTCGTGTGGGAACCAGGATGTACATTTCTGGGAGAATAAATCAACATTGGGCTCGCACACTTTACCCACATCAGGAAACTAAACAAAATCTTTCTGACATTAAACATTTCAACGTGCAAAACAAAAACGTTACCAATTTCTCTGGCCACGTGATGGTCAGGATCCCGGGCTAACCCTGGAACTTCTTGCAGTGCAGCCCTGTCCAAGAAGTGGCCTGATTCCAGCATCCCAGGCCCCCAACAGGAGGCGGCCTCAATGGAAGCCCAGGAAGGACAGTGCATCCCGCGGGCCACATCGGGGGAGCACGCTCAGGGCAGCTGAGAGCACCGCGCACAGGTCCTGCTTCCCGGCAGCATGTGCCGGGGGGTGACGGCTCCTACAGCACCCAGCCAGGCTGCTTCGTGCACCAGGGCTGATCTGAGGGGCGAACACAGGGAGAGGCTGGAGCACAGAAGCCATCTGAGCGCAGAACTAATCCACTTTCTGTCGCTATGGGTTTGCCTGTTCTGGATGTCTCATGTTAGT
Source organism: Lagenorhynchus albirostris (assembly GCF_949774975.1). Lineage (NCBI taxonomy): Eukaryota > Metazoa > Chordata > Mammalia > Artiodactyla > Delphinidae > Lagenorhynchus > Lagenorhynchus albirostris. Next base: position 46,323,745 of record NC_083113.1, read on the forward strand.
GGAATTAATAAATTGTCCTTTTGTGTCTGGCTTCTTTCTCTGAGCATCATGTTTTCAAGGTTCATCCATGTGGCAGCCGATGTCAGCGCTTCACTCCTTTTCATGGCTGAGTTAATACTCCCCGCCCCCGCCCCCTTACTTTTAACTCTATAATTTATTGTGACTCCCTGCCCACACTGTATAGGGCTGATGAGAAATTCACCTCCTGTCATTCTTGGGCCATAACCTGCATTTTTAACTGACACCCAGGGGTTCTGTGCAGGAGCTGAAAGCCCAGCCCCCCACGGTGCACAGTCATCCTGTGTGACCGGAGCCCAGGAGGAAGGGTGAGACAGGCCTGCATGTTTAGAGGACCAGCCCTGCAGTCTCATGTGAAACCAACTTGCTGGTCAGTGTCCTGTGAGAGCTGTCCTCAGGGCACCATGTGGGGAACACAGAACAGTTAAGGGCCACAGCACTGCCTTCAGTTCAGGCCCACCCACTGCAACTGTCTACATGCAAAGTGCTGAGGCTGCAGGGGAGGGTCCTTCCTGCTTCTTCCAGCTTCTGGGGACTCCAGGCATCCATAGACCTGTGGCTGCATCTCTCCCATCTCTGCCTTCACCTTCACGTGGCTTCTCTGTGTCTGTTATCTCCCCTCATCTTGTAAGGACGCAGTCACACAGGACGAGGGCCACCCCAATGCCCTTGTCTTAACTACTTACAGCACCAGGCCCTACTTCCAAATAAGGTCATGTCCTGAGGCCCTGGGGTCAGGATGTGGCTGTCTCTTTCCATGGGTGGCACTGGGGTGGGCAGACACAATCCCCCTTCACTCTAAGGTAACAGATCCCATATGACAGGTATCCTTATAGGAAGAGGATATCAGGACACAGAGACACCAGGCACATGCCGAGGACCACCCGAGGTGACCAAGACTCTCCTGAACCATATCTCACCCAGACCCTGTCCGTGGCCTCCACCTTGGCCCCATCCTTGCAGGGCCTGCACAGCCCGGTCTCAGCAAGAATCCTGCTCAGTCAGCGCAGAAATGAGGTACCAGAACACACCACTCCACAATGTGCCTCTTCGGCATGTGGATTACTTTGAGCTAAAGGCCACCAAGAACCAGCAGATGCAGGGAAAGCTCTAGAACACGCCAAAGAGGGAGACGACAGGACAAACCAACCCTGCCAACACCTTGAACACGGAGCTTCAGCCCCCAGAACCTGGGAGACAATGAATGTCTGTTGTTTAACCACCTGGTCTGTGGTGTTTGTTATGGCAGCCCCAGGAAACACGGACAGCATCCTCTATGGAGAGCGGTGAAGAGCTGGGTTTGCACCTGAGTTCCACCACCAACGAGCCACCCTTGGACCAGTTACCCCACCATCCGGGCCTCTGTTTCTCACCTGTAAAATGGGATTGGTTACAGTGCCCCATCTCACGGGGTCACAGGGTGGACTCTGTGAGCTAAAGCATGTGAGGCACTCAGAACTGAGGCGCACAATAACCATGAAGCATGCTGGCCATCACCCCAACATTCTGGACCCTCTCCTCTGGTAGGGACGTTTTCCCTCTAGTCTAGAGGAGGCCCATCCGCCGGTACCACATCCAGCTGTTATAAACTCTTTGTATACAGCTGAGGGGGTTCAGAATTTGCCACCCCAAATATGTCACTTTGGCATAAGGGTTATTTGGAGTTGAGGTGATTGAGAAGCTGCAAAAAGAAAAACTCTGCCCTCCTCCATCTGCCTGATCCCTTTGCGAGGATGTCCCCCTCCCTCTCCTGTTCCAGGAAGGGAAGAAACAATCTTATCATCTGAGATGGTACTGACTTCAGTCTGCATAACAAACCTCACTAAGTCAGCTCTGTCCCCTCTTATTTTCCCCCACTTACTTACCTTCCCACAACTTCCTGTCCCTAGAAATTGAAACCTGTTTTCCTTTGTCTTGTCACTTCTCCAAAAACTTATCACCCTGTGTTAACATGGCACATAAGTCCTTAAGTCTAACTGTCTCTTTGCATCTCCACTTCTTTTCTGTGCAGGGCTCTGTACACAGACATAATAAACCTTTTGCTCCTGTTAATCTGTTGTCAGTTTAATTTGCAGGTCCCTGGGACAGAACCTAAGAGAGTGGAGGAAAAATTTTTCATCCCCTATACCGCGTCAAATACACCAACAGCCAACCCCCCCTTTGTTCTTGTTCTGCCTCAGCAGCAACAGACACCAACCCTCTCCCCACCTATGAGATACTCAACTAGCACCCCTGTCTCCATCTTCTCTCGCAGCCTGTCCCATGGCTCCCTCAGTCACACCCTGTCTCATAAATGTCCCCTGAGGCGAGAACCCGGGACCCCAGGCCACCTGGGGGGGGTGTGACATTCCAGCACCAAGTGTCCAGGTGGCTGGAGCTGGACTCTGCCATGCAGCACACCCGGGGGTGATTCCATCCCAGTGCCCTCCAGCTACAATGGCCCGCACATCGCCCACGCAGGTTTCTGAAATGCTGGCGGATCAGGGCAAGGGCTCAGACCCCAAAACCCCACACTCAGGGCTCTGTAGTGTGGGATGGCTGCATCATAGGGACCCCAATTAGGAGTGTGGTCAGCCTCAGTGTAGGGAGACACACCTCTGCTGTCCTTAGGAGAACAAGGGTGGGTCTGCGCCCCTCCCAACCACACACCCCAGTGGGCCCCCTTCACAGCCAACTGGAGTACTGGCTGGAATCCAAGCCCTTGTGGATCCTATCCAAGTTGGGCCAGGTCGCAATGATCCCAGACCGAGGGGCTCAGGTGACTCCTGGGACTTCCCCAGTTTGCTTTTAAGGGAAAACCACTGAGTTTCAAATGAAAGGAACCAGGACTCACCAACCCAAATGTGCATGTTTGGCATAAGGATTATTCTGAATAGAAGGCCACTGAGAACCAGCAGACTCAGGAAACGCTCTGAGAACAGGGCACAAGCATTCCTTCCATAAAGGAAATTCACATTTATAAAGGAAATGCCCACTTGTAGGGACCTCCTCTTCTCCCACACCTGGAAGAGGAGGCTGCGTAACAACTCTCACTAGTAAAAAAAAAAAAAAAAAAAAAAGGCACCAACTTGAATCTGCATCACAAGCCCCACTAACCCTCTTGTTCACCGGGCTTTCCGGACTGACTTCCCACGGCTTATCCCCGCCCCACCAACCCCTTCCCTCTGTCCAGCCCAGGACGGTATTTCAGCCCCCAATTTTCACTGCCTCTTTGAGGAATACTGCCTTATAAACTCCCACACATTCCATCTCTTTTCCCCTCTTGTTAGTCTGCCTTTTCTCAGTTTAACATCTGGGTTCCAGGCACTGAACCTGGAAGGGGAGTGGGCGCTGGAGCGGGCTGCCATCCATCATGAAAGCCATCTTGGAAACTTCAGAAATGGCGTGAGCCACTGTCAACCACAGCTAGCGTGAGCAGTTAACTTACGGCCTTACACAGAATAAACTATATTCAGAATAAAGGCAGCGAATTCTCAAAACTCACTACCATTACTGTAGACCTCACTGGTTATCGTACTGCATTTACTACCATCTCTGCTCACTCTTACCCTCTCCCACCCATAGTGTGTGCGGTGGAAACTCTCTCTGGGGTTCTTCCCGGCTGCGCGTTCACGAACATCACATCAGAAACTCAAAACTGGCCACCGTGGGAATAGCTACACCACAGAAACGGCAGATGCCACCACCCAGCCTTGGGTGATTGTTTTGTTGATGGTCTAGACTTAGAAAGTGATGGGAGAAGCGTGACTCCTGCAGACCGGATGTGCAGGGGTGTGTCTGTGGTGTTGCATTGCAAAGACCGAGAGAACACTCTACTGCATCCGAAACCCAGGACACGATTCAGCAGAGGCTGCTGACGTCATGGAGGAAGGAGCGAGGTTCTACACACGTGGAGTTCGTAGTCTTACTCCTTAATTACAAGAAAATTCCAAGCAATACCAGAACTGCTCTCGTGTGTCGACTAGGGGAGCACGGGTGGTGGGGGAACAGGAGCCAGGCAAAACTCCACAAAAGCATCCCATGAAGCCCTGGTCTCTCTGGAATTTACACCAAAGTCCTGTCCACTAGTATTTTTTGTTAATTGTTCGCTACATCCTGGGTATCAATTTAGCTAATAAACGTATGGGCCCATATATGCACCTTTTGGGGGAGCCCTTGAGAACCAGGATTGTGTGCTATCTGTTATCACATGATATCAGCACAGCATCATCTTTGTTATCTGTGTACCACTGTCCTTCACATCATCTTAGATCATAAACTGTGCAGGCATGCTGGCTCTTCTTTCCCTGGAGAGCAGGGCCCTGACCATTGGCCAGTACATCCTTGCGCATGACCCTGTCACCACCCCCTGGCAGAACTCAGACCCTGAAACATTGGCTGGACTCACACCCAAAACCTAGGTGTCCAGGGGTATGGATTTTCCAGATTTTCACCTCAATTCCACAACTTGCCAAACTGGATAAACACGGCCACTTTGCACGTTCAGATATCAGCAAGAGCAGTGGGCAGAGCTCCTACGAGACAGAAGAGGAGGAAAACATTGTGTCTGACCAGCAGGTCCGTGATTATGGCCGTGGTGAAGCCAGACACCCTCACTTGAGAACCAGACAAGGATGCTGTTGCTTCAGGACGTCTGCGTCCGGGCACTGTCACCACAGGAGAAAGGGTCACCCCAGCAGACCTCAGCCTCACTCATGCCTGAGTGAAGAAAAGAAGGAAGGAAGGAAGGAACTGGTGGTAACCCAGCAGGGCGTTCACAGGGACCCCAGCCCCTCCCCGAGAGAAATTCCAGAGTCACTCCCAACAGGAGCTCACCCGACACCTGCATTGCAGGCCCTCACACACGCTCCTTGACCCCAAACATGAATATGTTGAGTAAACAAACAAATGGCACTCCCAGGTACAGTCACAAGAACCCCCACCTTTTAAGATGACCCCTGTACCATAGAAGCACACAGACATTTCTATTTATAGGATCCAGTGTTGCTCCAGGAAAATCCATCAAAAAGGTGGCCTTGAAAACGGAAAGATCACCCCTTCCCTGTACCTACCTCGTACCTCCCCTAGGCCCGCCCACCTGCTCTGCATCCTCAGGTACACACACCTGATGATGTGCCTGTGACTAATATTAGTGGCAGCTGTTCCAGAAGCAGGGACGGTGGTGGTAATTGTTGCACTACAGTACTCGCACATTGCTTTGCAATTTTAATCCTCAACCGAGTGAAATAATTCCTGGGGCCTCATCTACATTGAGACAGAACAAAAAACATCCAGCCACAGTGCAGATGAACTTGCAAAGAAGGCTGAGGAACTCGGTTCCTACACAGTCCACCCGGGACGCACAGTAGGCAGTGTACAGCAAATCCAAATCCAAACCACGGGGCTTAATTTCCCTGGAGAATAAAGGAAGACTCCCTTCTGCTTTTGTAGGACATTTACTTTAGAAAGTGTGGGAATTCCTTCTCTGTCTCTTTGAAGCGTGTGCACATCTTTTAAAGGCAGAACACACCTCTGACACTACCACAGCTCAGAATGTTTCCTGCAGACGTGGGCGTGTGTCTGAAATGTGATGGAGGAGGAAACCCCGTCTCCCTGCTCCTGGGAGGAGAGGCCCGAGTCCAGTGGGGCCTGGCTCCAAACACAAATGTCTTGTCATTATCAAGACAACAGTGATTGTTTATCTGGGACAGCTGCTCGAAGGGTGAGACTCTTCTGCCTCTGCAGCCTCTCAGTGGGTCTGCCCCAACGCCACCTGTGATGCACATCACACTATGGTTTCATGCTGGGTCCAGAGTAAATGGTTTGTGGAATGTCCCCTCCCTCCTGTCACAGCCCAGGTCTGAGTGTCCCTCCACCTGTCACAGCCCAGGGTCTGAGTGTCCCCTCCCGCCACAATCCAGGGTCTGGATGTCCCCTTCCTCCTGTCACAGCCCATTGCCTTTCGACAATATTGAAGGTGACCTAAAGGTCCAGAAATCCCCTCACCCTCTGTGTCTGGGAAATGGCTTCCTGAAAAGACCCCTCCCCACAAAGACTCTGCTGAGACTCAGGAGCCCCCCTTTCCTGACCAGGCCACACAGACCCAGTCCCTCCCCGGGCTCATCAGCCAGGAGCTGACCCGCTCCTTCCCAGGATCTGTCAGAGCAAGGGCTGGTGACCCACGTGTCTCCCTCCTCCCTGGCCCAAACTGCAGCCGCCAGGTCAGAAGCCGTGCTCAGGGCACCTCCTGAGTCGGGGTCCTTGATCCACGTGCCGTCAGGCCACCTTTTGTGCCAACCCCTCGCCTGGGCCTTTATACTTGTGTTTATTTACTCCTCTCCACGGAGAAACCGCCTTTGCCCCAACTCTCCAGATGCTTCCAGACCTTGCCAGGAATTCCCTCTGTAGTCATAGTCCCCCCTCTACGGCAATAGTCCTCCCCTATTGTTATATCCCCCCTCTACAGTAACAGTGCTCCTCTACTGTTAAAGACTCCACTCTCTAGTAACAGTCCCCCCTCTAGTTACAATGCTGCTCTATTATCATAGTCCCCCCTCTGCAGTAATAGTCCTCCTCTATAATAGTAGCCTCTGTACAGTAATAGTCCCCCCTCTACAGTGATAGATACTAGATAGATACTATAATAGCTCCCTCTCAACAGCAACAGTCGTCCTCTATTGTAATAGTGCCCCCTCTATGGTAAGAGTTCCCTCTCTACAGAAATAGTGCTGCCTCTATTGTAATAGGCCCTCTCTACAATGGTCCCCCTCTGTTGTAATAGTCCCTCCCCCTACTAGCACACTCTCATCCCCTTGTTATAGTCCCCCTTCCTCCTCGCAATAATTCTTTTGAAATGAAAGTCTCCTTTCTAACCCAGACTTGATTTTATTTTATAGGCCTAAAGGGACTGCAAGGATGACATAAAGCAAAACACTTATTGCAGGCCCCAGGCGTGGGTGGTGCAGAGGCGCCTGTGGATGTATGTCCCCCATCATGTAGGGCACCTGTGTGTCTGTGTCACCACTGTGGGGACACCTGTAGGTGTGTGTCTGCATCCCCATCACAGAGGAGACCTCTCCCCAAACACAAGTCACACGACACTCAGGGTGTCTTGCCAACTCCTGTCCCCATGTCCCCAGGCCTCTCCCCATAATTCAGGTCACTTGAGTACTGAGTGTCATGTTCCTTCCTGTCCCACATCCCCCAGTTTCATCAGAATCTGGGTCACTTTGTAACAAGTCCCTCATCCTCCCATTTGCCCCCACCTGAGAAGGTCATGGGTTTGTCCATGGTGGGAAGAAAATCGTCCCATCCCCGTGGACACCAATCCTGCACCTGCCAGGCACTCACCTCCTCCCAGGTGCACAGGTGTGAGTTACCCACCCTCTCCCTCGACCGCAGACCCCAGCTCTCCAGTTTCCAAGTACAGATTCAGGTGTGCTCAGCAGTAGCGCAATCCCAGAACCGGCCAGGCGATCCCCACTCCCCAGGTGCAGCCCCAACCTCAAGCCCTGGGACAGCACCCCTGGGAGTAGGCCAGGTGCCCCCCGCACACCCCGATGCCTTCCCCACCCAGCACTTCCTCAGCTGGATCCACTCCACCCTCTGCCTCCTCAGTCAACATGGGGCTCAGGTGGGCACAAGGAGACACTTTCACAAAATGCAGCGGGTGCGAGATGAGCTAAGGGCCCAGTCCCGCTGACCCTCCTGGATGGCCAGGTGAGACATCTGAGCCGCCAACCTGTGACCATGGCAGGAAGGCTCCTTCTGTGACCACGCTCACCTGCAGGTGGTGGCTGGCACAGAGTAGACACTCAGGAAATAGCTCTCAGGTAAAGGAATGGATGGGCGTGCTCTCTGCTGGCAAACCCCCTGGAGTTCCCATCGTCCTCCTCACCTGGGCCCCCGGACGCTCAGCGGGCTCCCCAAATGCTCACCAGGCCCCCCGGAATGCTCAGCGGGCTCCCCAAGCGCTCACCAGCCCCCCGGAATGCTCAGCAGGCTCCCCAAATGCTCGCCAGGGCCCCAGGAATGCTCAGCGGGCTCCCCAAGTGCTCGCCAGGCCCCCCCAAATGCTCACCAGCCCCCTGAATGCTCACCAGGCCCCTGAATGCTCAGTGGGCTCCCCAATCTCCAGGCCCCCAGAATACTCTGCGGGCCCTCGAACACTCAGCAGTCTCCCCGAATGGTCACCAGGCCTCCTGCACACTCACTGGGCCCCCCAAATGTTCACCAGTCTCCCCAAACACTCAGCGGGCTCCCAAGATGCTCACTGGGCCAATCAAGTACTCATCAGACCCCCTGAACGTTCAGTGGGCTCCCCAGATGCTCACCCACACCCACCTGCCCAGATTGGATGGCCCTGTCCCCGCAGCATAAGGACAGGAAAGGAGGCCTCAGCCTACCAGTTCCTGCCTGACCCAGACCTGTCCTACCGACTAGGTTAGCGGCCCAGCGGACAGTGGGCTTGTCAACGCCCCCTGTGAGCCACTGTCCAGGGGCTCCTGCCGGCTCAGCGGCTCTGACCCAGCGGGTCTCCTACCCTCTACGCTGGGAACACCGGAGCCTGCGAGTGGAGGCTTCCCCCCGGCCCCCACCCCCCACGCCGCCCTCCATGCTCTCCTGCTGCCCCTCCAGCCCCTGGGTCTCAGAAAGGAAGGAGGAGTCTGGACCCGAGGGGAACACGGACCACCCTTCACCACCGCCCCATCTCGAGCCTCTGAACTGAGACAGGCAGGCGGTACTCACCACGACAGCTGACATCGGAGAGTTTCCGGCTGCAGCTCCGCCTGTCTGCCAGTCCCCCGGCACTTGCCGAAAAACTCCTGCGCCGTGATTGGATGTGAACCTCCCACTCCTGTGAGGGTGTGGGAGGAGCCACCTCCCAGAGCTGACCTGCCCCAAGAGCAACACAGGGAGCAAATCCCCAACTCAAGAAGGGACGTCATTGTGGGGACAGCACTGCCCAGCTGGAGGGTCCACGGATCCTCTCCGCAGGGACCAGGAGCTGAGAAGTGGAGAAAGGGAGCCACTACTCCCTCCGAAGACTTAAATGTGTTCTCTATTTTAACACAAAACTTCGCATTACAACACCCTCGTCAAATCAAAGAGTCAAAATAAAATTGGAAAGGGCAGATTACACCTGAATTGATGCAGCCTTCCTAACAGCCAAAGAAGATGCTATCGACGGTGCCGCTGTTGTCTATGAAGAAAACAAAAGGAGGCTCACCAGTCTCCCTATCGTCACTGTGTACTCTGAACATTCCAGGTCTCCTCACTGTTTGCACAGTTTGAGATAAAAAGACAAAGCACCTCAGCCTCCTGAAAGATAAGCCATTGTTGCATTTCACCAAAGCCAGATCTTTCTAAAGATATCCATAGCATGTTGGAGGTAGAGAGGATATTACACTCATCAAATCCAGTATCCTCCAGGTGGCCTATGTGATGCTAACAGCTTTCTCAGAAGAGAGGGTCTGTAGTCAACACTATCTATGGCTCGTTGTTGTTTTTCTGACCCCACAGACTTCTCAGAGCCTCGTGGTTGCTAAAATTCAGTTTTACACATTTTACAATATTAATAGAATGCATATCACAATATATAATAAATACTATAGATAAACTTTAATATTTATCATGTTAAAATTCTTATGTCATGTACATAATATACTATATCTCTTAGATATTATCTATATAAACTTTAATATTATACTTTGGGGGGGGCGTTGGTTTGTTTTTTTTTGCCATCAATCGCGGCTTGTGGGAGTTTAGTTCCCTGACCAGAGACTGAACCCGGGCCCTTGGCAGTGACAGCAGAGTCCTAACCACTGGACATCCAGGGAATTCTTATATTATAGCTTGAAAACCCCATGGAGTAAGCAGGTTTTTTTTTTTTTAACAAGTTTCCTGACCCCAGAAGCGCTGTTACAAAGACGGTTTTTAGAGCACCCTGAGTAATACAGATGTAGTCCAATTGCCTTGTTTAACGGCTTAAGAAACAGAGACACAAGATTGATGCCAATTTCCCAGGGGCAGTGCCAAGATCAGGACACAAATATCCTAATTCCCAGTGTCCTTTCTTCTCTGCCACTGAACTTCTTCCTAATGAATACTGGTGTCTGGACTTGGACAAAAGGCCTGTGCAGGTATCTATTAAAGAAATCTGATCCCTCAAGTTGGAATGTAACGTCTGACATAAATGATGTATTTAATCCCCATAAACTATGCACTAAACATTATGTAAAGTTTTGGATTTGGGTTATAATTGGGGTATTCATATATCCCAATTCATACGTCACGTGCCCAGGTTTGCAGCAGGAGACCAGCTTGGTCAGGTGCCAAGCATTACCTCACCTGTGATTTACGGCACTTCCCCAAGGCTTCTTTTACGTCAATTACCCAACGTTTACGGCCGGTGACCCTGCTTTACGGCACAACCCCCAGGCTTTGTTTACATCAATTTCCCGGGTTTTGCGTCATCCGACCCTGGTTTACATCACCTGGCGCTGCTTTACAGCACCTGACCGTGCTTTACGGCACTACCACAGGCTTTGTTTATATCAATTTCCCAGGCTTTATTGTCACCTAACCTTGATTCATGCCACGCCTGCCCCTCAATCCTACAAAAGTTGGAGGAGTTCAAAAACTGGAACTTCCTGTTGATTCCAGGGCCTAACATAGCTTTTGGCATAGAGGCTATCAGTGATTGTTCAACAGACGGATAAGTGAGAACCTTCTGCTGTGGGGAGGAGTGTGGGGATGTAGGACCCTATGGGGCCTTTCTGAGACAGGCCTTCCCCCGTATCCTCTGCTTTAGCTCCTCTCTGAAGTCCTTAGATGATAGTATTTAATGCACATTTCCTGAGTTTTGCAGATCTGAACCCCCGGCCCCGCCCACCACCACCAGGTGGAAGAACTACTTGATGACCATGAGCACATAGCCCCAGGCCTCCGGGAGCCTAAGCCTTGATAATGTTAACCCCTGTGACACCACCCTGCTACCTCACCATCAGCCAGAGAACTGTGCACAAGCTGATCACATACCATTTGATCCACCCCTCCCTCACCTGGCTTTTAAAAATGCTTTGCTGAGGGCTTCCCTGGTGGCGCAGTGGTTGAGAGTCCGCCTGCCGATGCTGGGGACGCGGGTTCGTGCCCCGGTCCGGGAAGATCCCACATGCCGCGGAGCAGCTGGGCCCGTGAGCCATGGCCGCTGAGCCTGCGCGTCCGGAGCCTGTAGCTCCGCAACGGGAGAGGCCACAACGGTGAGAGGCCCGCGTACCGCAATAAAAACAAAACAAAAAAAATGCTTTGCTGAAACTCTTCGGGGACCTCGGGGTTTTGGGGGGCATGAGCCACGTCTCCTTGCACAGCCCTACAATACACCCTTCTTCTCTGCTCCAAACTCCGTTTCGGTTTCTTTGGCCTCACTGTGCATCAGGCACATGAACTTGTGCTAACAGGGACAGGAGAAAGAGGCTCAGACGGCAAGGGAGAAGGAAGTTTGCGGAGAACTCTCAAGGGAACGGGCACAGGGATGAGCACAGCCTGCGCACCAAAACACCACGGTTTTTACATGCTCCGTATTCACGACCCCCAGCACCATTTTCCAGATGCCAAAACCCACGCAGGCCTGCAGCTTGAAAACTCCAAGCCCAAGAGTGAAGCCAGGTATTTCTGGGTCTAGAGTTCTGCCTCTAGAGAAACAAAGGGCAGTCAGACCGCAGAAAGCCTGTTAGGCTGTCCGGCCAGTGGGCCACCTGGCCAGGCTAGAAGTGCCCCATCAGGTGCTGAAGGCAGACCTATGTCGCCTCTACGAGGCGAGGCAATTTGGGCCGGAGAGTCAGAGGAGCCCGGTAATGAACCCCTCCTCTCTGCACGTCCTTGGGGTTCTGCCAACCCCATAGATCCGGAGAAAACTCTAATTTGAAAAGATACATGTACCCCAAAGTTCATAGCAGCACTAGTTACAAAAGGCAAGTCATGCAAGCAACCTAAATGTCCATCAACAGAGGAATGGATAAAGATGTGGTATATATCTACTATGGAATATCAGTCATAAAAAAGAATGAAATAATGCCATTTGCAGCAACATGGATGGACCTAAAGATTATCATACTAAGTGAAGTAAGTCAGAAAGAGAAAAACAAATACCATATGATGTCACTTATATATGGAATTTAAAATATGGCACAAGGAACTTACAAAAAAGAAACAGACTCACAACCATAGAGAACAAACTTACAGTTGCCAAAGGGGAAAGGGAGGGGAAGGATAAATTAGGAGTTGGGGAGTAGCAGATACAAACTACTAAATATAAAATAAACAAGTCCTAATGTAGGGGGGAAAAATCAGGAGAAAGAGCCTCCCCCCAGCGTGTGTGTGCACACTCTCACACACTCTACTCTCACACACACACTTAAACCAGCCCAGAGAAAGAGCCCAGGCACTGACTTTGATGTCACAATGATCAGGATCTTAAAAGCAATTACATTGCCAGGCATTGTGCTAATACAACTATTGAAATCGCTAGTCAAAAACACTTAATTGAATAACTCAGACTGATCTAAAAGCTGATTTAAAATTAACCTGGCACGTGCATACCATCTAAATAATTACTCTCTCCTATGATCTAGTCTCTCATTAAAATCAAATTTCATTAGAAGAAATTATACATTTTGTACCATGATTGGGAAGAAGCCACATTCACTCACCTGCTGATGAAAGTGGAGGGTTATCATTAGAGATAAAGGGGAAATGAGTGTCCCGCCTTCCCAGGTGCAGTGAGATCCGTCTCTGCAACAAACCACCCTCCCTCCCATTTTTCCCTCAGGAAATGATGGAAACCTATTAAAATTGCATCAACTGAGAACCCCAAACCAATAGGTGCCTGAGTGGGAAGGAGGGGCCGTGGGGCTGGGGGGGTTTCGCAGGAGCACCTCAAACTCAGAGGAAACTCAATAAGCCGGCATCTAACGCATTTCTCCACAGGTAAGAAAACCCAGGCCAAGGGGGAAAGGGGCTTGTTGGAGACCAAACACCAAGTCGGCGGCAGGAGTGGAAGCAGAAGTTATTTTCAGGAGAAAGCTCCCCCCAGACCCCCCCTCAAACACTTCTCCTTTCGACTCACAGTTTCCTGCCACACGCCGGACCAGAGGAGCTCCTGACGCAGCGCGTTGCTCCGCAGACGAGCTTTTGGCTTGGACCAGGCTCCTTAGGCCACGCCCAGGGGTGGTCCCAGGCTGCTGAGGAGTTTTCTCTCGTTCGCAAATGTAGCCAGCTGCCTGCCATTGGCTAATCTGGGCCCGCTTGAAGAGGCCCACGTGTGGGAGGAGGGTCGTGACTGCCCCGCCGTCCGACGTGCCTGAGGATCCAGGCGGGAACCTCTTAGCCAGTGTCTGAGCACCGGGCGCTGTGTCCTGGTTTTTTGGAAACCTTTGCAGTGACCTTGATAATATTTTATAAGTGGATCTCCCACTCCGCATATTTATGAGATAAAGAATTTCCCCCCCTCTTAAAATTCAAGAGGGACATTCTCTTAGAATGAACAGGAAGACACAGGATGCTCCCAAATGATCTATTACTTGGAGGATTTTAAAATTCTAGCGAGAAAATGTAACGGAGCAGGACGCTATGGGGCCTTCCCGGGACAGGCCTTCCGCCGTATCCTCTGCTTTATTTCCTCTCTGAAGTCCTTAGATAATAGTATTTGATGCACATTTCCTGAGTTGTTTCACAGATGTGAAACCCACCCCCCCCACCAGGTGGAAGTACTACTTGATGACCATGAGCACGTAGCCCCAGGCCATCTGGAGCCTAAGGACTGATAATGTTAGCCCTGTGGCGCCGCCCTGCTACCTCACCATCAGCCAATCAGAGAACTGTGCACAAGCTGACCACACACCCTGCAACCCGACCCCACCCCACCCCACCCCCTGGGCTTTAAAAATGCTTCGCCAAACCCTCCCGGGAGCTTGAGGCTTTGGGGGACGTGAGCCGCCTCGACTCCTTGCATGGCCTTGCAATAAACCTTTCTCTGCTCCAAACTCCAATGTTTCAGTTTGTTTGACCTCACTGTGTGTCGGACACAATAACTTGCGTTAACAAAACACTCATTCTCTTCACCCTCTTGGGCATCAGCACCAGGTGGGAAATGGCTGCACTCCTTATTTAACCCTCCGATTTCTCCAGAACCTTTCCTTCAAGGAGAAATCTCTGGGCTCTGCAGGGACTGTGAGTGGTGACAGGTAACTCTTGAGACTGATAATCTGGAGGAAAAGAGACAAGGTCTGGAAGCATCTGGAGAGTTGGGGCAAAGGCGGTTTCTCCGTGGAGAGGAGTAAATAAACACAAGTATAAAGACCCAGGCGAGGGGTTGGCACGAAATGTGGCCTGACGGCACATGGATCAAGGACCCCGACTCAGGAGGTGCCCTGAGCAGGGCTTCTGACCCGGCGGCTGCAGTTCGGGCCGGGGAGGAGGGGGACGCGTGGGTCACCAGCCCTTGTTCTCACAGATCCTGGGAAGGAGCGGGTCAGCTCCTGGCTGATGAGCCCGGGGAGGGACTGGGTCTGTGTGGCCTGGTCAGGAAAGGGGGGCTCCTGAGTCTCAGCAGAGTCTTTGTGGGGAGGGGTCTTTTCAGGAAGCCATTTCCCAGACTCAGAGGGTGAGGGGATTTCTGGACCTTAGGTCACCTTCAATATTGTCGAAAGGCAATGGGCTGTGACAGAAGGGAGGGGACACTCAGACCCTTGGCTGTGACGGGAGGGAGGGGACACACAGACCCTGGGCTGTGACGGGAGGAGGGACATTCAGACCTGGGCTGTGACAGGAGGGAGGGGACATTCATACACCTTGGTCACACCCAGGACATCCTCACATCCTGTCCTCTAACCTGTAGCCCCCGAGGTCACACTCAGAATGTCATCACATCCTGTTATCTGACCACTGGATGTCATCGTCACAGTCAGGACATCCTCTGGTCCCCTGTGAGGGTCACTATTATTCCTGTTATTATGATTCTAGTTTGGGGTATTTTCTCAATTCATATTTATGTCACATAAGAGCTTAGAAAACTGAGATCTTTATTTTGTAGTCAAAATCTTTCTCTCCTTAGGTCTTCTGGCTTTCAGCAGAAAATCGTCAGCTTTGTAAGTCATTCATGTGGCTTCTGAGAAATGGGACTACTGTGATTGATGTCTTGGCTGCAAAATACCCAATCTGCTCAGAATATGGTAGAGAGATGAGGAAGCATGAGTATCCAAACAGTCTTATGATCCGAATTAGATCTCCTAAAATTCACATGTTGAAATCTTAACCCCCAGTACCTCAGAATGTGACTGTATTTGGAGATAGGGCTTTAAAAGGTGTAATTTACTTAAAATGAGGTCATTGGGATGGGTCCTAACTCAATTAAGAAGAAGAAATTAGGACACAGGCATGTACAGAGAAAAGACCATGTTAGGATACAGGGAGAAGGTTGCCATCTTCGAGCCAAGGAGAGGGACCTCAGAAGAAATCAACCCTGCTGACACCTTTTTTTTTTTGGCCATGCCACGTGGCATGTGGGATCGTAGTTCCTGATCAGGGATCGAATTCGTGGCCCCTGCAGTGGAAGCGAAGAGTCCTAACCACTGGACTGCCAGGGAATTCCCCAACCCTTCTGACACCTTGATCTCAGACTTCCAGCTTCCAGACTTGAGAGAAAAACTTCTTTGTGGAAGCCACCCAGCCTGTGGTATTTGTAAATTCAGCCCAAGCAAACTAAAATACATAGGTATCGCCTGGAAGCAGAGTCCCACCTCTTCCCACACACAGGTGAGATGTTTGCCTTGAAAATGTGATATTTTTGGTCAGAGAAACGTTCAACTGGCTTCTCAGCTCCTGTGCTGATGTAATATGTTGGCATAATATGTTTAGCATGCTTCCTAGAAGAAGGATCAGTGAATAAGCACCTTGATAAAGAAATAGCATCCAAATAAACAGGTGTTTCTTTTCACAGACGCCATCCATTGTGCATGGGAACAGTTCTTCTGGTCCGTTTTCTTTTCTTTTTCTTTTTTTAATAAATTTATTTATTTTATTTATTTATTTTTGGCTGCATTGGGTCTTCATTGCTGTGTGCGGGCTTTCTCTAGTTGCGGTGAGTCGGGGCTACTCTTTGTCGTGGTGCGCAGGCTTCTTATTGCAGTGGCTTCTCTTGCTGTGGAGCACGGGCTCTAGGTGCACGGGCTTCAGTAGTTGTAGCACAGGGGCTCAGTAGTTGTGGCACATGGGCTCTAGAGTGCAGGCTCAGTAGTTGTGGCCCATGGGCTTAGTTGCTCTGTGGCATGTGGGATCTTCCCGAACCAGATATCGAACCCGTGTCCCCTGCATTGGCATGCGGATTCTCAACCACTGCACCACCAGGGAAGTTTATGTATCTATATTTTTAAAGGATTTTTTTGAGCAGTTTTAGGTTCACAGAAAAATTGAGAAGAAACAGAGATTTTGCACATTTGTTACAGCTAATGAATCTACATTGACACATCATTATCAACCAAAATCCATACTTTACATTAGAGTCTGTTCTGGGTGTTGTACATTCTATGGGTTTGGACAAATGTATAATGACATGTATCCACCATGACAGTATCATAGACAGCATTTTCACTGCCCTAATAAACCTCTGTAATATTATATTTTTAACTATAGAGATCATACACATTGTACAATAATATGCTTTTTTCAGTTGACTATCTTGGTCTCTACACATCAATAAATTTTATCTCACCTAATACCTGAAACATGATATAAAATTTCCAAATGTTCCAATTATGTGTTTTATAGCTGGTTGTCCAAATTAGTATCTAATCCAGAACCACACAAATGCTTGTGCTTCAATAATTTTTTGTGTTTTGAACAGGTCTATTTCAGTCCAATAAGTACCTTCATTAAGGTTTGGTTCTGAGGTTTTGTCTTGTTCTTTTGTTTGGAACATATTCTTTTGTTTCTTCGTTTTGCTTGACTCTCTGTTGGTTTCTATGCATTAGATAAAGCAGCCAGACTTAAAGCAGTGGCCTCCTGCAGGAGATGGGCCTGACCGTTCAATCCTGCCTCACTCTTGTTGTCTCTCAAACCTCAGTGATTGTCCAAGCAGCCTATTTTATTTTCAATAGCTCGTAGTAGATGAGGGTGTGCTAAGACCAGTCGGTGTTCCAAAGCTGGGGAATCTCAGTCAGAACCTAGATTCAGGCTGATTGGAAGCCAGACCCTCAGGCAGAAGATTTTAAAACTTGCAAATATAAACAGTGCTGTGGGGCTGAAAGCATAGGCCAGAGCCAGGTGGTGTAGAGGTGTCCCCTGGAGGCAGCCTCAGTTTTTTTTTTTTTTTTTTTGCGGTAAGGAGGCCTCTCACTATTGTGGCCTCTCCCGTTGCAGAGCACAGGCTCCGGACGCGCAGGCTCAGCGGCCATGGCCCACAGGCCCAGCCGCTCCGCGGCATGTGGGATCTTCCCAGACCGGGGCACGAACCCGTGTCCCCTGCATCGGCAGGCGGACTCTCAACCACTGCGCCACCAGGGAAGCCCCAGCCTCAGTTTTATAGACCCATATTTTTATTTCCCTGGTAACAAGCTAGTCATGATTTATTTTTATTTGGTAGTGTCTTATTATTTTCAGTTAAGTTCTCTGAAATTATTTTTAATGCTATGAGTAAGCAAGCTCCAAATACCATAACTAAGTGACGTTTGATGTTTGCTTCAATATAAAACTGACACATGACTGCAGACTATTAGGAGACACTCAACGTCAATCCAGGGATTTGAGATCAAGTGGCTAGCAAGTTAAACCCTAAAATTCACCAGGGTCAATTTTCAGGATGCTGAGCCATTTTAAGTAATACAGACGAGATTTATGCAAAACCAGAGCACCAAACCGCAGTCTGAAAATATTAAATGGAAAATTCCAGAAATAAACAATCCATAAATTTTAAATTGTGAGCCTTTCTGAGTAGCGTGATGAAATCTCACGCCCTCTGCTCTGTCCCAGCCGTTATTCAGCTAGCAGCCGTCATAGTTATCAAATCGACTGTCACTGTGTTACTGAACCACACTTGGGTCCACTTGCCCACGGACAGTAAAACCAATCTACTTGACACCGGGTTATGGTGAAGGAAAGTGTAGTGTTTATTGTAAGGCATCAGACAAGGAGTCCAGGACAGCTAATGTTCAAAAACACCTGAACTCCTCCGTGGGTTTCAGGGAGCATTTTAAAAGGCAAGTTGAGGAAGGGGAATCCCAGGGTAGGTGATCAGCTCGGACACAATTCTCTGATTGGTTGATGTGAGGTAAGAGGGCGGTGTCACAGGGGTTAACATTATCAATACTGAGGCTCCTGTCAGTCTGGGGGCTACGTGCTCATCATGGTCATCAAGTAGTTAACTTCATCCATTTAGTGGTGGTTTTAGCATCTGTAAAACAACTCGGGAATGTGCGTCAGATACTGTTAGCTAGGTACTTCACAGAGGACCCAAAGCAGAGGACTCGGGGGGAGGGGTCTTTCCGGGGAAGACCCCATAGGTCCTGCTTGGTTACTACAGCATCACAGTGCTTGTGTTCAAGGAAGCCTTATTTTACTTAATAATGGCCCCAAAGTGCAAGAGTAGAGATGCTGGCAATTCGGATATGTCAAAGAGAAGCCATAAAGTTCTTCCTTTAAGTGAAAAGGTGAGAGCTCTTGACTTAGTAAAGGAAAAAAAAAATCCTATGCTGAGGTTGCTAACATCTAGTAAGAACAAATGTTCTATGAAATTGTGAAGAAAGAAAAAGAAATTTGTGCTAGTTTTGCTGAACCTCAAGCTGCAAAAGATACGGCCACAGTGTGTGATAAGTGCTTACTTAAAAGATGGAAAAGGCATTAAATTTGTATAATAAAATATTTAGAGAGAGAGGGCACTTTCACATAACTTTTATTACAGTATATTGTTATAATTGTTCTATTTTACTATTAGTTATTGTTGTTAATCTCTTACTGTGACTAATTTATAAGCTAAACTTTATCATAAGTATGTATGTATAGGAAAAACTTTATACATAGTGTCCAGTACTATCCTTAATTTCAGGCATCCACTGGGGGGGTCTTAAAATATATCCTCCACAGATAAGGGGGATATACTTATATGCTTAGGTATTTAATATTTTTTCATGCTCTTACAATGGAATTCATTTTCAAATTCATTTGCAAATTCTTTTGTTGTAAGTACATGGAAATACAATTTTTGTTTATTGATCTACCCAGGGACCTACCTAGCTAAAATAATTTACTAATTCTATTAGCTTGTATGTAGATCCTTTTGACTATTTTTTTCATCTACATATTCTGGTTAACCACAAATAATAATAGTTTTATTTAAAAAAACAAGAAACAAAAAACACCAACCAGGGCACATGACATAAAGTTGGGGCACCTGATGTAAAGCCAGGGGACCTGACATAAAACCGGGCATGTGACTATATTTCTCCACATAGTAAGTTGAATGATCTGCTAAGTTAATTCACAATATCAATAAATAAAGGAAGATTTTATAATATTGAAACATCCTTGAACTCTTGGAATGAACCCCAACCAGGCTCTTATTTCTTTCCCACAATTTTCAAGAGGAGACACAGGCAGAACCATCTTTACTCTGTCATCTTAAAACTGGAAACACCAAAAGAGATTTTTTAATGTGAGAAGACCGTCAGTTTCCCCTAGCAGGCAGGGAGGAAGGGCTCTGGGGAAGCCCTGGGATTTCGAGGACAGAGGGTCCAGGAGAATAAGCCTTAGATCTGAGTGTGAAAAAAAGTGGCTATAGGCCCAGTATAGAGATGGACTTGCAGAACACTGAACTATTGTGTGATTCTTTTCACCAGTCCTTATTTCTAAGGGTATTAGCTAGGATTTGGGCTGCTAGGGCTGATATAGCAGCTCCATGACTCTTCCTTCTGGCTGCTCTGTCATCTTCAGGGACCACATCCTCATTCATAGTCCAAGATGCTCACACCCCTGCCAGCATTCCCTGGCTGAGGGGCAAGGGAGAGCATGCCTCGACTCTTTAAGACCAAAGCATTGCTTTTTCTTACAGCCCATTTGCCAGAAGTTACTCACATGTCCACACTTTGCTATAAAGGGGGCTGGGAAGTGTGTTATTTTTTCTGGACTGTCTTTGCCTTGCTAGAGATTCTGTTAGGGAAGAACAGAGGCTGGCAAACGAGGAGTGGTCTCTGCCTCTGCAGGCCTTCTGTAGAGCCTTAGAAACTTGGCATGCACCTGTCCTAGCACTCTTAGTAGTAGAAGATTCATGATTATTTAGGAGGACTTATTTTTTGTGTGTAAAATTAGGCAACTGGTTTATGATCCAACACTTGGGGCCATCATTTCTGTGACACTGTGATCTAATTCCTTATTTCTTTAGACGAGTCCTCATTCCTAGCTAAAGGTCTGCTTTGTGAATCTAGGAAGAAGTGGAAACAGCAGTTCTTGCCAAGAGCAATGTAATCCCCAGCTATCGCTGTGCCCAATCATGAGACCACTTTCCCATCTGAAGGAGATGAGCCATGTAAAGTGCTCATTTTGGGCAACAGTGATGATCAGAGTCAGGGCAAAGCAGAGATGAGTTCCTGGTCAGTGTCATGATCCCAGGCATAAGACGTATCCTACCTCTAGTGGCACAGAAATAAAGAAAGCTTCTACCCAGGAGTTGGGACTGAAGCCTTTGGATTATGTCAGCAACCAACGTTTATCGTACACCTCCTTTGTGCCAGGCCTTGTGTTCTAGCTGAGGACAATGGTGTTGAACAAGATAGATATAGTTCCTGCTCCCTGGAGGGATGAGAGAAAACAGAGATTTAAATAAACTGTCACCATTGAATAATTACACATGTGCCATGTACTGAAAAGTACAGGGTGATGTTGGCATGTGACTGGGGACCTGCCTTATTCTGGGTGGTCAGGGAAGACTAGCTTCCCACGGTAAATGGGATATGAGCTGAGGCTTCAAGTAACAGTCAAGACAGAAGGTGAGAATGGGAAGTACATTCTAGGTTTAGAGAACAGCATGTTCAGCAAGTGGGGCTGAAGTTGAGAGGAGAATGGGAGTGCTAAGAGGCTGGAAGAGAGTGAGGGCTGGCCACCTTCCAGTACAGCAGCACTGAGGGATCAGAGCTGAAAGAACAAGGGCCAGCTCGGTCACGGTTGGGAGGGAACTTAAGGGTGGTCAATCCAGTGGCTTTTGGTGCTGTCCCCCTCCCCCAGGCCTCATTTTGGAATTTTACGGGGCCATTTTTGTCACAAGATTTGGGGGTGTTGGATGGGAGCCAGGAGTACCACAAATCCTGCAATGCACAAGACAGACCTGTCTATTGAAAAAGTTTTCACAGACTTTCATATGTCTTGCTGAACATTCACATAGGTAAAAACTGTTTATAAATTACCTGAATCTAGAACTTTTTTTAAAAAAAATCAAGATGAACGCAGTGTATCTTTGCACAGTTTTAACATAACTGAGTCTCCAGAAATATAACTACTGTATAATCAAGAGAAGATTCTGTGATCACCATTTTTTTTTTTTTCCATTTATGCCCATCTTGCAGGATCTTACTTCCTGGACCAGGGATCAAATCCGTGCCGTGCCCCCTGCAGCTTGGATGCGCTGAGTTCTAACCACTGGACCGCCAGGGAAGTCCCTGTGCTCACCATTTTGGATAACAACTTGTGATTTTTGAAATACCAATATGAGATACAGCACTGTGGCATTCAGGCACTTTCTATGTGTAGAGCAAATGATCTGACCACTTATTAGGTCTCCTCTACCAGTCACGACCAAACCTATACGTTCTGAAATATATATTTTAAATTATAATTTTCCTTTTATTTCTCCTTTATTACATAAATGTTAGCACATAACATTACTTTTTTTTTAACATTACTTTTTATAATGCAGGTTGTTTATACTGTCTATGATCTTCTAAGCCATTACCTATGAGTTTCATGACAGGAGAGTATGCTGGTCATTAGGAAATATTTGTTCCAGAAAGGGGGACTTGGGTTTGACAGCATGCGATCCAGGCGTCCAGTCCGGAAACTCCCAAATCTGGTTGCACGGCAGCTTTACTAAGATACAAATCCCCGGCGCCACCCCTGGTTTGGGCCCAGTGCTCGCCGCATTCTTGTCTTCCCTAGCTCACCGCAAGGAGCAACTGCTTCCTCGTTGCGACCCGCATCGGGGAGAAGGGTGCCAGGCTTCGGAGTACCAGGGCTTCGGTTGCAGGGGGCGGGGCCAGAGCACCGCCGAGAAGGAGCGAAGCTGCTCCTAGAGAGGCTCGGCCGGGGCCTGGTGACGCACTTCCGGCCGCCCGCCGCCGAGCAGCCCGCTTTGGAGGTGAGTACGGGCTGCGGGAGGCGGGGGCGGTGCCTGGTTCCGAGGCTCTGGGTGCGGCAGGGACGCTCCTTCCCCCTGCGTTGGCGGTGGGTTTCCTGCCGGAGGGGTCCTCTTCTCCCCTCCTCGACTCCCGCTTTGGACTTGGTGGCCGATGACGTTCTTTCTCGTGGAAGGCGAAGCCCGGGTTACTGCCACAGCCACGAAGCCCCGAGCATTTAGCACTTTGGGGAAGATGCTGCTCGCCTTTTGGGAACTTGTGTTGGAGCAGCCGGGGGTTAGAATATTTGCAGGGGTGAAGCGGCCTGAGGTGATATGAGTCTTTTGACATAATGAGGTCGTGCAGGGGCTTTTACCTGCACGTTTAATGCATTTCAAGTATGGACTGTTTGCGCCCCGCCCTCCTAACTCAGGGTGTGAATCGAGGCCAGTGGGGGAGCAGAAAAAGCAGAGCCCCTCCAGGCTACAGAAGAAGCCCGACTTTTGAGGGCACTGTCTGCAGGAGCCGTGTCAGTTCCAAAAGGTAACCCGGCCCAACTTCTCTTGGGCGGTGGGATGACAATGACCTGGGAATGATTTCTACAATGTAGAATATACTGATTTGCTTAGTCCTAGAATACACAAAAAGTTCCAGAATGACTCATTCATACCGTCATGAAAGCAAGTTTACAAAAAAAAAATACTATAAAACAGTAACGAAAACATGAAGTGTGGCTAGTAGTGTATTCAGAGGAAATTTTGTGGCCTTATAGGTTTTAATTGCCAAATAGGAAAGAATGAAAATAGATTTTAAAAATCATGCAACCTCAAGAAGTCTTTGGCTACAGGTCTTTTTAGCCTTAGAGAATTTAGTTAAAATACTGTTTTGCAGAGTTACTTAGTTCTTTTCTTTCCCATCACTTCACTGTGGTTATGCTGTGGTATAGTTAGGCTTATTTACTGTTGTTTGTATTTTTTGGACGTCGTCACCCCCCCATCCCATTCTGGTTGGTTGATTTTTATACATATGTATAGATAGATAGATAGATACAGGTATAGATATGTGAAACATTACTGTGGTTATGAAAGTCAGAACAAAAAGGCACAGGGAAGTATCATTTCCTCCCCATCCCTTCTGCACTGTTTCCTTCCATCCTGTTTCAGTTCCCAGCTTCCTTTCACCTACTTCCCATCCACACCTGAGGCCCCTATTCTCCTTAGTTTCTTGTTTTTCCTTCTGTTTCTTTTTGCACAAATCACCAGATACACATGTATTTTCTTATACTCCCTTTTTTTCTTACACAGAAGATAGCACACTACCTTTTGCACACTGAAAATCATTTCATATCATAGAGATAAGTATGTATATTTTAAATGTTATGCATCTAGCATGGCATTTATGGAGCATAGTGGTAATGTGAGCACGCATTAAACACACCACACCATTAAGAAGAGCACTGCCCATACGGCTGCATCTGTGTGCTCCTCCCCAACCCAGTTCCCACATTCTCACCCCTAGAGGTAACAACTCTCTTGAATTTTGTGTTAATCATATTTTTGATAACACATATCATATTTGTGTTAATCATATTTTTAAAAATAATTTTATCATATATACATGTGTATGTAAATAATATGATTGTGTATGTAAATACACAATTGTGTATGTAATGATATGTGTATGTAAATCATATTATGTAAATAATATGATTAATTTTGTTTTTGAGCTTTATGAAGATGGCATCATGGTGTCTGTAGTCTTCTGGGACTTGCATAACTCAATATTAATGTTCCTAAATTCATCCATATTTTGTGTGTAGCTGTGAGTCATTCGTTTTTGCTACTGGGTAATGTTCCATTGTAAAAATGGCATGACAGCTTATTTGTGTATTCTCAGTGGACATGTGAGTTGTTTCCAATTTTTTGCTATTAAAATACTGCTGATAATAATTTTGTATGTATATCACCTACATATGAGAGTTTCCCTAGGGTATAAGTTTTAAAATTTAGGCATGAATATTGAATTTATCCAACACCTTTGACATCCACTGAGATGGAGAGTATGTTTTTCTTTGATTTATTAATGTGGAAAGTACAATCTGTGCTAATATTGAACTTTACTTGCATTCATAGGATGATCCCTCTTAGTCATGATATGTCACATTAAGGAACTACTGGAGTCTAGTCCTCAATATTTAGGATTTTTGCATCAGTATTCATAAATGATACTAGTTTATGGTTTTTGTATCCATATTTTGCTGGCATCATAAAAAGGTCTGGGAAACTTATTTTGCTGTTCTCTGCTACAGTTTAAATAGTGTTAGAATTATTCATTTCTTAAAGATTTGAAAGGCTTTTCCCATGATACATAAGGGCTCAGTGTTTTGTGAGAGTTCACTCTTTACTGGCTCTCTAAACAATTAGGTAAAAGTAATCATGGGTTATGGAGAAAAATCTATATAATAAAGTTGGTAGAGTTGATTTATTAGATTCAGATAGATTATATGTTCTTCCATCACAGGATAAGTTTTCTTTTTTTAATTTATTTTATTGGAGTATAGTTGATTTACAATGTTGTGTTAATTTCTACTGTACACAAAAGTAATTCATTTATATAGGTATATGCACATATATATACACACATTCTTTTTCATATTCTTTTCCATTATGGTTTATCACAGGATATTGAATATAGGTCCCTGTGCTATAAAGTAGGACCTTGTTGTTTATCCATTCTACATATAATAGTTTGCATCTCCTAGTCCCAAACTCCCAGTCCATCCCTCCCCCACCGCCCTCCCCCTTGGCAACCACAAATCTGTTTTCTATGTCTGTGTTTCTCTTTCACAGATAAATTCATTTGTGTCATACTTTAGATTCCACATATAAGTGATATAATATGGTATTTGTCTTTCTCTTTCTGACTTACGTCACTTAGTATGATAATCTCTAGGTCCATCCATGTTGGAATAAGTTTTCTTTTTAAGCATCCATGGAATATTTTTAAAATGGACACTGTAGCCACAAAAGAAAACCTTTAAAAATCTGTAAAGCAGAAGTAAATAGATCAGGTTACTTAAACACCATGCAATAAAGCCAGAGAATAAATTAACAACAACAAATTATCCTGAACAGTTCTTTGTCCAGAGACAAAACACAGTTGCTGACGAGTTATAAAATAGTAATTAAAACATGAAATATGAAAAGCCTCTGGAATGTAGGGAATAATGTATTCAGAGGAACATTTATAGGTTTAGATTGCTACACAGCAAGAATGAAAATGAATGAATCATGTAGCCTCAAGAAGGTAGAAAAAAGCTTTTTGTAGTCTAGCTTCCCCCGAAAGCAGAACATAGGACAGAGATTTGTGTGCGGGCAGTTTATTTGGGAATGTAGTCCCAGGGGCAGAGTGAAAGACAAGGAGAGTGCAATGGAGAAGGAGGGACAGCCAATACAAGGATGTGCTGTCAGGCTGGCCCCTCCACAGGCGACTGGTGCTCTGACTTGCAGGATCTTTGAGGAGCCTTGGAATCTCATGGCTGCCCACATGGAGGACTAAAGGGGGAAACGTTTATCCACTGACCTCTGTCTCCTGTTGGTCAGTGGTAGCATCACAGGCATTAACTCCCCTATCCTTCAGGACCCAGCAGGTGTCCGCAGATGTCCCACACAGGACAGAGAAGCCCTAGGGCAGGAGCCAGGCATGTGTGGTGTAGACCCTGGAGGAGGCATTTGTAGGTTGTACTTGTGCAGAGCTGGTCAAAGCCTCTGGAACTGGACTAAGAGTGGACAAGAGGATTTGGTGAGGTACATAAGGTGTCTCTTACAGAGCTAAAAAACAAATTTTAAAAAGCAGAGCTTAATTTAAAACAAGTAGAGGGGGCTTCCCTGGTGGCACAGTGGTTAAGAATCCGCCTGCCAATGCAGGGGACACGGGTTTGAGCCCTGGTCTGAGAAGATCCCACATGCCGCGGAGCAATTAAGCCTATGCGCCACAACTACTGAGCCTGTGCTCTAGAGCCTGTGAGCCACAACTACTGAGCCTGTGTGCCACAACTACTGAAACCTGTGTGCCTAGGGCCCGTGCTCCACAACAAGAGAAGCCACCACAAGGAGAAGCCCACGCACCGCAACGAAGAGTAGCCTCTGCTTACCGCAACTAGAGAAAGCTTGAGCGCAACAACGAAGACCCAGCGCAGCCAAAACTAAATAAATAAGTTAATTAATTTTATAAAACCAAACAAACAGGTAGAAAAGGGAGTGGTGTTCTAAATAGAAAAGCTAGTTTTTTGAAAATAAAACATTAAACTAGATAAACCATGGTTCAGCCTAATGTTATTAGTCTGCTTGGGCTGCCATAACAAAATATACACTGTCTGGCTTAAACAACAGAAATTTATTTCTCACGGTTCTGGAGGCTGGAAGTCTAAGATCAAGGTACCAGACGATGTGGTTCTTGGTGAGGCTGCAGGTGGCTGCCTTCACTGTGTCCTCACAGCAGAGACAGCTCTGGAAGACTCTTCCTCTTCTTACTAGGGTACCCGCCCTATCAGATTATTACCTTGTTTAACCTTATTACCTCCTCATGGGTGCTGTCTCCAAATACAGTCACATTGGAAATTAGGGCTCCAACATACGAATTTTGGGGGGACACATTCAGTCCATAACATTAACTAAGGCTAAAAGGTCTAGAGAGCATATATATTCAAAGAAGAAGTAGGAAAAGCAAGGTATACCTCAAGGTATGGAGGAAATGAAAAAAATCATGAGCCACTGTTTCCCATAATTCTACACTCAGGTTTAAATTCTGGAAGATATAGACAATATTTTAGGAAAATATAAAATTTCAAGACTGACTTTGGGAGCACTAAAAATTAGAAAATAACCGGTCCATGTGGTCTTGAATACAATGAACAAGGAGTGCCGGGTCATGGGACCAGGGACGGGATGCTATAGTGACCCCCTCTCAGGCAGCTGAAGCCTTGGCTTCTTTGCCATCAGAAGGCTGGAAGGTATGAGGAGCCATCCGGTACCTCACTTGTGGCCTAGCTTCCTCACAGTAAACCTGGGCCGGGCAGGAGCCTAACCTCCCAAGATCTCTACAGAGGTATCAGGACTCTTGAGGGCAGTCAGCTGTGTGAGGGAACGGGCATATGGGAGGGAGCAGCTGTCCCTTTCTCCAGGAGGTGCCTCCCTGGGGCCTGACTCAGGCCTATGTGCTGGGGCTGCAGCCCGTCCAGCTGGCTTCTCTTGCAGTATAATAGAGAGGGATGCTCGTTTAGAGCATCGTGTTGCTACACGAGTCTTTGTTTTATTATTCTTTAGACTCTACCTGCATTTCATGCACACTCGTGTGTGTGTATGATATGTGTCCAGAATTGTAAAAATCCTAGGGTCCGTGGCAGTCAGTGTCAGTGTCATGGCCAGGAGGAGCCCTGGGCACAGAGCCAGTGAACAGATCGCTCCTTTCTTCCCATGGCAGCTCCTGCTTGCACTTCTGTCTGGATGCTGGCTGCGTGCATCTCAGATCTTCTGTGAGGGGCTGTATTGTTCGTGGTGGGGGTGGCTTGTCTCACATCTGTCCCCCTGTTTTCCCTCAGCTCCAGTCCTTCTCTGAGAGGGAGACCAGGTGATGGCAGCCATGCTTCTGACAGCCTGGCCCCAGGTGAGCTGTGGGTCCTTCAGCTCTTCCTCTGAGCAGTTTCACATTGAAGAAAACTGAGAAGGGAATCTGGTGAGCCTTCCTATGAAAGCTGGAGGGGCCCTCCATGCTTCTGCCTGCCAGACTGGAGCTTGTGGGAAGAGCGATGATATGGAGGGATAGGGGCCAGAGACCAGGACAGGCAAGACAGAAGTGTCTGGAAGGCAGAAATATAGTCTTCTGCACACCAGTTTGCTTTGCTCCCCCAGCAGAGGGCTTTGGTGAATGAGAGACATGGAAGCTGCCCATGAATGGAAGAAGATAGCAGGGGACTAGGATTCCAGGGAGGGGGGTGTAGATAAAGAGGACTAGCAGGACCAGATCCACATAAAGAATGGCTTCGCCTCTAATTCCAGGGGAAGGGGACATAAGGAGAGTGGGATCAAGGGAGGGAAAAAAGACAGGAAGTCCTGTGTCTCATTGTGTCCTGGGGAGGCTTTCAGGGCTTGGGGTGCAGTGGCCAGGCTTTAGGTCTCTGATAAGAGCTCTGGATCCTCTCCCCAGAATAACATGCAAACGAAAATTTCCAAACGATTTCAGGGATTTCATGGACCCCACTGATGCTCATCCAGGGACCTCCATGGGCTACAGTTTGGGAATAATCATAGTCACAGTAACTCCAGTTACACCATTTGAGGCTTACTACGCCGCAGGCACCATACTAAGCACTTTACATGTATCACTCAGTCCTGACAGACGCCCTGGGAGATAGGCGCTGTATTGCGTTCATTCTACCACAAAAGAAACAAAGGCAAAGGGGAGTGAAGTGACTTGTCATTGTGTGACTTAACTGTTCAGCCCTATGACACCTGTGGAGCCAGTGAAGTTAACGAGGTCAGGTTTCTGATGCCTGTGTGGGGACTAATTTTGAGGGGAGGTTTAAAAGCAAGGTGACCACTTCAGAAAGAGTCCTATTGGTCTAGGTGACATAGGCTTCATTAAGGCAAGTAGTTGCTAAAGAGGGAGACCCAATTCAAGTAATGCTTAACATAAAAATCTCTAGGAGGAAGAGTCAAAAGATTGGGGTGGCGTAAGGGGGAGGGAGGAGTCAGGAACGAATCCCCAGGTTTCTTTCCTTCGCGGATGGTGGTGGGTGACACCAGCTGAGGTTTGAATTAAGGAGGAGGCACCAGTCGTGGGCTAAAAGGGGATGGTGGGCGACAGCGAAGGCATTTAATTTTGTACCAAGAATTTCTTGTCTTATCCAAGTCACACGATGAATGACTCACAGAAGTGCCCACAAGTTGGACTAGAATTGTTGATGGGTGGAGGCCCGTAGAATCAAGCAAGACAGGTCCTGGCAGAGAGCAGTTGAGAGGCAACTCGCTGCCAGTGTGTCCCCAAGGTTGTTACAGAAGGCCGAGGTGGGTAGAGCGAGGGCAGCCAGAAGTGGCAGCTGCCCGGAGGGGAGGAGGTGGGCCTGGGAGCGGCTCGGCCATCAGCCCTGATGGTGGAGCCTGTGCTGAGTGCCGAGCGCCGAGTGATGCAGAGGAGCGGCTGAAAAGATGGCTGACCTCCCTTCTTTCCCAAACCTCCTTGGAGAGACAGTGAAGTCTTGGGTGAAGTTGGACAGGATGAGGCTTGACTGGGAGAGGGTAACAGAAAATGGGTTTTTGGCGAGAGCCATTTGCGAGCAGGATGGGCTGCCTGCTCTCACCCCTCCCTCCACCTCCACGGTGCCCAGCCGATCTGGGCAGCGCTGAGCTTCCTCTGCTGAAGGCGCTGGAGCAGAGGCTATGCAGCCTTTTGTAGGGGGTCCATGATAGAAATCAGGTGGGGCTGGGTGAGATGGAAGCCATGGCTGTTCTTTGGGCGCGGCTTGAGGTTTGAGGGTGAGGGCGAGGGCGAGGAAGTGGGAAAGCCTGTGGGTGGGCCCAGAGCTACTTCCGCCAGTGAGGGCATGGCCTGACTGAAAGAAAGCAGTTGCGTTAGGGGAACTTGGTCATGGGAGGTGTTTTTCTTTCATCTCAACTTATGTCATCCTTTGTAAGTGTGAAATATGGCATGAGGTTTCTCTGCTGTGAGCCAGGTCAGATATTCCACGCTTTACCTTCCAAGTGTTTTTCTCAAATCTTTCCCCCTGTTATTAATTTTGTGCTCTTCACAAGCCCCTCCTCAAGCCCTCATACTGCCCTCTGCCCCTCACCTAGGGCATGAGCCATGGAATTGGCCCCTAGGGCAGCAGGAACCTGTTGTTTCAGAAGTCGGTGACCTTTGAGGACGTGGCTGTGTACTTCACCCAGACGGAGTGGGATGGCCTGTCCCCTGCACAGAGGGCTCTGTACAGGGATGTGATGCTGGAGAATTATGGGAATGTGGCCTCCCTGGGTAAGGCCTTTCTCCCCCGGGGACTCAGACTCTGCTGATTAGGGTTTCCTGGCTTCCTTTCCCCTTACTGGTTGCAGGTGGGGCCTCTGGTAATCCTTCACTGAGTGGGAACCTCAGGGGCAGATTCCTAATCCCCTAGACCCGGGGTTGCTGGGAAGGGTGAACCACAAGCCCTTTTTGGGCCAATATAGGACTTTACTGGGACTGTTGTGCACTCTTGATCCACCCGATAGAGGCTGTGTTTTGGACACAGCGTGGAAAAAAAGTAACTTCCTGTTCTACAGCATTACCTTCAGGTTCCCCCTCACCCTACCTGGATATCTTGAGTGTTTCCAAGGATCTCGGTGTACTTGTAATATTTTAGACCCTGGTCAAAAAATGGTACCTATCCCTTTAGGCAGAATCTCCCTGTTTGCCCTGCATGAGGTCTCACAGTCTGGGCCCTCCCCAACTCCTCCCGCATCTTCTCAAGCCTCTTCCTCCCACCCCCCCGCCACTTTCCCATAGTTCTTAGGCACGGGACCCTCTGGGGCTCTTTCCTTCCCTCCCCATTGCTGACACAATCTGAGAAGAGGTTTAGGAAATCAGCTGTGGGAGATCATTCACCTATCTTTCCTATTTCCTTTCCCCAAAACAGGATTTCCCCTTCTCAAACCTACTGTGATCTCACAGCTGGAGGGAGGAGGTGAGCTGGAGGGCCCATCTCCACTGGCCTCTGGAACAGGCACAGGCCCCCAGGGCCTCTGGACTGGTAAGGAGGCACTCATTGCCCATTATGCTGGAAAAAGTAATCCTTTAGGAAGAAAGTCAGCTTTAGCAACATATAAGCGTGCCACATTTATTGGCTAACCGTACAGAGTAACATTTAAATTTTTTTTAATTAATTAATTAATTTTTGGCTGCGTTGGGCCCTTGTTGCTGCATGCAGGCTTTCTTTTTTTTAGTCGCAGAGAGTGGAGGCCACTCTTGGCTGCGGTGCACAGGCCTCTCACTAAGGTGGCTTCTCTTGTTGTGGAGCACAGGCTCTAGGCACACGGGCTTCAGTAATTTTGGCACATGGGCTCAGTAGTTGTGGCTTGCAGGCTCCAGAGCTCAGGCTCAGTAGCTGTGGCACACGGGCCTAGTTGCTCCTCGGCATGTGGGATCCTCCCAGACCAGGGCTCGAACCTGTATCCCCTACATTGGCAGGTGGATTCTTAACCACTGCGCCACCAGGGAAGCCCCATTTAAATAATTTTTGATGATTTCTAGAGATAGCAACAGTTGAGACCTTTCTGACTATTTTCATAGTTTGCTATTTCTTTCTAATTCCAAGAAGAGATCTTTTTTCAAATGCTTTATTGTAATTATTTTCAATCCTAATTTTGGAATTCTACCTTTCTCAGACAAAATGAATGGATTCAGTACTTTTTTTGGGTCCTTGCTACTTTCTAAGCACTGTCCACTTAATGTGAAGGGTACAGAATTAAAAGTCTTTTTACTTAGACTTTGGAGTAGACTTTCTGAGTTCCAATCCCAACTGTGCTACTTCCTAGTTGTGTGACTTTGAGCAGGTCAGTTATCTGTATTCTCTAAGAGTTAGTGTTCTCACCCTTGAAAATGGAATAATAATTACAAAATGAGGTAATGGTGCTAGGTTTGATGATAAAATGAGATAACATGTACCAAGTGCCTAGCTTATAGTGTGTGCTCAGTTAAATTCTGTTTTTATTATTATTATTACTATTATTATTATTATTTGGGGGGGAGAAAGCTATATATAATAAGCTCTAGGAAATAAGGTGGGAGGAAGTAATGCTATCAATTTGGTGCTTCTCAAAATATGAACAAATGCATCACCTGGGCATCTTGCAGATGTGCAGATTGTCATTCAGTTAGTTTGGGGCAGGGCCAAGTTTCTGCATTTCTGTTAAGTTCCCAGGTAATGCCAGTGATTCTGGTTCCCAGACCACTCTTGAATAGTGAGGTTCTCATTGGCTCACGCAGAGTAGCTGCCAGGTGATTTCCCATCTCCCATGAGGCCCAGCTTTACTTCCTGCCTTTGGGGTCCATAAGATACTCTTGCATCCTTTTGATGAATCCTCTTTTTTTAAAAGATGGTTTCAGTGGCTTTTTGTTCCTTGTAATCATTCAACCAGATGTTCACTGACCAAGGAAGACATGTTTTGGAAATGGAGAGCTTAAAGTGCTTGACATATAGAGGGGGATGAAAGTGATATTGTGGAGATTCTTAGTCAAAGAAGTCTGGATTTCATTCTGTAGGCAACAAACAGTCCTGAAGTCTTTGAACAACCCATCGTGATGTCAGGTGAGGATAGAAACATTCATCTAGTCAGTGTATGTAGGTTAATTGGGGTCAGGAATCAAATGGGTTCTAGGTAGGAAGAAGGGGAAATCACAGGGCACAAGACCCATGTCAGCAGAGTTGATTTTTTAAAAAAATTTTCCAGGTAATTTGAATTTTTTTCTTTGTAAGTTTCTGATACTACAGATGAATATTATTTCTATAATCAGGAAAAGACCAATATTATTTTGAAAATGGTTGCTAGGGAAGTCCAGGTCATTTGGGTCTGTTGAGGACAATTATAATGAAATACTGGGGTAGGGGGCATATTACATGTGGCTGAGGAGAGATGAGAGGTGAAAAAATAAAGGAAGCATTTTGGGGCCAATTTTGAGAAATTTGAGAATAAATGTAGAGATCATTGGTTCTACTAGGACTATGGGATTATAGAAAGACTAATAAGATTACAGAAAGAATTTTAGGGAGTGACCAATTTTAGGATTGAGGGAAGAGGTAGAAGGAAAGGCAAGGAGAATGCTGCAGTGTTGTGGAGGGGTGGGAAGAGATGGGATCAAAGGGATCAAATGGGCCTGAACCAAGTCTTTCTGAAGTAGAGAAAAAAGGAGTTAAAGGAGAAGTTTTGGAAAGCCTAGAGTTTAAGTTCTAAGAAAATAAACAAGATTTGTTCCCATTTGCTTCCTAGTGCTAATACCTGCCATCCCTTGTTGCCACATGTTGTTGGATTCTGTGCCTTCTCCTTCTTAAGCAGTTTCCATTTTTATTAATAGAAACTGAAGAGTGTAGTAAAGTATGGTGTGATGGAAAGAATGCTGATCTGGCAGATAAGACCTAGAATTTTGTTCCACTGCTGTCACTTTTAACCTTCTTGTTACTGGTTATTGGTTTAGAGACTGGTGATCTTTTAAAATCATTACTTTAAAATTTGTAATATTGGTACATGCTCAAAACAGTATAAAAAGTGCATAAAGTGGGAGCAGTGGGGAAGT
This sequence comes from Lagenorhynchus albirostris, assembly GCF_949774975.1. NCBI lineage: Eukaryota > Metazoa > Chordata > Mammalia > Artiodactyla > Delphinidae > Lagenorhynchus > Lagenorhynchus albirostris. The sequence continues at coordinate 46,357,431 of NC_083113.1, forward strand.
CTCCCAAACTTCCTGTGCCAGTTTGCTCAGTTTCTTGTGTATTCTTGCAGTAGTTTTCTAGGCATATTCAAATATATGTGTTTATGTCAGCCCTTTTTACTCTCCTTTGCACAAATGGAAGATACTCTACATACCATTTCTCAACTTGTTTTTCCACTTAACAGTGTGTCTTTGACATCTTTTCATGTCAGTACATATAGATTTATTTCATTTTATAACAGCTGCATGTTATTCCACCTTATGATGAACGTTAGATTCTCTGACCTAGTCTGGTGATTTTAAAGAGCCCCCCCACCCTTGATTACCCTGATCCTTTTTTCTTTCTATCACAGTTCTTTTTTTTTCTAACATGGTTCTTACATGATATTTTATGTTTTCTGTTTTTTATAGTAAATATTGATATCCAGACTGACAATAATTTGACAGAGGAAATGTATGAAGAAAAACATAATACATCATTTGAACTTCAAAGGAGCTCTTCCCAGGAAACAGACTTTTCAGAAACTTATATTCTAGAGAAACAGCAGGAAGTCCACTCAGTAGGAAGTATGGAGAAAGAAAACAGGAGTGTCATTGATGGGACAGTGAAAGACAATATAAGCCCCATGGAGGAGTGTTTCTTTAGGCAAAGTCCAAACTTGAATCAGTGTCATACCATCTCCACTGGAGAGCAGTCCCCTGAGTGTACAGGATTGGAGAAAGCCTTCAGCTTTGACACAAAACTTATTCAACATGAAATAATTAATTCTGGGGAAAGACCTTTCAAATGTGAAGAATTAGTGGAAAGCTTTAGGTGTAACTCTCAACTTAATCAGGATCAAGATAGCTACACTGGGGAGAAGCCCCATCAGCATAAGGAGTGTGGCAAAGCCTTTAGCGTTAATGCAAAATTAATTTGGCATCAAAGACTTCACAGTGGGGAGAAGCCCTTCAAATGTGTAGAGTGTGGAAAAAGCTTCAGTTACAGTTCCCATTATATCACACATCAGACTATCCACAGTGGGGAGAAGCCCTATCAGTGTAAGGTGTGTGGAAAAGCCTTCAGCGTTAATGGGAGTCTGAGTAGGCATCAGAGAATCCATACAGGAGAGAGGCCCTATCAGTGCAAGGAGTGTGGGAATGGCTTTAGCTGCAGTTCTGCATATATCACACATCAGAGAGTCCACACTGGAGAGAAACCTTACGAGTGTAATGACTGTGGGAAAGCTTTCAATGTTAATGCAAAATTAATTCAACATCAGAGGATCCACACTGGAGAGAAACCTTATGAATGTAATGAGTGTGGGAAAGGCTTCAGGTGCAGCTCCCAGCTTAGGCAGCATCAGAGCATCCACACTGGAGAGAGACCCTATCAGTGTAAGGAGTGTGGAAAAGCCTTTAGTAATAATGCAAAACTCATTCAGCATCAAAGAATTCACACAGGGGAGAAACCCTATGAGTGTACTGAATGTGGAAAAGCCTTTGGCGTCAAAGGGAAGTTAATCCAGCACCAGAGAATCCACACGGGTGAGAAACCCTATGAGTGTAAAGAGTGTGGGAAAGCCTTCAGGTGTAACTCCCAGCTTCGGCAGCATCTGAGAATCCACACAGGGGAGAAGCCCTATGAGTGTAATGAGTGTGGAAAGGCCTTCAACGTTAATGCAAAACTAATGCAGCACCAGAGGATTCACACTGGGGAGAAGCCCTTTGAATGTAATGAGTGTGGGAAATGTTTTACTTCTAAAAGAAACCTACTTGATCATCATCGAATCCACACTGGAGAAAAACCTTATCAGTGTAAGGAATGTGGGAAAGCCTTCAGCATCAATGCCAAACTAACTAGGCATCAGAGAATACACACTGGGGAGAAACCATTCAAATGTATGGAATGTGAGAAAGCATTTAGCTGTAGTTCTGACTATATTGTACATCAGAGAATCCATACTGGAGAGAAACCCTTTCAATGTAAGGAGTGTGGAAAAGCCTTCCATGTTAATGCCCATTTAATTCGGCATCAGAGAAGCCACACTGGGGAGAAACCCTTCAGATGTGTGGAGTGTGGCAAAGGCTTCAGCTATAGTTCTGACTGTATTATACATCAGACTGTCCATACTTGGAAGAAACCCTATGTGTGTAATGTGTGTGGGAAAGCCTTCAGGTTTAGCTTCCAACTTAGTCAGCATCAGAGTGTCCATAGTGAAGGAAAATCCTAATAAGGATGTAGAAAACTGTGAAGGTTAATGCTGAACTAGATCAAGTATCCTCAGATTCACGCTGGTGGAAAACCCTGAGAGAGAAATGGATATGGCAGAGTCTTCACAAGGAAACAAATCTTTTCCATTTTATTCAATTTTAGATCAAGAATGACAACCAGTTTTAAAATAACATCCAAAAATAAGTAGTTTGTTTTATACCAACAACCAATAGAAAATATAATGAAAGAAAATATCCCATTCCCAACAGCATCAAGAAAAGTTGATTTTCTAGATATAAACTTACTAGGACCTATGTGGAGAAATTATAAATCTCTGCTGAGGGGTACAAAAGGAAAGTTAAATAAATGGGGGAAGAGAGAGTGATACCTTGTTCTTAGATAGAAAAACTCATAAAGATACTACCTACCTAAATTAATTTATTGCCCTTTTACTTTTGACAACAAGCATGCATCACTTTTGTAAAGAGGAAAAACAATAAAGAGTTCCTTAAGGAAAAAATATGAGTAAATCTTTTTATTTTCATGCTATGGAGAAAAGCTTTCTAAGCATCAGATGAAAGCCAGAAACCAACCTGAGGGAAAATATTGATAAATTGACTTCAAAATGAAATATTTATGTTTTTGTTTTAAATAACCCCAAATAAGTTTAAAAGATAAAGCACAAAAAGTGGAAATACCTTTGTAAAATTTGTGATATAAAAGTATCATACAAAGAGGTCTTAAATTATGAGAAAATTAAATGACAATAGCAAGCAGCTTTTAAGAAGATATAAAAATGACTAATAAAGGAAGATGTTCAGTCTCAGTAGTACTCTAAGGAGTAAAAATTTAAAACAAGCATACAGTCACACATAGGAAGCCCTCCAACCTCTTTCCCACTGACAAGACAAACACAGAGACCCTCTTATAGATGCACAGCGTATCCCCACAGCACCCCTTTCCCCATACCTGCTGTTGTGCTCTCTGTAGCTCGGGAGGCCCGTGTTGGCTGGGAATGCTGTCTTGTGTACCTCAAAGGAGCCACTCCTGTCAGAAAGCTACTGATATGGTATAGGACCTCAGCAGAGTGTCCAGGGCCATTGTGTAAGTGACATTCCCCCCACCCCACCTGCATATGGGTGGAGGCAGATCCTGGAGCCCCCAGAACAGAGAGGAGGGAGCAGAGTCCTTCCCCCTGACCATCTGGCCCTGCTCCTGTGAGCAGCTCCAGACCATACAAAGAGACCCAGAAGTGCCCTGGGCCATGGGGTCCAAGTCCTTCATTTACTTATAGAGAAACTGAAGACCAGAGACGGATGGCACTGCCCCTGGTCACACAGCAAATCAGTGGCTGAGGTGGTCCATTACCCAAGCCAGAGGAGAGGTCAGAAGGCCATGGCTTACCCCAACCTTCCTAGATCATGAATCACCTCCAGATGGTCTCCAGATGTGACAGGGAAGATGGGGACTGGAAGTCCTGCTGTCCTGGCTCCCAGTGGGGTTTGGCAGTTTATTTGCTGTGGCAGGACCAAGGCAGGGACTCTAGGAGGGCTGAGAACCACTGAGGACAGGACCAGATGTTCCAGATCTGCCACCAATGTCCTGTGTGACCTTGGCCTCTGGGTCTCAGGCTCTTTCTCAGTGCAGGGTGGGGGCTAGTCCCAGGGCTCAACACCCTTCTCACCCAGTCGGTCCCTGAGGGTCTTCTCCCTCTCTGTAGCTTTGTTACTGTCCACAGCAGGTCCTTCTGTTCAGATCCCAAGGATACGAGGGTGAAGAAGGAAGATACCTGCAAACTCTCATGAAGTCATGTGGTCCCATGGCCCAGGATTCCTGACACCCTGTAGTCTTGATGTTCACTACTCCAGCCAAGAGCTGCCTGGATTCAGTGGAGGCCTTATGAGGAAGAACAAAGAGAAGCCGTGGCTCTGGATACCCTTTTCCCCTCACAAAGGCACCTCTTTTCTGAAAGGGAGCCATGAGCCTGGAAGGGTCAGGATTAAAGCAAGTTTCTCCCTCAGTCCAGGTCAGCATGTTCTGTCCCTGCAGCACAGGGCATCCTCCCACCCTGGCCTATCACCCTGGAAGGGGCCTCAGAGAACATCTGGTCCTGCCCTGTCCAGGTCAGGAGGGGAAACAAGCTCAGTGGAAAACGCGGCTGCTGCGGGGCCCCGGCAGGGCCAGGCAGCCTGGTGAGAGAGGTCCAAACACAGCTGGGAGGGTCCGTGGGTGGGTGGAGACAGGGCTTGGGTGTCATGTGCGGGGACGAGAGACTCAGGACAGCTCTCCCTGGGCTGGCAGCCCTCTCCTGGTGATGGGTCTGGAAGTTCTGAGGAGAGGCACCTGGACGCTCTTCTGTCCTCTCTGCCTCTTAGGTCTCCATTCTCCCCAGACCACAGCCCCACCCTGTATGCTATCCTTTCTCCTGACAAGGAACTGAGGACACCCCTTCCCTTAACACAGTCCATTCAATTCAGTTGAACATTTGCACGCCCTTCCACGGGCCGGGGTTTGCCAAGTCCCAGGGAACCTGAGATGGGGGAACCTCGGCCACATCTCCCCTCGGCGAGCTCCCCGCAGCCCCTTCCGCCTGCTCTCGGGCCCCATTCACACCACAGACCACGTGGTCTCAGCAAATCCAACACCTCACGTGGCTCCTGAGGCTTCCGCCTGGTCTGAGCCCCCTTTGCGGGGCCCTGCGTTTTGCGCCTGCTCCTGGGCTGCCCGCGGCCTGACCGGCCCTCCGGCTCTGGCTTTCCCTCCCACCGCTCGCCAGCCCGTGAACGCGCAGGCAGAGCCTGGGAGGTTCCAGTGCTCCTGAAGCGTGGCCCCCACCTCCTCCCGGCCACTGAAATCCCACCCACGCTCAGCCCGAGCCAGCCTCCAAGAAGCCCTCCCGGAAGCGCAGCCGCACGCGCCTCTTCCGGCTGGTTTCCTCAGCCCGCCACGGTAAGGGATCGTCCTGCCACAGATTTGGCGCGTCTGTCAGCCGTGCGTGGCCCGGGCGCTCAGGGCCCATGTGCTCCAGGCGGGGACCCGAGGCCCTGGGTTCCACCCCCCACCCCCGCCCTGGGCCACAGGCGCGCGGCACTGGCAGACGGGTGGCGGCCTCTACCTGCCGCCTCCCTCCCCGCCGGCCTTGGGCGCACGCCTTCTCGCCCTGGGACCCCGTTTTGGCCTCGAGGTGAGACGGAGTGGGGAGGCCGGGCCTGCGCGTTCAGGGCCCTGAGGCCGGCGCTGTGGGCGTGAGAAGCCATTACGAGGCACTGGCCGCCAGCCTGGGCCCCCTGCTGCCCCTGACGGCCGGTCCGCTCACTGCAGGGCGGGAAGAAAACGACCGCGAGGCTGCCCGGGTCCCCTCGGCGCGGGCCGGCTCTCCCTGCTCTGATCCCGCGGAGTGTCGCGCGCGCGGAGTCCTGGGGCAGCCGGTTTGACCTCTCCGCGGAAAATCTCCTGTGGATCCGCGGGGTGGCGGGGGTGGGTGGTGGTGGACACGGTCTTAGAGGCCCTGGAGGACTGCAGGGATCCCTGACCGCGCGGAGCCGGCCTGCGGCCGGGACCCCGTGCCCTGAAGGCCAGTCAGAAGAACGCACACAACGCATTGCAAACTTTTCTTAAAAGCAGCACAGCCTACTCCCCTCCCCCATCACCCATGAAATCTTGCTTAGAGGTCTATATTGTAAATGCACATATGTACAGCTGCTGCGAGGAGGGGGCAGTTGCCAGCGGGCCCCTGGGAGTGAAGGCCAGGGGCTTTGCTTAAACGTCCCTTGGGAGGTAAGAGGTCGATCCAGAATGGAAAGTGGAACGCAGGATTCAGAATGCAAGCGTTCGATAGCCAGGCCGCGGGCACGAGCTGGGTAGGAAGAACCGTACAAGATCGGGGAGGTGGGACCCGCCACCCTGCTTTCCTGGGAAGGGCTCCTGGGAAGGAGTGGTGAGTTGGAGGCTCCTCATGACAGGGAGGGAGGAAGAGAGAGGAAGCGCAGGAACCAGGGGAACAATGAGGAGTGTCCTGTATACCCGGAGAACTCTCCCCCTCCCCCTTCAGATTGAGCTCAGACAAAGGCCACCTACCCTTCGCTGGCCTCCCTGGTCTCCTCGGTTGGCATTGGGTCCCCTGCTCTGGGTCCTCCGCCAGCTTTCTGCTCTCACCTCCGTCTAGTCTTTACCACTCTCTGCCTTCTCTACTTGGAGCTGCTGGTTTACCGGCTCGCCTTGTGGACCGCAAAGGCATTGGGGGTAGCGCATTGGGCCAGGCCGGAACTTGCTTGGGAATAATTTCTGAGCGGATGATGTCAGTGAATTAGTAAGGGAAGAAGTGTTTTTTTGCCTGTGTTTATATGGTTTATACATTTTCATTCACAACAGGCGCCCAGGTCAATTCTCCGGGGGCTCTAGTGAAGAAAGAGAAATTCTGGAGTGGGAGAGCAGTATCCTGAGCACAACCATCGAGTGCACTGGGCTGTGAGCACAAACGTCTTACGGTCAAGTTAGAATTGGGTTGCTCTCCGATTGCCCACCAGAGGGCGCGCAAGCCCCTGCCCATTTGACTATAGCTGGCCAGGGTCTCGGCAGGGGTACCTGCATATGATTGGTTCTTCTCCTGAGAAAGCAAAGGTAAGAAAACCACCAGCTAAACTGTCTGGGGTTTGGTGGATAAAGAGGAAGAAGGAAAAAATGCTACTGGGACTTGCAAGGCCTCCAACTCATTGACACGATGTCTGTTTTTGTTTGTTTTTTAATTGTGGTAAAATACACATAACGTAAAATTTACCATTTTACCTGTTTTAAAGTGTACAACCCAGTGGCAGAACGTAGATTCACAATGTTGTGCACCCATCACCACTATCTAGGTTCAGAACTTTTTTATCACCCTAAGAGGAGCCCCATGCCCATTAAGCAGTTACTCCCCATACCCACTGCCTTCCACCCCCTGGAAACAACTCATCTGCTTTCTCTCTCTGTGGATTTGCCTGTTCTGGGTACTTCATGTAAATGGCCTCATACGATATGGAGCAGTTGTGTCTAGCTTTTTTCATAGCGTAATGTTTTCAAGGTTCATCCATGTTGTAGCATATATCTGTCCTCCATTTGTTTTTATTGGTGACTAACATTCCATTGTATAGACATACCACTTCTTGTTTATCCATCCATCCGTTGATGGACACTTGGGTTGTTTGCACCTGTTGGCTATTGTAAATAATGCTGCTGTGAAATTGGTGTAGAAAAATCTGAGCCTCTATTTTCAGTTCTTTTAGGTATATACCTAGGAGTGGAATTGCTGGGTCATACTGTAATTCTATGTTTAACTTTTTGAGGAGCTGCCAAACCGTTTTCCACAGTGGCTGCACCGTTTTACATTCCTGTCAGCCATGTGTGAGGGTTCCAATTTCTCCACATCCTTACCAACATTTATTATTTTTTGTAGTTTTGTTGTTGTTACATCCATCCTAGTGGGTGTGAAGTGGTACCTCATTGTGGTTTTGGTTTATATTTTCCTAATGATTACTGATGTTGAGCATCTTCTCTTTTAACTGGTTTCTCAGACTTGCCCCCTCCTCCAATCTTTACACTGAAGAGTAGGCTGAGTCCTTATAAAACACAAGTCTGATCATGTCTCCCCTAGTTCAGAACCCCTCAGTGCCCTCCCACCCACTCTCCCTAGATACAGCACACATCCCTGCCCTCCCTGCCCCTAAAACACACACCCTCTGTTCTCCAGCCTTTAGAAAACTCTTTAAAAGACACTTCTGCAAACCCTTGCACCTGCTGTTCCCTCTGCCTAGAACATCTTCCTGTGCTCTCCTCTGCCCCTCCCCCACTAAGGCCTCCCATCCATCATGTCTCAGACCTCCCTGGCTCCCCATAACCTTTCACGTCAGGGTTCTGTGCCCCTTCTCTGTGCTCCCCCATCACGCCCTCCCTCCCTCATCATGGCACTTTCCCCTCTGATTTGTAATTGCCAGTTCAACTGTCAGTTTCAAAGGCTGAAACCCACAAGGGTCAAGGTCAGGTCTGTAGGCTCAGCCTTGAATCCTCAGAGCCCAGCACAGCCTGGATCTCAGTAAAACACAGTGCAGACTGGTCACTTGGAGGGAAAGGTGATGGGCTCGTGGGTAGATGCGTAGATGTGTTTGATTGCCCACCTGGCCCCAGTCTGCTTCCTCTGCCTGGAAGTTCCTCCACCCTGGTTCAGACATTTTGGTCCTGCCACTTGGCCATATGCACCTGACTCTCATCCACGCACAGCCTGGGCTCAAGCCAGCGCCTTCATCCACAGACATGGTTGAGGGACAATAAGTCCATATTATCTTTCCACATCTGGGTTTTAAATTCCTTTCCATCTTAAATTCCCTCTTCTGTGCCCTGGACTTCAGCCATCCCCAGCACCTCAGGAATCTTCCTTTGTCACTTCTGTCCCTCCGTTCCCAGCCTCTGCAGTATCTCCCACCACTTATCTCTACCTTCTGCCCTATTTCCTTCCCTACAAAACCCTCTGCTTCGGAGATTCCAACCTTAGCTTTGGAATTGGAATCACAGCAGGAGGTCTGAAAAATCCCCATGCCCAGGCTGCATCCCTACTAATTAAATGGGAAAGGGGGGCACACAGCTACCTGCGCATGGGTACTTTTAAAGCACCCAGGTTACTTTAACTTGCGTCTTGAGTTTCAGAACCACTGTTCTCCTTGACCCTGTAACCCCTCAGGCTGCCCCATTTTTTCTTTTGTCCGAATGTCTCAGTTGAGTTCTCTGCACCCCGACTTCTATTCTTATCAGCATCTAATTCAACTCTTAGCAATCTAGCGTCTGGCCTAAGAGTGCCCAGAAAGCACCCCTCCGGGCTGCTGCACCCAGGTGGCCCCCTGTTCCTGTCGTCCTCCTCTGTCTCCCTGCAGCCTGGTGGAGGGCTGTGTGGGGTTGTGAGGACCTGGCCTCAAACCCTAACTCCAGCCCTTCCTTGCTGTGCCGTCCTGAGCAGGTTACTTAAGCTTTCTGAGCCTTAGTTTGCTTCAGTGTAAACCTCCCTCCTGGGTCAGCTCTGAGAGTGGGCTGTGATAATGCAGAAAATGCATGTCCAGTGCCTGACAATGCTCTCTGGATTATGCTCCAGACCCTAGGCCCCTTCTACAAACCCTCTTCTCCGCGGGCTGCCTTGCTGACCACTAGGTTCCCCCACTGACCTCTCTCACCTCTCTCTTTCTTTCCTCTTCCTCAGTCTCCTAAGAATTGCTAACCCTGAATGAGCATTGACTTGAAGCCTGACAGCATCAAAGCCCTGTTAACCTCCAGGTCTGACCACAGCTTGAGGAGGAATCTAAGATCCTCATCTCCATTTTATAGATGAGAAAACTGAGGCACAGGCTGGCAAGCTGTCAAAACTCATGCTGCTTGGAAGTGACAGGCCTGGGTTTCAAATCATGACAGTTTGACAGAAGGGCCGGGCTCCTCGCCCCTGCACCCATTGCCTCCCATTGAGAGAGGCCCAGGCCTCGGTCCTGGACCCTCTGTGTTCCCTGCAACCCTTTCTAGATAGTGCCAAGTTCCTAAATTTCATAGATCTAGATGTGAAAGGTAAAATAGAGAAGCTGCTAGAAGAAATAAAAGAGCACAACATCATGACATTGGGGGCAGCAAATATTTCCTAAACAGGATTCTAAAATAACGAACCTTAAAAGAAAAGATAAACTGGATTGAATTAAAATTGAGAACTTTTTTTGCTAAAAAAAAAAAAAAAAAAATCGAGAACTTCTGCTCATCTAAAGACACCATTAAAAGAGTTAGAAAGCCAGCCACAGAATGGTAGAGACATACACAGTCTGCACAGCTGACAAAAGGTTCATATCCAGCATAGAGAAAGAGCTTCTACGATTCAACCCACTTTCCCACAGACTTCCTTGTAAACATCATATAGGCCTGGATTTGGATCCTGGCTTTTCCACCTGTTTAGTGAGATCTTGGACAAGTCTCTCTGAGTTTCTGACACCCTAAATTAATTCTCATATTTCTAAATTGGGGATCAAATCCATGCCGGTATCCCACATTGTTGTGTTTCCTATGGGAATGAAAAAAGAGAGAATTTTCCAAAAGTGGATCATGTATCAGATGGGGGGTTACGTGTATATATATCAAGACCACCGCCAACCCCTATTCCCTCCTCTCAGATTGAAGCTCCCCAAGGACTTGGGCCAGGTGTTAGGCTGATCTCTGACACTGTGCACAGGACGTGGTACATTGCTCAGAGTATATGGGAGCACATATTTAATACATGAATGGGCAGGGAACAGCATTTCTGGATGAGGGAACAGCATGAGGGTGGAAATGTACAGTCAAGTACATTGGGGGTCAAGTTAGGGTATAATCACAGGAAAAGTGAGAACACGCTGGATGGGGATGGATCTTAAATACAGGCATTGTCTGGAAGGCCCTAGGCAGCCATTACAGTTTTGGGGACAAGGGCTGTGTACAGGAAGGGGGAGAGAGAAAGGGAGAGACAGAGAGCTTTAGAGATTGGAGGTCAGGGGTGGTAAAAGATTTCTTTCTAAGCAGCAGCCAGTTCAGAACTTCTGCTTCAAAAGAAGGAAGCCGATGAGTGAGAAAAAACAGAAAAAGAGTGCGTTCAGTGGGAGGGGTGGCCAGTGGCCGGAGGTGAATGAGGGGAGCAGAGCAGGAGAGGATCTGGCCTCACCACCCCTTCCTCTCCTGCCAGAAAGGGACCACCAGACAGAGTGCTTCTCCAATGGGGTCCCCAGACCAGCAGCCCCAGTGTCACCCTCATCGGGGAGGTTGCCAGAGATACCAAGTCTCAGACCCCACCCCAGACCCACAGAAAAAGAATCTCCTGGGGGTGGGCCCAGCGCTCTGTTCTAACAAGCCCTCCAGGGAGTTCCGAGTGCTGCAATGTAAGAATCACGATGAGGCCACCGCAGAGAAGAAAGTCTTCGCTGGTCTTCCCTTTCAGAGACACTGGTGAGAGATGAGAGATGACTGAGCCGGCCTCCCCAAGCAAAGGGGATTCACCTGGAGATGAGACTTTGAAACTGCTCTTGGGTGCAGCTCAACCCGACTCCCCATCTTTGCACAAACACTGGCTCTTGTGGGGCGCCCAGAATCCAACCCAAAGACTCATCCCCTGAAAAATGTCTCACTCCACCTGGCCTCCTGCTGTGAATTTACTTGGTACACCCCGTCTTATCCCAGGACTCAAGTGTTATCAGAACTGGCAGCCCCGCAAGTGGCTGCGCGGCGGGTGCTGGCTGAGGCCACGCCCGGTAATTGATGAGCCATTCAGGGCCCTGCACCTGACCCAGGTTCTGACCCAGGGCTTGATTATCAATTAGTGTAAAGTAGCAGCACTGCAGGGGAAGGGGCAGTACCTGGGTGTGGGAGGGCGGACCGGGGCTGGAGGAAGGTCTTCCCAGCGCACTAGCTGGGCGCAGTTCTGACCTCCCATCTCCAGGGTCTGACCTGCCTTCAGAGGTGAGTTGCATGCTGTGGGGGACTGGTGAGTGCTCGTCTCACTGCCATGAGTTGCATGCTGTGGGGGACTGGTGAGTGCTCGTCTTGCTGGCAGGGTGGACCCCAGCCCTAGCATTTTGTGTTGAAGCTTGAGAAAGAAGCGTTGCCTGTGTTCCCAGCTCTGAGGGTAGAGTGGAGAGGGGAATCGGTGATACTGACTCTTCCTTGTACACTTTCTAGAAAGCCTTGTCTTATTCTTAGGATGAAGTCCCCCTCACCCATGGAATCCTGGTTAAATGGCCTCCCTGTCTTTAAGGTTTACCCACACGTGAGCCTGGGCTGCTGCCCATCTCTCTTTGCCCATCCTCTTCACCCTGGGCTGGGAATGTGTGTCCTCCGCGCTTTCACCCTCCCCGGGGCCGAGGCAGCCCCGGGGTCCCAGTTCAAGGAGACTGCTGCGTGTCTGGGCCAATTTGCTAAATTATTTAAACAAGTAACTAAGAATCATGAGGACCCCAAATTGTCAGTTGGGGGAAGATGACAAAGAAAGGACTTGGTTGAAGAAAAAGGCTCATGGCCCAACAATTTTAATTTAGGTTTAAATAGCCACAGATATGCAAAAACTATCCCAAGTTCTGCAGTGACAAATCTTCCTCCCATTCCTCTTTCCTACTTGCCCATTTCTATTCCCAAGGGCAATGCCCTTCTTAATTTCTTATGTGCATACAAACATATGCAAAGGTAGGTTCTAATTTCCATCTTTTTACAGCAAATCTGTGCATTATGTGCATTGAATCCACCCCTCCCCCATTAACTGACCTTGGGATTTTCCATGTCCAGATGTAAGTGTCCTTGTTATTTTTAACAGTTGTGTCATATTCCACTTCATGCATATACTGTGACTTATCTCCCCAGGCCCTTCTTGTGGACTTTGGGTTTGTCATCTACTGTCGTAAGCGATGCTGTGATGCTTCCGTTTAGACATGGATTTTTATCTGAGGGCACCTTTAGGATAAATTCCTGCAAGTGGAAGTGCTGGGTCAGAGGGTAGCTGCATTGTCACTGTGGTGGATATTGCCTTCCTCCCTCTGTTGGGGAAGTAGGAAGCAGACTGCTGAGAACCAGACAGGGCAGAATTTGAACCTCTTCTCTGTGCTTTCTAGCTATTTGCTCACCTGCTCAGAGCTTCAGTGTTTAAAACCTGTAAAATGTGGCGCACACAGTTGTGTGGATGAAATGGGACCAACTATGTAAAGTATTTGGTTCAGGGCCAAAGACACAGTGAGACCTCCAAGTGTCAGGAGGAGTGGAGTCTGGCCATATAGCTGCCCTCACATCTTGCCAAGGGCAGGCAGCCTGGGTACCCCCGGGTGTCTGAGAGCCAAGGATTGAGCCTGGTCTTCAAGGCATTGGTTCCAGTTGGAGGATCTTCTCCCCAGCCTTGCACATCGTCTTCTCCCTGGAGCTGCTAATACGTCCTGAGAATGGAGCACTGGGTCTCCTCAGGGCCTTCTGGGGATAGCTGTTGGGCAGCCTGAAGGAAGGCATTTGGTCTGCCTTAAATCCTCAAAGCTCTGGCCCCTGGCACAGCCTCCAAGTAAACGCACTCTCTGCCATGTATTGAGTGTTTGCCACTGGCCTGATATAATTATGAGTGTTCTACACGCATGACTCCATTCAGTTCTCAGAATTATCCCCTAGGATGGGAAAGATTAAGTCACCACCAGCCAGACTCTTCATCATTCTGCAGCCTTGCCCCATCCAAAGGGAACGTCTTGTTTGCAGGACCGCTGAGTTCTTCCATGCGTTCCCCTCTGGGGGGTACGTGGGGCAGGGTGGCAAGAGACACTGCCATGTGTGTGCAGTTTCCTGTTGCCCTCCTGTTTCTTTTTCTTTCTTAATAGCCATTCTAGGGGCTTCCCTGGTGGCACAGTGGTTAAGAATCCGCCTGCCAAGGCAGGGGACACGGGCTCGAGCTCTGGTCTGGGAAGATCCCACATGCCATGGAGCAACTAAGCCCGCATGCCACAACTACTGAAGCCCACGTGCCTAGAGCTGTGCTCTGCAACAAGAGAAGCCGCTGCAGTGAGAAGCCCGTGCATCACAACGAAGAGTAGCCCCTGCTCGCCACAACTAGAGAAAGCCCACGTGCAGCAACGAAGACCCAACGCAGCTGAAAATAAATAAATAAATTTATTTTTTTAAAAGTTAGCCATTCTTCTTTTTTTTTTAATATTTATTTATTTGGTTGCATGGGGTCTTAGTTGCGGCAGGCAGTTGTGGCATGTGGTCTCCTTAGTTGTGGTATGTGAACTCTTAGTTGTGGCATGCATGTGGGATCTAGTTCCCTGACCAGGGATCGAACCCGGGCCCCCTGCATTGGGAGCTTGGAGTCTTAGCCACTACACCACCAGGGAAGTCCCACCTCTTGTTTATTTTACTTGTGGCAGGGGTTGGGGGTGAGCCCTCATTTGAAAAGTATACGGTCAGATTAAAGGGTGAATTTGATTTTAGAGGATGGGAAATGCAGTCTGTGTGTCTAGAAGGAAAAACATAACTTACCTGGTACTAACATCTCAAAACGTGCGTGTGAAATTTTACCCTCAACACCATTGCTGCCAACATGTAGTATCACAAGTTAGTTGGTGACCAATCTTTTGAATCCTCTCCCCCAGAGGAGTGTTCTCTGAGCCTTCTCAGTAGACCTGGAACATTGTGTCTGCATGTCAGCATCTTTTCTCTCTCTTGCTACAGGGCATCGGGACGAATTGGAAACCCAGGATCTGAGTGACGGGCTCATTCCTCTAAGCCCTCGAACCTGGTAGCTTAGGTACTTCATCGATCAAAGACCATGAGTGAAGAGAAGGAAGAGGCCTCGTTCAGTATACTCACAATTTATGATGAACCAGAGAAGAGGAGGAATGTGCCCGAGAGCCCTGGCATTTCCTCCCAGCACGAGCACCATGCACAGTCCCAGCTGGGCGAAGCGTGTGGTCCCCCCGAGCAGCTCCCATGCTCCCCGAGGCAGCATGACCTGGCTTATCAGGAGATGAGCTGTGTGAGCCCACAGCAGTGGGCCCCCCAGGCCCTGGACAGATCTGAGCTGCAGGCCACTCAGCTCTCCGAGGCAGAATCAGAAGAAGCAGAGCCTGGCCTCAGGTAGGTCTCGCCTGAACAAGACTGGTGGGGGGAGCGAACTGTCTCGGGGAGAGGGATCCTGACACAGAGCTCTCCATCCATCTCATGCCCTGACTCCTCCCTCTCTCCTCTGTGTGTCACAGCTCCCCACCAGGATCCGAGGTCGGTAAGTCCCAGCTGGGACGGTGCGGGCAGGCATGGCTGGGCATTGGATGGGAGACCTGGAACGAGCTGCTGGGTGGAGAGAGCAGTCTTCTCCCTGGATCCCGTGACGCTGTTGCTGCCAGACCTCCTCTCTCTGAGTGGTTGGCCGCTGGTGTCTCCCTACAGGTCAGCCTTGTCCTTCACCTCGTCCCAGTGAAGAAGTCTTGTCATTCCTCAGAGCAATTGTAAGTGTCTTTTTTTTTTTTTTTTTAAACATGGCATCTTTCCCTTCCTGTTACCCCTGGAACAAGAAGCCCGTAGGAAGAAGGTGAGGGCATGCGGTGTGTCCACATCCTCACTCTCTCTCCCATAGGTGGTGGGTGCACTGGACTTGCTGCTTCTTTGGACCCAAGCTACCCTCCTCCCATCACCAGTGTGTAGGGCCTCAGCTGACAGGGTCACTTTTAGAGCTACATCCTAGGAGACTCTGAGCCAGGCTCTGCTCTCATTGCTTATACTCAGAAGTGTCTCAAAATGTGGCCTGTTTATGAGGGAGGCCATCCTGGGCTAGTGCAGAAGGATGTCAGTGGTCTGGGGACCCCAGCTGAGGACACAGTCCCGCCTGAGGGTCAGAGAGGAGCTGTTGGATGCAGGGTCAGGAATCGAGTCAGAGGACAGGGAAGGCTGTCCCCCATGGATGAGGACAGGTCAAGGCTGTGACCCTTTCATGGGCACCCCAGCCTCCCGTTCCAGATGAAGTGGTGGTCAGGCAGATGACCCCACATAAGTCCTGGAAGGTTGGCAAACTCCGCCATGGAAAGAAAGTCCACTCCCTGGCCATCAGCAGCTCTACTCACCACGTGTACACGTGCGGCCATGGCTACATCAGGGTGTGGGATGAGAGTGCCCTGCATGCCTGGGACCACGCCCCCCAGGCCCAGCTGAACTTACAGGTGAGGGGTCATGCAGAAGGCTCAGGGAGCCTAGATGTGACCTGTGTCCTAATACTTGGAGCCCATGCTTCCAGGAGATGATTTGAGAATGTCACCCATTCCTACAGGACCGTCAGAACTGTGTCCTCACCTGCAAGCTGTCCCCTGATGAGCAAAGCCTGATCACGGGGGGTCTGTCCCAGACCCTGACTCTCTGGGACCTGGCGCCCACCCCTCGCATCAGAGCACAGCTGGCCTCCACAGGCCCCATGTGCTATTCCCTGGCTGTCTCCTCCAACGCCCAGATCTGCTTGGCTTGTTTCAAAGGATTTGTTGAGATTTGGGATTTGCAGAACCAAATCTTGATCAGGTATGACCTGGGGGAGGGCTGGACGGTGAGGCCTTGGGGAAGCCTGGGCCTCTTTTCCGACCTCACTCTCTCCTCTGCAGTAGGACTAGGTGAGTTGGTGTGGAGGACGCATTTGGGCTACGTA
Organism: Lagenorhynchus albirostris; assembly: GCF_949774975.1. Taxonomy (NCBI): domain Eukaryota; kingdom Metazoa; phylum Chordata; class Mammalia; order Artiodactyla; family Delphinidae; genus Lagenorhynchus; species Lagenorhynchus albirostris. Next base: position 46,373,771 of record NC_083113.1, read on the forward strand.
TCTAGGGGCTTCCTGGGCCCGAAACTTCTGAGGGTCCAAGCAGTGCATGAACCTCTGAGTTGTTTTCCCGCCAGGAAGCACGAAGTCCCCATGTACGGGTCCCGATGTGTGGACATCACGGGCAATAAGTTCTGGACGGGAGGTGAAGACACCAGACTGTATTCCTGGGACCTGAGGAACTACCAGAGGCTGCAGCAACACGATTTACAGCATGAGGTGCCCGGACGGCTGCGGCTGTGCTGAGTGCAGTCCCCCTGGGGACTGGGAGTCGGTGCCCGCAGGAGCAGAGTCCGAGTTTGAAGAGGTGGCCACGAAAGATGGCTCTGGCAGCTTTGTGCGCTGACCCCAAACCTCCTTCCAAACAGATCCTCAGCATTGCCCACGACCCCAGTGAGGAGTGGCTGTTGGTGGGCCTGAGAATGAGTGACATCGTAATCCTGCACACACACCGGAGGGAGAAGTTTAAGGCTGTCCTGCAGAAATATGTCTACCACCACAATCTCAAGTTTTCCTCCTGTGGTGAGTGAGCAGGCAGGGGACACCTCTGGGTGCCCTGTCACCTGACAAGGCATCTACTCACCTGTAGAGTCTGGGCCCAGCCTTATTTCAGGCTCTTAATTCCCCCCTTTCCAGCCCCAGCACTGGCCAGGCCAAGGTCCGGGGCCACCTTCCCACTGCCCTCACCTCTGCTTCCTCCTGTCACCGGTGTTTCTCCCCTGCCAGCCTGACTACCTTTCCTCCCTTCTTTTGCTGCTCACCCCCTCTCCTTTTCTGGCTCTGTCTGTAATGGTAGCTTCTTATGTGGAACCACAGCCCAAAGACATCGGCAGACAGAAGATGCTTGAAGCCCCATGTGGCTGTCCAGTTGTTCATTGCCCCTCACCACAATCCCGGGAGTGGCAGGAGGAAGCGGGCAGATGAGGGAATGGTTTGGGTCATGTCTCTGAGTTGTATAGATGGGGAAACTGAGGCAGAGAAGGAGTGATCCTTTCCCTGGTCTAGTCGGGAGCAGAGAGCTGGGACTGGAAGGCAGGCTTGGCCTCTGGCCCCTCCATCTGTCTTTCCTTCGCCAGGGAGCTATTTTGTGTCCACACTGGATGAGTCGATCCGCTGCATAGCTGCACCTTCTCTACAAAGATTGTTTCAGGTACTGGATGGAGGCGTGCCCAAACCCAGGCAGCTGGAGCTTCCAGCCCCAGCTCCCAGTTGGTCGGGCCCCAGAAATAGTGCTGGAAAGTACCTCTGAGATGGCAAACAGGGCCATTGAGTACATCGAGGGAACAAGGACTCAAGGTCCTAGGAACTCCTGGGCTCCACCTTGAGCCCTGAACCTGGCCCGGTCTCCAGACTGGGCCTCAGGTCTACACGGAGCCCTGAAACAGACCTGCGTGAAGTGTGCATCTCTGGCCCCAGTCTGGCCCCTGCATATCATTCCTCTGTGGCCTCTCTTTCCCTCCAGGTAGAGGAGTCTACAGACATCCTATGTTGTGATGTGTCTTCCGACAACCAGTACCTGGTCACGGGCTCCAAGAACAGTGCCACTGTTTACCAGCTCTTGTATTGAAACTTGCAAGCCACGGTCCTGCTGGTGAAGACCCAAAGAAGACCAGCGTGCTCGGAGGGTGATCTCGGGGTGCCAGGCAACTCTAACACCTCCCACAGCCCCACCTTCTCCTCCCTGGCCGGTCATCTGTCCATTCCCCTCCCACCCAGCACACACCTGGCCTGTTCTCCAGGTTTTTATTATGTAACTTAGGGATTTTTTCCTTTGTTATTTTTTCTACCACTGATTTCTTTATTTTGTAATTGATAAAATGGAAAAGCAAAAACCAAAATGGCTTGGATACCCGGTCAGTTCTTTCAAACAACAAACTCATCGTGATGGGTTGCTTATGCCCCCTTTCAGCAAATTCCAGGTTGGGGAAGGAATTTTAGACCAGACTTAGTTTCGTTTATAACTTTTCTGGAATTCTTGGACTCTTAAGAAAGCTCAAGAAGCAACGTATGTCCCTGTACAAACTTTCAGATTGTATCAGCGTGTTGGTAGACCAACAACACCCAACTCTTGACGCAGGTCAAGACTCCAGTCACTGGTCTAACCATATCCCAGGAAGAGCTGTCCTCTTAACTACCTACTTCGTGAAACCTCGCTTTATCTGAGGCTTTCAAAGTCCCGATCCTAATTCTGGCATTTTGTGCCGGTCAAAAGCTGCCTGTCTCTGTTTCCGGGCAACTTCCTCACGTTGGTGGGTGTGATATTTTGTCTGGCCTTTGCCAGGCTGAAAAAGCCCCAGCTCCCTGAACCAAGCCATATAGGCCTGCTTTCTGGGCTTTTCCATCCTCCCGCCTCTTTGCTTGGTGTTGGCATGGCTGAGACAGCTAGCTGTCCACTAACGTTTGTCGCTTAGAGTTCACCGGAAGAGGCACAAAGCCAGGGACAAAATGTACCATCTTTTGCATTGAGATATTATTGGGTCCTAGTTCTTGCTGATGGATCATGAATGAAGAATGTGTCTCCTTTCTGGGCCAATGCTAAAGGAGTGGGGTGTCCCCTCCAGGCTCTCTGTCCCCTTAGACCAGCTCCAGGCAAGTGATGTGAAGGCCCGAGGGGATTGCAAAACAATGAGATGGAAGCATCCCGTGTCCACAAATCACACGTGGAGAAAAACTTCCCCCTTTGGGTTATTTCATGGGAGAGAAACTTGTATTCGAATTGTTATACATGTTGGAGCCTATTTGTTACTATAGCCCTGGAAATAGCAAACTTTTACTTAAAGGGCCAGATAGTAAATATTTTAGGCTTTGCCCTGTGGTCTTCGTCCCAATTACTCAACTCTGCTGCTGTAGCATGAAAGCTGCTATAGGCAACAGGTAAGTGAATGCAACTGTGTGCCAATAAAACTTTATTTATGAAAACAAGCAGTGGGCCAGATTTGGTCTGCTGACTGTAGTTTGCTGACTCCTGTAGCCAGCGTGTCTCTAAATGATATATTTATTTAGCATCCATTGAAAAATATAATACAGACGGTAGAGTCCAACAGTAGGTCTATCCTACTGGGCTATAGTAACAAATGGACTCCCAGTGTCTCTATAACAAGTGTCCATCGATGGATGAATGGATAAACAAAATGTGATATTGTTATATATATAAAATATATATAATGGAATATTATTCAGCCTTTGAAAGGAAGGAAATTCTGACACTTGCTACAACATGGATGAAATTTGAAGACATGCTAAGTGAAATAAGTCAGACACAAAAGGATAATACTGTATTCCACTCATATGAGGTACTTAAGAGAGGTCATACACAGAGACAGGCAGTAGAATGGTGGTTACAAGGGGCTGAGGGGAGGGGGAAATGGAAGATTAATGGGTACAGAGTCTTAGTTTTGCAAGATGAACAAAGTTCTGGAGATGGATGGTGGTGATGGTTGCACAACAGTGTGGATGTGCTTAATGTCACTGACCTGTATACTTTAAAATGGTTAAGATGATAAATTTTATGTTATGTGTATTTTACACACTTTTTTTTTTAAATGTAGGGAATTATAAAGATCAAATTCACAATGGTGGTAAACTATGGAGACAGAGGTAGAGAAATTGGATCATAAAAGGATATAAAGGGAGCTTCAACTCTATCTGCAATGTTTATTTCTTCAAAAATAAGGCTTGTCAAAAATGAGTGCTTCGGGGCTTCCCTGGTGGCGCAGTGGTTGAGAGTCCGCCTGCCGATGCAGGGGACACGGGTTCGTGCCCCGGTCCGGGAGGATCCCATATGCCGCGGAGCGGCTAGGCCCGTGAGCCATGGCTGCTGAGCCTGTGCTCCGCAACGGGAGAGGCCACAGCAGTGAGAGGCTCGCGTACCGCAAAAAATAAAAAATAAAAATAAAAAAATTTAAAAAATGAATGCTTCGAAAGAAACCATCAACAAAGTGAAAAGAAAGCCCGCAGAAGGGGAGAAAACATTTGCAAAAATATTTCTGGTAAGGGATTTATATCCAAAAGGTGTAAAGAAGTCTTATAACTCAACACTAAAAGACAAGTAAACCAATTTTTAAAAGGGCAGAGGATTTGAATAGACATTTCTATAAAGAAGGTATACAGGGCTTCCCTGGTGGCGCAGTGGTTGAGAGTCCGCCTGCCAATGCAGGGCACACGAGTTCGTGCCCCGGTCCGGGAAGATCCCACATGCCGCGGAGCGGCTGGGCCCGTGAGCCATGGCCGCTGAGCCTGCGCGTCCGGAGCCTGTGCTCCACAACGGATGAGGCCACAACAGTGAGAGGCCCGCGTACCGCAAAAAAAAAAAAAAAAAAAAAAGAAGGTATACAAATGGCAATAAGCACAGGAAAGGATGTTCAACATCATGAGGGAAATGCAAACCAAACCCTCAGTGAGATGTCACTTCACATGTGCTAGGATGGCTAGAATAAAAAGGACAGACAATAACAAGTGTTGCTGAGGACATGGAGAAATTGGAACCCCCATACCTTGCTGGTGGGATTGTAAAACACATCGCAGCCACTTTGAAAAACAGTTTGGTAGCTTTTCAAAGTGCTAAACATAGAGTTACCATGTGACCCAGCAATTCGATTCCTAGATATATACCCAAGAGAATTGGAAACAAATGTAAGTTGGGAGGGTAATAACTGGAAATGATAAAGTAAAACAACTGTAAATTTTTTTTTTTCTGGAAAGAAGGCAAAACTCCAAATTAATAGTAGTCTTGATAAATCAAGTAGTGTTGTAATTTCAAGATTAATTACTAAAAGAATATGAAACAAAGGTACAGCTTCCAAACTAATAGAGGAAAAATACTGGAATAATAGAGTATAATAATATATAATAATATAAGTTTAATAAATTTTATTATTTATATTTATAATTGACATAGTTTTATTATTAACTCATTATTAATAGTATATTGTTTAATTTGATATTAATCTAGTATAAATAAAATTATATAATAACAAAGAAACACAAAACCTGACCAAATACTGAGCCATAAATTTCAGAGTATTTAATTCTTACAGAATATATTCTACGACCATGATGCAATTAAGATAGAAATAAATAATAGAAAACTAGAAATTTCCCTATTTTGGAAATTAAGAAATATATTTCTAAATAATTAGTAGAGGCTAAATCACGAAGTAACTGGAAGCTATTGTAAACTGAATAATCATAAACTGAAGGATTCAGCTAAAGCTATAGTTAGAGCTTGGCCATTCCCGGCTCATCAATGTCGCCCCACCTTGCTTTCCGGGGCCACGTAGGGGACCGGCACTGGCAGCCGGTCTTGAAAGCTGGGTCTGGACTGGAGCGAGGTTACAGTCTCCGGAGACAGCCGAAAAAGAACGTGGAGACACGGCCTTGCTTCAAGTAGAGGAAGCTGGGGAAAAAGGAGATCGGAAGTGTTCTCGGAGACCGAGATTTTTCACGGATGTTGCGAGAGGAATTGAACCACTCAGCAGCGCAGTGTCCATTTCCTCGCAGTCGCGCCGATGCCGCACGTTTTCACATTTACGGGTTTTTATCTTATTATTATGGTAGAGGGGACAATGATCGTCCCTCGTGGCCGTGGCTTGCGGTTGAATGGGCTCTGTGTGGACCTAAGCATTTACTTATGTCCTCTGGCAGCACGTGGAATTCCCTTTACATGCTGGGCCCCGCGGCGCCTCTGTAAACACCATCCCAGAATGCAGATTATTTTCTGTGAATGGCAGCAAAACGCTCGAACTCAAGACCTTCAGATTATGAGACTGACGCGCTTCCCACTGCACCAAGAAGGCAAATATAGAAAAAGTCTTCCTTATCAATAAAGGGAAAGTGCCTGCAGCCCATTCCTCTGGCCAAGCCGCCTCCCAAGTGTCAGCGTCTCCCGGCAGAAATCCGGCAGGTCCCCGGACACGTGGGGAAGGAGGATCGCTCTTCGGCGAGAGGCGCCGTCTTGCGGTGGGAGGGTGGACCGCGCCTGCCGGGAGCGCAGCGGGTCCCGGGGAGGACGTGGGCTCGTGCAGCAGCTCGTGCCGGGGGACGGGATTGGGAAGGGGCGCGGCCGGTGGGGTTCTGCTGGGTGAACAGGAGGAGGCGGGGCAGAACACGCTAGGGCCAGGCGAGGGCGCAGGCGCCGAGGGAACCCGGAAGGCACGCGCCCGGCTTCGGCGCGAGGCCGGGCAGCAGGGACGCGAAGCGCACGGAGGAGGCGGCGCGAGCGGCTGTCTGAGCCGAGGGCGTCCGCCCAGACGGCCACCGTCGCTTGAGCGCGCGGTGCGTGAGCTCAGACTCGTATTGCTGACAAACGGCGGGTGGACGAAGGCTGGAGGGGGCGACAGCGGCTGCAGGTGGGCATCGAGGGTGCCCCTGAATGGTGGGAAGGGCCCTGGGGCGCGGGCAGGTGGGGAGAGGAGGAGGAGAGAGGAGAGAGGGGCGCAGAGCAGTTGGGGGCGTGAACTTGCCAGGCCCTGGTCCGGGATTGGGCGTAGAGGTGAGGTAGGAGAAGGGAGAGAAGATTCCAGAAGACTCTTGAATGTGAATTCCGTTGGAAAACGGAGGGAGAAACTATGGTTGTCTTGGACTTGCTATCTTAGTCGTTTATTCAACCTTGTGGTTCTGTTTGTTTCCTTATTACATATAGGGCGTCGCATTTTGAAGGGCAGAGGAGTAGCAGCAAGGTTTTAGATCTTTTCATAAGAATGCAGGGTGGATGGATGAATGGATGAATGGACAGATGAGCAGAACATATAACTATCTCTAAGAAAGCATTCCTTCCTTACTTCTTCAGGGGAATTTCTGTTGCTGATGCCCGGAAGGGATGACTACAAACGAATCAGTACCCGCTCCCATGTGTCCAACGATTATTATGGGGTAGGATTACTACCTTGGACTGGGCAGCTTATTCTTTTTGTGGAATTCTTGTGGAAGTCTTGTTTCCACCGGGGAAACAATGTATTTTCATATCTGGTGGGTCTAGCCCCTTTTCCCCACTTGCCCCTTTCAGGGGTTTGGTGCTCAGTTGGACACAGGTTTCAGGTCATCTCTTGGTTCCCCCTTCCTGTTCTGATTTCCTAGGGCACTTAGTGATAGTATTGCATCCTGTGGTCAATTGTTCCCTGTATGTCAGTTCTGTCTCCTCCCTTGACTCAGCGCTCTGTGACCCACAGGCAGGATCTGAGCCACCCCTGGAAACACCATTTTCAGAAGCATGCTTGGGGAGGTTCTGGACCCCACCCCCAAGCCACTCTCTGCTGACACCTCCTGCCTAGACTCAGTGCTGGAGGGGGCTTGTGCAGTGAGCAAAGAGCACTGCACGGGGTCAGGGCTTGGCATCTCTTCTATCTCAGCCACTACCCAGCCTTGACCTTGTGGCTTCCCCTCCCGGTCATCCTGGGGTGGTACAAATTCTGCCCTGAGAACTGGAGGAAGAAACTGGCTGCAGGACAGACAGCTCCCCCAGAGGGACAGGTTCTCAGGGGCTGTGAGAGCTGTGTCGCCAGAGCTCCCTCCTACCACCCCCGCCACCTTGAGAAGCTGCAGAGCAAAGGACACGGTTTGTTCCAGGAATCTCTGTAAACACACTTTTCAAGGTGTCCCAGTCTTGAGTGGCTCCTCAGTGGCTTTGGGGAAATATTCGGCCGATAAGGCTACCCCTTAGCCTCTCAGCCGGATGAGTCAGGCTATGCGCTGACCTGCAGACCCACCCAGGGCCTTCCTGCCTCCCAGCCTCTGCTGCTGCCTTCCTGCCACCTACCCACGCCTCCTAATCCGATGTCAGTCACCCCCAAAGTCCCTCCGGCCTGGGCTCCCCTTGCACAGCTGCCCAGAACTAGCAGAGAATGTTCAGCTCTCCATCACTTCCTTGCACCTCTACTCTTCCCCTGAGATGATTTCTTTTTCTTTGGGGCAGAGGTTGGTTTGGAATTTTCTGGATCCTCTGCAGCAGGTACACAAGAACTAGTTTTAGCTTATTGATTGATTACCATAGAGATTTCTCTGTAGACAGGCCTACAAAGGACCAGAAGATCTGAGGGTTCAGGCTTGGGATTGAGTGACTGCAGGAGATGTGATCAAGGCCGGGTAGGGGAGGACTTATGGAAGAGGCAGGTGCAGCAGGAGAGGGAGCTTTGTAAAGAGTCGGACATTGGTGGCTGGGCAGTGAGGGGCTGAGGGGAAGGGCAGGCACCAGGGAACATGCGGGGAGGCCCTGGCCCTGTTTTCCCTCTTTCCCCGGGAATTTTGTACCATCATCTTCAGTCCTGAAATCCTTTCCTCTTCACACTTAACTCAGGTGTGATGCCCATGAGTCCCACCCTCCATTCTTTAGTTGGCGTCTGGTCCTCCCCTGCCTCCCCGTCCCATTCCAGCTCTCTGCTCACCACAGATTGTGTCTGAGACACCCAACACATCATAACCTCCATGTAGATAGGCAGGGTCACCTTCTCAGATTCTGTCCCCACGCACCCATCCCAGTGCCTCATACATGAAAAGCCATCTCTATCTGGGTGTTTCTTGAGCCAGTGACTTCAAGGATGCAGTGAGAGGAAAAACTGCTTTGTGTATGCTAGACCCCTGATATGACTTCATCAACAGAGTCCTGGGGGGTTCTGCAGAGGGACACTAGTAAAGAAGGAGAAACCCTCAGGGAGGTACAGGGTCAGGAAATCCATCGTGCAGAGTGAAGCTGCCCAGGGTCTCAGGACAGGGACGCCTGCAGTTTTCCAGTATTTCCTCCAGGGGGCAGCCTTGCCTCGCTTCAAAACTCCTGAATGCCTTGCAGGTGGTTGCAAAGACTCCTGCTTAGAGGACCTGGACTCTGTTCTCAGCTTTGACACTGACTGGCTGTGATCTTGAGAAAGTCTCTTCCTTTTCTGGGTTTGTTTCTCCTTTATGAAACGACAGGGTCAATCCCTTCCTGCCCATTCTAGGATCCAGCATCACGTAACTTCACCCTGGGCTATGGCCATGCAGTGTAGAGAATGGGACTTAGTGCTGTGCTTTCTACCTCTCATAATGTCATTAGAATCCAAGGTCTTGGAAATAAGGATGCATGGCCGCTGGAGTGAGATGCCTCTGTTCACCCCAGGTCTGCCTTGATTGGTTGTCTTAACCTCTCTGTTCCCATAAAATGGTGATCATACCTGAATTTACCTCACTGGGCTGCTGGAAGATTGAAGGGAGATACCATTCTAGAGTTTGCAGAATACACCTAGCTTGGGAAGGCAGCTGTGGTGACAGGCACTCCTCTCTGATGGTTTGACCACTCTCAGCTGGAGGACTCCCCTGGTCTTGCTGAGCCTTCCCTATTCACCGCCTGGTGTGGCGGGTTCAGCTGTTCGCAAGGACCCTGTTAGGGTGTAGGAGCACCCCTGGGGCTGCCAGATCCCTGTCCTGTCTGTTGTATTCCCCCGGTTCCCAAACCCGGCTGCGCATTGGAATAACTGAGAGACTCTTGCTAATCATCCATAGAAAAGGATTTATTTATAGTGTGAAGTTTATCACACTTAGAAATTAAATTCATTCATACTTACAGAGGTGGTAGGAGTTAAACTAAGGTGATTCTGTAAATGATTCTATAGGTGGAAACAGATTAGGCAGTGGTCTTTATAATGGTCAAACAGTTTTTTTAAACTCCAAGCCTCAGATTATTGTCTGCATATACCCCTTGGGCAAAAGGAAGTTCATACTTGGGGGGAGCACAGATTGTATTTTCTCTAAGTAGGTCTAAGTGGAACCATAGGTGGAAGGGTGGCGCAGAACGTCCTCCTAGATAAGACAGCGGTCTTCCCTAAGACAGCGGTCTTCCCGGTGCGGCGGGCATCTTCGTCTCCATGTGATCATGGAAATCGTGGAAATGACAGGTGACCTGTGACATCGAGCTCTCTAGAAGAGAAGGGTTTCTTGCATCTGTTGGTGGGGCCCCGATGAACCAGCCAGGAGGCAGGCACTGCACTGGAGGGCTCAGGTGACCCCTGGGAATGGTTGTCAGGGCTTCCATTATGGGCCGGGCTCCCAGAAAAGGAAGAGTCTTAAGGCCCCATAGGTTGGCTTATTATTGGTACTGGGAGCAAGATTTCACCTGTTTTTGGTGGCTGGGCCAGAGGAACTCTGGTAGTTGAGAGTGTCTTCCAGGAAGTTTCTGGTGGACTGCTTACTTCTTGGAGCTATTTTGTGGGGCACAGTTTGTTGATATTAAAGTTCATATGGAAAATAAACCTGCTAGAATATCCAGGGAAACATTGAAACAAAAGAGCAGGGCAGGGGCTGGAGGTGGTAGGTAGCTACCAGACATTAAAACAAACTGTAAAAGCATCTGTAATTAGGACAGAGTGGCCTTGGCACATGAATAAACAGACCAATGGAACAGAACAGAACATGCAGAAATAGACCTAAGTACAAATGGAAATTTAGTATATGACAAAGATGGGATCTCCAATCTCAGAGGCAGTGATAGACTTTTTTTTTTTTTTCGCGGTACGCGGGTCTCTTGCTGTTGTGGCCTCTCCCATTGCGGAGCACAGGCTCCAGACGCGCAGGCTCAGCGGCCATGGCTCACAGGCCCAGCCACTCCACGGCATGTGGGATCCTCCCCGAACCGGGGCATGAACCCGTGTTCCCCTGCATCAGCAGGCGGACTCTCAACCACTGCGCCACCAGGGAAGCCCTAGACTTTTAAATAAATGGTGCTGGGACAACTGAGTAGTCTTTTCAAAAAAGATAAAAATGAATTCACAGCTCACACCATATAGAAGAATAAACTCAAATGGATCATGAATTTAAATGTAAAAAAATGAAACCATGGAAGTACTAGTGGAAAGAAAAAAGCGTTCCTGTTTTTATTTTTTTTTAATGTATTTATTTATTTATTTTTGGCTGCTTTGGGTCTTTGTTGCTGTGCGCGGGCTTTCTCTAGTTGGGGCAAGCGGGCTTCTCATTGCGGTGGCTTCTCGTGTTGCCGAGCACGGGCTCTAGGCACGTGGGCTTCAGTAGTTGTGGCACGCAGGCTCAGTAGTTGTGGCTCATGGGCTTAGTTGCTCCGCGGCATGTGGGATCTTCCTGGGCCAGGGATCGAACCCATATCCCTTGCATTGGCAGGCAGATTCTTAACCACTGCACCACCAGGAAAGCCCAATTTCTTGGTTTTGATCATTGCATGACAGTTACCTAAGGGTTAATGTTTGGGGAAGCTGGGTAAAGGGTATTATGGGAACTTTGTTATTTTCAAACTGTTTTTTAATTCTGAAAATTACTTTAAAAGGAAAAGTGAAAAGTTAAAAACAAATAAATAAAAGTGGAAGCCCTCAGGCCTTCCTTCAGAGATTCTGATTCAGTAAATTTTAGAAATGGTCTTGAGGATTGTACTTTTCACAAACTTCTTAGGTATTCCCAGTATTCAAGTGTAAATTCTCCCGGATCAGGTGACCATTAACATCTTCATTCATTAGCTCAAGAAGTAGTTGAATGAATAGTCAACACACATCAGTGGGTGAAAACAGAATAAATGAATGAATCAATAAAAATAGGGCAGGTGTGCATGGCAAGGGGCAGAGTGATATGGGCTGTGGGAGTGGGCAGTTTTTTTTGCGGCACGCGGGCCTCTCACTGCTGTGGCCCCTGCCGCCGCGGAGCACAGGCTCCGGACGTGCAGGCCCAGTGGCCATGGCTCACGGGCCTAGCCGCTCCGCGGCATGTGGGATCTTCCCGGACCCGGGCACAAACCCGTGTCCCCTGCATCGGCAGGCGGACTCCCAACCACTGCGCCACCAGGGAAGCCCAAGTGGGCAGTTTTATAAGCTTCTGTGTTGGCAATACATGCAACTTCCATGCTGTTAATTTAAAAAAAAAAAAAAATGCTCCCTCTGAATCAGACACTTTCTGCTTTAACTAAATCCCCAAATTCTTTTACTCAAAATATGTTTATTAGTGGTTTTGTGTGCTAATTTTTGTGAATGGTGTCATGGGGACAAAAAATAAAAAGACACAGCTCCTGCCCCCAGGGAGTTTATGGTTCATTGCGTTAAGGTATACACTGGGAACTAACTCTAATAGGGGCCAGGGTGTGGTCAAGACTCAAGGGGGCTTGGATTTGACCTGAGCTGGCAGGAGGGCGGGGAGCAGTTGGTCTGTTGGGAAGTGGGGGAAGGGAACAACCTAAGTGGCAGTTGGGAGGCGGTTCTGAGCAGAGAGGATGTTGGGGGAATGAGGAAGCTGCTGGAGAGGTATGGTCCAGGGCCAAGTTTCAGGTCTTAAAGGACCAGATGCAGGATACAGTGCTGTGAGCCGAAATAGGAGAGCTAGGAGAGGACGCTGGTTGGAGAGATAGGTAAGTCCTGTATTGATTGTGCTTGGCTCTGCGAGAGGCACCTGAGGACAGATTCCTGCTCTCCAGGACCCCACACTGGGGATGGAGACCAGCGTGGCCACCCTTCTGGATAGAATGAACTTAGGGGGTACAAGGCATGAGCTAACAGGCTCAGGCTAGAGGGAGGGGCTGGGAACTTGGGGTGGGTTAGGTTTCAGAGGAAGACGGACATCCATGTGGATCTATATCCCACTGGCCTTTGGAAATATGGGTCTGTTGATCAAAGGAGAAGACCAAGGCCGAAGACAAAAAGTTGAGATTGGTCCCTACAACTGTCAGAGGAGGAATTGTGGAGGGAGAATGTGTAGCTTGAGGGTCATGGAGGAGCCATGGAGAGTCCTGGGCCATCTCACTTGGAGGCCTTATGAAAGCGTGGTTAGGAGAGGGGTGCTTGACATGGTAACCCAATTCAAACCCTTGTTGTGTGCATGTAAAACTCTGTCCTTGAGCTTTCTCATCTTTAAATCAGGGAATGAATAGAACCAATCTCAAAGCATTATTGTAGGATGTAATGGGCTTGTGCTTTTATATGGGTACAGTACTCAACAGATGCTACCATTAATTACAGAAGGAGAAGAGATTGAAGGAGCAACTCAAAGGGATACCAAGGTGGTGCTAACTTTCTGAGGCCTTGGGAAGAGCAGGGGTTAAGAAGTAGAAAGTGTAAGGTCGGATCTTAACAAACGGCACCGCAAAACGGAGGAAAGCTTCAAGTGAGCTTTATTAGGGAGCGCTCCCGGGCGAGGTTCACTGGGCCGAGTCCCTAACTCACCGCTGACTTTGTGATCTTGACACATTCACTTCCCCTTCCCTGCACCTGAGAAGTCGCCCCCGGGCGAGGGTTGGGCAAGATTTTGTAGGGGAAGAAGGGAAAGGGGTGTGGTGAATCTGGGAGGGCGCAGGGTATTCCTTATTTGGTGGTCTTTTCGGGTATCCTGGGGGACCGTTAGTCGCGCCCCTCGAAAGGCGGGAAGGCCGGGCCGGGGTGCAAAGTCCCCAGGTCAGTTCCTGGAACTGGGTGGTCCGGAATGTCCGGAATGTCTCCAGGGCAGTTTCTGGAACTGGGTGGTCCGGAGAATTTCGGTGTGATGCAACCTGTGAATCTGGATGTGTTCCCCTGCCTCGGGCCAGTTGGCCTTACGGAAGGGAGTCATCGTGATATGGAGCGCAGGTAGACGCCAGCTATGGAAAGTGCCTCATCACAGATAATTCTTACTAACCTTAAGAGGGAGTTTCTGTTATCATCCTGACTCTGTGGTGGAACAAGCCCAAGGTCACAAGAGCATGACTTAAATTTCCTGTTCTGATCTAGACCTTGAGTCTTAAATGGCCCTTGGGTTGAAGGCTGGCCTCCCATGCGTATGGTCAGCTGGAGGAGACCTGCCAAGGCCAAGGCTCTACCAAATGCTGGTGACCTTGAGATGAACGAGCCTCTAGCCGTACCCTCAGTGAGCTCCCAGGATGAGGGTTCCTGTAGCCCCTTCCTCCACTGTACCATGTCCGATACACCCCAGAAGGCCTGTCCAAGGACCAGACTCCACCCTGGCTTCAATGCCTTCTATGGCTCACTGTGGCCTCCAGCCCAGGAACTGAATCAGCTCTACCCCGCAGTCCTCTGTCTGCTTTCAGGGCCTTGTCTGTGTTCTGAGCCACTCCCCCAACCCAGCTTTATTTCTCCCTGCTGCCCAATCCTTACCTGGTGCCCTGGTCACACTGATCCCCTTCCTGCCTTATTAATACCCTTCATTCATCTTGGTCTTTTGGCCTGAAAGGCTGCCTCTGCCTCCACCAGCCACTGAAATCTCACCCACCCCCTCTCACAAGTCCAGCCTGCAGGAAACCTTCCCTGGCCACACATCCGTCCACACTGATCTTCTTCCCTTCTCTTTCTTCCTAGATTTAGAGATGGTCCCACAGCGTGACTCAAGGTGAGAGGTTATGCTTGGCTGATATCGTGTGTGTGTTTTGAGTTACATATGAGGATGGAAGCGCCTCGAGCTGGGATGGTAACTTAGCCATCTCTGGGATGCCCACAGTCCGCATGCTGAGAGCTATGGGGAAGTTCCAAAACCTCACCAAACTCGCGCCACTGTTTATGGCCATTTGGTGCCCAGGCCCAGCTCTGGGTGCTGTGGGAGAAAGAGTACTGGACCGGGAGTCAGGGTTTTGAGGTCTGTGCCATCCCACCCAACGCATCGCCAATGTCTGAGCAGATGGACTCTTCCGTCTGGCTTCAACCTCTACATCTGTAAACCAGGTTTGGTGTAGGACTAGGATCTCCCCAAGGGCCCTTCTGGTTACTAAGACCAGCATTCCTCAAATCTTAATACGCAAACAAATCCCCTGGAGATCTGGTTGAAATGCAGATTCTGATTCAATAGGTTTGGGGTGGGTCCTGAGATTTTTGCATTTCTAACAAGCTCCCAGGTGATGTTGATGCTGGTAGTCTGTGAACCATGCTTTGAGTTACAGTGGTCTATCTAGCCCCGTGGTTCTCACCCTGGCTGAAATGTAGAATGGTCTGAGAGGTTGCTGCTTCTCCTCGGCTATACTTTCCCTGTTAAACAAAATTAAAGTTCTTGTGGGGAGACCAAAAAGTGTGATGCTAGCTTGCACCCCGGGCCAGTTAAATCAGAATTTCTGGGGGTGGGAACCTGGCGTCAGTGTTGTTTAAATCTCCCCAGGTGAATCTGATTTGCAGCCAAGGTTAGGAACGGCTGCTCTACCTCCTGGGCAGAGAATTTAACAAGTTAGCTGTTTTCAGGTAAAGCTTTGGTCTTCTGCTGCCCCCTGGTGGCAGCACAGATTTCTAGCTCAAGATGATTTCTTCCAAAGGAGACAGGAGTTACCAGGATAATGCTGCTGTCCAGGGTGAATGGGTTTCCCTGCACCTTCAGGACCCACTCTGCCATGAGCGAGGGTGTATAACAGCCATAATGGCCTGCAGAGAATGTGAAACTTCTCTCGGCATGACACCTTTGCCCCTTTTCTCCTTTCCTGGGATGAATCCTCTTTCTTAGAGACAAAGGATGATTTCAACTTTGCTGAATCCCCTGCATAAGAAATATTTCCCACGTATTGAATTCTCAAGTGTCCAGATTGTGGATAGGCTTGTGCAGGATTCAGGAAACCAAGTGCTCCTTGGCAGGGTCAAAGTGTGAGGGCTGGGAGAGTCACAGGAATCCATTCAGACACGGACCTTGTCAGAGAGGGGAGCTGCAGCCAGGAAAGGTGGGTGGCTTCTCTAGCTGGACAGCCACTGTGACCCATGGTGAATTAGGAGGGGAGGGAGGAATAGGAAGCAGCTGGGACAAGGGACAAGTGAGGAAGGGTATTGGCTGTGTATGTTCCATCCCCCACAAATGCCTTCCCCTCTCTCCATATCTGTCTTCCTGTGTTTCCTCCTCAAAGCTCAGCTCAAACACCTTGTCTGCCATTAGAGCCCCTCCGATCCATTTCCCTGGTACTTTATCCTCCTTTCTACTCCCCCAGCCCACTGCACTCCATCAAATCTTTGTCTCACTATGTTTCCTTGGTTGTCTGCCTCACTCAAGAAATTCCATGGTGGGTGGAACAGTGTCTTGTCATTTCCATCCCCAAAGTACTGGACCCAGTGGCTGGCCCGCATAAAGCCATCAATAGATGATGCTGGGTGGACACATTCAGGGAAGCAGTCAGAGAGACAAAGGGTCTTGTACACGGTGGACATGATTTTCTTATCGACTGGGATCTTGAGGGTTCCCCCAGGGGTGATGCAGAGAAAAAGGAAAATCTCCCCAGGAGGGGTTTGCTCTGAACCCAGCCCTCAGCCTTCCTGGGTGGGCACCACAAGAAATCTGACAGGTAGACCTAAGGTTTGGGTTACTTAGCAGTTAGCCACAGGGGGCGCTGTGGCTTCACCTAGATTCCTAGCTCTGGTGCCCTAGGCCTCTCCCTCTTGACCAGAATTGCTGACCCCAGTGGCAGGATGCCCACAAGCTGACTGCAGCAGCTCAGAGCCTCCCGGCATGGCTGTCTGCAGCTGGCTGGCTCCTCTCCAGACCGAGTGCAGTGGGGAAGGAGGATTCCCGTCCACATAGCCTGCTCTGTGTGGGATGAGGAGGAAGAAGGTTCTGATGATGTCACCAGCTCAGGAATGCACCCTGGCCCAGGCCAAGAGCGCAGGTCTAGTCCCTAACTCACCGCTGACTTTGTGATCTTGACACATTCACTTCCCCTCTCTGGGCCTGTTTCTCCTCCATCAGATGGCAGGGTTCATCCCTTCCAGCCTAGGATGGAAAAAGCCACCCTTGCCCAGCTACAGGGATCTGACATCCAGTCAGGAAAAGGTGCTGGGACTGTTTTAGAACGAGCCTAAATAGGGTCCAGACGTGGGCAATATGCTACCTTTTCTGTAAGTTGTCAGAACCCACCGGGCAGGTATGACATGTTGATTTCTGGCTACACTAGTGTCCCATACCAGTAAGAAATATCCGGAGAAGGGATGCTCTGGTTATATAGTGCTTGTCCCAGAGGGGGAGTGGGTGACTGAAAGGAATAGCTGGGTAGTGGTCGGTAGGGGAGCTTAGCTTTAGAGTAATGTTTACTCATTTAAAAAACTGGTCTGGTGCTCATACGGCAAAGGGGTAACATCTGTAGAATCTGGTTGGCTGTTGTTTTCTGAAACAAAAATTTTAGATTTGAGTATGTGTATTTGCAAAGTAGAAGAAAAAAATGTGCCTCGGAATATAGTTTGCCTGAATGCTGTCTCTTCATTGTCACAGGCCTCTGGATGCAAAGGTGCCCTGCTGGGTGGTTTTCAACAGGAACCTGTGGATCAGACTAAAGTGTGACCACCAGGAAATGAAGACACGGGACGAGCCCTGGCGCATGAATGTCTAAGTCCGGCATCAGTCTCAGCCAGAGGAGGAGAGTGAGGTTGGTCCCTGCAGGACCGCTGGCCCGCTTCGTCCACAAGCAGCCTCTTGCTGTGAAACAAAAGCAGAGACAGACTGAGGGAACCGAGGAGCGGTTCAATGGAGGAAAAAATAAGGAAACCTCAGGGACTCGTCATTGCTCATTGATTTCTAGGTATTGGCTGGCTGCTGGCCTCCGAGGGGCACAGAGAGGCTCCTGGCGGATGCTGTGAGCGGGCAAGTTTGGGGGACCCTAAGTGCACAGGTGATGGGCCTTGGAAGTGACTTGCTCCATGAACCAGTAGCTCCTACAGGTGCTGCTGGCCACGTTCGCACGTGAGCGTGGTTGCGGAGGAATGGGAGCTGGCCCGCCAGACTGGCATCTGCGAGAACCCACGCGGCGCGAGAGGCGGGGCAGGGTCCTCTCTGCGCAGCCGCGGCGGCCCGTGGGAGGAGCTGCCCCTGCCCCACGCTACGTGTCCGCTTCACGTCCCAGGCCCCGCCTCTGACCCCGAGAGCCGCCCTCCCTGGTGAGGGCCGTGCTAGAGGGCCGGCCCGGCGCCTTGGATGCCTTCACCTCCCAGCCAGGGAAGGGCAGCGGTTGCGGAGGAGGTGCGAGCCGGATGGAAGCAGGGCTGGGATCGGAACGGCCCCGTCCCCTGTCGGCTGGGACCCCACCGCGCAGTTCCACGGTGGCCTCGGAACCCGGAGGGCCCGGGCCTGCGGCTCTGCTACTCAAGGACTGTGTCACCTTGGAAAAGGTACCTAAACCTCGTTGTGTACCCCAGTCTCCTCCTCTGTCGCATGGTGATCCTGAGTTCCGACCCGACTGGATGGCTGTGAAGTTTAAATGAGGTAATAAGTGCTGAAGTTTCTTTTGAGCGGGGTTTCTTTTACTTAGAAGGATTTTTAAAAATTTGGAAGACTCTCTAAAAAGAGTACTTGAACTCAGCATCCCTGGGTGCCTGGCATTGCGGGGCGGGGTGTGGGGGAGAGTTCATGAGTGGGCATCAGGCATCGCTGGCACCCCTCCACCACCCCTTCAAGGCTGCGAACCTTTGTGTCTGTGTGTATAAACCCCGCCCCCGCCACCAGGGACAGGGCCTACTGAGTGAGGTGCTCAGAGGGACTCAAGAGAGTGGATGCCTAGGGGGGTTTGCGTGACTTTAGGACTGGCGCTTCTCAGCCTCAGCAGTACTGACACCTGGGGCTGGATCGTTCTTTGTCATGGTTGGGGTGGGGGGTGCTGCCCTGTGCATCGTAGGATGATTAGCAGCGCCCCCAGCCCTCGCCATGAGATGCCAGGAGCATCCCTTCCGATTTGTGACAATCAAAAATGTTTCCAGACATTGCCAGATGTCCTCGGGGAGTTGGTGACAAAACCGTCTCTGGTTGAGAACTACTGCTTTGCGGCGGTCACTGTGGGGTGAGCCCTCAGAAAGTGGCTGTTAGGTGCTGTGTTGAGTTTAGCGACATTACTTTTAGGAACCCCGGTGGTCTCTGCCTACTTCTGTGCCCCACCTGGAGGCTCCCACGAAGCCACGGCAAGACGTTTTTTCAAAGTTGACGGACACAGACTTTTCAAACCCCGGCCCTTTCAGATATGAATTACTGGTTCCTAAAGCTGGTTGGGCAGCTGGATCGGCTGGAACTCGGTTTTTATTGTGTTTCTTTTCACTCAAACCCAAAGATTTTTTTTTTTTTTTTTTTTTTTTTTTTTTTTTTGCAGTACGCGGGCCTCTCACTGTTGTGGCCTCTCCCATTGCGTAGCACAGGCTCCGGACGCGCAGGCTCAGCGGCCATGGCTCACGGGCCCAGCCACTCTGCGGCATGTGGGGTCTTCCCGGACCGGGGCACGGACCCGTGTCCCCTGCATCGGCAGGCGGACTCTCAACCACTGCGACACCAGGGAAGCCCCAAACCCAAAGATTTCTAGAGCATTACACGCAGTGCTGTAAGTCACTCAGCCCTTTACTGTTAATTGACACCTGAGCTGCTATTAAAATTAAACAGTTACGTGGCGAACAAGGTCTTGAGGTAATCTTCTTGTGTGGTGAATACATTTTTGTTTTTTTAAATCACAAACTTCAGCAGTGGTAGTTGCTCATTCAGGGGAGAGACCAGAGAAGGGTTTTAAGGAGAAGGCCCAGCAGGGAACGGATGTGGCAGAAGAATTGGAGGCATTTGAGGTCCCCACTCTTTAGGAGGTGGTGTAAAAGCACTGCACTTGCTGTGCCCTCAGACCAGGGCATCCTGGATGCGATGAGGGTTTGGGGTCTTTTTTTTTTTTTTTTTAAATGATGACTCATCCTCCATAGCCGAGTCAGGCTCGCCTCTCCTTTCCCTGCTTAATTCCCGGTATACCTGCTCTGACAGCTCCCCAGGAATCCCAAACGACTCGAGGATGTGTTGCTGCTCAGGAGTGAGGAATGTTCCTCCAGACTTGGGAAGCTTTTCGTCTGAATGCTCACGTGGCCTGCTTCGGGCAGTAATTCAGTTGCGGGTCTACCAGCCAGAGATTCCCTCATTGTTGGGACTGTGATGCCTGGTACCAGGCAGCAGAAGCAAGCTTTGGAAATGCTGTGGGTGCAACAAGGAGCACCTCTGGGTGAGGGAACCAAGTGCTGGTTTTCGCCTTGAGTCGCCCCTGCGCTCTGTGGGATTTGGGGATCTTGGCAAAGACCCCAGGCGTCAGCATCAGCATGAAGTTGGGCTGTGGGAGGTACGTGTCTGTAGCGTTGAGTGTGGCCATTTGAGTCCCCCTTCCCATTTTGTGGACCTGGACGGTCATCTGCCCAGCTGGCCCTGTGAGCTCGGTGATGAAGATTCCACCTAGTGCCTTGTGACACCACGGCTTTGCCACGATACATGTAATGTACGCAGAGGCATCTGGAGTTGGTAAGGTGTGTGCACCCTGGGAACGTTGCTGGCTGCTTTAAAGCATGGTGGTGGTTCTCTGCAGAGCGAATGTGGCCGTTATCACGGGAGTCTCTAAACGGTGCCGCTAGGATGTTGAGGGCTGCGTGATATAGACCAAGTTGATGTTGCAGGTCATCATCAATGTGTGGGTTCAGAGATTCTGGTTTTCCATGTAAGTGTGGTAGCCATGGAGCTGGGGCTGTCAGGCTTGCAGTTAATTGCAAATAGCACCTCTTCAAGCTGGTTACACTGCACCAAGGATTGTGGTATGAATTGTCATAAGAGTGTGGAAGCCTCTCATTTGCTATGTAGACAGCAGAGCCGATGCTGGAGTATGTCCAGTCTCCACAGGTGGGGCCACAGTCTTCGAATTCTCACTGGGAAGAGCCAGGGAGGATTGCTGAGGAAGATGATGATTGAGTTGGCCCTGGCTTGGCTGTGTTTGTGGGAATCAAGTTGGTTCTCCTTTGATGCTGTGACACAGTGGCTCTTCTCCACGTATTTGCAGAAGTGAAAGGTTTCAGCAAAGCACAGATATGTGGTCAGGAGAGACCTCAGAGGAGCCCAGGACAAGGTGTAGGGGCTTCCACTGCAGGCCCGGACCCAAGTCCAGGCTGAACTCCTCCAGTGAGGGACGAGGAGGGGCTTGTAGGCTGACTCGTTGTTGGTGGTGGGAAGAGGCAGTTTAGCCAGTGGCCTTCACAGTGGTCAGACGGTTGTTTAAAACGCAAACCTCAGATTGTTCTTACTGGGCAGGCGGGGGAGGGGAGCACAGTTTGTATTTTCTCAGTAGGTCTAAGGCGAACCATAGGCGGAAGGATGCAGGGGGCACAGGAGGTCTTCCTGGGGGGCGGGCATCTTTTGTCTCAGTGATCATGGAGATTGTGGAAATGACACGTGGCCTGTGACATCCATCTCTCTAGAAGAGAAGGGTTTCTTGCATCTGTTGGTGGGACTCCACTGAACCAGCCAGGAGGCAGGCACCGCACTGGAGGGCTCAGGTGACCCCTGGGAATGGTTGTCAGGGCTTCCAGTCCGGGCCGGGCTCCTTCAACAGGAAGAGAAAGGCCCCACAGGTTGGCCTATTATTGATACTGGGAGCAAGACTTTACCTGTTTTGGTGGCTGGGCCAGAGGAACTCTCTGGTCGTTGAGGGCATCTTCCAGGAAGTTTCTGGTGGACGGCTTACTTATTGGAGCTGTTTCAAGAGACAGGGCTTGCTGAAGAGTCTCTCTCTTTCTTGGAGTGCTTGTCCTAAAACATGTCTCAAGTTGGCAATTCCCACCTTCTCTGTGGCAAGAGCTCTTTTAACATCCTGTACCCAGAACACGAGTTTGTGGCTTTCCTGTTTAAGAAGGCAGATGTACATTTTAGAGGACCTTTTCTTGTTTTTCTCATTTTTTTCTCCAGGTCTTGGATTTTCTGCTTATTCCTTTTCACTTCCTCAAGCCGCTTCTGCTGTTTCTCCACTCTGATTGGCTGTCTGTGCACCAGCACAGACTCGTGGCTGACGGCCTTCGTTAAGGCCTGCGTGGTTTTGCCTTCATTTTCCAGGGGAGCATTGGCCAGATGCAGGGAACACTTGCCCCCTTCACTGTTCCCCTTCCTCTTCCAACACTTGCCTGCTGGACACATATCTCATCTGGGATTGGAAGGCTGCATCTTTTTCAAACCATTCCCTTTCTTCCCGATTTGTTTGTGTTGTAGAGCCATGACTTGCTGCCGGTGGCCTTCTGAAGGCCCATGTGACTCTCCTCTTGCTTTTTCGGTAGAGCGTGGGCTGCGCACCTTCCTTGTCTCTCTGCTGTGGCACAGCGATGCCTCCTCTCTCCATTTGGATGGGAAGGAGGCTGCCTCTTTCGAACCCTTGTGGGCAGTATTTTGTCTTGGGATTGTATTCGTCATGAGGGGACTCATCAGACTTCGGATTTTCTCATCCTGGGATTCAATTACCTTCTGACTTGGGGTGCATTGGATGCTGGGGTGGGGGCACAGGGCAGGGGGTGGGGTGTGAGCCATGGGAAATGGCACCAGGAAGTTGGGGTTTTTACCCGCCGACTGCAGTCTCTCAGTTGAGGGATGCTCTGCAGGTGGTAACTCTCCGGGTCTTGTGGCCTCCCTGCCTTTTTGGGTCCATTTCTTTTCCCCTTTATACTTTTGCCTGGGGCTCTTCAGCTCCTTGCCAGTTAATCCGGCTGTGGTTTCAGCTGCTTAGTCTTTGATGCGATAACCTACTTCAGAGGAGTGCCTCCTGACTTCAGTGATTTTCATGAAACCAGAGGCCAAGAAAGGGGAGTCCTGAGCAGCAGCCGTCTTCCTGCAGGACTTAGAAAGGCCACCTTTGGGGTGAGATGAGCCATCCTCCTCTAGGCTGCGGCTCTGGGGACAGCTGGAGCCCCTTCAGTGTCATCTCTCTGTTTGCTGACGTGTCCCTGGGGGACATGCTGCCCTGTCCATACCTGCCCCAAAGCCGGGGCCTGCTATGCAGGCTTTTGTGATTCAGAGCGTAGTTTTGTGGTCACAGAGGACTCTTCACAGCTTCACTTTGGTTTATTAAAATAATATTCAGGATCCTTGCTTTTCGTTCACCATTGAGTTCCATTTGCAATTTCTGCTCTAACAAGTGTTAGCGATCCCTTTTACCGGGAGTTGATGCGATTCTGGGCCCTGTTGGGGGCCGTTAGCGATGAGAGCCCATCCCCTGCTCATGACAAGCTGATGGGTCACAGGCTGGGCTGCGCAGGTGGGCATCTGTCCTGTTCTGCCCCAGGCTGGTGGTCGATAAGCTCGCTTATGTCTCCGCGTCCCGGGGGCAGGGGCTGGCTTTTGGAGTGCGCAACCTGAGCAGCCACACGGGACCCCACGCTTGGTGTAATGCTCTGCTGGCGTTGCCTTGAAATTCTTCATGCTTTTTTGAAGAAGGAGGCCCCGCATTTTCTTTTTAGCACTGAGCCCTACAGATCATTTACCTGGTTGGTCCTGAAGAGGGGCAGTTACAGACCACAGCGTGTCCCTGGAATATTACTGAGGGCAGTGAGGGAAGAAGAGGGGACAGGTCACTGGAGAAAGAGTTGTGCAGAGAGCCTGGGACTGCGGAGAGAGAGTGGAGGGTGGGCACAGAGGGACAGGGAGAGGGGCCGCCTTAAAATCAACGGGATGAATAGGATGAGAGGTTAGGCATTTTGTATGGGACTCAAAAAGGCAAGAACACCCCTGTGATTATTTGTCTGCTGGAAGTGTTGGCCATCCCCTCGACCGGGAGCCTTATCCGGGCAGGTCTGTTGTGGTTCTTCATTATATAAACCCCAGCGTGCGTGTAGCTCATAGCCTGTGGTTAATGCTCCAAACAGTAGTCGTCAAACAATGACAAACTTCGTAACCAAGCTGAATGACAGTGAAATCTGTTTCTTTGACAAGCAGCCAGGTCCCCGTTGTCGGCCAGGGCACTGGTTAAGCGGAAACCAGCAGGTCCTCCGGCGTTGATCACTGCTATTTCCATGGTTGGTTTGATGTGATGGAGCACATGCCCTTTGGGACATATCCATGGGATGTGAGCTGGTGGCACTGACCCCATGGATCGCTCTGCACCTTTTGAAGAAGTTTCCTCTCTCAGCTTCTGGCCCTCCAGTCTGGATTCTGTGTGTCTCTCCTGGGTTCCTTTTTCCTCTGCCACCCCTCACCGCAGGCACTGTGGCGCTCCAACTCATGCACCTTTTAAAAACATCCACTTAACAGGATGACAGACAGCGTGGTTGGTCCCTCCAGCCACTTTTGTCACTTCCTGCCTATTTCCGTGTTAGGTACAGGCTTCCCACCCGGCCAGCACTCTCACCCTTATCCCTGCAACTGAACAACCCCTTTGGTCCATGTAGGTGGTCTGTACATGATAAATATGCTTGCATTGCCTCTCTGGTATCTACCCAGTCCTACCTGCCTTCCCTCCCCTGGGGGCTCCTCCCTCCAAGGCCAGCTCTCCCTTGCTCCTCTCCATGTGTGGATGTGCTGGAGAAAATCCTCCAGGATGAGGCCCCTCCGGGAAGATGACGATGCTAGGAGCCAGGACAGGGTCTCTGTGTGGTGTCAGCTGTGTCCTGGGCAGCTGCAGCTTCCTGTGGGAGGGGACATGGGAGCCTCTGGGGCCTAGGGTGAATTTCAGCGCCCTTCTCGGTTTGTGGCAGTTTATTGTCTGTGCAAGGCCCCTGCCTTGTTTCAGGCCCTCTGAATGAGGTTTCCCACTCCCATGCCTCCCTCTCCCACCGTAGGCCACCCTTCTGGAACACTCAGTGGATGTCTTTTGGTTGTCTTAATGCTCTAACAGAGCATCGATGCTGTCTTGTAAGTACTTTTAATTCGCATAGGTGGTATTGTTACGCCATTTCTTAATCTGTTTCCTTTCGCACTCAACACTGTTTTTGGATGTGGTTTTCCCCTCTACATTCTTAAAACTCATTTGAGATTACCCAGAGAGCTTTTGTTTATGTGGGTTAAAACTCTCGATACTACTTACCGCATTTGAAATCAGAATGGAGACATTAAAAAAATTACTTATTTATTGAGTCATTTGAAAATAGCAATGATGAACACATTGTATGTTAACATAAATAACATTTTATCATTATTATGAAAATAGTTTTGACCCCGCAGACTCTCTGTCCTACAGTAAAGTATCAGTCTGTTCCAGAAAGTGAAAGGGCACCGTGAAGGACAAGGTCTGGAAAGTGAAAGTGAATTTCATTTGTATTACTTTATAATACCTTTGTCTGAAAAGAAAGGGTGAAATATATTCTGTTTTGGCAAAGTTCGCTCAGGTTGGGTGGGCTTGCCTCCTTGGTTCACTGATTAATACCGTTGCCTACAATACAGAAGGTTGTTCTCGATAGCAGAGATCCTGTATCCCACCAGAAAACTTTCTGGTGCTTTACGTTGAATTCGCTGTGTCCTAGAATAGACCATTTTACACCACAAAAAGTAGAAACTCCTCACTTACGAACAAGCTGTGTGTATAATTCTGTTTATTTTACTTAATTTTTTCACAATCAATGCCTGCATAGGCATTTTAAAAGAAAGTTAAGATATTATTCACCTTTGTAGAGAGTATAGGTCAGTGGGTTTTAGTATGTTATTAGGTTGTGCGACCGTCACCACTGTCACCACTATCTAATTCTGCCTAATTCCAGAACATTTTCTTTTTTTTTTTTTAAAGACTTTTTTCGATGTGGACCATTTTTTAAAAAGTCTTTATAGGGCTTCCCTGGTGGTGCAGTGGTTGAGAGTCCACCTGTCGATTCAGGGGACAAGGGTTCGTGCCCCGGTCCGGGAAGATCCCACATGCTGTGGAGCGGCTGGGCCCGTGAGCCATGGCTGCTGAGCCTGCACGTCCGGAGCCTGTGCTCCGCAATGGGAGAGGCCACAACAGTGAGAGGCCCGCGTACCGCAAAAAAAAAAAAAAGTCTTTATAGAATTTGTTACAATATTGCTCCTGTTTTGTTTTGGTTTTTTGGCCACGAGGCATGTGCGATCTTAGCTCCCTGACCAGGGATCCAATCTGCACCCCCTGCACTGGAAGGCGAAGTCTTAACCACTGGACCTCCAGGGAAGTCCCTCCAGAACATTTTCAGAATGAAACCTCGTTTGCATTAGCAGTCACTCCTCAATACCACCCCCCGCCACCCCGGCCCCCGAACCACTGCCCCAGCCCCTGACAACCATTAGTCTACTTTTGGTCTCAGTGGATTTGTCTGTTCTGGACGTTTCATGTGAATAGAATTACACAGTATGGGGCCTTTTTTGTGTAACTTCTTAGTATGATGTTTTTGAGGTTCATGCGTGTTGTAGCATGTATCAGTACTTCGCTCCGTTTTATGAGTGGTTAATATTCCAGTGTATGGATGCACCACATTTTATTTATCCATTCATCAGTTGATGGGCATTTGGTTTGTTTCCACTTTTTGGCTATTATGAACAATGCTGCTGTGAACATTTGTGTGCAAATTTTTATGTGGATGTATGCCTTCAATACTCTTGGGTCCGTTTACTTTTATTTTATTTATTTTTTAATTTATTTTTGCGGTACGCGGGCCTCTCACTGCTGTGGCCTCTCCCGCTGTGGAGCACAGGCTCTGGACGCGCAGGCTCAGCGGCCATGGCTCACGGGCCCAGCCGCTCCGCGGCATGTGGGATCCTCCCGGACCGGGGCACGAACCCGTGTCCCCTGCATCGGCAGGCGGACTCTCAACCACTGCGCCACCAGGGAAGCCCGCGTCTGTTTACTTTTAAATGTTGTTAATTAAGTGGGTAACCAAGGATTAAATTCTCAGGCACCCATGATCATATATTAATCAAGTGTCTATATCCCTTCTGGTAACTCTTTAGATTCTCCCTTTTCAAATAATTTAATAAATATAGAAAAAAAGAGAAAACTTTCAAGATATCTTTTACACCTACTATGTTCTTTGAGATTTCTCAGAGGAGCCCTGGAAAATCACAAAGATTTGTTTTTGCATCTTATCAAAAGAGAGTGCCAGAAAGAATTAGGTTTGTTTGATGTGTTACTCTTACAAGATTTGCACAAGAAGACTTGTCAGATCAGAGAACGTTTTTGGCCTTCCTGAGGTTATGCTTATACAGATGAAATGTTAATGTAAGTAGTTTAGAAATCGTGTGGTTTATGGAAGCTCCTCGTGATTTGTCAGGGCCTCACTGCCCATATATTTTTACCCTCGGGAAAGCCTCACCTAAAGTCTCATGGAATCATTCCGTACGATAGCCTGAGAGAGAAGTTTACTCTCCTCCATTTTGATCTTATTGGTTAGAGTAATCCATTAACCACAGCCATGAAGTCTGTGTCATCTTAGAGATGTTTTCGTTTAGTCTGGTGCGTGCCTGAAGGCTCTGCTCTAAGCTGCAGGGTGCGGCGTGTGTCATCAATTTAAAAGGACAGTCTTAGAGCCTTGTGATAAAAGACTGTACCAGGTGCTTCAAACCGTTCATACTTTATATAAAGAAAAGACGCTTGGGTGCAGGCTTCTGAGCTGACGTCAGTTAAGCAGCTCTCAGACTATAAACGTGGATCGAGTCAGGATTTCCAGGACTCTTTTTGGTCCAGAAGCAGATGGCTTCATGAAAGCAGACTGCTAATCCAAGATCCAGTGGAACAAGAATGAATTACAGAGCACTGCATGGAGGGATGTGGGAATTTCATTGTGGTTATTTTTTAAAACTGTCGGTAATGTTGTTTTAACACTCAGCTTACTGGCTCTATGAGGAAGCCTTTTTTCTTCTTCAGCTCCCTGTCATCCGCAACAATTTAGTAGATTCTGCTTTTGTAAGCGGGGGTAAGACATTTAAAAATGATACTCAGTCTACACTGGTGTGCAGTGGGATCTCACAGTGGCATTTCCCTAATGGCTGATGACGTCAGTCGTCTTCGATGTGTTTGTTTGCCATTTATAAACGCTATTCAGTGAGATGTCAGGGGGTAAGATTTTGAAGGAGGCTTGCACACCGTTCGCTCCAAGCTTCCCATTCTACAGATGGGGAACTTGAGACCAACAAAGGGGCTGTCTGGCCAAGTTCTCCCGGTTGACTATGATCTCTGAGTGGAAACAAAGGACAGGCGTAAGGAGGACCGAGCACCCTGATCCAGGCTTCTGGGTGGTTTCTAGGACCCCCCTCGTGGGCCCGGTGTGTGAGGTCAGCTCCTGGGCCCTGGCAGACAGAACTGTCCCTTGGGGTGTCCGCCAGGTTTGGAGGCCTCCCATCCCCGAAGGAGGATGCGGTGCACCAGGTGGGCGCCTGGGGGGCGACTTCCCGAATTGGAACCAGCTGGGTCCCCGTGAGTCCTGGGGCAGCCACAGAACACACAGCAGAAAGCGGAGGAAGCCTCCTGCGCTACGGCCACAACAGACATCATCCCCACGGCTGCCAGTTAGTGAGGCCCCGTGCCGGGCACCGTGCGAAGCGTGTGTGTGACTAGCATCCGCTGGCTCCTCACAGAAACACTCGCAGGAAGATATATTCTTACCCATATTTCATGATGTGACAGGAGCACAAATACCGAGTAGGCGGGCCTCTGTTTTATGTTTTGTTTTGTATTCACTTCCTGTTGGCTGCTGTGGCCACTTACCACAAACTTGGTGGCTTAAAACGACACAAATTTATTACCTTACAGCTCTGGAGGTCAGAAGTCCAAAATGGGTTAAAACTGAGGTGTCGGCAGGCCTGCGGGGCTTCCGCAGGCTCTAAGGGAGAATGTTTTCCCGCCTTTCCTAGTTTCTACACGCTTCCCGCTTACTGCATCCTTCTGACTCTGGGTTCTGCCTGCCTCTTTCACATCCAGGGACCTTTGTGATTACTCTGGGCCCACCTGGCTAATCTGAGATAGTCTCCCTGAAGTCAGCCGACTAGCAACCTTAATTCCTTCTACAGTCCCAATTCCCCTTTGCCGTGGAAAATAACGTATTCGCTACATCCGAGGATTTAGGGCTCAGACATCTTTGGGGCCACTATTCTGGGGAGCTGAGGGGTGCCAGGTGAGGAGGGGGCTGGAAGGAATGGTGCCCCCAGGTGTGTGGGTTGGGCAGGTGTGGGCAGGACAGTAGAGTGTGAGCACCGCCCTGGAGGACCTACCTTCTAGCTGGGGGAGCACCTGAACGCACGTCAGGGCACGTCGTCATGTGCTATGGGGAAAAACATTCCTGGTGGGGAGGGGTTATGGGGCATCGGGTGGGGGGTGAGTGGGTTGCAGTTTAATCAGGGTGGGTCTCACTGAGGAGGTGACGGTTGAGCCAGGACCAGAAGGAGAAGAAAGGAGTTGCAAAGCAGCCTGGGAAAAGAGAGTGATGTCCAGCCTTGCACAAGCTGGTCCTGTCTGGTCCTTGAGCTTTACCCTCTGAGCTTCTCCCCTCTGAGCTTCAGCTCTCAAGAGACTTGCAGTCCCCCCAGTTGAGCATGGCTTCCTCTGGCTCTGGTGCCACTGTGGACGCTGACGTTTTAACTGCCAGGCATTCTCACCAGGGAATTCACCCCCACCCCCAATCTAGGGACCTCTTCCTGTGCTTTCTTCTGACCTACCACTTACTGTGCGGACTTGCTAGTTTCCTCATCTCTCAGGCCCAGGAGCCTTTAAGTTCTCGGCAGCCAGGGACTCTCCTCTTCACTGCTGTGTCCCCAGCACCTAGCGTCTGTCTGTCTCATGGATGTTTGTTGAAGGTCCACAATGTGAATGTGCAGTCTGGTTTCCGTTGGTGTCCTGACAGACACCAAATGCCAGGCAGCGTGTCCCAAATCCCAGTTACCCCTCCGACCCATCCCCAAACCTGCTCCTCTCCTGTCTCGGTTAATGGCACCTACCACGCACCCAGTCGCTCCAGCTAGCAGCCTCGGAGTCATTTCTTGACTCCTGTTTTTCTCGCGTGTCACATATCTAGTCCTTAGCAAGCCCTTTTGATTCAATCCTAGAAACAGGTCCAGAATCTGCTATTGCTGTCACCTCCCCCAATTCCTTGGTCCAAGTCATCAGCGTTTCTCAGTGGCCCTGGTGCGTCAGCCTCCTAACTGGCGCCTCTGCTTTCTCCCTTGCCTCCTATAGTTTAGTGTTGACACAGGAGCCAGAGTGACCTTGAAAATAAATCATGTCACTTCTCTGATGATCTCCCCCCTCAGTGGCTTCCTTTGACACAGTAAGATCCGAAGTCCTTTTTGTTGTGGCCTCCACCTGGCCTCACCTGTTTCCCCAGCCCCATCAACTGTTCACCCCCTTCCCTCATTCTGCCCAGCCCCAGTGACCACATTTCTGAGCATGCCAGGAACTCTCCCACCTCAGGACCTTTGCACTGGCTGTTTCCTCCATCTGGACTCCCTTCCCCAAGATGGCAGCAAGGTCCACTCCCTCACCTCATTCACATCTCTTCTTGAATTTCACCTATTCAGAGAACCTAAAATAGTGCCTCCCTCCCCTCTTCCTACCTCTTTCCCTTGTTGAACTTTAGAGCACGTATCACAACTTTATGAACATTTTAATCTATGTATTGTCTTTTTCACCTTAGAGTATAAGCTCCATGAAGGTACTCAACAAATACTTATTATTGAACGAAGGTGCCCATGGGAGTGGCACCCAAACTGGGAAGCCAGGGAGGGATTCCCAGAGGAAGGGGCAGTCCCTTTGTTGCTGCTGCCAAAGGGGGCGTGTGGGCCACACGTTCAAGGGTGCACCAGATACACAAAAGGGAGGCTCCTTCTGGGATCATGTGTTCCCCGAGGGTCACGGCCATGCCCTCTCAGTGCCACCGAGCCTATCCCCTGTGTCTTTGTCTTCCTTCCGTCTCCCCATGCAACCTGTGGTAGAAAGTAGTTGTCAGGAAAATTATATTATTGACAGTTTGCTTGGGGAAAGAACTGCAGTGGTCCAAACCATTTTGGGTTCTTCCCAGTGACCTGGCACCTTGTGGATTTGACCAGCCTGCTCTCTCGGCCCTGAGATGCAACTAATTCCAGCTAATCGAGTTAGCTGTGTGACACTGCTCTCTTCCTCGGGACTTACTAACTGGACTTGGTGTTCCTGGGCATTTTCCTTTTTCTTCATAGCCTGTTTCTGCTGGCCTTTGTGTTAGAAGGTGAGGCTGTTGATAGAGTTGCCTGGAGAAACTCAAGACAAGAGAAAGGTGCTGGACCTCACAGGGGTGGGGCCGTTCCTGGGGTGGTCCTGGGAGGCTAGGGTGGAAGACAGGTGTCCCCCTCCAAAATACAGAGTTAGATGGGTTTGTGCCTGGCTTTCGGTAATCTTTCCAAAGGGAATTTTGTGAATGGAGAATGTACCCGGGAGACAGTTGCCTTTAAGTTTGAAATCTCTGCGTCTGCATGGGACTGCTCTATTTTGGACTTTGGTCTCAGGTCCCAAGGCTCTTGTGGAATGGGAAATTCCACTCAAGGGCATGGAGCTGGGCTAGGATCTTCCGCTGAAGGGTTGTGTTTAGAGCTCACCAGCTCCTAACGCACCTGTGAGTCAGGCAGCAACAAAGTCTGGTGTCCACAAGAGAGAAAGAAAAGGGTGAAATGAATCCCAGATGCCACCCCACGCTCCCTGTCACCCCAGCCCCTGTTCCCCTGGCGTGGGCTCCTAACACAGGAGAGAGTCAGCACAGCCCTGAGGACGGCACGGCACTGTGATGGCCTTAGCATCACCCTCCCCTCTCCCTTTGACTCAATAGACAGATACCTGCATTCACAATGAACTAAACGGGCTTCTGAAAGACCAGGTGTCCCTGACGGCATGAGTTTCCCCTTCTGCTGAATAGAGATTGTGCCTGGGAGAAAGGGCTCCCAGGCCCTTTCCCTTTCCAGCAAATCTGGGTCCCGGAGTTGCAACCAGGTAGAAAAGGACCCACCTCTGCCCCTGCATGGATCCCAGGCTGTGGCAACCGCTCCACCCCATCTTGCCTCGGGGGCTTTGAGGGGAAGCCCAGGCAGAGCAGTGTGTGTCGGGAGGGCAGGTGTGAAGCTATAGACTGGGCTACAGCGCCTCATCCTGGGGGATGCTGGCCGAGGACACCTAGGGATGATAGGGTGGGGGGCTGCGCTTAGTGGACAGGAGATCCCCTGGTAGGATGCATAGGGGTGGCAGGGAAATCGGTATTAGGCAGTGCAACAGGGCCTCGTGGGAGCTGGTGGGTGGTTCCCCTTCCCCTCACTCTGTTTCTGTTTCTTTCTCTCTCTCTCAGTCTCTGTCCTTCCTCCCTTCCTTCTTTCCTGTGTTTTTCTCTGCACCTTCTCTCCACTACTCTCTGACTCTCCCGGGCTCTTGGTTCCTACTCTTCTCAGCATCACTTCGGGCTTGGTTTTGGATCGCTGTCGTGCCACCTCTCGCCCCCAAAGCTGTATCACCACCCAGCTTCAATGCCACACATTCTGCCTGACAGCCCTGGCTCTCAACCTCAGATTCCAGGAGACTCTTAGGGGCCCCCCGCCTGGACCAGATGTCCACTCTCAGCCCCGTCAGCTGTGGGCAGGCAGGCAGAGGTCAGGTGGCTCGCCGGCTGCATCATCCAGGGGGTGAACAGGACAGGCTCTCTCAGAAAGGGGCGTGGCTGGGAAAGAAAGGAGGCGTAGATTCGACCCACAGGGTTCTATTGCTCCAGGTGAGCTCCTGGTTATTGAATGGACACTTCCAAAGTGACTTAACGTCTTTGAGCTTTAGTTTCTTCATCTGAAAATCATATCCATCGCAAGGATTGTTGCGACGTTAAATGAGGTAACGTCAAAACAGTCAGTATCTGATAGCATTAAAAAAAAATCAGGTACCTCTCTGTTCTAGGATCCCAAAGAGTTCTGTGCACCCAAAGGCCATGCTGGCCCTATACCAAGGGGCATCTGATATGTTGCTGTGGGGCAAATTGCATTTCGAGGGGGAGAAGTTAAGTTCGTGGTGCCTGGAACTCCTGGGTGGAGGTCCCCCCTGCTGGGTGGAGATCACCTCATCCCACTGTTGCCACAGGCCATTGGTAGCCCTACTGTAAAGAATGTGGATCCAGGGAATTCCCTGGCGGTCCAGTGGTTAGAACTCCGAGCTTCCACTGCACGGGGCTCGGGTTCAATCCCCAGTCAAGGAACTAAGGTCCTGCGAGCCGCGCGGTGCAGCCAATTAAAAAAAAAATGTGGATCCAATCCTCGGAATTCATACCCTGGCTTTGCGCCGCCAACTGGCCCTAAGACATGGGGCTCGTTACTTGACCTCTTTAATCTTGAGTTTCCTCATCCGTACGCTGGAGACAATCACAGCACCCCTCTCAAGGGACTAAGAGAGATACCGCAGGCAAACTGTTTTGCATAATACCTGGCATTTAGTAAACTTTCAATGAACTGATAACTGCTGTTATGATTTCAGAAACGTGGAAACAAACATGGAGCAGAGAAGTGACAGGCTGATGGAGAGAAGGCAGTGAGTGGCAAGGGAAAGTACAGCGTCCTGGGGTCCCACACCCTTGCTTCTAGCGGTTATGCCCCAGTTGGGTGGTCCCCTCACTCTCCCCACTCACTCGAGAACAGGCTCTCTCTTTGTCAGGGACTAGCGGCAGAGAGAAAGTTGACCACTCAGCCAGAACTGGGAGAGCTTCCACAGGAGAACATTTCCTTTTTATTGTCTGTAAACTCTTCTTTGGTAAACAAGAAACCCAAAGGGAAAGGGAGCACGCTGAGTCAAGGACAGGGCCGGTGCCCGCCACGAACAAGGAGCTCTGAGAAGACAGCTACACCACCAGCGAGGCGGGGCATGGAACCTGGGGGTTCGGGGTGGCTGGCGGCATGGGGGAGAGAGGCAGAGGGGAGGGTGCACTCTGTTGGACATAGAAGCCTAAATCATACAGCGAATGAGCTCATGCATCACAGCGAAGAGAAGGAGGGACTCCCCACCTGTGGCCCCGCCCACCTTCTGTGCGGTTGGTGCCCCTCTGCATGCAGAGCGCTGTGACTGGTCATCCAGGGTTGGGTTGGAGGGGGCTCCAGGGGGCCCGGCAGCAGCCCCTTCTCCATCTCTTCTTTCCTGCTCTGCAGGCTGGCGTGTGTGCAGATGGCAGGGGCAGTGGGAGGGGTGCTCAGGATCTCCGGGTCTGGGTGGAAGTGGCAGGGCAGCAGGGGCAGGTTTGAGGGGAGGTGGAGAAGCAGCCCCCATCCCCCCTTTTACATGGGTGGCTCACTGCAGAGGACAATCTCCAGGTCCTTGCGGTAGAGCCTCCCCGCCTCGGCCAAGGACATGACGCTCTTTTTGTAGCTGGTGAGCTGTTGGATGTTCATTTCCTAGGAGACAGAGAGGGAGAGGGTAAGAGGCTCAGAGGACGGCCCCACCTACACGGCCCAGCTGTTCATTCAGCCAGAACCTTTCCCTTATCCCATCTCAGTGCAAGTAGCTTAGAGGCACACAAAGCATGGGCCTTGGGAGTCAGAAAGCCCTGGATGAAAAACACTCTCCCTTTCACTTAGTGGCTGCATTGCTTTGGGGAAAGTATTCAACCTTTGCTGAGTCTCAGCTGCCTCATCTGTAAAATGGGTACAGGAACGAGCCTGCCTCATTGAGGTGTTATGATGATTCCGTGAGGAAATGAATGTAAACAATACTTAGCACAGTACCTGACACACAGCATGCACTCCAGACAGTAGCTGTTGATGACAGTCATTATCTATGCATAGCTTCTCTAAATTCCTCTACCTCGGTGAGCCTCCCTTTACTCAAGCTGCTGGGTCCCTGCAGGTGAGGAGGAGAATGCCAGGGGCGCTCCCTGGTTTCGTCTTCAGGCCCCTTGGATCATGCTTCCCTAAAAGCCTCACCCAGCGAAACAAGGGATTCTAACTCCTTTCTCCTCCAGCGGCAAGCCTACCAGCCTACTGCTTGTTCACTGGCTCCTTGTGGCCTTGAGGGGCACTAAGACAGGTGACCCACAGACATATGCCCAGAGTGTCATACAAAATGGAGACCAACATGTACAGAACACCAACAGCCCACATGCCTTGTGTTGCCTTGGATGGAAATAGCCGAAAGTTCTGAAATAGAGCAAAGTCATCATCAATGTTGGAAACTCACTAAACAACCGTCTTTTTCTTTCCCTCCTCCTTCCTCTTCCTCCTCCTTTTGTATGGAACACGTCGGCAGATCTTTTTTTTTTTTTTTTAAATAGTTCCCCTTCCAGGCTGATGGGTCATTATCTCCATTCAGCTAATGAGAAAAGTGAGGTGTAAAGACTAAGGTATTGGCTAAAGGATGGGACCAACTCTCCAGCCATAAGGAGTCTTGGTCCCCTGAGTAATTCTTCACGTGGCTCACCTGCCCTCAGTGCTCCAAGGTCAGTCTTTTATTGCATCGTTTGGTGACATCCCCTCACGTTACTGATTCCTGGGTTTGTGCCACCACCCAGCCCCAAGGCACTTTGCAGGCATCTCTAGCTTTGAGGGGCATCTTCACTAAAGTTGTGAAGTTCCTGGAAAAAATGTCACCTAGTCCATAACACCAGGGTGTGCCTGAGCGACCTACCACTCAATTAGGAGCTAAGGAAGTGACCCCATATATCAAGCCTGAGCTTGACAAAACCCTCCAGTTCAGTGCGGCATCAAGAGTTTTAGCAGAATGGACAGAGGGGGCTGCTTATTTTCTGTGTCTAGAAGTATTGCTTGAAGCTGAGGATGGCTTTAGCAAGTTGCAACTGTCTTAGGACTGCTAGGAAATGTCGAAGTTTGAGCCCATCAGCCTGTCCCTCAGGAGCCTCAAACGTAAATCTGCTCAGAAACCGAATCACTGTCCGTGAAGGCACCATCAAAATGGCATACGCGGACTTCCCTGGTGGCACAGTGGTAAAGAATCCACCTGCCAATGCAGGGGACACGGGTTTGAGCCCTGGTCTGGGAAGATCGCACATGCCACGGAGCAACGAAGCCCGTGCGCCACAACTACTGAGCCTGCGCTCTAGAGCCTGCGAGCCACAACTACTGAGCCCGCGTGCCACAACTACTGAAGCCTGCGCGCCTAGATCCTGTGCTCTGCAACAAGAGAAGCCATCGCAATGAGAAGCCTGCACGCGGCAATGAAGAGTAGCCCCCGCTCGCCGCAACTAGAGAAAGCCTGCATGCAGCAACGAAGACCCAACACAGCCAAAAATAAATAAATAAAAAATAAATTTATTAAAAAAAAAAGGCATATGCATCTGCCATGTGGGCTCACCTAAAAATGGCCATTCCCTTCCCATCTCAGGGGCTGTTATTTACAAGCATGCAGCTCTCTCTACTGATTCATTCACTCAATCCCCATGTGCTAAATCTGGAGCTTAGTACAGGTGGAAGGCTCCCAGGTAAACAATTTTATTAATATCCTTGTTCTCTAATCTTCAGCGTTGTTTCCTAGCCCCAACCCCTGACTCTTTTTTGTTTCCACATCTCGAGTCAAGCTGTGTAGCCATATGAGTTGTCTTTTGTGGTAATCAAGAAAGAGCCTAGTTAGGTGATGACCAGGAAATTCGGGTCTCTCCCAAGATTTAATGCCTGCCTTCAAGGCCCATCAGCCTCAGGCATAAAGCAGGGTGATATGGAGAATAATCATGCCTCATTAATACAATTACAGTTAAAGATATTTTCCATTACGATGTGCAACATTCCTTGGACACATAAGGATGCACAAATAATTTTCTCCTAGAGTTTGGTGCCAGGAAAACGTCTGCTGAGTTCAAACACTTGGTGAGTACTTCCTTTCTTCCTAGGAAGTATTTGCTTATAATTTGTTTTCTGCCTCTTTCAAAAAGCAATTGTAGGTAGTGTAAAGCAAAAAAATAAATTTAGGGTGAAAGAAATGAAGGATGATATTCAGGATAAAGAAGTCGGAAGGCAGTTGGAAAGGGAGACAGATAGACTCAGAGGCTGTGATGAATTTTTTGCCCTGAAATTGAGCATTATATTTAGCTCTAGCCGGACCGCCCAGGCAGTTAGACAACGCAAGGAATTATAGAGCGTTCCTCATCTAATTAAAGAAAGCAGCAAAATCATTTTCTCAGAGAAAGACATTTTGCAGGAGGTGGAGGAAAATGCCGCCAAGACTCATCTCCCGGTTCCTGTAAAAAAGTCTTTTTTGTTGGCCATGTGGCTGACACTTCTAAGAACTGGGCCACATCAAAACTGCCATGGCCTCATAGCTGCGTTATTTCCATCAGCCAGCAGGCAGAAGAAACCCAAGTGTCTGCCTGTGAATGGACAGATAAAATGTGGGATAGACACACCACGGAATGTTACTGAGCCTTAAAAAGGAAGGAATTTCCGACATGTGCTACAACATGGATGAACCTTGAAGACGGTTACGCTGAGTGAAATGAGCCAGACACAGAAAGATAAATACTGTATGATCTCACTTATATGAAGTATCTAGAGCAGTGAGATGCACAGAGAAAGTAGAATGATGAGTGCCAGTGGCCGGGGGCAGGCAGCAATGGCTACAGAGTTTCAGTCTGGAAAGATGAAAAAGAGTGCTGGATGGTGGTGACAGTTGCACAACATCGTGAATGTAGTTAATGCCACTGAACTGTACTTAAAAATGGTTAAGATGGCAAACTTTTTTATGTGTATTAAAAAAAAAAATCAGTCAATTCAACCAGAAGAAAACCAAACCAAAAAACTGCCGTTGCCTTGTTAGGCGGTGATCAGAGAGGAGCAAAACGCACTCCTCGGCCTTCCTTCCCACCCCCATCCCGCCTCCAGGACAGCACCCCACCTCCGGGCTCAGCCACTCACCTTCTTGTTTTTCTCATACAAATCCTTCAGGAGGGCGTCCAGCTCATTCTCATCAATGTAGCCACTTCCATCCTGGCGGGGAGCAGAGGGTCAGCACAGAGCCTCAGAACTCAGGCCCCATGACCCCCGACCACAGTCTAGCTTTGCTAACGGTCTTTACTCTGAGCAAAAGAGGTGCCCAAATAACGTGTCACTTCTGACTTTACCAGTCACTGCAGGAAAGGGAGGGTCCAGGGAAAACTGTTGGTAACCTTCCCTTCTGGTGTTTTTCATTTGCACTGAAATTGTAAGTGAGGTTCAAGAAGCATTTTGCTAACTCCCTGGGTGTTGAATCCCACAACAAGACGTCAGGATGAACACAGGCTATTTAAAGTTTACCCCCAAGGAAAACCATTGGAGTCACCTACACAGGGGCAGCTAAGGGAGGGGCGACATTGGTACGGAGGGCCTCTCACTCCCCACTTCCTAGGAAGACAGCAAGATTATGACCTGGCACCAGGGGAGCAGTACTGAGCACCTCCTCTCTTTGGGTACCAACAATGTAATCACACCCTAGTTCCAGGCATAACCCTCTTCCATGAGCTATTCTCTCCTATACTTTTAAGGAACCAAAACCTTGGGTCCCACAGGCCACACACTGAAGACATTTATCTTCTCACACAGCAGAAGATGCTGCAGGGAATCCAAAGGGACAGGAAGAAACTGCATGGCTCAGATTGTCCGACAGCTCGTTTACGCCTAAGGACCAAGGCGAGCCATTCTGGTGGGGTGGGGGGGAGGGGGGGCTGGAACGGGCCTCCTGCTTTTCCATCCACACCGTCCTCTGTCTTACCTTGTCGTAAAATGTGAAGATTGCGTTGAACTCCTCCGAGGTCAGCTTCATGCCCTGGAAGGCCCAAGGTATTAAAGACAGAAGCCAAAGCCCTGCAGAGAGTGAGTGTGTGTGTGTGTGTGTGCGCACGCGCGTGTGCTGAGGAGGGGTGAGCTCGGGTGAGGGGAAGTGGGGAGGAATTGAAGAAAAGCATGTGTGTGTGTGTGTGTGTGCGCGTGCACGTGTGCTGAGGAAGGGTGAGCTCAGGGGTGAGGGGAAGGGAGGAGGAATTGAAGAAAAGCAAAGAGGCTATTTTACCTGAAATTTAAGCAGGAAGTTTTCCTGTACAGGCAAGAGTCTGGAAAGAGAATGTTAGAGCAGCGATTAGGAGACAGAGCAGAAGCAAGAACAACTCGGACCTGGGGGGAGGGGATGCAGAAGGAGCATCTGTAGTTATGGAAACGATCTCTGAGCACTTAATAATCAGGTGTCAGTGGAAAGTTCTAAAAAGAGGGAGACGGAACGTTGAGGTGATGATGATCATGATTTGACCTAACTTTGATTTGTGCTTCAGGACACCTGACCTGTCACCTTCCCCACTGATTGATCTTGGCGATAGGGATGGTAGCACAGGGATGATCTGCAGGGATCTTGTGAAAAGTGATGCTGGGGTGAGTGAGGGCAGGCACTTACCGCGACATCTCCGAGAGGCCCAGTTTGCCGTCCCCGTTCAAGTCAAACATCCGTAGCTGTTGGGGACAGAAAGTGGTGCCTGGGTTATTTGCTTTGACTTTCTCTCATGTCGGACCTTGGCCTGCCATCCCCTGTACTGGAGAGGAAGGAGGATGGGGGAGTATGCGCATGCGTCCTCTGAGGTCACCTGGTGGCAGGGACCAGCATGGGCTGAATCGGTCACTGGGGAGACAGCAGGGACTTGGTCATGGCTCCCCTCCCCCTTTCTCAGGGACAGGGCCGCAGAAGACAGCAGACCAGCACCGAAGGCCCACCCTCTCCAATTTTATCCTCTCCTGGAGCTGTGGAGGCTGTCATGGAAACAGATGCTCCCATCTTACACTGTCCCAGGAGCATCTGGCTGAGTGGGGACCTCAAGAGAGAGGGTGCAGGGCCCATGAACTAGCATCGCTCTTGCTGGCTGCCACTGGGAGTCACCTCTCCTGGACCTGAAGAATCAGCCAACTAGCGACCCCACAAACCCCGAATCCCACCGATTTGGGGCCCGTGTCCTGCACCCCTGGGGAGGAGGGATACTTCCAGCCACTCACTATGGTTTGGGTGTACTCTTGGAGCTTAGGTTCATCATATGGTCGGTTCGCCTTCTTCAGCAGGTCAGACAGGAATCCCTGGAATACCAAAGTCCTCTTCAGAGCTCCCAGTTCAGGCTGTCTGTCCCTGACTCACCTGCTCCTTCAGACGGTCACTCAACACTGTCTTCCGGGGCACATCATTTGCGTAGCTTGCAGCCCTCACAATTCCCTCACCCCTTAATGCTTGTGGAGTAACCCTGAAGGGGGAGGGAGCTGCTGGATGCACACTCACCCCATAGGCCAGGCAGTAGAAACTGGCTGTGGCTCCTCAGAGAGCCCAGGACACATGCTAAGCAGTGCCTGGGACTCCTTGGGTCCAGAGGAGTTTAGGGGTAGACGTGCAAGCGAGGAGGCCAGACTGCTGGAATGCCTGTCCTGGGCACTGACGTGCAGAGGAATGTGAACTGGTTGAACTCCTACAGCTCTGTGTTGCTGATTTCACATGGCTGAACATGTCTAACCATTCAGAGCCGGGCCTGAGTATCCCGAAGCAGACCACACACCTACATTCCTCACCCACCCTCTCCTCCCTCCCCAGGTTCCTTAAACCCACCACCACTTTGGTCTCAGGCCCATTCTCTGCGCCCTCCATGCCCTCTCCAAGGCTCATCTTACCTTGAGTTCGTTGGCTTCGATATAGCCGCTTCTGTCTGTGTCATACTTCCGCCAAGCCTGCAATGAGAATGTCAACCTATTCACAAAGATTTATCCACATCTATAAGCTTCCCTCCATCTTCCTTTAACGGGCCAGGCCGGGTCTTGATATTCAAGAATATTACAATGAGATGGGGACATGGAGATGGTCTAGACCAGTCCCTTCCATGTCGCAGTTGAAGAGATAAGGGAAGGTGTCTTGGCCAAGGTCACAGAGAAGAAAACAACCCTGCTGGGACAAGGTCTCCTTACTGTAACTGGCTTCAGGGTCATCTTGTAACCAGGGTTATGGTTTTCTAAGGTGTTAACCAGGCAGATTTTTACCAGGGCCAGCACTATGATCTGTTGGATCCCATTTTTGCTGTGGGTATATTGGGTGTCCTTTTACTGTTCTGGAAGCTTCTCATTCTCCGCGTGGGAGTTGGGAGCAAGGGTAGGAACCCTCTGGAAGGGGCAGAAGCAGGCTTTGGTTACTCCTCATTGTACTGCGTCCTCAACCCCTCCACCACGATGCATGTGGCTGCCACGTCTGAAGGTGGAACAGAATTGGTAGTGGAATCAGTTTGTTTAGACTATCCCAAGGCCACTCCCCCATCTTTCTGATAAAAAACATCGCCCCATTTTTTTTTAGGAAACCACCCCTCTCTCATGCTCAGTCCACATGGTTCCGGAGGGGCTGATCCATCTCCAGAGGGAGGCATGTGATCTAGGCCTAGACAATCGGTCCATCACTGGATCTTGCTCCATACTGGTTCTGGGCTCTGATCTGAGTCCCAGTTATTCAGTACATGCACTGGGTCCCTGTGAGGGACCAGAGAACTGCCTGCTGACCACAGCATCTGGGGGATCAAAGAGAAGCAGAGCTTCAGCAGGTGATATGGGTCTGACCACCTCCTTCCTCTCTGTTCTGGCCATCTGAGCAGGAGCAGACATCACACAGGAGAAACAAGGAAAAACAGTTGGAATGGTTTAAAAATGTCCACCAATTCTTCACCTCCCTAGTTTCCCTCTCCTTGAATGTGGACTGAACTTAGTGACTGACTTCTAATGAATAGAACACGGCAGATATGGCAGTGTGTGGCTTCCAAGCCTAGGTCATAAAGACATTGAGGCTTCCTTCTTGTTCTGCTTCTTTGATCACTCACTCTGGAGGAAGCCAGGTGCCACGTCGTAAGGACACTCAAGCAGCCCTATAGAAAGGCTCGTGTAGTGAGAAACTGAGGCCCCTTGCCAACAGCCATGTGAGTGCACCACCTTGGAAGTGCATCTTCCAGCTCCAGTCAAGCCTTCAGATGACTGCAGCCCAGCTGACATCTTGACTCTGAACCAGAGCCACTTGGCTGAGCTGTTACCAAATTTCCAACCACAGAAACTGAGAGATAATAAATGTTTGTTGCCTTAGGCTGGTAAATTTTGGGGGGTAATTTGTCACACAGCGATAGTTAACTAATAACAATGGTCCTGAAAAAATCTGGTCCTGAATGCAGCTGTCCTGAAACCCCAGTGTTTAACCCAGTCTATCTTGTGGGGAGGCGGGAATACCATGGTGGGGAATGAGAGTGGGTGTATCTGTGACAAACGGCCCAGAGAACCCTGTTTCCCTAATCCTTGGTCTATTTTGCTGCCTGATCACAGTTCTTAGATTTACTTCCAAGTTTTCTTCCCTTGATTTTTATTTCCTTCTCCCTCAGCTCCAAACAGCACAGCTAGACACCAGCAACTCTTGATTTTCTGAAAGTCAGCAGGCGCTAATTCTTTTCCCAAATTTGATCTCCTGTCTCCTCAACTTCTCCACATCATGTCCCCCACTTTAAAAGAAGTTTTTATTGTGGTTGATTTACAATGTTGTGTTAGTTTCTGGTGTACAGCAAAGTGATTCAGAAATATATATATATATATATATACACACACACACACACACGTGTGCGCATATATATATATTGTTTCCATTATGGTTTATCACAGGATATTGAATATAGTTCCCTGTGCTATACAGCAGGACCTTGTTGTTTATCCATTCTATATATAATAGTTTGCATCTGCTAGTCCCAAACTTCCAATCCATCCTTCCCCCACCCCACCTCCCCCTTGGCAGCCACAAGTCTGTTCCCTGTATCTGTGAATCCATTTCTATTTCGTAGATAAGTTCATTTGTGTCATATTTTAGATTCCACATATCAGTGATATCATATGGTATTTGTCTTTCTCTTTCTGACTTAGTATGATAATCTCTAGCTCCATCCATGTAGCTGCAAATGGCATTATTTCATTCCTCCTTTATGGCTGAGTAATATTTCATTATATATATGTACCACACATTTGTCTGTTGATGGCATGTCCCCCTTTTATTGTGAGGAGTGTGAGAATGTATAGATATTTTAGGATCTTTCTTCCATACCAGCAAACTAGGCTGTGTAATTCTCATGGTATAGTAGTGGCTCAAAAAATTTGATCCTGATTTTTTAAAAAGTTATGAGATATGAGCAAGTCCCGATAAAAAGGTAGATTTATTCTACGTACAACTTGGGTAAATGATTTTTGATTAGGGGAGAGTTCTTTCTTTGGGGAAAGAAAATGCCCGGCTCCATCAAAATATCCCTTCCCATGCTCTGAAAGCCCGCCCTTGAGTAAGCACAAAGAAATATGTGCAGATTTTCAAATATGACGTCACCAACCACCTGCATGCCTTTAGTGTATAGGAATTTAGTTCATCTAGGTTGAGTCTTGACTGGGAGAAAAAGGCAGACACCCCCTAAATTGCCTCAGGGGAGGATAACCTGAAGGGACCCCAGTCCTCCCAGAAAGCAAAGCAGCCAGCTGCTTTCGGAGTGAGATCATCCTAGCAGTTCTGACCTCCCTCCCTCCCTCTCTCCCTCCCTCCCTGGATCCACCCCCAGCTCCATGCTCTCACGCTGGACTTTTCTTTCCATCCCATACTTTGTGCTCAGCCATCACAAAGTATGGTCATGATTCTCTTCCCATTCAAGGAAAAGAGTTCAAGAAACCTGGGCTTTGTGAAATCTCAAAGAAATCCTGAGGTGTCACTTACGTTAGAAATTAAAATGTTGGGATGAGCAGTGGGATGGAAGCATCTGGCAGCACAAATCTTTCAGGGCTACAGAGGGGCCATTTCATGTTTCCAGCTGATAATGATGGAATGAATGGACAACCCCAGGAGGGGATG
The DNA here is from genome assembly GCF_949774975.1 of Lagenorhynchus albirostris. Taxonomy (NCBI): domain Eukaryota; kingdom Metazoa; phylum Chordata; class Mammalia; order Artiodactyla; family Delphinidae; genus Lagenorhynchus; species Lagenorhynchus albirostris. The sequence continues at coordinate 46,417,170 of NC_083113.1, forward strand.
GTCCTGTAGGATGATGGGGTCCCAGGAAACCTGTGGGATGGGGGTGGTGTTGGCTCAGTAGTTATGGTGGGGTTTAAAGGATAAAGGCAGGTAAAATATGGAACCATGTCAACTACACAGAGAGAAACCACTGATGATTTAGAGAGAGAGGGTTTCCTTCCCCTCCTCTTTAAGCATCTCTGCCCCCTGCAAGCTGTCATCCCCATTCTCCTGATCATAGGTGGAAGGGAGGCCAATCTCTGGCCGCCTCCCTATCAGGAAAGGAGTAATCAAGTATAAACGCTCCCTTTTCTACAGACAGAAAAACAGACACTCACAAAAGCAGCACCCTGACAGGTTCTATGTATAGGCGGACTTTTCCTCCTAGACAGGCAAGGGGGGAACTAAGAACAGAATCCAGCCTGTCAATGACCAGCTTATGGAATTTTGCCATCGTGAAAAAACTGGAGAAAATCCTTTAAAGCACAATAAAATTAAATCCATATCTGATGCTTAGGCAAGCTACCACTTAAAAAAATGAGTCTTCTGCCCTAAGAATCCATTATTTCTAACTGACTTTCTATCTATATGGGGAACTCACTGCCATGTGTGTTTCTGGACTAGCTCTCCAGTCATGTTTAAGCAGTGAATCAGGGACAGGGGATTACCGGTGGCTAGAAATGGATTTAACATGACAAATGGCGACTGGAGTTGTGTTGAAGGCTAGTCATTATTTATCACAGCAGGCACTGTGTGTGCATGTGTGTGTGGGTGGTATGGGTTGAATTTCACCTTGAGGGACACATACATTGAATGGCTAGGGTGCAGAGCCCCAGAAAAATAGCAAAAATAACTGGTAGTTCGCCGGACATCAGGATTAGTAATATATTTGGTTAAACCGCATGGAATTTCCAATTTTTGTAAATAAAGAATGGTTAAATATGAGCAATTTCACATGGTTCAATCTGTCAATTGCATATTACTCAAAAGACACTTGAGTTTGGATGTCCTATTTCCCATGAGGATCTCAAAGAATTGCTACTGCAAAGATGGCAACATCTATTTTAAAGATGGACAGTGAAGCCCAGACCACAGTCAAACACCAAACCTGGAAGATACTGGAAACTGGAATTCTCACTGGGCTTTTCCAGTTTTAGAATGGTACCTAAATCCATCCTTCTCAAGAATGCTCCTTGGAACTCTGAATTCCAGGAACACTAATGCTATTGAGTGAGAAGGAACATGAAAGATTCTGGAGGCAAACCAAGTGAAACAGGTCTCTTTACTGCAGGATTTCTCAGAGCTTGTAATATGCAAATATCTATGGCAAATACCCAAATGGGAAGTAGTGTGTACACATTATTTTCTAAAGGTACTTTACCCAAGCTTACCTCTCACCTTATTCCCCACACTTTAACGTGCACACACGTCACCTGGGGATCTTGCTAAAATGTAGATTCTGATTCAGTGGGTCAGGGACTCTGCATTTCTTTTTTTTTTTTTTTTTTTTTGCGGTACGCGGGCCTCTCACTATTGTGGCCTCTCCCACTGCGGAGCACAGACTCCGGACGCGCAGGCTCAGCGGCCATGGCTCACGGGGCCAACCACTCCGCGGCATGTGGGATCTTCCCAGACCGGGGCACGAACCCGTGTCCCCTGCCTCGGCAGGCGGACTCTCAACCACTGCACCACCAGGGAAGCCCGGGACTCTGTGTTTCTAACAAACACCCAGGTGGTGGCGACATTGATGCTCCTGGTCCATGGACCACATTTTGAGTAGTTGAGCTACTCAAAAGGGGTTTAGTGTCTTCCAGGGACCATTCCCAGGCATTGGGTGGGCCTGGCTCTGAACACGAGAGAAAGGCAGGCCCCGATGTACAAAAGAGAAGGCAGCGCCTTGGTCTCACCTCCATAAACTCGGTGCTGGAGCCCACATGCTGCCTGAAGCACAGAAGGAAGTTCTCCTCGGTCGGCAAGATCTGCGCCAGCTGTGGGGATCAGAGAGCAACAGTAACGTTACGGAGAGCCCTGCCAGGAGGCAAACAGACTTTCATGCAGGAAGGATGGAAACCAGCCAGTGGCAAGGCAGCATGGGAGTCACATTTTGCTCCATTTTGCTTCCTTTCTTGAGAACAGGGGCTGACAGCCCTTCAAAGGGGAAGAAGGGTGTTCTGAGAAGCGCTTCTGGGTCACCCCCAAACCTTCAGGTATGAGCAGCTGGAGGGACAGAAAGTGGTGCCACTTTAAAACGCGAGTATCCAGACTCAATACTTACTAGATGGTTCCACATATATAATTCTAGAAAATGCAAACTAATCTGAGTGCAGGAGGGCCTGACCAGACAGAGGAACATTTTGGGGGTGAAGGAGATGCCGTATTTTGATTGTGGTGGTGACCACATGGCTGTATACAACTGTCTAAACTCATGGAATTTTACACTTCAAATCAGTACTGCTTGTTATATGTAAATTATACCACAACAAATCCGATTTTTAAAAAACTGCAAGTACTCTTGTGCCGCAAACACTGTTGGCTGCCCCCCTCCCCCCACAATGGCCTTCCCCTCTTCTCTGCTCCCAGCATGCTTGGGTCACAGGCAAATCCCGATTAGTCTCAGCTAGATGTGATAATCCCATTTCCCTGGCCAGTGATTGGCTTATGGCTAGGCATGTGACCTACTCCTGGCCAGTGAAATGTGAGGGGCGGTCTACTGCGGGTACCCCTGGGAAAGGTTTCCTTATTCTTATCAGGGACCAAATGAGATGGGCCCCTTCTGCATCTGGATGTGATGCCTGGAACTGCTCTAGCCAGCTTGCTACCAGCCTGAGGATGAATCTGTTTTAGGGGTGGAGAACAGAACCAAGAGAACTGCCGAGAAGCAGGGCTGGAGACCTTGTCTCCTTCACCAGGAGTCAGTCCTTCTCATGGCCTTTCTCATTAGGAGCCTCTCATAGTTTAAGCTAAGAGTCAGTATATTATGGCCCATGAGCCAAATCTGGCTCAATGCCTGTTTCTGTAAATAAACTTGTATTGGAACATGGCAGGGCCCTTTCGTTTACATACTGTTTGTGGTGGTTCTGTGCCACAGGGCAGAGTTGTTGAAGGCAGGGTTTACAGCTTGCAAACCCTGACCATAGTCTGGAACTTTACAGAAAAAGCCTGCCAACCTCTGGTTTAAGCCCATTTGAGTGGGGCCAACCCCGTGGCGCAATCCACACTCCAGAGCCCCCCATGAGATGAGGCCAAGACGAGGCTCCAGCTGAGACCACGCGCTGGCTTAGCTTCTTGCTCTGCCCTTTCCTGTTGCTCTCTCCTCCCTTCTCTTGAAATCCTACCCACGAATCTCTGTCTCAGTCTCTCCTTCCAGGGCGCTGACCTAAGGCACCATGGCAACCAATTCACCCCGGGAGGAGTTCTGCCCTCCTTTATGTGCTGCTGTCATCATTCTGGACCACTTGAGCATGGGTTGCAGACTGATTTCCAGAGGTGTCTGGTTAGGCCTGCACACACAGGCACATGTAGATGTGTCTGTATAAGTGTATGTGTGTATATATAAATTGTTACACAAGGAGGCCATTAGACTGAGGTAGCCTTAATGCCTTCGTAGCCTACGTTAGCAAACCAAAGTCTAAACACACAGCCAAAGCAGCCAACTAGGCTTTCCTGAAAGATGCGCCCAACCAAACAACTTCCTTGCTTTGTAACTGGCTCTTCCATATACACGTCTTTCCCGTAGCTCCCATTGGTAGAGTGTTCCTAACTATTTTAGGTTCGGCGCTGGCCCATTTGAATTGATTTTTGCTCCAATAAACTCTTAAAATTTTTAACTTGCCTCAGTTTATCTTTTAACAATATGTATATATCTATGCACATCAATACACACGTATGAATGTATGTGTGTGTATATATTAATATATATAAATTATACATGCTACATATATAAATTATATACACACACACACACCTTTGGATGCCTTTAGGTGGGGCATGAACTCTCCTGTTCTGCAAACTTCACCCTCTCTTCTGTCTTAAACTGAGCTCATCACACATTTATAGTACCCGTTGGACCCTGAGAGCATTAAAAGTCTTCATCCCTGTCTTAGGCCAATGTGTGTTGCTTCCTCGTTCCTTGTGAGTCAAAGGAAAAGCTCCATCTGTTCTCTTTCATCAGCCTAAGTGCTGGGAGGGGTGGTGGGGCTTCAAGACCACCACCTCACTTGGATCCCTAGAAGGACTCCTGTGCGTGGGAGAGGCACAGGCAACCGATGGCCCTTCCCGTGTAGCTCTTAGCAGGATACTAGGACTCACCTCTGCCATCTCGATTTTCCCATCTGCGTTCTTGTCATACTTCTGCATGAATTCCTTCATCTTCTCCCCAAGGTTGTCACTCTTCGACATCTGCAGAAAGACAAAGGGCGCCGATTTTGCTGCTGGGTCCCCTGCGAACCGTGGATCTCTCACCCTCTTGGTGCAGCAATGGTGGGGAATCATTCTGCACCCCAAATATGCAGGCATGGAACCAGGTTGAACCAATGCTCTGAGTAATCAGGGCTGCCCCCTTTCCCTTTTTAGGGTTCCTCCAAATCTAAGTGTTCTCTCTCTTTTTAAAAATATATTATTTATTTATTAATGTCTGCGTTGGGTCTTCGTTGCTGTGTGCGAGCCCTCTCCAGTTGCAGCGAGCGGGGGGCCGCTCTTTGCCACGGTGCACGGGCCTCCCATTGCAGTGGCCTCTCCTGCTGTGGAGCACAGGCCCCAGGAGCACGGGCTTCAGTAGTTGTGGCACGTGGGCTCAGTAGTTGTGGCTCGCGGGCTCTAGAGCGCAGGCTCAGTACCTGTGGCGCACGGGCTTAGTTGCTCCACAGCACGTGGGATCCTCCTGGACCAGGGCTCAGACCCATGTCTCCTGCATTGGCAGGCGACTCTTAACCACTGCGCCACCAGGGAAGCCCTAAGTGTTCTCTTCTTTGAGGCTCAATCACATTATTTTCAAAGGGAAACAGAACATATGGATGTGCTCTGTGCCACATAAGTAAACATGCCCGTCTGCCTTTGAGATGGATTAAACCATAAGTCTACCAGAAGGGTGAGGACTTATTTCCATCACTCAGATGTGAGAACTCAGGCCCCAACATTTCATTGAGGCAGCTTCTAATAAGCCCAACCTATTGCAGGGGCCCCCAATAAGTTCTAGACATTCCACCAGAGCAAAGGTGATCGCTCATTTTCTTCTTTAAAGACTAACTGGAAATTCTACAGTGCTTTTCACTCTGATTTTAGGCTAGAAAGAATGTGACCAGAAAGTCTGTATAGTTGAGGGGTCATTTAAATAGTCCACTAGATGAATGTGACTACTAAAAAGGCAAAGAGCTTCAAAAGTTCTATTGCACCATCACCGCCTAAGTTAAGTCTAAGGTCCTCTTGAAGTTCTCAGAGCTTCTCTTCGCTTGGGGTGCTGCTTGTTAAGTGTTTGCATTAGTGAGCTCTTCTTTATCCCTAATCAGTGATGAATCATCTTGGCATCTGAAGCCTCTTCGCTTCTCCAATGGCTTTCTGCTGGGTTGTGTATTTCCTAGGATTGGGCCAAGGAAAATTCTACCAATTCTTAGAGTCTTTTGTTTTTTACCTTTTGGACTGGTCTCAATTTGCCCATATGTATTTTTTTATCAATATTTATTGCGTTACATCTACAAATGTGCCTGGAATGAGCCTAGGCCCTTATCAGAAATGTGGCCATCCTGTTTGCTTTCCACAACAGTCCCCATGATGTTAGTAGCCTGTCCATTTTACACACAAACGGAGGCTGAGATGACGTGACTTCTCCTGAGGTCACCAGCTAGTATCGTCAGAATTTGAACTCATGACTCTTGTTTCCAAGGCCAATGTTTTTTCTACCACAGAACAGCTGCTCTGAGATCCAGTCCGGGGTGATGTTAGTTGAGAATGTTGTTGACAGACTTGAAAATCACCCCTGATGCCATCTGAGGAAGGGAATGACTAAGAGAAGGATTTCAGGTTTGAAGCACTTTGTAAAAGCACATTCCTCCATCTACCCCATGATCCCAGAACCAGTTGTGAAGCCTGTGTTTTCTGTGATCCGGGCTTCATTATCCTAGTAATGAGGGGTGACGGGGGACTGTTGATAAACAAACCCATGAATCACCTCCATCACTTAAGCCCATCGCCTGGACATCTTCCTCACCAGGGCGCGCTGACAAGCTCTGAATCAGGTGTTCACCAGTGGATTTGTGACTCATCTCCCAAAGCGCTCCATGAAGACTTGCTAATAAGCAGTGGATTGGCCAACAGACACGCAGCAGGGGAGAGTAGAGAGACCACCCCCCCCCACGACCAAAGGACCCGCAGGAGCTGGCGGGGACGGAGTTGGTCTGACTCCATATATTCGAGAACCAGACATGGGAATCACAACAGACTAGCTCCAATGACCTTACCTTTTCAATATTTCAGACGGTCCCCCAAAAGGCTTTAGTGAAGTCAGTCATGCCAGGTTGGCACGTGGGGAAACAATGTGCCTGCCGTTAAGGGCATGGGACATGATTTGCAGTCACTTCAGGCCATGAAGGGCAGTCTGACACCTACACCCATGAGCCAGTCCGATCTGGCTCAGATGCTGGTTTGGAGCAATCCTCCACTTTCCTCTAGGTCCTTGCCGAGGTTCCAGCCTTGGTTGGTCTGGAACAGTGGTTCTCTAGTGGGGACGATTCTGCATCCCTTGCAGGGGACATTCAGCAATGTCCAGAGACATTTTTGATTGTCCCAATTTGGAGGGGTGCTATTAGCATCTCATGGGTAGAGGCCAGGGACGCTGCTAATCATCGTACAATGCCAGGGACAGCCCCCCGTGACAAAGAGTCACCACCCCAAACGTCATTAGTGCCGAGGCTGAGAAACTGCAGTCTTGAACAAAGGCACTTGAAACCCCCTAGGCCTCCAATCTTGAGTCATGACCCCTCTGAGCATATTAGGTAGGCTATGGACTCTTCCTTAGGAAAAAATACTTTTTATACACACAGACGCAGACACAAACTTTTGCAGTTTTGGGCAGTTTATCAACCCGCGGTACCCATGAACACCCCTCAATCCCAGACACCCAGGGATAGTGAGGTAAGGTACTCTTTTAAGGGAATATTTCAATTTTTAAAATCCTTCCAGATAAAAGAAAAACTCTAAGGGTCAAGACCAGAGATGTCAGGCTGCTGATGGAATGTATGACCTAGGACAGACAATGCTCAAAGCCATGGTCAGGATGACAGAAAATTCCAAACAATGGGAGAGGGGTCTGGGCTTACCATGCCAGAGCCTTTTCTTGCCTTCTCCAGTTCTTGGAAAAAGTTTTCTAGCTCTTTACCTTCAATATACCCATTTCCTGCAAAGATAGCAAAGAAAAAAAGCAATGAACCTCAGAGCTAAGTAGTAAAACTTATGGTGGATGGGTGGGGTGGGGAAATGGGGGGCTTCATTGAGAACTTGGTCTCCTCAGTGGTCAAGCAGGTGTCTGGGCCAGCCCTGGACTGTTAGGGATGTGGGTCCTGCCCTCTGGCCATTTGCAACCATAGAGATCCAAGATTAATAACGGTGTTGCCTTTGTGATATACATTCAGTAGTCAGAGACTGGGAGGGACCAGCGTGTGGGCCATGCTGGCAGAGGGAGCTGGGAGCTGTCTGTCCATAGCCAGCTGGGCAGGCAGCAGGAGCTGCAGATCTGACAGGGGACAACAGGTCATCAGCCTCAAGATTTGTCAGCAGGTGGCAAGCCCTGGTCAGTAGGGCGAATGAGGTCAGAGGCAGAACTTGGGTCTTTGGGGTAGGAGGGTGTACTGAGTTGAAGAGTGTCCCCCAGGGACTTCCCTTGTGGTCCAGCGGTTCGGACTCCATACTTCCACTGCAGGGGGCACGGGTTCAATCACTGGTTGGGGAACCAAGATCCCGCGAGCCGCTCAGTGCAGCCAAAAATAAATAAATAAATAAAGTAGACTTTCTAATAAAAAAAAAGTGTCCCCCCAGAATCCATGTCCACCTGGAACTCAGGATGTGACCTTATTTGGAAATAGGGTCTTTGCATATGTAATTAGTTAAGATGAGGTCATACTAGATTAGGGTGGGCCCTAAATCCAATGACTGGTGTCCTTATAAGAAGGCCAAGTGAAGACACAAAGGCACAACGGGAAAAAGGCCACATGAAGACAGAGGCAGAGATGGGAGTGATGCATCTCCAAGCTAAGGAGCTCTGTGAATTGCTCGCAACTACCAGAGGCCAGGAGAGGGACATGGAACACATTACCCCTCAGAACCTGGAACCAACCCTGCCAACTCCTGGATTTTGGACTCTAGCCTCCAGAACTGTGAGAGAATCAATTGCTTTTGTTGTAAGCCACCCAGTTTGTCGTACTTTGTCACGGCAGCTCCAGGAAACTAATGCATAAGGGAAGAGTGGCAAGAGAAAAGCAGGGATGGGGGCACCTGAGGGGCGGTCACAGGGATCAAGCATATGGGAGGCAACCTACTCCACAGCAATGAAGAGAGGGGGCGCTGAGGTCTGTGGAGGTAGATTCAAATCCTGGTTCTGCTGTACTTACGAGCTGTATGGCTTCGGGAAAGATATTTAACCCATGTCATCTGCAAAATGGGTAATTAAATGGGATTTTTGCATGTAAAGTCCGTTACGGGTGCAGTGTAAATGTTACTATTGTTTGAGTTCAATTACCAGAACTTGTATAAAAAACGGGAATGAATTTGGGTGAAAAGTGCTGTTATCGGGACCGGGTCCCAAGGTCAAGGCCTGACTTGCAAGATCACGTACGTAGTAAGAAGTCCTTTAGGTTCTTCACCACTGAACCCAAAAGACCTAGAGACCAGGGCGAGCTGAGTCCATGGTCAAGCTCCCTGGTCTGTCTGTGACCGGGAGGAATCATTTGTGGGTGGGAAATCAGACAGGTCTAAGGCAGTGCTCCCCAGACTGCTGTGAATGGGAATCAACTAGAATCTTAAAAAAAATATGGATGTCTGGCTCCCATCCCCAGACATTCTGATGTAATTGGTTTGGGGTATGAACTAAGCATCGTGATTTTTAAAAAAGCTCCCCAGGTAATTTCCATGTATATAGCAAGGTTTGGAAACCACTGACCAAAAGTCAAGTTCCAAATCTGATCTAAAGCAGTGAGCAAGGTTCCCATAGAGACTTGAACAGGAAAGGGAGATGGTAGCTTGCTTCAGGGGCAAATGGAGTTACAAACTAAACAAAGAGAATAAAAATAAGTATTTAGCCTGGCCTTGGTGGGGGCTTTGGGAGGCTGGAGGGCGATGTGGGAGTCGGGGTGTGTGTTCTTCCTAGCCTCCCCCACTAATGTCCCCTGAGAATTTAGATTTGGAATGAATAATCCTAGTGGCGCCCTCTAGTGGAGAAGGTGCCACAATACATAGTGTATGGAGGAATCATGTGAGATAAATTAAGGGGTTTTTTTTTGTTTTTTTTTTGCGATACGCGGGTCTCTCACTGTTGTGGCCGGCCTCTCCCGTTGCGGAGGACGCGCGGGCTCAGCGGCCATGGCTCACGGGCCTAGCCGCTCCGCGGTATGTGGGATCTTCCCGGACCGGGGCACGAACCCGCGTCCCCTGCATCGGCAGGCGGACCCCCCAACCACTGCGCCACCAGGGAAGCCCCTAAATTAAGTATCTTTATCTGCAGGGAAAAGATATGATTGTAATTGCACGCCGGGGGTGGGCATGGTGGGGAGAGATGAGACTTGAGTTCCCTTTTTTCCCCTAGGCTAGAGTGGTCATCTTTCTTCTAGGATGTTCTGAAAGCTTCTTGGGAGAGCTGGACAGCTGCAGCAGGGGGAGTGAGGAGGGGAGGGAGGGAGGGAGGGAGGAAGGGCTTTCTAGACAAAAAGGCAGTGGTCCAGTTGACAGTGCCACTGAGTTGGAGGAACGAGTACTCTTTCTCTCGCTGGTCGCTCCCTGCCGTGATCTGTCTATTCTTCCATTTCTCAGGCAGGAAGCTGAGCTCAGCTCTGGGTCCAGGAGCAGGGGCTGGGGTTGGAGGGGCCGGGGGGCGGGGGGCAGGGGTGGAGCTCACATTGTGAGCAGGCGCTGGGGTTCGAAGTACCAGAGGCCTCAGAGCTGGGCCCGGGCCAGGGCTGGGTGGACACCTGAGTCAGTGAGTATGAGTCTGTTTTGTGAGTTTATTAGGAGGTGGCTGAAGTATCTATGAGGGCTGCTTGGACAGGGTGGGCAGGGAAGGCCTCGCTGAGAAGCCCCAGCTACTAGCAAAGGCAGGGAGTGGGGCCCAGTGCCCCTGTGGAAAGAAACCCCTCTTGCCATGCTGGGAATTACAGTACCACCTCGCTCTGTGCAAAGGGACAGAAATGTTGTTCAATTCCACAAGCCTTTATTTATTTATTTATTTCTGTACGTGGGCCTCTCACTGTTGTGGCCTCTCCCGTTGCGGAGCACAGGCTCCGGACGCACAGGCTCAGCGGCCATGGCTCACGGGCCCAGCCGCTCCGCGGCATGTGGGATCTTCCCGGACCGGGGCACAAACCTGTGTCCCTTGCATCGGCAGGCAGACTCTCAACCACTGCGCCACCAGGAAGCCCGCCTTTATTTTTTTGAACTGAACAACAGTTCAACGTTGTGGGAACTATAGCCAAGTTTAGATATGGGCCTGTTCCCCAAGAGCATTTAATGGTCTACGGGGGTGAGGCAGCCAGACAAGAATAGCAGGAATCTACCAGTTGAAGGGAGAGGGTGAGCAGAGATTAGATAGGCAGGCAGGGGCTGCAGGGCCCAGATGGGGCATCCTCCAGCACTGGGGGAAAAGGTCTTCGCTACTTTGGCTTCCCTCAGAGCAACTTCCTAACCATCACGCGGTAGGCACCTATTATAGGAGGTGGGAGTAGAGGACAGGTTGGCCTACCTCCTTGCAGGGAGGACTTCAGCACTGGGCAAGTGGTTTGCTTTTTCTATGACCGTCTTATAGGGGGGTGGGGTGACTGGCCACCACGCAAATCTCATGTGGATGGGCATGGATAAGGATGTGGTTACCATAGCAACCATCATTCCTAACTTCCCCATATCAAACTGCAACCTGTGAATATTAGGGAGGGGGATGGGAGGAGCCGGGGACCCTGCATCCATCCTTATTCTGGGCTTGCTACCATTCTTCACCACCATGGTGCCTCAGTTTCCCCAAATTTTGAAGTGAGACAACACTTCTTTACAATTAATCTGACCACAGACACTTGGAAAACTTTGACCAAAGAACGCCCTGCCTCACAGTGGGAAGGGGCTTGTTTCTCACTGAGATTTGTGCATACAGATTTTCTGAGAGTTGAACAGGTAAGAGGAGCCCGATTAAGGGTCATAAGTCTACCACCACCTCTGTGACTGTCCATGCAATGTCGAGCAAGTCAATCTCTCTAAACCTCAGTTTCTTGATCTCTAAAATGGGTATAACTATGCTTTTTTTTTTTTTTTTACTTTATAGAACCATTGTGACAGCCATACAAGATAAGGCTGTGAAAGCATTCTGGAAAATGTAAAATCTCACATAAATGGAAAGCATCATTTTTATGCTCTGTGCTCTTAAGGTCTTCCGAACCAATCCATGGCTGTAAACCCTTCAGCCCAAAGAGTGCCACCATGACTGCAGCCTCAGAGTCCTGATTCTCAGCCCAGGCTATGTATTAGAATCACCTGGGAAGCTTTTCCAAGTGTACCACTGCCTGGGCCTCACCCCCGGAGCTCCTGATTTAATTGATGGGGTGAGGGTGTCTCGTGGGCATGTTTTCAAAGCTCGCCAGATGATTCTGATGTGCAGTCAGGATTAAGGACTGCTTCAGTGCGACCTGTCTCAAATTTTAAGGTATGCAAGAATTACCTGGGGAGCGTATTAAAATGGAGATTTTAATTTGATGGGTCTGGAGTATGAGGGCTTGTCATTCAAAGTGTGGTCTGTGGAACGGGAACTTTGGAATTACCTGGGAGCTTGTTAGAAAGGCAGAATCCCAGGCCCCACCCCAGACCTGCTGACTAGAATCTGCATTTTAACAACATAGGAGCATGAACATCTCAAAGCAGAACCACTGCTTTTGAACGTGAGCATCTTCTCCCTAGAGAGACAGCGCCTTTGGCTTCACATTCAAGGTTGAGGTGGGGGGTTGGTGTGAAGCCCGAGATGGTAGACAAGAGGGGCCTAGACCAGCACTATTCAAAGAGTGGTTGCGGCCTGACGGTGTCAGTATCACCTGGGAGCTTGTTATAGATGCAAATTCTCGGACCAACCCCAGCCCAACTGAATCAGAATTGTTAGGAGTGAGGCCCAGAAATCCGCGCTTGAACCAGTCTCCCGCGCGCTCAAGTTCGAGAAGCACGGCCCTAGGGCGTGGTGCTCACCAATCTGTATTATTCTGTGTTGCGGAGTTTAAGGAAATCAAGGAGGGGAGTTATGCAGTTCTAGACTCCTCGTTACCTGCACAAGAAAGCATTCATGAAGCCAGACCTCCTGGCTGTCTGTCCGGAGTTCAAATTTATGGAAGGGCAAATAGCCCTCTACCCTCCAGCCTGAGTTCCTCTGGGACAAACGCCACCCTTTGCGGCAAGAAATTGACTTCCTCAGGCTCTGCTCCAATATAAATATTACTTTGCACGGTGCTCACCATTTACAAAGAGCTCTTCCCTCCCTGCCCCAGCTGGTCTTCAGGACACTACCAGGTAAACAGACGGGTGTTATCGACCTCGTGTTCCAGAGGAGTTTGAGAGGAAAGAAATTGAACCACAGCTAACAGCCTGTTTTCCTTCTGTTCACCCCAGGGACGATCTCTGTCCATATCTTTATCTTGTTTTGATTTCTCTCTTTGTCAGACACACACACACACACACACACACACACACACACACACACACACACACACACACACACACACACACACACACACACACACACACACACACGTCTCCCAGAGGCTCCTGGGGGGGGAAAACCCAGTGCAAACAGCTACTGGATGAATGTTTAGACACTTGACTTTTAATCTGTGTTTCTGGGCAGAGCTGCTTCTGGAACAGAGGCTCTGGAGCTGGGCTGGGTCCCCTGCACCTGTGGACATCTGGCAGCCTAATGCTGGACCAGTTCCTGGTGTGGAGGAGGCCAGAAGGATGGGGCAGATTGGACTAGAGAGGAGGTGAGGCAGCCGAGAGCCAGAGAGGAGGGGGAGAGGGCCAGAGCCAGAGGCCCCAGCTGGGACCCGCAGGGCAAAGGCGGGATCTGATGCAGTCCTCCAGGACAGCCGCCAGGTCCAGAGCCGGAGAGGCGCAGTTCTTGAAGTGTCTGACGCCTGCTCTGTTAATTCTGGCTCCCTGGGTATCGGGAGGGATTTCCCTGAGGGGTCTCCTTAGCCCCGGAAACCTCCCCCAGGGGCTCAGGTGGTGAAACTACTGAAGTCAAAGGGGAATAAACAAGGAGCGAGGGCAGGGACGCGGGATCGCTGGTGGCCGCCCACGCGAGGCGAGGCGAGGCGAGGCTGAAGTGTCCTGTTTGTGAAAACGCCCCCGCAGCTGCCTCCCTGGGGAGCCCCAGCTCTCAGACACAGCTGCGTCCCCCATCGGCTGGCTGGGCCATGGGGCATGAGGGCCTCACAGAGGATGTCCACAGCTGGCATGCCGCGGACATCCACACCAAAGGGCACAGTTGGCAAAACAAGTGGGGAATTCGGGGGTGAAAGTGGAGGTGGGATGGGGTACTTATTCCTAGGGCTTACCCCAGGTGGGGCAGGAGGCTGCTCCCAAAGGACCCCAAATCCTGACATCAGGCCTAAATGGGACACACGGACCCCACAGAGAAATGCCGACAGGGTTAAAAGAAAGCTGCCCTCAGACAACTTTGGCTCCCTCCCAGCACCAGACCCCTTTGCCTTTAATGCTCCAAGAAGCAATCATTTTTATAAATCCTGTAATTAGCTTATGAACAGCACAGCTGTATTGCATAGTAACGGCCATAGGATTTGTGTAAATGCTTAATATATACCAGATATTCTCTAACCCTTTTGAGGCAGGTCTTTTATTAATTTTTATTGTTGTGTTAGTTTCTTCTGTGCAGCAAAGTGAATCAGTTATATGTATACATATATCCGCTCTCTTTTAGATTTCCTTCCCATTTAGGTCACCACAGAGCATTGCGTAGAGTTCCCTGTGCTATACAGTAGGTTCTCATTAGTTATCTATTTTATACATAGAGGTCTTCTCTTCAGAATTCCAGAAGACTTCGTCATTTAGAATTCCAGGGCAAGGTGCCCAGGCCTCTCTCCACCTCCGAGAGGCGCTGTTGTTCAGCGTTCTTCTGCTTCCCCTCCCAGGGACACAAGCTCCTCAGTGCCTGAGAACCTGCCTGAGCACTCTCTGTCTGGCCAGTGTCCCCCATGGGGGATGGGTTTGGAGGATGCTTCCGTTACTACTACTGGGTGTAGGAGGAGAGAGGAGGGAAGACTGCACAGGGCCTTCCTCAGTTCTTGGTGGTCCTTCCTGTCATTCATTTTCGAAGTCCTCAGGGCCACACCCATATGGAACAAGGGTCAGTCCCTGTGCAAGGCTTTGAGAACCTCCTGCATCACTAGGGCCATCTGGAGGCAGACAAAGGCCTAGAAAACTCTGGGCAGATTCCCACACCTGGAGATATATATGCATTTCTTTTGGGGGGCGGGGGGGTGCCCATAAAATTATTTTCTTCTTGAATATTTATCGTTTTGCTTATTACACAAGAAACACATGCTCTTGTAAAACACTACAGAAATTTACTTATAAAGTTAAAGAAAATACCTTTTAATTTTACGTCATCTACTCTGTAGAGGACCACTGTTGTTATTGTCTTTCAGATATTTTCCAGCATACTTGTTTCATTAATAGTAAAAATGGGCTCATACTGTAATAGTGTCCTGCCATAATTTAAAAAAATCTCCGTAATACATCTTGGACACTTTTCCATGTCAGTACAAAAGCCCCATCTCAATCCCATTGGTTGCATAATATTCCACTGTAGAGATTAGCAGGATTTATTTTTCTGTTCCCTAGGGAAGCACATTCTTAAAATTTCAGTATCCCAAAGAACTTGACACTAGGCCCCCTTGTTCACATAACTTTATGTATATGTACAAGTATATCCATGTAGGTTGATTCTTGGAGTGAGTGGGATTCCCTGCGTTGTCCTGTGAATGTCTGCTGGCCTCTGGGAGAGGAAATATCCCTACACTTGCAGTTGCTCCCAAAGGGTAGCAAAGGCCAAGGGCAGAACTTGGCTCCCCACGGACCTCGTGCTGATCGTCAGCGGAATAGGAGCCTGGTGGCCGTGTGGTCAGAACCACAAAGAGAGGCCAGCGTGAGCTCTGAGCTGGGCATCCCTCTGAAGCCTGGATCTTGCAGAGTGAGAACGTTTCTGACCAAGAAGTGACCAGGAAACAACAGAACGGGGGACTCAGTCATGTAGGGCATGTAAGGGTCACTCAGAGCATGGGGATGTTATGTGGAAGAGCTCCAGCCCCAACCTGGCTCATAGGGTGCACTCGGCTGCCGTCTTCCCTTCCTCTGCTTTTGAGAGATGACACCTGAACGCTTCCAAGGGCATGACCTTGGCTGACCACTGAGGAGGAGTGGGGGGGGGCTAGGAGAGGATTCCTGGGTCCCCCTACCCTCTCACTTTGCTGTGTGATCTTGTGAAAAGAACGTTGCCTCTTTGAGTCCCAGTTTCCCCCTCTTCAGACACCTGCTCCTTCATTAGAAATGGGCTGAGTTAGGAGGGTCAGATTCCCTGCGTCATCCCCACTGTCCTCGGAATCCAGCTTCTCTGCGGACTCCTAATCTCTGTTTACTGGAGTCCAGGACGGGTGGGGTGGGTCAGTGCTCCCCCTGCTTGGTGGCTGGGACTAACTGGGCTCCAGAGAGCTCACCCCAGGGACCTGGTGAGCCGTGGAGAGTCCTCCCAGAGCTCTTTAACTCTGTGAGCGGCAGGGGGACACTTAGAGTTGGGGGGAAAACCCCCAAGATAAGAACAGAAGCCAGAGTTAGTAAGAGGAGGCCCAGCCAGGGCAGGGAGCGCCTCGGGGGGGAGGGAGAAGCTCCCTGGCAGCCATGGGAGTTCGGAAGGGGACAGGTACAGAAGGTCCAGAGCAAGGTGACCCGCAGCTTAATTCTGGGTCCTTTAGTCGAATTCCAGTTTGGCTCTAGCCTCATTTTCCTAAATCGCCTTCTGCGCCGTCTCTGGTATTCTAATCCTTTTTGCTTTCCTTCTCTGTTAGGTCCATGGTCCCTCCTTGGGACTTCCCTGAAGTGGTGACCAGAGAGGGCGATGGGATGCCGAGGGGGACAAGGAGCCAAGAAGCAGTCTAGCTCCCCTTTCACATTGTACCAGAGGTACGATGGTTCTGGGGGTCTTTAAAGACTCTTTGGCCTCATGCTAGCTTAGCTATGCTCCAGCCATAGGACCCCTTTCTAGTATTAAAGGGACTGCCCATCACCTCCGAGGCTGGATCAGGAGGGAAAGTAGGTGTCCAGAAACCAGAGTTGGGGAATTAAGCGCTGGCCAGGAACCAGTGCCGCCATCACCTCGCTACATGACCTCAGAGAAGTCACACTTTGTGTCTGTTCCCTCATCTGCACAAGGAGAATCATGGTCTGCCCACAGCCTCACTGTGCAGGACTCAAGGTGCGACTGTGTTTTGAAAAGTACAAAGTCTCAGACAAATGTGAGGATTTGCATGGTTATCAAGAGCGCTCGTGGTTGACCCCGTGAGAACTGGGGGAGAACAGAACTGTGGAGTCCTCTGTTTATAGCTGACTCATCTGGCAGGAGGCCTGTGGTATAACCTTGGCCGCTTGATAACTTTCCTTGAATCATGCAAGTCTCTGGTGCAGATAAACTGGCAGGAGAAGCCTTAGGGAGTGCGCGTGTCACCCAGAATACAGAGAGGCTGCAATCTTTTTATAGCCCTTTCCCCCAAGGGAGTTTTATGGTACCAGCCAGGGATTGGAAATACAACCCCTCCTTAGCCCCATTTTACAGATTTAACAATCTACCCACCTCCTTTAGTAATTCATAGGCAGATCACCATCCTAATCCAGGTGTCACATGCCCAGTCCTCTGCACCCCGAGATTCTCAGTTTGCTCCAAGGGAACAAAACTTCATTGGTTATCATACCCATTAACCCCTGCCTCTGCGCAGCACTCTGGGCCGAGGGCCTCTGTTTAGCCACCTTTATGCCCGCCCTGCCGAGGTGAGGAAGGGAAGGGAGAAGCATGGAGGGAGCCTCCACCTGCTCCTCCCTCTGCTTCCCATGCCCCTCGCTCTCAATCCTAGGATGAACACCCTGGGCCACCACCCTGCCAGTGGTCTGAGATGCCAGAACGTTTCGGATGCCCACCCCGGCCAGGACCTCAGAAGGAAATCAGATCATTTAATTTTTTGGAGCAGTGGAGAAAAATTTGTCTCTAGTGATATCAGAAGCCTCTAAAACGAGGTGGGGGGGGGCTCCCTTTATGCCTGAGTCAGGCCATCATAGACCCTTGTAATACCAGTCCTTAGAGCCAACTTCCAAAGGTTGTTCAGTCCAGCCCTCGATTTTTGGGTGAGTAAATGTGAAGACCACACGGAGCAGAGGGTGGGTCACTGAGGCATTTAAGATTGTGCCTCCCCCGACCCAGAGAAGGAAGGAGTCACCCAAAGCACCCAGGATTATCACCATGAGGGAACATGTCAGGCTGGCACCCCAAGCTTGCCTCCCACCACACCCTGTGAGTGGGACCTGAATGCCCGTGAGGGATGGAACGTGGGCAGAGGAAGCCTAGGGGATGCTCACTGCCTGGATGCCCTCTCCACTCCTGCTCCCACCGGACAGGCTGGGGAGGCCAAGAGTGTCCCTTCAGGACCCCCCAGTTTGCCCCAGTCCCCAGGACCCCACGGGGCTAACCTGGTATTCAACAAAAGGGGAACTTGAGGGAAAAAATGAGTGGGTGTCTGAGACCTGTGGCTGCCGCAGCTGAAGGCAGAATGTTACCTTGAAGAGAAAGGCGGGGAAGATAAGACGGCAGGGGGAGTCATGGGGAGCCTTGCCAGCCCAGGCCTCCCCTCTGGGAAAGCCCCAACTTGCCCACAGTGAGGCTGCAAAAGCCGGTGGGCTCTGTCGTCTCTGTCAGGGAAGAAAACTTCCGGGCGGTTGTCACCAGGGCACCCAGGTGTCTTCCAAACTCGAGACCCCTACCTCAGCAGGCTCTGCACCCAAAACACCCACTGGGGCAATCTTACCCCTGCCCGCAACTTCCTTGCCCTCTTTTCTCCACCGCAGGTCCCCTGGGGGCGAGCGGGCACACAAGTTGGGAGCTTTACTTACCGTCTGCGTCAAAGTGCTTCCAGATCTCCAGGAACTGGGACGCCGTCAGCTCCGCCAGGTGCAGGTAAGGGGGTTGCTGCTGCTGCTGCGGCCCAGCCATGGCGAGCCGCTCGGAGACCTCAGGCAGCACTGCGCTCTCCCTGCGCGCCGGCTCCTCTACCGCACTCGGCCAGGTCTCGCGCGCCACGCTGCCTTTATATACAATCCGGAGGCTGCGCCCGCGCCCCGCTGCCAGCAGGGGGCGCGCGCGCTCAGAGAATCGGCTTGGGTCTCAGCGGGGCGGCGGCCGACCCGGGGCTCCGCAGGGGTTCGCAGGGTGGGGGCGCCCGTCTGTGCTGAGACCACTCCTCGCCTGGCCAGGGAAACAGAGGCTCTCGGGTGCAAAGGGGAGAGAGGCTGCCCTTGCCTTCCTTCTCCCTCTCTCTGATCATCTTGAGTGCAGCCACCACGTATCATCACTAGCAGCAGCAATAATACTAACAGTAGTAACAGCAACACCACCAGTAGTAATAATAATAAAAGTTTGACAAGTCTTTAGCACCTGGACTTCGGAGTTCTCTAGGACTTTCTCATGCCTCCTCTCGTCTGACCCTTTCACAGCAGGAAGACCAGGGACCACTTTTCCGATGAGGGGACTTGAGACTTCAAAGGACCAAATGACTTGCCCAGCCCGGCTCTGTTTCCTCCTTCTCACAGCTCCTTAATGGGGCCCAGTCTTGTGGAGAAGCCCAGGGTTCTCTAGGCTTTACTGGGGGTGGCTGGAATCAGCGACCCCCAGGAAGGATCCAGATGGGAGGGAGTGGAGGAGGGGCTTCCACTGATTGCCCTTGCCTGGGTACCTCCCTCCACCCTCTGGTGCCTGCCGCACCCTGGACAGGCTCTGGGGGCTTTCAGACACTCGTCGGAGAGTTGCAGAACTATATCCTCCTCTACCAGGTCTTAGCCACGCCCACCCATGGACATCGTGGGAATTTGCTTAGGCTGGTGGGCAGAGAAGGTCTCACGGCTGACCTAGGAATATTCTGCGCTGGTCTCAGAAAAGACAGAAGCAGCTGCTGAGGGTACAACCCGAGAATATAGACAGGACTCCCCAGCTGGGGGCTAGGCTCCCTCCCCATAATCCCTGGGGGCCTGAGCCTGGGGGCCTGTCCTGGCCTTGTGGACCATAACCCCCAGAGTGGCAGCTTTGTCCCCACTTTCTCCCCTCTCCTGCTGAGTGACTGAGAAATGAATTGATGCTCATTAGCATGTGCTAATGAGTGTTAGCTGAACTGCCTTCCAAAAGGAGTGCAAAGGCAAGGAGGTGAGAATGAAAAGGAGGTCACCAGGGGAGAGAGGAAAACCAGGAGACAGAGGGGGTAGGTTGTTCCTTAGGGGGAGGGACGAGCCCACAGTGAGCCCAAAAGAGGCAATACAGAGTGAAGGTTCCAAAACCACTTGCTTTTTTCCTGCCCAGAGCAAAAGTGTTTAGAGTTCCTTGCAGGAACAGACTAGGAGAGAGGAGGTGTCATTAAGAAGCTAGCTTTCCAGGCCTGTATGCATCCCCCTCCCCCATGCTGCTGGTGAAGGGTCCAAGGGCTGAGGAATTCACCAAAACCGCTGGGTCTAGGGAGGCAGGATTGCTCAGTGGTTAAGAGCAGGCACTCTAGAATCAGGCTGCTTGGATTTGAATCCCAGAGTAAGCTGTGTGACCTTGGGCAAATTACATAACCTATCTGTGCTTCAATTGTTCTCTTCTACAAAATGCGAATGTGGGTATTTACCTCTTAGTATTGTTCCGAGGATTAAATGAGCTCATGCTCCGGCTGCCCTTTGTGGAGAAAGAGCAGCGGTGGTTGGCAGTTGGCGGTTGGCCGTTGAAGGTTGGCGTGGCAAGAAATTCCTTGGCCAGCATCCCTCCCCTGAGGTAACTAATAGTTTCTAGAGGGTCTAACCCCAGAGTGAGGCCAAGGGGAAAGGCTAAACACAAGCTCTTAACCGGTGTGCTGCCAGCCCCTCAGGGGCCAGGCTCAGCCCCTTCCAGCTCTGACACTGTCATCTGGGCTCTTCTGGCTCACTTCCTGCGCCCTCCCCTGGCCCAGATCTGGGGTGAGGGATCTCATCGCTGGCTCTCTAAAGACCCAAACCAGTACCCCCCTTGCTGCTTTGGTTTTCCTGGCGAGGAAGAGAGAGTGGAGCTCATGCTTCCTACTTTCCTGAGCTGCTGAGATGGGGGAAGATGTTGGCTTGACTAGGAGAGGTCCTGAGTAGGACAGCAGGGTGACCACAGTGGTCTCCAAAGCCTGCACTGGGATAGCCCTGCATCGTTCATTTTAGATGCATGCTTGGAGTCTCTTTGTGGGAGGCACATCCCTGACTCCCAGGTACAGGCCCAGGGAGGGCTGCAGAGCCCAAGCACATCCCTTTGTTCCCAGGCTGAGTCCTGCAGAAGCAGCCATGTTTAGGATTACAAGCCCGTGCTGTGCGGTTGGAGAGATGCGGGTACAAAACCTACTTTGAGACCTTGGCCAAGCTACTTAACCTCTTTGAACCTTAGTAAAAATACAGGTAATAGGGCTTCCCTGGTGGCGCAGTGGTTGAGAGTCCGCCTGCCGATGCAGGGGACACGGGTTCGTGCCCCGGTCCGGGAGGATCCCTCGTGCCACGGAGCGGCTGGGCCGGTGAGCCATGGCCGCTGAGCCTGCGCATCCGGAGCCTGTGCTCCGCAACGGGAGAGGCCACAACAGTGAGAGGCCCGCGTACCGCACACGCACACACACAAATACAGGTAATAATAATACTGGTGGCACAAAGTCAGTGTAAGGCAACCCAAAATAATGTAGTCGAGGAGTTAGTTAGCAAGAATCCTGGCAGCTGTAAGTGCTTAATTAAAAGGTGGATATTGTTATTAATATAGAATGTTAGGAATTTTCTTGTTGTTCTGAAAGAGTAGCACAAAAGGGGCTTAGTACCCCACTTGTTAAACTTCTCCGCGGGAGCCGGGTACCTCCTGTCTGCTGGGCTGCCCTGTAGCTCCAGCCAGGGCCATGGGCTATGAAAGGAGAAGCTGCATGGGGGAGAGGAAGGAGCCTTAGTCTTTGGGGAGTGCAGCGTGTGGGGCTCCTCTGAAGCCACACTTTGCTGGGGAGACTCCAGAAGACCTCGCCAGGTCTTGGGGGGGGCCTGCTGTAAGGGGACACTGGCAGGCCCGCCTGCTCCCGGAGCAGAATTCTGGAGTCTGGGCCCCTTGTGAAGACAGAACTGGTGCTTGTGTCTGACTCAGAGCTGTCTGAAGGCCCAGGCTGTCCTGTCCTGGGCCTAGAAGGAAGGTGGGGGCGATGGCACCCCGTTCCTGTTCTCTGCAGCCCTTCCTTGGAGGTTGCTGTGGCTTCTGGGAAGGTGCACAGAGTTGAAAGGAGGAGCAAACGCTAGATACTGCTGGTCGATCCTTGGTGTTGAAGGAGGCCGGGGTAGACCTGAAAATGGCTCCAAGAAAGCCTTCACTCTACCGTGCAAGGTGCCCTCGAACCCCCCAGAGACCAGCTGCGGTTCCCGCACCCCGAGGTGACCAGATGGGTGGGAAGATCTCCTCCCTGCCCCGGCCCCTGCCCACCGAGGGAGGAGATGTCTCAGAGCCAGCCCCCTGCTCGTCTCCACGCTCAGTCCCCAGCCAAGACTCCAGGCTGCAGTGGGGGGAGGAGGAGAGCTTTGAATAGCAGAAGAAACTGGAGTTGTCAGCTGGCCCTGACCAAGTTTAAATACCCGAATGTGAGAAGAAAAACATGGATGCAGACGTCGCTCAGGGATGGGAAAGAGTTTCAGAGATCTGAGGTTCTGCTACTCCTCCAGGATCTCCCTACATGTTTATAACGATGACAACAATGATAATGACCGCAAGGATACCTTTAGTTGACTTTAAAAAGAGGGCTTTTACTGTGTCTTGCTTGGTGAGGTCCTCACAGCTAGCCTATCAGTGCGAGAGTTGGGCCTGTTTTGAAGATAAGGAAACCAAAGCTCGGAGAGATGAACACTCAAGACCTGGCAGGGGTGGGAGATAGGGAACATTTTGGCTCCTCTGGTCTATGGAGTCCTTGTGGACCAGGTGCTAAGGCCCTGGACAATATGTACAAAGTTCTTCCCATGTCCTGACCACTGGAACTACAGGGAACCTCCTAGTGGCAAGGGATGACACCACGTCTGCTGTTTCTGAGATGCCTAGGAGTTCGGCTGATGGCTGCTTCCTCCTTCTCCAGAAGGGGCAGACTGGGTGCCATCCTTCCTTTCGCACCTCCAGGCCACCAGCTGCATCATGAGGGCTGCAGTCCAGTACCAAGCATTGGCAAGAAGACTTGCCCTCGGCCTCAGACCCCAGACTTGCTCCCCCCAAGAAGGGAGGGAAGCCTGCTGACTGTCAGGTGGTGAGATGGAGAACAGATGACAACTTGTTAGCCGGTATCCACTGTGTCGAGGTAATTGGCAGAGCTGCTCAGAGCACCTGGTGTTATTTTGGAGAGCATCAAAGAAAAAAATCAGAAACCCTGCTTGGTTCCTCCCTCTGCCTGGAAATATTTCTTTCAGATATTGCCTCTTTGGTCTTTTTTTTTATATATATAAATCTATTTATGTATTTATTTATTTTGGCTGTGTTGGATCTTCGTTTCTGTGTGAGGGCTTTCTCTAGTTGCAGCGAGCGGGGGCCACTGTTCATCGTGGTGCATGGGCCTCTCACTGTCGCGGCCTCTCCCGTTGCGGAGCACAGGCTCCAGACGCGCAGGCTCAGTAGTTGTGGCTCACGGGCCTAGCCACTCCGCGGCATATGGGATCTCACCAGAACAGGGCTCGAACTCACGTCCCCTGCATTGGCAGGCAGATTCTTAACCACTGCGCCACCAGGGAAGCCCCTGCCTCTTTGGTTTTTAAAATGGTTAGGCCTGGCTACTGGGGTGCCGGAGAGCTGGCCTTGCTTCCCAGAAAGAAGGATGAAAAGGATGCAGGAGCCCAGCAGTTTCCATGGAAACGAATCAGGTGGAGGGAGAATAGAGTCCAGAGGAACCCAGAGGTGGGAGCAGGACTATTGAATAAACTCAGTCTGAAGCCTGAGAATCTGTGGACAAAATACTCCTCTCTGAGCAAAGGATTTGGGTCACCAGGATAGCAGTAGGAGGTGGAATGACAGTAACTGGGGGCTGTTGAGTGACACCCTCCCCTAATAGGCAGGGACACAGAAGAGGCTGAGAGCTCAGGCGTCAGGATCCCACAGGCCCCTTTTGGCTCTTGGTTTTGCTGCTAATCAGCAGTTCTGCCGTGTGATGGCTGTGTGACCCTTGGCAAGGCTTCCAACCTCTCTGAGCTTTCCTTTCCTCGTTGGTAAGATCTAGTAACTTCCTCATATGACCTTTGTGAGCATTAAGACTTGGAAAGCATGTAAAGAGTGATGTAGGGCCTGGAACATATGAAGCACTCAAATGTTGTTATTATAGGTGAGGAAACTGAAGGCAGGTGCTAAGGGGTCTCATTGAGTCAGTGCAGCCCACCCCCCGGCCAAAGTGCAGTCAAGGATAGGAAGTAAGAGATTGCATTCCAGAATGGGAAGGAGCTGCTGGAAGGGAGGCCCTCTCTACGGCAAACAGATTGGTATGCAGCTGTGAGGTCTGGAATCGCTGCAGCCACCTTGACACCATGAGGGAGAGTCTAGAGTGGCCCAAGATGGAGAAGGGCACGGAGTGGAGACTGAGGATGCAGTCCAATCACAAAAGGCAAGACAGAGAGACTGCAAGAAGTTGGGTCACGTGTAACATCATTTGAGCTGCTGGATCAAGCTGAGTCTGAAGTACCTTGGACTTTTCAGTTACATGAGTTGATATATAACCATTGGTGTTTAAGCCCATTTATATTAGATTTTCTTTCATTTGTAACCAAAAAATCCTAACTAATAATCTAAGAAGAGGACAGTTGTTCTCGTGAGACCTGGACTTGGGAAACCTTCAGGGACCAAGGCTCCTCTCTTTCCTGTTTTCTTAGGGCAGCAAGCCACTCCTGCTCAGATTCTGTCTCCATCTGCACAGTTTGTCCAGTTTCTTCTCTCCCACAGCACCTGTCCTCATGACTTTGCCTTTCCTTGCCTGTCATAGCCACCTCGCCTTGACTTGTCCCAAGAGTCCCAGCTTCCATTTCCCCTCTGTTTGTTTCCCTTTCCCAAATCCCAAGAGAAGGATCTGATCGGTCTAGTTCATCTCTTTGTGTCAGGCTATTCAAGTCATAAGTTGCTGCCCAGCTGTGGATGGCACCCACCCCTGGATCCCATCAGCTGTGGATCCAGTCAGAAGGGGGTGAGGGGAGTGGAGGGGGGGGCGCAGTGCAGAGAAGCGGCTGTTTCCCTTAGAGGGAGTTGTGGGCACAGTGGCATTAATGAACACCTCTAGTCTTGGGTGCTCAACATGGAAAACTCAAACAGGCGGTGGGACATGTAAACCTGGGTAAAAAAGCACTCTGACCAGTGAGTCCAAATGTAAAGGAACAGGGGGAGGGGGTGTTACCTAGAACAGGGGTTGGCAAACTTGTTTTTTGGAAAGGGCCGTGTAGTAAATTTTTTTAGCTTTTCGGGCCAGAGTGTCAGTCTCAGCTACGCAACTCTGCCATTGTAGCACAAAAGCAGCCAAGGACAATATGTAAAAAAACATGGCTCTGTTTCAATAAAACTTTATTTACAAAAACATGCACTGGGCCAGATTTGGCCTGGGACATAGTTTGCTGATTCCTGATCAAGTAGAGTGAATTTTTAGTCTCTCTCTAACCTCTTAAAGCCTCCGTTTCTTCTCCTATGAAACAGGAACACTAATAGAACCTACGCAGAACTGTAATGATTCAGTAAAATGATGCACGTAAATTACTCTGCACAGTGTCTGGCACGGAGTAGATAGATACTGACTGCTTTTATTCTTTTTATCACTGGGTTGGATCTCAGAATACCTGGATTCTAGGTCCACCGGAATTTATGAATCTACAAGAGTCTCTTCATCTTCTCTGAGCTGAGCTGGGAGCTGAAACTTCCTCTCTCCAGAAGGTTAGAGAAGATCACTAAAGGACCGGGGTGAAGGAGGTCCAGTAAGATAAGGCTCAGGCAAGGCCGGCAGAGGGAAATATCACTGCAAACCAGTCCAGACCTGCAGGGCCTCTGTGTGAGGCTGGCTTGGCCTCTGCTTGGGGCCTGGCAGGGAGCCCTGGGCTCGATTTGCAAACAAACCTGCTCCATTTCCTGCCAGAATGGGACTTCCTGGTGGCTGAGAATTCAGATCCTTTCACCAAGGATAGGTAAAGTGTCCCTAGAGGAGCAGTGTCCCACTTCCAGGATTTTCCAGGATGTACCAGGGATGTTGGAGTGAGGTGTTCAAAGGTCAGGGTTGCATTCCATTCATTCATAAGCTCGTTTAAAACTGAATTATTCATGCCCTCAAAAAAATATTTAATAACCATCGGCTTTGTGCCAGGCACTGTAGTAGGCCTCAGGGAGTCACTGGTTAGAAAAACAGAACTAGTCCCTCCCCTCAGGAGTTTAAAGTCGAGTGGGGGAGACAGATATTGATCAAATCACATAATGGAACATAGAAGGGCAAACAGTTTTTAACAAGAGTCCCGTAAATATCTAGTGTTTAAGGGAGGTCATTCTGAGGGGGAATTAACCGGGAGAAGGGAGGAGGGGAGCATTCCTGGGATTTGAACCCCATGCTCCGTGGTGGAGGAACTGTAAGAAGACTAGTGGGATTGGAGCATAGGGTGGGAGGGGTGTGTGGTGGGATGGTGACCCTGGAGAGGTAGGCGTTGGCCAGGGTCCATCTCTAGGGGTGGTGGCCACCTTCCTTCCGTCAAGGGCAATCCCTGGAGAAGGGTGCAGGTGTGACAGGTAGCAGCCAACACCTGCAGCAGCTGTGAGGTGGGAGCCCTGGTTAGGGAAGGGGACGGAGTGGGGCCCCAGGAGCAGCTGCTGTGCCCCAGACGGGACAGGTGCATCGCAGCAGTGCAGCCAGCAAGAGAATAGGCCAGCCACTCTGGAGCAGCGGCCAGCAGGGAGGACCCAGTGTTCCTCCAAGTGACCTCCATCCCCCCACCATTAGTTATCCCGTTATCACTGCCCTCCCTCACGCTCAGACACCATGCTGGAGAAGGAGGTGAGGAGAGGATGGAAAAGACTGAACATTTCTCCAAAGGAAACCAGATTCTTCAAGAGTGCCCTTCTGAGCAAAACAGCATAGTGGTACCATAAATTGGCAATTTTTTTTTAAAGTCTTTATTGAATTTGGTACCATATTGCTTCTGTTTTCTGTTTTGGTTTTTTGGCCACGAGGCATGTAGGATTTTAGCTCCCCGAGCAGGGATCGAACCCACACCCCCTGCATTGGAAGGCGAAGTCCTAACCACTGGACCGCCAGGGAAGTCCCATAAATTGGCAATTTTCAAGTGTGTTCCCCCATTCCCACCCCCCTACTGCCTGGCCGGGTGGAGGCATTTGAGGAAGACAGGCCTAAGAAACTGTATCTTCGTTGTGCATCTCTCTGAGTGATTTGTGACCCCACCATGTTCAGTTCTTCTCTGTCGCCCCCACTAGAATGGAGGTAGGGACCTTGTCTATTTTGTTCATCACTTTTTCCTGGCTCTCAGCACAGTTTGTGGCCCATATGTGCCCAATGAATAATTGCTAAGTGAATGAATGAATGAATAAAGGGCAGCAGAGAGGAAGAGGATGTTTCTACTTAGAGAATTACGACCCTCTGAAAGCTCTAGAAATGAGCCCTTGCATGGACCTCGCCAGCTCAACTCCTGGCAGTCAAGTGCCAGGCAACGGGCCCCCAGGGTCACCCTCGGGAGGGCAGCTGCTTGCCCTGCTGGCGGCTGAAGCACCGTCTGGCGAGGAGGAGCTGCCTGGCTCTCGTCCTCTCCCTCATTCATTAATTCTCAGGCCTGGCTCATAGCTGCTTCCCTGCCCTGCTTTCCCCATCACGTCCGTGGGGATCCCCTCACAGGCAGAACACAGGATGGGGCTGGGCAGTGGTGGGCAGGGAGCAGGCCCAGGCCGGAAGGAGCCACACTGGGGCGCTTCCTGGAACCTTCAGCTCTGGCTGTGATTGCTGGTGGTCTGATACAGGAGCCAGAAGCCCGGGCCAAGCCCAGCCCAGCCAGTGCTGGAGGGTGACAAAGGAGGAGGTCCAAAAGCAAGAGAGGAACAGGGGGAGAAAGGGGAGGGGAG
Organism: Lagenorhynchus albirostris; assembly: GCF_949774975.1. Taxonomy (NCBI): domain Eukaryota; kingdom Metazoa; phylum Chordata; class Mammalia; order Artiodactyla; family Delphinidae; genus Lagenorhynchus; species Lagenorhynchus albirostris. The sequence goes on from NC_083113.1 coordinate 46,444,759, forward strand.
GGAAGGGAATGTGGTTTTCCAGGAGTCACAGAGACAGATAGTGAGGTCTGCGCCTACAGGGTCACCTGCCCATAGTAGATGCCAATCGCGCCCTGCTGAGGACCCTTCAAACGATGGTACTGTGCCCACCAGCTGCTGTGAGGGTTGACTGCTAGGGCTCAAAGCTGTACCATTCTCTGGAGAATTGCCACCTTGCCCAGAGATGCTCCCCTACCCCACCGTGGGACAGCCCATGGCCAATGACTGACAGATACAGCATATCTCAGCCTGGTTCCTTGCCTCAGGGCGAGAGGACCCTGTGTCCCATTCATGCTCCAGAGCTCCCCAGAGATCAGGCTGAGGCCAGACTCCAGCTGAACCTGTACCTTCTCAGGGTTCCTCCCAGGTGCCCTCACCTCAATAATTCACCTGCGCAGAATCCCTGTCGTGGGCTCTGCTTTTAGATCAGACCTAAGACACGCTCTCAGGCTAAGGTTCCTCTCTCGCCACTTGTTGGAAAGCCCCACTCTCAGTCTAGGACTGTGGTTTCTGACACTATCTAGAAATGTTGTGTTTTCACAAGAGGGCAGGATATTTCCAGCGTGTCAGTGGTTCTAACAAAGGGTTCTAGCACCGCCATTTATTAGCTACGTGAACTTGGACCAAGACGTTAACTTCTCAGGGGTTCTATTTCTACATCTGAGGAATTGGGATACCGTGTTGGAGTGTGGCTGTGAGATAGAGAGGGCTGGGGGAGCCGGTGACAGAGAACCTGGCTTTAGAGTCAGATAGATCCGACCGGCTGTGTGTCTTGGGTGTGTTGTTAACCCCTCTCGACTCAGTTTTCTCATCCATAAGATGAAAATAACGCTGGTACTGAAGCCGTGGGTTCCCGAGAGCCCCAAGTGCATGCAAAGCACCTACAACAGAGCCTGGCTCATTCTGGGAACATTAGCCACAGAAGGTTCACACGGCACCTGCACAGACCGACTCCCCAGTACAAAGTGAGTGTTGTTTTATTAGTGGGGATGGTTCGCCTAAAGTCAGATGTCACAATAATGATAATAATAATAATAAATACCTTTGGTAATTTGGGAGAGGTGCCTAAAGAGTGGCCCAGAAGTGTGGCGGATGGACCCCTCGGGGCCTGATACATCCCACGTGGGCTGGGGAGGGGTAGTCAGATGCGAGCCACCCTCAGTCAGCTGGCGTGAACCCGAGGCCACTGCTCCGCAGCGGCTTGCCGGTGGCTAGCCTGCATGCCAGCCCATTTGTCACCCTGTCTCCTCCACATTTGAAAGCAGATCCCCAGGGATCGTGGACAGAGCACACAGAACAAGGAGCCACTTTTTTCTCTTGAGGGCTGGAGAGGCGAGCAGCAAAGAATGACCAAGGGCTTGTCCTTGAGGAGAGGACGGTTTCACAAGATGGGAAAGGTGCAAATTCTGTCTCATGAAGGACGGGGAGCTGCGAGCTGCGGATCTCAGGCAAAATCCAGCCACCTCCTATGTTTGCATAGTCTGCAAACTAAGAATGGCTTTTACGTTGTAAGTGGTTGGGAAAAGATTAGAAGAAGAATATTTTATGAAAATGATAAATTTCAGTGTCCGTAAGTAAGGTTTTAGTGGGACACAGCCACACCTATTCATTTACTTGGTGTCTACGGCTGCCCTCGTGCTACGGCGGCAGAGTCCAGGGATTGCAACAGAGACTCTATGGCCAGAAAAGCCAAAAATGTTTACTGTCTGACCCTTTTCAGAAAAAGTTGGCTGACTTCTGACTCAGAGCATCAGGCTGACCAAGACTGGGTAGAAGGAACGTTGCTTCTCCCCGCTTACATTTGCTTTTCCTCCACAGTGCCATCTCTTTTTAATAACCCTCCCCTTCCGATGCTTGGTACTTTCTTAACACCTGGCTAAGGCAGAGGGAAGAATCTGATTAATAAATTCACCCTAAGGTGTTGGTGACTTAATGTCTTGTGCCCTCCTTCTCCCAGGAGATTGAATTGAAGGAATAAGTCTTTGAGTGGTGGAATTTTAGGAACTGTGGATTGTGTGTGTGTGTGTGTGTGTGTGTGTGTGTGTGTGAGAGAGAGAGAGAGAGAGAGAGCGAGCGAGAGAGAGAGAGAGAGAGAGAGACATAAAGAGAGAAAAATGTTTAATCACAAAGGAAGCTGTAGAGCCCTGGCCCTAAAGATATAATAGATCAGTAGCTTCCTTGGGAAGGACTCACCTGGGAATGAGCAGTGTGAGTCCCCCTTAGTGGCCCCCGGAGCTTCCGAGGGCGGGTTAGAGAAGGTGTGATGCTTCCTGATGTGAACTCTCAGCCTGGATGGTACAAGGCTTCTCTGATGACCAGATAGTGCTGGGAGGACATGGAGTATGTGAACAAGTCAGGACAATGGGGGCACCCCCCCCAGGTGCTGCCCAGGAGGTCAAGCCCCCATGGCGTGGCCAGGGGACAGGTGACAGCTGGCTTTGTGCCTGTGTTGGCCTTGACACTTGCTCTGCGGGTTCTGGTGCTCTGGGTACCAGCTGCTTGCCTTTATGCAGAAGCATACCTTTGTCCTCCTCTTCTCCCTGCTGCCTGGATCTGAAGGTCAGTCGCAGCCGGAGGGCAGGGAGAGTGCAGCTTGGCCCCCGCTGCTCAGCCGTCCCCCAGACTGCAGACTCAGCCATCCTGACTTCAGGCTCTAAGTGGCTGGAGAGCTACAATGGGTTTCATCCAGCCTGCCGCCTCTGGTTTCTCCAGGCTGCCCTCTCTACCAGAACCAGGGAGAGCTTTCTGAAATGCCTGCTGGTACGGGCTGAACTGTGTCTCCCCCATCCCCACCCCATCCCCCATTCATATGTTGAAGTCCTAACCTCAGTACCTCAGACTGTGACTGTATTTGGGAATAGGACCTTTAAAGAGGTAATTAAGTTAAAATGAGGTCCTTAGGGTGAGCTCTAATCCAATCTGACTGGTGTCTTTCTAAGAAGAGACACCAGAAGGACACACACAAACACACACACACACACACCAGGGGTGCTCAGAGGAAAGACCACGTGAGGACATAGCAAGAGGGCAGCCACCTACAAGCCACGGAGAGGTCAGAATGAGACCAAGCCTGCCAACACCTGGATCTTGGACTTCTGGCTTCCAAAACTATGAGAAAATAAATTTCTCTTGTGTAAGCCATGCAGTCTGTGATGTTTTGTTATGGCAGCCCCAGAAAACTAACACTCCAGCCGAACCACAGAACTCCCGATTTGAAATCTACATGGACTCTCCATCATCCAGGATCTGCTTCCCGCGTGGCCTCCATGCCCCCAGTCTCATCTCCCACCGCCCCCCACGCAGCCTTCATCCACCCCCACCAAACTCCGTGCAGTTGCCAGAGTGTGTGTTGTTCCCCGGGGCCAAGCCCTTGCATATGTTGTGTTCTGTGTCAGAAAGGTCACTCCCCCACCTGGCAACTGCTATCTCTCCTTCAAGACTCCTTCCCAGCGTCACCTCCTCCGACCTCCCTGATAGGAGCACTAAGTAGGGCTCTGGTGGAAGTTACGTTTGTTTTATTTATCTCTGCGGCCCCAGAATTCAGCACAAGAACAGACCCAGGATGCAGTAACACCTCTTCCTCTGTGGTGGGTGATGGGCTGAGCATCCCACACGGATTACCTCCTTTAACTCTCAGCTGTGACGTGGGCATCACGTACTTCCCACCTCCTATCACTGCGGCGAGGAGTCAGTGTTATAACGTACCCAAAGTGCTTGACACAGTGCCCTGTGCCTCGGATAGCTTCTGTGGGCTTTGCTTCTAGTTCCTCACACCTGTTCTCTTCCTCAGGGACTACCTGAACCACTTCACCTGCAAAGGAACTGCTCGTGCGGGGTCAAGTCAGGCTGAGGCTTTAATAATTTTATTTATTTATTTTAAAATATTTATTTATTTATTTATTTTGGCTGCGTCGGGTCTTAGTTGCGGCATGCGGGATCTTCTTTGCGGCATGCGGGGCCTTTCGTTGCAGTGTGCAGGCTTCTCTCTAGTTGTGGCATGTGGGTTTTCTCTCTCTAGTTGTGGCGTGGGCTCCAGAGCACGCGAGCTCTGTAGTTGGTGGCACGCGGGCTTTCTCCTTGAGGTGCGCGAGTTCAGTAGTTGTGGCACGTGGGCTTAGTTGCCCCGAGGCATGTGGGATCTTAGTTCCCTGACCAGGGATCGAACCTTCACCCCCTGCATTGGAAGGCAGATTCTTTACCGCTGGACCACCAGGGAAGTCCACAGGCTGAGGCTTTACCTGACGTCATGCCCTGGCTTGGCCTCCTCCCTTTCCCCATCCTGCTGCCTTCACCCCCTTACTGGTTCCTCCTGGCAGCCTTTCCTTGATAAATCACTGCCCCTAAATCCTTGTTCCACTTCTGGGAGACTCTAACCTAAGCTGGGGTCGGCAATAACAGGGCCAGATAATAAATATTTAATACATATTTTAGACTCTGTGGGCCTTATAGTCTGTCATAGCCACTCACCTCTGCCATCCTAGTTCGACAGCACCCATAGGCATTCTGTGAATGATGTGCCTGGCTGTGTTCCAATAAAACTTTATTTAAAGAAGCAGGAGGTGGGCTGTATTTAGCCTGGGGGCCATAGTTTTCTGGCTTTAGACTAAAGACAACAGCCCTGGACACTTGGTGCTCTGTCATATCCTCAGTTTTATAAACAAAGAACCTGAGGTACAGAGAGGTTGAGTAGCCCGCCCAAGGTAACATGCTGGTGAGTGGCAGGGCCGCAGCCTGGCTCTGAAGCCTCTGTGCTGAACTGTTCACCGAAGCCAGGGCCTAATAAACGAATGGCTCCAGGTGTCTTGCAGGGTGAAAGCAAACACAGTGCAGGTGAGAAAGTTCTGGTTGGCTCAACTCCCCTCCATCTCCAGAAAGAAGAGTAGCAAACGAATCCCTGGGGTGGGGCTGGGGTGAGGCATCTCCTCTACAGTTCTGGGTGATTACTACTAAATCATTAATAGGTTCATTTGCCTTCCCAAAGCACTGGGTGGACTGAGAAGGACTCCTGGAATCCTTTGTGAAACTATGCGGTGGAATGATTTTAAAAATAGCACCAGATTATTTGACAAGTGAAGTGTTAATTACCCTGCCGCTCCGGCACCCTGGCCGCGTGCTGCCGCCGCTGTCCACCCTCGGGCTTGGAGCCCTCCCCCAGCTTTGGATCCTGAAGGCTTCGTTGAGGAGTGAGGTGAGGCTGTCAGTACGCCCCCGAATTTTCCAGCTCAGGCCAGGGAGCTGCTTCATGATGAGGGTCTCTAACCTGAACGTGATTCTGATGGGGACCTGGCGGATCCTTGCTTTCGGCACACCTCAGGGAGTGGGGTGGGGGGTAGAGGAGCCCAGGTTGGTGCCACCCCGTGGCCGCCAACCCAGGAAGCTTTCTGGCCAGCTTCCTGTGTGTTTGTGTACGTGTAAACTTTTTCTGAGCAAAAATAATTTATATTCATTGTAGTGAATGCTGCTGAACAAAAAGAAAAACCACCCACAATCCTACCCCCTGGGTTAGCGATTTATCAACATTTTGATTTAATTCCTTCCAGCCTTTTGCCTATGCATATATTCACACATTATTTATTTGCTACAAAAATGGGATCCTACTGTGCATATGACTTCATTTCAATGACATTGTTTGACCATCTTTCCGTGTCATTGCATAATCTTCCACGTCTTTTAAAATGGCAGTGCATGAGACACTCTTTACACGCATGTATCGTAACTTCTTTATTCACCAATTCCTTCTTATTAGGGCAAAGGTATTGTTTCCAGTTATTTTGCCATTATAAAAAAGTGGCTAAATCTTTGTTCAAGTCCTTGATGATCCCCTACAATTTTAGGCGTGGAATCGCTGGGGCTTTGGGTAACTTTGGCGGGTTGGAGTCTTATTGATCTGTTCTAGTTACCTACAGCTTCTTGACGAGATATTCTAAGGGAGCAATTAAGGGCACATGTTCTAAAGATTGAGCCGCTGGGTTTGCTTCCCAGCTCTGTCTAGAAAACGTTTGAGACCCTGTGCATATTTCTTACCCTCAGTTTATTTGTCTGTAATGTTGGAACAACAAGAGTGCTTGACTTTTTCATGTTACAGTGATAATAACAATCTGATTCTCTTCCATTGATCTGGCCTGGTCCCCTCCTGCTCCCCCAGCCTCACTGATGGAATGTGTCAGTGCCATGTCCGCTACAGGACCTTTGCACTTGTTATTCCCTCAGTGTGATACGTTATTCCTCCAGATTTCCATATGATTTACTTCCTCAGTTCCCTCAGGTCTTGGTTCTGATGGTCAGGCCCCTTTCTGACCATCCCCTGTCTGTCACTCTCTGTCACTTTACTGGGTTTTATTTTTCTTAGACCACTGTGTCTTCCTGACGTAAGACATGTCTATTTGCTTTTGTTTCTCTTCCAGCCCCACCCCATCCTGAGAATATAAGTTCCTGGAGGGCTAGGAGTTTATTTTGTTCATGACCATGTCCCCAGTATCTGAATTATATTGTCTGTTGCATAGAAGGAACACAAACATTATTTTTGCAATGAATGAATTTTGCATTTCAAGTACTGAGTACAGTGCCAACCCCAAGTTGATGTGCAATAAATTGTTATTCATCTCCTAGAAGAGCTGAATGGAATGACGGAGAAGTTGAAAAGGGGTGTTCCAGGGGGTCTGAGCAGTGGTGATGCTCTGGGGAACAGCAGTGCTTGGTGGAACAGGAGTTGGGGCTGGCTGGGCTCATGGGCATCGGGAAGGTGTGGCCACAGTTCCCCCATCTGTCCTCTTTCAGCACCCTTCACCTCAGGGGCACTGTCCCTCCTTCCCCAGACGCAGGGCCACTTCTCAACTAATCTCTTCCTGTGCTGTTTAATTTTTTTTTTTAATTTTTATTGGGGTATAGTTAATTTGCAATCTTGTGTTAGTTTCAGGTGTACAGATTTTCTACATCTGTAACTCTATTTCTGTTTTGTAGATAAGTTCATCTGTAGGCTTTTTTTAGATTCCACATATAAGTGATGTCATACGATACTTGTCTTTCTCTGTCTGACTTACTTCACCCAGTATGACAATCTCTAAAAAAGAACAAAATAATGTCGTTTGCAGCAACATGGATGGACCTGTGCTGTTTGATTTTAAAGGGGAGTTGGGCAGCTGGAAGCCCATGGAAAACCAAGGCACATTCCCTTTCTTGCCCTTGCTTTCTTCTTGAGCTGCATTTCTCCTCTCTTTCAGCCTCATTCTCCACGCTGCAGCTGCATTGAACTGCTTGCTGCACCCTGAATGCTCTCTCCCATCTCTGGGCTTTTGCATATGCTGTTCTCTCTGCCTGGAGCACCTTTCCTTCCTTCTATCCATTTGCTCACCCCATCCTAGCTAACTCTTGCCCAGCCTTCAAGACTCAGCTTAGGTTTTGCCTGGCAAGTACCCACTACCCCCTCCCCAGTCTGCTGCCTCCCCACCCCCATGCTTCTGTTCTCATCATTTTTCTCACGCTGCATTGTAATTCTCTGTTTTCTTGTTGGCCTCACCGACTACTCTGCCTGGGTGAACACAGGGACTCTGCAATGCTCACCATTTATCCTCAGTGCCTTGCCTGACACAGAGAAGGTGTTCAGCACTGTTGAGTGAATGGATTAATGATGAAATGGGCACCACTAAGTGTCAGCAGGGGCATCTCTTGGGCGGGTTGCAGCTCACAGTCACATGGGCAATTTGTGCCAGGCCTGGAGTCTCAGGTTCTGTCTCCCAGGCTCTTACTGAACCTGGATTTGAATCTGCTTGCCTGATGGGCAGCAAAGCCAATCTACTGACACCAGGTTGTGGTGAAGGAAAGTACAGCGTTTATTGCAGGGTACTAAGCTAGGAGAACAAGCAGCTAGTCCTCAAAAGACCTGACCTCCCCAATGGCTTTCAGGGAAGGGTTTTTAAAAGCAACATTAGGGGTGTGGGTTGCAGGGTGCCTGATCAGCTCGTGGATGTTCCTCTGATTGCTTGGTGGTGAGGTAACAGGGTGATATTTCAGAAGTCAACATCATCAACCTTCTGGTCCCAACTGGTCTGGGGTCTATGTGCTTGTGGTCAGCAGTTTTCATTTGGTGGGAGTCTGGTTTCTGTAAAAACAGCTTAGGAATGTGCATCAGACATTGTTATCTATGTTCTTCAGGGAGGAACTAAAGGTCCTGTGACTCTGCTGTATGGCTGATCTATTGTTTAAATTACTACCAGTTTCCTGGCCCAACAGCTATTCTTGTAACAACATGTTCACATTTTCCTAATCATTAATTCTTTTTTTTTTAGTAAATTTATTTATTTTTATCTTTGGCTGCGTTGGGTCTTTGTTACTGCACACAGGCTTTCTCTAGTTGCGCTGAGCGGGGGCTACTCTTCGTTATGGTGCACGGGCTTCTCACAGCAGTGGCTTCTCTTGTGGTGGAGCACGGGCTCTAGGCGCATGGGCTTCAGTAGTTGTGGCACGTGGGCTCAGTAGTTGTGGCTCGTGGGCTGTAGAGTGCAGGCTTAGTAGTTGTGGCGCACGGGCTTAGTTGCTCCGCAGCATGTGGGATCCTCCCAGACCAGGGCTCGAACCCGTGTCTCCTGCGTTGGCAGGCGGATTCTTAACCACTGTGCCACCAGGGAAACCCCTAATCATTAATTCTTGAGCCAGGCTTTTGAGATTCAGGGGAAGCCTGAAGCTTTTTACTTCAAGAGATGGAAGATGGGGGGCTTGTATACCAGAGAGGGTTTGGAAGGGTCCTGCTCAGTTTCAAGTCCAGTACTTCCATGGTTTCTGGATAAAGCATCCGTGTGTCTGGGGGGGGTGACATTCTCTGCTTGGTGTGCCAGCCCTGTCAGATTCAAATGCTTTAGCCAGTTTCTATAAATGTGAACATTTCAATTGGGCAGCAGCTGCCATGGTAACAGGCTGAATCTTAGAACTTGGGGACTAGGAACAGACCAGAGATCAGACAAATTTTAAGGAGCTCCTTTTGAATTGTGCTAGTGTTTGGAAACTCACCAGTGAGAACTGACTGTCCAAGTGCCCCATTATGCCAGGACTCTGTGCTTCCCTCTCTATGGGAAGGGATCTTTAAGGACTTTCACTGATTGTATTTGTGGCGTCTTCATCTTATCCTCTTGGAGCCCAGGTTGTTTGGGGCTCAGATGCAGCAGGCTGAGATTTTCCTTGGTACACCGAGGTGATAAGACTGGGGAAAGGATTTGGTCAAGCAGGGGGATGAAGGTTCACAGACACCTTTAATATTCTGTTCCAGTCTAACTTCCAAGTAACAATCCAGCCTCATGGGTACCTCCTTCTTCTGGAGCTTTCTTAAGTGGCAGGGCAGTATTTCTGAAACATTAACTAATGTTATTTCCCCATGGCATTTTTTTTTCCTCCCCATTCAGACTGTACGACTGTGTGGTCAATATTTTGCAACCCATACAGCTGTGGATATGCATACAGCTGTTCAGGTTGTCCACTGCATAAGTTCCATGGTGCTCCCTGAACTGTGCAGTGTGATGGCCCTGAAAAGGGATTTAACAACAAAAGAAAATGGACCTGCCTCAGGTATTTTTGCATTCAAAAGCCTTGGCCTTAGGGGAACAAAATGAACTCCAAGTTCCGATAAAAGGATGAGAGAATGTTGGATAACTAACAACAAGGATTCTTCACCCTCAGTCTAAAGAAAGATTCCTTGGGCTGTCAGAGGGAGAAGAGACAAGTGCATAGAAGTTAGTGGCTCACTGGGAAGAGGACCCTGCACTCTGCTCTCTGGGCCAAGTCCTGGTTAGGGCAGGAGGGTGTGGCAAGAACCTCCAGTCAGTTTGCAGAATCAAAAATCTCAGCGATGTGTGTCCCATTTCCCCGTGGAGCTCCAGAAAAGAAAGGGCTGCATGGTAATTCTAGGCAGACAGGACCTCCAAATGTGAGGGGCAGTGGGATGGCTTTGGTGCTGTGGGCATAGCATCCGAGCTGGCCAAGGAGTTGTTGAAACTGACTGATCCTGGGGTCAGGTGAGTTTCCTGGGCCGTCCTCTGTGTGGACCGTTGATGAAGGTGGATGGGGTGATGGCTGAATCCGAGGAGGCCTGACGGGGGACAGCCAGAATCGGACCTTCCTCCACCCCCAGCTCTAGACACTCCTGGGAACATAGATGCAAGTATGTGGGGAAGTGGAGCTGGGATCCTCAGTTTGGCCACGATTTGGTATTCTCTGGTGGGGTGAGAGATCAAAGTAGAGGTTAAGTTACATTAAAGAAAAACAAGGTGATGTTCTTGCAGTCAGGCCTGATCTGGGATACAAGATCTGTTCCTGCCACAAGAAATTGCTTCCAGATTTATAAAAATAAAGCCTGATTGGCTATCACTGGCTTATATTGGTGTTATCTACCAGGGCTGCCTCTTAGAAAAACTTAGGGAGCTTGTAAAAACACATGGGTGCTTTTAGGCTTAGAGAAGCAGACTATCTCAGATGGGTCTGGTTTGTATATTCCGTTGGCTAGATTAGTGCCTAAAAAGTAGCCAGTGAGAATCTTTCTTTGCTGAATTTGCTGTGTGCTTTTGGGAAAATTTCTTATTCTTTTTCCTGTTTCGTTATTTATAAAAGTGAGTCTGTCTTCTTGCGAGTAACTCTGAACACTCAGAAATCCTCAGACGAAAGATCTTAAAAGAAACATACAGCCATGCTGTTCATTAAAAAAGCATTCCGTGGGCTTCCCTGGTGGCTCAGTGGTTGAGAGTCTGCCTGCCGATGCAGGGGACACGGGTTCGTGCCCTGGTCCGGGAAGATCCCACATGCCGCAGAGCGGCTGGGCCCGTGAGCCATGGCCACTGAGCCTGCGTGTGCTCCACAACGGGAGAGGCCACAGCAGTGAGAGGCCCGCGTACTGCAAAAAAAAAAAAAAAAAAAAAAAAAAAAACCATTCCGTGATTACTGTTTAAAAAGGAGTCTTTGGCACTTAGAAATTCATTCTTTAATATTAACAGATGAAGTAATAAAATCATGATGATAGTAATAAACTAGTTACCTATGGGGGAGAAGGAATAGGTTGGGGGGACAGGGTCCAAAGCTGGACTTTTCAGAATGTACCTTTTCTGTAGATTTGACTTTGAAACAGTGTACGTATTTTACATGATTACCAAACAAAATGAACTGAGAAAAAGGGAAAAAAGCCCCAAAGTTACTGAAAGATGAAAGTAACAATCCCTGAACACTGAACGAAACATGAAACGTTGGAACCTGATTGTATACCAAGTTGGAGGAGCACAAAGAGAAATCATTTCATAGGACTTTTAAAACACAGTATTTAACTGTACATACCTAGTAGAACATATCCTAAGGACAAAATAACTAAAAAATAGATCTTAAACTTTTTTCAGTAAAAATATCATTAGAAATAATATTAGTATGATTATTCAAAACTATTTCTCTGTCTCTCTCTCTCCCTCTCTCCCTCTCTCCCTCTTTCCCTCTCTCCCTCTCTCCCTCTCTCCCTGTCTCCCTGTCTCCCTGTCTCCCTCTCTCCCTCCCTCCCTCCTCTCTCTCCCTCTCTCTCTCTATCACACACACACACACACACACACACACACACACACACACACACACAGAGTAAAATAAATAAGTAATGATATTATTAGAAACCAAGATTTTCAGCATGAAAGAAAAGATGCAAATATAAATTTAAGACTTCAAAAAAAATTCTGTAATTTAAAATTTGATTCAGAAATAGTTTAGATTTATGATATATTTTCCCTTTTAAAATACACATATACACATACACAAAATACACTGTTTGCATTTCCTACATCTGTAAGCCCCCAAAACCTAGAACAATGACCAATTCCACAGCAATGAGAAGCTCGGGACTCAGTTTATGGTCTCCGAATACCATTCAACACTGGAAGGGGGACATTTCAACCAAATGCAGCGTGTGGAACTTTAGATCCTAATTTGAGCAGAACAACTGTAAAGAAACTTTTCTGAAATGATTGGAAAATTTGAAGACCAGTGTGATATTTGATGAAATTAAGTAATTATGATATTTGTGTTTTGGCTATGCTTTTAAAAAGAGACCTTATCATTTAAAGGTATTCATGAATGACAGCTCTTGGGTTTGCTTCAAAATAATCCAGTAGGAATGGGGGAAAAATAGGGAGAGGTGTAGAAGAAAAAAGATTGGACATGTGTTCATCATTGATTACATGGGGGTTCATTGTATCAATACTATTCTCTGTACTTTTGCATATGTTTGAAATTTTCCATGAAAAGTTGCTTTAAATGGAAAGGAAAGAAGGAGTAGGAGAAGAAAGAGGAGGGGATTCCATCTCCCAAATCAAAGGAATCTTAGGTTATCCCCAAAGAGAGAAGTCCAGGCACCTCCACACACGCAGCACAAGCCCTTCCCTCTGTCCCAGAAGTCACAGTGCCTGCCGGGCAGAAGGACACATGACTGGTGACCTAGGCAGTGATTCAGAAATCATGGCAGTGAGTTGGATAATCCATTTAGAGCGGCTGGCTGAGCTGGCCTCGTGGAAGGGCAGCCGGGAGCACAAGCAGAGAGAACTGAGGAATGGGACCAGCTATGGGCCTGATCCCTCTTTTCTCTGGCCATGGCTTTTAAAGGGAACAAATCCTATTTTTTAAGGCAATATAATCCTACTTAGAAGGTGTCACTGGGAAGGGAGCAACTGAATCTGGCTCTGGAGGCACTTGTGTGATTCCAGCTTTAAAATATTTTGTAATGCAAATGTTTTTTTTTCTTCAGATTATAAAAACAACATATTCTTAATAATGTATGTTATTAAATGACATATTATGAAAAAACATAATGTTTTGTGAAAGGAGCCAGATACAACAGAATACAGAAGATATTATTCTATATAAAATTCAAAAAGAGTAAAACTATGTCGTTTAGAGATACATGATTAAGTGATGATTTTGAGGAAGAACAAGGGCGTCAACAACAAGACGGTGAGAACGGTTATCTTTAGTGAGGTGGGATGGGGCTATGGTCAGAAAGGACACGGTGGGGCTCCTGAGGTACAGATACGGGGAGTGGTTATATGGGTGTTTATTCTACAAAAGCTGCAAATTTGTCTTTCTAGATGTGTAATATTTCACAATATAAATATAAAAACAATATACCTTGCCAGTAGAAAACTAGGAAAATAGGGAAAAGTACAAAATAGAAAAAGGCCACCTATGATCACTCCATATGACAGTAACCACAGTTGACATTTTGGTGTGAATCATTTTGGAAGGAGTTGTGCTTGGTGGTGAAGAAGTAGATTTTGGAGTTAAACAGATGCAGCAGTGTTCAGATCTTGGCCTTGGCAAGTATTAAAGGTGAGAACTTGGGCAAGTGAGTAAAGTTCTCATCAGCAAAGGGGGGATAATAATAATAATAATAATAATAATAATAATAATAATAATAATACCTCTCTTGGCGAGTTGTCATGAGGATCAAATTAAATAATGCATGAAGAATACCCAGAATGCAATAAATGTTCAATGTGTTAGCTATTTTTAGCTCATTCCAATCTTTTAAGAACTTATGTATATATGTATTACATATAACCTGTGTATTACATGCATATATGTAGAATAAATATTTTTATGAAATTATGATTGCACTCTTAACAATTCTGACTTGAGACAATTTTTTTAAAAGTAGTGATCTCTCACTGAACTTCTCAGAGGGACAGTTCTATACGGTAAAGCCTGAATTATCTGGTATAACTTCCAAAGCTGTCTGTAACCCATGCTACTCCATCATTCTCCAAAGATTATCTGCCTGTACATTTGCTTACCACATTCCCACCAGACAAGGTGCCCCTTCTCCTTTTTTGCTCGTTGAAATTCTACTCATTCTTTGGGACCTAGCCTAACTGCTTGCCCCTACCCAATTGGGGCAGGAGAGAGCAGTCCTCTCCCTGAGGATTTCCTGGGTGATGGAAGCCTCAGTGGAGAAGCCCCCATTTCCTCCTAGCTCCAAGGCACAGGTGGAACCTTAGTCAATAGCTTATCAATACGGGTGATGAACAGGTCCCAAACTTGTTTCCTGCTGATTTGAAAACCATTGGAAATGAGTCTCGGGTCAGGGCTCAAGGTGGGGATAACCTACCCAGATGCTAGGCCCTTGAGCAGAATTTTAAACAATTCAAGGTAGTATGACACCTCCCCATCATCTAAAAGCTGGAAAAAATTGCAGATTAAAGCATACAAGGGCTCATTCTCTCATGTACAAAAAGTCCAGCGGTTGTGGTCTGGACCTGTTAATGAGGGCTTTGCCACCTCCCGGCGCATGGCCATCCTAAGTCACTTCATGCACCATAGCCATTGGCTATCCATGCCAACCTGTAGGGCCAGGTCACAGAGGGAAAAAAAGTGGGGTGGTGGGAACGCCTTCCTTCAAAAAGAGTCTTTCCAAAAGTCCCATACAACATTTCCATTTCCATCTTATGGGCCAGAACTTAGTCACCTGGCTCTATGTAGATCCCAGGGAGTCTGGGAAATATTGCTGCCCCAATACAACTGGCATCCTTTTGTAAAGGAGGAAGGTGAGGAGGTTGTTGGGATAAGCATCAAGCAGCCCCTGCCTCAGCTGGAAGCCTCTGCCAACAGCAGTGTTACCTGCATGGCTACCTATACCTGCTCTTACCTATAACAGGAGCTGGCATAGAACAGGCCCTTCTAGGGGTGTCATTGGGGTGAGGTGGGAGCATCAATGTCACCTAGAAATCATCCTGGAGTCCTGAAAAGTCACTTGTCCTGCACTGCAGTGGTTTCCTCTGGTCTTGCATGTCTTCTTGCTCTGGAGTGCCCTGCCTTGGACCCCTTCTTGAAGGAGATCTTCCCCTCCCAAGTCCCCAACTCCAAAATGTGATTCCCAATAATTGCTCTGTACTTTTTAAAGTGCTTTTACACTCATGGTTCTGTTTTATTCTTACCAAAGCCCGGTTTCAGGGTAGCATCACAGGTAGTGTTTGTGGATTTTGCGATACGCCGTGGAAAGGCTGAGCGCTTTTAAGGCCTCATCTCACTTCATTCTCAGAGTGACCTAGGAGGCCCCAACTACCGGAAGCCCATTTTTCACATGCAGAAATGGAGGCTCAGAGAGGTGAGCTCACTGGCCTGAGGTCACAAAGGACATAGTTGGGATTTGAACCCAATTCTGATTGATTTTGAAACCCCTGCTCCATCAGGCTAACATGGCTCTTATTCCCCTTTGGGAAAAAGAGACCCTGAGAGAGTTAAAATGACTTGGAAAAGGTTGTAAAACAAGTGGGTGGTAACGCTGTCAGGACCCAGGCTCCCAACACTTGCCACTGAGCTGCGTGGCCTCATGGCCCGGGACCTCAGAGTACCACCCTGGGCACGCTGACTGATGTGGCCCAGATTATCCTCAGATCCCTGCCCCATCCATGCCATTCTAACCTAGAGGCATCCAGGCTAATCAAGGCCAAAGGAGGACTGCTGAGGTTCTGGGAGAGGCTGCAGACTTAGCAGGAGGGAGTGAGAAGCATCTTTTGATTTGTGAGCTAAACCCCTTTGATCTGAAAATCAGTAGGAATAAATCAGTTAGAGCCACAGAAGGCTTTTCCTGCCATGCCCTGCATACAGTAGCTCTTGAACTTGCTGCTATCCTCCAGCATTGTGACTCCAGGACAGCCCTTGCGGTGGCCCCCAAGGAAAAGCAGGCAGCAGATGGAGTTATCATTCTGCCAGCACCAAACAGGCACAACCCATGTTGTGACTTCAATATCTCTTGCCCACTGTTTGGCAGGGGCAGCTGTCCCAGAGTCTTAGCTGTAGGACGAAGGCCTGGATTTAAGAGATCTTTATAGAAAATGCCAACTGGACCGTAGCAAAGCTTCCTGGAGACCCCACAGGGAGCACCACGGGGCTATTTCAGGACTCCCCAGCCTCGTTCAAGGACTGAGCCCTATGACCAGCTAGGCATTTGGGATGCATGGGCTGCTGGGCTGAAATGCAGCCCTGGAGCTTATCTGTCCTGTCCATCACTCAGAAGCTTTCACTGGCCACCTGATCTGTTTCCGGAGCACCCCGGATCAGCAGACCCAAAGCTGGAAAGGAATGCTACAGTCATCTTGTCCACTCCTGGATCTCCATGGCAAAGCAGACCTACCGGGAATATTTTCCAGTTATAAATAATTTGGCAGCATATCCTAGGCACTCAATGAATAAAAACTGCATGAACGAGTACATGAACAATACGGTAACAAATGACCCAAGCCAGAGAGTTCTGCAGGAAACTCCGAGGACTCACATTCAATCATCTGCTGTACTGGAGTCGAGACAAGTGTGAGCTTAAGAAACCAGCACCTGGGTGTTCCCAGCATTCTCCTCACTGAGCACGGACGTGTTACTTGATCCCTTGTCCTGTCACAGGCAGATTTCCTAGACTCTGGTGGCTATAGCATGGTGATTGAGACCGTGAGTTTCAGCATCCAGCACATCTGGGTTCAAATCCAGCCTCTGTCACTTGTTAGCTGTGTGACCTCAGGACAGTCACTTCATCTTTTTGAGACTCAGTTTGCTCATCAGCAGAATGGAGCAATAGTTGTACCTAACTCTTGGATTTATAGGATTGCCTGAGACAATGCATGTGAAGGGTGCCTGGCACCTAGTAGTAAGAGGGTCAATAAATAGTAATGGTTACTGTGACATCACCACCACAGTAAGTCTCCGGGTCACTCACTCCTGCCCACCTTCACCCCTAATCCAACCAGGTTCTCAGTGTAGACCTATGCTCTCCTGTTTTTCCAAAGCCAGATTTTTTCTAGTAGAACTTCACTAAGAAAAGAAGGGTTGATGAACCCTTCTAATGACCAAAAATAAATTAAGCAAATAAGTGTTTGCCTACCATAAACTCATTTGACTGGCTTAGCTTACCTGATATACCACTCTAGTAGGCTTCTCTTTCATCATATTTGTCTGAGTATCCTTAATAATAATTTATTATTCATGGTTGATGATTTATTTACTGTATGCTACTATCATCCTGGCTTGGGGGATGCAGTGCTGGGTTAGTCAGACAATAAACAACCAATTAAATATTTGGAACATAAGATGGTTTTCAGTGCCCTACAGCCAAAGACCACCAGAGGTACAACTGTAGTTGAGCAAGGTTGGCTTTTTTGGCCCTTGGCAATGAGGGAGAATGTATACTGGAGGACCATGGGGCTTCTCAGTAAGATGTTATAAAGGACTAATTATAGGATTTGGGGTTGTGTTGGGTGATTTGGGGGGGAGTTCAAGGAAGTGGAGCTTTGTTCCAGACTGAATGCTGTAAGGAAGTAGGGATAATTCTGCAAGTGGTATCTGTATTAGTTTCCTACTGCTCTTGTCACAAATCACCATAAACCTAGTGACACAACAAATACTCATTATATTAGGAGGTCAGAAGTCCACAATCAGTCTCACTGGGTTAAAAGTCAAGGCATCTGCAGGGGTTGTTCCTTCTGGAGGCTCCAAGGGAGAATCTGTCTTCTTGCCTTTCCCAACTTCTAGAGGCCACCTGCATTCCCTGGCTTGTGGCCCCTTCCTCCATTTTCAAAGTCTACAGCATGGTGTCATCACATCTCCTCCACTGACTCTAACCCTACTCCCTCCCTCTTATAAGGACCACTGAAATTATATTGGGCCCACCTAAATAATTCATGATAACCTCCCCAGCTGAAAATCTTCCACTTAATCACATCTGCAGATTCCCTTTTGCCATATGAGGTGACATTTTCACAAGTTCTTGGGATTAGGAAATGGACGACTTGGGTGGGACGTATTATTCAGTCTACCCCAGTATCTTAATAATTCTCATCCAGGAGTCAAGAGGAATGGAGCAAAGCCAGAGCTGTAGTTGGTAAAGCAGCAGCAACCACTCAGTGTTAGCCAGAATATGGGGATGGTTGGGCTTTTTTGTGTTTTGGACCATGTTCGTATTTTTGTCTGTGTTTAAACATGATTAGGGAGTGGGCTTGTTTTTTTCTTGACCCATTACAGACACAGAGTGGCCTTGTCTGGTGGTGTTTTTCTGTGAAACTCCTTATGGTCAACAAGAGAATACCATGGCCCGGCTTATGGTGCCAGGTAAATTCTTGGCTGCTAGGGATGCTTTTCTCTTCCTCCCGGTGATGCATTCTATGAAGAAAAGTAAGTCAGTTTGAGGAAGATAAGGCATAGTGGTTGGGTGTGCTTTTATCTTACAGGCCTCTTCAGGGAAGGCCTCACTGATGAATTTGACGTTTGAGCCAAAACTCGAAGGATACGGAGGTGGAGGCTGTGTGGTCAGAGTGAAGTGCATTCCAGGCAGATGGATTATCAAGTGAAAAGGCTCTGAGATGGGGGCGTGCTTTGATGTTGGGTATGGCATGGGAAAAAGGGAATGGGCTCAACGATGGCTCTAAAAGTTGTAGCCCGGGGACCTCTCTGGTGGTGCAGTGCTTAAGTATCTGCCTGCCAACGCAGGGGACACCGGTTCGAGCTCTGGTCTGGGAAGATCCCACATGTTGCGCAGCAACTAAGCCCATGCACCACAACTACTGAGCCTGTGCTCTAGAGCCCGCGAGCCACAACTATTGAAGCCTGCGCACCTAGAGCCCATGTTCCACAACAAGAGAAGCCACTGCAATGAGAAGCCTGCGCACCGCAACGAAGAGTAACCCCATGCACCGCAACAAAGAGTAGCCCCTGCTCGCCACAACTAGAGAAAGTCTGCGCGCAGCAACGAAGATGCAACGCAGCCAAAAGTAAATAAATAAATAAATATTTAAAAAAACAAAAGTTTTGGCCTGAGCAACTGGAAAAATGGAGTTTCCATTTATTGAGATGAGAAACACTGAATTTTATTATGACAGGAATTTAATTTTTAATAAACGTTTAATGTTAGAATAGTTTTCGATACATAGAAAAATTATAAAGGTAACAGAGAGTTTCCATGTACCTCACGCTCAGTTTCCCCTATTCTTAACGTATATTGGTATACATTTGTCACAATTAATGAACCAATATTGATACATTATTGTTGACAAAAGTCCATCTATTATTCAGATTTCTTTGGTTTTTACCTAATGTACTTTTTCTGTTCTGGGGTCCCATCCAGGATATCATACTACATTAACCATAATGTGTCCTTAGGCTTCTCTTGGCTGTGACAGTTTTTCAGCATTTCCTTGTTTTCTTTTTTTAAATTTTTTTTATGAACTTGTAAGTTTTGAGGAGTTCTGGTCAAGGATTTTGTAGAATATCCCTCAATTAGGATTTGTGTGATTTTTTTTTTTCCCCTCATAATTAGGGCTGTGGTTTTTTGGAGGAAGACCTCAGAAATAAAGTGCTCCAGAAATCTCTTGCATTCTTATGTACTAATTATGAAAAATCTGAAAGGGAAATTAAGGAAACACTCCCATTTACCACTGCAACAAAAAGAATAAAATACCTAGGAATAAACCTACCTAAGGAGACAAAAGACCTGTATACAGAAAACTATAAGACACTGATGAAAGAAATTAAAGACGATACAAACAGATGGAGAGATATGCCATGTTCTTGGATTGGAAGAATCAACATTGTGAAATGATGATACTACCCAAAGCAATCTACAGATTCAATGCACCTATCAAACTACCAATGGCATGTTTCACAGAACTAGAACAAAATTTTCACAATTTGTATGGAAACACAAAAGACCCCGAATAGCCAAAGCAATCTTCAGAAAGAAAAACGGAGCTGGAGGAATCAGGTTCCCTGACTTCAGACTATACTACAAAGCTACAGTAATCAAGACAGTATGGTACTGGCACAAAAACAGAAATATAGATCAATACAACAGGATAGAAAGCCCAGAGATAAACCCATGTGCGTATGGTCACCTAATATATGACAAAGGAGGCAAGAATATACAATGAAGAAAAGACAGCCTCTTCAATAAGTGGTGCTGGGAAAACTGGACAGCTACATGTAAAAGAATGAAGTTAGACCACTCCCTAACACCATACACAAAAATAAACTCAGAATGGATTAAAGACCTAAATGTAAGGCCAGACACTATAAAGCTCCATGACATACATCACAGCAAGATTCTTTTTGACCCACCTCCTAGAGAAATGGAAATAAAAACAAAAATAAACAAATGGGACCTAATGAAACTTCAAAGCTTTTGCACAGCAAAGGAAACCATAAACAAGATGAAAAGACAACCCTCAGAATGGGAGAAAATATTTGCAAACGAAGCAACTGACAAAGGATTAGTCTCAAAAATATACAAGCAGCTCAATATCAAAAAAAACCACAACCCAATCCAAAAATGGGCAGAAGACCTAAATAGACATTTCTTCAAAGAAGAAATACAGATTGTCAACAAACACATGAAAGGATGCTCAACATCACTAATCATCAGAGAAATGCAAATCAAAACTACAATGAGGTATCACCTCACACTGGTCAGAATGGCCATCATCAAAAAATCTAGAAAAAATAAATGCTGGACAGGGTGTGGAGAAAAGGGAACCCTCTTGCACTGTTGGTGGGAATGTAAATTGATACAGACACTATGGAGAACAGTATGGAGGTTCCTCAAAAAACTAAAAATAGAACTACCATACAACCCAGCAATCCCACTACTGGGCATATACCCTGAGAAAACCATAATTCAAAAAGAGTCATGTACCACAATGTTTATTGCAGCTCTATTTACAATAGCCAGGACATGGAAGCAACCTAAGTGTCCATCGACAGATGAATGAATAAAGAAGATGTGGCACATATATACAATAGAATATTACTCAGCCATAAAAAGAAACAAAATTGAGTTATTTGTTGTGAGGTGGATGGACTTAGAGACTGTCATACAGAGTGAAGTAAGTCAGAAATAGAAAAACAAATACCGTTTGCTAACATATGGAATCTAAAAAAAACACAAATGTTCAGAAGAACCTAGGTGCAGGACAGGAGTAAAGACGCAGACATAGAGAATGGACTTGAGGACATGGGGAAGGGGAAGTGTAAGCTGGGACGAAGTGAGAGAGTGGCATGGACATATCCACACTACCAAATGTAAAATAGCTAGTGGGAAGCAGCCACATAGCACAGGGAGATCAGCTTGGTGCTTTGTGTCCACGTAGAGGGGTGGGATAGGGAGGGTGGGAGGGAGATGCAAGAGGGAGGAGATACGGGGATGTATGTATAGCTGATTCACTTTGTTATACAGCAGAAACTAACACCATTGTAAAGCAATTATACTCCAATAAAGATGTTAAAAAAAGTACTCTTCTCATCATATTACATCAAGAGTACATTCTGTCAACAAGGCTTATCATGTTGATGTTCAGCTTGATAATCTGGATAAGATAGTGTTTTCCAGGCTTCTCTACTCTAAAGTCGCTCTTTTACCCCCTTTCCAGGCTGTACTCTCTGAAAGGAAGTCATTCTGCACAGTCTAAACTTAAGAAATGCTATGCTCCACCTCCTTGAGGGCAGAGTATCTTCATAAATTATTTGAAATTCTTCTGCATTTAGCTAGTCTCCTTCATTTACTTACTTATTTACTTATTCTTTCAGTCATGTAGATTAGCATGGACCCATGGACTTCTACTTTATACTTTGAGCTGTAATCTAGTACTATTTTATTTTGTTGCTGAAGTTGTTTCAGCTTTGACCGTTGAGAGCTCTTTCATTTGGCTCCTATGTCTTTTTGACATATCCCCATCACAATTATTTTTTTTTCCTTTGAGCATTTTCTTACCTTATCCTTTTTTTTAAAAAAAATAGCTATTACTGTATGTTTTATGCTTATGGGAATAATCCAGTGAAAAGAAAAAACCGATGATTCAGTAGCAAGTGAGAACCAATACCTACAATGTTTATTGAGACTTTACTATTTGCTAACTGCTAACTGCTTTGCACGTACCATCTTATCGGTTACTCACAAACCCCTACAAGGTAAACATGATCCCCATTTAAAATATTAGAAAACTGAGGGCCAGAGAAATCAAGCAACTTGGCCAAGGTCAAACAGCTAGTGAGTGGCGGATCCAAGATTCAAACCCAGGTTCTTTTGATACCAAAGTCCATGTTCTTAGCCAGTATACTCTTTTTTAAATCTTTGGGAAATTCCCTCTTCTCTTTCCTTCATTTGCTTCTTTCCTGTTCAGGAGGAAGAGTTTTTAGAACAATGGATATAGTGTGAGCTGATAACCCTTTCTGCGGTTGGGCTGCGGAGCCACCATACTTCTCCTGAGCCACATAAACAAGGCAATGGTTTCTGATGACTTTGAGGTGCTTAATATGTTCCTCTGTTCCAATGAGGGGCCCAAGATCTTTCCTTCTTTCCTTCCTTCCTGCCTTCCATCCATCCATCCCAGAAACATACAGAGTACCTGATATATGTTAGATGCTAGGGATACAATAGAAAATGGACACAGTGAATGCCTGCCCTCATGAAACTTAGTCGCCTTCCTGAGCACCTTTGGACAGAGGAGGCCAATTTTATGGCGAAAAGTGACAGTGACCTTTCACTGTCCTCTGGTATCAGGCAGGTAATATAAGGAAGGCAGAGGGGTTGGGTGTAGCACAAAAGGGATAAGCAGGGACTCTGGTTAACTGGAAAGTATACATGGCCCACCTAAAGGGGACAGCCGCTCCTGAATTCCATCTGAATGTGGTCCCAAGGCCCAGTGTTGTCAGATATTTGTATTTTGTCAAAAGAAGGTGGAAATTAACATTTTAATGTGAGAACTCCCAATTTAAAGATTTAGGGAATTCATTCTAATAAATCCTCCCCTGCCTGTCCTCCCTCTTTGTGCCCCCAACATTCCCCCCACCCCCATCTATGGGTCTGATCCAGTCTATGCGCTGTTGGTTTGCAATTTTTGCTTTATAGCAACCCTGTGGATTACCTAGAATGACAGTGCCCGTTTAAGAGATACTATTTCATCCTTGCTACTCTTTGATCTTTTTAAAAATTCAAATTGGGACTTTAGCCCTGTAACTATCACTGCTTAAGAATAATTTCTCTGAAATATGCCTTCTGTCTAGTGAAATTACTGAAGTGTACCTAGAGAATGCAGGCATGAACATGCGTTTAGCTATGTGGGTGTTACCTTAATTTTTAAAGCTACCTCGTTTAAGAAAAATGTCAGAAAGAAATGTATTATAGGAAGCCTCTTTGGGCTTTTGGAGCCCACTTTGATAGGAATAGTAAGAGCAGAGGGACAGGACAACACAACTCAGAAACTTAGAACTGGGGCACAGCCAGTCTTTCATGTCTAGGTCACTGAATTGAATCCAGCCGAAGGCAAACTGTCTAAAACATGTAAACATCAACAGCTGCTCAGTGGACTGTGTGTGAAGGACTTGGGATTTCGATCTGCTGTCATATTTAGATTTTCTGTACCACTTTGTGGCTGAGCTGAGGTGCCGCCGCCCTTCATACCAAATACGTAAATGCTACCAGCATTGTCATACCCTATTTAGTGGCTGTAGACACCAAAGTGGAGAGAGGATGGGCTGCTATGTTTAGAGAGACCAAGAAGAAGCCAAGATTCAAGTCTTGATCTTGAATTTAGGTTCTTTGCTCACCATGTGTAATACAGTATTTCCTAAACGTCATGTGCTCTTACGTTGCCATAATGATTCTTACCACAGCTTTGTACCACCTGCGCTCTTATCTACACAATTCAAAAAAATTGATCCAGGGACTTCCCTGGTGGAGTAGTGGTTAAGGCGCTGCACTCCCAGTGCAGGGGGCCCGGGTTTGATCCCTGGTCAGGGAACTAAGATCCCACATGCATGCTGCAACTAAGAGTTTACATACCACAACTAAGGAGCCCACCTGCTGTAACTAAGGTCTGGTGCAACTAAATAAATATTAAAAAAATTCTGACCCATATTTTTGCTTAAATAATTTCTTTCATAAGGAAAATTTATCTCACTACCATTATTATTTGCCATAAATAGAAGGTAACAATACGGTATGATAAATTACATAAGCATTACAGTTTTGTAAATGTTTGTCCATGTATTAATTACACTTATTTTGCATGCCATTAGTGGAATGCATTAGGTCTAAACCCTGAGGAAAGAAGAGTATGCCTAGCTCTGCATTATAGGTAGGCCGTAGGTCAGGTTCACCATTCTCCTGTATCTTTTTCTAGGAAGCTGTTAGTTCATTCATTCATTCATTGACTTGCCAGTCATTAGATTCCGTACTCTGAACCAGGCAGACGTTCCCAACCCTGTGATCCCTCTTAAGTGAGATTGTTTCCTTGGGTCATGAATGCTGGGTTGTTTTGCCCTGATTTTTGTCATGCTTCTTTGGCTGCAAACTGGGCCCATCTTCAGCTCTTTTACTGAGTAACTTGTGAGAAGAGATATTTGGCAAGATGTTTTCCAGGAAACTTTTCTGTGGTCTCAGGCCAAGACAAACTCCCCAGTGTCTCTCCTGGGTTGTTCTTACCCAGGCTGGTATTTTTAAAGCAGATGCCTCTGTAGAGGGCTCCGCAGTTCATAAGCGCCCCTACTGGTGAACCAACTTTTGGGTAGTACTCTTCAACTTATCAGCCTTGCGGGGAAAAAAGAATTTGCCTGGTTATTTAGCATCAGGTAGATCAAATCCCAGATGTCTGACTGATGTTTTGACTCAGGGTTTTTGATATTTGGAGTGCTAACTTAAGTTCCCCAGAGATGTGGCTTGCTGGACCATTGGAGCTGCTTTATTCATTGTGGCTAGACCAGGAGAAATGGCATTTGTGACTTCAACCAAAGGGAGACACCGATAGTCAAGCTAGAAATACTTTGAGAATGGATTTTTCTAAAGAAAAGTGGATCAGTGGTTTTCTAACTTTTGACTTATATGTGTGTGTATATATATAAATCTCAGTACGCACACACACTTCATGAAATAGTACTTAGTCTGTGCAAAAACACTGTGCCTTTTTATTCCATTCTTTTATTTAAAAAATGCTGGTCACAGCCCTCTAGTATTGATTTTGCTATATCCACAGTTTTAAAAACACCAGTATAGCTGGCCAAGTTCAAAGCCAGCACCTTCTGCCCTATTTGCTGTTGGCAGACCTGTCCACAGTACTGATTTCTGCCCACTATATAGATTTGGTATGTGAAAAAAGGCATCCTAAAACCTCTTGAGCTAGCCACCAGAAGATGCACTTTTATGCTCAGTTTCTCCTCTTTCCGACCCTGAAAAATATTCTCTGACTATACAGCTGAATGTATCGATGTGGAAATCTGTGCATCGAAAACAGCTCGTGTTAGCTGTCAGCCACTGTTCAGAGCACTTTGCATGTATTATCTCCCTTAATCCTCGTAATAACGCTGTTTGCAAGAGGTTGACACCATTCTTATCTCCATTTAAAGATAAATAAGTGGATTGCCAAGGAGATTTCATAAATTGCTCAAGGTTACACAGTTACGAGGGGGTGGAGTGGAGATTTAAATCCAGACCTCTCTGACTTCAAAGATTTTTAATAAAATGTTCTCCTTAAGATGTGTAAGTATGGGAGTTGAATAATTTAGTTCAATTCTGCTGTGTAGTATTTACTTTCTCGCAGAAGGTTCAAATAACAGTACTTAGCCCAGTGCCCAGATCTGTGGCAGATTGTCACAGTGCACAGCTGCACGTGATGCTCAGTGCGTGACTGGCCAACAGCGAGGACTAAGCCTTGCTGATGGCCAAGAGCACATCCCTCTGAACCTAAAACACCCTGCCATCTGGAGAAATGCTTCTCTTACGTTTTGAGGGATTGCTAAACGCAGCAGGCTCTCCTGCAGCAAAACCTACCTTCCACATGCCTATATGTTGGCTTAGAGAAAATCCAGCCAAAGAGAACACAGTCAACTCAAGAGAGTAGGAAGAGAGCACACATGTTCAAAGAGCACCTCTGTTTGCAATTGAGGTAAATACACTCTGTAGCTCAAACCAGAGAGTATCAATATAGCTACGTAAATGGCCGGTATAGTACCGGTGCAAGCTTCCCCAAGGTCACCTGGGCATTGCAATATTTTAGAGTCCAGACATCTGACATGAACCAGATGGCTCCCTTCTTTTTTCTTAATAACATGTTTACTTCTTCTCATCCTCTGTCTGACATTTATGGAGTACCTGGTCAGATGAGCAAAGAAAAATAAGGCAAGGCTCATCTGCTCTTGAAGCTGATGCAATCTCCTCCCCTCCAGAACTGCCTATTAACGGGGCTTTGTGCATTGCCTGAGACCTCACCTGTCTCTTTCTATTTTCTGTTTCTGCAGACTCCTCCCTACTTTCCCCAGAGATGATCACAAATTAATGTGTGCAGGGAGACAAGCACATGAGGACATCAGGATGTTAAGGAAGTGGGTTTTCCCCGTGTTGAAATGATAGGCTCGGCCCCCTGTGGTTCCTCACCTCCCAAACAAACATGCTGATTAGATCCGCATAAACAAGCAAAGTCTCAAAAGAGAGTAGTTTCAAAGAGGTTAAATGTAGAAAGCTATTCAGAACTCTATTTACATTGCCGGTTAATATTTCTTACCCTTTGTTCTTCATCTGTAAGTATTGTTCTGTTCTCAGCCTGCATTCTCTTACCTACTATACAGGATTCCTGAGAATGTTTTGCCATCATCTGTATCAGAGTTGACAGGTGGCACTTACATAGTTTTGGTGGTTGATCAATGGATACTTTATAAGAACAGGTACTGGTATCTCTTTTGATCTCCTTTGACTGCACATGGCAGGTGCTGAATACATGTTTGTTGAACTGATTAATTTAAAAATTGATCTGGAGGACTTCCCTGGTGGCGCAGTAGTTAAGAATCTGCCTGCCAGTGCAGGGGGACACGGGTTCAAGCCCTGGTCCGGGAAGATCCCACATGACGCGGAGCAACTAAGCCCGTGCACCACAACTACTGAAGCCCACGCGCCTGGAGCCCACGCTCTGCAACAAGAGAAGCCACCGCAATGAGAAGCCCGCACACCGCAAGGAAGAGTAGCCCCCCCTCCTCGCAACTAGAGAAAGCCTGCGCGTGGCAATGAAGACCCAGAGCAGCCAAAAATAAATTAATAAATTAAAATAAATAAAATAAATTTGATCTAGGTAAGTATCACCGTGGTAGTTTTAGTGCCAAGATGTTGGATACAGCCCAGGTCCATCTGTAAAGGGTTTTCATTGTTCATGGATGATGTAAAATGGAACATTCTCGGAAGAAAATACTCATAAAATGAGAACTCTGAGAGTCAACAAACGTCTCTGGATTAGGGGCAAAGGTCCTATCAGCCAGTGTCAACCACCATCTTTTCTGATAGTGCCCTTTTGCTTGTCCTAGGTTGTGATTACAGGAATACGGAAGAGATAATAAAGCTAAACCTAAGAGAAGGTTGTGAAATATTACACTGAGAGAAGTTTTGGGGACATTTGGACAAAATGTGACTGAGTTATATGGAAGATGATTAAAACCTTGTTCCCATCATTGGGCAAACATCAATTATCAGTAACATCTCCTAGAATTCCACAATCCAGACAGATCACTCTCTATTCCCTATGCTTGGCTTAGGGCCCCCAAATGTTCCAAAGTTCTTCAAATTTTAGAGCTAGAAAGAAATTTCATTACCACTGAACCCAAGGGATCTTGTTTCATAAATGGGTCTTGGGCTAATTGAATTCCTTCATTTGTTCATTAATTCAATCTCTATGTCTTAAAGATCTACTAGATGCCAGACACTGAGCTTCTGTTACTACAGGGCCTCATTAGTAAAAAAAAAAACAGAAAAAGTTCTAACTACCTTCTTTGCTCTTCGGTGGTTTACATTCTGATGGGGTGACACAGAGCGAAAACCAGTCAAATAAATAAGTAAGATAGTTTCAGATGGTGGTGAATACTGGGAAGAAGATAAAACAAGCTAATGA
Organism: Lagenorhynchus albirostris; assembly: GCF_949774975.1. Lineage (NCBI taxonomy): Eukaryota > Metazoa > Chordata > Mammalia > Artiodactyla > Delphinidae > Lagenorhynchus > Lagenorhynchus albirostris. Next base: position 46,472,676 of record NC_083113.1, read on the forward strand.
GACAGTGACTGGGAAAGGGGTTGGCCATGGGAATAAGGGAACATGCCTCTAGAATGGATTTTTGAATTGGGATCTGAGTTGACAAGGAGTCAGCCTTGCAAAGGTCAAAGTGAAGAATTTTCTGGCTGCTACTCTGGCAAATACCACAAGGGAATAAGTTGTTATATGCAAGAACAGAAGGAAGGCCAGTGTGACTGGATCGCAGTGAGGGAAGGGGTGGCGCTGCAGTGGTCATATCATGCATGATTTTGCAAGTCACGGCAAGTGTTTTGGATGTCGTTCTTTGTGCACTGTGAAACCACTCGGAAGTGTTAAGCAGGGAAGCAAAGTGATTTGATATTATTTTGAAAGGGCTACTCAAGCTGTCTAAGAAAAATAGGCTATTGGAAGTGGCAACAGAGAAGCATGGAGTAGAGGGAAGAGGCTTCTGCTTTGATCCAAATGAGTGATAACTCCTCAATCATAGAGTGTGTTAATGGTAGAGCCGGGGGTAAAAAAAATTAGGTTTCTTCTAACAGTAAATGGATTCGGTACAGTAGAAAAAATGTAAAACTAAAAGAATAATTATCATTTGTTAAGTACTTAGTGTTGCCAGGCTCTGTGCAATGTGCTTTATATGTATCATTTTATTTAATAGTTGTCATAATATGTAAGGTAGATTCTATTCTTCTTTCTGTTTTACAGATGAGGAAACTGAAGCTTCAAGAATTTAAGTATACTGTCCAAGTTCACACAGATGGCAAATGACAGAAAGGCAGAATGGGGATTAAAATGCAAACTAAGTCCCAGAGCCCATAAGCCACAAAGATCAGTCTCATTACTTGTAGTGAGGGGCAGTGTATTCTAATGGTTAAGCTTGTGGGTGTTGGAATCAGAAAGCCTGCATTCAAATCCCAGCTCCCTTGCTTACTAACTCTGCGACCTTGGGCAAGTCCCTTCAGTTTTTAATAACATGATTGAATTTTTTGCTGTATTGCATCCCTCTCCACTCCCCCCACCCCACCTGCCATTTCTCCACGGTGATTAGCAGTAAAACGCTGGAAAGAAATAATGACCCTTGGGCTTTGTCTTTGCAGAGAACAGAGAAGCTGAGAAGACTGGGTCCCATGTTACAACCAACTTAGAGAGTGGATGGGATGGTACCAATGCCTGAGGCAAAGGAACAAATGCCGATTCTCTGGATCCCTGGGGGAAAAGGAGAAGGGAGGGGGGAGATTCTGAACTAGACCTAATAAGCAGCCTTGAGGCTGAGTAGGCAGAAAGTCCTCATAGGTTCCTTGGTACATGTGTGGTCTGGTGGTCTCTGAAACCCAAGTTCATTGTTTTCACTGGCTGTTCAGTGTTTATGCTCTTACACATGATGGTCAGCAGGGGGCAGAGTAGCCAATGTATTACTTGTGAGTAAGGGGTTGTCTGCTTTTCACATAAGGGTCTGGGTAAGAGTTTCTGTAGCCTAAAACTGAGCCTATGTGGGCAGGTTCTGGGTAGAGGAGTCCACCTGTTCTCTTCTCCTAGATCCTGTTCTACCCTCTTTCCTCTTGTCTCCTGTTCTATTCTGCTTCCTCCCCTCCTTTGCTCTGCGTCACACCCCCAGACCTTTTATCTTCGTAAAGCATACTCACACTCATTGCCTCCTTGGGTCCTCCTAAATATTCTGTGAGAGAGACAGGGTCAGGTTAAATATTTATCATTTGCAGATGAAGAAACAAAGGCCTTCCGAAGTGCCTGGTCCCTAGCCCCTGTTCATTCCTCCAATGTACTTATAGGACATGAAATCCAATAGCTGAGACTGATCTTGTTTGCCGTTCTAAAGAAGGCTATTATGCCACCAGGCACCACACACACTTAGGAATTAGAGCAAAAGCTCCCAGAGCAGTAAACCGAGAAGGAGCTTTTTCAGAGTTGTGAGCTCTCAGGTCCTATCAATTTCATAGGACCCTCCACTGAAAGGGTGAAAAATCAAAACCCTTGAATACACATTTGGGACCAGGTAGGTACAGATCAATCTTTATGCTTTTTTTAAAAAAATAAATTTATTTATTTTTATCTGTGGCTGCATTGGGTCTTCGTTGCTGCGCGCAGGCTTTCTCTAGTTGCGGAGATTGGGGGCTATTCTTTGTTGTGGTGCACGGGCTTCTCATTGCAGTGGCTTCTCTTGTTGCGGAGCATGGGCTCTAGGCACGCGGGCTTCAGTAGTTGTGGCACACGGATTTAGTAGTTGTGGCTCGTGGGCTCTAGAGTGCAGGCTTAATTGTTGTGATGCACAGGCATGTGGGATCTTCCAGGACCAGGGCTCCAACCTGTGTCCTCTGCATTGGCAGGCGGATTCTTAACCACTGCGCCACCAGGGAAGCCCTTTATGCTTTTCAAGAGAAGAAGCTACCAGAGCCTCTGGCTCAGGGCCCAGTTGGTTGGAGAGCCAGCCAAGCTAAGGCTATGTCCTTTGTGCGGAAGTGTCAGATTGCGAGCAAGTTTCTTCATTTCTTTAAGCCTCAATTTCCTTTCATATGAGGGCAATTGTGATAGAGAAGTTGTGAGAGAGTCCACACATACCCTGCATTCAACCAGTATTGTTACTGGTGTCAAAATAGGCGTTTGACTGTTTCCACAGCTATTCATTGTGGAAGATTGATTGCATCAATGGCCCCAGTTAGTGACTCCCTGTATCCATACCCTTTGCAGTGAGAATTTCTAGTCCCTGCCCACTCTGACTCCAGGCTCGCCTTATGTCTTGCTTTGGGCCATAGCATGTGGCATCTTTCAGTTTCAAGCCAGGGCCTCCAGGTGCCTTGCACTCTTCTGCAATCTCTTGCTTGCTTTTGAAACCCTGCCACTGTCGTATGAAAAAGCCTGGACTAGCCTGCTGGAGGGTTAGGACCACGTGGAGCACAGGCCAGTTGTCCCAGACGAGGCCATCAGGACCAGGCCATCAGTAACCTACAGACCCCAGTGGTGTGAGAGCCCAATTAAGGTCAGCAGGACTGCCTACATGACCCACAGCTGACCTCAGTTACATGAGTAAGTCTAGCAGAGACCAGAAGAACTGCTCAGCTGACCCATACAGATTCGAGCAATCACAAGTACTTGCTGTTTCACGTTGCTTAGTTTTGGGGAGAGTTTACTCTGCAGCAGTAGCTAACTGATACGGTACTTAAAGTTTTACGTAGGCCAGTTGAAGGAGCGGGGTGATGCTGGGTGAGACTATTTGGAAGGTTACTAACTATATTACTAAATACTTAAGACAACTTGATATTTTTAGAGTCTCAAGTTTAGGGATCAAAGACAGTGGTTCAGAGTAAACACTGGAATAAAACAGACCTGGTTCCAAATCCCTGCTCTCCCAGTTACTAAACGTGCACCTTTGGTTAAATTTCTGAACCTTTTGATGACTCAATTTCCTCTTCCGTAAAATGGAGATAATAATAGTTATTGGGAGGGTTGCTGTGAGGCTCCAGTGAGCAGATGCATGCCTAGTGTTTAGTGTGGTGCCTGGCACACAGTGAGTGCTCAGAAAATATCATGCACTCTTCCTGATGGTGATGAACCTCCAAAGGACATCTCCACATAGAAACATGTGGTTGCTGCACGCCCAGTTGGTAATGTAGGACGGGATTTTGCAATTAATTCATCTAAAGCTCTGATAAAAAAATGACGATTACATATATATTTTTTTTCCCTCCTTCCTTTAATTATAAAAGTAACATATACCTTAAGAAAAATCTCTTCTAGGGAAAAATTCCTGATTCAAGGAAAATTTGTATTGTGAGTTATGACTTATAATTATGAATATTGATCTCCACTTCAGTGCATCGAAGTATATACCTTCCTTTTTTAAAGAAAGAAACGTGCACACCACGCTCAGTTGTGAGACAGGGGCATAAAACTGTCTTTGTTGCAAATTGTAACAATTTACCCCATATTTCATTGGACAAGGAAGCAGATGAATCATCCACAATATCTAACGTAGGAAAAAGAATCCTCTGACTGTATAGCTCTCACGCAGAGGTTTAACTCAACAGGATATCTCAAAAGGAAATCAGATTTTGGTTTAATGTGCAGGGCAAAACTTCCTTCAGTGATCAATTCCTTACCAGCTTTCAGATGGCACTCATTGATGTTTATTCCTAATGGAGAAAGAAAATTGTGGGGAGACAAGGAGTCAGGGTGGAAATTCTTCCGAGTCTAGAGAGGAATGCTGTGTTTACTCCTTGTTCCTGAGCAGAATCAGGCTGGGTGAGCATTCACTGACTTTGCTGACTCTCAGTTGATTTAATTTAAAAAATAGTCGTAAGAAACCTAATCCTTTCCCTAAACAGCACCTCTTGGCCTCTTTCATTTTGTCTTGTCTTCGTCATGTCTTTGGAGTACCTGATGTTACCTACATACCTGTGAATACCCACAACTCTCTGTGCATACAGTCTAGGGGTTCCCAGTTCCTGGAGTGTATCAAGGAGCTCCATGTTCCTGTTTTAGACGGAGTGGCAAGTTCCCCAAATCCCACAACGCACTAGTGGATCTAGCCCCTTCTCACGCAGGTCAGATGGAAGCTTTCCATCCCTGTATAGGCCACTTGTGTGTGTTACTGCAGGGATCACAGTGAACCGCACTTGACATTATCACAGAAACTCATCTGTGAGTTGTCTGAAAGCGATACTGACTCCCCAGTGGGCTACAGAGGAAAGCTGTGATCGCACTACAGTTTGTGTGATCTGCTGCGTGGTCCTGCTCTGGTGATCCTGAGGTTCTTAGGTCACGTTTTCCTGCAGCCTCTCAGAGGGCAGCAGCGTGGTCGAGGTGGGAAAGAGGTGAGCTTTGGTGGGGGGGGTGGGCAAGAGCTGATGAGCACCCAGAGTCCAGCAGTGGGCTGCACTCGGTGTTTATGGTGAGTTCCCTGCGGACTGGTTGGCATTTGCGCCTTATCGGTGGTTAAGTATTATGACTATCACCCCTGGTTACACGTGACAGAAACCTAAACTTCTTATTGTACCTCTCAAATCCAGGGGAGGAAGCATTATCTATCTGTCTGTCTCTCTCTGTCTTCCTCCCCTCCCCCGCCGCCCCCCTCATACGTGGCGCTCTCTGCTTATTTTGGAGCACAGCCGAAGATGGCTGCTCATAGCTCCTGTTCATTTCAGTCCATTTCAAGCCTCTCCTAGAAACCAACCAGGGTCTCTGGATTGTAATTCTGAATTCCCGTGGGGGGAAGTATCTAACTGGCCAGGTTTGGGTCAGGTGTCGAGCTCTGGACTGTGGCTAGGGGGTCACAGTCACATTATACAATCATACCATTTAGCCTGCCCCTGTGAGTGATGGGAGAGGGGCAGTTACTGGAGAAGGACACGGTGACAGGCGGCTTCTGAAATGGCTCTCAAGGATCACTACTTCCTGGCGTCCACAGGAATTATCCTCTGTGTAACCCCCTCCCCTTAAGTGTGAGCTGGATCTAGCGACTCTTGCTTCTAATGAACAGACTGTGGCAAAATTAGGTTACAAAAGACTGGGACTTCCATCTCGCTCAGACTCTTTCTCTCTGGTTCTTGTTTATTTGCTCTGATACAGCAAGCTGCCACGTTGTGCCCTATGGAGAGGTCCATGGGGCAAGGAACTTGGGGTGGCATCTGGCCAAGGGCCAGCAAGGAGCTAAATCCTGCCAGCAAGCATGGGCGTGAGCTTGGAAGCAGATCCTTTCCTACTCGAGCCTTGAGATACTGCAGTCCCAGCTGATACCTTGATTATGGGCTTGGGAGGGACCCAGAGCCAGAGGCACCCAGCTGTGCTCTGATTCCCTACCCGCAAAAACCATAAGATAACAGATGTTGTTTTAAGCCACTAAGTTTTCCTCCACCATTCCGGAAGTTCCACCCCTAAGCTAGTAAATTTTGGGCTAGTTTGTTACGCAGCAATAGATAACTAGGCAGGCACGCGGTGATTGAAGAGCCTCTGAGGTCAGATGACCTGTGTCTTGTCCTAACTTCACCAGGTGCTAGCTGTGTGGTTTTGTTCAAGCTCTTGAACCTGTTCAAGTCACATTCTTTTCTGTAAAATAGAGATAATAGTAATAATCTGGTTGTTGGGAGGACTAAATGAGTAACCCAGTGCCAGCATTAAGTTTAACTATATTAATATTCATTCGTGCATTAACTAATATTAGCAATATCAATAAAGTGTAGCTACTGTTACTAAGCTTTCACAGCTCTGCTAACTCTATACTCTTGGGTTATTGTTGCTTCAGTTTCTTCAAAGAAGTGGAGAACTCTATGCCCTTTACAGGGATGATACAGAGAGGAACAAAAAACATCCAAAAATCTCTTTAAAGCAAATGGCTATTTAACTGCTAAATATGGAGGGCTGTTTTCATTTTACTCTTTTTGGTTTTATAGTAAGGAACAATTTCATATCGTGGAGAAGTCAAATAACAGAATTTGTGCTCTCCGATTCAAAATATCAAAAAATATTTGAGTTGATAGAATTTGTTTTTGCAGCTTCCTTCCCACAAAGGCGTCCAACAGCCTTCTGCAGCCAATTATTTTGTGCTTCGAAATGCCATGGCACTATGCAGGTGGCCATCCATCACCGAGACAGAGCCTAAGATGAAGAGCAGGGCGATGTTCATTGGCACTTAAAAGGTTTCTGCCTTCTGAGGCCAAAGCCCATTGTGTCAGAGTTTTCTTGGGATGTGCTCACTAATTCGAAGCTCCAATGCTCAGTTACCATGTTTTCATTGCTCCTTGGGGATGCTGGTTTTCTCCCACTGGCAGCTGTGGACCTTGGGTGATGATGGGAGATGTCAGATTTGCAGATCTCCCACCCATCTCACCTCTGTCTTTTCCCCCACTCCATCCCAAGACTACCGCCCAAGCCCGGATTTCCCACCCGTCTCCTTCTGTCACGCTGTGTCTTTATTACAGTGCCGCCTGCTCTCATCTCCACTCCTTCACACTGCTGGGCCGCTTCCTTCCTGAGCCTGGTTGCTGAGTGGGGAGCAGCCTCCTGGTTCTCCCATTTGTGCTGTTCTAAAGTCAAGTACAGTAGAAGCCCTTTCTGTGTTAAGGGTGACACTACTCCTTGCTGAGAAAACACAGGGCAGCAGAAAGAGTAAATGAGGGTTGTGGTAGCCAGATATCCTTCGAAAAAAAAATACCAGGCTCCCTGAGAAGAGCCTGCCGCTGCCACCAGGCTGGGGTCTGTGTAAGTTCACCACATTTCATCTCCTCCCCCACCCAACCCTGTCCCTAAGGATAGTAGAGTGAAATGGCCAGTCTCCAAACAATTAAAAAAAACCACTTTTTTGCTTCCAGAATCACTGTCCCCATCACTCAGTGAAATAAGCCAGTTAAAAATAATTGCCAGCAACAACCAAACAAGGAAAAGACCTTGTCCTCATGCTATAGACTGAAGAGCGCTCGACAAAGAAGAGCAGATTCTGGTGTGACTTACATCCCCCTCTCCCCTTTCCAGAGAGTGACACAAAGAAAGGAAGGAAGGTGCAAAACCTTGAGAATTCCCACCAACGCCCCTCATTTGAATAGAAGCTGACAAAATTGGGAGTAGGGAACTTAGAGAAAAGGCAAGGAAATCTCTTCCAAGGGTAGAGGTTTCCACCTATGATCTCAGGTTTTCCTGAGCCAGGAAAAGTCCCCAGGTGTTATCATCTGCCAGGATTCCATGATGAGTCAGGGAACTGAGATGAAGCCCGGGAACACCCGCTCCTCCCCCCACCCCCATGGAAAGGGGGTACCCCAGCCTGGACTTTGACAAAATCTTAATAGAGAAGGTAAGCCCAGTCCTATACCAAAGGCTGCAGGAAGTTTGCCAAGCTCGTTCCCAAGTTCCTGCCCTCAGGCTATAGGAAAGTGGACAGAATACAGTTCCCTGGCCTCAGAATGTAGCTGGAAGGGGGGAAAAAAGGTCCTAGATAAGATTAAGAAGTTGTCATCCTCTTTCTACAAAGCAGAATGAAGAACTGGGTAGAGCTGTACATTTGAAGCATGAGCAACATGAAGCAACATGGTAACTAAGGAAGCATTCTGCAGGTGAGTGAAATGAAAGGAAGAGTTACTTGAGGACACAGGGAGGGGGAAGGGTAAACTGGGAGGAAGTGAGAGAGTAACATTGACATATATATACTACCAAATGTAAAATAGATAGCTAGTGGGAAGCAGCTGCATAGCACAGGGAGACCAGCTCTCTGCTTTGCGACCGCCTAGAGTGGTGGGATAAGGAGGGTGGGAGGGAGTCACAAGAGGGAGGGGATATACGTATGAATATAGCTGATTCACTTTGTTATACAGCAGAAACTAACACAACGTTGTAAAGAAATTATACTCCAATAAAGATGTTAAAAAAAAAAGTTAAATGAGCACAGCAGGCGTAAAATAGATGCCAAAAAAAAAAAAAAAACAAAAAAAAAACAAGGAAGCTAGTTAAAGTTCCCTGCAATTGCCTTGAGCTACAGAGGAAATTAACATGAATTCAATAAGAAAAGAGTTTGAAAAAAAAAAACCCACCTACTTCAGTGATGAAATTCAACAAATCACAAGATGAATGGAGAGGTCAGGAAAGAAGAACTAATGCAACACTCATTACCAGGTGATCATGGAACAAATTCTACAAACTTATGAGGGAAAGAAAGTCTAAATATCCTTTGAGAATAAAGGAGACATTTTTAAGCTTGCTCAAACTTTGTACCTAGGAGCCCTCTTGAAAAAAAATTCTTGAAACCACGGTAAAAAGACACAAATGGAAAAAGCATATTAAAGGAAATGAGTTAACTTGTATATGATGAGACCAAGGTTTGGGCCTGTACAACTGGGAGAGTGAGTTCCCATCTATTGACATGTGGAAGGCTGTGGGCAGAAGAGGTGTTTGGGACTGGAATTGGATCTCGGTTTGATCAGAGATGCCTAGGATGCATTTTAAGTGGAGAAGTTGAGCAGGCAGTTGTATATATAAGAGAATAGAGGTTGTATATAAGAGAATAGAGGTTGGAAGAGAGGTCTGGATTGAAGATACACATATATATATATCTAGGAATCATAGATCTAGAGATGACATTTATGGCTTGAGATTGGATAAGATCTCTCAGGGGATTAGTGTAGAGAAGAGGGCCAAGAAATGAGCCTTTGTTAACCCCAATGTTAAGAGTCAGGGAGAAAGGAGAAATGAGCAAAGAAGACTGAGAAGGAAAGTCAGTGAGGAAGGCGGTAAACCAGAAGAAGGTGGTGTCTGAAAAGCCAAGTGAAGGATGGATATTAAGGAAAAGTAGGTGACTAACTGTGTCAAATGCTGCTGAGAGATCAAAGTAAGATGAGACTTGAAAATTGTCCACTGCCTTTAGCAATGCAGGAGTCATGAGTGATCTTGACAAGAGCTGTTTCAATGGCGTTGTATAGTAGTAAGCTTGATTGAAGAGTTTAAGAGAATTTTCAAGAAACGCTGTTGCATATGGGTTGAAGAAAAGGGGAGGTAGCTGGCTGGGATGGTGGGGTCAAGACAATGCTTTGTAAAGATGGGACTGGATGTGGTGAATAAAGGAGAAGAGGGATAATTTCTAATTCTGTTAGGCAGTTGGCCAGCTGGCTGTAGCCTCAGCAGTGAGCTCTGGGTTGAACAAGTAACGTTGAGAATCATCAAGTTATTTAAGGATTGCCTGGAAATTTGACGAGACATCCTAGGGAAGCATGTAGACTGAGGAGGGTAGAATAGAAGGCCTAGTGGAGAACTCTGAGGACACCAACATTTAATGCATAGACAGCGGTACTGGAGCCTACAGAGAAGCTTAAGGAAGAATGAGCATAGGAGGAAAACCAGGAGGTTGTTGTCAAAGTCACAGAAAGAGAATGTTTGAAGAAGGAAAACCACAGTGTTGAATAGTGTCAGGAGTTCAGTAAAGATAAGGGCAAAGAATTCCAGGTTGGATGTAACAACAGACAAGGTCATTTCAGGTCTTCAAGGAGAGAGTTTCAGGGATATGAGAGAGGAGAAACGTTTTTCATGAGTTGAAGAATTCCTGGGAGATGATGAAGTGAAAACCATGATCACACAGCTCTTTCAAGAAATTTGGCCATGAAGGAAGTAGGGGAGAGATAGGACAATGATTGGAGCAAGTCACGAGTTTGAGAGACTTATTTTCAAGATGGTAGAGACACGCATATGTAAATGTTGATGGAACCAGGAGAGAGGCTCCTCTGTGCCTTTGGGATGAAGTTCAGAGAGAGAGACCGAGAGATACAGGAGAGAGAAATGATTGATGGAATCACATTCCCTGAGAAGGTGGAAAGACCCGGGACACAGAGGAGAGAAGGAGGGATTAGTCTTAGACACCTATTGCATTATGGCAGGAAGAATAGAGAGTGCAGGGGGGAAGGGAGGGAGGAAGGGATAGTTAGGCAGTTTGGGATTGACATGTACACACTGCTATATTTAAAATGGATAACCAACAAGGACCTACTGTATAGCACAGGGAACTCTGCTCAATATTATGTAACAACCTAAATGGGAAAAGAATTTAAAAAAGAAATAAAATGTTAAAAGAAAGAATAGAGAGAGGGGCTTCCCTGGTGGCGCAGTGATTGAGAATCTGCCTGCCAATGCAGGGGACACGGGTTCGAGCCCTGGTCCGGGAAGATCCCACATGCCGCGGAGCAACTAAGCCCGTGTACCACAACTACCACCCCTGCGCTCTAGAGCCTGCGAGCCACAACTACTGAGCCCACGTGCCACAACTACTGAAGCCCGCATGCCCTAGAGCCTGTGCTCCACAACAAGAGAAGCCACCACAATAAGCCTGCACACCGCAACAAAGAGTAGCGCCCATTCGCCACTAATAGAGAAAGCCTGCACGCAGCAACGAAGACCTAATGCAGCCAAAAATAAATAATAAATTTAAAAAAAAAGGAGTAGAGAGTGGGTACAGATAAGTTTGGGTTGAGTGGCAGAATTCTGAAGGAGTTCTCTTCTGATGGCTTCTATTTCCTTAGTGAAGGAGATGAGGTCATCTCCTGACAGTGAATGAGAGGACGATAGGGTAGGAAATATGAGAAGAGTGGGAGAAGTTTGAGGTAGTCTCTGGAAGAGAAAAAGACTAGTCATTTGGAAACACAGAAAGGGAGTTGGGGGAATAGAAAGGAGTTATTCGTTCCACTTTCTTCTTTGTCCACTGCACCCAAGAAATGGACCTCTTTTCATTTCGAAATGTTAAGGGGATTCAGAAATGAGTGATCATGGATTAAGTGCTCCAACCAAAAAACACAGACTGGCTGAATGGATACAAAAACAAAACAAGTGGGGCTTCCCTGGTGGCGCAGTGGTTGAGAGTCCGCCTGCCGATGCAGGGGACGCGGGTTCGTGCCCCGGTCCGGGAAGATCCCACATGCCGCGGAGCGGGTGGGCCCGTGAGCCATGGCCGCTGAGCCTGCGCGTCCGGAGCCTGTGCTCCGCAACAGGAGAGGCCGCAACAGTGAGAGGCCCGCGTACCGAAAAACAAACAAACAAACAAAACCCAAAACAAGTGATCAAGGAGGATGTGGATCAGTTGGGCTTGGATTCCTCTAGGTCTCTTGAGAGCCATTGTCAACAAGGTCCTCTCCTCCCTTCAGATCCCAGCTTTGCGGCCAGTTTTCTCATAAGCCTTCCTCAACTCCTTGGTTTGGAGGTATGAAGGGATTGTCGACCTAACTCCAACAGGGACTATGGATACACTGGAATCAGGATTCTGGGATTTGGGTTGAGGCAGAGAGGATGTTCAGTGAAGGAACCAGAGACATAGGAGTGTCTATTTTACCATCTTCTACAGCAAGGTCCCCAAGCTATGGCCTATGGGCCAAATCTGGCCTACTGCCTGCTTTTGTAACAAAATTGTATTTCAATACAGCCATGTCTATGTTTGCTTTCCAGCTACAACATCAGAGTGAAATGGTTGTGACAGCGGCCTTATGACCCACAAAGCTGAAAATATTTACTATCTGGCTTTTTTACAGAAAATGTTTGTCAACCTCTGTTCTAGAGGAAAGATGGGGATGTTTTGGAGGAGGGAAAACCTTGAGAAAACCCCAACTTCTGAGTCTGTTTCCTTTTCTGCAAAGTAAGGACACCATTCATTAAATCATTCTTTCATTTAACAAACATTTATTGATTGCTCACTGTGTGCCAGAAGCTGGGAGTGCAGAGATCAGTAAGACCCAGGCTTGTTCTTTCAAAGCCCAACAGCAGAGATAGATGGGTAAACAAATAGTTGGAATACTGAGAGATAAATGCTCTGTGCATGCCATGGGGATGAAAGCGGGGCGCGGGTGTCTCACCTGGCCCAGATGGACCTGGGAAGGCTTCACAGGTAAACAGAAGAAGAGGAACTCATCAGCATGTAGGGCTGCTGTGGATGAAGATGAAATCAGCCAGGGACTGTTGCAGGCTGAGTGAAGATCAAGGGGAATGAGGGAGGGGGAATTCTTGGAAGCACCAAGATAGAAGGGGTAGGTGAAGGTAGATGGAGAAAAAACAGTGAGAGAGGCAGAAGGAGAATCAGGAAAGTGTCAGGAGTATCAGTGGGACACACAGGGCCCCATTCTACCACTCTGCCCTTGACATACCTCCCTAGCTGATCGTTGCCTGTCCAGTGGAGCCCAGATATTGTTTCACAATTGGCTCAACACAGCACTCTAGGCAGCCACCATCAATCCGGGTTTGCCCCGTGATGAAGCCCATTGGTGATCTTAAGGTATACACACTCTTAAGGTATATACAATCTTGAGGTATACACAACCAATCTTTTAATTACAAAGCACCCGCAAATTGTAATGTGGTCTTACTATCAACTGTTAATTAAATAAAATGAAAGAAAAACCCAATAATATGGTAGTATGTGTAATTCAAACGAGATATCAGAATTTGAAATCTCTTTTGGTAACATAAACATGACACAAAACATAACCTATTTTTAATAGATTCATTATACTCTTTTCAAATTGATTCTGAGAAGCAGACTCATTCCTGAAAATCATTCATACATGTGATTTAGCTGAACAACTCGATTTCTACAGTGTGTGGGAGTTTGAATGGATTTAACAATGAGGCAGATTGTCCTTTTTTTTATGTTTAAAATTTTTAGGGAATATTTCAGACATTCAAAGAAGTAATGAGAATAATATAACACCCATGTATCTACTACCTAGATTTTTAAAGTGCTAATATTTTGCCACTGCTTCAGTGCTTAATAAAAAGCATAAAAACATTACAGATACAGTCGAGGTCCCTTTTGTGCTTCTTTCCCATCCCTCCTGTCTTCCCAGAGCTTACCACTCTCTGGAAGTTACAGTGTGCATCTTCCTCATCTGTGTTTTTATATTTTTACTATGTTTGTATCAGTAAACATTAAACAGAATTGTTACGTGTGTTTTTAAACATTACACCAATGGTAAAGCAATGTAAAACTGCTGCCACTTGCCTTTATCATTCTACACTGTTTTTGAGATGCAGCCATGTTGATTCGTGTGCTCATTCATTTTACAGCTGGCCCTCTTTCTGTTCTTTAAAACCTGCCGAAATTGTTGAAGACAGAAAGCAGATACATCTGGCAGCTTCTCAGTGACAGATGTGAAATAATTTGGTCTCAATTGTCTTCTCAGTTTTCCCTTTCTCTTCCTTAGTCTCCCTCCCTCTTTTCCTCTCCTGCTCTATTAAGGATTTTGAATAAAAAAAGAAACAGCAAAAGAAGGAGCACTCTGCAAGGAGGGCCTGAATTTAGCACCCTATCTTCCAGAAAAGAATAGACATTTTTCAGGAGCAGCTAACATTTGTCAGATATGGGCTAAGTGCAAAAACCCTGTACTAAGCACTTTACATTTATTTGTTAATCCTCAGTGAGGCCCTTGGAGATTTTTCTTGCCCGAGGTCACAGAGCTCTAGATGAAGATTTTAATCTAGGCACTCAGATGCTAGAGCTGATATGCTTAACTGTTCAAAAAGAGAAGCCGTATTGAGCCCAAGGAGGGACAGTGTTAGGTGAGCTGTGAACAGAAAGAATCCCCAGGGCTAGTGCTTTTAACAACTTTTGGTATGGATTTCACTTCTGAATGAAGTATCATAATGGATGTTAATAATAAATAATAACAAAGTACTTAAAAATTCACAGGGTTGAGTGTTACCTCAGTTCAGTTTTCTCACCTGAACTTCAGCCACCCATTGATTTCAAACTCCCTCCAGGATATTTCTGCTTGGCTATTCCTCTACCATCCCTAACTCTCTAAGAACCAAACTTAGTTATTTCTTTTCTTCTTGACCATGTTCTATTGCTGCAGATTCTGGCACCTCAGTCTGGCTTCAATGGTCCTCTATACTCTGGTTCTTCACTACCTGCTGTGTACTGAATTGTGTCCTCACAATATTCATATGTTGAAGCCCTCCCCCTCAATGTGATGGTATTTGGAGGTGGGGCCTTTGGGAGGTAATTAGGTTTAGATGAGTTCATGAGAGGGGGGTCCCCATGATGGGATTAGTGCCCTTATAAGAAAAGACCAGAGAGCTTGCTCACTCTCTCTCTGCCTTGTGAGGACACAGTGAGAAGGCAGCCTTCTGCAAGCCAGGAAGAGAGCCCTCACCAGGAACCATATCTGCCCACACCTTGATCTTAGACTTCCCAGCCTCCAGTACTGTGAGAAACAAATTTCCATTGGTTAAGATTCCCAGTCAATGGTATTTTGTTTTAGCAGCCTGAACTAAGATACCACCTATATAGCGTTTTAATCTTATTAACTTTCCGTCCCTTTTCTGCAATTATCCTTCCTCTTCCCTGTTTTTTCACTTATGTTATTTTCCCTCTCCCCAAATAATAACAGCCTTTTAAGGGAAAAATTAAAGTCTCTTTCCCCTATCTTTTCATTACTAGTTCCCGCTTTCTTTAGACTTCTACAACACTTAACCTGTACTGTACGATACAGTACTTAGTTGTATAATGTTATTTATTTTTTAACATCGTGTCTGCAATGAATTGCTTAATGCTTCAAGGGTGGGCCGTGTCTTGTATTCTATTCCACATGTCAGTGTTTCCCAACTAATTTTTTTTTTAACCTCCTGAGACCATCTCACGGTAATATACATCCTCTCTTAAACCCTTACATTTAAAAAAAGTCATTTTGGTCATTTCTACAAAAATAAAATAAAGAATTAATTTTAAGTAAAAACATATTTTAGGTCAGCATATTATCAATGACTGTATTATAAATCTTGTTTTAAAGTTCATTTAAATATAATCTTGAATGCTATTCATAACATATAAAAACACATTTTGACTTTTCTTCCTTTAGTAAGTGACTCACTCTGTTAACATTAAATTAACTATATGAGAAAAAAAACATAAATTGTTAAAAAATAAATTTTATGGAAGACATTTCATATTGAGTTTTAGTCCTGGATATTTTAAAATGCAGAATGAAGTTTAGCTATGTTTACAGCACCAAAGATAGACAAAAACTGCTTTGATGATCAGATATTTAAAATTCTTGCATTTATGCTTAAAAATTAGTTGATTTGCTTTAATAATTTTTGTTTCGTTTCCAAACAGTAAGAAAAAAAAATAGACTATAGGCTGCTGTTTTCAAGCACTTTTCCTCAAATACCACCATGTACAAGTTCTAACCAATGGCTGAATAGACAAATTGGTTATAATTTTTACTATATTTTCTCTTTCTAACATTGTATTTTGACAGTTTAAGGTGCTGCATGAGAATTTTGATCAGAATACAATTTAAAGATCTAGTGGAAGATTGTCATGAGGGAAATTGGAAGACTTATTATCAGGTTTATAACCTTTATTGACTTCTGAAATTTCAGTGTCAATGTTCCCTTAGTTTGCTGCCTTTGAACAAGTCCATTCCATGTGGAAGGAAGAGAGGAAGCAGAACACTATGTGACAAAGAATAGGAACAGTTTAATATTGTGTAATGGTCAAAACCAAGCCTGAATGCTGTTCACTAAGTCAGGTAAGTGGGTCAAATGACTGAGCCATAAAGACATTCACCTGGTCTTCACCAGATCGAAGCTGTTCACCTAAAGCTCACTTAGAGGCTCTCTTCACTGCATTAATGGGAAGTACTAGATACTCATTGTATGTATTTATTTGTTTTTTAGTGGAAAGAGATGACATTTTTTGCCTTTCATGCTGTGAATCTCTGTTTATTTCCCCCAATATTTTATTATGAAAAATTTCAAAAGAGAAAAGCTGAAAGAATTACATAGTGAACAGCCACGTGTCCAACCACCTAGATTTTACAGTCGTGAACATTTTGCTATACTCACTTTATCATCGATCCGTCCTTTTCTCCATCCATCAACCCATCTTACGTGTAGCGCATTTCAAAGTAAGGGGCAGATGTAGTATACTTCTCCCCTAAACATTTCAGCATGCAAATGGTTAACCTAGAGCTCAGTATTTATTTGTGGCTCTTTTTTTTTTAAAGCAGAATTTATATTTAGTGAAATGCTAATCTGAATTGTACCATTTGATGAGTTTTGACAGATACATATACCTCTTAACCTAAATCCCCTATCAAGATATAGAACATTTCCATCACCCCAGAAAACTCCCTCTGGGGTTTTGGAACCACGATTTGTACATTGTCACCTCACAGAATCTGAGGATGTAATTAGAGACTCAGCAAGTTGATTGGTGATAAATGATCACAGAAGCAGTTTAGTTTTTGTTTGCTTTGACAGAATTATAATCAGAGTAGAGGCCAGGGAGCCAGTTGTTTCAATTCTTGGATGCTACTTATGTTGTAGTCATGCCAGTTGAATATAAGGAATGCTCAGGAACTGGAAAGAATAACTAATTGTAGCTAGCTTCCACCCAGGTACTGTGTATGATCATCAAAATATATTTTAAAAAGTTGAAACTAAATGCATTCACATAACTGCATTTTAACACAAATTTGCAAATACATTAGTGCAAGGCCTGGTTATTTTCTTTGAACTTTGCAAAGGTTTAAATACTAATTTCATTCATTCATTATATTTCATCTTTTCTAAAAACTTTGCGACAATCTACCTTCCTGCTTTTAGGACAAAATGAATAAAACTCATCTTTTTTTTAAAAAACATAAATTACTGGCCTACTGTAAGCATTTCTGGCCATGAATGTGGACTATAAAGTTGTTTTTAAATTACTGGAGGCAATTTCTAGGAATTCTCTGCAGAACAGATTGGCCTTGAAGTCAGGCAGACCTAGGTCCGAACCTTGACTCCACTACTGACTGACTGCATGACGTTCAGCAAATTGCTTAATCACTTTGGTCCTTGATTTCCCTGTTCATAAAATGGGGACAGGTGCTTCCTTGGTGGCGCAGTGTTTCGGGGTCTGCCTGCCGATGCAGGGGGTGCAGGTTCGTGCCCCGGTCTGGGAGGATCCCGCGTGCCGCGGAGCTACTGGGCCCGTGGGCCGTGGCCTCTGGGCCTATGCGCCCGGAGCCTGTGCTCCGCGGTGGGAGGGGCCACGACGGTGAGAGGCCCGCGTACCGCAAAAAAAAAAAAAAAAAAAAAAAAAAAATGGGGACAATACATATATTGACCAAATAAAGCTGTTGAGACGAGGAAATGAAAAACGGCAGTTTTCAGTGCTTAGCACATATTATGTACTCAAAAAATGTTAATGTTGTGATTATTTTAGTAAAGACAGGCTCACTATAAGCTTTGTTATTTGGAATATTCCTGATTATATTTATAAACTTTGGGGAACATAGTGATTGTGTTTAAACGATTACATATCCTTTATCTAGTCTTTGGTCCCATGAAAGAACAATATCCACAGCTTTTAGTTTTTAATTACTATTTATTAAGAATCAGATGTAAAAAGCAACCATTTCCCACCAATAGCTAAAATAATAACGATTCACAACACCAAAATTTGGTGAGGATGTGAAGCAACCAGAATGCTCACATACTGTGGGTAGAGATGTAAAATGGTGCGAGCACTTGAGAAAACTGTTTGGGGGTTGCTTGGAGAGTTCCACGTACATCTCCCTTGGTGATTCTCAAAATGACAATAATGCTAAGGTTGAGAAACCCTGATCTACTTCATTACACAGCCATATGACGGCTAGGTATTTACCCAAGAGTAAAGAAAACATATGCTCACCAAAATGTCTTGTACTGGAATGCTTACAGCAGGTTTATTCCTAATAGCCGCAAGCTGGAAACAGAACTCAGATGTCCATCAGTAGGAGAATAGATAATTAAACTGTGGTCTATCCATATAATGGCATACTACTTATCAATAAAAAGGAACAAACTACAGATACGGAAGACAACATGGATGAATATTGTCAGGGTTCAGAACACACTACCACCAAATATGGCGTCTTGGCATACTGAATATTTTAAGCTAAAGGAATCTAAGAAATGGTAGGTGCAGGAAAGACTCTCTGACCTTGCTCTGAAGCAGGTCATAAGAACCTTGTGTGAGAGATGCCCTCCCTGTGCCTGGAGGAAAGAAACATCCTTATCTCCAAAGATGGGAGGACTCCAACAGGAATTTAAATGAACGTACCTTGCTAAATTTCCCCCAGTTTGCCCCTCTTAGCTCATACTCATTTGTCACATTTTCCCATGACTTTCCACTTCTCATCAAACCTATGTAAAAACACTCAGGTCCTAGTATAAAAACCTAGTATAGGACTTCCCTGGTTGTGCAGTGGTTAAGAATCTGCTTGCCAAGGCAGGGGACATGGGTTTGAGCCCTGGTCCGGGAAGATCCCACATGCCATGGAGCAACAAAGCCCGTGTGTGACAACTACTGAGCCTGTACTCTAGAGCCCACGAGGCACAACTACTGAGCCTGCATGCCACAACTACTGAAGCCTGTACGCCTAGAGCCCGTGCTCTGCAACAAGAGAAGCCACTGCAATGAGAAGCCTGCGCACCGCAACGGAGAGTAGCCGCCGCTCACCGCAACTAGAGAAAGCCCAAGCACAGCAACGAAGACCCAATGCAGCCAAAAAAAAAAAAAAAAAAAAAAATCCTAGTGTAAAAACAGTTTCTTCAGATCTTCATTTCCTTGTGAAGGCTTCCATGTCACAAAAAGCATTAATAAATTTATATGCCTTTCTTTCGTCAAGTATATCTTTTGTTACAGAGCCCCAGCCAAGAACCTAGAAGGGTAGAAGAGATTCTTTTTCTCCCCTACAATATAAAAAAAAAATTACAGTGAATGGAAAGGGACTGGAAACTAAAAATTATAAACTGTAATGATAGAATTTATATGACATTCTAGAACAGACAAAACTAAACTATAGTGTTAGAAAGCAGATTAATGGTTGCTTCTTGGGGGTGGGAGATTGGGATGGGGCTCGAGGGAAATTTCTGGAATATTTAATAGGCCTTTGGCAAAAATGGTTGAGTAGTACACTTAAGATCTGAACATTTGACTGTATATATTATACCTCGAAAAAACTGAAAAAGGCAAACAACCCGTGAGTTTGGAAGATCTTGGAAGATCTTTTTCTTACAAACAGCTTTCCATTGGTCACCCCTCAAACTCTCCAACAATTATATTTTCCGTGTTTCATTTTAGCTAGTAGATGTGTAATTGTATTTCATTTTGGGTTTTGTTTACATTTGCCCCAAAACATGAGGTCAAGCATCTTTTCATATGTTTATTGGCCTTTTGGATACCATCTTTTTGAAGTTTTTTTCTGGTCTTTGCCCATTTTTCCACTGGGACATCTTTTCTCACTTATTTGTAGGAGTTATATACTCTGGATACAAGTCCTTTGTCACATATTCGTATGGTAAATATCTTCTCTCACTCTATAGGTTGCCTCTTCACTCTCAGTGCTGTCTTATGATGAATAAACATTCTTAATTTTTTTTTTCTTTTGCGGTGCGCGGGCCTCTCACTGTTGCGGCCTCTCCCGTTGCGGAGCACAGGCTCCGGACGCGCAGGCTCAGCGGCCATGGCTCACGGGCCCAGCCGCTCCGCGGCACAAGGGATCCTCCCGGACCGGGGCACGAACCCGTGTGTCCCCTATTGGCAGGCGGACTCTCAATCACTGCGCCACCAGGGAAGCCCAACATTCTTAATTTTAATGTAGTTCAATTTATATATATTTTTTCTTTACGATTAGTGCTTTTTCCATCCTGTTATAAACTTTTTGCCTATTTAAAGGTTACGAAGATGTCCTCTTATATTTTCTGCTAAAAGAGTTATTGTTTGATCCTTAAAATGTAGATTGGCAATCCAAATGAAATCTATTTTTATTATGTGAGGTAAGAGTCCAAATAAAGTTTTTTCCATATAGATATCCAAATGTCCTAGCACCATTTTTTTGAAAAGACTTTCTTCTCCACTGATGCATGTCCTGGAAGACTTGTAAAAAATGTATATATATATATATATATACACACACACACACATATATACATCGACATATATATACACATACATATATGTGTGTATATATACATATATATGTGTGTATATATATATTACATAAATGGATCAAACTCTACACACAGTTCTATATTCTATTTTCACACAATACTGTTGGCATATATGGCCTATTAATGGCTGCATAGTATTTCATTATATGGATGTACCATAAAGAATTTAATTTCCTTATAGCAGACATTTAGAGTAACCAGGTTTTGTTATTGATGTAATTAAGGTGCTGTAATAAACATTTTGTCCAAAGTGAGTGCCAGTTCTTTGTTTTCTAAAGATAAATTGCTGGGAGTGGGAATAGCTGGGCTAAGGTGCAAGGCCATTTTGTAAGGTAGTACCAATTTTCACTCTTCCTCACAGTATGTAAACCTGTTTCTCCACATTCTCACCAAAAGTAGCTATTATCGATCTTTTAAAATCTTTGCTAAGTTGAGTGAAAAGAAAACATTTCTAATTATTTTTTAAAAAGTTAAACAGCTTTGTACTATATCCTTATTGGCCATATTACTGTTTTTGGATGGCCTGTTCAAATCTCCCATTTTTCTTCTGAGGTTATCTTTTCTTATTGGTTTATAAATATATGTGTTATGATAACAGAGTGTTATTTCGTAGTTTCCCTAGCTTGGTTTTTCTCATGTTCTTCTGAGCACCAGTTTGAAGTCAAGCAGTACTAGGAGTTCAATTCTACCCAACGGCAAAAGAAAACCTCTGCCCAGGGCCCAGGTGGGCGGGGCCAGCGTGTCCCGGACAGGTTGGCCCCGCCCCATCCCACGCATCCACTCTCGAGGGGGCAGGGCCAAAGGACGCTCCCTCTGTGCGCGCAGTTGCCATAGCAGCCTTGGGGCGGGAGGCTGGAGTTTCCCAGCTTCTGCACCTGAGGAGAAACGAAACCTAGAGAGCCGAGGTCTCGGCGCTGCGAGAGTCGCCGGCGTGCGTAACGTTGACGTGTGACGCCAGCCGGGCCTTGAGGCGCATGCGCGAGCGTGTGTCAGAGTTCTCGGGCCGCCGTCTGCCGACTTTCGGCGGCGGCGCAGCCTGGAGGAGTGCTTCTGCTCCGTGTGTCCTGCAGCACTAGAGTAAGGAGGGCAGGTCCCTGCCTCCTTCCCGGCCTCCCGGCGCGCCACCTCCCTTCACTGTGTCGGGGACACAGAAGGCCTGAAGGAGCGACGCTCCCGGAAATCATCCCCACGAGCGGAAGTGGAGAATGCCCTCCTCGAGTGAGGAGAGGGAGTGAAGCGCAGCCTCTGTAGAGTCTGGGGGCTGAGGTGGGCGTGAGCGAAGGTAATCCAGGCCCTGGTTCCGAGCCCGGGTCCTCCTTCGACTTTCCAGTGGGTTAGGCAGGGGCTGGAACTGAAGTTCCTCCGGGTCAGGGACCGGGCCGTTCGAATGGAGCTTGGGACTCACTTCCACCAGAGGAAGCTAGGTCTTGGGTGCTCCTCGCCCAAAGTAAAGCGCTGGATACACACTAGGCATTATTTTCACCGTTGCTAGGAGGAGGAGGAGTTGGCGGAAACACTTCCAAAACTCTTTCGTTTAAGTGTTGGTTGGAGGAGTAACAATTGTATATGAGATATTGCGGGTTTTGTGTTAGGCCGGCGAATTTTGCGGGTATTCTCTTCGTGGCTTTGAGCAGGGGGTCTACATGACTCCCTACTCGACTCTGCAAAACAAGAATGGTATTACTGACCCTCGTAGCAGAATTACAGTGCCACAAAGCTCTTTGGAGTGCTTAATGAGAGGGACAGAGGAACACATACTGGAAACTTTTACCTTATATCCTGTAAACCACAAGCATTTTTGTTGTTAAGCATTGCGGTGCTAGAGTGACGTTGAAGTGCATTGTTAAGACATTCAGAACCTAGTCGGAGGAGTGCCTTTTGTGCTAATCTGCTATCCCTTCAATTATTCGATAAATACTTATTGAGTGCTTACTGTGTACTGAGTGCTTACTGTTCTAACTTCTTGGAATGATAAGTGAGTAAAGAAAACAAAGATCCCTGCCATGTGGAGCTTAGGTTGTAGTTTTGGGAAGACAGTTAACAGTAAACATAAATAAGTAAATTATGTGTTAGAAGGAAAAGAGTGCCATGGGGGAAAAAAAAAAAATACAGCAAGGTTCTTACCTTTACTTTACCATTGGTAATGCAAGATGCAATTTTAAATTAGGATGTCAGGGTAGGCTTCACAGAGGAAGTGACACTTGAGTAAATTCTTGAAGGAGGTAGGGGAAGTAACTATGCAGATATCTGAGGGAAGAGCATTCCAGGCGGAGGGACTAACTCGTGCATAGACAGACTTTCCCCTTGCAGTGTGTCTGAGGTCTTACCTGAACAGCAAGAGAGCCTGTGTGGCTGGAACACAATTAGTAAGAGGGGTAGTATTAGAAAATGAGGTTAGAGATGGAGTGGGGGTGGAGGACAGACATCTTCAAGGGCCTTGTAAGTTACTGTGAAGACTTTGGCCCTTACTTTGAGATGGGGAGCCACTGCAGCCCAGTTTTGAGCAGAGCAGGGATACAATCTAATTTAGGTCTTACAAAGTTACTGTGGTGGGTATGTTTCAGAATAGAATGTAGGAGGCAAGGGTAGAAGCAAAGAGACCAGTGAGAAGGCTATGGGAGTAATCCAGGAGAGAGTTGACAGTGTCTACAATCAGGAGGCTGATAGCTGGAGGTGGGTGAGAAGCAGTTGGATTCTGGGAATTTGATAGTAGGAAACAATGTTTGGATAATTTGTGGATTATTGACCTGAACATTATTCAATATAATATACAATTTATATATAAATATATAATTTTGGTCTGTGTTCCACAGGTATAGTTGGGAAGAACAATGGAGTGTTTGAATCACTTTAGTTGTTTTCCTGTGAGAATAATTACCTATTAGCTTAAGTAAGATTTCAGAGCTTACCTACAACCATTAATTAATATGGGAAGTTCATGACTAAAATCAGACTTTTTCCAAAATAGAATATAGTTGAAATCTAAAAGTTGTAGTTTCCAGTTAGCAAAGTGTGAATTAGGACAGAATAACTTGTTGTAGTAAACTCTTATTTACTTTTATTTAGGATTTTAGTGAATGCCTTCTTTTTGCCATCTTTCAGAAGTTTGGCTAATATAGCTTCTAACAGTTAAAAAAAATCTAAGGTAAGAAAAATATATTAATGGGTAACTGTGATTATCCGCAATTTTTGTGCAATGTGTAAATATATGGTGGCAAACAGAAATGGCTAAGAAGATACTTGTTACTTTAAGAAGTTTACAAGCTAGTAGAGTAGACTTATAAATAATTTTTTTAACATCTTTATTGGGGTATAATTGCTTTACAATGGTGTGTTAGTTTCTGCTATACTTATAAATAATTTAAATAAAATGTAGGGCTTCCCTGGTGGCGCAGTGGTTGGGAGTCTGCCTGCCGATGCAGGGGACACGGGTTCGGGCCCCGGTCCGGGGAGATCCCACGTGCCGTGGAGCGGCTGGGCCCGTGAGCCATGGCCGTTGGGCCTGCGCGTCCGGAGCCTGTGCTCTGCAACAGGAGAGGCAACAGTGAGAGGCCCACGTACAGCTTAAAAAAAAAAAAAAAATGTAGAAGGATGAAAAAGTGTGTTAAGAGAAGAGTACAAATGCTAATAGAATAGTCTTCTGGCTGTTATTTTGTTTATTGTATTGCCCGCTCACCTTTATCTCCCATTTTAATCTTCAGGCTGGTGTAGAATGTATTGAACATGCTAAGTAAATGCAGTAGTCATGAACTGAAGCACCTATTGATTAACATTGTGCCAGCAAGTACCGTGTAATACTCATCGCTGTATCTGCTGGAATTTAGAACTTTTCCAACACTATGCCATTAAGCTTTGCTTCTTTCTCTTGTACCCCATCCCCTTCCATTGGACAGATGTTTTTGGTTTCTTAGGCAGTGTTAGAACACAGAATGTAGGGTTACTATTTGTAATTTGTATATTCGTTAAGGATATTTCTTCAGTTTAAAATTATTCTATCAAAGTGTATTAAGTTTTTGTGCAAAAAATTAATATTTTATAATACAAGCATGGAGCTGTCTGACCAGCCATATAAAGCAGGAATCTAGTTTAGAGACATGCCAGGGTGAACTATAGGTCAGTTTCAACATTGATCAGGAGGCTAACCTGTCAGGTACACCACAGTTGACAAGCAATATGGTGATGAGTGTTTGCTGGTAGCCTGCAAAGGCGATTTGGTACCACCAAAGTGTGTGATTTAGCAAGAGAGTGAGATCTGGACAGAGGATATATTTGGCAATCTTTGTAGGTGAGTAAGTGGGTGGTGTCAGAGAGGTCTGGTAACAGGACCAGTGCTGGGTTCAGGTGCGGGAACCTCTCCTGGAAGGAAGTGAGATTTGGAGGGAGCTAAAAAAAGCTAAAAGTCACTTGTTAGAGTTTGATCAAAGGTCACGTTCAGGGATGAATCTTAGTCTAAGTAAGTGTTTGGGGCCCTGTGGGCAGTGTCTCAGTGATGGGTAGAGGAGAACTTCGGAGAGGAGCTCGGTGCGTTACTTTGGTAATAAGAGCTGCCAGTCACTGATGAATATTTTTTGGTATATGCTTTTTATATGCTAGCATGTTTTATCCTCATCTAAAAAAATGATACCTCAATTTTTTAAATAAGAAACTGAGATGTAGAGTTATTTGCCCACAGCCTCTTACTAAGCTGTAAATGGCAGTGCTGGGATTTGAGCCCAGGTCTATCGGATAGCAAAGCCTTTATTCTTCATTCCAGATTGCCTCATCATGTAATGAACTGTGCTGACATTAGTCTTCCCATTTTTTGTGGGTTGTCATGATTGTGATCCAGTTTGCTGTGGATGAGTTTTCACTCACTAATAAATTTGATTCATTTAATTGTGTGTTTTCTTTTTCTAGATTTTAATTTAATTTGAAAATGAGTAAGTGCAGAAAGCTACCACTGGGTTCAAGTCCTGAGACATTCAGCCCAGATGTTCTTGCTGATATTTTTGAACTCTTTGCCAAGAACTTTTCTTATGGCAAGCCACTTAACGATGAGTGGCAGTTACCAGATTCCAGTGAGATTTTCACCTGTGACCACACGGAATTCAATGTGTTTCTTGATTTGAAGAGCTCCCTAAATGAAGTGAAAAACCTACTGAGTGATAAGAAATTGGATGAGTGGCATGAGCACACGGCTTTCACTAATAAAGCTGGGAAAATAATTTCTTATGTGAGAAAATCTGTGAACGCTGAACTTTGTACTCAAGCATGGTGTAAGTTTCATGAAATTTTGTGTAGCTTTCCACTTATTCCACAGGAAGCTTTTCAGAAGGGAAAACTGAATTCTCTACACCTTTGTGAAGCTCCTGGAGCTTTTATAGCTAGTCTCAATCACTACTTAAAATCCCATCGATTCCCCTGTGATTGGAGTTGGGTGGCTAATACTTTGAATCCATACCATGAAGCAAATGACAATCTTATGATGATTATGGATGACCGACTTATTGCAAATACCTTACGTTGCTGGTACTTTGGTCCAGATAACACCGGCGATATCATGACCTTGAAATATCTGACTGGACTTCAGAATTTCATAAGCAGCATGGATACCATTCACTTGATCACTGCAGATGGAAGTTTTGATTGCCAAGGAAACCCAGGTGAACAAGAAGCTTTAGTCTCTTCTTTGCATTACTGTGAAGCTGTCACTGCTCTGATGACTCTTGGAAGTGGTGGCTCTTTTGTTCTGAAGATGTTTACTTTGTTTGAACATTGTTCCATAAACCTGATGTACCTGCTAAACTGTTCTTTTGACAAAGTCCATGTTTTCAAACCTGCTACCAGCAAGGCAGGAAACTCAGAAGTCTATGTGGTATGTCTCTACTATAAGGGAAGAGAGGCAATCTATCCTCTTTTATCTAAGATGGTGTTGAATTTTGGGCCTGAAATGACCAGGAAAGCTCTCTTTCCCCATCACATGATTCCCGAATCTTTTCTTAAAAGACATGAAGAATGTTGTGTGTTCTTTCATAAATACCAGCTAGAGACTATTTCCGAGAACATTCGTCTGTTTGAGTGCATGGGAGAAGGGGAACAAGCAAAGCTGAATAGTTTAAGGGACTATGCTGTTCAGTATTTCATGCAAAAGTTTCAACTGAAGCCTCTTTCCAGAAATAATTGGCTAGTGAAAAAATCTAATATTGGTTGTAGTACAAATACAAAATGGTTTGGGCAGAGGAACAGATATTTTAAAACCTACAATGAAAGGAAAATGCTGGAAACCCTTTCATGGAAAGATAAGGTGGCCAAAGGGTACTTTAATAGTTGGGCTGAAGAACATGCTGCATATCATCCTGGGCAAAGTGCTCTTTTAGAAGGGACAGCTTCCAATCTTGAGTGTCACTTATGGCAGATTTTACAGGGAAAGAAACTGCCAAGGGTAAACTGTTCTCCTTTCTGTGATGGTGAAATTTTAAAGGCTCTTAATGAAGCAATTGAAAAGTCATTGGGAGGAGCCTTGAATTTGGATTCCAAGTTTAGGCCAAAACAGCAGTATTGTTGTTCTTGTCACATTTTTTCTGAAGAATTGGTATTTTCTGAGGTGTTTAGCCTTACAAAATGCCTTCAGGATGAGCAGGATGTAGAACCCAGCAACCAAGTAAAGTGCCTGCTTGTGGGTTTTCCAGCTCTCCAACATGTCAAAATACATATACCATTGGAAGTTCAGCTCTTGGAATCAGCTGAACTCATGACTTTTAGCTGTTCATTGCTTCATGATGGAGACCCAGCTTACCAGCAGTTATTTTTGGACTGCCTTCTACATTCATTGCAGCAGCTTCATACAGGAGATATTATGATTTTGCCTGTACTTTCTTGTTTTACAAGATTTATGGCTGGTTTGATCTTTGTACTCCACAGCTGTTTTAGATTCATCACATTTTCTTGTCCCACCTCTTCCGAGCCCCTAAAGACTTGTGCAGTTCTGCTTTGTGTTGGTTATCAAGACCTTCCAAACCCAGTTTTCCAGTATCTGCAGAATGTGAATGAATTGTTGAGCGCTTTGGTTAACTCTGATGCACCCCAGCAGGTTTTACAGTTTGTGCCAATGGAGGTGCTCCTTAAGGGCACACTACTTGATTTTTTGTGGGGTTTGAATGCTACCATTGCTAAAAGGCATTTGCATTTGATTATTCAAGGAGAGAGAGAAGAAATCATCAGCAGCCTTCAGTTATGAAGTTGAACTTGTCCTTTCTGAGATTTAGCTTCATGGCATCTTTCAGTTTCCACTGGTATTGCATCCCTTTGTATTGATTTAAAACCTTTTATTTTGAGGAAAGGACAACTTTTGCATCATTTAAAGTTTCATTTTTTCTGGAAAGCCATCAGCTAGTTCTGACCTCTAGGGTATATACACTCACAGACATAGAGTTTTCTATGTGGTAGAATATATGCAGTGATGATATTCAACCTCAAACATGAGAAGTGTGTATGAGCTTGGGGTGGACACACCCATGCTTGCATATGCAGTTTATGCAGTTGGTCTTATTTATCTGCTTAAGATTTGCACCTGTGTGCCTTCATTCAGATTAGATTTTTTTTCCAACTAATTTTCTTCCAGTGGCTAATACTGTTACTGAATTGATAGAGGTCTTTGATGAAAGGAGGTGAGCCACTACTCAGCAACATTAATTTCCTTTAATACTGACCATGTCAGTTATGGATATGTGGAATTCATCATGCCAGACATCTTGATACATGCCATTCATTGCCTTTAGACCATCGATCCAGTTTACTTCTGTGGTTTAAATGAAGCTACTGTGCTGTTTTATAAATATTCTACTTAACCACAACCATCCAACTAGAAAGGATATCAAGACAGCTTCGAACCAAAGATCATGTTTAAAAAAATGAAAAATTATTGTGTCTAAAACACTCCTATATGAGTGAAAAGTTTCACTTAGCAATGGTATGTAAGTTTTAACTTCTGGGAAATAATCTGTGAACAGAAAGAGTTTTTTTAAATTGCAAAGTAATGTTTATGGTCTCATAATGTGGACATGTGAATGTGATGAATGTAGTGAGTACTGAAGAGAAATTTTAACACTTTCAGAATGATGGTATAACATTAAAAATTTTTAAATTTTCATTAATTCTTTTTTTCAGTATGAAAGTAGCACTTTACCAGAAGATTAACCATGAGATCGTTACTTTATCAATTATGTTTGATTTCTTTTGAATTATATGTATTTGTCAGTATAAATGGGCTATTCTGGCCAACTGAATTAAGCAGATCTTTGTAACTTTGAAATTCTGCACAGTGAAGAATATGTGTATTGTCACATGTGCATTTTAGACATTTTTGTTAGTTATATGAAAAGTAAACATATTCTTTGATGTATTTGGTTGACAAATATTAACCTGAATTTTTTCATGTTCTTTGCTATTTTGAGTTCCATTATAGATTTATGAATAAAGTCATTAGCAGAGAGATTTTGTGTTCAGTTTTTTAAAGAGAATCATGGGGAAGTTAAAAATATAACTTGGAAACACATTTTTTTAAAGGAAGGTTTGAATGGGAGTTAATGTTCCTTCATTTCCTCTGATTTGTATTCATTAAAATTTAGTCCTTAATATTGCAATATTTATGGAAGCTCTGCTTCAGGAAAGAAATTGAATACTTAAGGGAGGGAGGAAGAGGGTAGATGTACTTCTTGTCAGGGAGGGTGTGGAGTACTAGAGGTAGATTTCTGAAAGAAATGTGATTTTCTTCTTGTGACTTTATGGAAGCTTTTATAGTTGTATAATGGTAGAAGTCTGATAGAAAAATTGGTTACCAAGAGAGAATCAAAAACCACTCTGGGGAAACCATTTTGCGCTTAAATAGTCTTTATGCCTTGGTTGATTTGGTCCAGTACAACGACTCAGTTTGTTTTTACTTGTTTTAACTATTTGATTAGAATGAAGTTGAAAGCCTAGCTCCAGGTTCTGGTACTAACACTTTCTTTTAAGCCCCTCAAATAAGTATTGAATGCTTAGTTGTTTTTAACATTAACCTGTGTTGGAATACGTAACATACCTGGTGTATGTTAGAGTGTATTTTGGTTTTTAATCCAGTGTTTGGGATCAGTTGCTGTTCATCTGGTTTATTGGATTCAGATTTGCTCTAGAGGTGAGATACAACTGGAGGAAAGTTCATATTGAACCGGATGTAGCTGACGGGTACCAATGATTTATAAGAATTTCTCTTTAAGAAAAAGGGAAGGAAAAATGCTGTCTGAAAAATGAATAAAAAAATAGAGGAGGACCATAAGATGAGAGATGATTTGTATAGTTTATCAAGTTAGTTACTGTTCTTAAAAAAATTCTTTTTAGTAGATTTTGAGATTTTTAACTTAATTGTGATGCTGTTTATTTATTTATTTATTTATGGCTGCGTTGGGTCTTCGTTCCTTCGTGTGGGCTTTCTCTAGTTGTGGCGGCGGGGGGAGCTACTCTTTGTTGCGTTGTGCGGGCTTCTCATTGCGGTGGCTTCTCTTGTTGCGGAGCACAGGCTCTAGGTGCGTGGGCTTCAGTAGTTATGGCATGCAGGCTCAGTAGTTGAGGCTCACGGGCTCTAGAGCGCCGGCTCAGAAGTTGTGGCATGCGGCCTTAGTTGCTCCGCGGCATGTGTGATCTTCCCAGACCAGGGATCAAACCCGTGTCCCCTGCATTGGCAGGCGGATTCTTAACCACTGCACCACCGGGGAAGTCCCAATTGTGATGATTTATGAAAGGAATTTTTAACAGCCAGAAAATTTAAACATCACAAATGTGTTTCCTAACAAACTTAGAGAAAGAGGTCTTGCACATTTACTTTCTTCAGTATTGATTTTTGTTCTCCCTAAGAGAAAAGTCAGTTTTGTATTTTAGTGAGGGCTTTTATATATTACCCTAATGTCACATAAATATTTAAATGTGTTAAAAGTATCTTTTCTGAATAAATTTAAAATCCAAATTTGTGGACTTTCTCTATCTTTAATTATTTTGTTTAAAAAGATTTGCATTAAAAATTTTTTTCTACTCCAAAGATCTTGGAGTGTAATGAAAGAAGCAAGATATTAGGATAGTTGGAAAAAGCATGTTTATTATGCTTTTGTTATTTTACTTATCTTTGATGAGAATACTGGGTCTTTTAAATATTTAAACCTTATCTTTTATTTCCAGATGAGATCATTAATTGAATAGTTTTAACGTTAGTTACGGTACTGTTATATGTGGTATGGGTATATGAAATCAGTTAATACCTCACATTTTTAGAAATGAAAATATTGATTATAAACCCAATCAAAATCTTTTTTTCCATGTTTAAATATTTAATACTTTTCATTGATTTTTTAAAAAGGGCAACATATTTCGTTTAGTGTATTTTTGCTTTTGAAGGTGAAAGTACGAAAAAGGAGATTTTTAGTTTTGTTTCAGTTTTTAAAATTGTCTCAAGCAGTAAATGATTATTACTTTTTATAAAACCAGTACCTCCTTACAAAGATTTTAACCAAAGCATGAGAGGTTTTCTGTTAATTTTTATGTTCTAAAAATATAAAAACATTTACTAATTACACTGGTACAATTACGTCTTAAATTTCCTTTGTAATCTGTTTAATACAATTTGAACAAAACTTAGACTTAATATAGATATTATCCTTTATTAAAATGATGAAAAATTATTATACTTAGATGGTACAGATAGCCAAGGCCTGGCTGAAAATTTGTTTACAATATAGTTACTATTGAAAAGAGAGACTCAATTATTTGATAATAGGCCTCCCCACCTTTTTTTTTTTTTAAGTTAGATTAAAACTTATTTCTGGATGATCTTAGTAGAACTAACTATAAAACAAAAATTTCAATATTTCCTAATAAATTTCTATTTGGATGGTAAATGTTTTTCCGGTTGGCCTAATGGCCAAGTAGCAAAAAACTAAAAACTTGATACTACATATAGTCACTTATAATATGTTGGTATGTTTTAGGGCATGTAATTAAAACAATAATCCTCAATAAATTTGTAATAAGTTATTTATTATTTTGTGCTTCCAATCAATGCATTCTTTAGTTTATATAAAATAGTTTATATAAAATTTTTGAATAAGAAGGGATTCCCCTGCCCTCCCCCCCATTCTGTTATTTGTTTTTTCTTAGTTTTGGTCAATACAGAAAATGAAGGTAATTTATCTTTGGATAAGTACAAGTTTATACGGGAATGTTTTGGGAAGAGGTGAAGCTGCTTTATAGCCACAGATATGGAAGATGCCAACTGTTCTTTACTAGTGAAAATATTTAGAAATTATCTGTCACTGAGCATAGGTTTGCATTTAATTTCACTCAATTGAAAATTTTATTTAAAAGTGTAATCTGCTTATGTTCATATATAGGTTGCATACTCATTTACAAATTGTACCCATAATAGTGTTTTTCTAATTTTCTCAAGATCTTGACCGTTGTGTTTTTACAGAGTGTCTTAATAGATTAACTAGGTGTAATCATTCTATATTCATTTATACCAAGTGCAGGAGCATCAGTTTAGCCTGTTACCAGGGATCTAATAATATTTAATATTGCAGCCACATTGTTGATTTGTGGCTTAAATTTGTTATGATATAGTTAAGGAACACATTTGTAGAGATTGTTCTTTTTCTCTATGTACACTATGCTAAAAAGATACTTTTATTTTGAAAAGTCTACATATCTTTGTGGATAAACCTATTTTGTTTACATGTATATCTACATCTTTTTTCTCTTTAAGGGTTTAGGATTTAAGATTGTGTGCATCAACACCAAATTAATTTACTGGGCAAGACAGATGTGCTTTTACTGTCTAGACTTTTGGGAGTTCTATTCTGTTTCCAGTGAACTCCAGGACTGAAAATTTAGTTTTTATACTAGACTAGCTGAGAAGATTCAAAACAAGCACAGATATCCTAATGAATTTCTTTTTTTTTTTTGTTAGCGTAAACATCATTCCTGCAACTATCCTGTAACTCAAGTAATGTTAATCTCGTCCTGGAGCTGTTTTTATTTCACTTACTGCTTGGGTCATTCAATTTGAAAATTTTTGATTGATTGATTTTTCTGCTCTCTAGAACATTTTATTTGCAGTATTATATATATATATATTTTATTGAGGTATAGTTGATGTACAATATTATATAAGTTTCAGGTGTACAACATAGTTGAGAATTTTTAAAGATTATATTCCATTTGAACATTACTTACATTGTTCTTTCTTTTTTTTCTCCATTCTCTCATTTTCTTGCCAGAATTATAAACTCAAGGGCAAGGCACTATGACATATACTTATTTTGTATCTAATATTGTCAATATAGGCGTCTATAGAATACTATTTGATTTTGTGTTTTTATTATAGAAAACTTTCAAACATATACAACATTAAAATTAGATAACAGCCCCCCCCATACTCTCACCCAGTTACCATAACTATCCACATTTTTCTGAACTAATTTTATCCTCCACTTTTTTTTTTGGAGTATTTTGAAGCAAATTCATGAAATATCTCTAACAGATATCACACCTAACAAAATATCATCCAATATTTAGTCTGTGTTTAATTTTTCCAGATTGTCTCAAAAATGGCTTTTTACAGTTGACTCAAATAAGGATCCAAATAAGGCTCACACATTGCATTTACTTAATATGTCTCCAAAGTCTCTCCATCTATTGAGTCCCTCTCCCAACATTTTCTTTTCCATGCTAATTTAACTGTCCTGTAGTTTTCCACATTCTGGGTTTGGCTGATTATTTTATCTTTTAACTTGTATA
The DNA here is from genome assembly GCF_949774975.1 of Lagenorhynchus albirostris. Classification (NCBI taxonomy): domain Eukaryota; kingdom Metazoa; phylum Chordata; class Mammalia; order Artiodactyla; family Delphinidae; genus Lagenorhynchus; species Lagenorhynchus albirostris. The sequence goes on from NC_083113.1 coordinate 46,505,901, forward strand.
TATGCCACACATTGTCTATAAAATGGTAGTTAGATCTAGAGAATTGATTGCTTTTGGCAAGGATACTTCATAAGTGGTGTTGTGTACTTCCTTTTCTATCATGCCACAAAGCACAAAATGGCTGGTTGCCCCCTCTCAGTGACATTAGGGTTAGTCAGAGATTCAGATATCAATTTTATTTTTACACTACTAAGTTTTCTATCAATCTTTCACTTAATAGCATTAGCTTCTATTGAATATTGATTTTTAGCTCTATTAGGGGTTGCAAATTAGTGGTTTTCTGACCACATTTCTTCTGTACTAATTGGACTTTATAATATGTTCTTGAGGTCATCAACTATTTGTTTCTTCCTGAAGCAGTTTGTTCAGAAAAAGCTGGAGAAATGCTTAAGTTTTAAAAAATTTAATTTTTTTATTGAGGTATAGTTGATGTGCAATATTGTATTAGTTTCAGGTATACAACATAGTGATTCAAAATTTTTATAGTTTATATACTCCATATATAGTTATTATAAAATATTGGCTGTATTCCCTGTGCTGTACAATATATCCTTGTAGCTTATTTATTTTATACATAGTAGTCTGTATCTCTTAATCCCCTACCCCTATTTCCCCCTCCCCTCTTTCCTTTCCCCACTGGTAACCACTAGTTTATTCTCTATATCTGTCACTCAGTTTCTTTTTTATTATATTCACTAGTTTAATTTTAGAGTCTGCATATAAATGATAACATTCGGTATTTGTCTTTCTCTGCCTGACTTATTTCACTAAGCATAATATTCTCTAGGTTCATCCATGTTGCTGCAAATGGCAAAATTTCAGTCTTTTTTATGGCTGAGTAGTATTCCATTGTATATGTATACCACATCTTCTTTACCCACTCATATTGATGGGCACTTAGGTTGCTTCCATATTCTTGGCTATTGTAAATAATGCTGCTATGGACTTTGGGGTGCATGCATATTTTTAAATTAGTGTTTTTGTTTTCTTTAGATAAATACCTAGGAGTGGAATTGATGGATCACATGATAGTTCTATATTTAGTTTTTGAGAACCCTCCATACTGTTTTTCATAGTGGCTACACCAATTTACATTCCCACCAACAACGTACAATGGTTCCCTTTTCTCCACGTCCTTGCCAATATTTGTTACATGTGGTCGTTTTGATGATAGCCATTCTGACAGATGTGAGGTACCTGAGATCTCGTTGTGGTTTTGATTTGCGTTTCTCTGATGATTAGCCATGTTTGGCATCTTTCCATGTGCCTGTTGGCCATCTGTATGTCTTTGGAAAAATGCCTGTTCAGATCTTCTGCCCATTTTAAAATTAGGTTGGTTGGGTTTGTTTTGGTATCGAGTTACATATTTCAGATATTAATCCCTTATTGGTCATATCATTTGCAAATACCTTCTCCCATTCAGTAGGTTGTTTTTTATTTTGTTGATGGTTACCTTTGCTGTGTAAAAGCTTTTAAGTTTAATTAGGTCCCATTTGTTTGCTTCTGTTTCCTTTGCAGTAGGAGACAGATCAAAAAATATATATTGCTACAGTTTATATCAAAGAGTGTTCTGCCTATATTTTCTTCTAGGAGTTTTATGGTTTGTGGTCTTATAAATGCTTAATTTTAAAAAACACTTTATCAGTTTTCAGATAAGTAAGTTGGTGTCTTAGCAACCTCCAGGGGTGACAAAAATTTTTTTTGCAGTTGTTTTTTTAAACTATCTCTAGGACCTCATGGGTGGTTATATATTTGACGTATCTTTTTTTTTTTTTTTTTTTTTTTTTTTTTGCGGTATGCGGGCCTCTCACTGTTGTGGCCCCTCCCGTGGCAGAGCACAGGCTCCGGACGCGCAGGCTCAGCGGCCACGGCTCACGGGCCCAGCCGCTCCGCGGCATGTGGGATCCTCCCGGACCGGGGCACGAACCCGTGTCTCCTGCATCGGCAGGCGGACTCTCAACCACTGCGCCACCAGGGAAACCCTATTTGATGTATCTTAATCAATTACCATTATTCTCACTTGATGCTTGAATTATCCTATTTGACATGGGTGTGTGGGAGAGAGACTCCTTCAAGTTGATACCATGTCATTTTTTACCTAATTCAAGCAGTCTTTGATACTTTCTGGCACAGCATGTGCCAGTTTCATCTTTTATGTTTTCTGCCTCGACCTGATGTCATCCTGACCTTAGTGGGAATGTCTGCAGTGCTGTGGTTCTCAAGATTTTTGGTGTCAAGACCCCTTTATGCTCTTAAAAATTATTGAGTAATCCAAAGAACTTTAGTTTATGGGAGTTTATCTGTTGATATTTTCCATATCAGAAATTAAAACTGAGAAAAATTTTGTTTGTTAATTCAAAAATAATGATAAAACCATTATATGTCAATATAAATATTTTTATGAAAAATAACTTAAAAAACAAAATTTAGTGAGAAGCATGGCATTGTTTACATTTTTGCAAATCTTTTTTTTTTGTCTTTATAATAGAAGATGGCTAGAATCTCATATCTGTTCTTACATTCAGTCTGTTGTGACACAGTTTTGATTGAAGTACTTAAAATCTGGCCTCACATGACTATGTGATTGAGAAATGGAGGAGTATTTAACAACCTCTTTATGTAATTATGGATATTCTTTGATGCTACTCTAGAATGTGACAGGTAATAGTTTCTTAAAAGTTGGTTGCAATGAAGAATCTTAAACTATATTAATAACATTTTATACTCTGTTACACTAACATCCACTGGTCTGTCTTGCACTTTGAGAGGGTCACTTACCCACATGTGGTTTTGTAACACCGTGAATTTGTCATTTGGAAAATATCAGTTCATTGAATTTTGTACATCTTGCAAATGTTGACACATTTGATTATATGGTATCAAAAATAAATCACATTTTTAAACATCCCCACTAATCTCATCAGAGAAATCTAAGTACTGAGAAGCTGTCACGCTCACAGTGGTGGACAAAATTTTTCTAAAATTCTGATTTTCACTTGAGTGCTTGAATTTTATCATGGCAGCAAATATTGTCAGTTGTTTTCCTTGAAGTGACAGCTCACTTTATCAATTTTTGAGAAAATATCTGTCAAAAATACTCAAGTCTGAATAACTATAGTTTGTCTGCTGGTGGTTCTTTAAAGTGAAAATGGTGTTCCATGAAAAATGCACCACTTCGGTTTACAACTCAGTGCACAAATGCTTCCTGGAGACAGCCATCCTACTTGGATATGCAGCAAAAGTGCTTCATGTGTAGTTCCCATTTCTTCACCTAGAATATTAAAGACATACTCAAGGATTGAGACAATAAAATTCCTCGTGTTTACTACTTCATCAAAGGTATTCATAGGTAAAAATGGCTTCCCCTCCCCCCACTATGATATGTGTGATGAAGAATGACTACTAGTATAGTTTGTTGCCACTACCATGATTTGTGCTAAGACACCAGCAATTTTGCCCACTGCTTTTGCATAACATTCACTAGTAACATAGTGAAAAGGGGAAATAATGTCTTGGTTGGGTCCACATACCACACTTTGAGAACTGGAGCTCAGGTGTTTCCCCATTATATCAGCTGCTGAGTTTTTAAAAGTTTATTTCATTATTTTTATTTATATTAATGAGGTGTTCCTATTTTTGAGACTTTTAAAAACATAAATGAGTGTTCAATTTTCCATTTTTTTAAATCTGTGAAGATAAGCATATTTTTCTCTTTAGCTCTGTTAATATGATTAGTTGTATTAGTGGATTTCCCAATACTGAACTCCTCTTAACATTTCTGAAATAAGCACTGCTTGGTCTTGATGGATTATTGGATTCTGTTTGCTAATAGTAGTTACAATATTTGCATTAATATTTATAAGTGAAATTGGTCTGTAGTTTTATTGAGCAGTATTTATCTGGTTTTGGAATCAATTTTATATTTGCTTTATAAAAATAATTTGGATGTTTTCTTTTTTTCCCCTGTGCACTGAAGGAGTGTAAATCGCATTTGCATCATCTGATCTTTAAGCTTTGGTAGACTGCTTTGTGAAACAAGCTGAGCCTGGTGTATTTTTGGCAGGGGAACTCATTTATGATTTCCTTTATTTCTTTTTACAAAATTCATTTGTTTAGAGCTTTTGTTTCTATTCGTGTCAGTTTTGGTATATTTACTTAGAGTGTTACTTCATCTAAATTTTATTAAAATTTTTTTTTCCATAAAATTGTACAGGGTAGTCTCATGATTTAAAAAAATTTCCTGTTTTGGGTTAGTTTCTTTTGTGTGTTTGTACTTTCTTTTCAAAATCAGGTTAACTATTTCTACTTTGTTGATTAATTTTCAAAGAACCAGCTTTTTTGGTTTACTTTTTGTTTTTTCTGTTTCTAACTCATCAATTTCTGCTTTATTTTTTAAAATTGGCATATAACATTGTATTAGTTTCAGGTGTACAACATAATGGTTCAGTATATGTATATATTGCAAAATGATCACCACAATAAGACTGGTTAACATTCATCCACATACATAAGTTACAAATTTTCTATTTCTTACGATGAGAACTTTGAAGATCTACTCTCCTAGCAACTTTCAAGTATACAGTAGAGTATTTTTAATTACAGACAGTTGACTCTTGACCAACAGGGGTTTGAACTGTGCAGGTTCACTTACATGTGGATTTCTTTCACTAAATGTGTATTATATACATACACTATACTGTCCGTAGTTGGTTGAATCCATGGATGTGGAAGTGTGTATAAGGAAGGCTGAATATAAAGTTATACTTGAATATTTGACTGCATCGAGCATTGGTGCCCCTAATCCCTGACTTGTTCAAGGGTCAACTGTATAGGTATTAACCTCCACCTCTGCCAACCACCAACCTATTCTCTGTATCCATGATCTCACTTTTTAAATTTTAATTTTTTATATTCTACATGTAAGTAAGATCATACGGTATCTGTCTTTCTCTGTCTGACTTACTTCAATTAGCACAATGCTCTCAAGGTCCATCCATGTTGTCACAAATGGTAGGATTTCCTTCCTTTTTTATGGGTGAATAATATCGCATAATGCATACTGCATTTTCTTTTTCTTTCTTTTTTTTAAATTGAAATATATTTAATGTATAATATGTTAGTTTCAGTTGTATTACATAATGACTTTACATTTGCATACACTATGAAATGATCACCACAATAAGTCTAGTCTTGTAACTGTCCATATGCAAAGTTCTCACAATATTATTGACCATATTCCTTATGCTGTATATTACATCCTCATGACTTATTTATTATATAACTGGAGGTTTATACTTTTTTTTTTTTTGCGGTACGTGGGCCTCTCACTGCTGTGGCCTCTCCCGGCGCGGAGCACAGGCTTCGGACGCGCAGGCTCAGTGGCCATGGCTCACGGGCCCAGCCGCTCCGCGGCACATGGGATCCTCCTGGACTGGGGCACGAACCCACGTCCCCTGCATTGGCAGGCAGACTCCCAATCACTGCGCCACCAGGGAAGCCCGAGGTTTATACTTTTTAATCCCCTATACCTATTTCACCCTCACTTCTATTTCTGGAAGCCACCTGTTTGTTCTCTTTATCTATGAGTCTGTTTTCATTTTGTTTTGTTTGTTTTGTTATTTTAGATTCCACATAGAACTGAGATCGTGAGGTATTTGTTTTTCTCTGACTTACTTACTTTACTTAGCTTATTTAATACCCTCTAGATCCATCCGTGTTGTCTCAAATGGAAAGGTTTTTTTATGGCTTAGTAATATTCCATTGTATATATATACCACATATTCTTTATCCATTCATCTGTTGATGGACACTTAGCTTGCTTCCATATCTTGGCTATTCTAAATAATGCTGCAATGAACACTGGAGTGAATACATATATCTTTTTGAAATAGTGTTTCTGTTTTCTTCGGGTATATACCCTGAAGGGAAATTGCTGGATCATATGGCAGTTCTATTTTTAATTTTTTGAGGAAACTCCATAGTGTTTTCCATAGTGGCTGCACCAATTTACAATCTCACCAACAGTGCACAAGGGTTCCCTTATCTCCACATCCTTTCCAACACTTGTTTTTTGTTGTCTTTTTGATAACAGCCATTCTGATAGGTGGGAGGTGATATGTCCCTGTGGTTTTGTGATCATCTATTGAGATGATCATATGATTTTTTATCCATTTTGTGAGTGTGGTGTATCACATTGATTGATTTGCAGATGTTGAACCATCTTTGCATCCCTGGAATAAATCCTACTTGATCATGGTGTATGATCACTTTTAATGTATTACTGAATTTGGTTTATTGAGGTTTTTGCATCTATGATTATCAGGGATATTGGCCTATAATTTTCTTTTCTTGTGGCCTCATAAAATGAGTTGGAAGTGCTATGTGGCTGCTTCCCACTAGCTATTTACCTTACGTTTGGTAGTGTATATATGTCCATGCCTCTTTATCGCTTTGTCACCGTTTACCCTTCCCCCTCCCCATAACCTCAAGTCCATTCTCTAGTAAGTCTGTGTCTTTATTCCTGTTTCACCCCTAGGTTTTTCATGATATTTTTTTTTTAAATTCCATATATATGTGTTAGCATACGGTATTTGTCTCTCTCTTTCTGACTTACTTCACTCTGTATGACAGACTCTAGGTCTATCCACCTCATTACAAATAGCTCAATTTCGTCTCTTTTTATGGCTGAGTAATATTCCATTGTATATATGTGCCACATCTTCTTTATCCATTCATCCGATGATGGACACTTAGGTTGTTTCCATCTCCGGGCTATTGTAAATAGAGCTGCAATGAACATTTTGGTACATGACTCTTTTTGAATTATGGTTTTCTCAGGGTATATGCCCAGTAGTGGGATTGCTGGGTCATATGGTAGTTCTATTTGTAGCTTTTTAAGGAACCTCCATACTGTTCTCCACAGTGGCTGCAGATTTTCTATTTTTGTGATTCGGTCTTGGTAGTGTTTTTAGGAATTTACCTATTTCTTCTACATTGTTAAATTTGTTGGTGTACAATTGTTTATAGTAGTCTCTTATAATCCTTTGTATTTCTGTGATATCTATTATAACGTCTCCTCTTTTATTTCTGATTTTATTTATTTGAGTCCTCTCTTTTTTATCTTGATGAGTCTAGCTAAAGGTTTATCAATTTTATCTTTTCAAAAACCAGCTCTTGATTTCATTAATCTTTTCTATTGTGTTTTTAGTCTCTATTTCATTTATTTCCACTCTGATCTTTGTTATTCCCTTCCTTCTACTAACTTTGGGCTTCATTTCTTCCTCTTTTTCTAGATGCTTGAGGTATAAAGTTAGATTATTTTTTTGAGATTTTCTTATTTCTTGAGGTAGGCATTTATTACTATGAACTTCCCTCTTAGAACTGTTTTTGTGGCATCCCATGTTTTTGTATGTTGCATTTCCATTTTTATTTGCCTTAAGGTATATTTTGATTCCTCGTTTAATTTCTTTTTTAACTCACTGGTTGTTCAGTAGCATGTTGTTTAATCTCTCCATATTTGTGAATTTTCTAGTTTTCTTCTTATAATTGATTTCTAGTTGCATACCATTGTGGTTGGAGAAGTTGCTTAATATGATTTCTGTCTTCTTAAATTTATTAATACTTGTTTTGTGGCTAACATATAATCTATCCTGGAGAATGTTCCATGTGCACTCGAGAAGAATGTGTATTCTGTTGTTTTTGCATGGAATGTTCAGATACATTTGATAAGTCCTTCTAGTATAACGTGTTATTAAAGGTCAGTGTTTCCTTTTGATTTTCTGTCTGAATGATCTATCCATTAATGAAAATGGAGTATTAGAGTCCCCTATTATTCTTGTATTGCTATCTATTTCTCCCTTTATGTCTGTTAATATTTGCTTTATATATTTAGGTGCTCTTTTGTTGAGCGTGTAAATATCTTTCATTCTTTTCTGAGGGACAGCTTAGTCTGGTAAAGGTTTCTTGGTTGGCAGATTTGTTTTTTTTTTTTCTTTTGGAAGTTTGAATATATAATCACATCACATTCTCTCTTGGACTGCAAGGTTTCTGCTGAGATATTCAGTGATAGTCTTGTGGGAGTTCTCTTGTAAGTGCCAAGCTTCCTTCTCTTGCTACTTACAAGATTTGCTCTTTTTTTATTTTTATTTTTTGCAGTTTTGTTATAATGTGTTTTGGAGAAGATCTCTTTGGGTTGAATTTGTTTGGGGACCTCTGAGCTTCATGATCTTGATGTCTAAATCTCTCCCCAGATATGGGAAATTTTTATTCATTATTTCTTTAAATAAGCTTTTTGCCCCTATCTCCCTCTCTTTTCAATCTGGGACTTCCATAATGCATAGATAATGATGATGATGGTGATTTTGGTGCCCCTTAAGTCCCTTAGGGTTTCTTCATTCCCTTTCATTATTTTTTCTTTCTACCCTTCTGACTGGATCATTTAAAATAATCTGTCTTCAAGCTCACTGATTATTTTTTTCTTCCACTTGATCGAGTCTGCTGTTGAAGTTCTTTATTGAATTCTTCAGTGCAGTTGTTGAATTCTTCACCTCCAAAGTTTCTGTTTGGTTTTTATTTATATTTTCTATCTCTGTGTTGAAATTCTCATCTTGCTCTTATATTATTTTCCCAATTTCATTAAGATGTGTATCCATAGTCTCTTGTAGCAGTCTGACCATCTTTAGAACAATTATTTTGAATTCTTTTTTGGGTAATCTGTGGATCTCTATTTCTTTGGGGTCAATTACTGAAAGTTTACTGTGTTTCTTTGATGGTGTCATGTTTCCCTGATTCTCCATAATCCCTGTAGCCTTGTGTACGCATTTGCACATTTGAAGGATCAGTCACCTCTTCCAAACTTTATGGACTGACTTTGGTAAGGAAAGACCTTCACCTTTGGGTGGTGGCATGCTGGAGCATTTTGTGATTCTAAGTCTAGTGGTGTGGGGCACCAAGTGTGAGGGTGTGTTGTGGTTCTGGGTCCAGGGTACATGGTGTCTTGTTAGCTCAGGCGGCTGGGTTCCACGACATTGACAATTGCATGATCCTTGGAAAGAGCTGCAGGGGTCTCCAGTGGCTGCAAGGGCTCCTGGTCCTCAGTGGTGCCTCTAGGTCTAGTGGCTAGGGACCAGGGCATGTGGTAGTGGTGGTTAGAGTCAGGGTATACACATACTTGGTTGTGGGGGCAGCTGCAGGTGCCTGCATGGTGGCAGGGGCTGGCTGCAGACACCCGTGTAGTGGCAAAGGCCAGAGCCAGCAGCAGGGGCCAGGACCAACTGCTGTGGCTGCAGGAACAGCTGTGGAGACCCTGGCTGTTGGTATGTACTCGTTTGACTAAAGGGGCAAGCCTTAGGTGAGTGCAAGGCAGTGGAGGCTAGTGATAGGAGCTGGGGCAGGCAGCTTGCGGGCACACACTTGCAGGGGCTTGCGTCAGGCCCATGTAGCAGTACAGGCCAGTGACAGGAATCAGGGCCATCTCTGGGTCCACAAGCTGCTGAGGGGGCCTTGACTGTCTCTGTGTACTCTTGTGGCTGCAGTAACTGGCCATGGGTGCATGCACAGCAATGGGTGCATGCACAGCAATGGGGATCCGTTTTGGGGACCTAGGCTGCAGAGACTTACTAGTAGCCAGTGTGGATCCTGGGCTTTGGTGGGAGGGACTTGTGCAGATGGTGTCTTTGAACATGAAAACCTGTGAGGTGAAAATCTCAGCAGCAAAATCTTCAGGGGCCTGCAGTGAGTATGCTTGCTATTGGTTTCCTCAGCAGCAAAAGCTGTTAGGGTCCTCTGCGAGCAGTCTGCTGGGATCTGCAATGAGATCTTCAGTGATAAAAGCTGGAAAGGCGGTCTACAGTGTCCGCAAGGGCCATTGTGGTCCTCAGCAGTGAAGACTTCTGTGGTCCTCTGCAGAGCCGGCTACTGGGAACCACATTTGCTCATGCTTCAGGACTGATACTGGTAGCTCCTGCCCTTCTCTGTTCCTAGCCATCTCTAGGTATCTCAGCCTTGCTGGTCTCTGGGCAGGGTGAAAGTGAATTGGGTTCTTTGTGCAGTGCTCTGAAAGGCTGGGGAAGCTGGTTGCTCACCCCACTTTCCTTTCACTGATGAGGGAAACTTCAGGCTGAGGAGTTTCCTCTTAGCACTGAGCAGTGCCAGCCTGGGGGGTGGGATGATACAGACAAAATGAAACTATTCTTCCTACCTTTTTTTTGTGGTTATTTTCAGTTTTTTGTCTCCATTGTGTTGCTGAAGCTTCTTAAGTGGACTCCTGAGCTCTCCCAGAGCTAATTTCATTCATGGATAGGTGTCTAATTGTTATTCATTGTGTGTGTGTGTGGGGGTCTCCTACTCCACCATCTTGATGACGTCACCCTTGTCCAGTCCTTTAAAAATGTCACACTATTGTCTTTTAGGTGCATGGTTTCTAACAAGATGGCTGTTACAATTGTTACATTATTTCTCTTTAGTAATGTGTCTTTTTTTCCCCTTTGCCTTCAAGATTTTCTCTTTGTTCTGTGTTTTCAGAGGTTGAATTTGATATGTCTGCATCTTGCTTGGGTATTTATCTTGGTTGGTAGTTTAGATCTGTGATTTGATATATGCCATTAATTTTGGAAATTCTTAGCCATTATCCCTTCAACTATTTATTTTATCGCAGTCTCTTTTTTTCCTTCTGGAATTCTAATTGAACATCTATTAGATCATTTGTTGTTGTCTTACAGTTCCTGGATGCTGTATTCTGTTTTTATTTTTAAATATTTTTTTCCTTGTTGTTCAGTTTGTATGTTTAGCAAGTTCACTGATTCTTCCCTTAGCTTTGTTAAGTCTACTAATGAGCTTCTCAATAACAGTCTTGATCTCTATTACTGTGTTTTTTTTTTTCTAGCCTCTCTTTTTTTTTCTTATAGTTTCTCTCTCTCTGCTGAAATTCCTCATTTGACAATGAGTGTTGTCTAATTTTTCCACTGGAGCCTTTGACATATTTTTCATAGTTATTTTAAATTCCCTGTCTGATAGCACCAATTTCTGTGTCATGTATGAGTCTGGTTCTGTTGATTGTTTTGTCTCTTGGCATTGTGGGTTCTTTCTCTTGCTTTTTTTGCACACCACATGACTGGTAATTTTTTTTTTTTAATAGGGGAGATAGAGAAGAAGGATCTGGGTAGGGCTCCATGCCTTTCCTGCAGCAGCTGCTCTTCCTCTCCCCTAAGCCTGTACCATGAGGAGTGCTTTCTCAGGACTCTTGCCATCATTTTTTGTGAGTATCCATTGGAGTCTGCAGAGAGAGAGGCCGGTGAGTGGTGTGAAGTCCCCTTTATCTGCAGCCTTTAGAGCTCCATACTCTGTCACTAGCCTTCGCCAATTTCTTAACAATTCTTGGTGAATTCTTCTTACCAGTGTTCAAGTGCCCCAAGTAAACAAGTGCTTGCATTTCATGTCTCCCTGTAGGCATTTGTCTCTCATATTTGGGGCTAGTTGGCATTTCTTCAACTTCAGCTCTGTGATGGATCCAGGAAAAGTCATTAACTAACTAGTTCAACTTTTTTTTTCTATTATAAGGTCTTTTCCAGCTCTCAATAGCCAAGCAGAAACCCAAAACCCAAAACCCAAAACCTGATCCTTCTTTTTACCCCCTAATATCTCTACTGGTAGGATGACTCTTTGTCCTGATTTACACCAGTCTAATTATTAATAGCATCCCCCTTACATTCAAGAGTTTCTTCATTTGGAAGATAAATTGTATGATCAGCCTGTCCTTGAAAATATTACATAATGAGGTTTCACTAGGAACATATGTTAAGTTTGGATGGATTTATTTTGGATAAAAATCAAATATTGAAGGTCATTTTGGTAATATTCAAAAGGACATGAGGAGAAAAGGTGTAAATGAAAGACATCAACCAAATCCAATGTGTAGACTTTGTTTGGATCCTGTTTCAATCCAAAACAATTTTTTTTCAACAATCAGAGTCATTTGAACATGGGCTTAGGTATGAGAAGATATTAAAAAATTATTGTTATTTGGTTAAGTATTACAATGATATTATAGTTATGTTTTTTAAAAATCTTATTTGTTATAGATAAATTCTGATGTATTTGGAGGTGAAATGGTATGATAGTGGGAATTTATTTTAAAATGCTCAAAAACAAAAATAAAGGTGAAGGGTGAGAGAAATGTGATAGATAAAAACGAGAATGACAAAATATTCATAATTACTGAAGCTAGGTGATAGGTAGTTATTTTATTATCTCATCTTTATTGTATTTTTTGTCAGTTTCCATAATAAAAACTTTTAAAAAGAGAGATAAGAATATAATCAGGAATCTATTTCTTTAAAAAAAAAAGGTAATTATCCTAAAATTTAAAGTGGTAAAGGTGAACTTTTCTTGTGGCAGATCAGAGGTCAGGCAGCCCTGCCTAAAATTTCATTTGAAAACTTCCTGTGCTTCAGTGATTATTTAGCAAACCAGATAATCTGTGATATGACAGGTACAGGGAGAAGAAAAAGAAGTGAAATGCCATGGTTTCAATGTAGTTCAGTCCTGCAGACCCACACTGGACCAGGAGGAGGGAATGAACCTTGCAGATGTCTTATTAATCCTGGTTCAATTCAGTGTCTATTTCGTGCAACCTTACCTTAAGGATACGCTCTGCTATTCTTCCCTTTATCCAGGTTCTCACTGTCCCTCCATTCTCTCCTGTTTTCATAATTTGGAGAGACAAATGCCTTGGGAAGTGGGTAGCAAGGTTATAAACTCTGAGGGACCAAGGACTGTTCACTGTTTTGAACAGTGAATGGTATACCTAGTACCATTACTGGCACATGAAAGACATTAAATAAATATTGGATGAAGAAATGAATGAATAAATTCACATTTGCTGCTTGCCACATGGAAGGGACCTACTAAATATTGTATTTGTTCAATTGACTTGTGAGTGACAGAACTGAAAAGAGAATTTTAGAGTTTTATGTGCATTTAGTGCTGGACCTCTTCAAGTGTTCGAAAGATGTCCAGATGAACAGAATTAGCCAGCGTGATGTCTGTGAATAGGCAGGGGAAATCAAATGAAGTGCAGCTTCATTGAAAATAAAAAGAACATTATGCAGTTGCATATAGGCCACCTTTCTTTCAAATGTATTTATGGGAATGATTAGGAGAGGACAGTGATTCTCTCCTCCCCTCTAAAAGTCCTTAGCTATAGTTCTGCCAAGAAATCAGGAGATTGTAATATCCTGTCCACAAAAAGTTGGTATGACAGGTACCCTTACATAAACAGGTGTGATTAATCATGGTGCTGTTTGTTTTGATGAGCATGCAAGAGTGACAAGTTAATAATAAATCTCCAGCATACAGGGGAGGTGGCTATAAGGAGATGCTGTGGTTTAATTTACATCTTTGGAAGGCACTGAAGATTTAATAATCTCCCTGTCTCATATATCAAACTAATACCCCTGAGGTAGAAAAGCAAAACATTTTTAATTATTAATCTGAGAAGTAATAAAATCTTGTCTCAGATCACAAATAAATTGAGTTTCTGATGGTCTTAATGGACCCCTAGTATGTGTGATTTATTCAGATTCCAAAGCCACTGAAGACCCCTGGGAACCTTGGCTGCAAAACCATGCAAGCTGGGAACACCATGGGAATCGCCAATCCAATCAGGTCTAGACCGAGGGTAGTGACTGATTTTACCTTAGATCTACCCAATAATTTATTTCACTTTCTATGTCGACTACAAATACATTATGGAATACAAGTGTATGTGAATTTGAGATTCAGTTCTAAACAATTGCTCTTAGTTTTTGCTTTGGCTTAGTTCTGCTTATGTTAATACTTGTTCTTAAAAGATCAAAAGCTGTTTTGAAGTTTTTACTAAGTGTAGGATTTTAACCTGGCTCGAGAAACTGGGATACAGAAAGGGGAAAAAATCCTTCATGGCACGATGAGCCACTTGTGAAATCTAAACTGTGTTCAGTCTTCCAGCTCTTTGTTTCTTAAGGAGCTAAGCTATGGGGTGTATTGAATTTATTAATTTGAAAAACTGTCTCCTTATTGATACTAATAGAGAAGATATCATCTTCCTTGTTTAAAGAATGGACCATAATGGTCTCAGAGAAAGAGGAAGGTAGAATTATATGCATTTGCTGTATGTACAAGTGTATTCATTGCTCTAATTAGCTATGAAATAATTTTTATAATGAAATTAGATTATAAAGTATGATATCTGTTCGTCTTTTTACTAATGCTGCTTATAATTTCAGCTGAATCATTGCGATGTTTAATGTACTGTTATAGGAAGTAGAACATAAAAATATCCAATTCCCCTCATCCTTCTACCTTCCTTCAGCCCTGTGGCTCACAGCTGTAAATTAAGGTTGCATTTTGTCATGTCTTCCGAGGGCACACTGACTGGCATAGAATGAGATTCACGCTTCAACTAGCTTATCCATTCGACTTAGCAATTAGGAAAACACATAATATCACCCCAGATATACTTTGGCTGCTTCTGCCTGCCTCTCTTTGAGGAAGGCTATATTCTCCTGGTCCGGAGTTCAGGTTGGGCCAGGTGGGAGAAGCCTTAGAGGAAAATCTCTTCCTCCTTCGTATTCGCCTAGCAAACATCCATTGACTCCCTTAGGTCATGGGGATGTAAGGACAAACAAGGACAGAGGCAAAGAGCACTGTATCAGTTGCCTACTGCTACTGTAACAGATTACCACAAACTTAGTGACTTAAACCACACAAATTTATTATCTTCCTGCTCTGAAGGTCAGAAATCTAAAATCAAGGTATTGGCAGGTCTGTGTCCTTCTGGAGGCTCTAGGGGGAAGTCTGTTTCCTTGCCTTTTCCAGCTTCTAGAGGCTGCCTGCATTCCTTGGTTCATGGCTCCTACCTCAAATCACTTGAACTCCTGCTTCTGCTGTCACATCTCCTACTATTCACCATATCTCCTGCTCCCTCTTATAAGGATTCTTGTGATAACATTGAGCCCAGGATAGTCCAGCATAATCTCCTCACCTTAAAACCCTTAATTTAATCACATCTGCAAAGTAGTATTTTCCATATAAGGGGTTCCAGGAATTAGGATGTGAACGTCTTTGGAGGCAGCATTATTCAGCGAGAATTTGGCATTGGACAGCTCTGCTACTCTCTGACTTAGTTTGACTATGAAGTAAGTTTCTTCACCTCTCTGAATCTCAAGCTTCTTATCTGAGAAATGGAGTAAGTAATACCCATCTTATAGGCTTGTGTGAAGATCAAATGCCTGAAAATAATTAGCATTGTGTCTGACACATATTACTAGTTCAACGAATGGGAAGTTAATGGATTATTATTTTTACTATTCAGTGATGAAAGGGCACAGTCTCACCTCTTTGAGGACTTGTAAGTCTAGTGGAGAAGATAAACACGTAAACAAATCATTATAAGTCAGTGTGAGGCAGTGTTACATGGGCTATATTTGTCTCAGGCTACAAGGTCTTCCATGCATGATTTCAGTCGTTCGTTTGTAGATGATTACCTAACATGAGTTTTGAGGTGAAGAAAAGCAAAACATAAAAGGTCGTCTGAAGCTATGACTGACGTGGAATGTCAGGTCTTGGAAGGTTGTGTATTTTTATTTTGATGATCTCATGTTTTTTCCTAAGAAAAAACTATTTCCTGCTCTTGAGATATTATGTTAACTTTCTTGGACTTAGGGTATATGCTGTTTAACAAGTTAGGGCCTTGGACGGCTCAGACTACATCATATGGTAAAAGGAGAGACCGTAGTGTAGGTCTGTAAAGGAAAGTTGAAAGTCTTCTTGCTCCTTTCTCCTCCTCTTGCTACTGACTTTCACACCTACTCTCCCCCATGGGGAGAGAGTGCTGATCTGTTTGGAAATGTCCCAGGATTGTAGCTGGGCCATGTTTGCTGGTGACTAGAGTCCCTGTATATGAAAACGTCTGCATTCTGAGTGGGTACCATTGTTGTGTCTCTCCCATCGTTGTGGCTTGAGTGCTGAGGACCAGGGTTCACTCTTTTCCTTCTGTGTATCAACTGGCCTGAGCACGTGTGCTCTCCCTATTCTGTCTGTCTTGTTTGCTAATTCTGCCCTCATTTTACCTCACCCTTCAGCAGCAGATGATGCAGACTCTTCATTTGGCTTCTAGAATACCACTTTCTTGTTCTACCTCATGTCCACTCCTTTTCTGTCATCCCGGTTGGGTCTTTCTCATTTCCCTGACTTAATATTCAAATTTACCAAAGCTCAGTCCCAAGACCTCTTATCTTTTCTGTCTCTATCCCATTTGTATGGATTTAAATACCATCTATATATTTATGGTGCTGGCATTAGTTTTCCCTTGCTGCTGTAACAAATTACCACAAACTTAGTGGCTTAAAACAACACTAATTTATTATTTTACAGCTTTTTAGGTTAGAAGTTTAACACAGTCTCACTGGGCTACAATAGCCTGTCAGCAGGGCTGTATTCCTTTCTGGAATCTCTAGGGAGAATTTGTTTCTTCATCTTTTCCAGCTTCTAGAGGCCTCCTACGTTCCTTAGCTTGTCTTGTTCCTTAGCAACGTCATATCTCCCTGAACTTTCTTCCTTCATCGTCTCTCTTTCTCACCACAGCTGAGAAGAATTCTCTGATTTTAAGGTCCCATCTGATAAGACTGGGCTCACTCATATAATCCAGGATAATCTCCCCACCTCAAGGTCCATACCCTTAATCACATCTGCAAAGTTTTTTGCCATGTAAGGTAATATATTCACAGGTTCTGAAGACGAGGTCATGGACATCCTTGGGAGGACATTGTTCTGCCTTCCACAATGCTCAAATATATGTCTCCAGCCTAGACCATTCTCCTTAACTCTAGGACCATATATTCAGTCACCTACTTGACATCTCTGTTTGGATGTTTAATAGACATCTCAAACCTAATTTGTCCAAAACTGAGCCCCTGGGCAGCATACATATGCATATACTATATGTACATACATACATACATATACACACATATATGTATATATATAATTTGAGGTTAAACTTGAGCTTGGTATGGAATCTCAGCCCTCGACATCCAATGTCTAGAGTTCATGCAATCCAAAAGCTCCCTGCTACAGTGAACTTGTATTCCAAGCCCCATTTTATAAGACCCAGAAAGGTTTTGACCATGTCTGGAGGAAAAGACTCATCTCTTGACCTTCAGTTTGATGCATGGAATACATCTTATCCCAAAGGTAGAACTGATAATTTGAGACGTCATAATGTATTCTTGTCTGTGGCTCAGCTTTTTGTGACATTAAAAGATTATTTAGGACCAAGTGCAAAACCTATCCTTTGTAATCCTGTCTGTGAACCGTCACTGGTATTGACAGGAGGGGTCAGTACAGACATAAGGACTTCCTTCCCTCACTGATAGGGGAGCTGGCCTCTGGCCCCTACAGCTGTTCCCTGCTGGAACGGTCATAGTTCCTAGGTGCTCTTTGACATTCTGAGCAGCTGCAATAGCAAGCAATTTAGTGCAAAATAAATCATCAATTAATCTCTTTGTTATTGGACATTTCAGATGCTTGTGCCTTAGTTCATACTATAAATGAGGTGGGATGTGGCATGACTCTTGATTGTCACAAATCTCCCAACGTATGGTTGTCCTGCCTGTCCCACCAGTGACCCGTGGGGACTTCCAGAGCCCAGAGAAGAATAGGGACAGTGTTAGGAGATGGTGAGACAGGTAGCCTGTGGGTTATACACAACTCCCTCAACATTAGCAGTGACTCCACCCTTTGTCTCCCACCCCAGGAAGCATATTAGGATGCCACTGAGTGAGAGGGCTAACTTTGGGGCCTCTTTAACTGTGACTAAAAGTACGTTATTTGAAAATTTTAATACTTGAAACATTGGTGACAAACTAGTTTCAGGATATCATGGTTCAGAGCTACTGCTCTCTTGGAATACTTTTAATAAATAAAAGAAATGTAAAGCAATGTCTACACACTTCAGCAGAATTGTCCAGAGGCCTGACTTTTGCCAAAGCTGAAAAATCCCTTGGAAATCTTCAGCTTCACACTTAATTACCACCTTCTTTGGCTGTTTCTCTTTTACTGCTTTTCTCTCCTCCCCCCTGTGATTTTCCCTTCTTGTTGCCAAACACACGTTCTCTTCCAGACACCATCTGTTTTCAGAATATATTTGTATTTTCTTTTTCCTTCCCAAAGTAGCCCTACTTTGGGGCCTATGTTTTCCCCTCAATGGACTGCTTCCACTATGTTACCCCATGCCTTGGTGGGAAGGAAAGCTGTGGCTTGCCGAATTGAAATATAACCAGGAACCCAACAGAGACATTCTTCTGGACTTGGAAATATGCACCCACTCTCTTAAGGACCTCAGGGTACAGGGATTGGTTTGTGGTATGTCTTTAAGATAGCTTTCCTTTGTTATAAAACTTCAAAGAATTCCAAAGTATCAAAAGGAGAAAGTGAAAGTAATTCTTTCCAGTGTCTGCCATTCACATTCCTCAGAGGGCCATGAACTCCTCAGCCACACTCAGTGACCCTGTGACTGCTCTCAACAGTGTGGCCCATGTCCTTCTAGTCTCTTTTGCTATGTGTGTATCAAAATGTGTAATATGAATACATAGACATGTAAAACAAGTTGGATTATGCTGTACATATTGTCTGCAACTTGCTTGCTGTTATTTTACATAAATAGCATGGGCATCTTCTCATGTCAGTACACATACATTTTCTCATTACATTTAATGACTAGTATTCCACTGTATGAATGTACCATGATTTATTTACCCAACCCATTACTGATATAATTTCTAACATCTTATTATTATTACTAGTGCCTAACACATTTATCTTTACGCTTGTGCAGCTATATTCTCTAGGATAGTTGGAATTGCTGCATCAAAGGGTATGTGCATTTTGAATGTTGATAAGGATAAAAGATATCTTTAAAAGGGTTATGTGGGGCTTCCCTGGTGGTGCAGTGGTTGAGAGTCCGCCTGCCGATGCAGGGGACACGGGTTCATGCCCGGGTCCGGGAAGATCCCACATGCTGCGGAGCAGCTGGGCCCGTGAGCCATGGCTGCTGAGCCTGCGCGTGCTGAGCCTGCGCGTCCTGAGCCTGTGCTCCGCAGCAGGAGAGGCCACAACAGTGAGAGGCCCGCGTACCAAAACAAAAGCAAAAACAAAAACAAAAGGGTTATGCATTTTAAACATGGGTAGATACCATCCTAAACTTTATATGTAATCACTAACAGAAGCACAGCATTTTCTTCCTTCAGTTATCAGAGGTTATGAGATAAATGATACTAATTTGTAGCGTGTAAAGCATCTTACGAAGTATTTTTATTCAACTTATTTAACACTCACAGATATTCTATAGGGAGATAATGTTATCTCCAATTTACAGGTGAAGAAACAGAGGCTCATCAAAATTAAGTGATTTGCCTAAGACAGTACACTTGTGTGGCAGATCCGAGCCCGAGTCCACCTTTTATCTCCAAGCCTGAAATTCTTTGTCCTACAGCACTGCTGGCTTCTCATGGAGGAGCGCCAAACCTTCTGCTGTGGTGGATTGACTGAGCATAGGTGCAGGGGAGAGGGAGCATGGAGGGAATATTGGTCAGCTAACCCCTGAGGCGTACCCGTGGACATACAGACTTTTCTCTCTCTGCCATCACTTCCTTGGTGATGTTATTTGGTCACAGCTTTTAAATACCTCACTGTATGTCAGCGAGTCCTAAACTTTATATTTCCAATCTAGAACTCTCTCCTTAACATATCCTATATGGAACTCTTGATCTTTCCTCCTAAACTTGCTCTACCTATAGCCATCTCAATTGGCTACTACCTCATCCTTTTAGTTCTTCAGGCCCAAATTCTTTTTTTTTTTAATTGAAGTATAGTTAATTTACAATGTTGTGTTAGTTTCTGGTGCACAGCAAAGTGATTCAATTATATATATTCTATTTCATATTCTTTTCCATTATAGTTTATTACAAGATACTGAATATAGTTCCCTATGCTATACAGTAGGATCTTGTTACTTATCTGTTTAATATATAGTAGTTTGTATCCTTTAATCCTAAACTCCTAATTTATCTCTCCCCCCGCTTTCCCCTTTGGCAACCATAAATTTGTTTTTTATGTCTGTGAGTTTGTTTCTGTTTTGTAAATAAGTTCATTTATATCATATTTTAGATCCCACATATAAGTGATATCATATGATATTTGTCTTTCTCTTTCTGACCTAACTTCATTTAATATGGTAACCTCTGGGTTCATCCGGTTTGCTACAAATGTTCAGGCCCAAATTCTTGATTCCTTTCATTCTCTCATACCCCTCATTCTCAGAGAATAGAACCAAGGCCAGACTGCCAGTTCCTACCAGGTTTGTAATTAAAATCCAGGCATGCCTTGCTTTAAAACACACCTAGATTATACTGCTTTATTCTAATCCCATTAGCCTGAAGTGTAGTTCTGATTTGACTCTTGGGATTTGTTCTCTAGTTTAGGAGTCCTTGGAGTGAGTGAATGTTTAGACATGAGATCATGTTCTTAATAAATTATTTCTCCTGGTTTCTAAGACTAAAAAAGTTGAAAATCTGCGTTAAACTTATTGAAAACATAATTAATCTTAGCTCAGGAGATCACTGGGCCCAGATTTTTAAAAACAAACAAGTCCTTCCTAGGTTAGTTCTTCCACATTTCATACATACATGTTGGGGGAAGAAAAATGGGGATGAGATGAGTCCCAGAAAGGAACCTCTTGCTCTGCTGCTTATTCTCTCCCTCGCAAAAGTACAGGATCAGAATGAAGGTCTTCCAGTGGAAAGGCAGCTGATTTGGGGGGTTTAAGCAGGAGCTGAGGCAAAGCTGTGGATCTTTCTCCATGCACAAAGGAATGCAAACTCTTAAGTAAACCATGGTGAAAAACTTAAATTACTGATCAGAAGGGGGATTTAGCTTGTCAGGAGATTTGATTTTAATTTTAGTGTACACTTTCGGTATTTGTGTTTCTGTGTATACGTTTTTGTATAAGAAGAAGTCATACTTAGAAAACAAAAGCTGAACAGTATATGTGCTATTTTAGTTATAATTTAGTTGTCAACTGGGACCTCCCTGGCCTTAGGAAACTTAGGTAAACTTAATTCAAATCCTCAATTTTCCAGCCTGATTAGAGTTTGCTTGTGACAGAGGGGGTTCCTGGAATGCGAGCTTTCCAATGCCAAAGTTGGAAAAATCCTACACAAATCACAACAAGTTGGTTACTCTGAGCTTGACTGAGTCCAGAGCCCTTGCTTAATTTTTTCTGCCTCCTTGTTGTGACTCCTCTATTCAGACTTTCTCAATTCTACCCCGGGAGGACCTGCATCCAAATCTCAGTTCCTTCGTGGATTTCCACAAAAGATTCACTTGGCACTATGCATTTAAAGAAGTAAGCACCTTTCCTGAAGACTTAAAGGGTCAAATATTACACGGAGTGGCCTTTAACCATGTCTTTGGCATTTTAGCATCCGTCTCTTTCTTTCTGTTGCCTTCAACAAAGCAGCAAATTTGTTCTCTTGTCTTATCCAGAGTATTTCTGCCTCTCAAGGTCCTTGGTGGCAGGGGTCCCACATTTTATTCCATAGGGTACACCAAGAAATTTTTTCAAGAAATGTGGGTCTCATCTAAGAGGAAGTCTTTACCCAACTACTTAGAGAATAAAATCGTGTCCATTACATTACATAATGAAGAATATTTTATACAAACATGGGCAAAAAGTTTTGACCTGATTTGGGATTATAAAGCTGCCTTCCTTTTTTCCTCTTTGCTAAGATCTTGTAAGATGCAACTCTACCCCAGTTATACAATGCCATTTTTTTTCTTCTCTCCTGGAGCTTACCAGTAAGGACTAAACTGAGGATAGAGCTTAACTGTCTTCTTGTTTTAGGGACATCATGGAATTTTCCTCAGGGGTATGTGGCTTTATGCATTAACAAATGCGTAAAGGATACTGGCTATGCGAGGGGGAATTGAGTGTGCATCTTAAAAATCAAGTGATGCATCTTTCCTAATGGAAGGCATTAAAGATTCAATTCTGTTCTCCATAGTGGCTGTACCAATTCACATTCCCACCAGCAGTGCAAGAGTGTTCCCTTTTCTCCACACCGGAAGCAGCCGCATAGCACAGGGAGATCAGCTCGGTGCTTTGTGACCGCCTGGAGGGGTGGGATAGGGAGGGTGGGAGGGAGGGAGACGCAAGAGGGAAGAGATATGGGAACATATGTATATGTATAACTGATTCACTTTGTTATAAAGCAGAAACTAACACCCCATTGTAAAGCAAGTATACTCCAATAAAGATGTAAAAAAAAAAAAAAAGATTCAATTCTGGCTTGGACCAGAGGCAGTAATAATGAGGAAGTTGTCAAAACCATTCATCAGGAAGGGTCTAGAGGGAAGTGAGGTCAGATGGATGAGATTCTGGGTGGTCTAGAGCCTCTGAGTGAGGATTGTTTTGCTCTTCTTGGAAATGACACACCTGAGCAGGGATGGGAGCCTGTTTGGGATGGAGGTCAGAAGTCTCGCCTGGTTTCTAGTTCCTCTTATTCATTATGTCTGGACTGTGGGAAAGTCACGGAGTGTTATTAATAGGGAAATCAACCAAGAGAAGTGGGAGACATAGGGAAGGGCACACATGGGAGATATAAAAGGTGGGTCAAGAGAGTATAAAATGTCTAGAAACTTCTAGAAGTCTCTGTCCAGGTCGCTATTTGAAAAGTTGTGCTTTGGTGACCAGGGAATAATAATAATAATAATAATAATAATAGTAGTAGTAGTAGTAGTTGCATACTTACTATATGCTAGACATGGTGTTTAATGCACACACAGAAAGGTGTTCAACCAGGGAAATGCAAATTGACACTGCAGTGTGATAGTGCTACAAATCCACTAGAATATGTAAAATGAAAATGTCAGAAAATACCAAATGTTGAGGATGTGGAGCGACTGAACTCTCATACACTGCTAGCAGGGATTTAAATTGGAACAACCACTTTGGAAAACTGATTGGCACATCTGCTAAAACTGATACCCTCTGACCCAGAAATTCCACTTGACCCAGAATTGTGTACATAGTTGCACCAAAAGACATGTACAAGAATTTTCATAGCGGCACTACTTACAATAGCCCCCAAATGGAAACAACTGAAATCTCCATCAAGAGTAGAATGGATAAATGAATCAGAATATTTGCAAATGGGCTAGTATACAGCAGTGAGAATGAATGAACTCTATGTGTAGCACTATGTATGAATCTCATTTGCGCCTCACAGTAACTCTATGAGGTAGTTATTGTTATTACTTCCATTTTACAGGTAAGAAAACTGAAGCACAGGGAGGGTAAGTTATTGCCTAAGACCGCACAACTAGGAAGAGGAGTAGCTGGGATTCAAACCCTGGCAGTTGAATTCCAACCCTTAACTACATGTACCACTACCCCTAACCTCTAGCTGTACAAGCGGCAGGTACTTTGTGTGTGTGCTGCTTTAGTGTAACACACCCAGAGGCACAGGGTGGAGCTGGTACAGGTGGGCCCTGCAAAAGGCATCTACCAGCTAACTTTAATTACCATGTGCCAGGCCGTGTACAAGTGCTTCACCTAGAGTATAATGTTTAATCCTCACAGCAGCCTTCATAGTGGGTACTCTTATTGTGCCCATTTTTACAAATGGGGAAACAGATATGGAGAGGTAAACCAGTTGACTAAGGTCATATCACTGGTATGTGATGGAGCCAGGATCCCAAGCCAAGTCTGTGTGCTACAGAGTCTGTGCCCTTCACTATCCCACCACGTGCCTCTCTTCAGCAACAACCAGGAAAGCAAAGCTGCAGGGCCTACATCCTAACAGGAACCGCTGCTCCTGGTTACAGAGCTTGAGTTCTTTGAGCTATATCAACTGGCAACAATGAGAATTTGAGACCAAACCCTGAGGTTTCATGAGGCCATTTGACTTTGTTAAGCAAAGTATCTGCCATAGGTTATTTTCACCCACCTTCAAGGGAAAAAGAAGCCTGCATTTCCATGGCTTTGACCATCTTCCTGGAAACAAAAAAGATAGATAGAAATCTCTGCAGCTTTTGAAGTTATGCCAAAGTGCTCCCAGGCAGGCACTGAGCATGCCCCCTTTTAACATCCAGAGCTGAGAGGACTTGTACTGGGGAGAAAGGAAGGGTTACTTAGCAGATGGGTGCGTGTGGAATTCCTTGGTGAATTCTGAAACAGGCATGGGCCTGCACCCCAGGGTTCTCTAACGAGAGGAGGCCTGAACATTGGCAACCTCTAGCCAAGAAACAGATGCCAGGCCTTCCTGCATTGCCAAGAGCAGAAGACATCGGGGACTCAGGTTCTTTTGCTTGAATGTGTTGATGGAAGAGTGAGAGGGTAGGAGACTTGGGGCATTTTTTATATTTCTTCCTGAGTGTAGAGTTTCATCATCACCAGCTGGAATCATTACAGTAGCTTCTTACCTGGTCTCCCTAACTCTAGCCTTTCTCCTCCCTGATTGACCTTTCTCACAGCCCGCAGGTAGTAAGTCCATACCTGAAACTCTGGCTGCCACTTCCCCAAGTACACCATGCAGTTGAATGTTGCCATGTCTTTGCAAATGCTGAATCCTCCCACTTAACATGGCATGAGCCTACTTAACTTTTTTTTTTTTTGGCCGTGCTGCGCACCATGTGGGATCTTAGTTCTCCAGCCAGGGATCAAACCCACATCCCCTGCATGGGAAGTGCTGCGTCTTAACCACTGGACCACCAGGGAAGTCCGAGCCTACTTATCTCTGAAGCACCAGTTCAAAGCTCAGTCTTTGATGTGGCCCTCCCTAACCACCTTCCTAGATAAAAGGAAGTCACTGTTAACTCCTTAGCCACTCCCAAAATGATTTTTTTTTGCATTTTAATACATAACATCCCTGCTCTAACCATGTACTGTAATCATTTGCCATCCTGTCTCTAGTGTAGACTGTGGGCGTCTTATGGGCAGGAGCTGTGGTGTATTCCTCCCCGTATCCCTAGCACCTCACAGTACACAGCTTGTCTAAGTGCGGAGTAAACGTTTGTTGGATGAAATCCGAAAGCACAGAGCTTTGAGGTATATGATCATAGTGTTTACAGCCCTGACACAGTCACTGGAAAAAAAATGCTCTTCTCAGGTCAGCTTTCCCCTCTGCTGTCACATTGCTATCTCACCCATATGTGCCCTTTCTTAATTTCAACATTAGTGCCAGAAACTCTAGCTTTTAAGGGTAGGCAATGAGTTGCTTTCCTCCATGTCAATTTTCTCATTCAGGTGGGTGGTGGGGAGGTGACAGAGTTAGCAGGGATGAGATCTAATGTAATGGAGTATTTGTGGGTGGGGAACAAGAACTTAGTTCCCTGTGCCCCAGCTCCCATGATGGGTTAGCATATATCAAAAGCTTTAATAAGGGACTTCCCTGGTGGTGCAGTGGTTGGGAGTCTGCCTGCCAATGCAGGGGACACGGGTTCGAGCCCTGGGCCGGGAGGATCCCACATGCCGTGTTGCAGCTAAGCCCGTGAGCCACAACTGCCGAGCCTGCGCTCTAGAGCCCATGAGCCACAACTACTGAGCCCACGTGCCACAACTACTGAGACCTGTGCACTTAGAGCCCCTGCTCCACAAGAGAAGCCACTGCGATGAGAAGCCCGCACAACACAAAGAAGAGTAGCCCCTGCTCGCCACAACTAGAGAAAGCCTGTGTGCAGCAAGGAAGACCCAATGCAGCCATAAATAAATAAATTAATTAATTTGAAAAGAAAAGCTTTAATAAGTAAACTTTTAAAAAAACAGATTGTATTTTTTAGAACAGTTAACTAAAGTGTATCACTTACTCAGATTTTCTTAGTTTTTATGTAATGTCACTTTCTGTTCCAGCATGCTACCCAGGATAGCACATTACTTTTAGTAATCCTGTTTATGTGGGCTTCTCTCTGTTGTGACAGTTTCTCAGACTTTGTTTTGGATGACCTTGACAATTTTGAGAAGCACTGGTCATGTGTATCGTAGTGTGTCCCTCTATTGGAATTTGATGTTTTTTCTCATGTTAGACTGGGGTTATGGGTTTTGGGGAGGAAGATCACAGAGGTAAAGTGTCATTTTCATCATGTCATATCAATAGTATAAGCAAACTTTAAAAAATGTGAGCATATAATTACCCTTCCCTGTCCCCAAACTTGTATTCCCTTCTGTATTTCCTATCTCGATTAATGGCATCATCACACACACAGTCATGAAGACTAGAAACTGCATCTACTCTTTCTTCTCCATCCTCCATCCGACTAGCCATCAGTTACTAAGGTGCTTCTGCCCCAGTAGCTCTGTGCTTTCCCCCTTCTCTCATTCACACTGTCTCTGGTTTATTCTGTGCTGTTTTTTCCACAAACTATAACCGTTGTTCTCTAACTAGTCTCCCTGATTCCATTTCCTTTCCTCTCCACTTCATTATTCCTATTACTGTCAGTTAACTGTTGGTTTACGTCAGCTCCATCTTCAGAAATCTCAGAATGGTTCCTCACACACAGTAATGTTTAAATTTCTAGATGTGGAATTCAAGGCTCTTCTGGTGCTAGCACCAAATGACCTTGTTTGCCATAGTAAATATTAGTTCCCTTACTCTATATTTATTGGTTTGGGGGAATTAATTTATCTCAAAAATAAATGGGTGTTTTCTTAAAGTAATTTTTCTCCCAGAAGAGTAAATGAAATGATGTGTGCATGTGTGTGTGTGGGTGTGTATGTGTGCTCACATGCACATGAGTGATGTGTACACCTCACTGGGGATGTGTACCTCTCCTGGTCATGGCTTTATCTGGGAAAAAGAGCTACCCATGGCTTAAAGTCTGGTATGAATAGGACCAGTCCACTTGCTGCATAGTTTCTATCAAGTTAGAAAAGATGAGAGGGGAAAAGAAGGTGAGGAGAAAATAAAATACACTTTCCCAGAAGTGTGTGTAGGTGTTTAACAAAGCATCCACTCATTTTCCTTTTTTTAGTGGCTTAAAACAGCAGCATCTCTTCCCTCACAGTTTCTGTGGGGCAGGAATCCCAGCTCCCCTGGCTCAGGGTTTCTCACAGGCTGCAATCAAGGTATCAGCTTCTTCACTCATTTTTTTGCACTTCAATCACAAACACTTTCTAAAATGCACTGGCTAAAACCTCAAGTACTTCAAACTTTAATGCAGAGAGCTTTTGTCATACTCCGGAAATAGCATTTAAATGTAAATTGAATTCCTTCTTGCCTAGGAGAGCCAGTTGTCCATGTCACAAGATGTGAAATGAGTCTATTGTGCTTGATTGTATAATATGGCTGTCCTAAATTTTAATGAGCAAAAGAAATTGGCTTTCAGATTCCATCTGCGTATTATTCATATAAGTCCACAGTCTTCATTATTAAAGTTTAAAGTGCACGAGCAATTTGTGAAAAGTCTCTTGGGCAGCCTGGTGAGGAATGCATAAGGCATTCTAGACCAGGGACCATTTTCGTGCCCAACACTAGACAAAGAGAAGGGCTAACAGAGGTGCGGAAACAAGAGTGGGGAGAGCAGGAACCACGGGTCCGAGAGTGCCCACAAGCAAGACTTTGGATAAGTCATTGGCTTAATAAATCAGGAAGACCAATGCTCTCTTTGCATAGTTATGCATATTGAACTGTTAACAGCTCATTGAAGCTGTGTTATGGGGAAAAGGCAGAGACTGTGCAGATATCGTCACCACTGATTTGGAAATTTTTTATTTCCTGAGCTCCTAAATAATGAAATTGTTTTACTGAGAGTGGAACAAGAACTGTTATTTTGGGATGGGAAACATCCGCAGCTCATCTGATAAGAGCCACAACTGGTGTTTTTGCACTCTTTGGGAATCCCATTTATCCACGGTATAGAGTGCTTCAATCTCACGTTACTTTGATAACTCTGTTGCCAGCTGCAGAGGTAAAGCCTGTTTATTAAGGGTTTAGGTGGTAAAGTGCAGACACTGGCAGACCAAGACAGTTGGTGAGGAACAGGAAGAACACATGGACAGAACACATCATATAATTCCACTCTATCCATGTGGACTTCGACTTTATGTCCTCATCTTCATTTTGGCTCTCAAGAAATACACACACACACACACACACACAGCACTATCCACCCATGTATATATCAGCCATGTTCCTCTGCTAGGTTCCCAATTTTGCCCTCATTTGTAGAATAGCTAAGAATATTTTGAAGTATTCCTTTTTGGTGTATTATCCATGCCACGACTACCTTTATTAGTGCAAGTGGGCAATATTTGATTGTATAAATAGCCATGTTGCTACTACTCTATTTTAATTTTTATTTCTCCTTTTTTTTTCTGTTTCTGTCGGGAGGATTATTTTCTTAAATTCTAGCATAATTTTAGATTGTACCTTGTTGTTCATTCCCCACCAAAAGTTGTTGCCCTCAGTTTTCAAAGTCATAACCATCTCTAGAGGGTCAGAAGCTAGGACCAAATCATATTGGGGTCATCCTTGGCTGCCATTAACCCCTCTGATATGTCCATCTGCTTTTCTAATGAGGCCTGGGGATGAGGACTCTCTGAAGCCTCAGAGTTGGTCTAATGAGACGACAAGGACAATGGGGTACTTTCAAATTGGACTTGCTTGTTTCCTCCTAACATTCAGGCTGGACAGCTAATGAAAGACCACTGGCTCAGTGTCTGCTTCCTACTGGCCCCCTTCCCATGTCATTATCATGGAGGTTGTACCCTTTTATGTTTAGTCTAGCTGGAAAACGAACAACTGAGAATTTTCCTCTCTTATCCCTAGTATCTGACACAGTTGATACAGTCTTGAATATATAGGTGTTTGAGAAATTTGTGCTTAAATGAATGAATGGATGAGTTCTTATATATTCCTCTCCATTTCTGTAACAGGATATAATTATCAGAGCAAAATTATTATATGGACTCAAATCAGACCTTTCTTTCTTCTCTTCTAGGTCATCTGGGCATTTTGCAGAACCTTCCTCATTTTGCCAGAAAGAGAGTATGAGATTTGTTGCAACCCTTTCCCTCTAAAATCAAAGTTATAGCCCATCTCCATTTTCTCCTCTATGTAGTTCTGGCTCTGTTGCTTTCAATTCTTTTGTTCCAAGTATCTAAGACTAAGTTTTATCTCAGAATTTGTCATCTTCACTGTGGTGAAGCCCTGATGAGCTGTTTATGGGGATGTTGTGGCCCCCATGTGGAAGCCTCACCCCTCCTTTTCCTCTGCTCTCTAGGGCTCTTGCTCGTTCACAGCAGCATCACCAGTGCCTGGCATGGAGTACATACTCATGAATAGCTGTGAATATGTTAAATGAATAGATGATGGGGTTGTGAGCTTTCAGTGGCCCCCCAGTGACTGGCATGATCTGTTCTAGAGTGAAGATTCAATACAATATTTGATGAATCCGTCAGAGGCATATTAATAAGTGAAGCAGAATTTTACTGGTCCTTCAATGGCCACTTTAAGTTCAACCTCTCCTGAAGCTTTACTCACAACTGCAGCCAACGATGGTCTTGCCCTTCTTAACCACCCTTGTATTTGTTGAATGTAATAATGTAGGTTATTACAGTGCTATTTTGTGATGTCTTACACATTAATATTTGCATGTCTATGTGCCTTCTCTCCCAGTGCTTTTATAGTATCATTTTCTAGAGAGAATAGATAGTTCAGGGTTTTTTTTCTCTAGCATGGTTGATGTAAATTGGTGTATTTATTATTGATAGTTGCATATATATCTTCATCTGCTACCTCACAAACAGACATATTCACTCTTTGTGGTACTGCTACACCTTTGGGCCCTACAAACACAGGGATTCTATTTTGTGAGATTTTCATCAATAAAAGGAGAACAAACATAGTGCATCTATAATTGTATAACCGCATTATCAAGTATTTTCCTAATAGGAGATGATTTTTACTTTGCCGGGATATTGACAAGAACCAAGTCCTCTGCCGACAATTAATTGTGCAGTTCTGATGACTGGAAGAATTTTTCACACACTAGCTCTGGCTCCACCTCTTTTAAACTGTAGGTCTTCTCTACCACATACTTTCGTTTCCAGAGCCGCATGACACTTTTGTATCATGAATCAATCCCAGATCCTGGGTGTTCACATCTACTATTCTTTAAATTGTGTCTCAAGGCCAACAGACACAGCAAGTGTCTGGTGTCTTCTCTTGACAAGTGTTTCTCTCTGGGGCTCCTCTTGACTGTTAATCACTGGCAGTATATTCCCATTGGCTGTTCTTGGATTTGCATTTTTAGGAAGTCCAAGACAGAACAAAATCTGATTTTAAACTCTCTTCCAACCCAGACATTGACTCTATTGACTAAGGACATGAGGTCATCCTTAGGGCCTGAGATAAGATATATTTTCCCCCTACAAGCAAAACAGTGGGTAATTAAACATGGTGTGGACAGTTTTTGTTCCTAGGCCCTGTAATGCATTGTAATTAGTCTTTAATTGTTGAGCTGAGTCTGATGTCCTAGCAGGAGAAGTTCAGTTCTACAAATTGAATAAATATAAATCACTGATATCAGAGGGGCAGGCATGGAAGATGGAGTGCCACAAAGAACCAGGTGGGGAAACTGGGAGTTGTGTCATCTTGGTTAAGACCTTAGACTCAAGTCAGACAGACCTAAGTCCTGCCACTTACTGCTTGTGTGATTTGGGGCAAGTCACTTATGCTTTGTGAGCTTCTGTTCCTCACTTGTGAAACGAAGAGAATAACCCCATGGGGTCGTGAGGATTCATGTGTAAAGCACTCTGCACAGAAGCACACAGGAAGCACTTCAGAAATGTTGGGTACCATTTATTTACTTCTAATGTTTCTCTCTCTTCTAGTTCTATCTATCTAGATAGATAGAGATCTCATATATTTGGTTGTTTAAACCTTTTCCCAGAATCCAGCTTCTTTAGCCATTTTTCAGAAACAACTCTTTTGACAGCAGGGGCCAGGGCTTAGTCATTTTCTGCCCATCGTGCCTAAAAGCAGCACTTTGCACATAATAATCCCTCCCATTCATTCAGTAGTTTACTGTTTCCAAAGTGTTTTCCTCTGCTGTATCACTCAGTCTTGAAAACCATGCTCCGATGGCTGTGGCGGTGTCAGCTGAGCTCACCGTGCTCAGCCCTCCTGCTGCCTCTCATCCAGCTGGTGCCCAGCAGAGGGCCACCGCACTAGAGGCTCCTCCTTTGAAGATGCCTGGCTGCCCCTGTTGTCATTCAGATCTTACCACGGAGGTCACCTTTTCAGAGAGGCCTCTGGCTCATCACCTCAGTCATTCTCCGTCAGCACATCCTATTTTACTATTTCAAGCACTTTTCCCATCTGATACTTGTTTGTTTATTTTTAATCCAACTTCTCATGCTAGAATATAGGTTTTGTGAGAGCAGAAATATCCTCTCTCTCCTTACAGTGTGCATTTTCAACAGGGGCGATAATATCCCTAGGGGGCAAAAAGTAGTTCTTGAGGGGGCAAAAAATCTCACTCTTTTTATACAGATTTATATACAATACACCAACAGATATACAGTATATACATGGTATTAAAATTTGGGAGGCAGAATTAGGACCAAAAATGTCTAAGAAGTCTCCTTAGAGGAGCAATAATGAAATAAAAGGTTGAGAACATTGCTTCACAGTATAGAACAATGCTGAGCACAGAGTAGGCTCATAAATAACATTTTTTGAGTGACTGCATTACGCCCTTAAATAGCTGCAGAAACAGGTTCAGAGAGGTGAAGTAGCTAGCCTCAGGACATGAAGGTGATAGATGGTAGAATTGAGTCTCCAACCTAGGTTTCCTGGGTCTCGTGCTTTTTATTCTAAATGCTCAATATATGCCTTTTTGAGTTAACTTGAACATACTAGACATTCCCACAAGAGGAAGCAAAGCAAACATATTTCCTAAGTGACCCAACAGGTGATCTCAGAAAGTCATTCTGTGCAGAAAGGTCCCAATAACCTTCTTCTCTGGGGGCATTAATGATGCTTGGCTCATCTTTGAAATGGGAATTGGTTCCATCTCCGACTCTTGGTAAAATAAGAATGCAAAGGTGAGCAATATTTTTAGTGTCTTAGTAATTGTTTCAGTGCATCCCTGGGCAGAAAGAAATAACAAACAACTCCGTTTACTAAGTAAGCAGGTCCAAATACCTTAATAAGCACTTCTGTTCTAACAATTTAGTGCCTGTTGAACAGTGCACACCTTTTCAAGCCTTGGAATCTTATCAGATACCATGAGTCTCATTTCCTGTTCCACACTGACTTTCACGTGGTGCTTGCTTTCATCACAGCAATTACTAAAAACCCAGCTCTGAAAAGATTTGGTCATTGGAAGCAGTATAATAACCTAATATTAAAACTGAACCACCTCAAGCTAGTAGTTTCTGACAGACATTGCTGTGATTCCCATGACGATATAAAATAACCTGAGACGCCCCTCTGAGTTCACTGTGGCACCCTGAAGTGCATCAGCATGTAGTTTGGGAACTGTGGCAGTAGACCAAGGCAAGATATGATGCTGGCTCGAGATGGAGTGGTGGCAGGGCAGTTGGGAAGAAGTGGGAAGATTTGCAGAGATGAACAAGTGAAAAATTAGAGGCAAAGAGAGCTGATCCAAAAATGGTAAACGAACAGGATGTGGAGGAAAGGTCTGAAAAATGAAGTCTGGCGCCTGGATACTTGAAGAACTCCCATGTAGTAGATGGCTTCTGGGGACTCTGCCCAGCCCACCTTCACTTTCTTGAGAACTGACAACCACCCTCCATACCGGAGTGGCCCTAGCAGCCATGTTCATCCACTGTGACTCATCTCTCTGGCAGAAGTGAATGGGCGCAGGGGATATGTTTTTGTCCATGAGTCAGCCTAAACCAATCAGATTTTCTCTCCCAAGAATTTGAAATGAAAACCTAGTGTTCTTGTTTCTTACGGCTGCTGCAACAAATCACCACCAACTGTGTGGCTTCCAATGATAGAAATTTATTCTCTCACAGTCTGGAGGCCAGAAGTCTGAAATCAAGGCATAGGCAGGGCCGCACTTGCTTTGGAGGCTCTGGGGGAGCATCCTTCCTTGCCTCTTCCAGTTTCTGGTGGTTGTTGGCAGTCCTTGGCTTCCTTGGCCATATCTCTTCAAGCGTTGCCTTTGTGGTCTCATTGCTGTTTGCCCTTTATGTGTCTGTGTCTTCTCCTGTTCTGTCTCTTACAAGGTCAGTGGATTTAGGTCCACCTGGGTAATTCATGATATCTTAAGACTCTTAATTACAGCTGCAAACACCCTTTTTCTAAATAAGGTAATATTTACAGGATCTGGCTTTTGGGATACAGACACATCGTTTTTGGAGCCACCCTTTAACCCACCACACTTAGAGACTTAGAGATGCATGTGAACTGAGAGGATGGATACGTGGGGCACTGGGATGACTATTTTGTAAGATTTGGGTGGAAAAGTAGAGAAAGATAGGTCTACGGTAAAGGAGGAAAATGACATAGATGTAGAGAGAGAAGCAGAAACAAAGGGATGTTTGGGCCCAGAGAGAGAGATGTAGACAGAGGACCCAGCCCTGCTTTGGCTTAACTTTCCACTCCTTGGTTCCTGTTGCCCAGAAAGTCCAGCTGCCCTCAGGTTCTATGACTTAGTTGAATTCTTCAACAGATTCTCCTATTTGCTTATGCTAGTCCGAGTAGATTTCTCTAATTTGCAGCCAGGAGCCTTGACAAAGGCCAAACAGCAGAAGGGAGGGGAAGTGAGTCTCAATTTTGGCAGACCTTCAGTCTTCTTAAGGCAGTGATTTATGCCACCGCACCGAACGTCAACAGGAAATTCTGATGGTGGCTACTCACAAAATGAGGCTGATTAGATTTTTTTTAATGTAAATCAGGAGAAGGTTTATTTACCTCACTGTCTCAGAGTGTGAAGAAGTAAAATTTTTTCTTACAATAATTCCACTCTTCACACTACTCACAGCACTTGAAAGAACCGTGTGTTCCATTTTGAGCAATGATGAAGGAGGGCATTGGCCCAATGGCATTTGTCCTATGAAGCATGACTAGGATGTAAAGGGACTAGAAATCGTACCACATGAGAGACTGCTTATGGGACTTAGGCAGGTTAGTCTGAAAAATGGAGAATTTAGAAGGCCATGGTGGGTGGTTTTTAAACTGGAAGGATTGTCATGTAAAAGAGAAACTATTATTGGGAGTCACATTCTGGGTTAATTCAGGAAGAGATTTCCAAAAAATTTTAGCTCTTCAAAAATGGATTGGCATGATGCTTGATCTTAGGTTTGAGAAGGTGTGAGAAGTAAGCATCCTAAAAAAGACTCTGAGCCCGTTGAGAGTAGGGACTGCATTTTATTTTCTGGGTGTACTCAGTACCTAACAATGTTTAGTGCTTAGTGAGTTCTCAGTCAAAACTTGATAACTGGGAGAATGAAGAGCAGGAGTTTCAACAGAGACTGAGTGTCTTAGTTCATTTGAGCTGCTATAACAAAAACACCAGAGACTGGTGGCTTAAACAACAGACATTCATTTTTCACAGTTCTGGAGGCTGGGAAGTCCAAGATCAAGGTGCTGGCACGTTCAGTGTCTGGTGAGAGCCCACTTCCTTTTTCATAAGGAAAGACACTTCACTGTGTGAAGGCACTGTGTGAGGACACTTCACTGTGTCCTCACGGTGAGAAGATGGCGTTTCTTCTCACTTCCTCCTCACATGGAGGAAGGGGTGAGGGAACTTGCTGAGGTCTCTTTTTACAAAGGCGTTAATCCCATTCATGAAGGCTTCACCTTCGTGACCTAATCACCTCTCAAAGGCTCACCTCCTAATACCATCACACTGGGGATTAGTGTATTCTGAATTTTGAGTAATGACACAAACATTCTGTCTCTAGCACTGGATGACTATTGAGAGGTGATGTCAAAAAGAAGACAGACTGAAGGATGGTGACAATATTAGCAAGAATGATAGCTTTCATTTGTTAGGCCCTTGGTTTATGTTATTATCTTTTTTTTTATATGTAATTTTTTTTTTTTTTTTTTTTTTTTGCGGTACGCGGGCCTCTCACTGTTGTGGCCTCTCCCGTTGCGGAGCACAGGCTCCGGACGCGCAGGCTCAGCGGCCATGGCTCACGGGCCCAGCCGCTCCGCGGCATGTGGGATCTTCCCGGACCGGGGCACGAACCCGCGTCCCCTGCATCGGCAGGCGGACTCTCAACCACTGCACCACCAGGGAAGCCCCTATGTTATTATCGTATTTAATCTTCAGCAATTCTGTGGGGTGGTTGCCCCTATTTTATAGATGTGGGAGCTGCGTGAAACACAGAGAGGTTAAGTAGCAATCTCCACACAAGGAATAAGTTCAGAACTGGAGTCATCTCATACTAGTAAGAAAAATTACTGCTCATGTATTGAGCAACTACTATGTTCTAAGAGTTTTATACACATTGAGCTCTAAGTCTCTTTACAATGGTGAGTCGATGATTTCTGGGTATCTGCCTCTCAGCTTCTTGCCCAGGGCCCTCCTCTGCATGGGTCCCATGGACCAGGATTGCTGAGGTGGGCTTGGTGTCTTGGGGCCTTCAGGGTTACTGGCATACTTCATTCTGAAGTCTGAAGAAGTCTCTGTCTTCACAGTCTTATCTGCTTATTGACCCAATTATCTGCTCACACCTTGGAAAGGACAAGGCCCTGACCTCACCTCTCACACCTGATCCAAATATGAGTTTCCTTGGGGGTCAGGTAGCTTAGGAATGGAGAAGTCTTCATACTTCCTGTTAGCCTTTTTGGTTGAAGGGACATGTAAGTTAACAAAAATGATTCCTAAATTTGATCTACTTTTTAATATCATAATTAGCGTTCAGTTGGATATCCATTTCTGGATAGTTTTTGTTTGTTTGTTTTTCCCTGTGTTTGCCTGCATGCCCGTCTCCCTGGCACTGAGAACAAAGTAGGCTTCCATCATTGTGCACCAGCTGCAAATGGGCCCTGAGGGAGTAGCGGCCATGGTCACTGGCTTCAGGTCTCAGCAGCCCTGGCAAGGCCTCTGGGGACGGGGGCTTAGATGCTAGTCTTAGGTCTGAGGCTGAGGTGCTGTGTGACTAGATAATCTATTTTCCTATGATAGTGTGCACTTTAATCCTTAACTTTATACATCTTCTGCTGTTCTGTACTCTTCAAGTGTAACACATGTCGCTGCCTGTGTTTATAACCTGTCTCATATTTGTATGTAACTGTGGGCCGCAGTCATAAAGCAGCTTAATTTGTTTCTTCTAGTCTCTTTAAAATGTCTCTGGGGGGCAAATTGCTTTCCAGCCTCTGGGTTAACTCAGTCAGGTGCCAAGACTTTTGTGGACCCTCTTGGGTGTCAAAACACAGTCTCAATATGTTCTGTCCAAGGTGATAATCAAAACTTTTAACTTAAAATTATGGCTCCCTCCTTTTTTAGTTTGGGCCCTGCTGCAAGCAGGAAACCTGCAGTTGGGGAATGAAAGCATCATCACTTTCTGCTTTCTTTCCTATTGTCTGCTAATTGGGTTTGTTGCCAGCTGCTATACCTGTGCCCCCAGTTGGGTAACTAACTGTTTTCTGGCTCCTCTGGGATTAGATTAGGAGGAGGGAAGAGAGGAAAAGGCATTAAGGAAGTTGTTACTTGTCCGATACTGCTGTGATTAGAATACTTCCTCTTGTGGGGCACTTTCAAGAGTCAGAAAACTTACCCTCATCACTGGGCATCTGTACCCTGCAGTTCTCTTAGTGGGGGTCAAATGCATCTCTGTTTTAGCTGGATCTTTGCTTTTCCTTGGCCCCTAGGAACCTGACAGTACCATTAGCTTCCCTGAGCTGAGGTGTCTTTGTCTCTCTTAGAAAGGACACAGAATAACCCTAAACATTTCTCAAGAGAAATCTGTAGCACCATAGAAAGCACTCATGCATTTTTTACCCTTGATAAACCCTGAGGTAAGGTGATGGGTTGTTCCCAACCAAGCAATTCTTCCTTTGCTCTGCTGTCTGCCTGCTAGTCCGCTCATGTCTTGCTCTTTAGAACAATTAGGTGGGATTCAGACACAAGCCCACTGTGCGCCCTAGTATCTTAAACTTACTGAGTGGTGCCCTCAAACTCCTATTTTTTTGGACTAGAGTTTAGGAAGTGGGGCTCACAGCTCAGGTCTCTTTGAAGAAATCCTCCTTAATCACCTACTCTTGCCTCTTTTATACACTCCATGTGTGAAAGGCTTAAGAGTTGTCTATCCTGTTTTCTTTGTAAGTTCTTGTTCTAGTTCCTCTATTTGAAATTTGCTACCTACTGTGCCTCCACTGAAAAGTCTATTTTAACATCTGTAATAAGATAGCACTTGTTTAGTCAACTAGCATTAAGCTCTCACTAGACCAGTGCTGTCCAATAGAAAAATAATGCAAGCCACATATGTAATTTATGTTTTAGAAAACATGTTTTCTAGCAGATTAAAAAAAGGAACAGTGAGATTAATTTTAATAATAATCTTATTTAATCCAATATATCCAAAATGTTGTCATTTCAACATCAGTGTTGAAAATTATTGAGATATTTTACATTCTCATTTTGCACAGTCTTTGAAATCCAGAGTTTATGCTTGCCCCACGTTCCGATTCAGGCCAACCACATATCAAGTGGTCAGTGGTCACAGGTGTCTAGTGGCTACTGTAATAGACAGCATGGCAGTAGACTGTAAGCTCTACAGGCAAGACTGGTGTTGTCCTTGCCTTGTCATTGCTACTGTATACACCTACTACATACACCACAGTGCTTGGTATATAGTAGGTGTTCAAATTTGTGAAATTGAACTAAAATATATTAAATGAAGAAATTGTCAAGGAAATTGTTCAGCAGCTTCCCACAGCACTTAAAATCTAAATCATTCAAGTCTGCACACATTTAGTTTGCCCACATAGTTTGTAAGTCATTTATCCCGCAAGCATTTAAGCTCTGTGAAGGCAGAGGTGTCTTTGTCTTGTCCTCACCATCTATCCCAGTTCCTAGTATTGTAAAATGAAGATTCATGTAGTCAACAGATACTTATTTAGTGTCCGTGCTGGGCTAGTTATTTTAGGTGCTGGGATACCTTCTTGAACAATGTAGACACAGTCTTTGCCTTCATGGAGCTCACAGACAATAAAATGTAACAAGGACTGGGAAGGAAATAACTCGGGTTATGTGATAGGGTGTAACTAAGGGGCAGAAGAGCAAGGGAGTAGGGAGAAGTAGCCAGTCCTTCAAAGAGCTAGGGGAAGGGCCATTTGACTGTGTCTTACCACAGTCCTACAGGCTCTCTCCTTTTCAGCCATATTGGCCGTTCATTTTCTCTAACACCCCATATTCATTTATTTTACCTTTCTGTTTCCTTTGCCTGTGTTGCTGTCTTCCTTGCTCTTGTATAGGTGTTGTCTTCTCATGTCTCAGCTCAAATACCATCTCCTCAATGTGAACTTCCCTGACCATCCTTTCTAAAGGGCTCATCACCTTAGACACTCTCCATGTCCCAAATTTTGTTTATTGCCATATTCTGAAATGATCTTGCCTGTTCATCTGCTGTCTCCCACGCCATAAGGAGAGCTCTAAGAAATTAGCGACTCTGTCTTGACAATTTCTATCTTCCAGTGGCTAGAAAAGTGTCTCTATGTTAAATGTACGACCCATAATTAGTGATCAATAGATAATTTATTGAATGAATGAATAAAGGTCAAGAGTTAAAGTCTTTGGGAGCTGTCTCAAGGCATTTGAATGAGGCCACAGTCTCAATGGAATCTGGGAAGAACGACACTATTTTTTATCTTAAGTCTCTGAGAAGGAAGATGGGGGTAAATGCATACAGCAGTTATTCTTTTGGACTTTCTTGGGCATCCGGTAACCTGGTTTCTGGTTCTGGCTCCTTTAAGACTCTACAGTTATGGAGCATCCTGGGTAAATGGACATAAATTTTTGCGTGTAACTTAATGGTTCACAGACCTCCTGAAGAGGTAAAAGGACCCTTAAGTTAAAAATTCCTGTAGAAATGAGGACCCTCACAGCAACACCGGCAGAAAAATGTTAAATAAGATAATGCATGATGTATTTAAAGAACTAGGACAGGTGCCTGGTGAAGGGTGCCTTTGGGGAGAGAGGGTGTCCGAAGAATTTCTAGAAACCAAATGCTTTCCAAGTATCGCTGCCTGGCGGTTGCTATAGACTCTTGCCTTCTCCAATCATCGAGCGGCTTGCTAAGCTGTGCGGTGCTCCGTGGTTGCTGTGGCAACGGATGGCAACAGCTGTGCGACCAGGCTGCACCCGAGGAGAGCCCGCTGCTTGGAGCCGGGTGGGGAAGCCCTTGCTGCTGCGTCTGTGAGTTGGACGCGGGGTCTTGGTGGGGAACGGGGCGCGGAGTGGACAGGGGCTGGTGGTTGAACGGGGTCGGGGGGTCCTCGCAGTGATTGTGGGGTCACAATATGAGGGGTCTGGGGCCTGGCTGGGGCGTCCCCTCGTGTCCCAGCCGTTTGTCCCAGGGGTTCACCAAGTTTTCCAGATCCCATCCCTCCCCAGCCTCCTCTGGCCCTTTCTCCTCACCCCCATTAAAATAGCGGAACCACAAATTTCTGTTCTTGGGATTCCCCAGCCAGACTACCTGTTTGGGTAGGGGCAGGCATCACCCTGGACAGAGACTTAGGAGTTCACCTTCCTTCTAACT
Organism: Lagenorhynchus albirostris; assembly: GCF_949774975.1. Classification (NCBI taxonomy): domain Eukaryota; kingdom Metazoa; phylum Chordata; class Mammalia; order Artiodactyla; family Delphinidae; genus Lagenorhynchus; species Lagenorhynchus albirostris. The sequence goes on from NC_083113.1 coordinate 46,545,676, forward strand.
TCTAATTAGCCGTGAGGCCTTGGGCAAGTCATTTTCTGTATTTCCTTACCAGAAAAATGGGGTGCCATGCTCCCCTCCTCTGCCTCCTCCCCTTTTCTCAGGATGACTGAGGATCAAATGCATGGCTAGTATACCCTCAGATGTGCTTTACCTGTGTGGTCTTGTTTCATAGCCACACCTGTGAAGTGACTGTGATGATTAACTGCCCTTTAAAGTTCAGCAGTCTAGGTTCAGAAAGTGTTCCATGATCAGGGCTGTTGGTATGACTCTTAACCACCACCTGTGCTGACCACCTGGTGTCCTGTCCTCTACGTGTGCTCACCTGTTTAGCTTAGGTTTCTTGCTCCCTGCCTGTATTGGGTCTTGGCCTTTTCACTTCAGAATACTTCAACCAGTATGTATTTTATCAAGATGATTCTTTCCCCCTCTCCTTTTCTTTACTCCTTAAAGTAATTGAGATCCTACTTCATGTTTAGTAGTAACCTAGGTGTTTACAGGAAGAAAATGTTAAGACAGGATCTGTGCCCTTGATGAACTTATATAGTGGAGTCATGTTTTACTGTATTAGGTTTGGAGTCAGTCCTAACGTCAAAGTTGAATGCAGTCAAAAATATCCCTGGAAAATTCTTTAAATCACCTCTGAGCAACCTAATTCAGAAATTGAATCATTGAAAAGCTTTAATTCTGGGAACATTTAAACACATTTCACACACTTCTAATTTATAGACCTTTCCTTTTTGTCACCATAAATTAGTGGAAGGATAAATTAATCTCTTCCATTATGTCATTGTCATCTAAATTTTGCTGTGGCCCTCATTTCATTCTTGAGTTTCTTCCTTGAGAATATTGATGAGGCTATCACCATTTACGTGGCTACCTGGACATCACTCTTTGCTTGGGGGGCTGTTAAAGCCTTGGAATTACTCATGCATCCTTCTCAGTCTCCCCAGTCTGCACTGGACTGACTTTTAAGCATTCTTGAGATTGACACACTAGCATTATCAGGACTACCATCTCACCTCATTCTACAGCCCACTGACTGGAACAGCAAAGACAATCACCCAACTATTTTAAAGGTTATATTTTTGTTTTTTGATTTAGCTAAATATGAATAAACTGAAGTTCCATCATCCACATTGATGTAACTCTCTTGAGGTCTTATTGTAGAGATTGTACTTGCCCTGCATAGGCATCAACACTTGATATTATCAGCCTTTTAAAACTTTGTCTTTCTTACGGGAAAATAATGTTTACCACTTTGTTGTAATTTACATTTGCCAGCTTAGTAGTGAGATCAAGCAATTTATGATTATTGACTGTTGATAACTGATCTTCTGTGGGTTGCCTCTCTTTGCCCAGTTTAAATTTGACTGTCCTTTTTATATTGATTTGTAGGGGTATTGTACATACTGTGGGTATTGATACTTTGAGATACTGATAATATATTGAGGTATAATTTAAATTAATATTTTCTTCCAGTATGTTCTTAGCTATTTTTAAAAAGTCAGGTTTATGATGTGTAACTTACATACTGTAAAATTCACCTCTTTTATTTTTTTCTTCCAGTTTTATTGAGAGATAATTGACATACAGCACTGTATAAGTTTAAGGTGTACAGCATAATGATTTGACTTATATACATAATTAAATGATTATCACAGTAAGTTTAGTCATCATCCATCATCTCATGTAGATACAAAATTGAAGAAATATAAAAATTTGTTTTACTTGTGATGAGAACTCAGGGTTTATTTTCTTAACAACTTTTTTTTATTAGTTATCTATTTTATACATAGTAGTGTATATATGTCAATCCCAATCTCCCAATTCAACCGCTCCACCCCAGCTTTCCCCCCTTGGTGTCCATATGTTTGAACAACTTTCATATATAACATACAGCAGTGTTAATTATATTTGTCATGTTGTACATTACATCCCTGGAACTTACTTATCTTACAACTGGAAGTTTGTACCTTTTGACTACCTTCATCCAGTTCCCCCTCCCCCCACTCCTCACCTCTGGTAACCACAAATCTGATCTCTTTTTCTATGAGTTTGTTTGTTTGTTTGTTTTTGAAGTATAATTGACCTACAAACTAAACAAAGCTAGTTTAAACTAAAAAGCTTTCGCACAGTGAAGGAAACTATCAACAAAACAAAAAGGCCGCCTACAGAATGGGAGAAGATATTTGCAAATGATATGTCTGATATGGAATTAATATCAAAATATACAAAGAACTCATACAACTCAACATCAAACAAACAACCCAATTAAAAATGGGCAGAGGACCTTTTTTTTAAAATTTTGATTAGGTATAGTTGATTTACAGTGTTGTGCTAGCTTCAGGTGTACAGCAAAATGTATCTGCCATATATATACATATATCCACTCTTTTCTAGACTCTCCTCCCATATAGGCCACCACAGAGCACTGAGTAGAGTTCCATGCACTACACAGCAGGTCCCCATTAGCCATCTCTTTTATATATTGTAGTAGGTACATGTCAGTCCCAATCTTTCAGTTTATCCCTTACCGCCCAGTAACCATAAGTTTATTTTCTACATCTGTAACTCTATTTCTGTTTTGTAGATACATTCCTTTGTAGCCTTTTTTTAGATTCCACATATAAGCGATACCAAAAAATGGGCAGAGGATCTGAATAGATACTTTTCCAAAATTCATCCCTTTTAGATGTACAGTTCCATGAGTTTTGAAAAATATATAGTCATGTATCCATATAAATGTATGGAATGATTCCATTAGCTGAAAAAGTTTTCTTGTTGCTGGTTGTAGTCAATCAATCCCTTTCCCCACCTCCAGCCCCTGGCAACCAATGATCTAACTCGTTTTGTGTGTTTTCCAGAATATCATATACATGGAATCATAAAATACACAGCACTTTTGTCTGGCTTGTTTTATTTAACATACTGCTTTTGAGATTTATCCATGTTGTTATATGTAACAGTAGTTCATTCCTTATTATTCCTGAGTACTCTTCAACTGAATGGATGTACCACCAGTTGATGGGCATTTGGATTGCTTCCAGTACTTGGTGATTATAAATAAATAAAGCTTCAATAAACATTCACAGACAGGTCTTTGTATCAACATATGTTATTATAATTTTTGGATAAATACCTGGGAGTGGGATTGCTAGGTACTGTGGTATGTTTACTTTTATAAGAAACTGCCACACTGTTTTCTACAGTAACTGTAGCCTTTTGCATTTCCACCAGCCTAGTATAAGAGTTTAATCTGCTCCACATCCTTGCCAGCAGGTGAGAGTTCTGTTAATTTTAGTTATTCTTGTAGATGTGTAATGGTTTCTCATTCTGTTTCAAATTTGCATTTCCCTGATGACTAATGATGTTGAACAACATGAGCTTATGGATTATTCTATCTCTTTTGAGGTGAAGTTTCTGTTCATATCTTTTGCCCTTGTCTTATTCAGTTGTCTTCTTATTGAGTTGCCTTTTGGAGTCAAAAGTTTTAAATTTTGATGAAGTCCAGTTTATTATTTTTTTCTCTTATGGATTATGCTATCTAGAATTCTTTGCCTAACCCAAGGTAAAGAATTTACCGCAGATTTTCTTCTATGTTTTCTTCTTGGAATTTTATAGATTTAGTTTTACATTTTATTTCACATTTTGTGTATGAGCAAACTTAGAATTATTCGGGGGAAGGCACATCAATACCTCTGGCTTGTGTGTGAGAATGATTCATGTAATCACAAAGTAGAGGGGAAGTTATCATCTCTTATTAATTAGTGGTATAGTTTCACAAGCTTCAAAATAGCTTTGAGAATGTTTTTCCACGTTAACATCAAAAATATTTAGAAGATGAAAACTCATCAGAAGCCCACATAGCCTGTGAGTATTGAAACCATGTTTTAACTGGTACACTTAGGGATCCGTGTAGAGTAGAGATGCTTGACCCTGGGTTTATGTTTATGTTTAGATTTTAGATTTTATGCTTATGTTCATCTTTTGAGGGACAGTGTTCATAGCTTTTAACTGATTCCCAATGGGACTTGGACCTCAAAGGTTAAAGATCACTGGTTTAGGACAGCACATTTCAGAATGCAGGGCACTGTGATACACTCCATCACAGTTGCTGTTGTTAAAAGTGAAGAAACAGCCGTTTCCTGAGGGCAGTTTCTTTCTCTCACATAATTTCTCACAAGATCTATTTCCTCATTAACACTGCAGAGGCACTTAGCATTTGGCTGTTCTTCATATAAAACACCTTGCAAGGGGGAACTAGGCTTGCAATAAGGCAAAAATCATGGATTTGTGTTGGGCAGAGCATAAGTGAGGAATTGGCATATCACAAAACGCCTCTACTGCAATTTAATTTTAAAAGCTGTGCAGTCAGGCTTTTTACATCTTTGAGGATTTAAATTGCTTTAGTAACATTATGATCTCACTGCATCTGTCTTGTTTTATTTCTTTAAACTACTATTGTAAGTCCAAGTTAAAAAACTTTGCCTAATTCTGTGTTCTGTACTATGTTGTTGATGCTTGTTTTTATTTTAAACAATCCACCCATGTTTGCAGCAATGGCTTTGAAAAATCCTTAATTAGAATAAATTTCAAGGTTAAGCTATTTTTATTCATGCCTCAGAACAATTACCAATACTTGTGGCTTTTAAAATAATAACAGTGTGGTAAGCATATTTTAAAACCAAGAAGGCAGAAATTTGTGTTTATGAAAGCCAAAAAATTAGTCTTGCAATACTTTGGAATGTCCCTGGTAATTAATTATAGGTGATGTCTATTATATGAAACCTCAAAGATTTTAGCAGGAGTTAGAAAACAGGAGCCTTAGGTATTTCATTTCTGATATACCCTGTCACTCTCAGAGGGAATTAAAGTTTAATAAAAAAGGAATAACAGAGAAATGTAATCTAAGAATACTAATTAATAACTTTAGCTCCACCAGAATGAGATTCTGTAATAAATGGTAGGCTGTCAGTTGCTAAATCGTGAAATACTGCAGACAGGAAAAAGGCGACATACCCTTTCACAACATGGCTTGTTATGTTAAAACTGTTAGTAGTAGGGAAGTTTTGTACTTGTTAATCTTTTTTTTTTTGCATCGCTGTTTGTAATTACAATTACACAGATGGTTCCTAAAAAGATAGTGTGTTCTTAGCAATTAAAATCATGGCAAGCAGCTTTTCCTCTTCCCCAACATACAATTAAACTGAATAGAATCACACACTCTGTGGGTTCCTCAGAGAAAAGGTTCTGTGCAGATTCAAGTAGATTAGCATTCTCTTCCCCAGCCCTGACAGCTTGACCCCTGCAAACTGAGAACATTAAAGCTGGCAGAGAACTTCCAAACTTGGGTTTTAGGAAGTAGTTACCCCTCTCTGCCTTCTTCCCAAGTCCTATTCTTGCCATATGGGGATTAATAGAACACGTTTTTAAATGGGATCTTTGGAACAACCTCTAACAACCATTGGATGTGTTGTTTCCGATATGATTTTCTAAATTCTGGGAGCTCAGCTAGCCCATGAAATTCCTCAAGGGCACAGGATAATTTGTCCTTTTTTTCTTTGCCAGACAACTAATGTTGACGTTTGCTTGTGGAAAAAAAAATTCTCTCATTTCAGAGTTTTTAATCTAAAGAATGTAGAATTTACTTTGGGTTCTAGGGAAACCAAATTCTACCTTATTTAAGATCCCTTTTACAACAAATTAACTTGAGAAGATTTTTCAGCAAGGAGTCAGCACCCCATGATATATTTCACTAGTTGATATATGGCTTTGTGGCCAGTGTCCCTTCCTTGACCCAGACCTCAGCAGTGTTAATGGGTCTCCTCTAGAGCAGTGGGGTTGGAGCCCGTGGTGGTCTGCTCACAGATGAAACCTTGGAAATACGTGTTTTGTTTGCAAGAGCATAAATACACCCAAGTATACTTTGAATGATTTTTAGGTACAGGCTTTTGTGCCCACAAGTAAGCAGTTATTTGCTGGTATAATTAACCATCTGCACCTTATTATGAGGGTGCAGCTGGCTAATTATGCCCAGCGCCTGTAGGGCAGGTTAAACTTCTCATCTGCATAAGAAGTGGATTTGCAGTAAAGGACACTGACCTTTATAAATGAGTCCCTAAATTTAACCAGTTCAGTTTGAGGTCACCACTCATGGATTTTTGTTTTGTTTTGTTTCGCTTAGAAGAGAAACTTATGTATGGGTAATGATGTTTCTATTTGTAAAGTAATGAATACAGAGCCATAGGACAGACATATTATTATGAGTCAGGGACAAATGATATCCCTGCTGAGTTCAAATTATTTTGGTTTCTCATTTTGGAAAAGTCGTACATCAGTGTGGATTTAGTATTCATGAACTTGTATGAATGACAACTTGGACCATCATTGAGACTTCAAATGGGGTAATTTGTGTATGAACCATTTCAAAATCATTTTCAGCAATAGTTCATTATTCTTGTGACTTATTGGATGGATTGTTTGAGACAATAGCAGAATACTGGAGAGCACAATCTAACATATCAGTGTTGGTTAAATTCACAGTCAATGCCAATTAACTATGTGTGAAGTAGGTCTGCTCTGGTGAATCTTCCCACATGTGTTTGTCCCAAATTGTCTTTAATCTACTCTTACTCTTGAAAGATACTTTTGCTGGTTATAGAATTAAAAGATGGCGTTTTTTTCTTTCAGAATTAATAGATGGCAGTTTTTTCTTCCAACACATTTGAATGCATCATTCTACCATTTTCTGTCTTCCATTATATTGAGAAATTAGCTCTCAATCGAACCATGGCTCCTTTGAAGATAATGTCTTTTTTATTGGCCTTTTTAATGATTTATCTGTTTATTTTTGGTTTTCTTTACCATCTCTAAGATGAGTCTAGGTATGGATTTTTCCCCCATCTGTCAAGCTTGGGATTTGTTGGACTTCTTGAATCTATATATTGTTCTTTTTCAACATTTCAGTAAAATTCTCAGCTGTCGTTTTTTAGATATTGCCTCTGGCTCACCTCTTTTCTCTCAGGGCTCCAGTGACATCAGATCTCTCTCCTCTCTCTCTTAAGTCACTTGTATACCCAAGAAATTTCTAAATTTTGTTACTGTATCTTTCATTGCTAGATGTTCTATTTGGATCTTTCGAAATCTTCTATACAACTTCCCCCTTACAACATTCTGTTCTTAAAAATTTCCGGGGGAGGAGCTTCAAGATGGTGGAAGAGTAAGACGTGTAGGTCACCTTCCTCCCCACAAATACATCAGAAATACATCTACATGTGGAACAACTCCTACAGAACACCTACTGAACGCTGGCAGAAGACCTCAGACCTCCCTAAAGGCAAGAAACTCCCCCACGTACCTGGGTAGGGCAAAAGAAAAAAGAAAAATCAGAGACAAAAGAATAGGGACGGGACCTGCACCAGTGGGAGGGAGCTGTGAAGGAGGAAAGGTTTCCACACACTAGGAAGCCCCTACGTGGGCGGAGACTGCCAGTGGCGGAGGGGGGAAGCTTCGGAGCCACGGAGGAGAGCGCATCCACAGGGGTGCGGAGTGCAAATCGGAGAGATTCCTGCACAGAGGATCTGTGCCAACCAGCACTTACCAGTCCAAGAGGCTTGTCTGCTCACCCGCCGGGGCGGGTGGGGGCTGGGAGCTGAGGCTCCGGCTTCTTCACAGGTCAGACCCCAGGGAGAGGACTGGGGTTGGCTGCGTGAACACAGCCTGAAGGGGACCAGTGTGCCACAGCTAGCGGGGAGGGAGTCCGGGAAAAGGTCTGGAACTGCCGAAGAGGCAAGAGACCTTTTCTTCCCTCTTTGTTTCCTGGTACGCAAGGAGAGGGGATTAAGAGCGCCACTTAAAGGAGCTCCAGAGATGGGCGTGAGCCGCGGCTATCAGCGCGGACCCCAGAGACGGGCATGAGACGCTACGGCTGCTGCTGCAACCACCAAGAAGCCTGTGTGCAAGCACACATCACTGTCCACACCTCCCCTCCCGGGAGCCTGTGCAGCCCGCCACTGCCAGGGTCCTGTGATCCAGGGACAACTTCCCCGGCAGAACGCACGGCGCGCCTCAGGCTGGTGCAATGTCATTCTGGGCTCTGCTGCCGCAGGCTCGCCCCACACTCCGTACCCCTCCCTCCCCCCAGCCTGAGTGAGCCAGAGCCCCCGAATCAGCAGCTTCTTTAACCCCGTCCTGTCTGAGCGAAAAACAGACGCCCTCCAGCGACCTACACGCAGAGGCGGGGCCAAATCCAAAGCTGAGCCCCTGGGAGCTGTGAGAACAAAGAAGAGAAAGAGAAATCTCTCCCAGCAGCCTCAGAAGCAGCAGATTAAAGCTACACAATCAACTTGATGTACCCTGCATCTGTGGAATACATGAATAGACAAAGAATCATCCCAAATTGAGGAGGTGGACTTTGAGAGCAAGATTTATGATTTTTTCCCCTTTTTCTCTTTTTGTGAGCGTGTATGCGTATGCTTCTGGGTGTGATTTTGTCTGTATAGGTTTGCTTTTACCATTTGTCCTAGGGTTCTGTCCGTTTTTTTTTTGTTTTGTTTTTCTTTTTTAGTATAGTTTTCAGTGCTTGTTATCATTGGTGAATTTGTTTTTTGGTTTGGTTGTTCTTTCTTTTTTTTAATTACTTAAAAAAATTTTTAATAATTATTTTTTGTTTTTTATTTTAATAACTTTTTATTTTATTTTATCTTTTTCTTTCTTTCTTTCTTTACTCCCTTTTATTTTGAGCTGTGCGGATGACAGGCTCTTGGTGCTCCAGCCAGGCGTCAGGGCTGTGCCTCTGAGATAGGAGAGCCAAGTTCAGGACATTGGTCCACCAGAGACCTCCCAGCTCCACGTAATATCAAATGGCAAAAATCTCCCAGAGATCTCCATCTCAAAGCCAAGACCCAGCTCCACTCAACGACTAGCAAGCTACAGTGCTGGACACCCTATGCCAAACAACTGGCAAGACAGGAACACAGCCCCATCCATTAGCAGAGAGGCTGCCTAAAATCATAATAAGGCCACAGACACCCCAAAACACACCACCAGACGCCGTCCTGCCCACCAGAAAGACAAGATCCAGCCTTATCGACCAGAACACAGGCACTAGTTCCCTCCACCAGGAAGCCTACACAACCCATTGAACTAACCTTAGCCACTGGGGGCAGAAACCAAAAACAACGGGAACCACACACCTGCAGCCTGCAAAAAGGAGACCACAAACACAGTAAGTTAAGCAAAATGAGAAGACAGAGAAACACACTGCAGATGAAGGAGCAAGGTAAAAACCCACCAGACCAAACAAATGAAGAGGAAATAGGCAGTCTACCTGAAAAAGAATTCAGAGTAATGATAGTAAAGATGATCCAAAATCTTGGAAATAGAATGGAGAAAATACAAGGAACGTTTAAAAAGGACCTAGAAGAACTAAAGAGCAAACAAACAATGACGAACAACACAATAAATGAAATTAAAAATTCTCTAGAAGGAATCAATAGCAGAATAACTGAGACAGAAGAACGGATAAGTGACCTGGAAGATAAAATAGTGGAAATAACTACCACAGAGAAGAATAAAGAACAAAGAATGAAAAGACTTGAGGACAGTCTCACAGACCTCTGGGACGATATTAAATGCACCAACATTCGAATTATAGGGGTCCCAGAAGAAGAAGAGAAAAAGAAAGGGACTGAGAAAATATTTGTAGAGATTATAGTTGAAAGCTTCCCTAATATGGGAAAGGAAATAGTTAATCAAGTCCAGGAAGCACAGAGAGTTCCATACAGGATAAATCCAAGGAGAAACACACTGAGACACATGTTAATCAAACTATCAAAAATTAAATACAATGAAAAAATATTAAAAGCAGCAAGGGAAAAACAACAAATAACATACAAGGAATCCCCATGAAGTTAACAGCTGATCTTTCAGCAGAAACTCTGCAAGCCAGAAGGGAGTGGCAGGATATATTTAAAGTGATGAAAGGGAAAAACCTACAACCAAGATAACTATCCAGCAAGGATCTCATTCAAATTTGATGGAGAAATTAAAAGCTTTACAGGCAAGCAAAAGCTAAGAGAATTCACAACCGAACCAGCTTTACAACAAATGCTAAAGAACTTCTCTAGGCAGGAAACACAAGAGAAGGAAAACACCTACAGTGACAAACCCAAAACAATTAAGAAAATGGGAATAGGAACATACATATCGATAATTACCTTAAATGTAAATGGATTAAATGCTCCAACCAAAAGACATAGACTTGCTTGAATGTTTACATAAACAAGAGCCGTATATATGCTGCCTACAAAACACCAACTTCAGACCTAGGGACACATACAGACTGAAAGTGAGGGTATGGGAAAAGATATTCCATGCAAATGGAAATCAAAAGAAAGCTGGAGTAGCAATTCTCCTATCAGACAAAATAGACTTTAAAACAAAGACTATTACAAGAGACAAAGACACTACGTAATGATCAACGGATCAATCCAAGAAGAAGATATAACAATTGTACATATTTATGCACCCAACATAGGAGCACCTCAATACATAAGGCAAATACTAACAGCCATAAAACGGGAAATCGACAGTAACACAATCATAGTAGGGGACTTTAACACCCCACTTTCACCAATGGACAGATCATCCAAAATGAAAATAAATAAGGAAACACAAGCTTTAAATGATACATTAAACAAGATGGGCTTAATTGATATTTATAGGACATTCCATCCCAAAACAACAGAATACACTTTCTTCTCAAGTGCTCATGGAACATTCTCCAGGATAGATCATATCTTGGGTCATAAATCAAGCCTTGGTAAATTTAAGAAAATTAAAATCATATCAAATATCTTTTCTGACCACAACACCATGAGACTAGATATCAATTACAGGAGAAAATCTGTAGAAAATACAAACACATGGGGGCTAAACAATACACTACTTAATAACCAAGAGATCACTGAAGAAATCAAAGAGGAAATCAAAAAATACCTGGAAAGAAATAACAGTGAAAACATGACAACCCAAAACTTATGGGCTGCAGCAAAAGCTGTTCTAAGAGAGCAGTTTATAGCAATACAATCGTACCTTAAGAAACAAGAAACATCTCAAATAAACAACCTAACCTTATACCTAAAGCAATTAGAGAGAGAAGAAAAAAATAACCCCAAAGTTAGAAGAAGGAAAGAAATCATAAAAATCAGATCAGAAATAACTGAAAAAGAAACGAAGGAAACAATAGCAAAATTCAATAAAACTAAAAGCTGGTTCTTTGAGAAGATAAGCAAAATTAATAAACCATTAGCTGGACTCATCAGGAAAAAAAGGGAGAATACTCAAATCAATAGAATTAGAAACGAAAAAGGGGAGGTAGCAACTGACACTGCAGAAATTCAAAGGATCATGAGAGATTACTACAAGCAGCTCTATGCCAATAAAATGGACAACATGGAAGAAATGGACAAATTCTTAGAAATACAGAGACTTCCAAGACCGAACCAGGAAGAAACAGACAATATGAACAGACCAATCAGAAGCACTGAAATTGACACTGTGATTAAAAATCTTCCAGCAAACAAAAGCCCAGGACCAGATGGCTTCATAGGCGAATTCTATTAGACATTTAGAGAAGAGCTAACACCTATCCTTCTAAAACTCTTCCAAAATATAGCAGAGTGAGGAACACTCCCAAACTCATTGTACGAGGCCACCATCACCCTGATACCAAAACCAGACAAGGATGTCACAAAAAAAGAAAACTATAGGCCAATATCACTGATGAACATAGATGCAAAAATCCTCAACAGAATATTAGCAAACAGAATTCAACAGCACATGAAAAGGATCATACACCATGATCAAGGGGGGTTTATCTCAGGAATGCAAGGATTCTTCAGTATACGCAAATCAATCAATGTGACACACCGTATTAACAAGTTGAAGTAGAAAAACCATATGATCATCTCAATAGATGCAGAGAAAGCTTTTGACAAAATTCAACACCCATTTATGATAAAAACCCTGCAAAAAGTAGGCATAGAGGGAACTATCCTCAACCTAATAAAGACCATATATGACAAACCCACAGCCAACATCGTCTTCAATGGTGAAAAACTGAAACCATTTCCACTAAGATCAGGAACAAGACAAGGCTGCCCACTCTCACCACTATTATTCAACATAGTTTTGGAAGTTTTAGCCACAGCAATCAGAGAAGAACAAGAAATAAAAGGAATCCAAATCAGAAAAGAAGAAGTAAAGCTGTCACTGTTTGCAGATGACATGATACTATACATAGAGAATCCTAAAGATGCTACCAGAAAACTACTAGAGCTAATCAATGAATTTGGTAAAGAAGCAGGGTACAAAATTAATGCACAGAAATGTCTTGCATTCCTATACAGTAATGATGAAAAATCTGAAAGTGAAATTAAGAAAACACTCCCATTTACCATTACAACAAAAAGAATAAAATATCTAGGAATAAACCTACCTAAGGAGACAAAAGACCTGTATGCAGAAAACTATAAGACACTGATGAAAGAAAGATGATACAAATAGATGGAGAGATATACCATGTTCTTGGATTGGAAGAATCAACACTGTGAAAATGACTCTACTACCCAAAGCAATCTACAGATTCAGTGCAGTCCCTATCAAACTACCACTGGCATTTTTCACAGAACTACAACAAAAAGTTTCACAATTTGTATGGAAACACAAAAGACCCCGAATAGCCAAAGCAATCTTGAGAAAGAAAAATGGAGCTGGGGGATTCAGGCTTCTGGACTTCAGACTATACTACAAAGCTACAGTAATCAAGACAGTATGGTACTGGCACAAAAACAGAAATATAGATCAATGGAACAGGATAGAGAGCCCAGAGATAAACCCACTCACATATGGTCACCTTATCTTTGATAAAGGAGACAAGAATATACAATGGAGAAAAGACAGTCTCTTCAATAAGTGGTGCTGGGAAAACTGGACAGCTACATGTAAAGGAATGAAATTAGAACACTCCCTAAAACCATACACAAAAATAACTGCAAAATGGATTAAAGACCTAAATGTAAGGCCAGACACTATAAACTCTTAGAGGAAAACATAGGAAGAACACTCTATGATATAAATCACAGCAAGGTCCTTTTTGACCCACCTCCTAGAGAAATGGAAATAAAAACAAAAATAAACAAATGGGACCTAATGAAACTTAAAAGCTTTTGCACAGCAAAGGAAACCATAAACAAAATGAAAAGACAACCCTCAGAATGGGAGAAAGTATTTGCAAATGAAGCAACTGACAAAGGATTAATCTCCAGAATTTACAAGCAGCTCATGCAGCTCAATATGAAAAAAACAACCCAATCCAAAAATGGGCAGAAGACCTAAATAGACATTTCTCCAAAGAAGATATACAGATTGCCAACAAACACGTGAAAGAATGCGCAACTTCATTAATCATTAGAGAAATGCAAATCAAAACTACAATGTGATATCATCTCACACCGGTCAGAATGGCCATCATCAAAAAATCTATAAACAATAAATTCTGGAGAGGGTGTGGAGAAAAGGAAACCCTCATACACTGTTGGTGGAAATGTAAATTGATACAGCCTCTATGGAGAACAGTACGGAGGCTCCTTGAAAAGCTAAAAACAGAACTACCATACGACCCAGCAATCCCACTACTGAGCATATACCCTGAGAAAACCATAATTCAAAAAGAGTCATGTACCACAATATTCATTGCAGCTCTGTTTACAATAGCCAGGAGTTGGAAGCAACCAATGTGTCCATTGACAGATGAATAGATAAAGAAGATGTGGCACATATATAGAATGGAATATTACTCAGCCATAAAAAGAAACGAAATTGAGTTATTTGTAGTGAGGTGGATGGACCTAGAGTCTGTCATACAGAGTAAAGTTGGATCTAGAGTCTGTTATACAGAGTGAAGTAAGTCAGAAAGAGAAAAACAAATGCCATATGCTAGCACATGTATATGGAATCTAAAAGAAAAAAAAATGGTCATGAAGAACCTAGGGGCAAGACAGGAATAAAGACGCAGACCTCCTAGAGAATGGACTTGAGGATACGGGGAGAGGGAAGGGTAAGCTGGGACAAAGTGAGAGAGTGGCACAGACATATATACACTACCAAATGTAAAATAGCTAGCTAGTGGGAAGCAGTCGCATAGCACAGGGAGATCAGCTCGGTGCTTTGTGACCAGCTAGAAGGATGGGATAGGGAGGATGGGAGGGAGGGAGACACAAGAGGGAAGATATATGGGCATATATGTATATGTAAAACTGATTCACTTTGTTATAAAGCAGAAACTAACACACCATTCTAAAGCAGTTATACTCCAATAAAAATGTAAAAAAAAATATTTCCGAATCCAAAGAAAACTCGAAATAATAGTACCTAAATATCCTTTACTTAGAGTCATCAGTTGTTAACATTCTGCCACATTTGCTTTTGATTCATTTTTTTTCTCCTCTGTCTCTTCTTTTAAAACTACTTGGGAGCAAGTTTATAACTTCCGGAAGAGAGAGATCATGACACTGCTCCTTTAAATACATTAGCAGGTATTTCCTAAGAAGAAGAACATTCTTTCACATAATCACAGTATTGTTTTCACAGTCCATAAACTTAAAATTGTTACAGTATTATCTAATATATTCCATATTCATATTTCCCCCAGTTTTCAATAATGCACCTTGTTGTTTGTTTTTTTTTTAAGTTAAATTCAGGATCCAGTCAAGGATCATATGCTTCATTGAATTTTTAAGCTTTGTAGTCTCCTTTAGTGTAGAACACTTCCCTTGACATTTTGCGGGGGTTTTGTTGATTTTTGCTTTTCAGGACATTAACATTTTTGAAGTGTCTGTTTTTACAGAATTGCTGTATCATTTTTTTAAAATTTATTTTTATTTATTTATTTTTGGCTGTGTTGGGCCTTTGTTGCTGCGTGCGGGCTTTTCTCTAGTTGTGGCGGGCGGGGGCTGCTCTTCGTTGTGGTGCGCGGGCATCTCATTGCAGTGGCTTCTCTTGTTGCAGAGCATGGGCTCTAGGCACGCGGGCTTCAATAGTTGTGGCACATGGGCTCAGTAGTTGTGGCTCACAGGCTCTAGAGCGCAGGCTCAGTAGTTGTGGCGCACGGGCTTAGTTGCTTCGCAGCATGTAGGATCTTCCTGGACCAGAGCTTGAACCCGTGTCCCCTGCATTGGCAGGCAGATTCTTAACCACTGCACCACCTGGGAAAGCCGCTGTATCATTTTTCGTTATAGATTCCTGTGTCCTGAAGAGATCTTCAAGCTTATCTGTTAGTACTTCAAACCCAGTAAGCATAGTTGTTTTATAGTCTGTATCCATTAAGTCCCCTCTATGAAATCTTTGATGATCTTTCTCCTGTCTGTAGTTTCTGTTAATTTTGCTCATGGTGTCTTGTTTTCTTGTGTGTTTGCTTGTTTTTGTTCCTCATTATCTTTGAAATATTATTTGTAGGGATTTTTATTTTTTGAGGTCTGGTGGGGTGGTGCCTTACTCCATAGTAGATTTATATTTGCTTCTGCCAGACACCTCAGGATCTGTTAGTCTGGGACTAAAGTAAACGTAGCTCATGGCTTGAAGTTCTGTAGATGGTTTAAGTGGTAGGGAACTGGGCTGCAAATCTGAGTCAGAAGTGACCCCACCTTTTGGGGTATTTTTTCCCCCTTCTTTTTCTTTTTATTCTCTTTCTCTGATTAGCACCATGACAAATTTTACTTTGGCTTTCTGGGGATGGTGATGGAGTGGCCAGTTTTAACTGTGGGCCCCAGCCTAAAGTGAAAAAGATCTCTCATTATACTTCCCATCTTGAGTGGACTCTAATCATTAACTTCTCTCTCTTTGCCCAGCAAGGCCAGCTAAACCAAAGCCCAGATTTTTCTGTACTAGCAAATGCTGTAGGGCAAAAGTGGCTATGGGTTCTAATGCTTTGCTGACTTCTCTGGTGTTTGATTTCCTTTAGATTTTGGTCTGGTAATTCTGACTATCTTGAAAGCTCTTTAATACTTTTAAGGAGATAAAAAAATTTTTTTTTCACCTGGAATTTTTAGTTGTATTCACATGACTTGTTGGTTAATGTAACTGTTACCTGCTGTTAGTGGAAATGGAGGTCCTCTTTAATTTTAGGAGAAAAGTTTTTGTTGTCCTTATTAGAGATATGGGCTGGATACAGATGTTTTTCATACTTTTAATGGGAATTGATCTGGCCAAGCCCTGTGAAAGCACCACAGTCAGAATTTCCTAGTCAACCTTTAGCAGTGTGATAACTGAAAGAAGAAAAATGGCCCTGTTACATGCTAGACAGCTCAAGTACAGTGTTTTAGTTTGTAATCAATCTCTGTCATTGGTTTTTCATTACTGAATTCTGTTATGACAGCCATCCAGTATGAATTAAAAGAATTCCATTTGACATTTGACATTTTAATAAAAGGTAGACATGCAGCATTTAACAAAAGCTGCCAGTGAGGGTGTATGAGACAGTGATCAGTGTTGAAAGCACTCACTTGAGCAGGGTCAGGCAGGGTTGGTGTTCACTTTCTTCTGGGGTTTGCCACATGCCTAATGGCTGGTGGAGATTGATGAAAGCAGGTCCCTTTCTTCACTCATGTCAGTTGGAACTATGCAAGGGTCACTGCGTGAATCCAGATTTGATCTTATGTGAATGGCTGGCTTTATTAAAGAGATTCTGTGAAAGGAACTCTGATTCCCAGTCATTATTTTTGTCAGAAGGATTTGGTTAACAAATAAGATCACTTTTAAATAATGTTTGCTAATAACTCTAAGTTGGTAGTAGTTGGAAAAAAATGATGCAAAATGTGTCAGTTTTCTGTAAAGAATTTTCTCTGTAACCCTCTATAGACTTTCATCTTTAAAGTCTGAAAATGAAGTATTTTCAGTCTTCTCTTCTGGACTCATACTTTCTGGATGACCGGAATATTTGTATCCATGTGAGCTTCTGCAGAGACCTTGCTATGTGCTGATCATATTCAAATGTGGGCTTGGTAAGAGCAGAATAATTTGTATATGGAATTACCTGTCCTGGGTTACCTAATCCAAACATGCAGTGATTTTTCATGATTTCCAGGTTTATAGTACATCTGATGGTGCAAATGAATTAGTCTTTACATTATATGTAAATACAAAATGTATAAACTTATTCTCTCCTAATAGAAATGAGGCATTTTTAACTTGCTTTGGAAATAATAACTTATGCCTTTGCATAGTAGTTGTTTGCAAATCTTCCTCCTAAACGCTAGGAATAATTTTCAGGTAAATGTATGGTTCCTAAAAATATAGCCGTTATCATTAGAGAGTGTTAGATTTCAAGTGACAGAATCTTACTTCCAACTTCAGTACTGCTTAAACAAAATAAGAAATTTATTAGATCATGTAGTTGGGACACTAAGACACTAGAATGGCTCATAGGGTCAAAAGATGAGCTGCAGATACCAGGAACTCAAGGTTTAGAACTGCTGTCAGTATGATTATGATTCACTTATATTCATCTTTCTTGCCTCCTGTCTTCCATCCATCCTGCTCACATTTCTGCTTTTACCTCCATGGCTTTGTTCTTCAGAAAGCCTTCTCCATGTGGTGGGAAAGATGCCTGCTAATATCTTTAAATTCATTTTCAACCTAGAAGGTCCAAAGAAAGAACTTCTCTTTCCCAGTGTTCAGCTATCATTCAAGGGAAGAATTCCAATTGGCATTATCAGGGTCACATGTTCATACCCAAGAACAGTCAGAGTATAGGAGAACAGGATACTATGATTGGCCAGGTCTGCTTACCCCTTCTGGACAGGACAGTGGGTTCTTATAGGAAGACAGAGAATGGGAGGGGGGAATTATACTGGAGATCCCAAAGAAATCCTTTACAAAAATAGATTGTTAAAAAGCGTTAAATACTGTTAAAGAGTATTCCTTATTGAGTACGCATTCTTGAATGCAAGTAAGATAAACAGATTTGAGAAAATAATCCACTATAAGGGGATCCACAAACCCTTTATACTCATATGAGAAGATATTTTCTCATGTTAGAAAATTCCATAGAAATGTTGACTATTATGTGAACTATATTTGGCCAGTGGAAATGAAAATTGAAAAAGACTGTAAATAGTTAAATCCAAATAATTCCTCTGTATAAATGAATTATATAATTTTAAAAAAAGTCACACACACGCACACAAAAGGAAAATTCCATAGATTAGAGGAACTGATACAGCACACTAGAGGAGAGGACAATTGAATTAGGGATTGTTGTGTTAGAAAAGAAATTAATACACCCAAGATTTTCCTTTGCTTACATTTCTTCCACAAAGAAGTCACTAAGAAATGATAGACTGTAGCTTTTTTAAAAATTATTTTTTATTTTTGCTAAGCCAGCAAGAGTGAGCCATTTCATCTGTTGTTATTAAAATAAGCCCTCATTGATTTAATGGTTAGATCCAAAATAAGGGATTTTAGTTATCAATAAGTGGTAATTTCAGTATCAGTTCTTCATTGCAGCAAATTCATAAATATGCATTTGTTTATGAATATTCTGCAATGAAAATAATATGAATTGACTAGCATTAATACGGATATAAAAATAGATTACCTTGAGTGATGTATGTGCGTGTGAGTGGAAGCAAATTCTCCAAATGAACATTCATCATGTGTAATATCTGTAGAAACCAAAAACATTCTCACTGTGCTTTTGCAAGCCTACTGGTTTTTAGACTCTGGTGGTAACAGAATCAATGGCATATAAATTAGAAGTTATTATATTTTAGTAAGGCAAACATGGATTTAAAATAGCTCGTCTGCTATATTTAAATTAGTATATCTGACAAAATGAACAAAACAAAACTGCTTTTACAAGTTATGGTCTGGAAACGTAACTCTCAAGTTGTTTATGCTATAGTAATGCATTACAAATAATAGGTGGACTGCAATTATTTATAAGGAATTCACTTTGTCAGGAGACTGTGGCCACAGCATACAGCTCAGATGACACTTGTGTCAAAGAACATTAATTGGCTCAGATAACTCAAAAGTTCCTGGCTGGATCTGAGGATTCAAGTGATGTCATCAGAACTCAGTCTCTCGGCACTGCTTTTATTTGTGTGGCTTCGTTCTCAGCTTCCCCCCTCATTGGGTGCTAGAGGGCTGCCAGCAGAATTAAGCTCATATCTCACTTCTCAGCAACCTCAGTGGAAAGAAAGCATGCCTCTTTTTCAGCAGTTGCAGTAAAGTCAGAATTAAGCCTCATTGACTGATTCGTTTGACTGGGGTCGTTTGCCCTGTCCTGAACCAGTCACTACGGCCAGGGAGGTATGATATTGGGGTAGGCCACTCCCGGATTGGAGTAAGGAGTGGGGTGTTTTCGTAAGCAAAAATGATATTGATCCCAGAAGAAGGGTGAATGGATGCAGGGTATTAAAAATCAATAAATATTTGCCAAATGATTCTTTTTTAAAATGAAGATATCCTTGAGAAAGAAAACAGAAAAAATGATTCAGTGATTCAGATGCCCATTAATCATTCAACAAGTATTTATTGTCTCCATGCCTGTCACTATATTAGGCATATATGCTAGTGGTGAGCACAATGGTCGAGGTCTCAGAACTCATGGAAGTTGCTCTCTGGTGGAGAAGGCAGACGTAAAAATCTAGTTACACAAACAATTTACTTATTATGTGAAAAGTGCAATTGCTATGGGAACATATAACAAGGAGCCTTCAGGGAGGTCAGGAAAGGCTTTCTAGAGGCAGTGTTGTTTCAACTGAGACCTGTAGGATGAGTCTAAGCAAGGGAAAGGGGGTGGGATGGAAGGAGAGAGTTTCAGAGATTTTTACCTCTAAGTAACCCTGTAGTTTGATCAGAGGAACTGGGGAAGCCTGAGAACCTAGACAAAATGGGGACAGAGTGTACCAGTAGGGCTAACGGACTTGGAAGGAGAGGCTGAGTGTTCCAGAGACAAGAGCTATGCATTTCACTATGTCATCTGCGGGTGTCTGTGATAAGTGAGTCTCATAATCCAGATCCATACATGGGTCAAGACTTCCTGAAAGAAGATCTGGCTAAAGCTCAGAGAGTCTCAATTTTAATACACCTTTTCAAAAAGTTTTGCTTTTCTGGGTTCTTCAAGTGAGAAGAGGCTGGAAAATATGCCCTTGGCTGCTTGACAGACAAAAATGTTTACTTTTGGCCATTAAAGTTCTGCAAGTAGCTATTCAGTGTTAACACACTAAGTGTCCATGTAAGCTAACAGTGATTGTATCTCAACCTTTTACCTGAAATGAAATGATATTGAGACATCAGCTCTGTATATCTTAGATTAGTGGCATGAATGGGTTATCCAGGTAATTACAGACATCTGAGCATCTAAGTAGACTTCTACCAGTCCTGGACACTCTTTGTATTTTGCTTAATTTTTGCATTTTATCTTCAAAGTTTCAGAAAAGTTGGACTTTTGGAAAATTCTTTCAGCCTGGGTTAGGATTTCTCCCCTTATACCGTCTACACTCAGTAAATGAGGATATCTGCTCCTAAGAATGGTAGACTAGGTAATACAGATCTACCCTCCTGCTGAGGGCAAGTAGAAAAACTGGACAGATTATAAACAAAGGCCTGCTTCAAGGCACTAGAAGGCTAACAAATAGTGAAGAGGTATCATCCAATAAAGATGTTAAAAAAAAAAAAAAGCTATCAGACCAGATCCTGGGGGAACAGCAACCCAGGGAAGTGAGCCCCAAACTTGGCGCCCCTGAGAGCACATGCAAATTCCAAGGAAGAAGCTGAGAGACTAAGAGGCTGGGCAATCTTTGTGGGCTAATGCAATGAGGATTGGTGCCCAGGGTCTGCAAGGATACAGGGAGCCTGGTGAATCCTTTCCCTTTGGGTTTGGACCTTGAAGGGCTGCCTCAAAGGAGTAGGGATGAACTAGAAGTCAGCCCATGAAGCCAGATGAAATGAAAAAATAAGCCTGGGCCAAGACATTTGTAAAAGCCTGTAACTGAACAAAGGGCTTGCATCCAGAAGAACTTTCATCAATCAATAAGAAAAAGACCACCCAATAGAAAAAAGTCAAGAGAACTGAACAGTTCACAAGTATGAACTGTTACAAAAGGGACATCCAAATGGCCAGTAAACATGTGAAAAGGTACTTAATCTCATTAGTAATCAAGGAAATGCAGATTAATACCACAATGAGCTATCATGACACACCCACCAGATAGCTGAAATTTAGGTTGCCAATAGCAAGTGGTAGCAAGGTCAGGGGGCACCCAGATCTCTCATACACTGCTGGTGGGAGTATAAATAGGCACAACAACTTTGGAAAACTGTTTAGCATTATCTACCATAGTTTAAGATATGCATACCATATGATCCAGCAATTCCAATCCTAGATATATATGCTGCTGGTCCTTGTGCACAGATGTATACAAGGGTGTTCACAGCTGCATTATTCATGATAGCCTTGTGAACCCATTATTCATTTGGGCTGGGAACAACCCAAATGTTAACCAGTAGTAGAATGGCTTAATAAATAATAGCATATTCAAACAGTGAACTATTATACTTAAATGAAAATGAACAGACTATAGCTAAATGCGACAAAACAGATACATAAATAGAGCAAAAGAATCCAGACACAAAATATTACATGCTGTGTGATTCCATTGTTCTAAATGTTAAAAGCCAGGCAAAACTATAGTGTTTAGGGGTACATGCTTAGGTTATAAATGAAAATCAAGGGAGTGATTTCTGCAAAAGTGAGGACAGTGCTTACCTTTAGTGGGGAGGGAGGGCTTAGTGATTAAGAGGGGGTTTGAGGGGGTGCTGGCAGTGTTCTGTTTCTTTAGTTGGGTGATCATTACACAGATGTTCACTTTGTAATAATTAATTCAGCTGTACATTTTGGAGACATTTTTCTACATGCATATAATATTTCACAATAAAATCTTTTAAAAGACCGTATCACTTTATCTTTTATCCATCTTAGTGAAACTAAAAGCAGAATTTATGACATACTCAATCAGATTGCAGCAGTGCTTTTCACTTAGAGATGTGACAAAGCCTGAATGTGGGCAGACAGGCAAAGTCAAAGTCAAAATCGAGTTTGATTTCTGGGTGTTTATTACTAACTTTCATTTTCTTTCCTTATGATTTTACTTATAATTAACTAATAATACAGTGGCTTAGCGTATAGTAGACACTCTATTATTTACGTATTTTTAAAATTTTATTTTTGGCTGCATTGGGTCTGTTGCTGCACACAGACTTTCTCTAGTTACAGCGAGTGGGTGCTACTCTTTGTTGCAGTGCGCGGGCTTCTCATTGCGGTGGCTTCTCTCGTTGCGGAGCAGGGGCTGTAGGTGTGAGGGCTTCAGTAGTTGCAGCACACAGTCTCAGTAGTTGCGGTGCATGGGCTCAGTAGTTGTGGTGCGTGGGCTCAGTAGTTGTGACGCGTGGGCTCTAGAGATTTGGGGAGAGTGTTGCCTTTGGAGAGGGCACGGAAGTTCTGTTCCTCTTCCCCATACCTTACCCTGTGCATCTCTTCCATTTGGTTGTTGCTGAGTTATATCCTTTTATAGTAAACTGGTGACCTAGTGAGTAAAATGTTTCTCTGAGTTCTGGGAGCCGCTGTAGCAAATTAATTGAAACTGAGGCCGGGGTCTTGGGATACTCTGATTTATAGCCAGTGGGTCAGAGCACTGGTAACAAGCTGGGCTTGTGACTGGTGTTTGAAGTTTGGGGGCAGTCTTAACCAGTGGAACACTTAGCCTGTGGAATTTCATGCCATCTCCGTGTAGATAAATTACTTGCTGTTTTGGGGAACACCCCTCCTGCCCCTGCCACAAACATGCACACACAAACACGCATGCATGTTGGAATTGGTGACCAGAAGAAAATACAAAATACATCTTTATTTTTCTTTTCTTCAACCTGGGTCAAATAAGAGGATTCTTTCTGAAATTTGTCTCTCTTTTATCTACCTCAGATATATGTCACACATTCTGCAGACAGATGTTTTCAGGAAGTATTTCAGGGAGAAAAGAGCAGAGGCCAATGTGAAACCTATGAAATCTGAAGTCATCCAATTTAAAAGAGATCAAACAAATAGAAAACCAAGGAGCATAACAGCTTTAGAAAGAGTAGAAAACCAGAAGAAGCGCAAGATTAAAATATGAAAATTAATCCTTCTACTCCAAGTGCCTAGAGAACCTGTCACTGACAGCAAAAGTCATGTTGCATTTACTTGAGCATTTTCTGTAATTTTTTTCTTTGATATTTTCCTGCTAAAATGGTTCTTTGGGATAAAGAAATATTTATCAACATCCCAGAGTATAATTGCCCTTGCCCTCACTTTAGCAGTAGCAGAACTTGAAGACATGTGAACAGTTTCATATGCTCTTATTTATTTCCAGCAAGCAAGATTTAATTGAATGGAATTTCCATCTTTTCAGTTTTTTTAAACCAAACTTTTTGCTAATAACACTAAGAACAATTATATGCCAGGTACTGTGCAAAGTGAAGTACTTTACAAATATTATCTCATTTAATCCTCATAATAAACATATGAGGTGGATGTGATAGATGGCTTCCAATGATCCTCACTTCCTGGTATTTACGTCCCTGTGTGGCCTCTCCCACACTGAATAGGGCTGATCTGTGTGACTAATAGATCTTGCATAAATGATGGTGTGTGACTTCTGGGGCACAAACTACATTGCAGCTTCTCCCATGGTCTCTCAGACTGCTTGCTCTGAAAGTAGCCAGTCATCACGCCATGAGGACACTCAAGCATCCCTGTTGAGAGGCCCATGAGGGGAGGAACTGAAGCCTCCCACCAACAACCAGGAGCAGCTTGCTAGCTATGTGAGTGAGCTATCTTGGAAGTGGATTTTCTAGCCCTAGTCAAGCCTTCAGATGACTGTAGCCTTTGCTACCATCTCTGACTGCAACCTCATCAGAGACCCCAAGCAAGGTTCTCTTTCCTGAGTTATGTGGGAATACATTTTCCTCTGAAAGAAGGTACTCTGTCATACATACTGAACACTTATTTAACTAGATTCTTAGGTAGAAACACTAGAAGGAGCTGGAGGTTGACATTTAAATGAAGGAAAAAGAGGAAAATAGTTCCTCTGTGAAATGTTTTAGCCTAGTGAAAATTCTCTTTTATTGAGTGCAATTTAATATTAAATTCAATTCAACGAATGTTAACTGAGCCCCTTCTATGTGCCAATCACGCGTGGTCTGTACAGCAAAGAAGCTTACATTCTGGAGGTAGATGCAGGCTGGTAAGCAAATAATTACTGTACAGTGTATTGCATTCAATAATAGAGGCATGTGCAAAGGACAAAGTGATTGTCACTCTTTGAATGCATTAGGGAAAGCCTTACTTCTGGGGACCCTTGAGATGAGTTTTGTAGGATGAATAGAAGTTTGCAAGGCAGACAAGGATAGGGATGTGAGAAGAAAGTATGAGTCTATAAAGGTATAGAGGTGTGAAATAGCCTGGCACATTTGGGGATTGTGAAAGTCATTTAATTAATTACAAACATTTATTAAATATGCATATGTATGAGGCCCTGTTCCGGATATGGGAAATGCAGTGATAAGAAACACAAAATTCCTATGCTCAAGGAACTTACAGTCTCAAGGCAGAAGGAGATGAATAAATAACCATGATGGGGTGAGCATGAGGACCCGTGAGTTCATAAAGAAGGGGCAGCCTTGGGTAGTCAGGGAAGCCTTTCTGAAAGAGGTCACATCTGAGTCTGGAAAGACAAATGGGAGTTAGTTGGGGAGAGAAGGGGAGGAGGGGAGAAGAAAGGCATTCCAGGTGTTATGTACAAGTCTGGAGGTGTGTGAGCCCCTGAGACTTTGTGAATTGCGAGTTGAGCATAAAGTGCAAGAAGGGCAGGTTCCTGGGATGGATGTCGTGCTGAGAAGCTTACAGAGTATTCTGGACTAAAGGATTTTAGGTAGGGAAATGGCATGACCAGATTTTCCCTTTAGAATAGTCACTGTGGCTGCTGGGTAGAGAATGGCCAGGCTATGGGGGTGGGGTGGGAGTGGGGACACAATTCTGGAGTCAGGGAGGTCAGTTAAGAACCTGTTGCAGGGCTTCCCTGGTGGCGCAGTGGTTGAGAGTCCGCCTGCCGATGCAGGGGACACGGGTTTGTGCCCCGGTCCGGGAGGATCCCACATGCCGCGGAGCGGCTGGGCCCGTGAGCCATGGCCACTGAGCCTGCGCGTCCGGAGCCTGTGCTCCGCAATGGGAGAGGCCACAACAGTGAGAGGCCCGCGTACCGCAAAAAAAAAAAAAAAAAAAAAAGCTGTTGCAGTCACCCAGGCAAGACATGAGAGTGACATTAACAAAGGAAGGCAGCAGGGATGAAAAGGAGTAGATGCATTTGTGAGATGTCAGGAGGTAAATCCTCAAGGTGGTGGCAGAATAATGTCACCATCAAGAGTGTGGACTCTGGAACCAGAGTGACTGGTTCTCCTCCCACTTCTCCCCTTTACTAGTGTGGGAACTGGAGCAGGTTACTTACCCTCTCTGTGCCTCTGTTTCCTTATCCGTGATATGGGGAGAATAATACTACCCACATCTAGGGTTGTTGTGGCGACTAAATGAATACTTATAATGTATAAGTACGGCACATAGTAAGTGTTCCATAAACATTTAGTTATTATATGATTGATAGGAGGAGAGAGAAGTCATAGGTGACTCTGGGCATGGGCAATTGTGTGAATCATGATTCCATTCACAGAGGGATACAGAAGAGAGCAGGCCTGGGGGGCATGCTGGGCTTGAGGTGCTTGTGGACACCCAAATGGAGACATCTTGTAGGCGTTGGAGTCTATGGAGTGGAGCTCAGAAGGGATCTGGGTGGGATAAATCCTCTAGAACTGCAGGGAGGGCATGAGCAGGGGCGTGAGAAATAGAGAGAAGGACTGAAATAGTTGTTGAGATGACAGCTGACAAGGGAAAGAGATCGGGAGGTAGAGGCCCCAGTGGAGGCTGGAGACCCCGAATTTGCAGTCACATGATCTGGACCATTGTGTGGTTTTCTCCAGCAATCCTAACAGCCTGTTAGTATGAGAGAAGAGTTGAACAGCTAGACTGACCCAGTGTTGGGCTTTTACTGGCTGTGATGGCAAGACTTGGAATCAGGACATTGACGATATTACTAAGAAACTGGAGGATAGGATCAACTGTGAGGTCTAGGCTGGAGGGGGAAGAGTGAAGATGACATGAGAGGGTAGAGAGAGCCATAGAGAGGGTAGGAGATGAAAGAGCATAGGATGCTGGAACCAGGTATATTGGGAGTATCAGAATGAGAGAGAGTGATCCTATGGAGAGAGGGTGCCCTCTCCACCCCCCACCATGGTGTTTGTTATTATTTTTAGATTTAAAAAGTAGTACATGCTTTTTGTAAAAAGTTCGAACACTTTAGACAAATCCATTTAGGAAATGGAAGTCCCTTATTCTAATAGTTTCTTATAATTTTTAGTGTTTATTATTTTAAATGTATTGTTAACAGTTTAGTATATACTCTTCTGTATTTTTCTGTGCATTATTTCTTAGTATTGTTTCAGAAATGGAATCATATTATACGTATTGTTCTGAAACTTGCTTTTCTTCTAATATACCTTGGCTATAATAATTTCTTGTACATTTAATCTTTGAGAATGGGTTATTTATTTATTCATTGTCCACAGTGATTTTAATTACTGTTCAAAAATTTTCCCTGTTATGACTTTTGGGTAGATTGAGAGGCTTTTCTTTCTTTTTCCCTAAGAATTTTTTTTTAACATACAGAAATCTGTACATAATTAGTGTATACTACTTGATACATATGTAGATAAGTATACACCCATGAAACCATTACCACAATCTATGCCATAGACCTATCCATCACCTCCAAAAGTTTCCTCTGGCCCTCTTGTTCTTTATTATTATTATTATTAGTGTGTGTGTGTGTGTGTGTGTGTGTGTGTGTGTGAGAGAGAGAGAGAGAGAGAGAGAGAGAGAGAGAGAGACAAGAACACCTAACTCTTGCCCTCTTAGTACTTGAAACTTTGTACCCATTGACTAATATTTCCCCCTAGCCCCTGACATCCACCATTCCAGAGAGTGGGATATTTAAACTCAAGATTTTATTCGGATGTAGAGCAGTATCTGGTGATGATAAGGTCTGGAAGGGCATTCATGGAAATGCAGATTGAAGTATAATGGAGGTGAGTGTTTCGAATGGGTTTCCGGCTCTATGGATGTTGCAGTCATCCAGAATGATGGCAGGAGTTGGGAAGAAAGGGAGGACAGTGACCCGGTTGGCAGAATCCTCAGTGTGTGAGTATGAGAATGTGAGTAGACAGAAGAGATGAAGGCAGGGAAGTGAGGATAGAGGGGCATGGTTTGAGCCACAGTGGAGCAGCATGGGTCAGTCTGCAAAGCAGATGGGAACCAGGCAGGGAAAATGTGAACTTACAAGGAGTGGGGATCAGGGAGAATAAAAGATGCAATTTATATATTTTAAAGATTTTATTTGGTAAGCATTGAAAGACTAAAGGCAGGCAGCCCTGCTGGGAGACTATTGTGGTCCTGGAAAAAATAGCAGAGCTTGGGGATGTGGATAAGAGAGATGTTTGCAGGGCCGACAGGACCTAGTGACTGATAGCACTGGCATGAGGGGGCAGGAGAGTTGAGGGTGATTCTCCAACTACTGGTTTGAGAAAATGACAGTGAAAACTAAGATGATAAGAAACAGAGGATGAGGAAAAACAAGGAGTTATGTGTACGTGTATGTGTGCAGGCTGTGTAGGGGAACAGAGGGTGGAAAGAAATATAATGACTATTTAATTAAAACATAATTCCATGAGTTTGTGAAGTTAATTTTAAAAAATAAAAATTTATTCTAGATTGAAACTGAAGATTTGGAGATATGCCTAGATGAGATAGTAAATGCCCTAGTAAAAGTATTGTTGTCCAGACCTTTTTAGTTAAAAAGTTCTTTGGTTCATGGGTTCTTTTACCGTACTTTGACTGGAGGGAGGTCATGAATTACATGACTCAAGGCATTCCAGGGACATTAATGCATGGATTTAGTCCTGTGTTAGATATTGGAGCAGTGGGCTAGGTGATTATCATTTTTCATGACACTCCTGAATATTGACTCTGTCTAATTTACTAGACGATGGTTCATTAGAAATTCACAAGCATCCATTATACACAAGGCACTATACATTACAGCCTCTACCTCAAGGAGCTTGTATTAATATTGGAATAAGCACGTACATAATCGCAAAGTAGAATGTTTTAGATGTTACAAGAGAGGGAAAAAGTAAGGTACTGGAAGGTCAAAGAGGCTGAACAATCACTACTGCTGGTAGGATTAGAAATTGCTTCGATAAGGAAATGACATTTGAATCAGGAAGTAATCTGTGCAGAGGTAAAGAGAGGACATTGCAGACAGAAGGCGCAGTGTGAACAGAGTTTTAGGGAAACATACCTTAACCATTGTAGATACAGAGCTGTAAAAGCATGATCCAAGTATACTATAGGCTGGAGTTGTAATATAGTGCTATTTATCAGGAACAAAAAAGGAAAGTGGTCAAGATTTTTAAAGTAATTAAATCAGTTACAGAAATAAATGAGTTTTAATAAAAAATACCTGGATAATCAGATTTTAATGCAATAACTACTCTGTATTCTGGTATGATAAAAGGACATGCTATTTCTATTTTGTTGAGATAGAGTGGCCAATTTAATTTACAGCATAGCTTATGAATACATCTTTTCATACTTGGGGTAAATTCTCCAGCATCAAAGGATATGTACAGTTTAAAAAAATTGCCTAATGAAGTTACTGATTTACATTCTACCTGTAGTGTATGAGAGTGCCCATCTTCACAACATCTTCATAAATAATGAGGTTTTTTTTAACATCTTTATTGGAGTATAATTACATTACAATGTTGTGTTAGTTTCTGCTGTATAACGAAGTGAATCTGCTATATGTATACAAATATCCCCATATCCCTCCCTCTTGCGCCTCCTTCCCACCCTCCCTATTCCCCACCTCTGGGTGGTCACAAAGCACCGAGCTGATCTCCCTGTGCTATGCAGCTGCTTCCCACTAGCTATCTATTTTACATTTGGTAGTGTATATATGTCAGTGCTACTCTCTTACTTCGTCCCAGCTTACCCTTCCCCCTCCCCGGGTCCTCAATCCATTCTCTATGTCTGCGTCTTTATTCTTGTCCTGCCCCTAGGTTCATCAGGACCATTTTTTTTTTTTTTAGATTCCATATATATGTGTTAGCATATGGTATTTGTTTTTCTCTTTCTGACTTACTTCACTCTGTATAACAGACTCTAGGTCCAACTTCACTCTGTATAACAGACTCTAGGTCCATCCACCTCACTACAAATAACTCAATTTCATTTCTTTTTATGGCTAATATTCCATTGTATATATGTGCCACATCTTCTTTATTCATTCATCTGTCGATGGACACTTAGGTTGCTTCCATGTCCTGGCTATTGTAAATAGTGCTGCAGTGAACATTGTGGTACATGTCTCTTTTTGAATTATGGTTTTCTCAGGGTACATGCCCAGTAGTGGGATAGCTGGATCATATGCTAGTTCTATTTTTAGTTTTTTAAGGAACCTCCATACTGTTCTCCATAGTCGCTGTATCAGTTTACATACCCACCAACAGTGCTGGAGGGTTCCCTTTTCTCCACGCTCTCTCCAGCATTTATTGTTTGTAGATTTTCTGATGATGGCCATTCTGACTGGTGTGAGGTGATACCTCGTTGTGGTTTTGATTTGAGTTTCTCTAATGAT
Source organism: Lagenorhynchus albirostris (assembly GCF_949774975.1). Lineage (NCBI taxonomy): Eukaryota > Metazoa > Chordata > Mammalia > Artiodactyla > Delphinidae > Lagenorhynchus > Lagenorhynchus albirostris. Next base: position 46,575,582 of record NC_083113.1, read on the forward strand.
TAGTGATGTTGAGCATCCTTTCATTTGTTTGTTGGCAATCTGTATATCTTCTTTGGAGAAATGTCTGTTTAGGTCTTCTGCCCATTTTTGTATTGGATTATTTGTTTTTTTGATATTGAGCTGCATGAGCATAATTAATGAGTTTTGTCAGTCTTTTTCTTGCAAAACTAAACAAAATATAATTATAATTATACATTCACAGGAAGTTGCAAAGAAAGACAGAGAGGTTTCATATACCTTTGACCTACTGTTTCCCTCAGTGGTTACACCTTATATAACCATAGTATAATATCAAAACCAGAAAATCATCATTGGTACAATGTATGTGTATAGTTATATGTCAACCTATTGCATATGTAAATTTGTGTAACTTCCACCACAATCAAGATACAGAAAATTCATTTATTTGCTTCAGTGATAGCACTAGAAATTGAACTCATAGCTTATAAGAAGTGAAAAACTTGCTGTTAGCAGGTTACCTCTTATTTATCCCAACTTTGTAAACCTCAAGATTTTACCCATTTTATTTCTTCTTTATGTGTATTCTATCACCTCAAACATCTCCTTTATAGTCATTTTTCCCCACCCCCTGCCAACCACTGGCAACCCCTGATTCGTTCTTTATCTCTGTAATTTTGCCATTTGAGGATATTATATAAATGGAATCACACAGTATGTGAGCTGTTAAGAATGTCTTTTATCACTTCTTTTTTTCCCTGAGATCCGTACAGTTTGTTGTATATATTGATAGTTTGCTTCTTTTTATTGCTGGTAATATTCCATGGTATGGATGTACCACAGTTAGTTTCACCATTCACCTACCGAGGGACACTTTGGTTTTTTAAGTTGCTAAGAATAATCATGCACAGGTTTTTGTGTGGCCATACGTTTTCTCTGGGATAAGTGCCCCAGAATATGATTGTTGGGTTTACTCATAGGTTTACTTTTCCAAGAAACTGTCAAACTATTTTCCCATCAGCAATAAGAGAACCAGTTTCTCTGCATCCTTACCAGCATTTGATATTTTCACTATTTTAAAAAAAAATTCCTGGAACATTATATTATATATCCATATAATGCCCATTAAAAATATCTCAATGTAAACCTTATCTTTAAATAAACAGCAAAGTTTTACAAAATTATTATAACAACTCATTATCATTAGTTTCAAGAACTGCTTGCTGGACTTTTTTGTTAAGTTAGAGGTCTGATTATACTACCAGAAAAATTTGAAGTTACTAATACTATTTTGATCCATATGCTTAAGAGAATAGGAATTCTATCATTCTATGATGAACCTTTTGTAGCTTTACTAAGGTATAATTGGTAAAAAAAAAAAAAAAAAAAAAAAAAACACCAAAAAAACCCCTGCACGTATTTTATGTATATAATTTGATGAGTTTGGATATATGCATAGACCTGTGATACCATAGCAGTCAAGGCAATAAGCATATCCAACACTTCCAAAAGTTTCCTTGTGTCCCACACTTAACATGAGATCTACCCTCTTAACACATTTTTAAGGGCACAATATCATATTGTTACCTATAGGTTGTTACCTATAGGCACTATGTTGTACAGCAGATCACTAGAATTTATTCATCTTACATAACTGTTTACTTTAGCTGTTTTGATAAGTAAGTGGTATTATTTAATCATGGTATTAATTTGCAGTCCCCTGGTGGCTAGAGATGTTGAACAACTTTTCATATGCTTTTTTTTTTTTTTTTTTTTTTTTTTTTTGCGGTACGCTGGCCTTAACTGCTGTGGCCGCTCCCGCTGCGGAGCACAGGCTCCGGATGCGCAGGCTCAGCGGCCATGGCTCACGGGCCCAGCCGCTCCGTGGCATGTGGGGTCCTCCCGGACCGGGGCACAAACCCGCGTCCCCTGCATTGGCAGGCGGACTCTTAACCACTGCACCACCAGGGAAGCCCTCATATGCTTTTTAAAAAAAAGTTATTTTATTTATTTATTTTTGGCTGCGTTGGGTCTTTGTTGCTGCGTGTGGGCTTTCTCTAGCTGCGGCGAGTGGGGGCTACTCTTTGTTGTGGTGTGCGAGCCTCTCCCTGCGGTGGCTTCTTTTGTTGCGGAGCATGGGCTCTAGGCGTGTGGGCTTCAGTAATTGTGGTGCTTGGGTTCAGCAGTTGTGGCTCGCGGGCTTAGTTGCTCCACGGCAAGTGGGGTCTTCCTGGACCAGGGCTCAAACCTGTGTCCCCTGCATTGTCAGGTGGATTCCCAACCACTGGGCCACCAGGGAAGCCCCTCATATGCTTTTTGCTATTGATATATCTTTAGTGAAATGTCTCCATGTCCTTTACCCATTTTCTAATTGGATTGTGTGTTAGGCAGAATAATGTCACTTTTCTGCCAAATATGTCCATGTCCCAATCCCCCAACCCTGTGAATATGTTAATTACATGGGAGAGGAGAGTTAAGGTTGCAGATGGAATTAACATTGCTAGGCAGGTGACTTTGAGAAAGGGAGATTATCCTGGATTATCCGGCTGGCTCTAATGTAATAACAAGGTTCCTTAAAGGTGTAAGTGGGAGGCAGAGAGGAGGTCAGAGTGATGTGTGAGAAAGACTCAACCTGCCATAATTGGCTTTGAAGATGGAGGAAGGAGCCCGTACGGCAAGGAAATGGATTCTCCTAGAGCTTCAGAAAGGAACACGGCAGAACCTTGATTTTAGGCCAATGAGACCTCTGTTACACTTCTAACTTTCAGAATTTTAAGATAATAAATTTGTGTTGTTTCAAGCCACAAATTTGTGGTAATTTGTTGTAGCAGCAAGAAGAAACTAATACAGGTTTGTTTTGTTTTTTTTCCCACTGTTTGGTTTTGAGCGGTTTTTTAAAAAAAATGTACTCTAGATATGAGTCCTTTGTCAGACATGAAGTTTACAAATATTTTCTTCCAGTTGGTTTCTTTCATCCACTTAGAAGATTCTTTCCAAGTACAAAAGTTTTTTTATTTTGATGAAGTCCTCTTTATTGACTTTTTCTTTTCTGCATTATGATTTTGGTGTCATGTCTAAGAACTCTTCACCAAACCCTAGTCTAGAAAATTTTCTTCCTTTTTTTCCCTAAAAACTTTGTAGTTTTATATTTTACATTTAAATATATGCCCCACTTTGAATTAACTTTTGTGTAAGATGTGAGATTTGGATTGAGGCTTACTTTTTGCCTATAGAGCTCCAATGGCCCCAGCACCATTTGTTTAAAGACTCTTTCTCTTACACTGAATTGCTTTTGCACCTTTGTCAAAAATCAATTTGGAATATTTGTGTAGGTCTATTTCTGAGTTCTCTGTTCTCTTCTATTGATCTATATCTATCCCTCTGCCAATACAACATAGTCTTGATTACTATAGCTTATGTAATAAGCCTTGAAATCAGTTAGAATAATTCTTCTCATTTTCTTCTTCTTTGTAAGTTTGTTTTAGTTATTCTAGGGCCTGTACCCTTCCATATAAATTTTTAAATAGATTTATCTTTGTTTAAATAAAAACTTTGCTGGTATTTGATAGGAATTAGTTTAAACTTGTGTATTAATTTGAGGAGAATTGACATCTTTGCTATGTTGAGTCTTCCAATCCGTGAACATAGATCTCCTTTTAATTAGATATTCTTTGATTTTTTTAATCAGTACTTTGTCGTTTTTAGCATATAAGTCCTGTATATGTTTTGATCAATTTACACCTACTTCTTTTCTGAAGGAGTGGCAGTTATAAATGGTATCGTATCTTAAATTTTGGTTTCCACATCTTCATTGTTAGTATATAGAAATATGAATGATATTTGTATGTTTATCTTATATCCTGTGACCTTGCTGTACTCACTTGTTAGTTCTAGGAGGTTTGTTGTAGATTCTTAGGGAATATCTGTGTAGACACTTATCCCATCTGCGTATAAGGACAATTTTATTTCTTGTTTTCTGCTCTGTATGCTTTTTCTTTCTTTTTTTCTTCTTATAACGCTGACTAGAACTTCCAGTACTGTGTCTGATAGCCATGTTGAGAATGGACCTTCTTGCCTTGTTCCCAGTCTTTAGGGGGAAAGCATTCAGTCTTTTACCATTTAGTATGATGTCACCTGTAAGTTTTTTGTATACTTTCTTTATTATGTTCCTCTATATTCCTTAGTTTTCTGGGAATTTTTATCATGAATGATATTGAATTTTGTCAGATGCTTTTTCTGCATAAATTGACATGATCATATGATGTTTCTTCTTTAGCCTGCTAATATTATGGATTACATTGATTGATATTTGAGTATTGAACTTGCCTTACATTCCTGGACTTAACCTATTTGGTCATGGTATATAATTTTTTTTACATATTGCTAAATAACTTGTTAAGATTCTGATAAAATTTCGTTAAAATTTTTAAATTTATATTCATGAAGGATATTGGTTTTTAGGGTTTTGGGGTTTTTTTTGTACTTTCTTCATCTGGTTTTGTCTTAGGCTTCATAAAACGAATTGTCAAGTGTTCCCCTCTTTTCCATTTTCTGGAAAAGATTGGTAGTATTGGTGTTAATTCTTCTTTCCATGTTTGCTGTCATTCTCCAGTGAAACCATCTAGACCTAGGTATTTCTTTTTTGTGTGTGTGTTATGCGGGCCTCTCACTGCTGTGGCCTCTCCCGTTGCAGAGCACAGGCTCTGGATGCGCATGCTCAGCGGCCATGGCTCATGGGCCCAGCCGCTCCGCGGCATGTGGGATCTTCCCAGACCGGGGCACGAACCCGTGTCCCCTGCATCGACAGGCGGACTCTCAACCACTGCGCCACCAGGGAAGCCTGATATTTCTTTTTTTGAGTTATAAAATTATGAATTCAATTTCTTTAATAGAGTTATTCAAATTATCTATTCATATTAAATTGTTGTAGTATGTGTTCTTTGAGGAATTGAAGCAGTACATCTAAGTTGTCAAATTTATGAATGTGGAGTTGTTTATAGTGTTCCCTTATTATCCTTTTGATATCTGTATGGTTTGTCCTCTCCTGTTAAATTCCTAGTATTGGTGATTTGTGTCTTCTTTCTTTGCTAGAGGTTTGTCAATATTATTGATTTCTCCTGAGAATCAGATCTTTGTTGAATTAATTTTCTCTATTGCTTTTCTGTTTTTAATTTTATTGATTTCTGCTCCTATCTTTATTATTTCCTTCTGTCTGTTTGCTTTCATTTTATTTGGTGTTCTTTTTTCTGAACTTAGGAGCTTAGATGACACATTTGACTTTTACTGCTTTCTAATCTAAATATTTAGTGTTATAAATTTCAACACTGTTTTAGCTACCTTTTCAATATTTTGAAATGCTGTGTTTTCATTTTCATTCAATTCAGTGTGCTTGTGGATTTCCCTCTTTGACTTATGTATTTATTTACAAGTGTGTTGTTTAGTTTCCAAGTGTTTGGAGAATTTTGTGTTGTCTTTCTGTTGTGTGTTTCTGATTTCACAGTGGTCAACCAGCGCCCTCTGTATGATTCCAATTCTTTTAACTTTGTTGAATTTTATTTCTTGGCCTAGGAAATGGTCTATCTTAGTATATGTTCCTTGGACACATGAAAAGCGCATGCATTCTGCTGTTGGGTGGACTGTTCCATAAATATTGATTAAATCATGTTGGTTGTGTTAAGTTCGTCTATATCTTGTTAATTTTCTGTTTAGTGCTTATATCAATTGTTGAGAAAGAGATGTTGAAGTCTCCAGCTACAGTTGTGGATTTGTATAGTTCTTTTCATTTTTTGCATTATATAGTTTGAAGCTTGGTTCAAATCACATATTTTAAAAGTTGTTTGGTGCACTTATAATTATGATTGCTATGTCCTTTTGGTAGATTCAGCCTTTTACATTATATAGTGTCCCTCTCTGTTCCTGATCTTTTTTTTTTTTTTTTTGAAGTCAACTTTATCTAATATTACTGTAGCCCTTCTGGCTTTCTTTTGACCAACTTTTGCATGGTATACCTCTTCCATCCTTTTGCTTATAATCTACCTATATCATTATCATTGAAGTGATTCTCTTAATTCATAACTATCCTTCCTCTCTCTCTCTCTCGCTTGTGTGTTCATGTTTGCACACACACGCTCTTTATTACTTGAGTGAAGTAGGTCATTTTCCTATAACGTTTTCCACATTCTAGATTTGGCTTAATTTTATTCTTACAGAATACACATGTTCCTGCATTTCTTGATCTCCTGCAACCTAGCTGGTAGGTCTAGAGACTTAATTAGATTTAGGTTTAGATTGTTGTTCATAGTTCTGCACAGGTGGTGCTGTGTACTGCATCACGTCAGGAGGCACATAATATGTCTGGTTTTCACTCTTTTAGTGTTAAGACTGATTTAGAGGGCTCTGGTGTTGTTAGCCTGATTGAACCATTATAAAGTTCTTCAGCAACATCCTTTCTAATGGTTTTAACATTGCTGAACCTTCGTTTCATTAGGGGCTGCAAATGGTGATTATTTTTCAGTCATTTCTTCTGCGTTTATTAGCTGGAGTTCTTCTATGAAGAATAATTTTCCATCATCAACTATTTGGTTAACTTGAAATGCAACTTGTACAAAAATGGTACAGAATAAATGGTTGATTCTTCCCAGTTATTATTTCCAAAATAATTAGTCTGGTGCCTTAGCAACTTCCAAAGGTGACCAACGATTTTTTTTTTTAGTATCTTTTGAACTCCGAGTTTTAAAGACTAATCCATTGCAGACTTTTGTTTTTGTTTTTGTTTTCCCCAAATTGTCCTGTCTTTGGTGAATGGAAAGTCCTTCAAGTGGCTCTGGGCTCCTTAGATACAACCCTAGTAGCCTTTGATAATGTACTTATTTTACAGTATAATAGAATGTTCCAAGTTCATCTTATACATTTCATGCCCCAGACCTTGAATTACCCATTTCTCTAAGGAGTTATGGTTTCTTTTAGTGGGAAATGGTGTTTAAAGACCACATTATGTCCCTGCACTGTCATTGCTTACTTAGCTTTCTTTGCTTCTGGGGTCTTTCAGTAGGGAGGTTATTTAAAAGGAGAGAATAATCAAGAGCTAAAACTCAGATTTTCCATTTAAATTTAAGATTATAGGGTTTCTTAATATAAGAACTTTTTTTGTTTTATATTTTTAAAATGCTGAAATGCTTGGTTCCTAGCAATATTGATGTAGCTACTTGTTTTTAAAATATTATTATTGATATTATGACCAACAATAAGACTACTATACAATGAAGATATATAGTCAAAAACCATGTTTTAAAGTTGGTTGGAATAATTGTTTGGTGTTACAACACCAATTTGATATACAGCAAGGTTTATTTGTTTCACTTTTCAACTTTTAATAGTTGATTTTTCAAAATGTTTTAAAATATATATTTTAACAACTTTATTGAGATATAATTCACATTCAGTTCAGGATACAATTCACCCATTTAAAGTGTACATACAATCCACAGTTTTTAGTATATTCACGAACACGTGCAATCATCACCACAGGCAACTTTAAACATTTTCATCATCTCAGAAAGAAATCCCATACCTTTTAGTTAACACCCTTCTATTCCTTCATTTCTCCCAGCCCTTTGCAGCGACTAATCTATTACTTTCTCTCTAGAGATTTTCCTGTTCTGGTCACTTCATGTGAACAGACCCATACAATATGTAGTTTTTTGTGACTGGCTTATTTTACTTAACAAAATGTTTTTGAGGTTTTTCCCTGTTTCTGTGATCCAAGGGGATGCTTCAGTCTCATCCTGGGTTCTGGGATTTTCACAATGGTGTCTGTCTATGGAGGATTGCTAGTTGGTCTTTTTGTGAGGGGGATTGAAGTTGGCAACCACCTATTCCATGACGGTGACATCACACTGCCTATATTATTTTACACTGTAATACTTATGTGTATTGAATATTGTATACTGTGATTGTATATGATTTATTGTTTTTCTTTATTTAGTATGTCTTCTTTGCTTTTTCTAAAATTACTTTTAGTATTTAGGAAGGTTTATCTTTATATTCAGTAGTTTCTTTGTATATAAACCGTTTATAGTGGCCTGTATTGTTATCTATTACTGTATAACAAATTACCCCCAGATTAATAGCGTAAAACACTGAATATTTGTTTTCTCAGTTTCTGTAGGTCAGGCTTAGCTGGGTGCTTCCTACTCAGGGTCTCTCATGCATCTCCTGTCAAGCTGTTGTCCAGACTGCAGTCATCTTAAGGCTCAACTGGGTCTGGCAACTCTGCTTTCATTCACATGGTTGTTGGCAGGCTTCAGAAGATCCACTGCCAAGCTCACTCATGTCATTGCTGTCAAGGCTTGGTTCCTCACCACATGGGCCTCTCTATAGGTTTCCTGAGTGTCCTTACAATGTGGTAACTGGTGATTCGAGAGAGCCAGGCAGTGCCCAAGATGGAACTAATTTTCTTTATAACTGATCTCAGATGTGACATCCATCACTTGTGCTGTATTATATTTGTTAGAATACCTAAGCACAGCCCACACTCAAGGGGAGAGGATCATATAAATATATGAATGCTTGGAAACAGGTATCATTGACTGCCATCATAGGGGCTTTCTACCATAATTCCCTTAATTCTCCTTTATTCTATCTCGTTAAATGGTTTGATTCCTACCTAGTACTTACACAGTTGTTAATCTTTTCTACTTTTCGGCTGTCTTTCTTTTTTCTTTTCATTTAAAATTGCATCCTTTCTACTTTGTCAGAAAATATAACGTTTAAATTCTATTCTTCTCCTTATGTCTTCAACATTATTTTAATACCTGTACAACTAAATATATGAAATGCTCATCATCAGTCCTTTTGCTGAAATTCCCCAGTCAGCTTTTGGTTGGATGAAGCCCATCCTCTAGTATATTCTTCAGGAAGGGAACATGTTTATAATATTCCCTGGGCTTTTGCATGTTCAGAACTCCTTTTCTGTAGCCTCAGTGACTGAAGGAGAGCTTGGTTCCTTGTAAAATCCTTGGCTCCTGCTTTGTAAAGTCTTTGAAAAATGCTGCTCCTCTGTTTTCCCACTGCATGGCTTGCTTTTACAAAGTCCAATGACATCTAATTCTCTTGCCCTTGTACGTTATTTTGACTTTTTGCCTGGATGCTAATTTTTAAAATTCTTTGAAGCCTAGTAGTTCTTCTAAGATATGACTCATAGTTGATCATTTTGGGTCAGTTTTCCTGGGTACCTACTAGTCCCTTTTCATTGTTTTTTTTTCTGGAATTTTTCTTGGATTATGGCTTTAAATATTAATTTCCCTCCAGTACTTTTTCTTCTTCATGGGCTCCAATTATAGCATGTTAGAACTTCTTTCACTGTCTTCTATTTCAATCATTTCTTTCTCTGATCTTTTCTCTTATTTTAAAATTTCATATTCATTTCTTTGGGTGTTTTACTGCTTTATTTCAGTGTACCTTATTACATATTCATCGTATCTATTTTCCTTTATGCACTGCTTTCCCCTCCATTTTGGTCTGGTAGTGCCTTATTGTCTTTTGAGCTTTTAACAATTTTAAGGTTTTTTATTTGACATTGAATCAAGCTTTTTTTTTTTTTTTTTCCCTGCACAGGGTTGAACAACCTAGCCTGCTATTATTAAAAGTAGAAATCCCTACTTAGTCATAAATGGACTTCCAAAGTTGCAAGTGTCCTGCTAGAAGTATAAGGAAATATATGCAAAGGGGAGATGTCCTATTTCTTTGCTTTGGAGGTATTGGGTGGCTGTTGAATGCCTTGTTTATTACTATAAACTTCAAAAAAATTTTCACAAACTTCTTTTTCCACGTATCATCTCATACTGCCTTTTTCAATTCTCTGCCTAGGTGTGAAGGTTTTTGAAGCCTTATATTTATTGTGTTTGAAGGGTGCCATGAGAGAGAATTGTCAAATAAGCAGATAAAGTAGCAAACTATGAAGTGTAGTTATTGAGCAGTTTTTGTTTATTTATCTGGAGAAGATAAAAGTACCAAAATATAGTAACTGCTTATGTTTTCATGTCTTCCCTGAGCTTAGTCCAGAATCACTTGCTTTTTCTAAAAGTGGTCCTAGACTTCGGGATAAGGCTAAATCTAGACAGATTCATGGAATAGACTCCTACAGTTAAGGCATTTGTTCCAAGCATTGGATGTATTTTTGAAAATCGGTATTTTCTAAACCTTCGTATATTGGAAAAAGCTTCAAAAAATGTGACCTGTATTCAGGAGTTAACTGTATTTGTTCTAAAACTATTTCTTTTTCACTCTTAGGTATACAAAGGAAATAACTAAAAATGACAAGTAGAAGTCTTGAGGAGTCCATGGGGGCTGTTCATATGGGGTTAGTCAGAACGCTTAAAGGATTCCAAAGCAAGATTTTGCCACCCCTGAGTTCAAAGGTGGTTACAGAAGAAGAAGTAAATCGAATGGTAACGTATAAGAGAATTTCACAGAGTAAAATACTTAATGCAGTCTTTCTCCTCAGGAGAATGACAGTTGCTACTTGACATTCTCAGAATATCAAACAGAATTACTGGCTGATAATATCAGTTTAGTTAACATGGGTAGATTGCTGCAGAGCATAGTTACCTTTTAAAGCTTGGGAAATTTTTGAAATTATATACATCAAAGTAGAGGCTTAAATTAAATTGCTTAAGTTAATCAGTTGAACTAAGACTATGCAAGCAAATTATTAAGATTTTCTAAATATTAGCTAGAACCTTAAGAACCTGTCATTTATGTAGTTCAAAAACAGTCAAATATCAGAATTTCATAGGTTTAACATATATAATCAATTACCTGTTGATTGGCAAGAGTTATTTTTGTTTGTGTATTTGTAGAACATAATGCATTAAAATGATGACTGTATAATATCTAGGAAAAATGCATAACTTTTTCTGTCCTTTATGATAGAAAACAATTACATTTTTAATGAATTATAATGATTTGGTGAGAATTGAATTATAAACTACATGCTATGGAAATATCAATAACAATTTAAAGTGTTAAACATTGTGTTCACTGCATTTTAAAAACTAGTCTCAGGTTATGTTCCAATTAGAAAAATAAAATCTATCATCATTTTCTTTTGTGATTGTTCTTGTTTCAGCTTTAAAGTAACTCCTTACTTTTTGCTTGTAAGAGTTTATTTTTATTTAAATCACAACACAGCTGATACCTCATAACATTTTAACATTCTAATCTGTGTTCCAATCAAAAGGAATCTTAAAAGCTATATTAGAAATATGCCTTCATTTAAATGGATTCAATCACAAAAATTAAATGTGTAGGGAATTTGAAGAGCATTGATTTTAACCCAAGGCGAAATGAATCAGCTAAATTATATGCCCCTGAATGTTTTAAGAAGTCTTGGCACATACTTAAACATTATGTTGCTGCCAGTGATCATAATCTCTTTGCATATAAAGTAGCCCTAGAACAAAGTGAACATTCCAGAACAACGATTAATAGTGATTGGTCTTGGGTAAGCCCTTGCTGGTTTATTTAAATGATTTTATTTAAATGATAGGTTACATTTTTTTCTCAAAACAGTAGAAAGTGTTAAAGAATTTTGTGTTCTTGTTTGGGTATGTGGATGTGACTGGCTGCTGGATCTGATGATTGACTTAGAGCTCTTTTAAAACAAGGTCTAAATGTGCTCTTACGATTTCTAAAAAGTTCAAACTCGTTCCTAAGCAGCACAGTCATACTTCCCAGATCCTTTACTTTATAAGATTTCTCTTTAACCTGATATAACATGATAAACACCCAAAAGCTTTACTTGCATGTTGTAACTTCATTTGAGAAATAGAAATATTTCAAGGAGGATTAGCCTCCTTAGCTCTGAAGCCCTTAAGTGATTTTAGAAACCTAGAGTTTTATGCTCTTCTGAGCATATATAAGCTCTTTGGTCATGTTCCCGTGCAATTTCTTGACCTTCCTCTCCCCTACCCCAGGTTCTTTTGTGTGATTCCTTCAAAATCATAAGGAAACAGCAACCACATATCCTTTCAAATTATTGTGCAAAGAGCTCAGAAGTGCACGGGTACTTCGCTTGTATTATTCAGTTATTTTAAACGTTTTATAGGGGAACTTAGTGGCATTCCAGAATTATTCTGAAAGCTGCAAACACAAATTATTCATTACTGGCACTTATGAAAGCACTTTTTCAGTATTACCATTTATGAATCTTTGGCTCCTGTTGCTTTAAATTCTAGCTGACTCCCTCAGAGTTCCTGAAGGAAATGTCCCTCACCACAGAGCAGAGACTTGCCAATACACGTGTGACGTGCCGACCACAGATCACTGAACTTTTAGATATGAGGGAAACAACATATCAAAAGGTAGCTGCTTTCTGTCATACTTGCATATAAAGTAGGTCCTGGAATAATGTGAATATTCTAGAACAATAAGAACTAAGCAGTACTTATTGTTCCTGGGCTAACTAATCCCTTATTAGATTTGTTTTATGTGTTCTTTTTCTACCTCTGTTGATCTTGATATCTATAATTTGATACAAAAAGAATTACACAATACAATAACTTAAAAAATATTTATTTATTATTTTTATTTATTTATTTTTGGCTGTGCTGGGTCTTAGTTGTGGCATGCGGACTCTTAGTTGTGGCATGCATGTGGGATCTAGTTCCCCAACCAGGGATCGAACCTGGGCCCCCTGCATTGGGAGCATGGAGTCTTACCCACTGGACCACCAGGGAAGTCCTCAACTAACTTTTGACTAGTCACATTTCTTCCTTAGCTACTTCTGGACACCATTGTTTACAGATTAGGAGTAATCCCAAGAATTATATTAACCAAGCCCAATTAGGTTATCCTCCTAGTGTAAGAAATCCCTCCTTACCTGAGCTGTCATAACTAGAAAGGAAGAAGGAGGAACTGTTTATTAAAATAGGCATTTTTGTCTATTCTGGCTGATTTCCAATAACAAATGTATCCTTTTAGTCTCTAAAGAATAGCTATTTTAACATGTTTCTGTATTCTCATGTAAACCATACATTCCAGGCTTTAGGAGTATATGTTTATAAAGTAGTTCTTATTTCCTACATTTTAATTAATTTCTTGAATTATATGCTTCACTTTTTGCACAAATTATGGTATGAGCCTCCATCAGTTAAACTGCTGGAGATTAGCCTCCTCTCAAAGGGTTCCCAGCTATTCCTGAGGGTTTTTCAGAGTGATTTCCCACAAGACAAGTGAGTCCCTCAGGCTCTTTTGCTCTCCTTGGCATGCCATTGCCATCCCATAAAATTTGCTCTTCTTCTGAGCACTTCTAGCTTTAGCTATTCATTGTTTCCTCTCTTTCCCATAACACCCTCTAACTTTGAGAGCAGGGAACACAGCTTTCTCCAAAGCTAATTCATCCTAATTAAGGGCTAAATGCTCCTTTCCCAGAGCATAACTAAGACCAGACTATGTGTATTGTTCTGTGTGTACTGCTTGTGTGTGTGTTTTAATGTATTTTGATTCCTGCTATGAAGGATGAAGAAATTAGTGTACCACATCTCATCTTCTTGCCTCTGTCCTCTGTCAACTCAGTCGGTTATTTTTTCCTTTGTTTTCCGGAGTTTCATTTGTTTTTTGGTAGATAGTCGTACTCTTCTCATTTCCTCAAGAAGAGATTATGGAAACTATATTTCCTTGATTTTATAAATTTGATAATATTTGCCTATTGCCTTTATAGGTGAACTGCAGATTTGTTAGATGTAAAATTCTTGGGTCACACATTTTCCCCATAAGAGATTTGCAGGCATTTTCTTCACTACCTTCTGGCTTTAAATGATGATATGCGGAAGTATGCAGCCTAATATTTTAGCTTGTTTGCCCAAAGATTGTTTATTCTTATTTGATGTCCAGTGATTTTATTAGGATGTGACTAAATTTTTCCTAAGACACTACATACCATTATTTTATTTTTAGAAAGTTTTTCTTGAATTATCAAGTATTTGTCCAGGCCATTTTTGTTTTTATGTTTTTTAGAAATATCAATTGTGAACATGCTGGATCTTCTTTGTCTGCCCTTCTACACCTTGCATTTCCTCCCTAATCCATCTTAAACTTTCTGTTCATTCCCATTTCATTGTAATTACATTCATCAACTTAACCTCTGTATCCCTTACTTTGAGTTGTGTGTGTGTGTGTTTCTCTTAAAATTCATTCTTAAGCTTGACCAGTTCAACACACCTGGGTTGTCTCACAGCATTTTACAGTTAGTTTCTTTTTTTGTACTTTTTAATTCACTTGTGTCTCAGATACCACTCTTCTTTGACTTTCTTCCTACTTCACTGGTTGCTTTTTTCTTATTTGTTGGATCTTTTCTCCTCTTCCTGTTGGCTAAATATTGGAGTTCCCCAGTACTTGGTCCTTAAACTTCTTTCTCTTCTGAACTCATTCCTTAGGTGACTCCTTCCAGGAACAAGGCTTTAAATTTCACCTTTTAAGTGATTGCTTTCATAATTATATCTCCTGCTATGGCCTAGCCCCTGAACTCTGGATCATATATTCAACTCAGTGTGTGATTGGCAGCTCAAACTTAAAATCCTTAAGAGCTAATTTTTGCATTACATTCTTTCCCTAAAGGCATGATCTTTCCTCTTTTGTCTTTCCTCCCTCCACCACGTAATACCCCCATTTATCTATTTTCTCAGGCCAAAAACCTTGGTGTTATTTCTGATGCCTCTGTTTTTCTCACGTCTTATATGAAATCCAAAACAAGGGCTAATAATCACAAATATGTCTTTAATCCAACCACTTCTCACCACCTCCACCACTGCCATCCCAGTTCAACCCACCATCATCTAGACTCCTGAAATAGCCTCCCTGTTTCCAACTCATCGCCCCGTTATCAATTCTCCACAAAGAAGTAAGAGTGGTTTTTATTTTATTATTTATTTATTTATTTAAAATATTTATTTATTTATTTATTTATGGCTGTGTTGAGTCTCCGTTGCACGTGGGCTTTCTCTAGTTGTGGTGAGTGGGGGCTACTCTTCGTTGTGTTGCACAGGCTCCTCACTGTGGTGGCTTCTCTTGTTGCAGAGCATGGGCTCTAGGTGCGCGGGCTTCAGTAGTTGTGGCTCGCGGGGTCAGTAGTTGTGGCACACGGGCTTAGTTGCTCCGTGGCATGTAGGATCTTCCCGGACCAGGGCTTGAACCCATGTCCCCTGCATTGGCAGGCAGATTCTTAACCACTGCGCCACCAGGGAAGTCCCAAGAGTGGTTTTTAAAAATGTAAATCAGAACGTTACTTCCGTGTTGAAAACCACCTAGTAGCTTCCTGTTACCCTCATAGTTATAAGGTCATGCATTATCTGATCCTGAGTCCTTCATAGTCTTTTCCTTCCTCTCTCCCCCAGCTCATTCTCCTCTAGCTGCTCTCCCCTCTTGCTGCTCTCCAAACACTCAAGGATAATTCTCACCCTAGGGCCTTTGCATTTGTTATTCCTTCTAACTGGAATGCTGTTCTCTCAGATCTTTGCGTGACTTGCTTCAGATCATTTCCTCAGAGAGGCCATGCCTTGGCTACCTATCATAAAGAGCAACCATCCCCCATTCACTCTGTCTCCTTGTCCTACTTTGGTTTTCTTCATAGCCTTATCACTGCCTGACCTCATATTATGTATTTCTTTTTTTAAAAAAAATATTTATTTATTTATGTGGCTGTGCTGAGTCTTAGTTGAGGCCCGTGGAATTTTCGTTGCCGTGTGTGGGATCTTTAGTTACGGCATACGGGATCTAGTTCCCTGACTAGCGATTGAACCTGGGCCTCCTGCATTGGGATTGTGGAGTCTTAGCCCCCGGACCACCAGGGAAGTCCCTATTTCTTTATTTTTTATCCATTTCCTTAAGCATTTCAACTTCATGAGGCAGGGGCTTTATTGGCTTTGTTCACTACTGTATGCTCAACATATGGAAAATATTAGAAACTCAATTAGCATTTATTGAATGAACACATGAATTTTTCATCTCTTTGTCATTGTGATTATTATTATCACTCATCTTTGAAATAAAGAAGGGAATTCTTCCTGGACTTGCTGTTTGCAGGTAGTTAATGTTGAGGCGGAGCTCGGTAGGGTCACAGACCAGCAGGAATTCTCCATGATTCTAAGGGCAGCTCTTTATGAAAGCAGATCATATGTATGTGTTTATTTGGAAGGGAAATGAGAGGAAGGGAGGAGGAGTAACTGAGTTG
The DNA here is from genome assembly GCF_949774975.1 of Lagenorhynchus albirostris. Taxonomy (NCBI): domain Eukaryota; kingdom Metazoa; phylum Chordata; class Mammalia; order Artiodactyla; family Delphinidae; genus Lagenorhynchus; species Lagenorhynchus albirostris. Next base: position 46,591,768 of record NC_083113.1, read on the forward strand.
TGTTAGCCTTTTCTTCTCCCCAGAGTTCTAACTTAGGGATTCTTATGATTCTTTTACCCTGTCTAAATGATGGACTCTTCCTATAAATATGCATTTTGTGTATTTTCCACGCAATTGTCAGTAGTTCAGTGTAGATCTTCTTTAATTTCTGTCGATAATGGTTTGTAGTTTTTCCAGGTAAAGTTCTTGCACATCTTTCATTGGATTTATTCCTATGTATTTTATGTTTTAGGATGTGATTTTAAATGATATTGTTTATAAATTTCATTTCCTAAATGTTCATTGCTAGTACAAAGAAATATAATTGATTTTTTATGTTGACCTTGTACTCAGTGACCTTGATAAATCACTTGTTAATTCTAATTTATCTATAGGTTATTTTGAATTTTCTAAATAAACAAGTTTTTGTTCTGGGGAAAATGTCAGTTTTGTTTCTTCTTGATCAAAACTTCTAGTGTTAAAATAGCCTTGTATTTCTGAGATAGACTCAACTTGGTCATGTATTATCTTTTTTATATATTGTAGGTTTCAGTTTGCTAATGATTTGCTTTTTTTCTTTTGATCTATGGTTCATGACCTATAATTTTCCTGTCTCCTACTGTCTTTCTGAAATATATGAAAGTTATGCTAACAACATCATCATTAAATGGAAGACATTTAATTTTTTGTTTTTCTTTTTCATTCTAGTTTACTATAGGACATTATAGTTCCCTGTGCTATACAGTAGGACCTTGTTGTTTATCTATTTCATATATAGTAGTTTGTATCTGCTAATCCCAAACTCCTAATTTCTCCCTTTCCCACCCTCTTTCCCCTTTGGTAACCATAAGTTTGTTTTCTATGTCTGTGAGTCTGTTTCTGTTTCATAAATAAGTTCATTTCTGTCATATTTTAGATTCCACATGTAAGTGATATCATATGGTATTTGTCCTTCTCACTTACTTTACTTAGTATGATAACCTTTAGGTCCATTCATGTTGCTACAAATGGCATTATTTCATTCTTTTTTATGGCTGAGTAGTATTACATTGTGTATATATACCATGTCTCCTTTAGCCATTCATCTGTCAATGGACATTTAGGTTGTTTCCATTGTCTTGGCTATTGTAAATAGAGCTGCTATGAATATTGGGGTGCATGTATCTTTTTGAATTAAAGTTTTATCCAGATATATGCCTAGGAGTGGGATTGCAGGATCATATGGTAACTCTGTTTTTAGTTTTTTTTTAAAGAACCTCCATACTGTTCTCCACAGTGGCTGCACCAATTTACATTCCCACCAACAGTGTAGAAGATTCCTTTTTCTCCACACCGTCTCCACCATTTGTTATTTATAGACTTTTAATGATGGCCATTCTGACCACTGTGAGGTGGTAACTCATTGTGGTTTTGGTTTGCATAATTAGTGGTGTTGAGCACTTTTTCATGTGCCTATTGGTTATCTGTATTTCTTCTTTGGAGAAATGTCTATTTAGATCTTCTGCCCATTCTTTGATTGTTTCTTTTCTTGTTATTGAGTTGTATGAGCTATTTGTATATTTTGGAAATTAAGCCCTTGTCTGTTGCATCATTTGCAGATAATTTTTCCCAGTCTGTAGGTCGTCTTTTCATTTTGTTTATTGTTTCCTTTACTGTGCAAAAGCTTATAAGTTTGATTAGCTCCTATTTGTTTATTTTTGCTTTTATTTCTGTTGCCTTGGGAGACTGACCTATGAAAATATTGGTACAATTTATGTCAGAGAATGTTTTTCCTATGGTCTCTTCTAGGAGTTTTATGGTGTCATATCTTATGCTTAAGTCTTTAAACCATTTTGAGTTTATTTTTGTGTATGGTGTAAGGGTGTGTTCTAATTTCATTGATTTACATGTGGCTGTCCAGCTTTCCCAGCACTGCTTGCTGAAGAGACTGTCTTTTCTCCATTGTGTATTCTTACCTCCTTTGTCAAAGATGAATTGACCATAAGTGTGTGGGTTTATTTCTGAGCTCTGTTCTGTTCCATTGATCCATATGTCTGTCTTTGTACCAAAACCTTGCTGTTTTGATTACTGTAGCTTTGTAGTATTGTCTGAAGTCTGGTAGGGTTATGCCTCTAGCTTTGTTCTTTTTCCTCAGGATTGCTTTGGCAATTCTGAGTCTTTTATGGTTCCATATAAATTTTAGGATTAATTGATCTAGTTCTGTGAAAAATGTCATAGGTAATTTGATAGGGATCACATTAAATCTGTAGATTGCTTTGGGTAGTATGGGCATTTTAACAGTTTAATTCTTCCAATCCAAGAGCATGAGCTATCTTTCCATTTCTTTGAATCATCTTCAGTTTCTTTTATAAATGTTTTATAGTTCTCAGCATATGCCTTTCATCTGCTTCATCAGGTTTATTTGTATTTTGTATGTGATTTAAAAAACATTATTTATTTTTGGCTGCATTGAGTCTTCATTGCTGCATGTGGGCTTTCTCTAGTTGCGGCGAGCGGGGGCTACTCTTCGTTGTGGTGCACTGGCTTTTCATTGTGGTGGCTTCTCTTGTTATGGAGCATGGGCTCTAGGCACGTGGGCTTCAGTAGTTGTGGCTCGTGGGCTCTAGAGCGCAGGCTCAGTAGTTGTGGTGCACGGGCTTAGTTGCTCCATGGCATGTGGGATCTTCCTGGACCAGGGATCGAACCTGTGTCCCCTGCATTGGCAGGCAGTTTCTTATCTACTGCGCCACCAGGGAAGCCCATATGTGATTTTAAAGTGAATTGTTTTTTACTTTCCCTTTCCAGTATTTCATTGTTAGTGTAAAGAAATGCAGCAGATTTCTGTATGTTAATCTTGTATCCTGCTACCTTGCTGAATTTACCTATCAGTTCTCTTAGTTTTTGTGTGGAGTCTTTAGAGTTTTCTATATATAGTATCATGTCATCTGCATATAATGACAGTTTTACCTCTTCCAATGTGGACAAATTTTATTTCTTTTTCTTATCTGATTGCTATGGCTAGGCCTTCCAATATTATGTTGAATAGAATTGGTGACAGTGAGCATCCTTGTCTTGTTCCAGATTTTAGTGGGAAGGCTTTCAGCTTTTCACTGTTGAGTATTATGTTGGCTGTGGGTTTATCATAAATAGCTTTTATTATGTTGAGATATGTTCCCTCTATACCCACTTTGATAAGAGTTTTTTTTTTTATCATGAATGGATGTTGAATTTTATCAAATGTTTTTTCTGCATCTATTGAGATGATCATGTGGTTTTTGTCTTTTCTTTTGTTGATGTGGTATATCACATTGATTAATTTGCTTATCCTTGTGACCCTGGGATGAATCCAACTTGATCGTGGTGTGTGATCTTTTTTTATGTGTTGTTAGATTTGGCTTGTAATTGACTTGTAATTTTCTTTTTTGGTATTGTCTTTGTCTGGTTTTGGTATCAGGGCAATGGTGGCTTCATGGGATGACTTTGGGAGTGTTCTTTCCTCTTCAGTCTTTTGGAAGAGTTTGATATAAGAGTTTTGGTGTAAGTTCTTTGTATGTTTGGTAGAATTCCCTAGTGAAGCCATCTGGTCCTGGACTTTTGTTTGCAGGGAGTTTTTAAATTACAGGTTCTACTTCATCTCTAGTGATCGGTCTGTTCAAATTATCTATTCCTTCTTGATTCAGTTTTGGTGGACTGTATGTTTCTAGAAACTTATCCATTTATTCTAGGTTGTCCAATTTGTTGGCATATAATTGTTCATAGTATTCTCTTATGGTTTTTTGTGTTTCTGTGGTATTGGTTGTTATTTCTCCTCTTTCATTTCTTATTTTGTTTATGTGAGTCTTCTCTTCTTGGTGAACCTGAACAGAGGTTTGTTGATTTTGTTTATCCTTTAAATAAAACAGCTGTTGGTTTTATTGGTTTTTTTCTACTTTCTAAAAATCTCTATTTTATTTATTTCCTTTCTGATCTTTATTATTCCCTTCTTTCTGCTAACTTTAGGTTTTGTTTGTTCTTTTTCTGATTCTTTTAGGTGGTAGGTTAGGTTGTTTATTTGAGATTTTTCTTGTTTTTTTACAGGAAGGCCTATATTGCTATGAACTTCCCTCTTAGGACTGCTTTTGCTGTGTGCTCTCTCTGTTCTGCCTGTTGGAAACTGACTGCTGCACTCTCCTCCGAGCCTCTGAAGCTTCCTTTCTGTCCCAGCTGATCACCACGCCAGTGAAGGGGCTTCCCAGGATGAGGGAACCTTTCCTCTTTCACAGCTCCCTCCCAGGGGCGCAGGTCCTGTCCTGATTCATTTATTTTTTTTCTTTCATCCTACCTGGTTATGTGGTAATCTTTCTTGCTATTTTGGTTTAATGAGATCTTCTGCCAGCACTGAGCAGGTATTCTGTGAGAATTATTCCACTTGTAGATGTACTTTTGATGTATTTGTGAGAGGAAGTAAGCTCCTCATCCTTCTATTCTGTCATCTTGATTTGGCAACCCCTAATTTTTTGTTTTTCTTTCCTTTGGGAGAGTTCCTATAATGTTTGAGTTGTATTTTCTTTAAATGGCAGTGCCACACTTTTTAAAAAATTAATTAATTAATTAATTTTTGGCTGTGTTGGGTCTTCGTTGCTGCGCGTGGGCTTTCTCTAGTTGTGGCGAGTGGGGGCTACTCTTCATTGTGGTGCATGGGCTCCTCACTGTGGTGGCTTCTCCTTTTGCAGAGCATGGGCTCTAGGGCACATGGGCTTCAGTAGTTGTGGCACACGGGCTTCAGTAGTTGTGGCTCATGGGCTCTAGAGTGCAGGCTCAGTAGTTGTGGCGCACGGGCTTAGTTGCTCCGCGGCATGTGGGATCTTCCTGGACCAGGGCTCGAACCCGTGTCCTCTGCACTGGCAGGTGGATTCTTAACCACTGTGCCACCAGGGAAGCCCCAAGTTGTATTTTCTTTAAATGTTTGCCAGAATTTGCTTGTAGAGCTATTTGGGCCAGAGTTTTATCCATGAAAAGTTTTTACTTTACAGATTCAATTTCTCTAATAGTTAGGGAACACTTCATATTTTCTATTTCTTTTTGTGCTAGTTTTTACAAATTGTATCTTTTAGGAATTTATAATTTTAATCTAAATTTTTGCATTTGTTATCGTTTTATACTTAGTTTGGGTTCTGTAGTAATGTTCCTATTTTTTATAATTGGCTCTTTTATAATTGGCTGTGTCTTCTTTTCTTGATCAGACTCAGGTATTTTATTATTTTTATTAGTCTTTAAAGACTCAACTTTTGGCTTTGTTGATTCTGTGGGACAGTTACTTTGTATTTCATTAATTTCTGCTGTTTTTGTTGTGTCATTTTTGGGTTTTTTTTTGTTTGTTTGGGTTTTAATGTGTTTTTTATGTTTGCTATTGTTGTTCTAAATTATTGAGGTGGATACTTACATCTTCAATTTCCAAACTCTCTGCTGGGGTGCTCCCAGGATACAACCGTGAACTCAACACAGCATCGTGGGGTATTCTGAATTTTTAAGGGAAACATGGCAGTACTCAAAACCTGTTGGATACTACATAAGCTACTAGCTTGAGATAATTCAGTTTTAACATTAGATAATACTGTTTTTTTAATCCCTCAGTGCCTCCAAACAGGTTTTTGTTGATACAGCTTTTCTTCTTATTCTCATAGGGGAGTTGGTTCAAATTACCTTATTCACCATTACTGGAAATGGAAGTTTTGAGTTGTTGTTCTAACTAGCCTATTTTTTAAATTGAGGACCAAAACCTACTTTCTTTTGTATTAAAGAAGTTGATGACAATAACCTTACTGATTATAATAGTGTTTATAGTACTTTCCCCTTTTTGAATGTTTCCTTTGTTCTTGGTGTTAATATTCATAGGTATATGTAGTAATTTCTTATCTTCCCCAGTTGTTTCTGCCATTGTGTGACTATATGATTTTATTCTTTCAACTGCAGTTTCCAGGAATTGACCTGGATCAGGCCTTATTCCAGCCCTTTCCATCAGAAATTGTATTTCAGAACTACACTCCCTGTGAAGTCTATGAAGTTCCACTGGTTTTGAGGAACAATGACATAGTGAGTATGTTTGCTGGGATGACTGTACCTTTCATGGATATATAAGAAGGGATTAGATAAAATGGGATCCTGTAGGGTCTTAGATAAGCTCTTGAACTTGATAGGCCTAGGAAGGCAGATAAAAACATGCCGTTTGACTATAAGCTTAATGAAGACAAGACTGTGTCGGTTGGTTTGTTGCTAAATGCTCAGTCCCAGGGCAGTACCCAACAACTGGTAAACTCCCAGTGTGTGTACTGACATTTTGTTGAATAAGAGATTGGCTAGATCAGTGTCATGAAGTTCTCATGAGTGACCATTTGGGCTAGGTTTTCATTTAATACAAGATGATTACTGTTCATGTTTACATACTCCACGTTAGAGCCACTATTTCCCCAATTGAAGGTATCAACTCTACTCATATGAATTGCAGTTGTTGAGCCAATGCATTTAGATTCTGCAAATTGTATTAAAAAAACAAAACAAAAAGAAGATCCCCTTTTCTCTTTTCCATCTCCTCCCTTCTACCTCAGATAGCCTTCAGATTTTGTTTACAGATAGTTTTGGATGGCTTCTCCCACTGTCTGTACCTTGTTTCTTTGTGCTTGCAACTGAGGATTTCTTCTCCATCCTTATGTCTTTTCTTTCAGAGATATATTAGGGTATATTTCAAGAAAGAGTATTAAATGACTGAAGAGTTCCTTGACACGTAACAATAATGAAAGGAAGAATAATGCAGAAGGTTAGCATGAAGCACAGTTAAGTGTGAAAAGTAATCAGGTAGGAAGGAAGGCATTAGAGAGATGCTAAGCATCAGGTGTTAAGGACAAGTAGAAATACTTATGGGAGTCTTAGAATGTTGAGACAAAAATTCTAGCTATAACAAAGTAGGGAAAATAAGTGACGACTATGCAAGAATTCAAGGAAAATGGGAAGACTTGCAGTTATATTCAGTACAGTAGCTCATTAAAGGAATCAGTGATGCCTTTCAGAGATCAATGGGGTGATTTAGTGACAGCAAAGTCAGACTTTGGAGAAAATGGAACATTTAGTTCTTCGCTGAAGGCGTGTTAGCAAGAGAAGCTCATGGGTTGGAAGCTAAAAGGTAGGCAGAGAGAAGAAAAAAACCCCGAGGTGTTCAGCGTTATGTTCCTAGACCTCAGGAAGGGGTGAGTTACACAGACATTAGAACTCTCTCTTTTCATGCAGGGCTGCCAACCAATTTAGTTTCTCACTTCGAGTTCTTGTTTTCCCTTTCTCCATTACTTTTTGACTCTTGTTCAAGTTTTTTTAGGCTATTAAAGGCAGAGAGGAGCTAGTCCAAAGGATACTTTGGGTACTCCTCCCCAGCCATAAGCAAGAAATGCTTGTCACTGAGTGTATATGTGCACGTCAAGGATAAGAGGCATGTGTGAGTCTTGTCTGCCAAAGGGCATTCAGTTCTCATGTATAAAACCCACACTTCTTGGTAAGATGCTGCTAGAGTATTGGATCCCATGAAAGGAAGGTCCTCATCTAAGGAAAGTTCAGCTATCAACAAGCAGACAGATTCTGTAGGCTGGGCGGGCTTGTTCTTGGTGAGTTACTCCCAGGACCTTCATACGAGGTGGCTGATGTAAGCCTGCTTCTCTACTTCCTGGTTCATGGATATGCAGGGAACCACTGAGATACATTTGGGGCACTGAGAAATGCTTTCTGTGTCATTTACCTTTTATTTGCTTCCTGACTGCCATGGAGTGCAAAAGACAGAGCCTGTTTGGTCTTTGTTTCTCTACCTCTCTCAAACACACAAGTTGAAAGTAAGCCATGAACACTCGACAAGCCACAACACAATTCACTTGGGGTACAATTATAAACACCCAGACTCCAGAGTCAGACTAATCTGGGTTCAGATTCTAGGTGAACTGTCTCCCAGCTGTAGACTTTGGGCAAGTCACTTCATTTCTCCAAGCTATGGGGATAAGAATAGCACCCATTTCAATAGGTTGTTTGGAATATTAAATGAGATAATGGATGTAAAGTACTCAGCTCAGTGTCTGTCCTATAATAAGTACTAAAGCAATGTTACTGTTCTTCTTCTTATTAGTGTTGCTATTGTTTTCCTTTCTAGTTTTTAATCCACAGTTAGGCTCTTACTGAAGTATTCCCGGCAAGCTTATATGGTGGCATCATTCAACACGTCATAAACACCACTGCACATTTCTCTTACCAGCAAAGCCAATTCTATTCCTACCAGATATGTACACATCTCTTTCTTACCTCCCCACTCTCTAGTGTTTAGATGTGTCTGAATTCTCTCTGCATTTCTTCTTCCCTTCTGCATCTGGGTTTCAGCTCTGAGAGGTTGTGGGAGTTCCTGTTTCCTCATATTTCACCTGAGACTCCTAGGACATACTTAACTATAGTTAACTTTCTTCTGCCCTCTTTGAGTTTTTTAAAAAACAATCCTCTCCCATTCCTATGTCTCTAGAACCTCCACCCCTGACCAACCCCCTTCTCACATTTACATTCCTTTTACTGCTTGGGGCTATCTGAGATAGAAATATGTACTCTGGATGAGGCAAGCAGAGCAGAGGAATAAGACTGTAAAAGGATGGGACTGTTTGAAGCTGCTCTGAGACTGGCCTTGGGGATTGTACTGCCCTCTGTGTTCTTGCTTCACAGTGGTGTTTAGGTAGGACAGTCCTATAGGGAGGGAAGGTGGAGTTAGGCCGGGACTTGATCCGGAACACCATTGCTTGGTAAAGCTGTAGCACTTATGGCAAGTGTCTGTTTCCTCATCTGTAGAATGAATTGTAATGAAGCTCAAAGGTTATTGTGAGGATCAAGTGGCATCTCGTGTACAGTGGATGATCCATAGCAAGAGTGCAGTAAGTGTGATTTCTTCTCCCAGAGCAGTTCTCAAATGTTGGGAAGTCCAGTGCAGCTCCACCGTGTGGGTGGGGTTTCAGATGATTAAGCAGTTAGTCTTCGAAAATAGTCACATTTAAATAATAAAATAAAGATTTGCAATAACAATTAAATTGCGTAATAATAATAATGTTAATAAAAATTAAAGCTAAAGTACATTGAGTGCTTACTTTGTGTGAGGTCCTGGGGCAAAGGTAAGTACTGTCATCTCCTTTTACACTTGAGGAAACGGAAGTTCAGACCTAACCAAAGTCACATGGCTAGTAAGTAGTAGATGGAGATTTCACGTTTAACTGCAAGGCCTGTCCTTTTTCTTCTGCTTTCACATGTACAGTGCCCATTATTGTGTTTTTCTTGCAGGTTCCAAGGATGGTGAAAGTTGTTGAGGAAAGTTCACCTTACTTTAAAGTAATCAGCCCCAAAGATATTGGCCACAAAGTAGCACCAGGAGTGCCATCCGTTTTCCGAATCCTCTTTAGTCCAGAGGAGAACAAGGTAACAGCAGCGCTGGCAACAAACTGGTTGAATGCTCGTCACTAGCAGTTTGCAATTCTGAGCATTCGAGGAGGCGGTGTTGGTGGTGGTATTGTTGGCGGTGGTTTTAGTGGTATTGGTTGTGGTGTTGGTGTGGTGGTGGTGGTAGCTGTGTCGTCGACAGTGTTGTTGGTGTCGTTGATGGTATCGGTGGTGGTGGTGTTGATGGTGGTATTGCTGGTGGTGGTGGTGAGGAGAGGAATGGTGAGGGTGGATGAGAGGAGGGAATGGTGCACCACTGGGAATACGGAGAGAATTGTCAAACAGTGATGAGGGCTTATATGAGCTGCAAGTAGCCAGAGTGTAGAGAAGGGTAATCCTGGATGCTCCCATGGAACCTACTTCAGCATATTTATGTTGGACTGTACTGCTATTTATGTTGGACTGTACACCAAAAAGGAAAAGATGTGGTCCAGGTGCAATGAGCTGAGACAAAGGGTAGAGATTATGCCTTCTTGGAAGTTTGGGATTCTTGTTAGTTGCATCCCTCCTCCCCACACTCTAATTAGTTTAGGAAAGAGTCCTAAGATCCAATATTGATCACAGTATCAGCGTCACTAATGGCAAAGAATGTGGCCAGGACCTGAGGCCATATTCTGCTCCTTAATGACCGGTAGATAACCAGTCCTCCGTGAAGGGGTGACCTCACCAGTAGCTCTTCCTAAGCACAAGTGGAGAGGCTAGAGCCAAAAGCAGAGACCTGCCCAGTCTGCTTATCCTTGTCTGCACACAGACCGGCTAGAAAGAGCCTGAGTTCAAAAAGAGGCCGTTTCCCTCCAGCACCACCACAGCTGTCAGGAATCTAGCCTGTTCTCAGGCTCTCCTCAGTTGTATAAATTCCAGTTACTTCTGGAAGGAAAATCTAGCTTGGGCGACTGAGGGAGGAGGCTTCTCCCCAGCCCTTCTCCAAGACTGCAGAATTGTGGGTTGAGTTTTCCTCTGTAAGGGCCAAAGTGGGGACTTGTGTGGAGGAGGAAAGGGCTTTTACCAGCATGATTGAAAGAGCGAGGACAAAAAGCAAGGTTAAAATAGGCATAACAAAATGTCAGGTTATATATAATGTTAAATAGTGTGTTTGCTTATCTGTATTGTGCCGTTATGGTTGGAATCAAAAGAGCATAATGGAGACACAGAGAACTAGCTTTGAATCCCTGCTTCTCCATCACTAATACTTATTAGCTGTTGTAAATGTCATTACCAGTATTCCTGGTGCTGGTGCTACTGTTTCTGCTTTTCTGGAGAGCAGGGATAGAGAATTTAATGTGGTCTGCCAAGCATGTATCACTGGAGCAAGTGGTTAGAAATTTCATTACTATTATACTTATGTTATTATTTTTCCACTCTGTAGTGTTACTGTTTGTTTCTTGGGCTGTGTTTATGAACTTATCATTTTGTTTGGGGTATTATTGAAATAAACAGAAAGATAAATAGTTCCAGAAGTAGTGCTTTTTGTTATACGTTATTGAAGTCCTTATTTTTTTCTCCAGGCTCTATATCTGAATGCTCTCTGTGAAGAGAACAGTACTTGGATTTAGTTTGGGTGTCAAATTTTCCTACACTGTCAATTAATTATAAAAGCTGAACATAATAAGCTTTTGTGCAGCCTGAAATACTAAGCTTGCTGGATTTGAGGAGTTGGCTTTCCTTAATTTTTTTCTGTGCTGGAGGAAAAAATATCTTCTGTTGAATAAGTATTATTCTACCTGTAGGTAGTCTGGCTGAGAAAGGGATACACAGAAGTTTCTGAAGAGGTGGAATGTTCTATGTCATGATAGATGTGTGGGTTACATGGATGAATTCATTCATCAAAATTGTATATTTAATATTTGTGCACTCCAAAATATCTAAACTTTACCTTAAAAGCTTTTAAAGTATGAAAGCAATAGAAAGGTGAATGGATGGAGGTACAGATGAAACCAGAATGACAGAATGTTAATAACTGTTGAATCTGGGTGATGGATACATGGGATTTGTTATACTATTCTGTTTTATTTGTGTATATTTAAAATTTTACCTCATCAAATGTTAAAAGCAAAGGGGGAGAGATTTTATTACTGCTTATCTATACAGCAAATAAATAACTGAAATATATTTTAGGTGAGTTTGTATTTACTTTAAGTATGAAATGCCAGCATTCCCATTGAGGCTTATTACTTGGCTATATTTCGTGGAAGCTTATCTTACTCCTAGTTTTTTTTTTTTTAATAAATTCATTTTATGAATTTGTTTTTGGCTGTGTTGGGTCTTCGGCTTTCTCTAGTTGCGGTGAGCGGGGGTTACTCTTCGTTGCTTATCATTGCGGTAGCTTCTCTTGTTGCGGAGCACGGGTTCTAGGCACACGGGCTTCAGTAGCTGTGGCACGCGGACTCAGTAGTTGTGGCTTGCGGGCTCTAGAGCACAGGCTCAGTAGTTGTGGTGCACGGGCTTAGTTGCTCCGCGGCATGTGGGATCTTCCTGGACCAGGGCTCGAACCCGTGTCCCCTGCACTGGCAGGCAGATTCTTAACCACTGCGCCACCAGGAAAGCCCACTCCTAGTTTTTTTATTCCCTCTTAGCATTCCATTTCACCAACATTGCCTATGGCCTACGGGGAAAGCCTTAATTAAAAAAAATAAGTTAAATGTTGTTTTACTGTTTCTTCTTCTAAGTATTTGAAAGTTACCAATGGTTACATGCATGTATGAGGAGAGAGAGAGTGAGTATAATGGCTACCTATGAGAAAGTTATCTAATTTTGGACACATTAGGATTTTGTGTTGGATTGGGCTCTAAGCTATGAAATAATTGACATAATACGTTTTTCTAAGGACGTAGTGATTTCTCCTTCTGCTGACTGTCTAAGACTGATGGTGGGTTTTTGGGGAATCTCCTGCTGCTAGTTTTGGTTCCCTTTTTCTGCAAAGATCCTGCCACCCTTGCACCATCAGCAGGGCTCCATTCCAGTAGTTTTTCCAGTCGTCTAGGCATCTACATTCACTCTTACTGTTGGAAAACCAACAGGGCCATGCACAGAATGACCAGCTAGGGTTAGTTGTGCTGTCTTTAGTGCTGCTCCAGAATGTAGCAGAGGAATACTAGAGCCAGATTTATTTCAGGAAGAATAAAAGTCAGTCTTTTCACTGTGTCACTTTTTCTCCAGTTGGCCAAATTGATAGCCAATGTGCATATGTATTTTTCCTCCTTATCCCCTGCTGATCTGAACACACTCCATTCTCATTTACCCTCCTCACACCTGGAGAGTGAGATATGTAAATTGCAGCATGCCACAGTTTAATAAGCCAGTCCCCTTTCAATTGGATTTTCAGCACCCATGTATATTAGCATGTTGAAGATGATAATGCAATTTATATTTTTTCCTGTCATCTATTAATCTAGCTTCCTGGAGATTTAACTTGTTTAGAATGCCAAATACCCAGGTAACAGGTGCAGGAAATTCACTTTGGCTTTCCTTATCTCTTCTTTTCACATGGACTTGAAAAAAAAAAAGATTGGATATGTTATTTATCTAATAATCCTAGTATACATGTCATGGATGGTAGAAATATAGTAATCAATGTTATCATAACACTATAAAATTCTGGAGACAGGCATTTTTCTTGACCTCTTAAATCTGTATCTTTACTATTAAAAGGAGTATAAAAATATTAGGCTTATGTAGGAAAGCAAAACTGGGTACTTTCTTGGACTTAAGAAAGCATCTCTTTGTAATAGTGTTGGCATATGGAAATGGCAGCAGTGGTCTGAAGAAAATATGAAGTGATGTAATCTTATTGCTCAGTTATGTGTTGAGAAAATATCTAGTTTGTTGTCAAAATAGTTTTCTTGATTTGTTACTATGAAATTTAAAGAACATGGCCCAAGAAAAGTAGAAAAACGTTGACATAATTTGTTACCCAGGTGTGTAACATTAATGAACTATAGTGCCAGCACTTTGAATTAAATATAGATGTCATAAGATTTTCTACAATCAGTGATTCTTCTTGACAGAAATAATGATAGGGATTTAGTTTTCTTCCTGCCTAGCATTCGCCCTCCCTAGTTCTGTCTGGGTTTCCCCTGTAATCCAGGTGCCTAGTACGGGGCCTAACATATAGGAAGTGTGCAATAAATATTTGCCAAGTAAGATAAGGAAGTTAATCTCAAGAAAATATAAGGTAGTTTCTTCAACTTGAGGATGGCCTGAAGATGATAAAAGCAAAGGCATATAAAAAGGGGGCTCAGATATCTTTTTGTGCCATGAATGTATTAGATGTTAACTTTTTTTCCCGTCATTTAACCAGGAGAAAGATATCTAAGAAGGCTTATTTAAAGGTGTTTCTTCCCATTTTGTTTCATATCTTCAGTGAGTCACATCACTACTTTCTAGCTTTCTGGATTTGACAAATATCATTTTATAATACGGCTAATGAGGATCTCAGGCATTCTCTTTATGAAGAACTCTTGATAATGTAGTATCCAAATAAAGATATTAAGATGAATATTATTTCACTCGCTCTGCACCAGGTCCAGTTCTGTCAGCCAGGATCCAGTGGAGAATAGAAGAAGCTTGGCCTTCATGGAGCTTATGTTCCACAATGAATAAGCAAACAGGTCATTTAATGTCAGATATTGACATGATAGAGAACAGAGAGTGATAGAGAATGGGGACTGTTTCCTTTCAGTAGGAAGATCAGGGGAGACTTCTCTGATGAGGTAACATTTGGGCAGAGAGCTAAATGGGGAGGATATTTGTGTGGGAGCAGGAACAGCACTTACAAAGGCCCTGTGACAGAAATATGTCTGGCAACAGGTCAGGGAAGTGCAAGGCCAGTGTGGCTGGAGCAGAGGAAGCTGCTGGGAAAATGGTAGGAGACACGGTTTGTAGAGGGTAAGACCATGAAGCGTCTTAGAAATCATGCAAAGTAGAATAGGAAGCCTCCATAAGTTATTTAAAATATTTCTGTTATGGAAGCTTTCACTCATATGTAAAAATATAGAGAATGATATAGTGAACTGTCATCCCCCAGATTTTCAAGCTATCAGTGCATGACCAATCTTGCTTCATCATCCTGTCCCCTGCCTCAGAGGATTTTGCAGCAAGTCCCATACATCATTTCATTGTAAATACTTCATTGTTTGTCTCTAAATGATAAGGTCCTTTCTAAAAGTTAACGTAACCACAGTACCATTATCACACCTAAAAAATGACAGGAACTCCTTAATATCATCAGATATCTGTCAGTACTCACATCTCCCCAGTTGAGTAATATGAAAACATATATGTATATGTAGAGGTGTGTGTATATATGTATATAAATATCACATAAATCAATGATATATGTGCATTTTAAGTTGCTTAAATCAATCATATGTATATGTGTAAGTTGGTTTGCTTAAATTGGGATCCATACAAGGTACTGAGTGCAACTCCACCAGATTCCATAGAATGATCCTCCATCCCCTCTGTTTCCTATAGACTGGTAATTAGGTCTAGAGCCTTGTTTAGATTCATGTTTGATTTGGAGGGGCCAGAATTCTTAGGTAACATGGTATTTCCTATTGCATCACATCAAGAGGCACAAAATGTCTGTTGTTACACTTTATTTTTGTAATGAGTTAATAAGGATCCTGAGGTACAGTTCATACAGGAAAGATAGGAAAAATGCTTGTTTCTTTCCCTTTATCTGCCCTGGTGAGTTTTGATTAGGAATGACGTATCTGGCTTACATTTTTAAGATCACTCTGGTTGCTGTGTGGAGAATAGACTGAAGAGGGTGTGAGGCATAATGGCTAGTTGTCTACTCTTAACATCCATTTTCTCTTTCCTCATTGGTAAGAGAATCACATGTTTTGATTGGATTCGTTGCTGCCAGAAACAAAATGTTGCATTTCCCCAGCCTCCTTTGCAGCTGCATGTTGTCTAAATGTTGGCCTGTGAGATGTGAGCAGGACTTCCAAACGCATGTACTTGACGGAAGCTGACACAGTGGAAAGTGCTCTATTCTGCCTTCTCCTGCCTGCAGCTTGGCTGTGAGAATAGCTGGCATCCCAGGAATCACTCTGCCCCATCCGGCGACATTGAGGATGGACCCTGTGCTAGACTGGTAGAGCAGGAATTTAGGAATTTGTGTCTCTCATGACACTGTGGAGTCACCATACCAACCTGGCCCAACTACCTCTGGACTTTCTAGGAGAGAAATAAACTTCTAGCTGCCTAGTTTAAGTTGCTCTTATTTTCTTCTGTTCCCTGTTATATGTAGCAGAACTGAACCCTGATGAATATAGAGACAACAGCCTATTGTAATAATTTGTGAGAAAAAGATGAGGATGATTTGGACGAGGGTGGTAACAGTGAGGTGATGAGAAGTAGGTGGACAAAGGATATATATTTTTATGGTAGAGCTGTCAGGGTTTGCTGATGAATTAGATAAAGGGTGTGAAGAAACAGGAGTCTAGTTTCTCATAGTATTTTGGCCAGCAGCTGACCGAATGGTGCCACGATTTGCTGAGATATGGAAAGTGGAAGAAAAACAAGTTAACGAGGCTGGGTAGGAGTGAGGTAGGGACTCAGGAGCTCTGTTTTTTTATATGTTAAGTTTGAACTTCCCTTTAGACATCCAAGTGGAAATATCAAGGAAGCAGTTGGACACAATTGTCTGCAATAAAGGGGAAATGTTGGGTCTACAGACAAATATTTAAAAGTCATAGTGTAATGATGCTACTTACCACCAAGGGTGGAGGAGATGATGCTGGGAGTGAGTGGAGATAAAGAAGAGGGTGGAAAGGGGAGGAGATGCCAACAGAGGATGACACTAAGAAGGGGTAGTCGTGAAGTAGGAGGAAGGCCAGGAGACTGCAGTGCTCTGGAGTCCAGGTGGATAAAGTATTTTAAAAAAAGAAGGAGAGATCAACTGTGTCCAAAGCTATAGAATAAAACAAGGATGTGGACTTAGCCATTAGGTTTGGCAAAGTCATTAGTGACCTTGGTGAGAACAGTTTCTGTGGAATGTTGGGTAGAGAAGTCTGATGGGGTGGGTAGAAGAGAAAAGAGAAAGTGAGGAGGTGGTAATATTGAGTATAAATAACACCTTTGAGGAGTTTTGCTGTAAAGGGTAATTGGAAAAATGGGGCAGTAGCTGGAGGTGGATGTTGAGATTGAGGGTAGTTTATTTAATATTTAAGTTGAGGCTATTTAAGCATTGTTGTAAGCTGATGTTTAAGTTATTTAAGCATTGTTATAAGCTGTGAATGTTCAGTAAAGAGGGAAATTGATGCTTCAGGAAAATCCTAAGGTAAGTGAGAAGGATTGAAATCTAGTACGCAAGGAAAGGGTTTGGTCTTAGATAAGAACAGGAATGAAGGCAGAGTATATGGGTATAGATACAGGTTGATTGGTAGATTTAAGGTAACTTAGAAAGCAAAAAAGCTAAACAGGAAATTAATTACCTTAAGTGGATGATTTGTACATGAATCATGAAGTAACCACATTATCGTTGTATACTAATGATAAAAATGGTCAAAATAAATTTGGAAGTCCTCGGGTCACTTTACAAGCCAAAGATCAGAGGTCATTCCTTTTTAATAGGTGGAGAAGTATAGATGCCCCTAGGAAGCTGAGACCCCAGGTAAATCATATGAAGAGTCAGAGTGGTAGAGGATAAGGCCCGAGAGACCTGATCAGTCTTCTTTTTAAACTGATTAGGACTTGAGAACTAATTCTTCCCTTTAGAGAGGTGAATTTCAGATTGAGTACTTTTAACTGGTTAGGGAATTTATAACGTTTTTCAGGGACAGTGAGTATTAAATGTGCTGAGTCCTAATCAAATCTGGTTTTACTCTGTGTTAGCCATTCCACCATCAAGTTTAGGAGTGGAGAAAAGGGAGAAAGAGGATTGTGAGGGCTTAACCACACTGGCTGTGCTTGCACTTGAATGCCTGGGGAGTCGTTTGCTGCAGTAGAAGACATCATTTTCCTTTGCCTGAGTTGTTAAAGGACAGAATTATTGCCACGTTTGCTTTCTATCGTGGAGCTAATATAAAATCAAAATTCATTCTTTTCACTTCTCAGAGTCAAATCTGCCACTTGCATATTCCACTGCCTTTTTTTTTTTTTTTTTTTAAAGTTTGGAGGATAGGCAGGTTGGAAGGAAGGCTAATGGACAGAAAAAAAAATGGATAGGCAATTTCATCTGGAGGCCATTGTTATATAGAATAACATTTTGGGATATGAAGTAATTCATTGCTAAGTCTCATAGTAGACGGGAGAGAGTTTGGAATAAATATTTTGGCTCTGAATGGTGACCTGATTGCTCTGAATTTAAGTACAGAGGAAGGAAGTACATCAACTGAAGTAATTGCTTA
The DNA here is from genome assembly GCF_949774975.1 of Lagenorhynchus albirostris. Lineage (NCBI taxonomy): Eukaryota > Metazoa > Chordata > Mammalia > Artiodactyla > Delphinidae > Lagenorhynchus > Lagenorhynchus albirostris. Next base: position 46,609,560 of record NC_083113.1, read on the forward strand.
GCTTGCAGGCTGACAAAGCCCCCCAAGTCATAACATCTGAATTAATTTTAAGCCAGTAGAGCAATATATAATTGTATATTATATAATCTAATATAGTCATATTAAATACAGAACTTAAGAGATTGGAATACATTTTTAAGGAGTTTAAAGAATTTCTTCATATTCTTTTATATGACTTGATTATGAAAAAATATATAATTCTGATCAAACTTCAAATCTTCCTCATTTGGAAATTTGAATATTTCAGTTAGCCTCCTAAAGTATTTTCAGCTGTCTTCAATTCCTTATAGAACAAGGCAGAGAATATGTAAACATAGAGTAAATTACTTGGAGATCCCCTCTCATCGTGGATTCAGCAGCATCTTTTGTTCTTTCTCTCAAAGCCTCAGTTAATATTAAGTTTCCACATGTGCCAGCAGCTTTCCAGTTTCTAATTCCCAACAAAACCTTTGCTTGCTGGGTGTGATCTCCTAAGAAAAAATGAAAACAGTACTTATCTCTTTAGGATTCTGATGTAATCAGACTAGACTGTTTTGTTGTTGAATTCTGTGGAGTTTTCTAGGATCAAGTATGCTTCGTGTAATTTGTTTTTTTTTGTTTTTGTTTTTTTTTTTAAAAGGGAAGAGAATATCACAGCCTTTTATTTTAAAACCGAAGTTTCAAAATGCATCATCTCCATGGCACATTCTGAATGTCAACAGTCTCTATGATATGGTTTCTTTATTTGACCCTAAGGTGGAGCTCAATATTAGTTTCTCAGCAATGTATTATCTTCTAAATTATTTTACTTTCATGTAAGTTATTGAACATAGATGTCCTTGTACCTAGATTGTAAATGACAACAAACAACTAGTACACCAAAAGGCTTATGTTACTTATGGTAAGTTTACAGTACAATCCACCAAATGTCCATTATTTACAATTATTTTTCTTCATGGACATTTCTTTTGGGTCTATTCTAGAATTCATGCTGATAATGAGTTTTTGAATACTAATTTTATATGACACAGGGTCATATTTGAAAGCTTTTTATCAAATAACTGGAGATGTAATCTTGTTGTTTTTGGATGGAATAAATTGATAAATATCAATTAACTCCATCTCGTTTAATGTATCATTTAAAGCTTGTGTTTCCTTATTTATTTTCATTTTGGATGATCTGTCCATTGGTGAAAGTGGGGTGTTAACGTCCCCTACTATGAATGTGTTACTGTCGATTTCCCCTTTTATGGTTGTCAGTATTTGCCTTATGTATTGAGGTGCACCTATGTTGGGTGCATAAATATTTACAATTGTTATATCTTCCTCTTGGATCGATCCCTTGATCATTATGTACTGTCCTTCTTTGTCTCTTCTAATAGTCTTTGTTTTAAAGTCTATTTTGTCTGATATGAGAATTGCTACTCCAGCTTTCTTTTGGTTTCCATTTGCATGAAATACCTTTTTCCATCCCCTTACTTTCAGTCTGTATGTGTCTCTAGGTCTGAAGTGGGTCTCTTGTAGACAGCAAATATATGGGTCTTGTTTTTGTATCCATTCAGCCAATCTGTGTCTTTTGGTGGGAGCATTTAGTCCATTTACATTTAAGGTAATTATCGATATGTGTGTTCCTATTCCCATTTTCTTAATTGTTTTGGGTTCGTTATTGTAGCTCTTTTCCTTCTTTTGTGTTTCTTGCCTAGAGAAGTTCCTTTAGCAGTTGTTGTAGAGCTGGTTTGGTGGTGCTGAACTCTCTCAGCTTTTGCTTGTCTGTAAAGGTTTTAATTTCTCCATCAAATCTGAATGAGATCCTTGCTGGGTAGAGTAATCTTGGTTGCAGGTTTTTCTCCTTCAACACTTTCAATATGTCCTGCCACTCCCTTCTGGCTTGCAGAGTTTCTGCTGAAAGATCAGCTGTTAACCTTATGGGGATTCCCTTGTGTGTTATTTGTTGTTTTTCCCTTGCTGCTTTTAATATGTTTTCTTTGTATTTAATTTTTGACAGTTTGATTAATATGTGTCTTGGCGTATTTCTCCTTGAATTTTTCCTGTATGGGACTCTCTGTGCTTCCTGGACTTGATTAACTATTTCCTTTCCCATATTAGGGAAGTTTTCAACTATAATCTCTTCAAATATTTTCTCAGTCCCTTTCTTTTTCTCTTCTTCTTCTGGAACCCCTATAATTCGAATGTTGGTGCGTTTAATGTTGTCCCAGAGGTCTCTGAGACTGTCCTCAGTTCTTTTCCTTCTTTTTTCTTTATTCTGCTCTGCAGTAGTTATTTCCACTATTTTATCTTCCAGGTCACTTATCCGTTCTTCTGCCTCAGTTATTCTGCTATTGATCCCATCTAGAGTACTTTTAATTTCATTTATTGTGTTGTTCATCGTTGCTTGTTTCATCTTTAGTTCTTCTAGGTCCTTGTTAACTGATTCTTGCAATTTGTCCATTCTATTGTCCATTCTATCTCCAAGATTTCGGATCAACCTTACTATCATTATTCTGAATTCTTTTTCAGGTAGACTGCCTATTTCCTCTTCATTTGTTAGGCCTGGTGGGTTTTTATCTTGCTCCTTCATCTGCTGTGTGTTTTTCTGTCTTTTCATTTTGCTTATCTTACTGTGTTTGGGGTCTCCTTTTTTGCAGGCTGAAGGTTCGTAGTTCCTGTTGTTTTTTGTGTCTGTCCCCAGTGGCTAAGGTTGGTTCAGTGGGTTGTGTAGGCTTCCTGGTGGAGGGTACTAGTGCCTGTGTTCTGGTGGATGAGGCTGGATCTTGTCTTTCTGGTGGGCAGGTCCACGTCTGGTGGTGTGTTTTGGGGTGTCTGTAGACTTATTATGATTTTGGGCAGCCTCTCTGCTAATGGGTGGGGTTGTGTTCCTGTCTTGCTAGTTGTTTGGCATAGGATGTCCAGCACTGTAGCTTGCTGGTCGTTGAGTGAAGCTGGGTGCTGGCGTTGAGATGGAGATCTCTCCGAGATTTTTGCTGTTTGATATTATGTGCAGCTGGGAGGCCTCTTGTGGACCAGTGTCCTGAAGTTGGCTCTCCCACCTCAGAGGCACAGCACTGACTCCTGGCTGCAGCACCAAGAGCCTTTCATCCACAGGGCTCCTTAATTTGGGATGATTCGTTGTCTATTCAAGTATTCCACAGATGCAGAGTATATCAAGTTGATTGTGGAGCTTTAATCCGCTGCTTCTGAGGCTGCTGGGAGAGATTTCCCTTTCTCTTCTTTGTTCTCACAGTTCCCAGGGGCTCAGCTTTGGATTTGTCCCCGCCTGTGCGTGTAGGTCGCCGGAGGGCGTCTGTTCTTTGCTCAGACAGGACGGGGTTAAAGGAGCCGCTGATTCGGAGGCTCTGGCTCACCCAGGCCGGGGGGGGGTAGGGAGGGTCACGGAGTGCGGGGCGGGCCTGCAGCGGCAGAGGCCGGCGGGACGCTGCAGCCTGAGGCGAGCCGAGCGCTCTCCCGGGGGAGCCGTCCCCGGATCCCGGGACCCTGGCAGTGGCGGGCTGCACAGGCTCCCCGGAAGGGCGTGTGGCTAGTGACCTGTGTTCGCACACAGGCCTCCTGGCTGCGGCAGCAGCGGCCTTAGCGTCCCATGTCCGTCTCTGGGCTCCGCACTCTCAGCCGCGGCTCGCGCCCGTCCCTGGAGCTCTCTCAAGCAGCGTTCTTAATCCCCTCTCCTCGTGCACCAGGAAACAAAGAGGGACGTAAAAGTCTCTTGCCTCTTCGGCAGGTCCAGACCCCTCCCCGGACTCTCTCCCGGCCAGCCGCGGCGCACCAACGCCCTGCAGGCTGTGTTCACGCCGCCAACCTCAGTCCTGTCCCGGCGCTCCGACAAAAGCCGGAGCCTCAGCTCCCAGCCCCACCCGCCCCGGCGGGCGAGCAGACAAGCCTCTCGGCTGGTGAGTGCCGGTCGGCCCCAATCCTCTGCGCTGGAATCTGTCCGCTTTGCCCTCCGCACCCCTGTTGCTGTGCTCTCCTCCGCGGCTCCCAAGCTCCCCCACTCCGCCTCCCGAAGTCTCCACCCGCGAAGGGGCTTCCTAGTGTGTGGACACTTTTCCTCCTTCACAGCTCTCTCCCGCTGGTGCAGGACCCGTCCCTATCCTTTTGTCTCTGTTTAGTTTTTTCTTTTGTCCTAACCAGGTACGTGGGGGGTTCCTTGCCTTTTGGGAGGTCTGAGGTCTTCTGTCAGCGTTCAGTAGGTGCTCCGGAGGAGTTGTTCCACGCGTAGATGTATTTCTGGTGTATCTGTGGAGAGGAAGGTGATCTCCGCGTCTTACTCTTCCGCCATCTTCCCATCGCTTCGTGTAATTTGTACTTTCTTATATCTGAGTGACATAATTTTTGAGCCTGGCATTACCATGCAGAAACCAGAATCACTTCAAGAGCTAAGAGTCCAACAACTCAATTTAAATAAATTTCATGAATACTGTCCATTAATTGTTATTACTTGCTCCTAGGACTTTCATGTTTGCACCTCTCCTTGCCAGGAACGCTCCATTCCTATATCTTGCCTGACTGGATGCTTTGGCTATTCAGGTCTCTATTCGAAGGCCACCTCCTCAGGGAGGACTCCTTGGTTGTTCTAACCTAAAGCAGCCGCTTCCCATATTATCACTTTACCATGTTTTATTTTCTTCAAAGTCCTTGTCGTTTTTTGAAATTATCTTGTTCCATTATTATCATCATTACCAGGATTATCATTATTATCCTAACAACAAGTACACAAATTGAGTTTTCCTACGTGCCTTACATAAAACATTGTATTTTATGCAACACTTTAGTAATGACAACTAACATTTGTTGAGTATTTAACTACTCGCCAAGCTCTAGGCTAAGCATTTATTGCACTAGGCCAGGTCAGTTTCATCTCTTGCCTGGACTACTGCAGTGGCTGCCTAACTGGCCACCCTTTTTTCATCTTAGCCTCCTTACAGTTCGTTGCCTACATAGCAGCTAGTAATTCTTCTAAAACATAAATCAGGTACATCATGATCCGCTTTCAGCATCATTAATGTTTTTGGCCATCCTCAGGTCCTAACAATGGCTTACAAGCTCCTGTGTGATCTGGCTTCCCACAACCTCTTTGCTGCATCTCTAACCTCTCCTTACCTTATTCCCCTATGGCCACAGTCTCTGAATCATGCTTCGCCCAGATTACCACCCACCCCCATGACGTCATTTCTCCTTTCACTTAGATTTCTGCTGGAATGTCACCTCCTCATAGAGGCCTTTTCCCACTCACTCTTTTTTTTTTTTCCTTGCGGTACGCGGGCCTCTCACTGCTGTGGCCTCTCCCGTTGCGGAGCACAGGCTCCGGACGCGCAGGCTCAGCGGCCATGGCTCACGGGCCCAGCCGCTCCGCGGCACGCGGAATCCTCCCGGAACAGAGCACGAACCCACGTCCCCTGCATCGGCAGGCGGACTCTCAACCACTGCACCACCAGGGAAGCCCCCCCACTCACTCTTTATTCCCTTATGCTTTATTTCTCTTCACTCAGCATTATAGTACTCATTTGCCTGTCTTTAGCAAATATTTGTTGAATGTTTACTAAGTACCACGCCCTGTTCTAGGAGCTGGATATGTGAAGTCAATATGATGGGCAGAATCCCTGTTGACATGGAGATATGGGGGGAGGCATACAATAGACTCAATAAATAGGTAACATATATAATATATTAGATGGCTTTGGGAAAACTAAAGCAAACGAAAGGCTAGGGAGTGATGGGACAGGAGAGGGAGAGTTAAGTTTACAATAGGGCAATCAGGGGAGGCCTCAGGGAGAAAATGGACATTGTGCAAAGTCCTGAAGGAAGTGAGGGAGCAAGCAATGTGAATAATTACAGGAAAGCATGTTCTGGATGGAACGAACATCGAGTTTGCAGGCTCTGAAGGGAGAGCATCTCTAGAATACTCAAGAGACAGCAAGGAAACCTGTAGCTGGAGCACAGACGCAAGTGGGGGAGGGGGGAGGTGTGGCCAGAGAAATGACAGGGGTGCCAGACCCTAGCACTCAGAGCCCCCCAGCTCTCTGCTTGGGAGATTCTGAATGGAGGAGCCTCCTGAGCTGACTTATATTTTAACTGGATCCCTCTGGCCTTTGTGTGGAAAATAGACTTTAGGGAGCAAGGGTTGAAATAGAGTCCAGTTAGCCCAGGAAAGATTGGAGTGGCTAGGGTCAGGGTGGCAGGGTGGAAGTAGTGAGACGTGTTTGTGGTCTGGATATATTTTGGAGGTCAGTCCTACGAGATTTACTAAGAAATTGAGAAACAGAGTGATCAAGGATGCCTCATGCCAGGATATTAAATCCAGGCCAGTGGAAGGATGGAGATTCATGTACCAAGATGGAGAGGCAGTGAGGGGACAGATTTAGGGTGGAAGGAAGGTCATGAGCAGGACCTCAGTTGGCATTGTGGAGCTTTTGTGGGCATGAGAAAAAGGCTGCCCCTGTAGGCCGATTCAGTTGGAGCCAGCAGAGTGGACTGGATTTCAGGCCCCGTTCCTTCCCTGGGTAGGGTATCTTTATGCACAGTTGCAGGCAGTGGCATTGGTCAGCAGCTTCGCTTTGGGCCATGGTAAGTTTGTATCCAGTGAGATGTTGATCTGGCTGCTGGGTATGAGTTTGGAGTTCAGGGAGGCAGAGAGACTGCAGGTGTAAAGCTCTGTCGTGGGAACATTCCTGGCTATTTTCTCTTTATATTTATTTAATATATTTGTGTATGTATTACATTGTACATTAGATATGCTCACTGTCTCTTCCATCACTATGTAAGCTCGAAGTGATCCACGTCTGCCTTTACTACTCAGTTGCATACCCAGACCCAGCTCGGTGCCTGGCACCTGGACACTTAATAAACATGGTTGTATGAATAAACGAATTGGGGATACCACTGCTTTCTACTTGTCCTGTGGGTTTCGTGAAATTGAGTGCATGGCCAGGTCTAAATGTCAGTCAGTATGTCAGACATTCCCATTCCTGCTCTGTGCCTAAAGTCCAAAGAGAGGTTTTAAACCTCCACCACTGAAAACCATTTACTGCATGATTACCAAAAGGAAGCTTAAGTTCCAAGAGGCCTTTATACTTATAAAGATTGCCTTGCAGCCAAAACACACACTAAAATGATGGGGAAACTTAAAATGAAGGAAAATGAACCTGGTTTAGATAGCAAATTCCTTTCACAGTGACTTCTGAGCCTATTCTTTTTTATTTTATTTTATTTATTTATTTTTGGCTGCATTGGGTCTTCGTTGCTGCATGCAGGCTTTCCCTACTTGTGGGGAGCGGGGGCTACTCTTTGTGGCGGTGTGTGGGCTTCTCATTGTCGTGGCTTCTCTTGTTGCGGAGCATGGGCTTTAGGCGCGCGGGCTTCAGTAGTTGTGGCATGTGGGCTCAGTAGTTGTGGCTCACGGGCTCAGTAGTTGTGGCGCACGGGCTTAGTTGCTCCGTGGCATGTGGGATCTTCCTGGGTCAGGGCTTGAACCTGTGTCCCCTGCATTGGCAGGCGGATTCTTAACCACTGAGCCACCAGGGAAGCCCCCTGAGCCTATTCTTGAGGAGACTGTTAATGCTTTCCTTTCACATTTAGGTTTGCTTGTTGGTGATGGTTTACTTTTAACTTTTTCTTCGTTGCATTGAGGATGAGATTTCCATTTTCCTATCTTATGAGAGGAGATAAAGGGTGACTTAATTCAACATTTCTGTTGCATTTAGACTCAAGATTGGGGACGATGGGTGCCTAGGGCCTCAGCATTTTTATTTGGAATGGTCAGTAATGGCTTTGCCCAAGAGGTGAGGTTTACAATGGGCTTTGAATAGGTTAGCGATTGTTGTATAATGACAGACCACTCCCAAATTCAGTTATGGATATTATGGCTCACCAGACTGTGGTTTAGCTAATCTTGACTGGGCCCACTCGTGAGTTGGGTAGGCAACTCTGCTTAACTTGGCTGGGCTCTCTCACATATCTGGGGCAGTAGGCTGGTCTAGCATGGGACGTCTGGGCTCCCATCCTGCCGTAGGCTAGACCAGGCTTGTGTACATGGCAGAGTTTCAAGAGCAAGAATGGAAATGCCCAAAGCTTCTTGAGGCCTTAGCTTGGAACTGGCATAGCATAACGTCTGCCACATTCCAGTGGTCAAAGCACAGGGTAAAGAAATAGACTCCACTCATGATGGAGAAGCTGCACAGTCGTATTTCAAAGAATGTGGTCATAGAGAGACCATTATTCGGAGCTATCAGTCTAACACATGGCTTGAAGGATAAGTAGGTAGGGTTTAGAAGGAGGACGTGAAGTTACTGGTGTGAACCTCCTCTGATCTAAAGAAGAATGAGCCTCAACTGTCCCACATCCCACCTCCCTAATATCCGGGAAACATAAGAAGCATAAGCTTCTCTATTGGCTTGTAGGTTTTTTTTTTTTTTTTTTTTTTTTTTGTTGGTACGTGGGCCTCTCACTGTTGTGGCGTCTCCCGTTGCGGAGCACAGGCTCCGGACGCGCACGCTCAGCGGCCATGGCTCACGGGCCCAGCCACTCCGCGGCACGTGGGATCCTCCCATACCGGGACATGAACCCGTGTCCCCTGCATCGGCAGGCGGACTCTCAACCACTGCGCCACCAGGGAAGCCCAGCTTGTAGGTTTTAATACTTGAACTGTTCTCTTTTTCTTAGAAAAGAGTATCTCATTGAAGGTACATCCATAATTGTCTTGAGAAGGTTTCATAGAATATATATATATATTAAGTTGTTTTGCAAGATGCTTGGCATACAGCCATATTTCTTGCAGTTATCTTGGTCATGTTGGTGTTTCCACAAGTAATGATTATACCCTTCTCTTGTAGGACTATGCCCATATGTTGACCTGTGTCACTGAAAGAGAAAAGTTTATTGTGCCCATCAAAGCTAGAGGTGCACGAGCCATCCTAGATTTTCCTGACAAGCTGAATTTTTCTGCTTGCCCTGTTAAATACAGCACTCAGAAGATTCTGCTGGTGCGAAACATTGGCAACAAAGATGCTGTGTTTCACCTCAAAACTCATAGGTACGCATTCCTTCAGCTTTTGTTTTTGATTGATTATAACTAAATCTAGTCAGCACATGTAGTCTCCTAGAATAGCAGTCAAGATGCAACTGCTTATTACAGTCTTCACTTGCAAGGATGGGAGCCCTCAATGATGTGGGGCAGACTACTTCATCCCACGAGGAACCCAAAATTCAAGGTTACCTGTTTGGGTACGGGTGGTTTTCTGAAATGCTGGATAAGAGACTTTCTGTTTAGCATAGCGAATGGCTCATGGGAATATATTAATAAACATATTTGTTGTGACTGAGACTTTTATAACTGGCTGTATTAGTTTTCTACTCCTATTGTAATAAATTACCACAAACTTCATGGCTTGAAACAACACAAATCTATTATCAGACCCTTCAGTAGATCAGAATCGTCACTGGGCTAAACTCCCAGTGTGGGCAGGGCTGTGTTCTTTTCTGGAGGCTTGATGGGAGGATCCATTTCTTTGCCTTGTCCAGCTTTACAGGCCACCCACAATTTTCTTATCTGAAAAACGGGGGAAAGTAGCCACCTTATGGGGTTGTTGTGAGGAATAGATGAATTAATAAACATAAACTGCTGGTATGTAGCAAGTACTGTAGTGAGTGTTTCTTCTTTTATTGTTTCTTTAAATGACCTACTGCCAGTGTGGTGGGCAGAATAATGGCTCCTCAAATATGTGCATGTCCTAATCCCCAGAACCTGGAAATGTGTAGTGTTACATGACAGAGGGGACTAGGGCTGTAGATGTAATTAAGGTTGCTAATCAGCTGACCTTAAAATGGGCAGATTATCCTGGATGATCTGGGTGGGCCAGGTGTAATCACAAACATCTTTAAAAATAGAAGGAGGCAGAAGAAGAGTTTGAAGTGATGATATATGAGAAGAACTCAACCTGCTTTGAAGATGAGAAAGCTGAGCAATAGAGAGGTTGTATAACTTGCTCAAGAGCACATAGCTAGTAAGTGAAGCTGTTTGATTTTAATCTGATAATTTATGGTGTAGCTATAGTGTAGTAGACATTATGGGACAATATAAATATTATGGGACAATCCTTGCCCTCAGTGATCTCTCTTATAAGATGGGGAAGAATCGTTGTTATGGGACGTGAAGATGCTGGCTGATTAGCAGGGCCATAACAAGAATGGCCAGCTTGGGAACACAGGAGACAGAAGGTCAAGTTCTTTTTCTATGACTTTTTAAAAATAAGGCAGGTATTGAGCTGGGTCATTTTCATAAGGGCTTTATCTGTGGAATCCTTCGCTAGTTTAAGGACAATCTCTAGTTTAAGGACACATCTCTCCAGTAAGGATGAGCATTGACTTCTGCCTGGTTCCCAAAGATTAGACTACATAGACTCTACTACATAGATTAGACTACATGGACTGCCTCTCTGGTAATTTCTCGGCTTACGGGTTCCTGGACTGATCATGCATATCTAAACCCTAAACTGGTAGAATACACATGTCCAAAGTATGAATTCCCTAGAGAATCCTTGTTTCCCTCATTCAAAACCACGATAGACATCTTTCCTTGTGCTAATGGGAGAATGTTTTGGTAACCTTTGAAGTTTCCCAGGTTTATATGGGGATTTTGTTACCATTCCCCTGACTTAACCATCCCAAGACCTTGTATCCTGCTGCTATTAGCAGGGCTGTTAAAACCCAGGCTTCAAGGACTCAGTGGCTTACTGCTCTGGTTCTTATTTCCTCTTGTTTTTGAATCCTGTGGATTTGCCTCTTTTTTTTTGCATGCTCAGCTACACATTTATGTAAGTTATATTTTATCCAGACTTTCTAGGTATTTTCTGGTGGAAGAGTTTTCGGGTTACTTGGTCTGCCATATTGTAGGTAGCAGGGATGCCATAATGTGGGTTGAGGCACATCCCTCAGGAGGGAATTTGTGTTTATTCTTACATGTGTCCCAGGAGCATCACTAGCTCTAAACCATTTCATGTAGATTCAAGTTTCTGTTTGGTATCATTTTTTCCTGGCTGAAAAACTAATATTTCCTGTAGCACAGATCTAGTGGATATTACCTCAGTTTTTGTCTACTTGAAAAAAAGTATTTTGCCTTCATTTTTTGAAAGATTTTTTCTCTACAGTATAGAATTGTGAAATGGCAGTTATATATACACTTTTTTTTAGTACTTTAAAGATGTCACTTCATTGTCTTTTGGCTTACATTTTTCTAATGAGAATTCTGCTGTAATTCCTAGCTTTGTTCTTCTGTAGGTAATTATGTCTTTTTCTTGGGCCGCCTCAAGATTTTGTCTTTATATTTGGTTTTTAGCAGTTTGAATGTGATGTGTCTAGATGTGGATTTTGTTTTTGGTTGTTTTTTGGTTTAAGGATCTTATTTTGCTTTTATTTGGTTTTCGTTTCAATCCTGCATGAAGTTCTCTGAGCTTCTTGGATCTGTCATTATTTTTGGAAAACATCAGCCATTATCTCTTCAAATATTTCTTTTCTCCATCCTCTCTCACCATTTCTTCTGCTTGTAGGAATGTTCTATCTGCCACAGGTGAAATACTCTGCACATGTCTTGTCTTCTTTAGGGGCAGGGGATTGTCCATTTTTGTTTGCCCTGCAATCTCAGCTCTCTAATGGGTTTGAGAAAAATTGTGATTTTGTTGTTTATCTGGTTTTTTGTTGTTGTTGTTGTTGTTAGGGTAAAAGAAACACTCTTTTCAGCTCTCTACATCCTGGGTAGAAGCAGGACTCTGACCCACTTTAGATAAACCAACCGTCAGAGGCAAAGGAAAAATTCTTTTGAAAATCAGTGTCTCCTGACATTGTCAAAGTGCTTATAAAGGCTTCTTTTGTCATTTCGTGGTGAGACTCATATTTTGATTGAAAGGAAGAGAGCAAGTTGTTCAACTGGCTCACCATGACTTAGAAAGAACCAATCTCTTTTGGTTAAAAAAAAAAAAGAACTTTCATAACCACCATCCATAATACACATTAAAAACTTCCTGTGACATTGGTATTGTTCCAATGAAAAAGAGAGTCCACCTAAGGTGGAAAAACAAGCACAGGCAGCACATCTTCCTGAACTGTTTGGCTGAATCTTAAAAACTACACATAATTGGCAATACATTCATGTAAAGTGAAACAAAATCACAGATTTAATAGTGTGAAGTTGCGGGAAAAGATCTAAAACTTTTATATCCATGTAACTGTGAATGTGAATCATCTTTTCCTAATGTAGAAACACTTCTAAGGTAAAATGGTGAGCTAACTCAAGGACTAGCCAGCAATCATAATGACATTAAAAACTCTAGTCCAACATTCCCATTTTACAGATGAAAGAAGTAAGGTCTGAGAAGGTAAATGACTTAGCCAAGTTCCCCCAGTAAGTTAGTAGCAAAACTTGGATTAAAACAAACATGGGCCAGTTCTGGCCTTGTTTACCTCAAGATCCATTCCTTGCCCTTCCCAGGCTTTGCTCAGTATCTATGTTGGGCTGTGTTAGCCCCTCTAGCCTCCACGACCTGCTGGATTCCACCTGGGTTTGACCAGTGGGGGGCACTAGAAGGAGGTTGGAGAGTAGGAAGAAGTCAGAGTATTTCTCTTCCTCCCTGTCTAACTTCAGTAGAGTCCCCAGCAAGCAGCTGTATCTCCTCTGTGGTTCTAGCTCCTGTCAGACGGACCTGCTATGGTTCCAACTTCTGCCAGGTCCCCAGGATCTGCTAATACTTCCTCCTCTCCTTTGGTTTCCAGCCCAGTGGTGGAAATGGCTTACTGCTATTACCAATCCCTGAGCTGTCTCACCATCTTAAGTTGGGCTTTTCATAGCTTTCATCTTCTGTGTAACCAAGTCTTTCAATTAAATTTCCTGTTTATTTTTGTTTTCCTGTTTAGACTCTGCACAAAATGGTACTTTTATGCACAAAATGGTTCTTTCCACAAAATGCATGTATTCCAACCATGATGTCAATTCTGTGAGCTACCTCAAATCCTTCCAATAAATCCCTTTTCTGTCTAAGTTAGCCAGAATTGGTTTCTATTGTTTGCAACTGAAAACCCTAACGACTACAATGAGAAAGAATGCAGTTGAATTTGTGGTCACATTTTATTGAATCAGAATGTCTGAGGGGATTCCCTGATGAGTAGCCATTCTGAAAAGTGCACAGGTGATTGTGTTGCACAGACAGGGCTGAGGACCACTCTTTCATTGACAACATGATTGTCAATAGACATAGTGGAGCAGTATATGTAGTTTGAGAATTTGGAGTCAAAAACATAGGGTCTATACTCTTGGTCTTGCTGCTTTTATAGGCATTATACAGTTAGAAATAATATCTCACAGGAAATTGTTTAAAAAACAAATCATATTCTTTTCATTGAAATAATGATTTAATTAATGGTGAAGTTTATAAGTGGTCAGGTTCATATAAATTATAAAAAATAAAACTTTATGTGTCTGTTGCTCCCATTAGAATATGATCTCAGATGCAAGGATTGTATCTCTTTTCATTTGTATGTCCCCAGCATCTAGCAAAGTGTCTAGAATAAATAAGTGCTTAATAAATGTTTATAGGATGCCTAACCAACAATATATCACAACAGCAGAGCTACAACTATAAACCTTTACAATAATTTAAAATAAAAAATCATGCTCCAAGTACTATAAAAGAGGCATAGTGTTTTTTTACACTAATAAAAGGAGCCTCAATGTGCTATAAAGTATACAGAGAACATAAACAATTACTCTTCACCTTTATTACAGATTTGACCTAAAACTCGAGTAGGTACCAGAATAACTTTGATGATTAAAGTAGGATTAATTTTGGAAGGTGAAATAGAAAGAATTAAGGAGCACTTTCAAAATCTAAAATCTCAATTTAGGAATCAGTTAATAAGAAAGATTATCTGAAGGAAAAATACTAATTTTATATTCAATGTTTAATATAATAGAACCAGTATTTAGTCTTCTGCTAAAATATTGAATCATTTGAATGGAATAGTTTTAGTTCTTAAGAGCAGTTCATAGTGGATTGAACAAAAACTCAAAATCTTTCTTGTGGCTCATGATTTTACACAAACCCGAGTTCCCTCCCTAATCAAGTATTCGGTATTAATGAGGATGTGATATCGAAACCAGACATTCTGGTAGACAGAGGCAGCTTTATACCCTGGAGGAACAGCACATTTTACCTCTCTGTAAGATCATTTTCTGGTACTTGGTATTCTCTAGCCTTTTCAGCCTGTCTGCCTCTAGTAAAATGAATACAAAATCAAATTATAGACAATGTTTAAGCACCAGAACTTAACACACTCTATCCAATTAATGTCTGACTTATAGAGAAAGCTTAGGCGGCTCTAAGTAGCATATGGCTATCCCAGGTGATTTTCTAACCACTGAAGAAGTTTAGTGTAATATAAACCCAACAATTAGCACAAAAGGGAAGAATCTGTTACCACTGTATGGAATTAGGATTTCTGGAGGTCCTAAGAAGAGTCCCTTTGTCCATAGAAAATTAGCTTACGTTCTGTAATGTAATACTATCCAATTCATTTCAAAACTGTTATTTTGCTACTAAGAAATGTTTGGAAAAAAAAATGAAAGCACAGTGTAGGGAGAAAAATATTAGAAACTGGGGAAGCGGAGGTAGAAGAGAATGTTACAATGTTGTTCCCAAAGCCAGGAAACTGGGGCCAGTTCTCAATTCTTCAGATTCTTCCTGAGGCCATAAGGAAGGAAAGAACTTTAAAGACGCTGAGACTCACCTTCATCTCCCATCAAGCAGAGATTCTTGTGATACCAAAAGTCTGCTCCTTTTCTGTTCCGCCACGTTGTTATAAAGATTAAATAAAGATTAGAGATCTTTTTAATTTCCCTTTAAAAGTTGATTATAATTCAATTTAACAACCTCTTTTGAGAGGCTTCTATGAGTAAAGAGCTATGCATGGGGTAGTGAGAGACACAAAGATGAATCTAACCAGGTGGCTTCCACATTCAGGGATGGTTTGGGGAGACAGAAAAAAACTTGAAGGCAGGCTTCCATCCCTGCTCTACCACTACCTAGTTGGGTAGCTTTGGGCCAGTTGCCTGCCCTTTTAGAGCATCTGCTTTCTCGTATCTAAAATGCAAATAACAAGACCTACTTTCTCAAGAGTTTGTGAGGATTAAAAGAATTGACATATGTAAAGTGCCTACTGTAGTACCCAGCATAGAGTATGTGCTAATGAAATTTTGTTTGCTTTCTCTTTCCTTTCATCTCAAGAGTCTCTAGCTATTGGGAGAGACAGGCATGAAAACTTATTATTGTACAAGGTGAGCTAATGTAAGAAGTAAAAATAAAGTTATAGCCTCTGAGAGGAAGGAGACATTATTAATAAGAGAGAGAATCAGGAAAGATTCTATTTAAAAGGTAACTTTGAGTCTAGGCTATGATGGGTGACTTTGGAAGGAGTATGACATGGAAACGGTGAATGTTCCTATCTGACCCAAGCAGTTCTGGAACTATGTAGGGGGCACTGTCTGGTTGGAAGGAAGAGTAGGTGCAGTGCTGGGGAAGGTTATGGGTGTAGAGACTAAAGCCCTCCCATTCCGTCCCACCCCAGTCTGACATGGAATGTGACAGGTGTATAATGTATTTGGACAGATGTATCTGTTTAATGAGAAGGCCAAAACTAGTTGGGAGTAGATTGTGTGGGACCTCAAATGTCGAGGACTTTGAACTTTATTACATAAGTTATGGGGGCCACTGAAGGTGTTTGAACAAGAGATTGATGTGTTATATCCTGTGTGTGATTTTTTACAATGTCTCTAGAGCAGTGTGAAGGATTGAGAGGAGGATGATAAAAACCTGAATACCCAAGATCGTCCTCCGGCTGCCAATGAGGGAGATAACAATAGCAATAACAAAAAATAATAATAAACATTTGTTTAGCATTTCCTACATGCCAGACATTATTCTACGCCTTTACCTCTATCAACTCCTTTAATTCTCACTACAACCCTGTGAAATGGGTGCTGTCTTTATCCTCATTTTACAGTTGAGGAAACTGAATGTTCAGTGACTTACCCAAGCTCATGGCTGATCTGGGTTTTGAACTTATTCAGTTGGCTCCAGGCTAGTACCTACTACCTCATGGTGCCCCTACAACAGTGCCTGGAGTTCATTGGAGGTTTGGTGCTGAAGGTATGGGAAAAGGACAGACAAAGGAATGGGAAAGTAGTGAAAGGAGAGGGCAATCCAAATAGAGGGCACCAGAGAAAATAAACAAGTGCCCGTGGTAGGAAGCACTCGAGGTCCTGCAGTGATAATCTCAGGTACCACCAAGTGCTACCCATGCTGTAAGCTCCGTACCCTCATAGAAGAAAGGTTAGGTTTTCTGAAATTAAGTTCATTATCTAAGGGAAGGTTTAAGGACTGAAGACTAAAAACAGTTGAGATAGAAGTAAATAATCAGAAACAGCTTAGCCTGCCAGATACATTGTCCAACACATTATTTTGAAAAACTGGCAATTTAAAGAAGTGAAATGGACCATGAAAATAATTAAAAGGGCTGGGTTTCCTGTTTAGAAGGAAGAGCTCTGTAAGTTATTTAAGGTACTTCATGATCAGATCCAGCTTCTCTCTTACTCTTCCTTTCCAGGACAATTAAAGTCAACTGTTTCCTGTTTGTAGATCCACCCTACCTCCCCATAAGGTCTCCATGCCCAAATTCTATTTTCAAGACACAGATGTCCCCAGTTTGCCTTTCCAAATGCTCTCCACCCTTCTCCAGCTTACTCTCACCCAGGAGGCTAACCTATATGGCAGAGGTCATTAGGCTCCCCATGCCTTTGGCTTCTGGTTGGGTTCAGCCAGTGGGAGTCCCAGCAGGCAATCAGGCAAAGGATGTGAGGTCAAGGCACTTTTCCCCCTAGTGTCCTATGTGTGAGGTCTCCTGGGCTGACTGTCTCTCTTAACTAAAGCCCTTTGAGCCTCATAAGGCAGCCTTCTCTTAGGACTCTGGTGGGTTTCAAAACCATTCCTTCTCCTTGGCTCTTTGGGCCTAGAGGTGGTAACAGTTCTACTGTTAACAACCCTGGGCAATTGCATCATCTCTTGTAGTTTCCCTACACCCCTTCCCCCCTTTTAAAAAGACCCCTTGTTAGACTGCCCTCACCTTATCCTTGTGTGATTGTGTGATCACTTTACTTTTGAGACTCTGGTATGTTTTTCCGTCATAAAACCCTCTCTTCGCTGAACTCTCGCAAAACTTGATTTTTATCCCTTTGAAGGTACTGTTCTTTTGCAAATTACAGTATTTGCGTACATGTTATAAGTCTGTCCTTTACCGGAATCACTCAGTGAATGTTAAAAGAAAGGCTAAATGGCAAGGATACAAACAAGAATATTATGCATCATTTAAGTTTTTCTTACATTTGTTGTTCTATTACTGTTATTTTAACATTAATACTAAAGTTCTTTCACATTAACGGGAAGGTATCCTTATGAATCGCTGAATTGTGGTGTCGGGTCTGTGTTGTCTGCAGAACTGGAACTCATGTCTCCTCTCCCCTTTCCCCTCACACTAGGCGGGAATGTGTTCTTTTTTTTTTTTATTGGAGTATAATTGCTTTACAGTGTTGCATTAGTTTCTGCTGTACAAGGAAGTGAATCAGCTATATGTGTACATATAGGAATGTGTTCTGATGATGTGTCTCCATGTGTGTTGCAGGCCCTTCTCTGTAGAGCCATCTATTGGAACCCTTAATGTAGGAGAGTCCATGCAACTGGAAGTGGATTTTGAGCCACAAACCGTGGGCAATCACAGCGAAAAACTTATTGTGTGTTATGACACAGGTATGTGTTATTCTTTGTTAAAAGTTCTACATTTTAAGAAAGGTCAGATGGAAAACATGATGAGGCAAAACAGGAAATGGTTATTTTGGCTGCGTTAGAGTAAGCTAAGACCCACAAGGTAAAGAACTAAAGACTGAACGCCTCCAGCAGAAATGATGCTGAGCCACGTATAAATCCCACCTACAAGTTTCTCCTGTGCTTGAAAGCCTGAGAAATATAGGGCTCAGAAGGGACGGAAGAAACCCATACCCAGAAGTTACACTGGTAGGCTGAGGTTATTTATATGTAAATGGGAACTTGAAGGTAACGTAATAACACATGGGTTTTCCAGTTACTGCTGCATTAGTCTAACATTTAAAAAATACAGACCCGAGTTCAGAATGTTCTTGTGTGTGTCCTCTAACTGGATGTAAGATCCAGTTACTTTAATCCTTAGAATATACAAATGTCTTACTTAAATCTAGGACTTTGTCTATTGCTGCTAGCATTTTCTTGAAGGCCCCACCCAGGATAGTAATGAAAATTCACTTATTGTTTTTGCAAATATTTAATCTATGGTCATGTAGACTGCATGTACATTACGCGAGTCTCTGAAGTTGGTTTTCAAATTAATATTTATTACTACTATTTATTATTTCATGATTTTTCTCATTTCCTTCTCACTTCTTTTTTACCCATTTGTGTTGATTGATCCAGATTGTCTGCATCAGAAGGTCACTGTAGGGAGAAAACAGAAGTGCACAGTCAGGGAAAAAGCAACAAATGATACCTAGGTCATAGTTCAGAGTTGCTGACTTTGTGGATGCTTATCTGAGCAGGATCAATCAAGCCCTTGAATAAGGACGTGTGGTTAAGTGGTCCTGGCTCCACACTGCCCAGCATAACAACAATTCATAATCAGTGGCACAATCTATATTTATCCTTTAGTGTTGTCCACAATTCACTGGCTGCTAGTAAGAAAAACCTAACCTGGACTAGCTTAAGCAAAAGCGGGAAGTTTTGGCCCATGTAACCCAACAGTGGAAGATTAAAAGCACAGTACATAACCCACCAGGGATGTCAGTTTTTCAAAGTAGTGCCATTTTACACTCCCACCAGCCAAGCTTGGGAGTTCCAGTTGCTTCACACCCTCGCCTACCCATAGTGTTGTATTGTTCCTTTTAGGTATACTGAATGTATAAAGTGATGTCTTCTGGTGGTTTTAATTTTTATTTCTCTAATGATTAATGATGTTCAGCACCTTTTCATGTGCTTGCTGGCTTTTCATGTATCTTTTAAATTTAAGTGTTGAAGTCTTTTGCTCATTTTTGAGTTGTTTTTCCTTTTATCATTAATTTGTAAGAGTACTTTACAACTTGTTATTCTGAATACTAGTCATTTGTCAAGTATATGTGTTGTTAATTTTCTCTACCAGTCTGTAGATTGCCTTTTCATTTCCTTAATGGTATTTCTTGATGAGCTGACATTTTAAATTTTTATGAAATCTGTATTATCATTTTTTTAAATGTAATAACTTTTTAAAATTTATTTATTTTTGGCTGTGTTGGGTCTTTGTTGCTGCATGTGGGCTTTCTCTAGTTGCCGCGAGCGGGGGCGGGCTTCTCATTGCAGTGGCTTCTCTTGTTGCGGAGCACGGGCTCTAGGCACGTGAACTTCAGTAGTTGTGGCATGCGGGCTCAGTAGTTGTGGCGCACAGGCTTAGTTGCCCCACGGCATGTGGGATCTTCCCGGACCAGGGCTCAAATCCGTGTCCACTGCATTGGCAGGTGGATTCTTAACCACTGCGTCACCAGGGAAGCCCTTTTTTCTTTCAAGATTAATGCTTTTGCCTTCTTGCTAAGAAATCTTTGCCTTTTCCAAGATCATGAATATGTTCTCCTGTGTTTACTTTTAGAAGGGCAGTAGTTTTAGCTGCTAGTTTAAGTTAATGATTTGTCTTTGATTTCAGTTTTGCGTATGTGTCAGGTGCGGACCATGTTTCTTTTTTTTTTCTCCATGTGGGTTATTGGCTCATCTCCATTCTATTATCTTATTCTGGTATTCCAACTACTTTATTATTCTATTACTTACTCTACTATTAGTCTGTTATTTATTACTTTTAACCTCTATTTTATGTTTTCCATTTTTTTGTAGACTTCTCTGGATACTGTCTTCCTATCTATTGTCCCATTCAATAATTCCCTCTTCAGCGAAGACTCACCTGCTGAGTTTTAATTTTTCAATTATTATAATTATTTTAATTTCTGAAAGTTTTATTTGGTTCTTGTCAAATCTGATTGCTGTCTACTCTTTTATTTTTCATGTTTCCCTTTTATTTCTTAAATATATTAAACATATTTATATTGTGTATGTGGTAATTCAAACATATTAAGTCTGCTCATCTATTTATTTATTTTGCTGTTTGTTGTTTCTTATGGTTTTTCAATCATGGTATCTGTAGAGGAGGAAAAATGTCTTTTTCCTCTACCCATTTAGGTTTTTAAGATGGGGCCCCTGTAACAAAAGACAGATTAACAAGAGAAGAACATAAAAATTTATTTAATATAAGTTTTCATGATATGGGAGGCTTCATAAGGAAATGAAGATCTGAAGAAGTAGTAAAATCTGAATTCCTTTATGCTGGTTCGATGAAGGATGGAGAGTTGTGGGAAAACGTGACAGGACAATAAAATGACATGAGCTAAGAGTAGCAAACTGGGGGAAACAGTAAGGCCTGTTTATTCAGGCTCCTCTTGATGTCCCTCTATATTTGAAGATACGCATGCTTCTTTCTACCTGGTCTTGGAGGGCACCTCTCACATGGGGGATCTGTGGCCTGCTTCAGGAGAAGTTAAGAAAATCCCTCTTGCACCTGCCATTTCTTATGTTCCTTCAGCTTGAAATATTTAATATGCCAAGGTGCCATATTTTGTGGTAGTGTGTTCTGAACCCCATCATTATCTTATGCCTCTTTGTGTTTTGTAGTTTCTGGATTTAGCATCGTTACTTTGGGCAGGCCCTGGACTTTATGTCCTGTCCTAGGCACCCAATGCAATAGTTAAAACAGAAGTTCAAGGGTTAACAAAGTCCACTAGGGCAAAAGACAACCTTGGCACTAGATTATTTCCTGGTATTCTTCACTTTGCTTTAATGTCCTTATTTTCCTATCAGGTTAGTGATCAGTTTTAAAGTAGTTTGAAAAATGTTTTATTGAGTATTTTAGTTATTTCAATCTCCAGTTTAATGTGCTACTTAAAGCTGCTTTTAATGTATGTCTTTTTTCACATTATTCAGCAATACTTATGCAGTAGTTCATCCTTTCCCACTAGTTTTCAATCCTTTGTGTATATCATAAACACAGTTTATCCCTGCATGTAGTTAGGTTTTATTTAATTTCTCTCAGCAGCAGTTTTCTGGGTATAAGTTGTGAACATTTTGATTAGATTTATTCCTATATATTCATTCATGTTTGAGGACCCTGTAAGTGATTCTTCTATTACTTTTTAAATTGAGGTATGATTTAGATATAAGATGCACAGATCTTAAATGTACAGTTTGATTCATTTTGACAAATGTAAATGCCTGTGTAACACATTCAAGATATAAAACATCTATCACCTCAGAAAGTTCCCTCATGCCCCTTTCCAGTCAATCCCTCCATCTGCCATCCCAGAGATTCTGATTTCTATCATCTTATATTAGTTTTGCTTGTTCTTGGACTTCAGATAAATGTACTCATACAGTATATACTCTTTTGAGTCTGGTTTCTTTCATTCAACATAATGTTTTTGAAATTTATTCATATTGTTGTGTGTATTGGCAATTCCCTTTTTACTCCTGAGCAGTATTCCACTGTTTGGTTATACATAGTTTATCCATTCTTCTGTTAATGTAACTGAATTGTTTGAAGTTTGGGGCTATTATGAATAAAGCTTTAATAACCATTATTGTACAAGTCGTGTGTGTGTGTGTGTGTGTGTGTGTGTACATATACGTTTATTTCTCTCGGGTAAATATTTGGGAGTAGAATTGCTGGATCATAGAGTAGTTATATGCTTAACTTTATAAGAAACTTCCAAAAAGTTTTCTAAAGTGGTTGAAGCATTTTACATTCCCGCCAGCAATGTTTAAGGGTTCCAGTTACTCCACATCCTCACCAGCTCTTGGTCATGTGTTTTTTTAAAAATTGAATTGACTTACAATATTAATATTAGTTTCAGGTGTACAACATAGTGATTTGATATTTTTATGTATTGCAAAATGATCACCATTGGTAAATGGTGAATGGTAAATGGTAAATATATCAAATAAATTATCTTTAAAATATTATCATCATCCTTTTTTAATATTTTTGGTTGTATTTTTAATACAATTGACATGTGACTATTCTAGTATATGGGTATAATTTATAAACAAACAAGTTTATATATGTTGGGGGTATAATGTCAAAATATTTTACTTGGTTGAGTTTTGAGACCAACAGGCTTAGATTGCCCATGGATCAATAGAATCAACACTTGAAAGAAGACTTCAGGTGACCATCTGTCACCATACAAAGTTATTACAATATTATTTACTATATTCACTATGTTGTACATTAATCCCTGTGACATTAGCTTTTTTATTTTTTAAAATAATTTTTATTGGAATATATAGTTGTTTTACAATGTTGTGTTAGTGTCTGATATGTATAGTGAATCAGCTATACGTATACATATGGTATATGTATACATATGCTCTATGTATACATATATCCCCTCTTTTTTGGATTTCCTTCCCATTTAGGTCACTACAGAGCACTGAGTAGAGTTCCCTGTGCTATACAGTAGGTTCTCATTAGTTATCTATTTTATACATAGTAGTGTGTATATGTCAATCCCATTCTCCCAATTCATCCCCCCCCAACATATCCATACGTCCGTTCTCACGTCTGTGTCTCTATTTCTGTTTTGCAAGTAAGTTCATCCGTATCGTTTTTCTGGATTCCATATATAAGCAATATTATACGATATTTGTTTTTCTCTTTCTGACTTACTTCACTCTGTATGACAGACTCTAGGTCCATCCATATCTCTACAAATGACCCAGTTTCGTTCCTTTTTATGGCTGAGTAATAGTCCATTGTATATATATACCACATCTTTATCCATTCATCTGTCGATGGACATTTAGTTTGCTTTCATGTCCTGGCTATTATAAATAGTGCTGCAATGAACATAGGGTGCATGTGTCTTTTTGAATTACGTTTTTTTCGGGGTATACGCCCAGTAGTGGGATTGCTGGGTCATATGGTAGTTTTATTTTTAGTTTTTTAAGGAACCTCCATACTGTTCTCCATAGTGGCTGTATCAATTTGCATTCCCACCAGCTGTGCAGGAGGGTTCCCTTTTCTCCACACCCTCTCCAGCATTTATTGTTTGTAGATATTTTGCTGATGGCCATTCTGACCAGTGTGAGGTGATACCTTATCGTAGTTTTGATTTGCATTTCTCTAATAATTAGTGATGTCGAGCATCTTTTCATGTGTTTGTTGGCCATCTGTATATCTTCTTTGGAGAAATGTCTATTTAGTTCTTCCACCCATTTTTTGATTGGGTTGTTTGTTTTTTTGATACTGAGCTGCATGAGCTGTGACATTGACTTTATAGCTGGAGGTTTGTACCTTTTAATCCTCTGTCCCTATTTTGCCCATCTGTCCCCTCCCCTCTGGCAACCACCAGTTTGTTCTCTGTATCTTTGAGTCTATTTCTGTTTTGTTGTGTTTGTTCATTTGTTTTGTTTTAATTTGAGTCATTCTAGTGGAAGTGAAGTGGTATCTCTTCTGGTTTAAATTTGCATTTCCCTAATGACTTGTAATGTTGAGTAACTTTTCATGTGCTTCTATTTTTATCTTCTACTCTCAGGTGTGTATTCAAGGTTTTTGCCCAATCTTTATTGGGTTATTTATCATTTTGTTATTGGCCTGTAGTTTTTGTATATTCTCCATACAAGTCTTTCAGAAATTATTATTGTTAATATTTTCTCACAATCAGTGGATTATCTTTCTAATTTCTTAACGGCTCTTTTCTTTAGCAAAGTAATTTAATTTTGATGAAATACAGTTTATCATTTTTTTCTTTTATAACTAGTGTGTTTTTTTCTAACTTCATTTTTTAAGTTTTTGTGAATGTATCAAAATATTGAATTTTGTATGTTGATCGTTTATCTACAGAGCTTGATAAATTTACTTATTAGCTCATGATTTATCTGTAGATGATATTAGATTTTGTTTATATACAATCAGTCATCTGCAAATAATCATAGTTTTCTTCTTTTTAAATTTTTAGCCTTTTGTTTCCTATTATTTCTTGCATAGGCTAGGCCTTCAGTACAGTGATCAATGGAAATGATGATAGTGAATGAACATCCTTTTCTTCTCTCTTTTTTCTTTTTTTTGCGGTACGCCGGCCTCTCACCGCTGTGGCCTCTCCCGCTGCGGAGCACAGGCCCCGGACACGCAGGCCCAGCGGCCACGGCCCACGGGCCCAGCCGCTCCGCAGCACGCGGGATCCCCCCCAGACCGGGGCATGAACCTGCGTCCCCCACATCGGCAGGCGGACCCTCAACCACTGCACCACCAGGGGAGCCCCAAACATCCTTTTCTTGTTCTCAGTCTCAGAGGGCAAGTGCTCAGTGTTTCATGAATTAGTATGATGACTTTAGTGGATACTCTTTATCAGATTAAGTGAATTCCCTTCTATCGCTAGGTTTCTAAGACTTTCAATCTTGAATGTGTTTTGAATTTTATCAATTACTTCTGCTTTTGTTGAGATGATTATGTATTATTTCACTTTTATTCTTCTAATGCACAGATTGAATTTCAAATACTAAATCCCTGCTATATTCTGGGGTAAATGTAAGTTTTAACCATTATCATTTAAATAAATCCCTGGATTAGATTTGCTAATATTTTCTTTGAAAGTTTGGCATCCAAATTCATGAGAAAGATTGGCCTGCCTGTAATTTTGTTTTCATGAAATGCCTTTGTCTTTGGTCTGAAAAAACAAATTGGTCTCATAAAACAAGTTGAGAATTATTCTCTTTTAAAACTCTCTCTGGAAAAATTTTTTTAAGATTCATGTTATTTTTTCCTTAAATGATTGAAAAATTCATTGTTCAAGCCATTCGGGTCTAGAGACTTTTAAAAATGGATTCAGTTTCTTTAGTAGATATAGATCTACTGAGATGTTTCTATTTTTTCTTAGTAATTTTTGGTAAACTTTTTCAAAGAATTTTCCCATTTAATCTAAAATTTTAATTTGCTGGCGTAAAATTGTTTATAATAATATAATCTGTGTAATGTCTTTAGGACCTATAGTGATATCTCCTCTTTCATTATTGATATTGGTAATTTGTATCTTTTTATTTCTTGATCTGTATTGTTAGGGCTTTATTCAGAGAACCAACTTTTGATGATTTTCTCTATTGTTCATTTCTTTTCAATATCATTGATTTCTACTCTTTATTATTTCATTCCTTCTACTTTCTGTAGGTTTAATTTGTTGTACTTTTTCTAAACCTTAGGAGAGATGCTTAGAGCACTGATTTTTAACCTTTCATCTTATCTAATATATGCATTTAAGTCAATAAATTTTCCTCCAAACCTGACTATATCTTCAGCCCATATGTTTTTATATGTTTCATTTACATTAACACATAATTGACAATATTTTAGAATTTCCATTTTTACATCTTCTTTGATCCATGGGCTACTTAGCAGTGTGTTGCTTAGTATTTAAACATTTGGGAATTTTTCTAGTTTTCTTTTTGTTATTGATTTCCAGCTGAGTTCCACTAGTGACAGAAAACAAATTCTGTATGATTTCTATCTTCGAAAATAGTTGAGACTTAACATTATAGCCCAGAATGTGTTCCATTTGGTAAATGAGTGTACTTGAAAAGAGTACAAGTTCCTCAGATATCAATTAGGTCAAGTTTGTTAATAATCATATTGTTCAGTCTGTATCTCTACTAATGTTTTTCTTCTTATTTTATTAGTTATTGGAAGATGTCATTAAAATCCACAACTATGTGAATTTTCTATTTCTCTTTTTTTGGTGATATCAGTTTTCATTTTGTATGTTTTGAGGCTATGATGCTTGGTGTATATACATTTAGGTTTGTTATAACTTACTGTTGAATTAACTATTTTATCATTATGAAATGTTTCTCAATCATTTATAAGATTTCTGACATCAAAGACTGCTTGATCTGATATTTGTTTAGTACAGCAGCTTTCTTTTGATTGGTGTGTACGTAGTATATTCTATTCATCCTCTTTATTTCAACTTTTCGGTGTCCTCATATTTAACGTGTGACACTTGGGAGTATCACCAGGTTGTTTTTTAATCCAGTCTGAGAATCTTTGTCTTTTAATAGTACTCTTCAGTCCTTTTATGTTGAATGCAATTTCTGATATATTTGAGTTTGAATCTTCTGTTTGACTGTGAAGTAACTGTTACCTTTATGGAAAAATTATTAGCTGAATTTCAACAAAGACCTTTGTGTTATTAGTGTTACTAGTGGATGAAAGTGAAAAAATATGACTTAATAAACTCAGTCAGTGATATATTTCTTCCATCTGGATCTCCATGTCTTTGTGAGGTATCATTTTTTGTTTATGTCAGCCCCTAAAATGAAGTATTGGAAAAATTTGTGGCCTTAGAATTACCTTTTTCAGATGACTATATCACAACATTTTAAACCAGGAGTTTAAAAAAGAATGAAGGTTAGTCAATGTTTTAGCTCTCACTAAAATAATTAATTGTTGGTAAATTGGTAAATATATCAAATAAATTATCTTTAAAATATTATCATCATCCTTTTAATATTTTTGGTTGTATTTTTAATGCAATTGACATGTGACTATTCTAGTATATGGGTATAATTTATAAACAAACAAGTTTATATATGTTGGGGGTATAATGTCAAAATATTTTACTTGGTTGAGTTTTGAGACCAACAGGCTTAGATTGCCCATGGATCAATAGAATCAACACTTGAAAGAAGACTTCAGTGATAATCTAGTCCTTAGATTTGTTTGCATGTGTAAAACTGAAGCCCTAAGAGATTAAGTGGTTTGCCCATGACTCATATAACTAGTCAGAAGCACAGTTAGAACCCACGCTCAGGGACTTCCCTGGTGGCGCAGTGGTTAAGAATCCGCCTGCCAATGCAGGGGATACGGGTTTGATCCCTGGTCCAGGAAGATCCCACATGCCATGGAGCAGCTAAGCCCTTGCGCCACAACTACTGAGCCTGCGCACCTAGAGCCTGTGCTGTGCAACAAGAGAAGCCACTGCAATGAGAAGCCCGCACACCACAACGAAGAGTAGCCCCTGCTTGCCACAACTAGAGAAAGCCCATGTACAGCAACAAAGACCCAACGTAGCCAAAAAAGTAAATTAAAAGAAAAAAAAAAGAACCCACACTCAGACTCTCAACTCACGTGTAGTGCTTTTTCCTCTATAGTGGATCATCTCCCTAATCTCTTGTATTACTACCTGTGCATTTTTACTCCCTTAATCTGTTGACTTTGAAATGCAGCCACGTTCTCCCAGTGGCCCTCAATCTGGATTTTACTTTTATGGAAATATTTGGATTGACACCCATACTTACATTTATAGTCCTGTGCTAAAGGAAATGAGTATTTGTGTATTAAAATTTAATCATGCATGGAAAAGTTGATTTCCATACCCTGAGGTGCTGGTGTCAAATTTGATTTATGAATAAAGTCATTTTCTAAAGATTGCAGATAGAGGTAAACTGTCTTGTAGCATTTTCCTTACATGAAATGAACTGCTGATAAGGATATGCTTTCATCTTTATTGTGCCTTATCAATGACCAGGACCTATAACCTTTTATTAGTGAAAAACATTAATGACTACCTAAACCCAGTTAATCACAGAGCTTTTCCAAGCAGCCTTGACCATTGGCTTCTCATTTCACTAAATAAGCATCTTACTGAAATTTCTGCAGCTGTTTGAAGTATGAATTGATTTGAGGAGGGAAATTTAGCATCGGTTTTTCTTCATACTTCTTCAATGTTCCAGAAGGAGGAACATTGATACTCCTCAACAGGAAGTACTCAATCACATTTCTAACAGTTGTGTTTATGCCCTTCCATTGCTGGTCCTCCACTGGATATATTCTTGATTAAATGCAGCTGGGAGATTTTGCTTTCTTGACAACCAGAGTTTGAACCAGTGCTCTAGTAATTAAGGAGGTCAAGTGTAAATTTCACCAATATCTAATACTTTACTCATTAGCATTTTCCTAAACCAGAACTCTCCCCTCCTTTCCTCCTGTGTATGCCCTTCTGTAGTAAAATCAAGCTTATTCAAGCAATCGATTTTACCCCAGGAATGATTTAGTTACCTTTTTGTTATAGTCTAAAACTTTCAGAGAAAAAGCTGAAGTAACTTGGTACCTTTTACAAACTAATCTGTCCAGAGGAGATTAAGGATACAATTTCTCAAGGCTACATTGATTAACAGTGAAACAAAACAAAAACCAAACTAAAACAAAATCAGAGCGAGTAAATTAGTTCTATCATTTCATTAAAACTGAGAGGTGAAAATATTGACTATTAGGAGATAAATAAATGGTTAGTTGCTTAAGTTTTACACTTTTCAACCGGGTATTGAGAAACTTTATGTAATCTAAGAATTCAAGCAAATATTAATATTTAGAATAGGCTTTAAAAAAAGACAGTCTTACTGAAATTTCGGTTACTTAAATGAGCACTAGAAGTAGGAGCATAGCAGTGTTTTTTCTTTAATACCAGGTGAAGTTGCTGTCACTTAGAAGTGACATTAGCTACTGGTATAATTAGGAAATAGAGCTAATGTACTTATTCAGTATTTTTTTTAAAGTATTAGGTCTCTTACTGAAGGGGAGATATTTCAATTCATGGATCAGAAGTTGGCAAATAGGCTCTTTTCCCCAAAGATGTGATGATGTATTGTTATTAAATATACAAGCAATCATAATATTAGTACTTCACAGAGCAGCTTTATGGTCAATTATATATTTTACTCTAATAAACCGTGAAGAAATTCTTTTTTTCCTCCTAAAGGCTAATAAACAAGTACCAAAATATAATATAGTAATTGAGCATGATATGATATCTTGCAGTTGAAACTGTTAAATAATATGTATCTGAATATACCCGTGCAAACTTACCTGTATGAGCTTTGTGTCAATTGTGCGATTATTATAATGAATTACAAACATGTGCCATTATAATTATAAAATCTAGCAAAACATAGTTGTCGTAAAAGACCCAAATGTTTTTAAAATGGCTTTAGAGCCAATGCTAATATTCCTTGACCTAGTTTTCTTTCCTTTGTCTCTTATTCAACAGTTTAGGTTAGGGAATGGCAGAAGATATACTGATGGTCAGAGATTGTTTAGGGAAGTGGAATGTTTTCGAAAATTACATAACAAGGGAAGACTCTCAAGTTATTAGGTGTTAGTACTTAAAGGGACATTAGAGCCCATCTCTGTAACTCCCTTCATTTTAGAGGTGAGTAAACTGAGGCCCAGAGGCTTAAATGACTATACACCGAAGTACAGGTCTTTGGCCCCCTCTGAGGCCAGCATGCTTTCTATAATCCTAAACTGCTTTCTGTGCAGATTAAGAATACCGATTTTGGCATTGCCACTGGTGTGCTGGCTAAGCCCAGTCAAGTTGCTTAATTTGTTTCCTGAACCCTTTAGAGAAGGAGCACTTCCAAAGAAGTTTGATTCAGCAATTCACTTGAGTGGTGAATTTGACCCTGCTGTGACCAGGAGAGGAGAAACACTCTTTCCATCAACTTGCCAGTTCCCTAGAGAATCTGTGGCTCTACTCATATATTTTATTTACTGTGTCCTCCGTTGTCTGAAAATAACTGAAACCACAGTATGAAATGTATTGTGTATATAGCTAGCTTCACATTTTCTGGGTAAAATTAGTTTTGTTCATATTGGTTTTTGCTTGACTGATAGTAGCAAAACTTGCAAGAAGTAATGAGACCTTCCACAAAATGTGTCTTTATTAAAACATAATAAATGACTGTGGCTAACCTCATCTACAGGGACTGCAGAATTCAACCTCAGAAACTGAAAAGAAACTATAGTGGTAACTGGCACTTCAAGGGCACAGAAAATACTAATGATGAGGCACAGCAAATTCATCCATTCTCGCAGGCATAATACCCTTTCCAACCTATCAGTCGTCTAAGTAGCGGCGGAGAGGGACCCTATTTAAGATTGTCTTCATGAAAGTGGGTGTGAAAAGCAAGTTCTTCCACAGCTATGGGGGAAGACAAGAGTTATTGCTTCCTTCACTTTGTGACCTGATGACTTTTGGAAGATAGTAGTGAAAAAATCAATATTAAATGGTTCTTGAAAAGAAGACAGTGGCTCTTGTTATATTTCTGGGAAGGAACGTTTTGCAGTGTGCAACTCAAATTGATGACATTAGTCTCTCTGACCCCTAGATTTTTATGAAATAAGTTAAGCTCTTGAATCCTTTTCCTTGATTAGTTTTTTTTTTTTTTTTTTTTTGCGGTATGCGGGCCTCTCACTGTCGCGGCCTCTCCCGCTGCGGAGCACAAGCTCCGGACGCGCAGGCTCAGCGGCCATGGCTCACAGGCCCAGCTGCTCCGCGGCACGTGGGATCCTCCCGGAACGGGGCACGAACCCACATCCCCTGCATCGGCAGGCGGACTCTCAACCACTGCGCCACCAGGGAAGCCCCTTGATTAGTTTTTTAAACAATGAAATATTTCAAATATGTGCAAAAGCACAGAAATAAGGTAATCAACAACCATTGTATTTTAACACATCTCAACATTTTGCTATATATGTTTCTTTCAGATGTTTTATTTTATGGATAACTAAATTGATTATAGATTTGGAGTCGCTTTGTTATTCTTTCCTGATTTAACTCCCATGTATTAATCCTCAGGGGAGCTGTACTGGGTGCATTTTAATGCCATTCCTACATATTTACTTATCCATAAACAATACATACCATTGTCTTGAATAGTTTTAAACTTCACATAAATGGTATTATACTGTATATACCATTTCCCATCTTGACTTTTTCATTCAACATTATGTTTTAAGGATTTTAACACGTGGATATATAGCTGTGATTCATTTTAACTAATGCGACACGCTCCAGCATATGAAAATACTGTAATTTATCTATTCTCCTATTAAATATTAGGATGTTCCTAGTTTTTTGCAATTACACACTATGCTGCAGTGAGTGTCTTTGTGTATGTCCTGTGTAGCTGTGTGAGATTGTTCTTAGGGATAAATAGCTAGAAGTGAAATTGCTGAGTTATAAGGCAAATGTATCTTGAGCTTTACTGGATACTAAATTGATTGGTCAAGTGGTTGTACCAATCTGTATTTCCATCAGTAGTATATGAAAATTCTTGTTTTTCTATGTGCTTGCCAATATACTGCCAAAACAGCATTGTCAAACGCTTTGATATTGGTTAATCTGATGGTTATGAAATGGTATTTTATTCTATTTTTATTTCATTTCTCTCATTACTAGTGCTATCTAGCACCTTTACATGTTTTCTGGATGCCCTATAGTCCTTTTAACATTACAGTTTTGGATGAGTAATGTAATCATATGGTCAAAAATTAAAGCAGTATTTTAAAGGTATATATTGAAAGGTGCTATTTCCATCCTACCTCATTCACCTGACCCTTCTTTCATTTTATTGCTTTCTTGTATAC
This sequence comes from Lagenorhynchus albirostris, assembly GCF_949774975.1. NCBI lineage: Eukaryota > Metazoa > Chordata > Mammalia > Artiodactyla > Delphinidae > Lagenorhynchus > Lagenorhynchus albirostris. The sequence goes on from NC_083113.1 coordinate 46,641,156, forward strand.
TTTTCCAGTGCTTTTATACAAATAGATGCAAACGTGAATGTATATTCTTACTTTCCCACCTTACACAAAAATAAAATACTATGTAAATTGTTCTAAACCTTGCTTTTTACACTTAATCATATATATTGGGGATCTTTCCATATTACTGGGTACTTTTTTATACCTGCACAGTATTCTGCTTCTAGGTGTAGCACAGATTATGTAACCAGCCTTCTCTTGATGAGTGCTCTGGCCTTTTCCACTCTCTTGTTATTAAGAACAATGCTGTAATGAATACCCTTCATCTTGTTCTGACTTATCTATAGGATAAATTCCTAGAAGTGGGCCATAGGATAGTTTTATAATTTTGATAGATATTTTGATCCGTGCCACCAAATTCACTCCATGGACTGGGGAAGAATAATACCATTTTGCATTCCCACAGGGTGTATAAGAATGCCTTCTCCCCACATTCTTGACTATAAATTATGATCTAAAACTTTTGTTTTACAGTCTGATGGGGAGAAATGGTATGTAAATACATCTTTAGTTGTATTTCTTTTATTATGAGTTGATGCTCAAATTGAGCATCTTTTAGTACATATAAGGGGCCTTTATGTTTCTTTTTTTGCAACTCTATCCCATTCTTCTATTGGATTGTCTTACTGATTTCTAAGAGCTATTTATGTAATGGGTGATTTAGTCTCCATGTCTAAGATATGAATTAAGTATTTTACCTAGTTTTCTTTTGTTTTTGCTTATGACTTTTTGTGCCATGCAGAATTTCTGTTTTCATTTTTATGTAATCAAATTTCTTAATTTTTTAGGAGGGATCTGGATTTTGAGCCACAGTTAGAAAACTTTCCCCCTGAAAGCAATGAAGAAGTTTTTCTGTGTACTCTTCTACTTTTGTAGTTTCATATTAAACATTTAAATATTTTATTCACTTGGCTTTATCTGATGTTAAATGTGAGGTATGTTTTTCCGTATGGTTACCAAGTTGTTCCAATAGCACTTTTTTAAAAAACAAAGTTTGTCAATACACCAGTGATTCAAGATGCTGCCTTTATAATATAATGAATTCCAATGTGTATTTGGGTCTTTTTTGACTTTTTATTCTATTCCATTGATCTGTCTCTTTATGCTGTCTTAATTACTTATACTATGTTTTAATTCTATCAGTTCCTATTTTATTGAGTTTTTAAATTAAAAAATATATTTTGAATTTTGTCAAATTCCTTTTCAGCATCAATGGAGAAGATCATATATTTTTTCTTCTTAGATATATTCTATATCAGTAGGGTTTCTAATAGTGAGCCATCTTCACATTCCTGAAATAACATCCACTTGATTGTGAAGTCTCATTCTTTTAATGTGCTCATGAATTATGATTGCTAATTTTTTATTTAGGATTTTACATTAATATCTGTAAGTGTAATCGGCCTATATCTTGGCCTATTTATTTTATCTTTGTCAGGTTTTGATAACAATGTTATACTGAAAATACAATATTGGAAATTAAAAAATAATCATGTTAGTTTACCAGTAGAGTAGACAGAGCAGAAGACAGGATTAGTGAACCTGAAGACAGGTCAACAGGAAATGCCCAAACTGAAGCACAGAGAAAAACAAAGAAGAATGGGGATGAGATGCGGTAGGGAGAAACAAAACAGAAAAAGCCATGTGGGACACAGTCAAAAGGTCAGCATATATGTAATTCGAGTCCTAGAAATAGGGTAAAGAATGGGGTACAAAGATATTTAAGAGATAATGGCTGAGAATTTTCCAAAAATGATGAATGACATTAATCCATGGTTTAATGGATTAACAAATCCATTAATTAACAAATCCATTTAATTAAACAAAGCGCAGCAAACCCTTAGTGATACAAATACTGCTGAAAACCAAAGCAAAGGGAATATCATAAAAGTAGCTAGAGAAAGAAAAACACATTACCTTAAAAGGAACACTAATAATACTGATGGCAAACTTGTCAGCTGAAATTATGGAAGCCAGATTATAGTAAAATGGCATTATGCAAGTGCTGAAAAGAAAAAAGGCTAATTAAGAATCCTTTACGCATTGAAAATATCCTTTAAAAGTGAAGACAAAACAAAGACATTTGTAGACCAAAAAATGCTGAAAAACTATAGAATTCTTTGTTGGCATTGTTTTCCCCTTCATCATTTTGAAGAAGCCATCCTATTGTTTTTTTAGTTTCCATTATTTCAGTTGAAAAATTAGCTGTAATCCTAACCATGGGTCCTCTGAGATAATCTTTTTCCCTCTCGCTGCTTTTAGTATTTTCTCTTTGTCTTTGATTTTCTTTAGTTTCACTGCAATATGTTTATGTATGAATTTCTTTTAATTTATCCCAGTTGATGTTCATTGCACTTTTTGAATTGTAAACTGATGTCGTTAATCAATCCTAGAAAACTCTTAACCATCATCTCTTGAAATATTGTCTTTGCTTCATTATCTCTTTCCTTTTCTTCTGAGCTTTCAGTTAAACACTTCTACACCTTCTCACTTAATCTGCCTCATCTTTTACCCATTCATTTTGCATTTCCATTTATTTTTAATTCTTCATATTGACTTTTGTATTTTCTGAACCATTTCACTATTTTTTCAGAAAATTGATAACATTATCTTATTGAGTATATTCTTAGAGTTTTTAAAAATTTAAGTTGTTTTATTTCTATTAGAGCCTAGAGTGTAGCTCTTTTTCAGATTTTCTAGATCTTTTTAAAATTTCCTATTCCTTGGATAGAGCTTCAAGTGCATCCTTTGTTTCTTTAAACTACTAAGCATAGTTGGTTCTAGTATCTGATTCTTTGTGGGTCTGCTTCTATTTTTCTTGTATATGCAGGTTCTAGCATATGGAGTTTTGTTTCTTTGCATGCCTGGTTATGTTTGGCTTTTTAAAAAAAATGTTGAACAATTTGAAACTTTGGATGGAGGTACCTTACTCCAAAGAGAAGTGGGTTCCTTCTTCCAGGTTTCTGAAGGCAAAACTAGTCCATGACCACCAAATTCAAGGCGCAAAGTTCTCTGAAAGACTTAGATGCCAGCATAATATTTAACTCTGAACTAGGACTAGTCTACTTCCCATTTACCCTCATTTTGAGGGCACAGTCCTTTGAGGATCAGCTTATTGTGGGGACATCCCTTTTTTTGCCTTAACCTCCCCCTTTGGTTGGTAGGCTTAGGGCTTTGATTTCTCTCTCTCTTGACCCCACACGAATGATAGCTTCTTTGATGAATGATCAAAGAACGATATAACACACACACATGTGTGTGTGTATAAAATCAATTAATACATGAAAAAATGTTTAACATCATCTATAATTAAGAGTATGCAGGGGACTTCCCTGGTGGCGCAGTGGTTGAGAATCTGCCTGCCAAAGCAGGGGACACGGGTTCGAGCCCTGGTGCGGGAAGATCCCACATGCTGCGGAGCAACTAGGCCCGTGTGCCACAACTACTGAGCCTGCGCGTCTGGAGCCTGTGCTCCGCAACAAGAGAGGCCGCGATAGTGAGAGACCCGCGCACTGCGATGAAGAATGGACCCCGCTCTCCGCAACTAGAGAAAGCCCTCGCACAGAAACGAAGACCCAACACAGCAAAAATAAATAAATAAATTTATAAAAAAAAAAAAAAAAGAGTATGCAAATTAAAGCAGCAAGTTTTCACTCATCAGACTTAAATTTAACTCATCAGAAAGCTTAAAAGTTGACAAGAGTGCATACCTTTATTTGGGAAGGAAGTACATGAAAATATTAACAATTCTTAACTCTAAAAAGCAGGCCTGGGATTGAGTGAAGGAGAGGAAGATGTTTTCTTTTCATGGTGTATGCTCTTATAGTACTTAAAGTTTTTACTTCATGTACATATTTTTTAATAAAAATTTAAAATGCCTAGATACTTACTTTTTAAAAATATATATTTATTTATTTATTGGCTGCATTGGGTTTTCATTGCTGGGCACGGGCTTTCTCTAGTTGCGGAAAGCGGGGCCTATTCTTCATTGCTGCGCGCAGGCTTCTCATTGCGGTGGCTTCTCTTGTTGCGGAGCACAGGCTCTAGGCATGCGGGCTTCAGTAGTTGTGGCACATGGGCTCAGTAGTTGTGGCTCGCAGGCTCTAGAGCTCAGGCTCAGTAGTTGCGGTGCACGGGCTTAGTTGCTCCATGGCATGAGGGATCTTCCCAGACCAGGGCTTGAACCTGTGTCCTCTGCATTGGCAGGTGGATTCCTAACCACTGCACCACCAGGAAGTCCCCTAGATACTTACTTTTTATTTAAACTTTGGGGAAGATGTTGCTGTGTTCAAAGTGATTGGGCCTAGAAAACATTTGTACCGTATAAAGGGTTATCAATTTACTAAGTGGTGCTCAGTTCATATAGTCATGAATGTAGCAGAAATATTTGCTAAAAAATAAAGTCCAAGTGATTAGGCTTTCTGGTTCTGATTAAAATGGTAACAGCACAGATCAACAGAACATTGATGATATTTAAGTATTTCCTTTTTCTACTTTGACGTCAGACTGAGGCACCTGCTGTGACATTGCAGAGATCAGATAGAATATAGTTTGTAGCTTTGTGTCTTCTTGGAAGTCCCAGGGGCCTCATTTATATACCTAGAATCAAGGCAATTGGTGCATCCTGAATGAAGTCAAGGCCTTAAATTACTATGCTGAACAAAGGTGTTCTTAACATTTAAAAATTTAAACATAACTTTTGTCTTTCTGTGTTTTTCTTTCTTTGTAACCACTATCCAGAGATAGTGTTGTTTTGTTTTAATTGCTGTTGTTTAGGAATGTGGTTCCCTTTTTTTTCCTTTGAGTTTAAACTGTTATTTATTATTATTATTTTTAACATCTTTTTTGGAGTATAATTGCTTTACAATGTTGTGTTAGTTTCTGCTGTATAACAAAGTGAATCAGCTATATCTATGCATATATCCCTATATCCCCTCCCTTTAGCATCTCCCATCCGCCCTCCCTAGGGATGTGGTTCATTTTAAATATTTGGTTTTCTATTAATGAAGTTATTAATGCTTCCTTCCTGATCCCCTTTGTTTGGACTTAGATCCTCTCATGCTGAGCAGCTCTTCCCAGATGTACTGGGTGCAGTTAATTTAAGAAATCCAGCTCATGCTTGCAATAAAGATGAGGCTAATGGTTATAATTCTACAACTCAGGTGCCCCCATGGTCAGGTTGTCGGATTTTAAACTACTACAAAGAAGAAAAAGACTGGTAGCACTCACCACAACAATTCATATTTTATGTATTTTTTACAATAACCAAGCAAGATAGTTTTTCTCTATAACTGTACCAAACATAACATTTCAGGTTTCTGATCATGTCTGATCTCTGACTGATGTGGGGGGGGTGGGGGTAGTATGAAATGTCTAATGCTTGTGCTATATATTCCCTAATGTCACCTTGGGGGAAAAATAGCCTAGTAGCATAGTTCTAGAATAAATCTCAAAGTGTATTTATACTTTGTTAATTTCTAGGTGAAAAAGTGTTTATATCTATGTATGGAGCTGCTATAGACATGAACATAAGGCTGGACAAGAATTCCTTGATCCTTGAGAAAACTTACCTATCTCTGGCCAATCAGCGAACTCTAACTATTCACAACCGCAGTAACATCATTGCCCATTTCCAGTGGAAGATATTTGCTACACAGGAAGAGGAAGACCGAGAAAAGTATAGGTTTGTAAGAAAAATCACTATCTATACGCTATCTATATAATTTGGGGGAACATGAAACTTAGTTATGAAAATTCTGTGACTTTTGTGGTTTCTAACTCACTCAGTGTCAAATTTATTATAACTTGGGTCCCGTGTACAATGCTCCCTTTTTCATTTAAAGAACCGGAGCTGAGCTATGTGGAACACAACATTGTCCATCCTCAGTTAATCTTATCCCAGTTTTAATTTATCAGTAGCTAAACTCCTGGATTTTAAAGACCAAATACATCATTCTTCACTATTCTCTCAAAACTAATCTATATGTCTTTATTTCTTTTCATAACCCTAACTAGATCGATCAGTTTTCATAGGGATTCTAAAAATAATCTCTTTTGGATTGGGATCAGTGTGGCCTTTTTATTTTTTTTCTTCAGTGAAAAGGTACTTTCAGAAATATGAAGAATGGGGAAAAAGAGGGCTTAGATTTAATGGCTTTTATATTTTCAGTTTTAGTAGCATTCTCAATCCCTGCTAACCATATAATTTAATAGTGATTTCTTGTTGCTATCTTTAATCTACCGCTTTTTCAAATGATACTTCAGGCAGTGGAGAAAATTAATAAAATGGAAAACCAAACTGTTTTAATTAATCTCATCACTGTTAAATTTTGAATATTTCTTTTTACTGAATCTGTCCTTGATTACTGTAATTCCATTTGCAATTTTATCTTCTTCCATCCTCCCTGAATTAGCTCTTTTGCTGCTTTCATTGGAATTTATTTCAGCCTTTTTAATTTGCCTCTCCATTTTCATTAAAGATTAGCCCTGGGAAGCTTCAAAGCTTTGTTTAAAACCAAGTTAGTATGTGATAAAAATAAAAGTCTTAGGTCTAGGGAAACCAGGCAGAAATCCCCCAGTGTGCTGTCCATAATTGAATCAGAAGGAGCTGTGACAGTGATAGGACACAGTGGACCAGAAGCTTTATCATTCAGACAATGAGCTTTAATCACCAGATTGCCCCTGTGCCATCTTTAAAAAGTGAGAAAAGAAAAGCCTTTCCTGCCTAAAAACTTCATTTTGCCTCATGGTATAGATACCAGTAGTTTAAAAAGGCAAGAGGAGACTACTCATCCACGGTTTCATCTGTCCTGATTCTTCAGCTGACATGTATGTACCAACAATCAGAATGGTCCAGGCATGTTTAAAGATAAGATAGGAGAGCAGGTACAAATAAAGAAACAGCAATAAAAGTAGTGTTTCAATATCCTACTTGTGCTGTGGGCATAATTTTTTGGGGAGAATGAGTATATACTATCAGAGGGAAAGCCAGCTTTAATTTCAACTATGTCTTTGTGTTTGACCAAATGTATAGCACGTGATTGATGCCATGCCTATGTCCAAAAAATATTTACAGAAGTTAATATCAACAGTGAAACTCAGGAAAAATTCAAACCAGTTGCTATCAGAAATGCTTAAGGTATAGAGAATATAATTTCAAACACACGTGGATGGACTTTCGCCCCCCCCCCACTTCACCTCCTCCAACACTCATGGCTCTATCTCTAATATTATCCTTGAGTCTTATTCTTCCTTTTCTCTTGCATTGTCTTTCTTTCACTGTCTCTTTTGCTCTTTCTATTAGTTCCCCTAGCAGTTTTTTTGTAGCAAGGGAACAATATTGAAGAGCACTTTCATAACCATAATTGGAAGCCCAATTTTATCATCTTGGATCATGCCCCTCCCTTAAACAATGAAGTTGAAGAGTGACTTCAGATGGCTAAATAAGAATACCTTGCTGTGTGTGGGTGACACACGGCGACATAACTCATGTTCCTGCAAACTGGATTGGTTGATCTAAGTGAAGAGTCTATTGAATATTCTGTTCCATGCCCTCTCCCTACCCCTCTCTTAGGGCCAGATGCCTAATCTCTTATTTGACCAGGTGTGTCTTCTCTCCCATGCCTCTCTTGTTTCTGGATACATTCCCAAGCATGCCACAAGTTTCATATTATTAGCCATGGATTCTTGTCCTGGATGCAACTAGCCATGAAACACCCATCCTCTCAGAAAGCAAAGCAAAGAAAGAGGTTTGCTCTTTACTGAACATTTGGTTCCTGTCTTTGGATAGCTGCCCCTTTGGTGGGTGGCTGTGCTCTTGCTGTGGGTGTAGGCCCTCTCCTCCTCCCTCTCACAAACCCTTAGGTTGTCTCTTAGGCTCACAACAGTGGCAGATAAAGCAGAATGTTCTTGGATTGCTTTCTTGTGGGCAAAGGTTTGCTCATCCCTGGGAAGCAGCAGTGAGCTCTTTAGCTAATGGTATAAACTCTCTCTTGAGCTCCCCAGCAAGGCCAGTGCAGGAATCCCTGGAATAATCTTTTTAATGTTTGACTCTCCTGCTCCTAATGGTGAGCAACCTCTTCCTTTTCTCCTCTTCCCTCAGCAGCCTCTGTAGTTAATGTGCAGAGCGAAAGGTCCACATTTGTCCTGAACTTGGAACAGAGATGATCTAAATGGGCTCATGTATACTTTGAGAGATTAAAGTTTCCCTTTGCAGCACCCAAATGACCTAAGATTTTAAAACTTCAGTGTATATTTTTAAGTGAGACTCAAGAGCCTGCCCACTGCTTTCCAGTTATAACATGGCTTAAAACTCGTCCCAAGGCATTCAGCTACAGGGGCTGAAAGTTGCTCCTTGGTGGTTTCAAGAATTCTAATTGCTTTAGTATTATGGATGTCCTCAAGACCCTATTCCAGCCATCATGGTTTCTTGTTCTCCAGCATCTTGATGATGTTCCTGAGCAAAGACTTGGACGTCTCTTCTCCCAGTGGGGGAATTTCAGCCCTACTGAGTCCTATTCCTTTCTGGCAGTTTATACTTTCCATTCTAGGAAGGATGACTTCCTCTTTCCTACCAAAACACGTTGGTACAAACTTTAGGACACATGTCCAGATTTGGGGGCCTTGGGCTAATCTCAGGCTCCAGACCCTGACAATGAAGATGTTATTTCCCCTAGGAAGAAGTTCTGGGCTTAAAATTTTTTTCCATTTTTTTTAAACCTTAGGAATCAGATATAAGAACCTTTAAAAATCATCTTTTAGGTCTCTCCTGATACTTTTCTGAGAGTTGCAGAAATTAATCTCTTCAAAAACTGGTGCTGAATTCTTTCCTCCTTACTTCTTCTGTCTTGGCCTGAAGGATTATAAAACATCCTACAAGATTCTTTCATCCTCATTTTCATCACAGTTTATTATATTCAGAGACTTGGCATGGGCGTTTGAGGATTTCTGCTCCCTATTTCTCCATCAAGGTTATGACCATTGTCTCAATAGCAACTGCTCTAATTCTAGATCTGCTCTGTGGAAGAACTGTAGAATCCTCAGTGGAGCCCCCCCACAAAGTGATCAGCATAGATGTGTTCCAAAACATTCCAGTGTTGGAAATGACATGTTTCTCTAAATAAATCAGTTTTATTTGAGCTTTGAGCCTGCCACCCAGGCTCCAACTTAATCTCAGTTGTGGTTGGGGAGCCCTTCCCTTTCCTAATCATAAAAGAATCTGAAGACTTGAGTGGTACCTGATAAACAGGAAGAGGACCTCTAGTCCTCATTTTATAACAGGCATCAGAGTTGTTGTGTGTCCAGGGTCACACAGTCCATCTGAGGGTGGATGGCTCCATCCTTTCCTTGCCAGGTGTGGACATGGGAGTATTTCTGCCAACCATGATGGCCAAGGTTCTTAGTTTTTAATCTCCTCAGCATCCAGTTACCACCTCTTAGGGGTGTTGTAAAGGAGCAGGGTGCAGGTCTCTAGGAACTCAAGGTAAGGGACAATACTAGTTCAATGCTACTGTACTTGAGACACAAGGGTTCCCCATTGAGTATAGTCCATTAGCTGGACTGTAGTTGATGCCTGAAGGTGATGGGTATTCGGGCTAGCAGACCATTTGCAACATGGGTTAAATCCATGGTTTTACTGAAAGAGAAGGTTGTGTGATATTACACTCTCTGATGAGAGGTCTCTTCGTCTGTAAAACAGAACCACCTCTGAATTCAAGAGACCATGAGTATCAGCACAACAAGATGGCAAAACAATAGACTGAGGTATATAGAAGTCCTTGTTGGAGTCAGCCCAGCTTAAGGTGGTATTGCACGTTCCCTTCTTAGACTCTCAGCCTTGGCTCTAATTCTGCATAGAGGGCAAAGAGGATGACATCTGGTGTCCACCCCCCCATGCGTTATACAGCTGTCACTGATACAAGAGTCCCAGCAGCGTGGGAGAAGAGCATCATTTGGGAATTTTTGTTTTGTCCTCTTTTGTTTTCTGGTGTAAGGGCTGAGTTAATCATACTCCTCAGTTCATAGAGCATTATCATCCTTGGTCCACATGAAGCATTTTATCCCCACACCCCATTTCCATTAACCCCCCTAAGTAAATGTAATGTATATGACTCTCATTATTTATTTAACCAATACTTCAATCCGTTACATCGAATTTACCCACTTTTTTTAGTATTATTGCTAGAACTTTGATGAACCTCTTTGTTGCTCTTTATTTACATCCATGATTGTTTTTTTTGAGAACTTATTCCTAAGGAATAGATATCAATAAATTCCACTTGCAGGAATACATGGTTTCCTTTCTTTCTGTGGACTGAGCTGTCTTTAATTTGCCCTGCCCTGCCCAGCAATATAAAAGGACAGCTGCTCTGGCTACCTTGTACACTGCTTCCCATCTAGCAATAAAAAGGGAGCACAGAATGCTTTCTTCCTTGGGACCAGAACATACTGAACCTATTTCTTTGACTTCTTTATGCTATGTGACCAAAGGATCCTGAACACAAAAGTTATTTAAAAAAGAGTTATTTGACATTGCTGAGCATGTGGTTTGTGTGAAGTCATTTAGAAAATAGGGCTGGGACTGGAATTCAGTGACCCTAGCCTCTCAGTCAGTACTCACATTACTAAATAATTTCTCTCTCACCACTGGTAATACCAGTAAAATGCTGGGAAAATAGTCATGTATCCTGGGAGGAGATGAAATTCAGTCTTCAAAGTTCAGGTGAAGTAACAGACACCAGGAGTAATGTGAGCATAGCCTGAGTAACGAGTAGAATGTCGGGAAGGCTGCTTTTCTGACTTATCACAAGGGATATGAAGATCTAGAAAGAGAGAGAAAAAAAGGACGTGTCTCCAGGTGTAGTCTGAGCATTTTATAAGCTTGACAGCTTGGTAATTGCCTGCGGTTGATACAAGGAGAAAACTGGCATTTATTGAGCAACTGTTTTGTCCCAGGAACTATACCAGGTCCTTGATCACATTTAATTCTCAACATATCTTTATGATGGAGGAGCTCCTGTTCTTTCCATTTTATTGATGAAGGCACTGAGGCTTAGAGGATTTAAGTAACTCCTGAAGTCACAGAGTGAGTAAATAGATAGTAGAGTCAGTACCAAAACCTAGGCGTTGGGAGTTCCCTGGTGGCACAGTGGTTGAGAATCCACCTGCCAGTGCAGCCCTCGTCCAGGAAGATCCCACATGCCGTGGAGCAGCTAAGCCCGTGTGCCACAACTACTGAGCCTGCGCTCTAGAGCCCACGAGCCACAACTCCTGAGCCCGCATGCCACAACTACTGAAGCCCGTGCGCCTAGAACCCGTGCTCCAGAACAAGAGATGCCACCACAATGAGAAGCCCATGCACTGCTACAAAGAGTAGCCCCCACTCGCTGTAACTAGAGAAAGCCTGCGCCCAGCAACGAAGACCCAATACAGCCAAAAATAAATAAATTAATTAAAAAACAAAAACAAAAAAAGCTCTAGGCCTTGCTGGCTCCAGCTTCTGTTCTCTAGGTAATAACAGCTAGGAAGGAATTCAAGCTAAGCAAGTGTAGAAGAAATGAAATTGCACTTAAAGTGTGAGAGGCAGGATATATGTTAAATATTGAAAAAGCAGCCTGGAAAACACAATTACCTAAAAGAAAATATTTGTCCAAATATACTAAGGGCTCAGGAGTAAGCAAATGGGCATTGAGTAGGACAGGAAGCCTGGGAGCACTTCTTGAAGGAAGCAAGCTGAGGTTCTTGAGAGGTTAAAGTACAAGGTCACTCAGCTGGTATATTATAGATTCAGGGCAAGAAAGGACCACCCCAAGGTCATGGGTGAGACTATTTCCCAAGAGGATGGGCTGGTGGGGAGCCCTTTACAATGTTCTTCATGGGAGTATCAAAATGAATCTCACGTTTCTTGCTTTTTTTTAGGGTCTGTGATGATCTTACCAAAGAGGAAAAGAATGAGATCGACGGGTTTCTTGAGGAGTGCATTACTGATCCTTCACTACAACAGTGTCTTTCCTTTCTGTCCCGCACCTTTGAGAATCAGAGAAAGCTGGTTCAGGCAGATAGCATGCTCTTCTTGAATAATATTTTCAGTGTTGAGCCTCTGGTAAGCACATAAATACAGTCTGACCTTACAGTAAATGTAGTGGGGATGCAGGGCTTAATTTGATGGGATTACTCTCTCTGAGATTGATATGGTGAGTTCCAAGAGCATAAAGATTCCATCTGAGGAGCCTCATTGTCGTTATGAGACAGTGAATGAAGATTAATAGTAAGAACACTCAGAGGTTACGTTTATAGGTCACACTTTATATGCACCAGTCACTGTTAAACACTTCATATATATTACATACTTTATCTTGTTTGTATATATATTATCAGTTTTAATCAGTCCCCCATTCTACAGATGAGGAAATTAAGACTTAGAGAAATTTGATAACTTACTCGAGCCCAAACAATTAGTGTCAGTAGTTAGAAATTTATCCCTGATTAGCCTCACTGTAGAGCAGGGTTTCTCAACCTCTGCGCTATTGACATTTGGGGCTGGATAATTCTTTGTCCTGTACATTGTAGCATATTTAATAGCAGCCCTGACTTTTACCCATCGGATGCTAGTTGTGACAACCCAAACTCTGTCCAGATGTCAGATGTCCTCTGGTGGGCAAAATCACTCGGGTTGAAAACTGCTTTGTCCTTAATTCGCTCAATAAATAGTTATTGAGTGCATGTTCTGTACCAGGCACTGCGTATGTACCAGGCATCGATGAACAAAACAGACATAGTCCTTGACCTCAATGTCTATCTAGTGAGACCTGAGCCAGAGTTAGAACAGGATCTGTCTGATTCCACAGACGAAACTTTTTTTTTTAGGTGTACAACATAGTGATTTGATATTTTTATAGATTATACTCCATTTAAAGTTATTACAAAATAATGACTATTATCCCCTGTGCTATACAATATATCCTTGTTGCTTATCTTTTTTATACATAGTAGTTTGTATCTCTTAGTTTCATAACCCTATCTTGCCCCTCCCCCTTCTCTCTTCCCATTGGTATACACTAGTTTGTTTTCTATATCTATGAGTCTGTTTCTGTTTTGCTGTATACATTTGTTTGTTTTGTCTTTTAGATAATAACATATAGTATTTGTCTTTCTCCATCTGACCTATTTCACGAAGCATAATGCTCTCTAGGTCCATACACTTGTTGCACATGGCAGAATTTCATTCTTTTTTGTGGCAAAGTAATATTTCATTGTGTGTGTGTGTGTGTGTGTGTGTGTATCACATCTTCTTTATCTGTTCATCTATTCATGGACATTTGGGTTGCTTCCATATCTTGGCTATTGTAAATAATGCTGCTGTGAACATTGAGGTGCAAGTATCTTTTCGAATTAGTGTTTTCCTTTTTTTCGGATTATGTACCCAGGAGTGGAATTGCTGGATCATACAGTAGTTCTATTTTTAGGGTTCTGAGGAACCTCCATACTGTTTTCCATAGTGGCAGCTTCAATTTATATTTCCACCAACAATGTACAAGGGTTTCCTTTTCTCCACATCCTCTCTAACATTTGTAATATGTAGGCTTTGTGATGATAGCCATTCTGACAGGTGTGAGGTGATATCTCATTGTTTTTTTATTTTTTGCTTTGCATTTCTCTAATAATTAGTGATGATGAGCATCTTTTCACGTGCCTGTTAGCCATCTGTATGTGTTCTTTGGAAAAATGTCTGTTCAGATCTTCTGCCCATTTTTTTTTTTTTGCGGTACGCGGGCCTCTCACTGTTGTGGCCTCTTCCATTGCAGAGCACAGTCTCCGGGCACGCAGGCCCAGCCGCCACGGCTCACGGGCCTAGCCACTCCACGGCATGTGGGATCTTCCCAGACCGGGGCACAAACCTGTGTCCGCTGCCTCAGCAGGCAGACTCTCAACCACTGCACCACCAGGGAAGCCCCTTCTGCCCATTTTTAATCAGATTGTTTTTTTTGATATTGAGTTCTATGAGTTGTTTTTGTATTTTGGATATTAACTCCTTATCTGTCATGCCATTTGCAAATGTTTTCTTCATTCAGTAGGTTGTCTTTTCATTTTGTTAATGGTTTCCTTTGCTATGCAAAAGCTTTTAAGTTTCATTAGGCCCCATTTGTTTATTTTTTGCTTTTATTTCTTTTGCCTTAGGAGACAGATTAAAAAAAAATATTGCTATGATTTATGTCAAAGAGTGTTCTCCCTATGTTCTCTTCTAGGAGTTTTATGGTTTCTGGTCTTACCTTTAGGTCTCTAATTCATTTTGAGTTTACATGGTGTAAGGAAGTCTTTTAGTTTCACTCTTTTACGTGTAGCTGTCCAGTTTTCCCAGCACCACTTATTGAAGAGACTGTCTTTCCCCCACTGTATATTTTTGCCTCCTTTGTCATAGATTAATTGACCGTATGTGTGTGGGTTTATTTCTGGGCTGTGTATTCTGTTCAATTGATCTATGTGTCTGCTTTTGTACCAGCACCACACTCTTTTGATTACTGTAACTTTGTAGTATAGTCTGAGGTCAGGGAGCCTGATACCTCCAGCTTTGTTCTTTTTTCTCAAGATTGCTTTGGCTTTTAGGGGGTCTTTTGTGGTCCCATACAAATTTTAGGTTTACTCGTTCTAGTTCTTTGAAAAATGTCATGGGTATTTCGATAGGGATTATATTAAATCTGTAGATTGTTTTGGGTAGTATGGACATTTTAACAGTATTAATTCTTCCAATCCATGAATGCGGGATATCTTTCCAGTTATTTGTTTCATCTTCTATTTCATTCATCAGTGTCTTATAGTTTTCAGAGCACAGGTCTTTCAACTCGTTGGTTAAGTTTTCCTAGGTATTTTATTCTTTTTAATGCAATTGTAAATGGGATTGTTTTCTTGCTTTCTCCTTCTAATAGTTCATTATTAGTGTATAGAAAATCTACAGGTTTCTGCATATTAGTCTTATATTCTGCAACATTACTGAGTTCATTTATTAGCTCTAGTAGTTTTTTGTTGGAGACTTTATGGTTCTCTCTATATAGTATCATGTCATCTGCAAATACTGACAGTTTCAATTTTCCCTTCCAATTTAGATGCTTTTGTTTCCTCTTCTTGTATGATTGCTGTGGCTAGGACTTCCAATAGTATGTTAAATAGAATTGTCAAGAGTCTTGTCTTGTTCCTGATTTTAGAGAAATAGCTTTTAGCTTTTCACCACTGAGTATTATATTAGCTGTATATTTATTGTAAATGGCCTTTATTATGTTGGCGTATGTTCCCTTTATACCAACTTGGTTGAGAGTTTTATCATGAATGGGTATTGAATTTTGTTGAATGCTTTTTCTGCATCTATTGAGAGATGATCATATGATTTTTACCATTTGTTTTGTTAATGTGGCATATCACAGCAATTGATTTGTGTATATTGAACCATCTCTGCATCCCTGGAATAAATCCCACTTGATCATTATGTATGATCCTTTTTATATATTGTTGAATTTGGCTTGCTAATATTTTGTTGAGGATTTTTGCATCTGTATCCATCAGAGATACTGGCCTGTAATCTTCTCTTTTTTTGGTAGTACCTTTGTTTGGTTTTGGTATCAGGGAAATGGACTCATAGAATGAGTTTGAGAGTGTTCCCTCCTGTGCAATGTTTTGCAATAGTTTGAGAAGGATAAGTATTAACTCTTCTTTATATGTTTGGTAGAATTCCCCTGTGAAGCTGGGCAGTCCGGGACTTTTTTCTCTTAGACGTTTTTTGATTACTGATTCAATTTCAATACTAGTAATTGGTACATTCAGATTATCTATTTTTTCCTGATTCAGTCTTGGAAGATTGTGTGTTTCTGGGAATTTATCCATTTCTTCTAGGTTGTCCAATTTGTTGGCATATGACCATTCATAATATTCTCTTATGATTGTTTGTATTTCTGCGATATCAGTTGTAATTTCTCCTCTTTCATTTCTTATTTTGTTTATTTGGGTTCTGTCTCTTTTTCTCTTAGTGAGCCTGGCTAAAGGCTTATCAGTTTTATTTATCTTGGTTTCACTGATCTTTTCTATTGGGTTTTTTTCTTTTTTTGGTCTCTATTTTATTTACTTCCTCTCTTATATTTATTATTTCCTTCCTTCTGCTGATTTTGGGCTTCGTTGTTTTTCTAATTCCTTTAGATAGCAGGTTATGTTGTTTACTTGAAATTTTTCTTGTTTCTTGAGGTGGGACTGTATCGCTGTAAATGTCCCTTTTAGAACTGCTTTTGCTGTGTCCCATAGATTTTGGAAAGTTGTGCTTTTATTGTCATTCATTTTGGTGTATTTTTGCTTTCCTTTTTGATTTCTTCTTTGATCCATTGATTTTTAATAGCATTTTGTTTAGTCTCCATGTGTTTATGTTTTACCCGTTTTTCTTCCTGTGATTGATTTCTAATTTCATACTGTTGCAGTTGGACAGGATGCTTGATATAATTTCTATCTCTTAAATTTGTTGAGACTTGTTTTGTGGCCTAGCATGTGATTTATTCTGGACAATGTTCCATGTGCACTTGAAAAGAATGTGTATTCTGCTGTTTTTGGGTGGAATGTCCTGTAGGTATCTATTAAGTCCAGCTGGTCTGATGTGTCAGTTAAGGTCACAGTTTCTTTATTGATTTTCTGTCTGGATGATTTGTTCATTGATATAAGTGAGGTGTTAAAGTCCCCTACTATTATCATATTATTGTAAATTCTTCCCTTTATGTCTGTTAATATTTGCTTTATATATTTATGTGCTTCTTTCACAGACCAAACTCCTGACCCCTCTGCCCCACTGCCTCAAAATGAAAGAAACCAGCATCTTCTGTGTTTACTATCTGCTAGGCACTGTACATTACCTTAAACTTAGCAAGCATAGAGTGCTGTGAGGGTAAAGACAGCAATAGGAGTTGAGAAAACCCGCAGCTAATTAGAGCTGCCATTCAAACCTGTTGGAGAGAAGACATGGGCAGAAGGACACATTAGAATAAAAAGTCACTTGTGAGACGTGCCATTGACCTGTACGTACCAGTTTTGCTTATGTCTGTACTTCCAAATTATTACAGTATATAACATAGAAAAGGGAGTCCATGGCTAAATAAGTTTGAGAAACACTGGGTTCAATATTGCTTGACAGGTTTATTTGCTGTTAGACTTATAAAAGTCTTTCATATGATAATGAGCATTATAAATCTCTTAAGAGGGAGCCTTCCCCTTGGAGATATCCTTTGGAACTAATATTTAGTGGGACTTGCTGTGTGAATCACAGGTAAAGACAGACAATCAGGACACTAGTTCAGAGGCTGAGGTGATTATCATAGGCTAAGAAGTTAGAGTAGGCTTTTTGAGAGCAGAGCCTTGAACTGGGTCTTGCAGGATGGAACTTTTGGAAAACAAAATTGGGGGTGTGCATGGCATGGTTCATTCAAGGTTCCATTAGTGGATCAGTTTGCTTGAAGTAAAGGGTTCATGTAGGGAAACAAGGTTGGAGATGTGGGTTGAGGCTGAATCTTCTCTCCTGTCAGAAGACTATCCAGGGCTCAATTGATCAAAGGGATCTTCATATATAATGAGTTAGCCCAGAAAGAGGTTAAATCAAGGTGAGCATATAGTCTTGGAAGGACAGGACATGCACCTATAAAAGTAGGTCATGCCCAAAGATGCTGAAAAGATCAGGAAGGCATGACAAGTCCAAGCAAGTAAGTTGCTGAGTGAGGCAGAGGCAGGGAGGAGCAGTCAGTCATGGCAATCTTAGACATGGCTGGTAAGGTCCAGAGTGTAGGCAGTCCAAGATTCTTCCTAGCTGGTACGGAGAATCCAGACTGATGACTGCTGTCCTTTTCTCATAGCCTTCTGGGAGTGGGTGACTCTGGGATGGCAAACATTGATGGTGAGAAGGAGGTGGGAGGCCTGCAGGTAAGGCTTGTATATTTCAAATTCAGAAGTAGGAAGACTGGGCTTACCTCAGATTTTCTTCTCCTCATGCACGAAACCCAAAGCTTCTTGCTGCAGATATATGTGTTAAAATGTGGCACTTAATATGATTCCTTTTGAATTCTAGATAGGAACTGAATTGGGCATTCTTATCACAAGGCATTTTTTCACTATTAGGAAGAAAAACATTTTGTAGAATAATGATATACAGAAATGATACCTTTTTAAATAAATGAGACTAATTTCATTTATATTATGTGAAAAAAATACCCAGGAAGGGGATAATATTTGCTTAGTACCTAAGTGATGTTTATGGCATCTGTAATAATTTTGTCTTTTCTGTACAGTATTCAGGTTTTCTTCTCATGATAGTATTCATTAGCTGATTCTTGATCATTTTTGCAAAATGAAAAATGAAGGCATGAATTTTTCCTAGTGTTATCCGTAGTGTTTTTCTGGTCAGAATAACAGAACTCAGTGTCAGTTATACTGATATATTTATTGATCTTTAATTTCCTTTTTTCCTACTTAAAGATCCTGATAGTTTTATAGAAATACAGTTCTTGTGAGTGTAACATAATCTTACCTTGTAAATTAGTTTTGAAGGTATTTGATGGGAAAATTCTGTAATTCCATTAGCTTCTTGACTCTAATGTGAACTATGGGTATTTTCCACTATTGAGATTTTGGTTTTATGATACAGGTAAATAAATTCTGTAGTATTTTTGGATGATAGAGTTGGGAAAGGGTTTATAGAAGAGATGAGATCTGAACTGAATGTTGGAGGAAGGGTAAGACTTAATTAAATAGAAAAGAAGAAGAAGGATGTTTCCAACTGGAGAAATTTTGAAAACAAAGAAAAGGGAAACTTTTAATAATAGGTTCATAGCATATTAAACAACAATGAAATGATGGATTTTTCTGGAGCAGGTGGTCATGGAGAATATAAGAAATGAGATTGAGAAGGAGAGTTGGCATATCTGGGCTGCCCTGGCAACCCGTTACACTATAGCCGACTATATATATATATATATATATATATATATATATATATATATATATATATATATATATATATATATAGCCGACTGTCTCCTACATTATGTTTTCTGTAAATACTGGATCTGAGGGGTGGTAGTGTGTGTTCCTTGCCAAGGGGAATTTTGTGCTCAAATAAGTTTGGGAAATACTGGTTCAAGAGAAGGTGACTCTCAAAGGGAAAAGTGCAAACAGTATTTCCCCAGCACGAGAGACCCCTTTTCCCACACAGTATCCGCCGGAGTCAGTGTTGTGTGGATCCTAGTTTGGTCACTGGTGCTGAGGGTATCTGAGACTCACTGTAAGGTTTGGATCAGGAACAGGATGTGTTCGGGGTGTTTTAGAAAGATTATCATAGCATCAGCTTGTGGATCAAATTGGAAGAGGATGGTTAGAGGGTGGGATGGGTAGTGCAGGTCAGGCAGGGGAAATTCACTAGTGCAGGGAGGGTCAGGGAAACTGAACATCTCTGCAGGCAAGTGGAGGGTAACGTGTGAGGGTGACACTGACCTGGAACAGCCTGGTGATGGTCGGAAAGCAAAGGAAATGGCAGATGTGAGAGATGCTCAAAGGAAAGACACTAGAGTGCTTTTTGACTGACTGGCCGTTGATGGTGAGACATGGTGAGGAATCATATGTCTTCTCAGATCTGAACTAGCGTGACTGGGAGAATTATGATGTCTTTGATAGGAACTAGCAAGTCAGGAGTCCTGGGTTTAACTCCTAGCTTTGCCAATGGCGAGTGTGACCTTAAACAAGCAGTTTGGTCTCCTTTGGCATCAGTTGCCTTTTACACAAAATAAGGATATTCGGGCATGTTGATCCTTTTTAGCTAGTAGGTTATGATTCTCCAGTTTGAGAACAGACTCAGAGATTGTCAACATCAAGGAGTACCTTATCTTTATCTGTATCCCAGGCCTAGCACAGTACCAATTAATGGGTGGCTGAAGGAAGGAAGGAAGGAACGAACAAATGGAAATCAATTAATGATGATGATTTTGTTTCTGAACATGTTGAATTTGAGATGACATTAGATGTGCAAATAAT
Organism: Lagenorhynchus albirostris; assembly: GCF_949774975.1. Lineage (NCBI taxonomy): Eukaryota > Metazoa > Chordata > Mammalia > Artiodactyla > Delphinidae > Lagenorhynchus > Lagenorhynchus albirostris. The sequence goes on from NC_083113.1 coordinate 46,661,211, forward strand.
TTTGGGATTGCAGTACTTGTGGAATGGGAATCAGGACTGGAGGTGAGTATCCTTTAGAGGTCTTCATGGAAGGCGTGAAAAGCGGATGGAAATTTTAAGAGCAGAGCAAAGAAGGAAACTTGCAGTGGGCCTAGGACAGCCCCCAGGTGCTCATTTTTAGAGGTCCTGCAAAGAGAGGAGAGGCTGTGAATTCACAGAGAAGGATGGCCAAGAGGAGAACCAGACAGCTGAGAACTCGCCAGCCTATCCTACATGTCTTTCTACCCTATTATACCTTGCTCATCACCATTTTCTACTGAAGGATCTTCTGAATCTTGCTCACATAGAAGATCAGTTACACCAAATAGGCACTATTTAATTTCTGACAGTTGAGCTATGCATCATCGATTAGTTTTTTTTATTAGGATGTGATTCCTTTTGATTAGCTTCTTGATATGAGCTGAGTTCATAGTAGAAGCAGAGATGATTAAAACCAAGCAGTGCCACCTACTGATCTAACAGTCAATCTCTAATTGACGTCCTGTTCAAAAAATAAAAATAAAATTGAAGGTTGATGCAGGGGTTTAGAGACTACCTTGCTTTCTGATGGGCCCTTCAGCCTCTGTGTCCACCAGGAAGGATATTGTCTTCAACTGAGGTAAACTTAAAAAGTAAACAAAAACAAAAAAAACCCATGTTACCTTAGGGTCTGAAAGGAAGTAAGAAATGATATGCTTATATTCTCAGACCTATGTCTATATATCTTGTTCTTTAAATGCGTCAGCCAAAACAAAATTTAGTTTAGCCCTTATTGTGTTCTCTGTGTATTGAGTGTTTTATGGGAACGCTATTCCTAGTTTAGAGGCTCTTTCAATTTAAAGCAAGTAGATTCAAGATTAAGAGATCACTGTCCTTAAATTGTCAAAAAGTGGTGATGGGTTTGAATTTAAATCACATTTTATTTATGTGATCATGTGAGAAGTAGTTTGACTCAATGCTGTAAGAATGTCTGATCCAAAACTCTAGAACTTCAAGTTCTTACTCTGTTCTACCACCACTTGGCCACTGGTTAATTCCACTGTCTTCTCGTCATGCTCATTGCCTACCATTGCCATGGGGTCTGTTGGAAGAACCTTGAGGAGTTATGCTGGGGCATCTTTGGTACTGATGTGGTCACAGAGTGCAGAAGTGGGAGTTTGTCTTTTGAGAGACCCCAGACATGTTCATTGAAGATGAAGTGGGTGGGCAAAGACCCAGGGAGAAGGCATTCCTGGGTAGATACAAGAAAATGGGCTGGAAGGAATTTTTTTTACTTGGTAGTTTATTGATATTTTAATAGTAACCATAATTGTTGTTCTAGTCATTAAAGCATGTGCTGTATTACTACCATTTTTATCAAGTTCCTCATGTCCATTCTTTTGATAATGTCTTGAAATATTAATTAACCTAAAATTTCCCATTTATTCCTGACCTAGGGAAGGTAGTACATTCTACAGAATACTGATCATTTCTCAAGCCACTTGCATCCATATAGTTTTCTTCCCCCTTTGGAAAAGAATTGTGAAATTTAGTCTATTAGGCATGTTTTGTGCCTTCCAGAAAAACAAGTGGAATTGACTACCTTCAGAAGTACAATATTCTATTTTACTAGATGGACTTTGGCTGTACAGAATTTTGACAGTCTCATTCTGTTATTTCCTCTGCTTAGGTCTCTTGGGTACCCTGAGTGAGAGAGAGTCAGAGATAAAAAACACAATCGTGAGAGTTGAGAGGCAGAAGAATATTACAGGGCAAAAAGAGAGAATTAAGCTTTCGGTTTCCATGGGCATCTAGGAGTCCTCTGAGAAATCACAGCACAGTCGTGCTAGCCTTGTTTCTGAACTCTGGTACTTCTGGCTCAGGTCACACTTTTAAGATGCAGCAATTTTCTGAATGTTGAACACTTGATATTTTCTCAGAAATAAGGGTCTGAGAATTTAAAGATCTTTGGCCAAACTGGCCCTAAATGATTGGCTGACTGACATCAGTGAGCAGGGAAGACATTTCTGCTCCTTTATCCAGAATCCCTAGGGAAGCTTCAGCTTAATGTAACCAAGGCTTAAAAAGGGAGAGAAACTTGATAATTTCTTTATTACCATGTAAGTAACAGTAAACTATGCTTTGTCATCACCTAAGCCTGCGGAAAACATGTGGTTCAGCAATTCAGACTTTGAAAGCACAGCTCAAATTAATTTATTTTTCCCAAATCGGCATAGCATGTGAGCTCAGCAGAACCAGGTTGGGTGGGAGCCCAGACGGCTACCAAAGAGGAAAGATCTAGCTTTTTACTGCAACCCCCTTCCACTTCTTGTACCATTAGTCGTGAGTCACATTGCAGACATGTGGGCGCTGACTCCTTGGAAAAGGACACTGGAAAGGAGAAAGGAGGACAGGGATCTGCTGAGAGCAGACTGTCCTTGACAAGTCACGGCTCTTCTGTCTGTGTGGTTTTCCCATTCTTCACCCTCTCTTTATTATTGTTTGTCCTCTCAGATCTTTGTGCTCAGATTAGAGAACCATTGGAGGTAGAGGGAGGCCTAGGGAAGTCTTAGAAACAGCAAGGTTCCTTATGGCTTATTAAGTAAATTAAGACCCTTCGTTGTTGGAAGAAACGCATGTCTGCTGTCTCCAGAGAAAGGCATGAGCATCATGCACAACTACCTCAGCTCTGCAAAACTCCACTGGAATTTTCACCATACATGGGTTGGAGTATCTCACCCAAGATAGAACACACCTTTTGTGAAACTTTCTCTGACAGATGGCCAAATCTTAAACCCCTCTCTTAGAAACTTTTCTGGTCATTATGTTAAGAATCAAAACTTTACTAAATTCACAGTTTCTAGTCCTAGGAGATATACTGGACGAGAAAAATCTCCTTGCATGTCATGTGCCAATTCAATCTTTTCTCTCCATGATAATTAGGATAGTTTACCTTCAGTTTTTTAGCTTCTGTTTTTTCCCTGTATCTCTTTGAGACACTTCTCTTTGCCCCAAGTGACAATAGAGAGCCTCCCATTGATCTGAAAGGTGCTACAAGAGAATTGTGGGTAGTGACACAGATTATAGCTTCTAATCAGTGCTTTTATTTTTTTCTCTTATTGATTGATAGAAATTTGACTTTAAGAGAATGTTTTTATTTCCCAAGAGAAATTCTTTAAATTTTTCTTAAATATGATAAGATAGCTGAAGATATTTGATTATATAGTCAAGAGTATTTCCATTTTGGTGGAACATGATGGAACTCATTACACATTATAGCTGCTCTTGAAGTCATTATTCACTGAGCTTGTTCTGAGCTGGCTGTACCCTACCCCACCAAGATAGCTTGATAAAGATCCTCCAGTGTTGACTGTATCATCCACAAGAACTTCCTGTGAGTCACCTTCCAAGTTACCTGAATGTTTGAGTATGAAGAGTGTCCTAGTATGTTCACTAGACAGGAACACCAGGTCATGCTGGCTTCAATGAAGCCTGATTGTCGGTTATAGTGTTTTTAAATTTCTCCTGGAATTTTTTAAAAACAATATGAGAAAGGTGAGACCTGACATTTTGTTATAATTGCAGTAGGGTTCAGGAAGTTAAAGAAAAAAGTATTATAGAATCCCAGCTCTGCCACTTACTATTGATGTGGCCTTGGGTGAGATACTTAACTTCCCCTTGCCTTGGTTTTCTCATCTTTAAAATGGGGATAGTACTACTTCACAAGGTTGTAAAGATTGAACTAGATAATGTATATCAGCATTTTAACACAGTGCTGGGAACATGAGCTCTCAGTTAATGGCTGCAAATATTATAGTTTGGAGTTATATACAGTTCAGTCTTGTATTGTGTCTAATCTCTTGTCAGATTAGAAAGTATGATCGGAAAGTATAACTTTTGAGTGGGCAAACGTTTAGATTACTCTTCTAAGTGTAAGTTGGGAATTAAAATGCAGCTATTTTATATGATAAATTTAGGCCTTGAGTCATGTTGTAAACTACTTTCCAGATAAACCAAGTAAATTAAATGTGTACATAACCCTCTGTTCTTGCACTTTGGGTTTTGATTTTGCAAAATTTTCAGAAATAATTCTTCATTGGAAGGAAGGAAGGAGATGGGTAATAGGTGGGGGGGGGAAGAAAGGTGATTTTTAAAATATTTTATTTTTATTTAAAGATTTTCAATAGAGAATTTTTAAAGAGCCTCTTTAATCATTGCCCATATAATTTTAAAGGAGATCATTTTAATAGACACCTTTCTCATGATCGTATTAATGACCTGTCATGAACCAGTGGTGACATGTTCATAGACAGCTTTCAGAAAGTCTCAGAACTGTCCCTGTCGAGTCACTTGGTTATTCGTGTTCCAGAAATTCCATTTCCAGAAATATTTAATATTGGGGCAAAAGCTGCAAACATGGGAATTAACTTTAGACCTGAAAATTCAAAGTTGATTCCTTCTAGCAGGTCACTTGATTAATAAGTGAAAGGCAGTCATGGGTCTGAGGGAAAAACGAAACATTAAGACCAAGAAGGAAGGTAATTACAGTAAAAGTGAAGGCCATTTGGACAATTATTTTCAACAAACAAGATAATGGTCATTTAAAGATTATATTCTCCAGACTCATCTCTCATTTGGAGCAGGAAAATGGACAGTGATGGGAAAGGAGTCATATATGGAAGGAAAGCAGAACAGCAGGGGGTTCTGTACGATGAGGCTGGTTTCACAGGACTGGGAGGAAAGGATATTGATGTCAGAGCCAGTAGGGAACATTCTGAATGTTTTGGCTTTCAGAAAGAAACTTTAGAACTGAGCAATAAAGAAAGAAAAATTATTTTCAGAGACATAGATGACATGGAAGTTAACTTCAGAAGTGTGGGAAAAGTAATATGAAATGTATCAAAGATATATAAGTAGCAGTGGGGTCATGTTAGGCTGGTTGCCTGTTACTGGAGTTTGCTTTCTCTGATTTGGTAGCAAATGCTATAGTGAGTTTTTGCTGTAAAGAAATTGAAGTTCTTTAACTTTTATTTTCATCCCAACTGAAAAATAAAAGTGTCCTTCTGCATGTTCCTAGCTCACTTCAAATGACCTAATATTGAAAACATCCCTCTGTGGGAGGAAACTGAATGACCACACTTCTGTTTTTGTAGATATACTCAGCCCTCTTAATGCACATTACCTGAAACAAGCCCAGGAGAGGTTTTAGCATAGGATTTGTCCTTGAATTGTCTCCGGGGGCTCAGTAAAAGCCGTAAATTACTACATCGTAAGCACAACAAAACAGCTGCAGCCCAGGATAAGAAAGCACGGCACCCACAGTCCCATTCTCCCAGTCTGAAGAACCCCGTGGAGGAAGGGCTTCTCAGCTTCCAGGGGGCTCCATATCAGACAGTCCGCTCCTGGATCCACTGCTCCCTCCTCTTGGAGGTTCTGGTTGCTTCTCTGTAGCATGTCTGTCCCACCGTTTTCCAACCCACCAGTCTGATAATCAGACTTCTTTGATGATGGGATGTGCAAGAGTGCTTCTGGGATAGAACTTAAGTTTGTTGCCTTCTTGTATGCACATGGACCCTGAATTTTCTTGTATTTGAAAGTGGTCTGGCCCAGCTCAAACCGTAAGGCCCTTGAATTTTCACACATGGACCGAGCTTATCTGATTCCCAGCATATCCTTTTTGGGGCATATCTTACCACTGTGGTGAGACTTTTCTAGCAGAGGATTTGTAGGGATCCAAGATGGCCCTAGTGGTCAGTTTGGATAGGAACAGGTTAGCTGTGTCCATTCTACACTTCTAAACAAAGCAGAGCCTAAACCCAGCAGGGGAATACATTTGTCTCATGGGTTAGGAGTAAGGCCAGGTCTTTAGACATTCTGAGATGGACTGCCCACTGATACACCGGTGAATGGATGAGCCACTTTTTCTGCCTGGCCTCTCTGCTCATTCTGGCCACGAGTGTTCATAGCACTCCGTATCACTAAAAACCCCCACAAATCAAAATGGGCCAGGTAGTCGCTGTTTATCAGAATAAAACAGATACTCATTTCAAGGTTTGGAAAAGCGCCACGGTGAAATGCACAGATAAGCAAAAGTGCTTAGGACTTCCCTATGCCCTGAATGATCTCAAAAGTCCATGTCAGCTCTAAAATTGTATGACTTTTGTGGTTCCAGTTGAGGAGAAAATGGCAGAAGTAGACTGCAAAGATGAATAGGCATTTACCAATAACTACACAGTGTGCAAACTGAGTGATATGAATGATTCAATAAATACGTTGAACACTTACTATGAGCCACTTCTGGTTTAGGTGCTGGAGATAGAGCAGCACCCACCCTCATGGAGCCTTCATGCTAGTGGGCTGATGTGGAAGTGAGAGCTCCTGGGACCCACATGACACCCACAGCCCTCACTGCTACTTCTTTTTTTTTTTTTAAATATTTATTTATTTATTTGGCCGTGCCAGGTCTTAGCTGCGGCACACAGGATCTTTGTTGCCACGTGCGGGATCTTCGTTGCAGCATGTGGGATCTAGTTTCCTGACCAGGGATCGAACCCAGGCCCCCTGCATTGGGAGTGCAGAGTCTTAACCACTGGGCCACCAGGGAAGTCCCCCTCACTGCTGCTTCTTGGAGACTCTGTGCCCTTCATGCTTCTGAAGCAGGGCGACGTTGCCTGAGAAGCACACTCACCAGGCTGTTACCTTCGTAAGCAAACCCAAATTGGCTCTAGTTTTCTGTTTTCCCCATCTTGTTTGACGTCTGCATTTTAAACCACTTTGCTCTCTGCTTGATTCTTTACTCCAGCACTATGTTCAGTTCCAGCCAAACTGGAAATAGAACATGCATGTGGGATTGTCTGAAACTGGATCCTAATTATTTATCAAGTTGCCTTTCCTTAGTTTTCTGTTCAGTTGGCTTTCCTTAGTTTCTGTTCAGTCTATTCAGTCTATTCAGTTCATTTATACATTTTTAGATGTGCTTATCACTGATGTTCTTGGCCTTATTTACAGAAACCATAGGAAAAAAACACATTTTCCCCCTAATTTTTCTGATACTTTCGTCTTAGTCTTTCCAAGTGGCATAAGAATGACATCAGTCATAGCAAACAGTTATTTGCTGAGCTCTTACTGTGTACTGAATGTGGGTCAGAAAGCATTTGACCTACATGATCCCTCATCAGACCTTAGGAAACCCTTTGGGGCAGGTGCTATAGCATCTCCTTTTACAGCCCTGAAAAGTTACATGGTTATTACAAAAATATTTTTCAAAAGATATCTCAAGGGGATTCTGATATGTTGCATTACAATTTCAAAACTTGGTTTTCTTATTGTGACTTTTGAGTAGTTTGAGTTAAAACGAGAAATAATATCACACTGGATCAGAACCAGAGTTTGATCTGGCTGTTGTTCTGCCTCGGGCCATTGCTGTTTTCACAGAATAAGAGTATTTCCTTATGCTGTCACTCAAAAGTTAGGAATGATTTTTTCCATCAGGTGAGTTAGATACTTCTTTCCCTGTGGCCTTTCTGGACCTTATATAGATAAGGCGCAGCACTTACCACGTATATTTCAAGATATTTGTGTACATTTTTATCATCTCTCTGAGGTGTGAGCTCCATGCAATCTTAGACCATACCTTTCTTCTTCTCTGAAGCCCAATGCTGGACACACAGTGGCATAAAATGAATGTTAATTGAATCCACAAATTTTAAAAATGCCCTAAACACCCTAGTTTCCTTTAGTAACTAATTATATATTCATAAACTCACTGAAATGATCTTTGAAGCTTGTTTCCAGCTTGTACCACCTTTTAACAAATAGTAGAAATTTCCTATCTGTTGGGTAAATTTGTGCTTTCTTTTATTTGTTGTCAAAATATTTCCTTCAAATTTCCTGGAGTTACAACAACAGCATTTAAAAGCAGTGCATTCCCTCCATCGTATTGTTTTTTAATGATTCTTTCACGTTTTTAGGAAGGTGATGTCTGGCCCAATTCATCAGCTGAAATCACTGTGTACTTTAACCCTCGGGAAGCCAAACTCTACCAGCAGACTGTTTACTGTGACATTTCAGGTAAAGACTTCTTCCGTGTGGTAAACTCAGGTTACCAAGTACCTAGAGCATGAAGTGATAAAGTGTGTGTGTGTGTGTGTGTGTGTGTGTGTGTGTGTGTGAGAGAGAGAGAGAGAGAGAGAGAGAGAGAGAGAGAGAGAGAGGAGAGAGAATGTTCGGGCTATGTGCAGTGTATGATATCAATAGGGGAATGATGGAGTCAAGCTAGGCATGTCACACTTCTTTCTAGTACAGATCAAACTTTGAAGTACATTACAATTCTGGTGTGGTGGGTGGGGATGGGAAACCATGGGTCTGGGTTACCCTTTGATTTTTAGAGCAGTTAAGAATATTACTTGACACCAATTCTCACAGTGTTATATCACAATGTTATATTTTGTTCTTTTTATAGTATTTGGCTACTTAATATTTTCCTTTTTAAGTTTTTATCATAATAATGCATGCCAAGTGAGATGGGAAGGCAGCATGGCAGTGGCCAGAGCCACAAGGAGGGTGTACTAGTAGGGTGACAACCTGATGGCTTCAGGAGGTTGGATACATATAGAGGAGTTAAGCAAAAAAGTAAATATATTGAGGATAACAAGAGCCAGTATTTTTCACTCTCGAAGGGAGGAGATACAAATATGGGAAGGAGGAAGCCTAAGATGAGCCCTTTGGTATTGGAATGGAATTGGAGTTATCACTGTGAACTCAGGGCTGCTGATATGCATGGATATAGAAATAAATATAAATATATGTATATGTGTATGTACATACATATGCTTAATTCCTAGCTATGTTCATTGAGATGTCATGGAAGCTTTGAGACCCTAATAGCAATGAGCACAGCTAGCACCCAAAGGCTGGTTTCTAAATTCCACCCTCCACTCAAAAGGAACCTTGAAGAATTGATTGATTCTAGAACTGAGGCAGAGAAAGAGCAAGATGAGCCTGAAACATCCTTTTGTGCTGGAAAATAAGGAAATGCGTAAAGAAAGACAGATATGTCAGAATGACACAGAAGCCAGCAAAGAGACTCTCCCTGACCAAATTTGGAACAAGTCGAGAATCAAAATAAATACTGAGGGCTTCCCTGGTGGCGCAGTGGTTGGGAGTCCGCCTGCCGATGCAGGGTACACGGGTTCGTGCCCCGGTCTGGGAGGATCCCACATGCCGCAGAGCGGCTGGGCCTGTGGGCCATGGCCGCTGAGCCTGCGTGTCCAGAGCCTGTGCTCCGCAATGGGAGAGGCCACAACAGTGAGAGGCCCGCGTACAGCAAAAAAAAAAAAAAAAAAAAAAACTGACACTAATAGATTATAATCAATTGAATAAACAGGAATCTATGAATCTACTCAATAAAATTTGCCATTTGGCAATCATAGTAATAACCAATTCTGGTGAAAATCACCAATATTTTAAAAACTAATAGGTGAAAGGGAGGTGTGGAACAGGCTTTAACATAGTCTCAAAATATTCTCCCTCAAAATACTTACTAATCATAAAGAGGAGAAAATTAACTTTACACTAAACAGGCCTGGTAGATGTCATTTTAGTTAATACCAGCAAATAGAGCAAATCAATATTGTGTATCACCCGCTAGGATGCAAAGAAAACACAGCATGTCTTCAATGATATTAGGACCAAAATACCTAACTTGAGTCTAATAACAAGGAAGCATCAGACTAACCCAAATTGAAGGACAAAACGAGATGACTGGCTTGTAATCTTCAAAAAATATCAGAAAATTTAAGAAGAAAAGACTGAACAACTGCTCCAGATTGAAGGAGACCTGGGAGACATGATATCTGGGTGCAACATGTGAGCATGGATTGGATCCTTTGCTACAAAGGGGATTATTGGGCAAAGGATGTATAGAAGTTCTTTGCACTACTCTGGAGACTTTTCTGTATTTTAAAAATGTTTCAGAATTTTTAGAAAAGCTGATGCCAGTAAATAAGTAAAACATGCATATAGTAATATGAAGCTAAATAACAGTCTGTTTCTCCAGTACTGCTTCCAAGAAGTGCCTTCACGTGTTTCTTGTGGTGGTAATGTCCCTTGCTGATTCTATGCTTGTATGGCTATTTGTTGATTTATCCATTTTATATACTACTTTTGAGTCCTCATTATGAAAGATGAAGATTTAGTTCACCTCTGTCTCCTCTACCGCTTCCTGGGCTTATTGGTTTATAATTTACATGCAATGAAATTCACCCTTTTTTGGTATACAGTTCTGTGAACTTTGGCAAACCTAAACAGGGATGTAACCACCACCAAAAGCAAGTGTAGAATATCTCCATCACCCCTTAAAATTTCCTCATGCCCCTTTACAGGCAATTCTATCCCCCACCTTAGCCCCTGGCAACCCAATTATTTTTATTATATTTATTTTATTTTATGAGTTTTATTTATAGCCTTAAATAACTTTTATTTATATACTTAAAACTATATTTTTGGATCCATCAGCTCTACAGTATCTCTGGATGTATAAAGATATTGGAACCCCTAACCTGCCCACTGCAGTTAACCCTATTTCTCCCTCTTCTGTGAGTTATTCTGCTTTGTGTTGTCATGGTTGATAACCACATTCAAGTCTTCTATTTTGTCTACATAAATTTTATACACTGAAGGGTCAAATTGTATTCTGAGATTACATTTTATATTCTGTTGGTTGAGTGTTCTGACCCTTAGACACTCAAAGAATGTCCTTAAGGTCTGTATCTTGTAGATTCTCTTTCTTTACTGTCCACCACTTAACTATACCTTGTTTTAGCTTACTTCATAATTGACTTGACTCTTTTGTACAGCTTTTGGTATTTTTCCCCCCTGTGGTTTCTAATTCCTCATTTCTTTATTCCTATCTAATTTCAGAATTCATGTTCTTCTTCTCCTTGAAGACATTTCCTCAGAGCCCACCAGCTTTTTATTCTAATTTAGATCAGTTACCTCCTGCACAGTTTTTATCCAGGAATTTTTCTTTAATTTCCATGTGTGTTCCATTATATCTTTTGACTCTCACTTTGCTCAAGTAACTTCCTCAGAAAAAGTGTATCTAGGTGGGAAACTTTGACCCTTGCCTGCAGGAAAATGTCTTATTCTGCCTCCATACCAACTTGAGAGTTTAGCTGACTGTAGAATTCTAGGTTCAAAATAATTTCTCCTCAGAACTTCGAAGCCATAGTGCCAACTTTATTGTAAAAATCCAGAAGTTTGAAGGCCACCCAATTCTCCTTCCTTTATAGGTGGCCTTGTATTTCTCTCTCATCTTTTCTAGGGTTTTTGTTTTCGTTTTTTTCCTTTTTTTGTACTTGGGGTCTGAAATGTCATGAAGCTGTGTCCAAGAGTGAGTTTTCCTAGTTCGTTTTCTTCAGCTTTCTATGGGCCATTTGAGTCTGGTTACTCATGTGTCCCTTCCAGCTCTGGGAAGTTTTTTTTTTACATACTTTCCTCCTTTTTCTTTCTTTTTTTTTTCTTTTCATTTTATTCTTCCGGAAATCATAACATCCCAAAGTTAGACCTACAGGATTGATTATCTGTTGTCAAACAACAAGATTTTAATCCTCAAACATGAATAATAAATAATATTAAATGCCATTTAAAGCAATTAAATAAGGATGCCCAGAGAAATACTGACATTTATTAGTCAGAAAAATCCAGGGTAGCAGGTATGCATTCATAGGGTTACTTCCAATGTCTTCTGGTCTGTGGTTATCTGTTTGTATATAAGAATAAGAAAATGAGTTTAATTTTCAGGGTAGCTAGTGCTACTTACTTCTGCTGTTTAATGTGTAGGTCTCCCAGGAATATAACCGTGGTGATTTTAAACTTGGGGGGAGAGTAATAAGAGTACACAATCATTAGTATCCCCAAGTGCAAAAATTCCACTATTCTGCAATATCTTGTTTTCAGTCCATATCTATGGACTATTTTCAGTCCATATCTGTGCAGTTACTTTTCTCTTTGTGTAAAGGAGTTAGGCAGTCTACAGGGGGCTGCTTAACCCAAGACTCTGCCACCCTCCACCCACCCCAGGTATGTATCCCTTCCTGATGATATTTCCCTGGATGTAACCATCACCTTGACTTTTATGATAGTCATTTTCTTGTTTTCATATATAATTTTACCACCTATGTATTCATCCCTAAGCAAAATAGTGTAGTTTTACCTGTTTTAAAAATTTATATGTTGAAATCATACTCTATGTCTTAAGCTGTTAGCACTAGGAAGATAAAGCCATTCAATAAATACTCATTAAATGAATGAGCAAATAAATGAAAAAAATTAAGGAATGAGTGAATGAATCCTAGTTTGATCTGCTCTCTCCCTTGCCCATGGATGCTAGATTCTCAAGATGGCCCTAGAATGAATGAAGAATGGACTAGGAGTTTCTGGATTGACAGGTCTGTTTTCACACTTCAGACCAGCATCATGTAGCCCGGACTTCTTTTTTTTTTTTTAAATAAATTTATTTATTTTATTTATATTTATTTTTGACTATGTTGGGTCTTCGTTGCTGTGTGTGGGCTTTCTGTAGTTGAGGTGAGCGGGGGCTACTCTTCGTTGCTGTGCGCAGGCTTCTCATTGTGGTGGCTTCTCTTGTTGCAGAGCACGGGCTCTAGGTGCACGGGCTTCAGTAGTTGTGGTACATGGGCTCAGTAGTTGTGGCTCGCAGGCTCTAGAGCGCAGGCTCAGTAGTTGTGGTGCATGGGCTTAGTTGCTCCATGGCATGTGGGATTTTCCCGGACCAGGGCTCAAACCTGTGTCCCCTGCACTGGCAGGCAGATTCTTAACCACTGCGCCACCAGGGAAGCCCCTTCCCTGGACTTCTTAATGGATCTGGAGGAAATGTTGGTATATCAGTGTTCAGACATAGGCTGGAAATGGTTCAGTGGCCCCCACATCACAGGTGCTGGGACCTCCCTCCCAACAATGGCTTCCCTGTGATGTTGTGCTTGGCCATATTCCAGGGGGCTGCCTGCTCTCCAGGAGGTTCCCAAACATTACATAACTAATTGCATTTATCTATTGTTTCCTTTGCAATTCTGAATTCTGCCACAGAATTCACATCCTGGGTAAACTGAACGGTGTAATTTTCCATCTCCATGATATTCTTCTTTATTTTGTTAGTGGTTTATTAAAAGATAGGATTGCCAGGGAAGGGTTTTGTTTACATAGTAATTCCATATTGTCTTCCCTGTAAATTCTGTGTCTTTTCAAGGGCTGGTGCTGATTCCTTACTATTATCTTCAAAGGTTGGGAAAACCTCCTGGTTTTAGGCCACTAAGAAATACTTCTTAGGCAAATAGAAAAGCTCCTTCCCTCGTTTTGTTTTGCTTTGCTTTTGTTTTCCTATATGCTTTGAGCATATAAAAGCAAATACATATAGATATGCTTTTCCTCATACCATTTTACATAAATGACAGCATACTTTACACAGTAGTTATAACACTGCTTTTTAAATATTTCTTAGAGATTATTCCATAACGCTAAATAAAAAGGGGCCATTCTTTTTCATGGTTCTATAGGAATTCTTTGTGTTTACATACCACAATTTGACTTCTCACCTTTTGTCACTGAGAAATAGAACACAGATTCAGAAATGTACATAACGTGTGCTGTGGTAGGCAGAGTAATGGCCTCCCCAAGATGTCCATGTCCCCAGCATCTGTGGATATGTTACTGTGTATATGTTACATTGCATGGCAAAGGGGAATTAGGGCAGAAAATGGAATTTAGGTTACTAATGAGCTTACCTTAAGATAAGGACAATGTCCTGGGTGGCTCAATAATAATCACAAGGGTCCTTAAATGTTCAAGAGGGAGGCAGAAGGATCAGTCTCAGTGTCGGAATGATGCCCTATGAGAAAGACTCTACCAGCCATTTCTGGCTTTGAAGCTAGAGGGCCAAAGAATTCAAGCAGCCTCTAGGAAAGGAAAAGGCAAGAAAATGGATTTTCTCCTAGACCATCCAGAAAGGACCGCAGCCCTGCCAACACCTTGATTTTAGCCCAGTGAGACCCATTTTGGATTTGGACCTCTAGAACTTTTAAGATAGTAAGTTTGTATGTTAAGCCACTACGTTTGTGGTAATTTGTTCTAGCAGCAATGGGGAACTAATACACACACATGTATAGTATAACAAATAATTATAGACAGACATTATGTAATTGCCACCAAGATCAATAATAGAATAATTCCAGCCTCAATAAGCCCCCCTGTGTATTCCTTCCCAATCACACTCCCTTCACCCCAACCTCTCCCTGAGATAATCACCATTCTATCCTTCATGATTATTATTTCCTTGCTTTCATTTATAGCTTATACTCCCATGTGTGTATAACTAAACATTACAATTTAGTACTGCCTGCCTTTGGAATGTACATAATTGGAATCAATCTGCATGTCTCATCCACGTTGTTGCTTGTAGCTCTAGTTGCATTTCATTTTCATTGTTGTATAGTGTTCCATTGTGTGAATGTATGTTCAGAGACAGGAAGTAGCAGGGAAGGCCAGTGTCATTGGTTTTGGGGAGGCCGCTCAGGATGCATGAAATTTAACCCACATTTCCAACTACAACCTTTTCTTCTTTTGAAAGCTTTTATATCTAGTCACCATGAGTACAGAGATGCACAGAAAGGCATAGAATTGCCCTCAGAAAGGCATAGAATTGAGTGGGGGGAAACTGACACATAAATCAACAGTTACGTAATGCCATACAGTGAATGAATGATAATAGTTGTAAAGAATACAGGACACACAGCTTAGTCTTGAAATATATGTTAGTCAAGTGAAAAAAAGGAGGGGCTGGGCACAAGAAGCAGGGAAACACTTGTGAAAATACATAGAGAAACACTATGTAAAAATATACCATGAGCATGAAATGACAAATAACTGCAAGTTCCTGGGGTGTGAAATAGAGAGAGACAGAGAAACTTGGGAGGGGGCAGGCGGGGGCAGGAAATGAAGCTGGAGGCTGGTGTAGTAGGTGGGAACCAGTTCTTGGAGGGCTGCCCTTGTCTGCCCGACTAAGAACCTCAGACTTCACCCAGAGTGAGTAAGGAATCACTGAAGGGCTCTAAGCAGGGGAGTGATCTGCTCAGACATGAATATGGCAAATACAACATCATTAAAATCTTTTCAGTTAGTCTGAAACTGAATTTTTTTCTTCATTTAAAATTTTCATATTTCCTTAGAAGTAGTTAAACCTGTATGTTAGATATTTATAAAGACTTGCTGATAGTTTGATCTAGGTCTCAAAACTGATCTTTCATGTATCTTGACTTAACAATGGAATGTGTAAATACCTGATTTAATCATGAAGATTGCCTTTAAAAAAAAATAAAACTCAAAGGGAAACTACACATATTTGGTTTGGATCACCATATGGGAACTTCAAAGGAAGTAACACTTTCTGATTTCAATTGTGAAATATATTGCTAGATAACCTCGTTAATGGGTGCTTCAGAGTCAAATGCAGAAAAGCAGCATGTTGGAAATGACTCCAGACATACCCACTTCCTTTAAAGACCCAATTAATATGAACCTTATTGTCCATTTTCATTCTGTGCATCATAAGAGAAACATCTGAGTTTTTAGCACAATTTGAGGCTTTTGAGTTTAATCCTAATTAAACTAAAGAATGGAGATTTAGGAAAGGAAAAGCTAAATCACCCCAATCATTAAAAACATTTTTGGATTTTCAGAGTAATAAGTGAGTAATACTCTACATATTTATAAGCTGTCTTTCTCAAAACTCATCAGATTGCAACCTGATAATAATATAAAGTATGTTAGTCCTATGAATGAGAAATTATTTTCTGGATCAACTACTTTAGATTATATTTACTTTAAATTGCATTTTCAGTTATCAAATATTTCAAACATAAAGAAAAATACAGGGAATAATATACCAATGTCTTTTATACATACCCAAATTTAGGAAAACTTGAACAAATAGAAACGCCCATGTTTTTAGTCAGGAAAATCAACATTATAAATAGGTCAATTCTCCCTGTAAATGCAATGTGATCCCAATGGTAATATCAGTAAGGTTGTTTTTTTTAATTGGGTGGATTCTAAAATTCTTATGGAAGAAATAAATGAAAGTAGGGTTGCCTAGAAAATTCAACAAGAATACTGTGGGAGGACTAGCTCCACCATATATTAAAACATTAAAACCTCTAGTAAATACAGTTGTATGTATGGTTTATGAACATGAAGAGAAAGTAGCCATCAAATCAATATTTATTTTTCTTTTCAACCATCAGCAGCAGCAGCAGCAGCAGCATGTCCTAATCCCCTAAATCCTACCGTCCCCCAAATCCTTATTTCCCAGTGTCCTATGTGAGCAAAATAAAAACCCTAACTTGCTTAAGTCACTTTGTTCTGTTTATCTTTTGATGCATAACAAACCATCCTAAATTTAGTGGCTTCAAACAACGAGCAATCACTTATTTTGCACAGATCTGTGATTCAGGATTCAGCAAGGACAGCTCTCTTTGCTCCACATGAAGACAGCTGGACACGCTTGAAGGTAGAAGCTGATTTCATTTTATAGCTCATCCATCTATATATCTGGCATTTGATCCTGGCTGTTGGCAGGGACCTCAGCAGGTTCTGTTTGCTGGAACCTATCAGTGGCCTCTCCATGTGGCTGCTTGCTTCCTCATAGCGTGAACAATGGACTGAATTGTTGAGATGAGAAATCTACTGCAGTCTAATTTTAATTTCTTTAGGTTATCTGTCTTTCTGTCAGATTGATATTAAGAATTACTTTATGCTTTGATGTTCTACAGTTTCACTGAGATGGATTTGCCTTTATCCTACTTGATATGCTTCTTTAATTTAAGAACCTTTAATCAATTCTGGAAAATTCTCAGCAATTATCTCTTCAGTGTTATTTTCATCTCATTATCTCAATTTTTTCCTTCTGTAAATTCTTTTAGATATATGTCTTTCCCATGGAATTGCAGAGTCTTTTAACTTCTCCTAATATATTTTTGATTTCTTCATCTCTGTATGATACATTCTGGGTTTTTTTTCCAAGATCTTTCTTCTAGTTGACTAATTCTTCAGCTATTTCTACTCTGGTATATTTATCTATTCAGTTTTTATTTCATCAACTTGATTTTTCAGTTTTAGAAATTCTGTTTGGTTTTAATACTTTCATTTTTGTCTCCTTCAAATGGTTTCTCTTTCTTCATTTACCTCTTTAAAGATTTTGAGAATGCTATGTTAGAGTTTATTTAAGACTATTCTATTATCTCAAGCTCTTGGGGTACTAATTTGCATGTTTTCGGTAACCACTGATTTTCCTCATGTTGATTCTTCAGATGGCCTGAAATGTTTGTGTTGTTAGCTCATCTTTAGCATGTGCTATGGAATGAATGTTTGTGGCCCTGCCCCCTTGCCCCAAAATTCATATTTTGAAACATAATACTCAATGTGATGGTATTTGGAGGTGGGAACTTTGGAGGTGATTAGGTAGAGGGCAGAGTGTTCATGAATGTGGTTAGTGCCCTTTATAAAAGAGACCCCGGAAAGCTCCATTGCCCATTCTTCCATGTGAGTGAGAAGACAGCATCTGTGAAGCAGGAAGAGGGCTCTCACCAGACATTGGATCTGCCAGCACCTTGATCTTGGACTTCCCGGCCTCCAGAACTGTGAGAAATAAATGTTTGTTGTTTAAGCCACCCAGTCTGTGGTATTTTATTACAGCAACCCAAACAGACTAAGACAGTATGGGTACTGGATCATGGAGGTGTTCCTTCAGAACAATTTTTTATTTCTTCAAGACTTTACAACTTTTATTTTCACAGCTTCTGATTCTTTCACCTATAATATAATATAAATTTTGATCCCATACCTATACATGGGACTTGGATTTCTCATAGGGGCCTTTTCCCCCTATTCAGATTGCAAGGTAGAGGACAAGCTTCGTCACTGCTCCCTTAGACCAATAGGTAGAATTTTTCTAGTTTCCTTTTTAGAAAGAGGCATCCTTTCCAAGGTCCTAAATTTATGCAGGGATCGAAGTTCAGTTCCTCATTCCCAGATAGGAACAAAGCCATATGCCCTGTTTCTATGAGGGTGTTTAAACTGAAGCCATTAGACCATAAGGCTGTATGTACTTTAAAAATCTCTGAGTTCCCTTTTTATTTCTAGTACCTGGCGTTTTCCTTTCTTTCTTTTGGGCTTGGATAAGTATTAAAACTATATGTTTGTCATACTTTTAATAATTTTTTTTGTATTTGAAGTGGAAGGATGTGCTGAGTCAGCTTACCCTGCCCTGTTGTCAGAAGTTAATATAGTTAACAATGTTCATATCTTTCTTGAGGTAATATCCTTAGAGAATCTGCATAGAGTCACTCTGGCTGCTCATTAAAAATGTAGGTTCTTGGGTTTCACCTATGTTTTTTGAATTAAAATCTGTGGAGATAGTGCTAAAGAATATTTTGACAAGGACTGAAAATTAAGTGTGTAACAAGGTTTCAGGATACAAGATTTATATAGAGAGAAATCAATTATGTTTCTAGACAATGAACAATGGAAATTGAATTTTTAAAAAGCAATATTACTTATAATACAATAGCATTAAGAAATGTGAACTACTTAAAGATAAATTTGACAAAAGTTGTGGAAGACCTGTACACTGAAAACTATAAAACATTGCTGAGAGGGCTTTCCTGGTGGCACAGTGGTTGAGAGTCTGCCTGCCGATGCAGGGGACACGGGTTCGTGCCCCAGTCCGGGAAGATCCCACGTGCCGCGGAGCGGCTGGGCCCGTGAGCCATGGCCGCTGAGCCTGCGCGTCCGGAGCCTGTGCTCCGCAACGGGAGAGGCCACAACAGTGAGAGGCCCGTGTATTGAAAAAAAAAAAAAGAAAAAAAAAAACACATTGCTGAGAGAAATTAAAAACCGAAATAAATGGAGAACTGTACCTTGTTAATAGGTGGGTAAATTAAATATTAAGATGTCATTTCTCCCCAAAATTCATCTTTAGATTCAATGCAATTCCAATAAAAATCCAAACAGCTTTTTCTTGGTAGAAATTGACAAGCTCATTCTAAAATTCATATGGAAATGCAAAGAATTTAGAATAATCCAAACAACTTTGGAATAGAAGAACAAAATTGGAAGACTACTATGACCTGATTTCAAGACAACTTCTAAGCTACGGTAGTCAAGATAATCCAGCATAATATCCCCAACTAAAAATTCTTAACTTAATCACATCTTTTGTCATATAATATTCACCTTTTTTGCCATATGAAATAATACTTATAGGTTACAGGAATTAGGACGTGGATATTTTGGGGGGCCATTATTCAGCCTACCACAGATCCTATGTGGGTGCCCAGTTGTTTTAGCTCTTTATACTGTGTGGTCCACCTTTCTGTACTGATTTTCTACACCTGCTCTGTCGTAAGTCAAATCTGCATATGTGTGCATTTATTCTGAGTTCTGTATTCTGTTTCCTTAGTCATTTTGCACTTTCTGCCCCAAGACCACACTATCATAATTACAATAGATTTACAACAGACTTTAATATATGAAAGGGCAAGTCCCCTCAGTTTATTTTTCTTTAGTAACGTCTTGGTTGTTACTGGCCCTTTGATTTTACACTTAAATTTTATAATGAACCATCAAATTCCTCCAAATTTTACCTGCTGGCATTTTGTTTAGTAGAGCATTAAAATTATATAGATCAGTTTGAGGAAAATTGACAGTTTTATAATATTGAGTCTCCCATTTCAAGAACATAACCTAGTTCTCCATTTATTTAGATCTTTCCTAATATCTTTCAGTAAAGTTTTACAGTTTGTTCCTTGAAAGTCTTAAGTATATTTTGTTAGATTTATTTCTAGGTACTTTATATTTTTGTTGCTATTGTAAAATTAATATCTTGAAAATTAATTTTTTGACTCTTGCTGTGTATAGAAATGCAGTTGACTTTTGTATTTGATTTGGTAACCATCATTCTTTATCTTATTAATTTTAAAAAGTATTTATAGGTTCTTTAGGATTTTTCAGGTAGGTAGTCATAAAATCTGTGAATTATGACCATTTGTTCTTCCTATTTATACATCCCCCCCCCTTTTTCTTGTCTTACTGCACAGGAATGGAGCTCAAGTATCATATTGAACATCTAATATATATATCTTAGATGGCAAGTTTTTGAAAGCCCGTGGTTACATTTTATGGTATTTAATGCAATATGATCTATTGCATTCACAGATTTTAGGGCTGTGAAAGGGGTTCTATAGTACATCTCCCTGCTTCTCATGTGTGAAACCAGGACACTGTAATCATAGATGAGAAGCTTCCCTATTTTAAAAACATTTTAATATTTTGCTTTTCTAATAAGGAATCTGACCTTAGAGCTTACTAGTTCTTTCAAGCTTGTCCATCTTGCTGCCTTTTGCCAAAATCCCTGCTTCAAAAATCTTGTGGAAACATAGCATTTGTAATGTAACACTAAAATTTAGACTAACTCTTACAAACACAAGCCTGGGTATTACTTTACTCCTATTCTGTCCTGGGTTAGGGAAATGGCTAGCTACAAATAAGAAAGTCTCCTTTGAAGTAATTAATAATTCCCAAAGAAACATTGGCTCACTGCTTTTGTACAACACATCTCCTTTTCTCTCTTTTTTTTTTTTTATTAAGGAAGGCAGTCAAGATAACAGATTGGGAAAGCTTTAAGCCTGACAGTTATAAATAGTCTTGCAGTTTATTCCACAATGTATTTGCAGTTCTCTTCCTTTGCCGTTCTGAAAGTTGGATCTCTGTCAGAATACTTTTCTCTTGACCAAGGAGTACAAATCATTGCCTTCAAAACAGGTTTGAAGATTAAAACTCTAAAATAATGGAGTAGGGTGATAAGGTTTGGGCTCTCTGAGAATTTTACTGATGCTCTAGAGTGTTGTCAAACCAACACTGATCTTTAGAGGAACTTCTTTCCCAGGGATCACATGGATTGGGAGAACCCTTTGAATAAATGAGCTGTTTCCAGATATTGCTAGGATTGCTCTTGTTTCTTGTAATCAAAGCAATACTTGCCTAATGACCACTGTGTTGCCAAGCACTAGAGGGGACCCAGAGACAAGTATTCTTGTCTTTAAAAGGACAGTCATGGAGAGGAAGCATTAAAGATACAGACGCTGAATAGCAATAGAAGACAGTGGAACATAAAATGTCACAAGGCATTATTATGATGATAATAAATTAATATTATTAATAACAACCAATAATATCACTTGGTTGTTCAAAGTGTATTTGCTCTAATACTGAAAATTACATCTAACAGAGCATCAAAATAATTTTGAATGTTCAAAATGTTACACACAGAGCAAATACATAATTTTTCCCTAAATAACTTGAAATTTTAGTGGTGCAAATTTAAGGAAAACCTATTAAATTATCAAATATTTTCGTATTGATTTTTTGTTTTGTTTTGTTTTGTTGTGGTACACGGGCCTCTCTCACTGTTGTGGCCTCTCCCGTTGTGGAGCACAGGCTCCGGACGCGCAGGCTCAGCGGCCATGGCTCATGGGCCCAGCCGCTCCACGGCACGTGGGATCTTCCCAGACTGGGGCACAAACCCGTGTCCCCTGCATCGGCAGGCGGACCCTCAACCACTGTGCCACCAGGGAAGCCCCTCGAGTATTGATTTTTGAGGGAGAACATGGAAAGACAGAAACCATTAAAACTGTTGATGTTTTTGTGTAAATTACTACAACCATTCTAGAAGACAATATGGCCATAGCTGTCAAACTGTCAAATGTGTATCCTTTTGTTCTGGCATTCTACTTCCTATAGTGGTGGGCTGGGTAATTTAACTCCCTTTCTCTCTCTCTCTCTCTCTCTCTCTCTCTCTCTCTCTCTCTCTCTCTCTCTCTCATACACACACACACACACACACACACACACACACACACACACAGAGCAACTAAAAGAATAAAAGAACGAGACAAAATATATTTTTTAAACTTGTTAGAAAGCAAAAGAGAGCTTCCAGGACAGTGAAGGATTTGGGGGCCAAGATGCAGGAGAAGAAAGAAACCAAAACAATCAGATTTGGGGGGCTTCTTTATCCTTAGTGACACTGACTTTTTGGGAGATACTGCAGAGACTGAAAAATTAAGCAGAGTTAAGGCAGAAAACATAGAAGTTCATGGGATGCCCAAGGAGAAAGGGCCCTAGAAATCCCCCATGCTTGAGGGTGGGACCCAGTAAAGTGGGGACTAGAAATAAGACTAGAAGTAAGTCCTTATAAGAACTAGAGCTCAGCTTTGGATCATTTTTCAAGCATAGATTTGATTAAGACTGTTCTCCGCTGGGGTTCCAAGAGTATTTAATCCCTAATGTTCTAAGGTATCTCTTATATATGAGGAATTAACTTCTCTTCTATATGTAGGATAGTACTAGCTACACACCCTTCTTGGGAGAATTGAGAAAATAGTCACTCCAGTGATTTGCTGCAGGGCTTAATTCCGTCACAGAATCTTCAATGGTTAGATTAGGTTATCTGGGATCACTAATATCCCCTAGTCACCAGGCAGAACCTGGAAGAAGATAACATCTTAGTGTTTCAAATTAAATCTACAGTTTTTTATATACACTGATCAGCACTCAATCAGAAATAACCAAGTATATGAGGAGGTAGCACAGTCTGATAGAACACCAAGATAAACAATAGGAGCAAACCCATAGAGAGCCAGGTGATAGAATTTCCAGACACAGATTTTTTTAAATGTTCTTACTAAAGATAATATTGAGCAGAGACCTGGAAACTACAAAAAAATCCAATAGGAAGTCTAGCATGGAAAAGTTATGATGACAAATTAAGAACTCAGTAGATGAATTTAATAGCCTGTTAGGTATGCCTAGAGGTAGAATTTGTAAACTGGAAATAAGATAAATCAAAGAAAATAGCCACACTAAAGCATATAGGGACAAAATGCAGGAAAGAACATAAGAACTGAGTGGAATGTGGTAAAAAGCTCATATACATGTGTGTGTGTATATATATACACTATATATATATATATATATATATATATATATATAGAAATGGGAAAATTGAGCATAAGCAATATTTGAAGAGATAATGACTAAAAAAAATTCCAAATTTGATGAAATACATTCATCCACAGATTCAAAAAGTTCAATAAACCCTAAGAAGGATAAATGCAAACCACACTTGGGAACATTATAGTAAAACTGCTGAAAAACAAAGACAAAAGGAAAATCTTAATGCAGTCAGAGGAAAAGATGTATTATCTCAAATGAGCAATAAGACTAAACTAAGCTCTCAACAGAAATGGTGAAAGACAAGAAACAATAGAATGGTATCTTCAAAGTGCTTAAAGAAAACATAGGAAAATTGATCATAAATGTACTAAAGGATATTAATTACATTGTAATTTGTTGTAATGAAAATTTGGAAGCCACTTAAATATCCAATAAGAAGGACTGGTTAAAAATATTTACTACATCTTTAGGTGATGATACGTAAAAATGTTCCAGATGTATTGTTAAGTGAAAAAAAGCAGGCTAAATATAATTTATAGCAGATGCTCTCATTTACATTAACAATTCTTAAATATGATTAAATGTGGAAGGATTGGCACCAAAATGCTAACAGTAGTTATCTTTGGGTGGTGGAATTATGATAAAATTTCTACTTTCCTTTTAATATTTTTATAATGATCACATATTATCAGATGCAGATACATACCCCATTTTAAAAGGGAAACAAAAGCAGTCAGTACTTTAAAGGCTCGTGCTCTGTATTGACCCTGGGTGCGTTGTGGCTGTGTAGTAAAGGATACTGTTTAGTGGATTCCATTTCCTCTGTATGAAAGAAGCTGCAAAGTGAGGGTCAGGTAAGACTCCTAGACTCAGATCCCTTAATGCCCTGGCTTTTCCTAAATCTAGGGAAGATCAGTGTGAACAAGGCCTCTTGGAGCCCCGTGGCAGCGCTCATCTTATGTCATTCTTCTCTGATTTAGAGAAATTATTTTCCTTTATAAAAAACTTAAGGATACAGTTAAGATTGGGTTAAATTTTTTAAATTGTTTTTTTCTGCTAAAATGTCAGCCTAGATTGCAATATAAGCTTTTCCCTAAAGTTAAGAAACTAACCAGTATTCTTATTTCTTAAAGATAAGCTAAATCTTCAGCATTGGTTAAATTACACTCCCTCAGTCCATTGTAGGGAGTTGTTGCAATAATCTTGACTGCTTACATTAATAAGAGGTTATGGGTAATCTGGGGTAATAAAGCATCACTGAGGGTAATAAAGTCTGAATTGTTTTTACAGGCCGAGAGATCCGTCTGCCCCTGCGAATCAAAGGGGAAGGAATGGGACCAAAGATCCACTTCAACTTTGAGTTGCTGGATATTGGAAAGGTTTTTGTTGGATCTGTACATTGTTATGAGGTAAGCACTAGAATTGTGCATTGAGACTCAAAAGTACTTGGCTTTTTTTGTTTTATGTGTGTGTTTTTATTGATAGAAAATTTGTGACATCACTTTTTTTCCATTACTCATACCTATTCAGACCCCAAACAATCGAACTCCTCCTCCTCCCTCCCAGCCTTGTTGAGGGAAGCAACTTTTTCCATCCTTTTCAGCCTCTCTAGCTTTATAAAAAGCATCAAAGTCATAAGTTAATTGGTTTTATCATCATCATTTTGTAAATTGCAAAGGGGGGCACTATAAATACGTCTCCCCATCTATTTAATGCTTGATCTCTGACAACATAAATCCTACAGATCAGAGGATAGAGAACCTTTTACATTTTCCAGAATGTCCTAATGAGGGTAGCTGTTTTCACACTTCAGAAGTTTCTCTAATTTAAAATTTTAATTAATTTTCTCTGATTTAAAAATCAGTTGTCCTGATTTCTGGAAGAGATCTCCCTGCTTTGTCTTTCCAGTTAAATAGAAAATGATTTTTTACATGATGTACCCATGGGTTCGTGAGGATCAAAGTTACTTCAGTGTCACTTCATCACTAAATTCATATCCAGGACACTTGTTTACACTGTATCAAACTATAACCATTGAAAGTTTATTGTAGAAAGATTCCTAAATTGTAAGTGTTTATATTTCTATAGAGGTAACAATAAAAGCATTTATTTAATGAGTGACAAATAGGTGTCAAGTTCCATGCCTTATTATGTGTGCATGCCTACGTATGTGTGTGTGATTTCTAACTCTTACAGAACTATGAGTGGTGGGTTTTACTGTACCTGTTTTTACACATGAGAAGTATGAGGCACATAGTGGTTAATTCAGTCAACATCCTCACCCTTCATGTATGTTGAGCACATATGCATTAGTTCACTTGGTCCTCACAAAAACCCTATGAAGAAGGCACAACGACTATCCCCATTTTATAGCTGAGGAAGCTGGGGCTTAGAGAAGTTTTACTAGTTAAGGTAACCCTACATACTGTAACAAATAAATACAATAATATATCTATTTTGTTCCTAACATAAAGTCCCAGACAAGCTTGGTCATCAGCAGATGGCTCTCCTACCGCAGAGGATCAAGAACTCAGCCTCATTCTATCTCATGGCGCTCCAACCCCTGTCATCTGAGTTGCAAGATTGTAGTCTCACATGTATCACACTGGCAGTAGGAGAAAGGCATGGAGGGATGCACATGAGAGGTTTTGTTTTGGTTTTTTTTGCGGTACACGGGCCTCTCACCGCTGCGGCCTCTCCTGCTGTGGAGCACAGGCTCTGGACGCGCAGGCCCAGCGGCCATAGCCCACAGGCCCAGCCGCCCCGCGGCATGCGGGATCCCCCCCGGACTGGGGCAGGAACCCACATCCCCCGCATTGGCAGGCGGACTCCCAACCACTGCACCACCAGGGAAGCCCCACATGAGAGGTTTTTATAGGAGGTAGTAATGGAGGTGGCATGTATCACTTTTGTTCATATCCTGTTAGGGTCTGTAACTGCAAGGCTGGCTGGGAAATGTAGTCTAGCTATAGGCACAGGAAGAAGAGGATATGGGTTCAGTGAATGGCCAACCTGACTCTGCCACATTTGTTAAGTAACTTGGCAAGGTCACACAGCCTATAAATGTTAGTGAGCCCCAGGGTACTAGGGCCCTACATTGTGTGGGAGGAGAAAGCCCTTTGCTGGCTTTTCAATCCCTTGGGCTCTCATTATGGGCAAATCTGGTTTACAACCAATTCAGCTCAGCCTAAGCATGGGAGGTAAGTGCCCAATTGATGTTGAGAGCTTCCTGCAGTGTCATTTGTCCTCACATTCATTAGACTTAATGATGGGCCAAATGGGATGATTTGAAAGGTAAATAGAGATGTTAATGTCATGGAATATACATAAGATGAGATGGAATATACGGAAGAGCATAACTTAAATGAAGTAATCACTCACATGACTAACATAAAGTGAAAAGTGGCACAGCTACTATGTTGCATTGTCCTGTATTGCATTCTGAAAAAAATGGTCACTTAGGGAGGGAAAAAAAGGTATAAGAGTTCTTATTAAATTAAATTGTTCTTATTAAATTGATACTCTGCCTGTACTTTATTCAGTGCAAATTTCCCTCACACCTTACAGACTGTGTCTTATGGATGCCACATTGGAAAAGAACCTTTAGTTCTGATGCAGAATTGTCATCGAGTCCAAGCTCGCTCTGCTGGCTACACAACAAGGCAATAAATTGGGAGACAAGGCGTTGAGGCAAGGAATAGTGACTTTATTCAGAAAGCCGATAGACCGAGAAGATGGCAGACTAGTGTCTGCAAAAAACATCTTATTGGGGTCTGGATGCCAGTTTCTTTTATAGGGCAGAAAAGGGGAGGAGGTGAGGAAGTAAAGTAAAAAGGCCATTAGTTTTGCAAAATATCTCTGGTTGGGCTTGGCCAGCATCAGGGAGGGGATGTGTTAATTTCCTCTTTTCTGCAGCCATTCACAGGTGGGAAGGGTCAGATTGTCTCCCTGTGAGCTGAACAAAGGCACTTTAGTTTAACATTCAGGCAGAGGGGCAGGGTGCCCTGAGGCAAGCCATTATGTATGATTATAATAACAAAAGCAATGAAAAGGAAAGGTTAAATAAAAGAAACAGATCCAACATGGAGTCAGATTTTGCTCTTCCCTGTTACAAAATGGATAGGGTTTCTCTGAATGTAATAGTAATTTCTTACAAATTTTAACAGAAGTGTCCTTGAGACCATCACTTCCCACCCTCCCATAATTGAACAGTGAAGCAAACCACAGCCAGCTAAGTAAGTGTTAAATGAGGTGCTGCATCAGACTGGACAGTTTTGAGAGCTGTGCAGTGGCAGAGAAGGACATGGTAAGGTGCTTCTTAGGGGAATATTTTGCACTCTCTGCGTATTTAATGCTGATGCCTCATTGCATCTCTCTTTCAATTTATTACATTACCTACTTGAAACAAATTTGAGTAACTAGCTATTGCTGTTAGTCATTGCTGAGCTTAGCAGATACATGAAGACTAACCCCCAAGAGTATGCTATTCCCCAGTGTAATTTGAAGGAAAACAAATGAGAGGTGAAGTTCTACCATAAATTTTCCCCACTCCAAGGAGTTGAACTGCAAGGGTAAGGGCATTACTAGTAATCACAAGGTGTCAGAACTGTATTGTCAAACAATTTGCTGGATTCCGTATACATAAGTAGTTGGGGGAGAAGAATGAAATGCATATTCTCGAAAATAGAGGAACTGGCAACTTATAGAAGATCTGGGTAAAACAAGAAAAAAGGCAATCCGTGCACCAGCTCAGAGAGAAGAACATGTGTCCTTCGAGTTACCATTAACACCTTTGAGTTGCCTTCAAGTTATCACTAGTGCATATCAGTTGCTTCTTAAGCACAGGTAAATCTTAAACCCATTCTGCTTAGCACTGGGGACATAAATAGCAATCACTGTCTTTTATGAGCACTCTTTGTCATGCACTATTCTAAAAGTTATGCAATTTAAAAAATGTCATTTTCACAGCAATCTGAGAAGTTAGTAATACTTACATTTTTTTAAACATCTTTATTGCAGTATAATTGCTTTACAATGGTGTGTTAGTTTCTGCTTCATAACAAAGGAATCAGCTGTACATATATCCCCATATCTCCTCCCTCTTGCGTCTCCCTCCCACTCTCCCTATCCCACCCCTCTAGATAGTCACAAAGCACCGAGCTGATCTCCCTGTGCAATGCGGCTGTTCCCACTAGCTATCTGTTTTACATTTGGTAGTGTATATATGTCCATGCCACTCTCTCACTTCGTCCCAGCTTACGCTTCCCCCTCCCCATGTCCTCAAGTCCATTCTCTACATCTGTGTCTTTATTCCTGTCCTGCCCCTAGGTTCTTCAGAACATTTTTTTTTTGATTCCATATATATGTGTTAGCATACACTATTTGTTATTCTCTTTCTGTCTTCTGAACATTCTATTTTTAGTTTTTTAAGGAAGCTCCATACTGTTCTCCATAGTGGCCGTATCAATTTACATTCCCACCAACAGTGCAAGAGGTCCCTTACTCCACACCCTCTCCAGCCTTTATTGTTTGTAGGTTTTTTGATGATGGCCTTTCTGACTGGTGTGAGGTGATACCTTATTGTAGTTTTGATTTGCATTTCTCTGATGATTAGTGATGTTGAGCGTCCTTTCATGTGTTTGTTGAAAATCTGTATATCTTCTTTGGAGAAATGTCTGTTTAGGTCTTCTGCCCATCTTTGGATTGGGTTGTTTGTTTTTTTGATATTGAGCTTCATGAGCTGCTTGTAAATTTTGGAGATTAATACTTTGTCAGTTGCAAATATTATCTCCCATTCTGAGGGTTGTCTTTTCGTCTTGTTTATGGTTTCCTTTGCTGTGCAAAAGCTTTTAAGTTTCATTAGGTCCCATTTGTTTATTTTTATTTTTATTTCCATTTCCCTGAGAGGTGGGTCAAAAAGGATCTTCCTGTGATTTATGTCATAGACTGTTCTGCTGATGTTTTCCTCTAAGAGTTTTATAGTGTCTCGCCTTACATTTAGGTCTTTCATCCATTTTGAGCTTATTTTTGTGTATGGTGTTAGGGAGTGTTCTAATTTCATTCTTTTACATGTAGCTGTCCAGTTTTCCCAGCACCACTTATTGAAGAGGCTGTCTTTTCTCCATCGTATATTCTTTCCTCCTTTATCAAAGATAAGGTGACCATATGTGTGTGGGTTTATCTCTGGGCTATATATCCTGTTCCATTGATCTATATTTCTGTTTTTGTGACTGTACCATACTGTCTTGATTACTGTAGCTTTGTAGTATAGTCTGAAGTCAGGGACCCTGATTCCTCCAGCTGCATTTTTCTTTCTGAAATTGCTTTGGCTATTCGGGGTCTTTTGTGTTTCCATACAAATTGTGAAATTTTTTGTTCTAGTTCTGTGAAAAATGCCGGTGGTAGTTTGATAGGGATTGCACTGAATCTGTAGATTGCTTTGGGTAGTAGAGTCATGTTGATTCTTCCAATCCAAGAACATGGTGTATCTCTCCATCTGTTTGTATCATCTTTAATTTCTTTCATCAGTGTCTTATAGTTTTCTGCATACAGGTCTTTTGTCTCCTTAGGTAGGTTTATTCCTAGGTATTTTATTCTTTTTGTTGCAGTGGTAAATGGGAGTGTTTCCATAGTTTCAGATTTTTCATCATTGGTGTATAGGAATGCAAGAGATTTCTGTGCATTAGTTTTGTATCCTGCTACTTTACCAATTTCATTGATTAGCTCTAGTAGTTTTCTAGTAGTGTCTTTAGGAATCTCTATGTATAGTATCATGTCATCTGCAAACAGTAACAGCTTTACTTCTTCTTTTCTGATTTGGATTGCTTTTATTTCTTTTTCTTCCATGATTGCTGTGGCTAAAACTTCCAAAACTATGTTGAATAATAGTGGTGAGAGTGGGCAACCTTGTCTTATTCCTGATCTTAGTGGAAATGGTTTCAGTTTTTCACCATTGAGAACAGTGTTGCCTGTGGGTTTGTCATATATGGCCTTTATTATGTTGAGGTAAGTTCCCTCTATGCCTACTTTGTGGAGGGTTTTTATCATAAATCGGTGTTGAATTTTGTCAAAACCTTTCTCAGCATCTATTAAGATGATCGATCATACGGTTTTTATCCTTCAGTTTGTTAATATGGTGTATCACATTGATTGATTTGCGTATACTGAAGAATCCTTGCATTCCTAGGACAAACCCCACTTGATCATGGTGTATGATCCTTTTAATATGCTGCTTGATTCCGTTTGCTAGTATTTTGTTGAGGATTCTTGCATCTGTGTTCATCAGTGATATTGGCCTGTAGTTTTCTTTCTCTGTGACATCTTTATCTGGTTTTGTTATCAGGGTGATGGTGGCCTCGTAGAAGGAGTTTGGGGTGTTCTTCCCCCTGCTGTATTTTGGAAGAAGTTGAGATGGATAGGTGTTAACTCTTCTATAAATGTTTGCTAGAATTCGCCTGTGAAGCCATCTGGTCCTGGGCTTTTGTTTGTTGGAAGATTTTTAATCACAGTCTCACTTTCAGTGCTTGTGATTGGTCTGTTCATATTTTCTATATTTTCCTGGTTCCATCTCAGAAGTTTGTGCTTATCTAAGAATTTGTCCATTTCTTCCAGATTGTCCATTTTATTGGCATATAGTTGCTTGTAGTAATCTCTCATGATCCTTTCTATTTATGCAGTGTCAGTTGTTGCTTCTCCTTTTTCATTTCTAATTCTGATGATTTGAGTCTTCTCCCTTTTTTTCTTGATGAGTCTGGCTAATGGTTTATCAATTTTGTTTATCTTCTCAAAGAACCAGCTTTTTGTTTTATTGATCTCAGCTATTGTTTCCTTCATTTCTTTTTCATTTATTTCTGATCTGATCTTTATGATTTCTTTCCTTCTGCTAACTTTGGAGTTTTTTGTTCTTCTTTCTCTAATTGCTTTAGGTGTAAGGTTAGGTTGTTTATTTGAGATGTTGCTTGTTTCTTGAGGTAGGATTGTAATGCTATAAACTTCCCTCTTAGAACAGCTTTTGCTGCATCCCATAGGTCTTGGGTCGTCGTGTTTTCATGGTCATTTCTTCCTAGGTATTTTTTGATTTCCTCTTTGATTTCTTTAGTGGTCTCTTGGTTATTTAGTAGTGTATTTTTTAGCCTCCATGTGTTTGTATTTTTTTACAGATTTTTTCCTGTAATTGGTATCTAGTCTCATAGCATTGTGGTCGGAAATAATACTTGATATGATTTCAATTTTCTTAGATTTACCAAGGCTTGATTTGTGACCCAAGATATGATCTATCCTGGAGAATGTTTCATGAGCATTTGAGAAGAAAGTGTATTCTGTTGTTTTGGGATGGAATGTCCTATAAATATCAATTAAGTCCGTCTTGTTTAATGTATCATTTAAAGCTTGTGTTTCCTTATTTGTTTTCAATTTGGATGATCTGTCCATTGGTGAAAGTGGGGTGTTAAAGTCCCCTACTATGATTGTGTTACTGTTGATTTCCCCTTTTATGGTTGTTAGCATTTGCCTTATGTATTGAGGTGCTCCTATGTTGGGTGCATAAATATTTACAATTGTTATATCTTCTTGGATTGATCCCTTGAACATTCTGTAGTGTCCTTCTTTGTCTCTTGTAATAGCCTTTATTTTAAAGTCTATTTTGTCTGATATGAGAATTGCTACTCCAGCTTTCTTTTGATTTCCATTTGCATGGAATATCTTTTTCCATCCCCTCACTTTCAGTCTGTATGTGTCCCTAGATCTGAAGTGGGTCTCTTGTAGACAGCATATATATGGGTCTTGTTTTTGTATCCATTCAGCCAGTCTGTGTCTTTTGGTTGGAGCATTTAATCCTTTTACATTTAAGGTAGTTATCAATATGTATGTTCCTAATACCATTTTCTTAATTGTTTTGGGTTTGTTATTGTAGGTGTTTTCCTTCTCTTGTGTTTCCTGCCTAGAGAAGTTCCTTTAGCATTTGTTGTAAACCTGGTTTGGTGGTGCTGAATTCTCTTAGCTTTTGCTTGTCTGTAAAGGTTTTAATTTCTCCATCAAATCTGCATGAGATCCTTGCCGGGTAGAGTAATCTTGGTTGTAGGTTTTTCCCTTTCATCACTTTAAATATGTCCTGCCACTCCCTTCTGGCGTGCAGAGTTTCTGCTGAAAGATCAGCTGTTAACCTTATGGGGATTCCCTTGTGTGTTATTTGTTGTTTTTCCCTTGCTGCTTTTAATATTTTTTCTTTGTATTTAATTTTTGATAGTTCGATTAATATGTGTTTTGGTGTGTGTCTCCTTGGATTTATCCTGTATGGAACTCTCTGTGCTTTCTGGTCTTGATTGACTAGTTCCTTTCCCATATTAAGGAGGTTTTTAATTATAATCTCTTCAAATGTTTTCTCAGTCCCTTTCTTTTTCTCTTCTTCTTCTGGAACCCCTATAATTGGAATGTTGGTGCATTTAATATCATCCCAGAGGTCTCTGAGACTGTCCTCAATTCTTTTCATTCTTTGTTCTTTATTCTGCTCTGTGGTAGTTATTTCAACTATTTTATCTTCCAGGTCACTTATCCATTCTTCTGCCTCAGTTATTCTGCTATTGATTCCTTCTAGAGAATTTTTAATTTCATTTATTGTGTAGTTCATCATTGTTTGTTTGCTCTTTAGTTCTTCTAAATCCTTATTAAACATTTCTTGTATTTTCTACATTCTATTTCCAAGATTTTGGATCATCTTTACTATCATTACTCTGAATTCTTTTTCAGGTAGACTGCCTATTTCCTCTTCATTTGTTTGGTCTGGTGGGTTTTTACCTTGCTCCTTCATCTGCAGTGTGATTCTCTGTCTTCTCATTTTGCTTAACTTACTGCGTTTGGGGTGTCCTTTTTGAGGCTGCAGATTTGTAGTTCCCGTTGTTTTTGGTGTCTATCCCCAGTGGCTAAGGTTGGTTCAGTGGGTTGTGTAGGCTTCCTGGTGCAGGGGACTGGTGCCTGCATTCTGGTGGATGAGGCTGGATCTTGTCTTTCTGGTGGGCAGGACGGCGTCTGGTGGTGTGTTTTGGGGTGTCTGTGACCTTATTATGATTTTAGGCAGCCTCTCTGCTAATGGGTGGGGTTGTGTTCCTGCCTTGCTAGTTGTTTGACATAGGTTGTCCAGCACTGTAGCTTGTTGGTCGTTGAGTGGAGCTGGGTCTTAGCGTTGAGATGGAGATCTCTGTAAAAGCTTTTGCTGTTTGATATTATGTGGAGCCAGGAGGTCTCTGGTGGACCAGTGTCCTGAACTCGGCTCTCTCATCTTAGAGGCACAGGCCTGACACCCAGCCGGAGCACCAAGACCCTGTCAGCTACACAGCGAACAAGATGCACTGTGGTGCTTGGCCCCAGGCGGCAACTACGACTGCTGCCTGGGTTCCCTGTTTTCTCAGTAATACTTACATTTTACAGATGGGAAAATGGGCACAGAGAAGCCAAGCAGGTTCTGCAAGGTCACACAGCTAGTCAAGTCGGTGGAATAGCTGGGATTTGAACCCAGGCATTTGGCTTCTGAGACCCTGGTCATAATCACTTTTCTACGTGGTCTTTTTAAAAGGAATAAAGGATGAAGCATAACTCCTATGACCAGGGAACATAGGATGAGGGAGATGGGAAATAAATGTAAAAAGATGAACAACATATCAAGTAACACTTAGTTATGTACCTCTTTTGGTACATCATCCATCTTCTCTTGGCAGGAGTGGTTGTCTTCCTTTGCAAGAGCCCCTGACTGTATCCTACTTATGCTCTTGATTCCTTCTTCTCTGCTCCTGAGGAGGCACCCTGAGCTAGTGGACCCCCTACATCCACCCAGACCCTATTACCTTGGTTACCCAGTCCCCTTTTCTTATTACAAAAACAAACATGTAGGCTGGGCCTTAAGTGTGCATTATTCTCATTTAATAGTATAAATAGACTAGGTCTCACCTACCATACCTTCCTGCAGCTTTGCCACCCTCATTTTCTCTTTTTTACCACTAATCTTCTCAAAACAGGAATCTAGAATAGTCAGCCACTATTTCCTCTGCACCTACTCACTCCCTAAACATTTGTACTCCGGATTCTACAATCACACTCTATTGAAATTACTTTCTTCTTCAAGGGAAGGGATGGCCTCTAATTAAAAATTAAAAATCTATAGAATTTTCTCAAAGCTTGTTGTCCTTAACCTCTATCCCGTTCAACCCCTTTTGAAAGTTCTCTCTTGGATTTCTCGGTTCCTGCCATGCCCCCCATACTTTTCTGAATCTTTCTTCATCATCTCCTCTTTTTTTCCTCCAGTGCCTTGATGTAGGTTGAAGGTACTTTCTAAGTAGAGAGAATGACTGTTCACCCATTCAGGTATAAGCATTGGCAAGGAATAGAGATTGTATTTTAGAAGCCGAGGAATAGGACTGTGTGGCTATAGTACAAGTTCATGGACAGACTTGTGGAAAGTGACAGTGGGAGTGGTAGACGGAGCCAGCTGTGGAGGCCTCTGAATGCCAGGCATGAGCTTTGTACACACACCTCGTGTGCAATCAAGTATGGGCAATGACTTGGTTCCAGAACATTAGTATATAGGAATAAAACTTTTCTGTATGGGACTTCCCTGGCAGTCCAGTGGTTAAGACTCCATGCTTCCACTGTTGGGGGGACACGGGTTCCATCCCTGGTCGGGGAATTAAGATGCCTCACACAGCACTGCGCAGCCAAAAAATAAAAACAAAAACCCGAAACCAGACAAGTGAACAAAAAACTTTTCTGTAGTAAATCAGTGGCTTACATAAGCATCCCAGAACAGTTATCCATCCATTACAGTTTGAGATGAAAATATCACAATAGGATGAAATCTAATGGTATAACAAAGAGAATCCTTGCAATCTGGAATCCACGATAATAGCTTATTCTACATTCTTCAAGCTACGTTATAAACATAGGCTTAGATAGTTCTTGATCCTCTATTGTAGCTTGCTTTTTATTTTTCAGCATGTCACTTAATCCCAGCCTTCTCATGTGTATAAGAGAAAGACCTACCTTCCCTTGGTTACTTCAGAGATAGAATCAAAAAAAAAGGTCTTTTAAGGGTCTTCTTCAATAGATGTGATTATGATCAATCTTTATAGCATGAATATAATGCATATGACTAACTCTATTTTAAAGAGGAGATTAAAAAACACAAAATTACTTTCTGGCTTCGGATTCCTGTCTTCAAACATTCAAGACAGAAGACTGATTATTTTTCCCCTGGAGTTTTTCTGTGGTTCTACTTCCTGCAGCTGTTTCTGTGTTGGTGCTTATATGAAAATAAATCAGAGGCCCGTTGCCTACCTTTTCATTCTTGTCTTTTTGATATAGGCAGTACTATCCAACAAAGGCAGCATTGATGCCCTCTTCAACATGATCCCTCCAACTTCGGCTGTGGGGACCTGCTTTGTTTTCAGTCCCAAGGAAGGCATCATCGAACCAAGTGGAGTCCAGGCTGTCCAGATATCCTTCAGTTCTCCCATCCTGGGACACTTTGAAGAAGAGTTCCTGGTCAATGTCAATGGATCACCAGAGCCTGTGAAATTGACCATTATGTAAGTTACTTCTACAGGTAATGTGGAAACTGAAGTTTTTACCTAATGCTTTCTTAAACTTCAAAACTAGAGCACTTTACACATTAATGGAGAATTACTAGGTTGCCAAAATATTTATTCTTTTGTTAACAATATTGATACCTGCCTGAAAGTAGCAACAATTTGATTCCCTACTGTTTACTTTTTAAAATCCAGGCACAGAAGTAAAATGTAAAAATAAAATCCTTTCATAAACTTACTTTAGAAAACCAAAACTAGATCATGTCTTGAATGTCCATAACTGTCTTTGTTGATATGACCACATCAACATACTGGGGTGTTTTAAATTTCTACCAGTGTTTCTCTAGTGAACATGTTTAACTTATTACTGTAGTATGGATGCAGATGGTATTTTGGAATCTGGTTTTTCTGTAAGCTCTAACCTTATAAAATAAGAACTTAAACACTATATTAGTTTCTACTTACTCTCTGTTTTAGTATGTTTAGGGAAAGTAGGTTATTAACACCTGGATAAAATTGAAAAGTTTTTTCAACCGATGTTGCTGGAACAACTGGATATCCACATGCAAAAGGATAAAGTTGGACTCCCCCAAACCTCAGACCATATACAAAATTAACATAATATGGGCCAAAGACCCAAGTGTAACAACTAAAACTGTACAACTGTTTAAATAAAACACAAGTGCAAATATGCATGACCTTGGATTAGGCAAAGGTTTTTTAAAGATGACACCTAAGTATAAGCAATCAAAGAAAAAATAAATAAATTAGACTTCATCAAAATTTAAAAATTTTGTGCCTTAAGGGATACTATTAAGAAAGTGAAAAAACAAACCACAATATGGGAGAAAGTATTTGTAAATCATATATCTGAAAAGGGACTTATATCTAAGACATATAGAGAACATTTACACTCAGTAATAAAAAGGCAACCAATCAAAAATTGAACAAACCATCTGAGCAGACATTTCTCTAAAGAAGATATACAAATGATTAGTAACATGAAAAGACTCTCAACATCATTAATCATCAGGGAGGTGCAAATCAAAACCATAATGAGATACAACTTCCACTTCACACCCACGTGGGTGGCTATAATTTAAAAAATGGAAAATAAGTGATGGAGAGAACGTAGAGAAATCAGAACCTTCATACACTGATGATGGGAATGTAAAATGTACAGCCACTTTGGAAAACAGTCTCACAGGTTTTCTCAAGTAAACGTTGAGTTACAATATGACCCGGCAATTCCACTCCCAGATACATACCCAAGAAAAATGAAAATATAAATCCATACAAAAACTTGTACACGAATGTTTATTACAGCATTATTCATAGTAGCCAAAAAATCCAAGTGTCTACCAACTGATGAATGGATAAACAAAATGTGGTCTTTCCACACAATGGAATGTTATTAAGACCATAAAAAGGAATGAAAAAAGAAAGAAAGGATGTACATGCTACAACGTGGTACAATGAATGAACCTTGAAAATGCAATGACAAGTGAAAGAAGCCAGTCACAAAAGACCATATATTGTATGATTCCATTTATGTGAAATGTCCAGAGAGAGTAAATCTGTATATGGATAGGAAGTAGATTAGTGGTTGCTTAGGGCCAGGGGTGGAGGTGGGAGATAGAGAGTGATAGTTAAAGGGTATGGGGTTTCTTTTTGAGGTGACGATAATGTTCTAAAGTTAACCCAGGTGGTGGTTGCACATATATGTGAATACTATACAAAAACCATTGACTTATACACTTTAAATGGGTGAATTGTATAGCATGTGAATTATATTTCAATGAGGCTGTTATTTTTTTTAATTTCCAGGAGCCTATAATTCATTCATTTCATGGGTGAATTTTTTAAACCTCTGATCTCTTCTCCTGAAGATCCCAAACTAGTAATGCATGTCACTAGCAATGTCTGAATAGGTTAGGGTCTACTTGGTTTTTCCACTGTGAATAATAGGGATTAGGAATCTCCTAGGAACTTACAAGTAAACTTGGACTAGTTAATACTCCAGGTGCTCTGTGGAGGTTAAGTCTCTTGTTTTATCCTCTGCACCTTACCATTCACACCACTCCCATGCCACTTTCTTATTTTGGATGTTCATTCCTTGTTTCTTTCAAAGGAAAGGAAAGTCTGACTGTGGAGAGAATGCTTATGTTCATCCTAAAACTAATCACAAATTGCTAAGAAAAATATTCTTGTCTAAATTGCATTTGTCCAAAGTGTTCTAGCGCTTCAAACCACAAACAGTAATTTTGAAAACTTGGCAAATATCTAGTGTCACAAATAAATGTCTAATGATAAAGGGTGAAATACATGTATAATTTATTATTTATTTCCAGCTCCACACAGTAATACTGATTTTACTTACGACTTTGCCAGGAACTCTTTCTTGAGCCTTATGGTCCAAGAAGTCTCTATAAAGTTAATATTGTGGATTCTGTAATTTTGTTTCTTATTCTTTTATTGTTGGGTAATCTTCTTTCCTTAGTACCACATAATTTTGGCTAGTATGCCTTGAAAGATCAGAACAGTTGCTGTTTCTATTGATTTCTCCAGCTGCATGACACCGTATTTTAAGTGGTTGGATAAACAGCACTGTAAAGTTAATGTGATTTTTAAAATTACCCATGAACAGTTTTGTTCCCTCCTATTTTTACATATGTGACTTTATACAGTTTAACTGTAGTATATTTCGCATTC
This sequence comes from Lagenorhynchus albirostris, assembly GCF_949774975.1. Taxonomy (NCBI): domain Eukaryota; kingdom Metazoa; phylum Chordata; class Mammalia; order Artiodactyla; family Delphinidae; genus Lagenorhynchus; species Lagenorhynchus albirostris. The sequence goes on from NC_083113.1 coordinate 46,699,577, forward strand.
AACCCGTTTCACATAACATCATAATTCAGTCACTCTCTTAGTCTTTAAAATTCTAATTTTAACAGACCATTGCTTTGATGGAGGGCACCCACCGTCTTGGCAGAGACTATCCTAATGTTCAGGATCCCTGTTTGAATGAATGTGACAGTATCTAAGTCCGGTTGGTATTCAGCTGCAGTTCCCCTAGTTACATGTGCCTTTGAACAAATGTGATTTAACTCTGGTTTTTTTCTGCTTCCACACTGATTAAATGACTGCTTTGTGCAGTGTTGTGATCTTTCTTATTTCTGTAGGCTTTTGTGCATTTCAAACACTTTTGATCTATTTGTTACTTTGGCCCGGCCCAAACTTCTTTTACAAGCCAAGTATCTAATCTGTAGGCTCCTTTGACTTATCTCAGCTGGATCCTAATTCCTTGCTAGGTACCAGCTGCTCCTTTTGAAACCACTTTGGATCATTAGCATGAAATAGAATAGATGGTCCTGGGAAAGGCTTTTAGAATTGAAACTTGCTGCATTGATTCTTTATTGTCATCTCTCCTCCCAGGCTTTCAACAGCCTCTCACCACATTATCATCAGATCTCTAGCAGCCGGAAGTATCACTAGGGCACCAAGTGCGTTCAGCATGGTGTGACACACCTACATCATCAACATCAGGGTCTGGGTGAATTAGGAGACTCATGCTTAGTGAGGTTTCTGGTATTTGTGTGTCTATAACTTTTAAAAGCTTGGCACATAGATGGGGAATTATTTCAGTTCTTACCTTTGGTCTAGAGATTTTAGGGACATGGACCACGGAGAAAGACAAGAATAAACTAATATCTGATATATTGGTTTTCTATTGCTGCTTAATAAATTACCACAAACATAGTAGCTTAAAACAATACAGATTTATTATTTTACAGTTCTATAGATCTAAAGTCCAACACAGGTCTTACTGCGCTAAAATCAAGGTGTTGGCCAGGGCTGTCTTTCTTTCTGGAAGCTCTAGGGGAGAATTCATCTCCTAACCTTGTTCAGCTTCTTGAAGCTGCCCATGGTCTTTGGCTCATGGTCTGCCTCCTCTATGTTCAAAGCCAGCAAAGGCTGGTTGAGTCCTTCTCACATTGCCTCACTCCTACCTCGTCTTCTGTCCCTGTGTTCTAATTTTAAAGACCTTTGTGATTACATCGAGCCCACCTGGATAATTCAGGCTAATCCCCTTATCTTAAGATCATGTTAATTAGCAAACTTAATTCCTTCTGCCACCTTAATTACCCTTTGCCATGTAACCTAATATATTCACAGATTGTGGGGATTAGCACATAGACATCTTTGGGGACCATTATGTTATCTACCACAACTGAAGTCAGTTAGAAGCTGTAGAATCTCCCTATTGTTTATTTTAAGCTAGGGTGTCACTCCAAGATCATGAGCCTTGTATGAGAGGGAAACAAAACAACAACAGTTAAAGAGTCTTTAAAGGCCACCTGTTCCAGTCTTCTCTTTTGTATGTTAGGAAAAGAAACTGAGGCCTACAGAGGTAAAGTGATTGGCCAAGATCACAGCTAGTTGGTGGTAGGAACTGGATTAAAACAGTTTTATAAAAGTGTGGGCCAAGGAATACTGGTATCATTGATAGTCTTTGATGTCTATTATATGATTAGACCTATAATTTTTTCTTGCCTGAGTTAATAAATTTTCATGATATGTGTCTCATCCACATTAACATTTTGTGCCATTAGTTCAGTGATGTGTCTGCTCTGCCTCATCATTGATAGCAGTATGGTGGTAAGTTAACCATAGCGTCGTTTGCTAAAACTCAAAGGTTTGAGAGTGGAAAAGGAATTTTCAGAACCATTGGGATAGACCATTATCTCACAGTTTCCTTAAGTTCTAGATGATGCTGTAACTGAGTTAATGCTAAATTATGGTTTTCAGTACTTACCTCTACCCACTTCTTGATTGTTACCTTGAATTCACTGGATTCTCTTTCCACTCCCTTAACTTGTATTCCTACTTTCAGAGGCTGTGTCATTGGACCTACCTTCCATTTTAATGTTCCTGCTCTGCATTTTGGTGATGTTTCCTTTGGTGAGTACTTTTCCATTTTAAATTAGAAATTGAGAAGAATTACTTTTCCCTCCACATGGAAGGAGGAAAGTTTACAAAGAACTTCTCTTACCATTTTGTGTGGGTAATAGCTAAGAGGGTCTAGAATTGTTCTTCCTCTGCAGAATTTTGGTGCTGTTTCCTAGTTTATAGGTGAATGTTATAGCCGTGTCTCCTGGATACTAGTAGTTGTCAGGCCATGGCTGTCCCCCCTCTTCCTGCAGTGGAACAACAGAAAGCTTTATGCTTTATTCCACTGTCTTAACATTCTGAACATTCTATTTATATGCAGATTCTGGTTTGCCACTTTGGCTACACAGCAACCTTTCCACAGAGATGCTCTCAGTATACCTGTGAGCTCGGTGGTGGTTTAATTCAGGTGTTTTATCACTACAAATTGATGACTCTTCTATATGTTTGTATAGTCTTTTTACTCAGTTGCTTCCCTGAGTCATTTTCTCCCATCTAAACTTCCCCAATAATAAAAATGATAATAACAACAGTGGCAGCAAAATTACCCATTAAATGATTCTTTCTTGTAGTCCAATTACTGCTAAGTAATTACATGCGGTACTACATTTAAACGTTTTAGCAATCCTAGGAGAAGGCACTCTTTAAGGTCCCCATTTTAGAGTTGGACGAACTGAGCATTGGAACAGTTAAATAACTCCCAAAGGTCACACAGCAGTGGCAGAATTAGTATTTCAATTGAGATCTGTCTAAATCATATACTGTCAACTTGGGTGTTGAGAGTTGCCCCCAGAGAGGCAAAAATTGGCTCTTGGGTGTTGAGAAAACTTAGATATAACAATGGTTTGTGTTCCTTCAAAGTTCCACCCTGCCCAACAGAATCTTATTCCTTAGTATTTAATTTCTCTTGTTAGGTAGAAATTGTCTAATTTAAATCATATTTAATTAACTGATTTGACTTGATATCAAATTCATTTATCACAGCGGTTCTTTTTAGGAGGTGATGACTTTAAAAAATTGAGAAACCCTAGTCTAAATCTTTATTCCATAATTCTTTCCATTTTGCTCTATTGTTTCCCATTTTAACTTTCAGTTCTCTTGCTTCATTTCAAGTAGGCCTGTCTAACTTGGGGAAAAATAGTTCTTTAGAAAAAGCTGATTCATAATGCCTTTATCAGTTGCTTTAACATTTGGGTGTTATGAAAGCTTCTAAAACTCAGAATATATTTATTTATACAATGCTCCCACCCTGATCTACATTATATTGGGTAAGGCACATACCATAGGAAAATCTATATAAATGAAGTTGAATGTCTGTTCATATAGAATGTGAAAATGGCTGGAGAGATGTTACAGATTTGTAGGGCGTATTTGAATGATAGACTCTTCTGAAGGAAAATGAAAGTGACCTACAACTTAAGGGTAACTGTGACTGATGCACAATAAGAGGGGAGTTTGTGTACCCAAAGACCTATGCAGTGTACTCCAAACACTTCAAACTGAGTCCATGGAGAGCTCTGAGCAACTGGTGCCCACAGCAGCATACCCTTCCATGTCGTATGCCCTGGAGGGAAAAAACAAGTCAAAGTAAGCACCTCAAATCAGTTACTCCAAGAAATCTCCACTGACTTATTGTCTAGAATGTGCCCTATTGCTGAGCTCTGACATGTTAACGTAAATACTGTGCCAATGATAAGCCAATTATCGAACCCCATGAATATCTGAAATGCTTTTATCTAAAATCCAAACATTTTAAAACATCAAAGCCCCTAATAGTACATTTCCATGGAATATGGCAAATGTATATCCCCAAGATGCCACTGATTTACTCAAAATGCTGTATTTGATATTGGCAAGCTCTTGGTCACACAATGGGTAAAACCATGTATGCATGCTCCAAGGCTAGTTAGGTTTTTCCAGTTAACAGTCTTCCATTTGGTCCTCTCATCCCTAAGGATACAGGAAGGGCCATCACTGGGTAATTTAATCATAGTTTTCTTTCGCTGTAGAGATAATAATCAACAGCTGTTCCTCACAGTTGGTAAAGCTAGAAGTTTTGGTAACTAGCTTAGGTGAAAATTAGAAATAGTTTATTTTCCTTTTGTATAATATCTTACTGAACTATTTGATGATACAGCAGCTAGACTCTTATGACATAAGAGGCTAGAAGACACTACAGAGCCATGACCCAAGATTTCCCAAGTCTGAGATACGAGAACTTACCCTCCTGAGTCCACCTTCAAAACCCAAGTTGCCTTTTCTTTTAGTTTGGATGTGGATTCTTTAATCTTCTCTGCATTATGACAGGAAATGTTAATAAAAACATACCCTTTTTCTTGCCAATAGGAAATCTAAGGTTTTCAAAACACCTGGTTCAGTAAATTCAAGCTACTTTGCTGTGCTTCTGGATTCTTCACTATAATGGCCAAAGTTAGGGGCAGTTTTGTAATAATCTTTCAAAATTGTCTTATGGTATATTTTCAAATTCCAGAGTTGGAACTAAAGTCCTCATGACTCCAACACAAAGTATCACTTATTTCTCCAGGTAGATTGGCCTCCTATCACAAAGAAACATGGTTCTTAGGAGAGTTATTTATTTGAAACTATACTCTAAGAAGTGTATATAGTTAGTTCCAGATTCAAAAGAGAAATGAACTGTTACAGGAGTCAGCCAGAAACTGGAGGACTTTTTTAGTTATTTCAGGATGATAGATATATTGTGAGGAGTTAAACGAGGTCTTCAGAGACTGTTGTAGAGCTGGGGAGTAGGTTAAGCTAACTAAAGTTGGTAGTATTGTCCCCATATTGGCAAGAAGGCCCATTCCTGAAGAGGCATCTGTTACAGGCTAGTGTTGGAGACATGGCATTTACTTGCTTAGAGATGAAGATCTAGATCTGGCATCAGGGTCTGTGGGGATCAATGATGTTAGGATATTATAAATACCATAAAGTAGGTGAGAGGTAATAGTACTGTTGGTTGGCATCTAAAATATTTAAAGTATGGCTGTGAATGGCTGTTGGATGACCTGTCTAATAATTAGTTCGTTTGACTGAAGCTACAGTATCATGAGAGAGTTAAATTACAGAATTTGGGTGGTGATTGTCCCTGAAGGAACACTGAGGCTTTGATAACTCCTCAGATTGGTCAAAGAATAAAACGGACCAAGTCATAACTGGTATTATGCCAGGTGATAGACCAAAATGGGCCGGATAAGTATCTGCAAAGTCACTATTTTTCAGGAGGCACAAGAATTTGCTGAATGAGAATAAGGAATTTGGAAGGCTCCAGGCTTTCAGTGAACTTGATTGACCATTGGATAATTTGGACAGAGAAGTTAGGGTTTGAGGTTAGAGTTGTTGGGATAAATAAATATAAGCATCAAAAAATATACATGATAGTTGTCTCTTCCATGGCCAGGTATGAACTAGCAGTATTTTACTCAAGGGGAAGTATTTAAATTGACTTTAGGAGAGTGTAAAGTGGAGAGTGAGGGCCAAAGCTTAATTGTCATGATCATAGAAAGTTCATAGAAGGGTTGGCAGAAGATATTATAGTAGGCATGGGCAAAGCCTAGACCCGAATAAGTTATCATTAACAGTAAGGGAGACACAATAGGGGACATCAGAGTTGTTATGACTTTATGAAAGTAAATAGAGAATAATATGGCAGAATGATAAAGAAGGAAAGTATGCAAGGAAAAGTATGAGAATCAGTAATGCCCGGTATGTAGCAAAATCTTGTTCCATCACACTTGAGCAGAGTCTTTCTATTTCATGTAGAGTCTGCTTGTTCTGAGGAGCTTGGAATAGCAATCTGTTGCTGAAGGTCATCAATTTCTGGCAGTTTTTTTTTTTTTTAGCAAACTTCCATTTAAGATCTCCAGTAAGAGTCATTTTCTACATCTTCAGCAAGTAATTCAGTTTCTTTGGGTGTCTTTTTACCCAAAGGCTCACCTCTTTTTTTTTTTTTTTTTTGCCATACGTGGGCCTCTTACTGTTGTGGCCTCTCCCGTTGCGGAGCACAGGCTCCGGACGCGCAGGCTTAGCGGCTGTGGCTCACGGGCCCAGCCGCTCCGCGGCATGTGGGATCCTCCCAGACCGGGGCACGAACCCGTGTCCCCTGCATTGGCAGGCGGACTCTCAACCACTGTGCCACCAGGGAAGCCCAGGCTCACCTCTTAATTAACTGCAGGGTCAGTTGTTAGAAGGCTCTAAAGAAGACTATTGATATATATTTTTTGATTTTTGAGGTTGAAAGAGGGAGAGTTTCTGAGGGTGAGTTTTGGGGAAGATTTCTTGAACTTATAGATGAGCTGGTTCTTGACAATGTTTAGTTATGTCTGTATTAAGCAAGCTTGATTCAGATTGATAAAAGACTTGTAATCCCTAATTATTATTTCCTAGGGTGAATAGTCTGAGTTGTAGAGGGAGCTAACCTGGTCTGATAAGACATTAGAACCAAAGGTAAAACTCTTCACCAAAGAACTCCAAGAGCCTCAGAGAACTTGGCCAGTTTAAGATCAAAAATACTAGTTTTGTGTTCTACATTTCCCAAGGATTGTAATTGTGAATTTTTTTATCACATGGTTAACGCACTGTAAGATTCTTTATAACTCTTCTATGTAAGGCTGGTATTCCCTAGGTGGGAAAGTTATAGAGTACAATGTCTTAGTCACATTTATGGCAGCAGCCTTTCTGTATAGGAAGGCTCAAATCCGTATCAAGAATTTACAATTACAACAACATATTTTAACTGTATAATTTCGGCACAGCCCATCTGTATTTGAAAGGTTCTTTGGAGTATGATTTAGACCCACAACTCACTGCACAGTTTTCCTGGAATATGATAGCAGAATGTAAGGCGGAAGCCAGCCACATCCCCAGTTACAGAGGAGAAATTTTGCTATCAACTCTTATTCAGAAATTATCTCCTCTCTTTTATGATGGGACCTGTGGTATAAGATTTTTGTCAAAGACCAGCTCATTCTTTGGGGCACGTCATAGTTGGTGTGCCAGAGACCATTGACACGAACAGAGGATCCCAATTTTAGGTAATGTTTGTTTTCTAAGTCTGAATTTTTTATGTTCAGAATAGATTGTGAAAATTGTGCTTATTGATCTCCCATATTGTGAATTATTTCTGTAGACAGCTACAAAAGTACCATCTGTTTTGCACAATGCTCTGCTAACACATTTCCCTTTGCTTTGTGGAGATTTTTATTTTACTAGAAAAATTAGGAATCCATTGTCTAAAAGAGCCTGTGAATCCCCAAAAGTCTTATCAATTGTAATTTAATTTTTGGTCTTGAGTATTGCTGAATCAGTTTAATTGTAATTTAATTTTTGGTCTTGAGTGTTGCTGTATCAGTTTAACACTCATCTTAGCTGGGGTCCATTCTTCGTAGAGAGATAATGTTCCAAATAATGTACCACCTTTTGTCAGAAATGGAATTTTTCCTTTGCAGCCTTGTGATCTTTTGCCCCTAGTTTCCTTAAGTTTACTTTCTTTTTAGGGGCTTTCCAGGTCAGGTGACAATACACATATTGAATGAGAATCAATGAGACTATCATCTTTTAAATCATTATTTAAGTACCAGGAGAGGTATGAAGGCGTCTCTTTGTATCTTTGAGGCATTCTGGCCAAGGATGTTGTTAATTATTCCAAGAAAAGGCACATACGTGTTTTGTTTTGTTTTGTTTTTTTATGTACTAGGTGCTAAAGAAGGGAGTATAGAGGTCTACGCTGTAAATTACTTGCATTCAGTTGGACTACAGATAGGGTAGTAATTCAGATTTGGTGCAACCAGAAACCTAGGAATAACATTTGTGTTAATGAGCCTTCAGGCTTTAATAAAATAATATCCCTTTTCTTCAGGCTCCTGGATAAGCAATATGGGATATTACAAGTAGTTGTACAAGGAACTGTTCTAGTTAGGAGGTTGTAGTTGGCTTTATTCTCAGAAAAACTTCTAGCTTCAGGGAAGTAGTCTGGGCAATGGTTTGGAAAGACCTGTCTGAATCTTTATAGGATCCACTTCCATAATACACTCTATGTTTGAACAATATTTATCCCATAAATGGTCAGGTAAAACAAGAGTGATTGTTGGGAAAGTTCAGAAAAGTCAAATGTAGCGATCACGTGATTGTGAAACTGACTTTCTAGAAATACCTCTGGAATTTCCAAGAATAATCTTTCAAGTGCCCTTAATCAGACAGTTCTTTTTCCATAAAAGATCTCTTCCAAGTAGATTGGCAGGTGCAGAATCACAAAGGAGACATGAATGTGTTTCTTCCAACAGTCCTAATGTGTAGACAAAAGCTCAGACATGGGGTGAAGTAGATCAGTTCAAAGTATCCCCAGCAGTACTGCAATAATTACTCCAGGAGACCAATTGTGTTTTATCACAGTAGTGTTCAACATAGAAAGAGAAGTGTTTACATCCAGTAGAAATACGCATATTTATTCTCTTATGGGTGTAGATCATTCTTGTTCTGAAAATGGTAGCAGATACATTGGCCACCTAGGGAATCCAAAATCAGAGTTCAGTTTATTGTTTACCAGGCAAGTAGGATCCACATCTCTAGGAAAGGAACATGAGTCTCCCTGAACTGAATGTAGGAGGGCTAGAAATAGCATTAAAAAGCAGCTTTGTCTAAGGGAGGCAAAAGCCGATGTATTAGTCTCTGGCTGGCTCAAAAGTAGATCGTAAAGTCTCTCTCAGGAGAGGCTATTATTCTATTTTGTGTCATCGACTCTGAGAACATGAGCCTCAGACAAGTCTAGGATGAATTATATAATGTCTTGGCAGGCTCTGGGTCACATGCGGGCAAAACTACAGAGGCTTCTCCTTTCACACACTGGCAAATAAAAAGAGCAAATATAACTCTGTTCTTTGGGAAAAAATCTGTATTTCTATATGAAAATTAATTGTACAATGTGCTTCTAGAATATTACTTAGCAAACTGATTATAGAGACTGCCTCTAGAGAGGGGTCTGGATGTTGATGGAGGGGTTTGTTTCATGTCTATTGTTGTTACATAGTAAATGCATAGTAAGTATTCACTGAGTGAATGAATGAGTGAAATACATTTATTGATTGTGCAACTGAAAACAATACTGGGGAGAGTTGGAATTAAGCAAGTAGTGTTGAAGTGCATAGACAATTCATTTAAGAGGTTTGGCAGTGCAAGGGGAGGTTGAAGTTAAAGGGAAGGTCTTGTGGGGCTTTTATTTCTCACCTTACATTTTGTTTTCCAGGGTTTCCTCATACCTTGATATGTTCCCTCAATAATACCTCCTTGGTCCCCATGACCTTCAAACTGCGTGTGCCTGGGGATGGTGTTGGCCATAAAAGCATTTCAATTTGTGAGCAGTATTCAGACAACAAAAAATCATGTTGGAACAAGGATGAAATACCTGTAATGAGACCAAAGGAATTCACTGTCACCCCCAACTGTGGCACCATTCGCTCCCAAGGATTTGCTGCTATCAGGGTAAAGTGCACAGCCTTCCAGCACATGTGGCCAAGCAGCTGAACTGTCAAATAGTTATTGGGACCACATCTAGAGTTTGCTTTATATGCCCGGTGTCAATGGGAGGGAGTGCCTCTAATTCACATAGAAAAGTGAGTCTATTTCTATAAGGAAATAAAACTACTGTAGCAAAAGAAACCAGACCAAATATATTGGGCAAAAGCGCTGACACTGCTCCAGTGGGTTTCCATCGATCTAAATGCATTGCCTTTGCCATAACAGTGGATTCTAGCAATTTCTACTGAAACCACTGCTCTAAACAGATAGTATGCCTATCAGTACTAATATAAAAATATTTAATAACTCGTTGATAATTAGGTCCTGCGTTAGACTCACATCATTTATACCACTAAGTATCCAGATTTATGCCACAGATGATATCCAGTTTATTCATATTTTTAATCTGAATCTGAGCTTCATGGCGAACGTGGATGTGATATTCCTAACAGTGCTTTATATTAAGGTCCACAGTGTGATGCTTTGCTTATGGCCTCACAGTGCCACCAGCAGAATTATTTCACAGCTAACTGAGAAAGATTTTAGCTGTCTTCCCTCACTTACTTTTGCTTCTCCAAACAGTTAGGTCTAGCAATACTGAAGGCTGCTAAATTTAAATGATTTGATCTTTTCTGGAAAAGGAAAAAAATAAGACTTCATAGCTAAGGTTATAGTTTTCTCTTTAGTCATTACCTTTGAATATTTAATTCAGCTATGGTTTTATCCCCCAGATTTGCTTTTTTTTTTTTTTTTTTTTTTTTTTTTTTTGCGGTACGCGGGCCTCTCACTGTTGTGGCCTCTCCCGTTGCAAAGCACAGGCTCCGGACGCGCAGGCTCAGCGGCCATGGCTCACGGGCCCAGCCGCTCCGTGGCATGTGGGATCCTCCCAGACCCGGGCACGAACCCGTGTCCCCTGCATTGGCAGGCGGACTCTAAACCACTGCGCCACCAGGGAAGCCCCCAGATTTGCTTTTAATGCTTCATAATATCTCACCATGAATCTACTCATCCTAAATCTATTCTGGGAGTTTTCAGCTCTTCTAAGGGCTTCTCCACGGATCCAGTGAGGTTTGATCTCACACATCGTTGTAATTTCCCAGTGTTGCTCTCTCAGTCTGTTTGGGCTGCTACTACAAAATACCAGAGACTGGGTAGCTTATAAACATCAGAAATTTATTCTTTACAATCTGGAAGCTGGAAGTCCAAGGTCAGGGTGCCAGCATGGTAGGGTTCTGGTGAAGGCCCTTTTTCAGGTGGCAGACTGCCGACATCTCCTTGTATCCTCACATGATGAAGGGACAAGGGAGCTCTCCGGGGCCTATTTTATAAAGGCGCTCATCCTGCTCACGAGGGCCCCACCCTCATGACCTCATCACCTCCCAAGGGCCTCACCTCCTAATACCATCACATTGTGAGTTAAGATTTCAGCATGTGAACTTGGGGCCAGAGGTGGGGACGCAATCATTCAGATCAGAGCAGTTGCTAACTGTGACTTGCCCAGGAAGAAGTGCAGCTGCAATGAGTTAATTTATTTTTTACTTAGTAATGCTTAGCTTACATATTACCTACCATTCCCCCCCTTTTTGGGGGCTTCTCCCAGATTAGTACAGGAAGATTTTAGAAGACAGAGCATCTATCTAGGAGCCTTCTGCCAGAACCACTTGTTCTAACCATAGCTCAGAGACATAAACAAGGGTTAGAGTCACTCCAGGAATCTGTGCACTGGGGCAGCTGCTTGTCTCCAAATCTGACAAGTTTTCCTTCCAAATCAATGACCCCCCTCTTTGCTTTATTTTTCCTTTGTATTTTGAAAAGCTTTCTCCAAGCCTCAGTTTTCCCTCCTGATCTGCACTTTAACCACGTCTGTGTGGACTTAAAAATTTGCATCCAACAATTCCCTTTCCAACCAAAACAATTTTAATTAGTACCTGATGCATAATTTATAGATAGAAAAGCTGTAACCTACGCCAGAAGCTGTTTTCTACACTTACAAGTATCTCTTCCAGTACAAATCATTTTAAGACAATTAAAAATTGCAACAATGCTTCAAAAGCCTAAATGTCAAGTTTCACAACAGTAAATAAAAACATAGGGTAAAATATACTGGCCAGATACTGTCCTTGGATTAACCTTTCTTTGGAGCTTCTTATTTTCTTCTCTAATAATGAATATGAGAGGTGGGGAGGAACAACAAGATTTTGGTTAAAAAAAAAAAAGGCTATCTAGTTGATTTCTTATGCCATTTCTATAACTGACATTTATTTTGCCATAAGAGAAATCTAGCTGTAGTGTTTTATTGGTGTGTTGAATTTTCATAATGTATATAGCCCAGAGTTGTAGAGATCAATTTAAATTGCAGTAATTAAAGTTTGTTTGATGTTGCATATCCTTCAGGGCCCTGTTTCCCCTCGTGCAGGTGTATGACTCCTTTGATACAACCCCCTTGGAAATCAGCAAACCTATTGTACCAAAAGCCATTTGGTGGTTTCTAACCTGGCCTTTGAAAAAAACTCAGCATGCAGTAACCCCAAAACATAGCTTGTTTAACTAAAAATGTAAAATGCCACACATCGCCTAATAAAGTAGTTAGAAACTGCATTCATCAATGTGATCCTCCCTTGGCCCCTTTCTCCCCTGTGCGGAGGGAGAGCTGGCCTTTGAGAAGAGCGGTTTTTCACCTTGTTCTTTCCAGGTGACCTTATGCTCCAACACTCTGCAGAAATATGAGCTGGCCCTGGTGGTGGACGTGGAGGGCATCGGGGAAGAAGTGCTGGCGCTCTTAATTACAGCGAGGTATTGCACTCACCTGCTTTCTCTTCCCCAGTCTTCCCTGAGCCGCCAGTAATGGGCTCTTTCTCTAGAAGGCAGCACGCCTACAAGCAGTTCACACTGCGTTTGTTCTGCTTTCCTTGGAGAGGAAGCTAAATCTGATATTTGAGTGACAAAGCTTTAGAACAGCAAATGCACCTTTGGTGGAAATAAGAGGAGGGATGCGTGTGTTTTGCAGTGTTAAGAATAATAGTGCTCTTTAATGGGTCTGACTTGCTGTGTGTATAACTGACAAGGTTTTAGCAGGAAGAGGTGAACAGTTGCTGTTTCTTATTGTTATCTTTAAAGATAGTACCCCAGAGTTCTGCAGCTGAAAGGGTGAGGCTCGCAGCCCTGCAGTGGAAGATCCTGCTCCTGGACTCTGTCATTATGACTTTAAGGGAGGCTGCAGGCGGCCCCCAAAATGAGGCCCCCGCTAACATCATAAACTCCTCAGAACCATCACCAACTTGTCTCTCCGTTTTAGTAGAGGCAGCAGTGGGCTCTGGAGTCAGGTTAAGATCCTGGCTCTGCCATTTGTGGACTGGGTCTCCTCAACTAAGTTACAGCCTTTCCGAGGGTGGTATGTCACTTACTGATGATGACAGTGATCCTAAATAAAATCATTGGCCACACTCTTGCCAAAGCAAACAAATACCCAGATCTGGAACTTGAGAATGTGTATGAAAATACCATCTGAAGGAAATAGAGAAAGGTACTTACTAAAACTCTGACAGTATTCCAATCCCTAGAATTTAGCACTTCCATGAATCTTAGGAAGATGCGCCTTAAAGAGTGTGCAGCTGAGCTGGTTGGTGGGGCCATCATAACTGGCACCATTTCCTGTGTCTTGGGTTTGAGTGAAGTCACAGGGCAGCCCTAAAATAAGGTCAAATTCTTCTTAGTATTCCCTCCAGAGACCTAATTGTTTGTTTAAAAACAGTGAAAACTCTTTCAACTGGTCCTCTCTATCCCGAAGTTTGACTTTTTGTCTAGTCTTGCATGTATTTTCTATGTGGGTTTATTCTGATACTTTCCAGCCCCTCTTCCCTGCAGCTCTCAGTAGAAAATCCTGAATTTTTAAGAAAAAGGGGAGGGGTGGTTCTAGGAGGCTACGGGTTTCCTACCATGTATTCTCTGTGACCCAGTCAAATACTGTCAGTCCTCTCAGCCACAGTGTTTCAAGTAGTAAAGGATAAGCTTTACCGAAATCATTGGGTCAACTGACAACTTCCACTCTAGCTAAAAATGAACACTCATCTGGTGCTAAACCCAAACTTTGAGGTCAACAAGACTCTCTTTCATGTCACTGCTTTTGGTGCAGTCTGTAAGAACTGCTCAGAGACTCTCAACAGAAGAGCTGCTTTTAGAACGTGCTCCCTAAAGTAATCCTCCCAGAGAGCCAGCAGTATGGCTGGCGACACCCACTACCACAGGCTCATCATCTCTTCCCGAGCCATCATGTGGCTCCATGCCATACCCTTCATTCACACCGTCTTCTGTGTTTCCCTAAGAAGAGTTAATGATACTAACATCAATCTCTAAAATTACCTTCATTTTACCTATGAGCAGAATAGGACTCTGGGAGGGAGAGCAGCTTGCTCAAGGCTGTACTTGGTAAGGTCAGTACTTGAACCTGGCTCTGACAGATTCAAACGCTAGCACCCCTCAGCATTGCACTATATTGTGATAGTGCAGTAGGGCAGGGCAGACTTCAAGACTTAACAGACACAAAATAAAACGCAAGTCACCTGGTAATAGGCGAGCTGCACACATAGGCCTTCCACTCCTCCCTCCCTCTACCCCATCACACCCCCTCCACACTGAGCACCACTGTCACAGTGCCAGTTTTGGGTCGAGCAGCTGCCTGAGCCTACTGATCCAAGGCAGCTGTTCTGCATAGGAATTAGAATTATTACCATTAGTTAGATGGTGTGAGCTGTTGCTAGTCTTCAGGGGACTCTGACTGGTCCAAAGTGTCACAGCTAGTCAGGACCTCATGCTGGTGGCATTGGCCCTGTTTGTCATGGAAACAGATCCACAACCCTAAGGAATTTGCGCTGTGGGGTCTCTTTGCCAAAGGAAGGCCAAATATGAAAAACAATGGAAACGTTAGTCATTACCCACAGAAGACAGTGTTTAAGGAGTCCTCCTTCTAGCCCTTTTTTGATTAAAAAGTGGTGATTGGGGGCTTAGGGAGAGGGATGACAGGAGAGAAGATTTGAAAATGATTAATGTAGTTATTAGAGGAAAACTACTGTGTGACAGGGACAAATGTGTTTAACTTGGGACGCTGTGTCCTCCATATGTAAACAAGCTCTCCCTCCATCCTTTTGAATTCTTTAATGGACTCCTTCCTTCGAGCAGGTGTATTGTACCTACTCTCCACGTGGTTAATACAGAGGTGAACTTTGGGCGCTGCTTCCTGAAGTATCCATATGAGAAAACGATCCAGCTTGTCAATCATAACGACCTCCCAGCGTGCTATCAGGTCCTGCCTCAGGTGAGTTACTCTACCCTTTTTTTTTTTTTTTTTTTTTTTTGGGCCGTACGCGGGCCTCTCACTGTTGGTGGCCTCTCCCTTTGCGGAGCCCAGGCTCAGCGGCCATGGCTCACGGGCCCAGCCGCTCCGCGGCATGTGGGATCTTCCCGGACCGGGGCACGAACCCGTGTCCCCTGTATCGGTAGGCGGACTCTCAACCACTGCGCCACCAGGGAAGCCCCTCTATCCTTTTTCAGTGTTGATTTTTCTTCAGTTGGATTCCTTCAGTGAGAAAGAGAAGACCTTTGAAAGAGCCATATTCCTGAGCACATGACTGTGTGTAATTCTAATTTTTAACCGTGGGATAACCTGGAGATGGGGTTATAAAGCTATAGCTGGATTGCCACCTGTATGAGTGAGCAGCTGCAGGTGGAAACAGTTGTTAATTTCCCAGGGAAATTGCCTTCTATAAAGAGGAGAACGGGTCAATTAGGGCAACATGCAGAAGTTGCACCTGCAAATTATTGCCTGTGCATTAACCATGCATGGGAAATGAGGCAGAGCTAGAAGTTTTCATTTATGTCTATGGCTGTGACTTGAACAGAATCACTAAGATATGGTAATGCAATATTTATAAATGAACTTGTTTGACTGGCAGGCTAGAGATAATATAGGAAGGAGAAAGGAGGAACTGTTTCTTAATGTTTTATGAAATGGATCTGCCCACGTGCCATTACACCTAGCTAGGTGGGAGACTAAGCCATTAAACACAGATGGAAAAAAGATTCAAAAAGATCTGTATAGACTAGCGTAATGAAAGGTGACTAATGAGGGGCACTTTACCAAGGATGAATTTGGGTTTAAAATTCATTTCTGTAAGTAGTACTCTAATAAAAATACATGCAGAAAATCAAATGGGGGTTTCATTTGGCTGTAAGTTCAAAATAAGTTAAAAGACCAGTGAGGTGACTCCGCGGAGCAATGGATAGTGCCATTGGCCTTCCAAAAGACCAGTGTTGAGGCCACAGAACCAAGGCAGGTTTGGGCTGCATCCGAGAAACACAGTGTTCCACAGCTAAAGGAAGGAGAGAGCCACACATCAAAGCAGGGCTGGAATGTTGTCTTCAGATCTTGACAGGGTATTTTTTAATGGCAACTTAAAAAAAAAAAAAAGAATTCTGTTTGGAGTAACGAGAATGTCAGTCTCTGTCATCTGGAAATCCAAGTCATATGAGGAGCAAGCACAAAGTCTAATCTGGAACAGAGAAGTAGCTGGGATGAAATAGTTCCCACTAGTCAAAGGTGTAAGTCAAAGGTCTACTGTGTAAAAAAGGGAATTCGAGTCATTCTGTGGGTGTCTCTCAGACAAAACCAGAAGCCAAGAATGGGGGTGACAGGAGACAACTTTTCTAACTTTCAAGTGTTCAACAGCCGAACAGGCTCGCCCTGCAGAATGCGCGGTCACCTCAAGAGCTCAGAGCAGAGCCTGAGTCACCCAGGGTGACAGGGAAGCTGTTTGTGCATGCACAGCTGGGCTGGGAAAAGGGTGAGGCACTTGCCTCAAGCACAAAATTTAGGGGAGAGCCAAAACACTCAGTAATCAAGATAATCTATGATAATGTTTTCATGCTACACTTGAAGAAATCAAAACTAATACAAAAAATCCATGATAAGTAAGATATCAAAATATTAGATAAAGGTGGAATCAGTATTACTGATTTTCCTTTGGCCTCGGGGTCCAGGAAGGCCGGGCGGAGCACTGCTGCTGAGGGAGGCTGAGTTAGATTAGGCAAAGCTGGACCAGACCAGGTGCGGAAAGACCATGGGGTGTCCCGGACTAGTGAAACCGGCACGCTCTGTCCTTCCCTCCAGGAGCCGATGCTCTGAGAAGTGTTTCCCAGTTACTCTAACTTATTTGACCGTGGGAGTTTTAAAGTTTTATTTGTTGTTGTTGTTGCATAAATGCTTAGTAATATGCTGCAGAACAGAGTTCTTAGGAACGTATGTTCATAAACAGTGGAAAACATTCCTTCATTCATTCACCTAACTATTTCCCCATTTAAAAAACATGTACTGGGGCTTCCCTGGTGGTCCAGTGGTTAAGCCACTGTGCTCCCAATGCAGGGGGCCTGGGTTAGATCCCTGGTCAGGAACTAGATCCTGCATGCCACAACTAAAAAGATCCTGCATGCCACAACTAAGACCCGGCACAGCCAAATAAATAAATATTAAAAAACAAACCAAAAACAAACAAACGTGTATTGAGCATGTATTTTGGGCCAGAAAGTGGGCACATAATGAGGAGAGACCCAGGTCGTGCCCTAAGAAGTTTACAGTCCTTGGAGAAGATGGACGCGTTGATAGTGCGTGGTGAGGGAAGGGACTGCAGGATGCTCCCTGAGGACAGAGCAAGCGCCCAGACTCTGGGGCACTGGGCATCCCTGGGGGTATAAGGATGAGTGTGCAGGCAGGTCAGAGGGTGTGGGCACTCCAGGAAGAGCAACCACAAGTGCAAAGGGTTGGAGGTGGAAACAGTGTCATGTGTTCAGGAAATGCCAGTGGCCTCTACCAATGAAGCGCAAAGGGGTGAAGTGGATGGGGAATAAAGCATGAAGGTGCAGAAGGCCAGTTTAAGAAATTTGGCCATGGGAAGCTGTTGCCCTGAACAGCTTCTTATTTCTGTGTATTTTATAATGACACTTAGATCCACTAGTCACATTGTGGATGATTTCTGCACTTTGCTGGGTTGCACACTTTGCATTTGGGGCCTTATGCACACCTCACTTAGCCAAAGTTCCTTCTGGCTGAATTGGGGTGCTCATCTCCATTCACCCGCTTTAATGATGATTCAATTCTAAAAGCCCTCCACAGACTCAGGACAACGCTTGTTTCAAAATGATCTAGCATGCTGTTGATTTCATACTGAGCCTGGGGCTTGCTTTTCCTTCTGGCTTCTCTGTCCCACCAGGTATATCAGGATGCACCAGCTGTGTTGCTGTCTAGTCCCACCCCCTGTGGGATCATCTCCCCCAACAGCACCGTTCACATACCTCTGGCCCTGGAGACCCAAGTCCTTGGGGAGTACACGTCCACAGTGTACATCTCGACCTTCGGGAGCCAGGACCCCCCTCTGGTGAGAGCCAATTTTCAGAATTGTAGTTATAATCGCCATACTTCTTGCCGGACATTCCAGCCTTCGTATGTAAGGCACTCAACATATTTGCATATCCTCTAGTTGTTGGTAGTTCTAGAGTTTTTCATTTTCACTCTGCAGTGGTAAAATACCAGGGCTGTTACTTCGGGAATCTGTTTGTGGTTACATCTAAAAGTGGTGCTTTATAGCAATTGATTTTTCTCACACACAGAGACACACTTGACCCCTCTCCAGACCTATTAAATCAGAATCTCTGAGGGAAGAGGACAAGCACATCTGTATGTTTAACACGCTCCTGAGTTGTTCCTAGTACAAAGCTGGGTATCCCTAGCTTGCTACATGTGGGCTCTGAGATTGGTTTTACTCACTGCTCACCAGATCTTTTCCTGTAGGTTATTGGATATATATATACAACTATATGCTATAACATATTCTATAATTGGACTTATATCCCAAATTAGCCTACTGAAAGTCTTAGTCTTTCTCCAAGCCTGGGAAGAGAGAGACATGGAAATCTCTCTGCTGCTTGAGCTGAATCGAAGGATGAATCTTGAATCTTGAAGGAAGTTGCCCAACAGACTGAATTCCTAGACATCGGGTTTACTTGGAAGCTGGGTGATGTCAACATACATTTGTTTGAAGTGATTCTGATTGCTCAGAGAGTATAATAAACCCAGATTTTGCTTTTATGTCTTCCATATAAGATGCCTTAGGTAAGCCACCTGACTTATAAAGCAACATCACTAAGGCAGGCCAACTGAAATGTGCCACCTTCCAGGTACCCTTCTAGCCTACAGTGTGCCTGCCTTGCACAGATGCAGCACATGAGACGGTAGCTTGCTGAGCAGGAAGCACTTTATGAAAGAGAAAGACCCCCTTCCTTGGGCAGACACAGTGCCTGGCCAAGGGCACAGGGCAAGGGGAGGAGAGCAAGGTGGGTTTCAGTCCCCAGCCTGCACAACTTTGCTCAGTGGATGGCCCTATTGTGTTGCTAATACAACAGCAGAACTGAGACTCAGTCCAGCCACATCCAACTCTGAAGTGCTGGTCCTTAACCTCTAAGTGTTCTTGAGGCTGTAGTGCTGGGTGGCATATCAAGGACCATTATTCTGGTTTCCCCTCGGGTGCACGGCTCTGGACTGACCCAGGGAAGTGGATCATTCTTTTAAGGGAGGAATTCCAGGTCTGATCAGCATGGCCATCCCTGTGACCTTTGACTGCAGAGTACCAGGGAGAAGGGATGTCAGTTCTAATAAGCACGCTTTTGTGTCCCTGCTTTTTATAAAGGGATGCTTAAAAGCTTCTGTTTTAATTTGATTTTAAAGGCCAGCCATTTTCAGCCATTCCTGTGTTCTTTCTCTTACATGGAACACAGGTATGTCACTTAAGGAGCATTGGAGAAGGCCCAGTTATCTACGTACATCCCACTCAGGTTGATTTTGGCAATATCTACGTCCTGAAGGACTCCCTCAGGATTCTCAACCTGTCTAACCAGTCCTTAATCCCCGCATTATTCAAGGCATGCATGGTGAGTAGATTGTGGAACTGTCAGTGAAAACACAGCTCTGCCTATATGTTAATAGGCAGTGGCCTTATTTTGGCAACATGCCTTTGAAAATGATCACCAGAAGCAGAGATTTAAATGGTTCAACTGCATTAAACTATGTTATTCTCATCCTCACTTCCTCTTTATTATAATCTTTTTGTTGATTTAGAAACACAATATACAGGTAGTTTGGTAAACAAGCCAATGTATTGACTATAATCCCAGTTCAGGGAGATGCTTCAGAGACCTCCTTACTGAACTGTTCCTGAGCTCAGCCCCGCACTTCCAGAAAACGCTTTTTAAATGTCTCTATAACTGGAAATGCTTCCTTGTATTTAATTTGAAGCCATTTGGCTACAGACTTGTTAGTATGCTTATTCTATTTTTATTCTCTCTTCCTTCTGGCAATATTTTAATGTAGTTTTTAAGGATGTAGGAAATACAACAAGATGGTAGTTTCCGAAAGTAGAAATTAAAGAACACAGCAAAACAAAGATAGATAGAAAAATAGATATATATTGGTTCTAGAAATGAGTCTATCTTATTTCTGTGTATTTTATAATGACACTTAGATCCACTAGTCTTCTATAAGCTAATTTTTTAAACAGAGATACCAATTTTTTGCAGAATTTAGGAATTTCTAATTCAGTAATTGAAACTATTCTTGATTTTAGAAGAAGTTTTCTAAATTTAAATATAAAATTTAAAATAGTATAGCCTTTCTCCTATTTCCAAATTAATTGACATTTGAATGAGTGCTGACATTTGGTTTCAGCATTTGTCAGATATTTCTTTTTTTTTTTTTAATTTTATTTATTTATTTGTTCGTTTGTTTTTGGCTGTGTTAGGTCTTCGTTTCTGTGCGAGGGCTTTCTCTAGTTGTGGCGAGCGGGGGCCACTCTTCATCGTGGTGCGCGGGCCTCTCACTGTCACGGCCTCTCTTGTTGCAGAGCACAAGCTCCAGACACGCAGGCTCAGTAGTTGTGGCTCACGGGCCTAGTTGCTCTGCGGCATGTGGGATCTTCCCAGACCAGGGCTCGAACCCGTGTCCCCTGCATTGGCAGGCAGATTCTCAACCACTGTGCCACTGTGTCAGATATTTCAGAAAAATCAATTATTGTTAATTTTATAAAATATCAGAGGGAATAGGATCATAGTTTTCTATCGACTTGTAATGGCTCCTCAGAGTCATTGGTCTCAACTAGGAGCCGTTTATCATTATCATTATTATTATATTATCATTTGTCATTACTCCTTGTAAAGATAGTGGTTTCCAGTACAGTCACTGCTCTTTTGAACATGCGATTCAGACACAAGCCCACTCTTGATCTAGTGCCTTGTTGATCTTGTATAATGAATAATGTTGAAAGAAAAATCCTACAGAAAAGGACACCTTCTCTAGTCTTTATCCAGTGAGTCGCAGTTGGTGTGTTTGGTGGAAGCATGGGGTATTGCCTAGGAAATGTGGCTTCCGGTCCAGTTTTGTATGTGCAGAGTTCACAGTGGGTAGGAGGAGTCATCCAACCTGTCTGAGATGATGAGAGGGGGAATGAGAGGGTCCCAGTGGATTACAGAGGAAGGAGATGGGCAGAAACCACAAGAACGCTTACATACAAATACAGCAAGGATTCCCTTCCTCACTGCCTCCCCTTTCATTTTCAGATATCTCCAGATTTCACAATTTGTGGCAACTTTTGGTACATTTTAAGAAACAAAAGCACATCAAGGATCTGTTGTTTTTTACTAATATAGTATATATATTGAATGACCCATATGGTTGTTAAAATGGGACTTTTTCTTTTCCATAAAGGTTTTCATGATTCCATCTTTTGATTGTTTAATATCATCTTAAAACAGCAAGCTCCAGTTCCAAGGCGACAAAAGTGTGATGTTCTTCCCTCAGGCTCCTCGTGGAAAACTGGCGTTTATTGAGTTGATCACCTTTATAGCATAAAAGTACTTTCAACTGTATTTCTCATAGGTGAAAATTAAACTCCTTTCATATTTCGGCTGGGATTTTTGATGGATTTCCTAGTAAATACTATGTGTGTTAATATAGAAATTGAATTACACTAACTTAGAAATTAACTACAGTGGAGAAAGAAATTGAAATACGGTTTATTAAATTTCAACTTGATATACCATACTGAATCTACAAATTCATCCTTACAGAAATCACTAAACATTAGGAGAGTTTCAGTTAATAGTTGTTTGTTCCCTGACCCCAGTGCTCAGTGCCCCCGTAAGTCGTGGTCAGATAATTATTGCATTTAATTTCTTGCTCACTCAGAAATGAGTAGGGCCAAGGGCACAGTCTTCATTTCTTATGTTATCACTACAAATCCATGTCTGGAAGTTCTTCTCTTTTCTGCTGGGTGCCCTAAAAGGAGGGGTCATTCTCTCCCCTCTTTTGACTGCCAGTCAAAAAGTCCACCCTCCCCAGATGCGGCACCCACTGCCAGCCGTCTGTCATGCTTTGCTTTGGAATGTTTGAAATATCAGCCTCCCCTTGAGGTTTTGAATGGGCCAACTTACTTGGATTAAGGTGAAGGACTCCAAACAATAGAGTAAGTCACCTCTGGTTTGCGTGGGGTAAAAAATATCAGAATGTGAGAGCAGACCATAGAAAGACCCTTTTGGCAAGAGTGTGTGGGCTCTGCTTGTGCACACGGCGCTCCTGTCGGGATGACAGCAGAAATGAGGGCGAGGATGTGGTCCCTGGCCACTGGGACCTCAGCCCTGGGCTGGAAGATAGATGCCTTCTTTGCATGGGTGCCCCTTGCTAGGTGGAGCAAGTGCATTGCTCAGCACTTGTTTGGAAGCATTTGGAATTCTTTTTCATTTACTCTTGGCTCTAATTCAACCTCAGGTGTACCGTTAACTCGAGAACTTGTGTATAGGTGTCAGTGACACCTTGGGACTCGGCTGGCACTAAAACATTTTCACAGCGTCCTTTGCCTCTGTGATCTGCAAGAGAGCCCCTTGCAGTTAGGTCTTTATAGAGTTTCCAGGATCCAGGAAGCAGTAATTCTGATGTCTCATTCAAGCAGTTCTTTTTAAACATTTTTTTGGTCATTTGCCATAGAAATACACAGTGATGTGGCATCAAGGGAATCATCAGGCTTTCACATCTCCTTCTGATCCTAAGCCATTGGGTTATTCTCTTGTGTAAGTAGGGATCCCCCTTTCTATATTTACTTATTTATATGCCTGTCTCCTTCAAGTGACAAGGGTCTCTGCTTTGAATTTCTGGCACATGTTTGTATTAAATCAAGCTTATGTACTGTATTGTTCAAATATTTTACTGCCTTAATCATTTGTATGATATAATAGTTTCTGATATAATTTTATCAAAATCTCCCACTTTTCCATTTCTCCTTGTAATTATGTCAACTTTCACTCCATATATTTAAAAGCTATGTTGGTAGGTGCATATAAATTCATGACTTATATATCACAATATATTATTCCTTTTTTCATAGTAAGTTGTCCATTTTAGCCCCTATTTATGCTTTTTGACTTAAGTTCTATTTTGCCTGATAGAGATAATGCTACATCAGCTTTCTTTTAGCTAGCATTTGCATGATATATCTTTTTCATTCCCTAATTTTCAGGATTTTTTGGTATGCATTGGTTTGTTTTGTGTGCTGATTTGTTTAGACTCTCTTAAAACACCACATGACTGAATTTTTTAAACGCTAATGATAGACTCTGTCTTTTAATTGATGAGTACATTAGTTTTCTATTGCTGCTGTCACAAATTT
Organism: Lagenorhynchus albirostris; assembly: GCF_949774975.1. Taxonomy (NCBI): domain Eukaryota; kingdom Metazoa; phylum Chordata; class Mammalia; order Artiodactyla; family Delphinidae; genus Lagenorhynchus; species Lagenorhynchus albirostris. The sequence continues at coordinate 46,722,922 of NC_083113.1, forward strand.
GTTATCTTACAGTTCTGAAGGTCGGTAGTCTAAAATGTGTCTATAAGGCTGTGTGCTTTTTTGAGACTCTGGAAGAGAAACTACTTCCTTGCCTTTGCCATCTTTGGAGGCCACCTGCATACCTTGGCTCATGGCTCCTTCCTGCACCTTCAAAGCCAGCAGCAGCATAACATCTTTGCTCTCTGACCTCTGTTTGCATTCTTACTTCTTCTCTGACTGTGACCCTCTTATCTCCTTATAAAGAACTTTGTGGTTACATTGGGACCACACCAATAATCCAAGATGATCTCTTCATCTCAAGATCCTCAATCATATCTGAAAGTCCCTTTTGACATGTAAAACAACATATTCACAGATATCAGGGATTAGGATATGGACATCTTTGGAGGGCTATTATTCAATCAACCATACCAAGACTAACCTTTTAAAATTTATTGTGATTATTGAAATATATGGACTTACTTCTACCATGTCTTTCCTATATACTATACTGTTTTCTACTTTAGTTTTCTCCTTTTCTGCTTTGTACTGGATTGATAAATTTTCTCCAAGCCCCCCTCCAACCACTGCTATCTCATGTACATTTTTCCCATACTCGTTTGGAGGCTATAGATTTTATTTATTTATTTTATTTGTTATTAACCCTAACAAATAAATGTTATCTTTTTCTAACAATAATGAAAGAAATCAGTATCTTGGTCCTCCTCAAGATAAGACAAGGACCCTATCACACATTTATTATCTCTTAACCTTTCTTCACACCTGTCATTTGTAATTATTGTGTAGAATTTTGGATCTTCTCTTCTTTCCACAAAGTTGCTGAATTTTGTCATTCAGTAACTACTCACTAGTTATCAAAATATTTCGTGAATTTCTCTTTATTCTTCTTTTATTTCTTGTATCTCTCTGCTTCCTTCTTGGTTTGTATTTCTTCTTGGTGAATTATATCCCTTTAAGTTCTATGCTAGAGGTTTCATAGTTTATGTATATTTGACTATATCTTGATTTCACCTTCAGTCTTGCATGCTAGTTTAGCTGAGTATAAGAATCTATTTGACAAGGTTTTTTTTCCTTTGTACATTGATCTCTGGCATCAATTGTTGCTGATAAAATTTTGCTGTTAGCCTGATTATTATTCCTTTATTGGTAATTTGTCTTTCTCACTAGTTGCTTTTAAGACTGTGTTTTCATTTTTTATTTTCTTAAATTTCTCTTTACTGTATCTGAAGATTTGACCCTTAAATACTGGAAAGTTTTTTGCCATCATCTCTTCAAATGTTTCTTCTCTACCGGTCCTTCTATTTTCTACTCTGAGGAAAACAATACACATATATGCACATGCACACACACACACACACACACACACACACACACACACGCAAATGTTTCTGTGCAATTCTACAAGCTTAATTTTATTTCCATCCATATCTTTCATCTCTTCATCCATCTCTTCATCTCTCTGGGTGCCTCCTCAGTGGTATGTTCCAGTTTCCAAATTCTCTTTTTGCTTTTGGCAAATCAAGTTTATCTTATCTACTTACTTTTTTAAATACATTTATTTATTTATTTATTTATTTATGCTGCGTTGAGTCTTCGTTGCTGCACGCGGTCTTTCTCTAGTTGTGGCGAGCGGGGGCTACTCTTCATTGCGGTGTGCGGGCTTCTCACTGTGGTGGCTTCTCTTGTTGCAGAGCACGGACTCTAGGATGTGCGGGCTTCAGTAGCTGCAGCACGTGGGCTCAGTAGTTGTGGTTCGCGGGCTCTAGAGCGCAGTCTCAGTAGTTGTGGTGCATGGACTTAGTTGCGCTGTGGCATATGGGATCTTCCCAGACCAGGTCTTGAACCCATGTCCCCTGCATTGGCAGCTGGATTCTTAACCACTGCACCACCTGGGAATCCTTACTTTTTAAATATAATTTCGGTGACTGTACTTTTCAATTCCAAGATTTATAATTGGTTATTCATATCTACAATTCTCAATTCATATCTTCATGTTTTTGTTTCATAATCCTTGTTTCATATATATTATCGTATCCTGAACCTCTACAAGGGTCTCGGCACATTTTCTAATCAATTTCATTTAGCTCTATTGATGCTCAAGAATGAATTCATTAACCTGTTGTTTGAGGTTGCATTTGGAATTTTAAATGATAAATTAATCAGGTGTGGGGTATTTTTTCTCTCATTCTCAGTGCCTCTTATCTCCCTGTCTAGCATTTTTTCCATTTGTCTTCACCCTGAGCAAATCACTAGTCCAGAATCAAGTGTTGAGCCTTTTTTCCATGGGGATGTAGATTCAGTCATCACACTGGGCAGTGGCTTGGCCTGGAGCCTATCTACATGACAGTCTCTATTTCACCACCATAATGTCCACCACCACTGACACAAGCCTGTTTGTAGACTGTAGCCTCAGGAACATCACAGCTTTGTTTAGCCTTCTTTCAAATACAAGGAATCTCTCTTAGCTTGGGACCTTGACCCTTATCCTTTACTTCCTGGAAGCTCTTTTTGGTTTCCGTTTTTCTCCCTTGAGCTTCCTTTACTAGAAGGTTATTGTTTCTCTTCCACTTCTGGCCCATATGATGTTTACCTTGTTTTTGAGTACAACTTTGCCTGGAAACCAGCATCAAATCAAAAAGACAACCTACTGAATGGGAGAAAATATTTGCAAATGGTAGGATTGATAAGAGATTAATATCCAACATATATAAACAGCTCATACAACTCAACATCAAAAAAAAGCACAATTAAAAAATGGGCAGAAGAACTGAATAGACGTTTTTCCAAAGAGGAAATGCAGATGGCCAACACGCACATGAAAAGATGCTCAACATCGCTAATCATCAGGAAAATGCAGATCAAAACCACAATGAGTTACCACCTCACACCTGTCAGAATTGCTATCATCAAAAAGTCCCAAAAAATATAGTTCTTGGACTTCCGGGAAGATGGCGGAAGAGTAAGACGCGGAGATCACCTTCCTCTCCACAGATACACCAGAAATACATCTACGCGTGGAACAACTCCTCCGGAGCACCTACTGAACGCTGGCAGAAGACCTCAGACCTCCCAAAAGGCAAGGAACCCCCCACGTACCTGGTTAGGGCAAAAGAAAAAACTAAACAGAGACAAAAGGATAGGGACGGGTCCTGCACCAGCGGGAGAGAGCTGTGAAGGAGGAAAAGTGTCCACACACTAGGAAGCCCCTTCGCGGGTGGAGACTTCGGGAGGCGGAGTGGGGGAGCTTGGGAGCCGTGGAGGAGAGCACAGCAACAGGGGTGCGGAGGGCAAAGCGGACAGATTCCAGCGCAGAGGATCGGGGCCGACCGGCACTCACCAGCCGAGAGGCTTGTCTGCTCGCCCGCCGGGGCGGGTGGGGCTGGGAGCTGAGGCTCCGGCCTTTGTCGGAGCGCCGGGACAGGACTGAAGTTGGCGGCGTGAACACAGCCTGCAGGGCGTTGGTGCGCCGCGGCTGGCCGGGAGAGTCCGGGGAGGGGTCTAGACCTGCCAAAGAGGCAAGAGACTTTTACGTCCCTCTTTGTTTCCTGGTGCACGAGGAGAGGGGATTAAGAACGCTGCTTGAGAGAGCTCCAGGGACGGGCGCGAGCCGCGGCTAAGAGTGCGGAGCCCAGAGACGGACATGGGACGCTAAGGCCGCTGCTGCCGCAGCCAGGAGGCCTGTGTGCGAACACAGGTCACTAGCCACACGCCCTTCCGGGGAGCCTGTGCAGCCCGCCACTGCCAGGGTCCCGGGATCCGGGGACGGCTCCCCCGGAAGAGCGCTCGGCTCGCCTCAGGCTGCAGCGTCCCGCCGGCCTCTGCCGCTGCAGGCCCGCCCCCGCACTCCGTGACCCTCCCTACCCCCCGGCCTGGGTGAGCCAGAGCCTCCGCATCAGCGGCTCCTTTAACCCCGTCCTGTCTGAGCAAAGAACAGACGCCCTCCGGCGACCTACACGCACAGGCGGGGCCAAATCTAAAGCTGAGCCCCTGGGAACTGTGAGAACAAAGAAGAGAAAGGGAAATCTCTCCCAGCAGCCTCAGAAGCAGCGGATTAAAGCTCCACAATCAACTTGATATACCCTGCATCTGTGGAATACTTGAATAGACAACGAATCATCCCAAATTAAGGAGCCCTGTGGATGAAAGGCTCTTGGTGCTGCAGCCAGGAGTCAGTGCTGTGCCTCTGAGGTGGGAGAGCCAACTTCAGGACACTGGTCCACAAGAGGCCTCCCAGCTGCACATAATATCAAAAGCAAAAATCTTGGAGAGATCTCCATCTCAACGCCAGCACCCAGCTTCACTCAACGACCAGCAAGCTACAGTGCTGGACATCCTATGCCAAACAACTAGCAAGACAGGAACACAACCCCACCCATTAGCAGAGAGGCTGCTCAAAATCATAATAAGTCTACAGACACCCCAAAACACACCACCAGACGTGGACCTGCCCACCAGAAAGACAAGATCCAGCCTCATCCACCAGAACACAGGCACTAGTACCCTCCACCAGGAAGCCTACACAACCCACTGAACCAACCTTAGCCACTGGGGACAGACACAAAAAACAACAGGAACTACGAACCTTCAGCCTGCAAAAAAGGAGACCCCAAACACAGTAAGATAAGCAAAATGAAAAGACAGAAAAACACACAGCAGATGAAGGAGCAAGATAAAAACCCACCAGACCTAACAAATGAAGAGGAAATAGGCAGTCTACCTGAAAAAGAATTCAGAATAATGATAGTAAGGTTGATCCGAAATCTTGGAGATAGAATGGACAATAGAATGGACAAATTGCAAGAATCAGTTAACAAGGACCTAGAAGAACTAAAGATGAAACAAGCAACGATGAACAACACAATAAATGAAATTAAAAGTACTCTAGATGGGATCAATAGCAGAATAACTGAGGCAGAAGAACGGATAAGTGACTTGGAAGATAAAATAGTGGAAATAACTACTGCAGAGCAGAATAAAGAAAAAAGAAGGAAAAGAACTGAGGACAGTCTCAGAGACCTCTGGGACAACATTAAACGCACCAACATTCGAATTATAGGGGTTCCAGAAGAAGAAGAGAAAAAGAAAGGGACTGAGAAAATATTTGAAGAGATTATAGTTGAAAACTTCCCTAATATGGGAAAGGAAATAGTTAATCAAGTCCAGGAAGCACAGAGAGTCCCATACAGGAAAAATCCAAGGAGAAATACGCCAAGACACATATTAATCAAACTGTCAAAAATTAAATACAAAGAAAACATATTAAAAGCAGCAAGGGAAAAACAACAAATAACACACAAGGGAATCCCCGTAAGGTTAACAGCTGATCTTTCAGCAGAAACTCTGCAAGCCAGAAGGGAGTGGCAGGACATATTGAAAGTGTTGAAGGAGAAAAACCTGCAACCAAGATTACTCTACCCAGCAAGGATCTCATTCAGATTTGATGGAGAAATTAAAACCTTTACAGACAAGCAAAAGCTGAGAGAGTTCAGCACCACCAAACCAGCTCTACAACAACTGCTAAAGGAACTTCTCTAGGCAAGAAACACAAAAGAAGGAAAGGAGCTACAATAACGAACCCAAAACAATTAAGAAAATGGGAATAGGAACACACATATCGATAATTACCTTAAATGTAAATGGACTAAATGCTCCCACCAAAAGACACAGATTGGCTGAATGGATACAAAAACAAGACCCATATATTTGCTGTCTATAAGAGACCCACTTCAGAACTAGAGACACATACAGACTGAAAGTAAGGGGATGGAAAAAGGTATTTCATGCAAATGGAAACCAAAAGAAAGCTGGAGTAGCAATTCTCATATCAGACAAAATAGACTTTAAAACAAAGACTATTAGAAGAGACAAAGAAGGACACTACATAATGATCAAGGGATCGATCCAAGAGGAAAATATAACAATTGTAAATATTTATGCACCCAACATAGGTGCACCTCAATACATAAGGCAAATACTGACAACCATAAAAGGGGAAATCGACAGTAACACATTCATAGTAGGGGACTTTAACACCCCACTTTCACCAATGGACAGACAGATCATCCAAAATGAAAATAAATAAGGAAACACAAGCTTTAAATGATACATTAAACGAGATGGAGTTAATTGATATTTATAGGACATTCCATCCAAAAACAACAGAATACACATTTTTCTCAAGTGCTCATGGAACATTCTCCAGGATAGATCATATCTTGGGCCACAAATCAAGCCTTGGTAAATTTAAGAAAATTGAAATTGTATCAAGTATCTTTTCTGACCACAACGCCATGAGACTAGATATCAATTACAGGAAAAGATCTGTAAAAAATACAAACACATGGAGGCTAAACAATACACTACTTAATAATGAAGTGATCACTGAAGAAATCAAAGAGGAAATCAAAAAATACCTAGGAAGAAATGACCATGAAAACACGACGACCCAAAACCTGTGGGATGCAGCAAAAGCAGTTCTAAGGGGGAAGTTTATAGCAATACAAGCCCACCTTAAGAAGCAGGAAACATCTCGAATAAACAACCTAACCTTGCACCTCAAGCAATTGGAGAAAGAAGAACAAAAAAACCCCAAAGCTAGCAGAAGGAAAGAAATCATAAAAATCATATCAGAAATAAATGAAAAAGAAATGAAGGAAACAATAGCAAAGATCAATAAAACTAAAAGCTGGTTCTTTGAGAAGATAAACAAAATAGATAAACCACTAGCCAGACTCATCAAGAAAAAAAGGGAGAAGACTCAAATCAATAGAATTAGAAATGAAAAAGGAGAGGTAACAACTGACACTGCAGAAATAAAAGAGATCATGAGAGATTACTACAAGCAACTCTATGCCAATAAAATGGACAATCTGGAAGAAATGGACAAATTCTTAGAAATGCACAACCTGCCAAGACTGAATCAGGAAGAAATAGAAAATATGAACAGACCAATCACAAGCACTGAAATTGAAACTGTGATTAAAAATCTTCCAACAAAGAAAAGCCCAGGACCAGATGGCTTCACAGGCGAATTCTATCAAACATTTAGAGAAGAGCTAACACCTATCCTTCTGAAACTCTTCCAAAATATAGCAGAGGGAGGAAAACTCCCAAACTCCTTCTACGAGGCCACCATCACCTTGATACCAAAACCAGACAAGGATGTCACAAAGAAAACTACAGGCCAATATCACTGATGAACATAGATGCAAAAATCCTCAACAAAATACTAGCAAACAGAATCCAACAGCACATTAAAAGGATCATACACCATGATCAAGTGGGGTTTATTCCAGGAATGCAAGGATTCTTCAATATACGCAAATCTATCAATGTGATAAACCATATTAACAAACTGAAGGAGAAAAACCATATGATCATCTCAATAGATGCAGAGAAAGCTTTTGACAAAATTCAACACCCATTTATGATAAAAACCCTGCAGAAAGTAGGCATAGAGGGAACTTTCCTCAACATAATAAAGGCCATATATGACAAGCCCACAGCAAACATCATCCTCAATGGTGAAAAACTGAAAGCATTTCCACTAAGATCAGGAACAAGACAAGGTTGCCCACTCTCACCACTCTTATTCAACATAGTTTTGGAAGTTTTAGCCACAGCAATCAGAGAAGAAAAGGAAATAAAAGGAATCCAAATCGGAAAAGAAGAAGTAAAGCTGTCACTGTTTGCAGATGACATGATCCTATACATAGAGAACCCTAAAGATGCTACCAGAAAACTACTAGAGCTAATCAATGAATTTGGTAAAGTGGCAGGATACAAAATTAATGCACAGAAATCTCTGGCATTCCTATATACTAATGATGAAAAATCTGAAAGTGAAATCAAGAAAACACTCCCATTTACCATTGCAACAAAAAGAATAAAATATCTAGGAATAAACCTACCTAAGGAGACAAAAGATCTGTATGCAGAAAATTATAAGACACTGATGAAAGAAATTAAAGATGATACAAATAGATGGAGAGATATAGCATGTTCTTGGATTGGAAGAATCAACATTTTGAAAATGACTCTACTACCCAAAGCAATCTATAGATTCAATGCAATCCCTATCAAACTACCACTGGCATTTTTCACAGAACTAGAACAAAAAATTTCACAATTTGTATGGAAACACAAAAGACCCCAAATAGCCAAAGCAATCTTGAGAACGAAAGAAGGAACTGGAGGAATCAGGCTCCCAGACTTCAGACTATACTACAAAGCTACAGTTATCAAGACGGTATGGTACTGGCACAAAAACAGAAAGATCAATGGAACAGGATAGAAAGCCCAGAGATAAACCCACGCACATATGGTCACCTTATCTTTGACAAAGGAGGCAGAAATGTACAGTGGAGAAAGGACAGCCTATTCAATAAGTGGTGCTGGGAAAACTGGACAGCTACATGTAAAAGTATGAGATTAGATCACTCCCTAACACCATACACAAAAATAAGCTCAAAATGGATTAAAGACCTAAATGTAAGGCCAGAAACTATCAAACTCTTAGAGGAAAACATAGGCAGAACACTCTATGACATAAATCACAGCAAGGTCCTTTTTGACCCACCTCCTAGAGAAATGGAAATAAAAACAAAAGTAAACAAATGGGACCTAATGAAACTTAAAAGCTTTTGCACAGCAAAGGAAACCATAAAGAAGACCAAAAGACAACCCTCAGAATGGGAGAAAATATTTGCAAATGAAGCAATGGACAAAGGATTAATCTCCAAAATTTATAAGCAGCTCATGCAGCTTAATAACAAAAAAACAAACAACCCAGTCCAAAAATGGGCAGAAGACCTAAATAGACATTTCTCCAAAGAAGATATACAGAGTGCCAACAAACACATGAAAGAATGCTCAACATCACTAATCATTAGAGAAATGCAAATCAAAACTACAATGAGATATCATCTCACACCAGTCAGAATGGCCATCATCAAACAATCTAGAAACAATAAATGCTGGAGAGGGTGTGGAGAAAAGGGAACCCTCTTACACTGTTGGTGGGAATGTAAATTGATACAGCCACTGTGGAGAACAGTATGGAGGTTCCTTAAAAAGTTACAAATAAAACTACCATATGACCCAGCAATCCCACTACTGGGCATATACCCTGAGAAAACCATAATTCAAAAAGAGTCATGTACCAAAATGTTCATTGCAGCTCTATTTACAATAGCCCAGAGATGGAAACAACCTAAGTGTCCATCATCGGATGAATGGATAAAGAAGATGTGGCACATATATACAATGGAATATTACTCAGCCATAAAAAGAGATGAAATTGAGCTATTTGTAATGAGGTGGATAGACCTAGAGTCTGTCATACAGAGTGAAGTAAGTCAGAAAGAGAGAGACAAATACCGTATGCTAACACATATATATGGAATTTAAAAAAAAATGTCATGAAAAACCTAGGGGTGAAACAGGAATAAAGACACAGACTTGCTAGAGAATGGACTTGAGGCTATGGGGAGGGGGAAGAGTAAACGGTGACAAAGCGATAAAGAGGCATGGACATATATACACTACCAAAAGTAAGGTAGTTAGCTAGTGGGAAGCAGCCGCATAGCACAGGGAGATCAGCTCGGTGCTTTGTGACCGCCTGGAGGGGTGGGATAGGGAGGGTGGGAGGGAGGGAGATGCAAGCGGGAAGAGATATGGGAATATATGTATATATATAACTGATTCATTTTGTTGTGAAGCTGAAACTAACATACCATTGTAAAGCAATTATACTCCAATAAAGATGTTAAAAAAAAAAAAAAGTCCCAAATAACAAATGCTGGCAAGGATGTGGAGAAAAGGAGACCCTTGTACACTGTTGGTGAGACTGTAAACTGGTGCAGCCACTGTGGAAAACAATATGGAAGTTTTTTTAAAAAACTAAAAATAGAACTACCATGTGACCCAGCAATTCCACTCCTGGGTATATCTCTGAAAAAAACATAAACACTAATTCAAAAAAATACACACACCCTGGTGTTCACAGCAGCATTATTTCCAGTTGCCAAGATATGGAAACAACTATGCCTGGCTTTTCATTTTTCAAAACATTATCTCTTTTTTCTGTGTGTTAGAGTAAAAGACATGTTTTAAAGCTTAAGCTCATTGATCTATTGTCAGTCCTCTTAACTGCTTTTTATAGTGCTTTATATATTATCAGTGAGCACTGACAAAAGGATGATGAAATGTATCTTCAGCTGGCATGAGAGAGCAGAGTTCTTATGTCTTAGCCTTAATTGTGAAAAATCTATAAAATAAATTCACAGTAATAAGGAGATAAGAAGAGAATAACATTCTAGTTTATCATGGTGGGCATCTTTTCTTTCACCACATAAAAGTCATAGCCATTCCAGAATGGACTGTGCTTTTCCTAAGCCATACCAAGTGACTCATTCAGTGACAAGAGGATACCAGTGGCAGTGATATCAAGAGACTTCAGAAGCAAAGGTTTGTACTTGACAGGGAGCTGTAAGCCTCTCACCCCCACCCTCACTTGAGACCTCTTTTACTTTGGCGTAGCTAAATGTGAAACTCAAAAGACAGATTCCAATAGGTCATATTGATTATAAACCACCCTGAGAGAAGGAAAGCTACTGATTGAATGTTAGGTAACATGATGGGTCAGCACCTTCCCTGAATTTAGAGCGACAGCTCTACTGATTGAATATTATTAGTTCCAGTATAAGCTAGAGCCAAAATGAAAGGAGATTTGATTTCCTTGTCACTAAAGAGCTAGCCAGAAAATAAAAGAAAAATGTCTTGGTTTCCTGCATGCTTTGTAAACCTTTCCATCTTCATTCTGCCTATTCCAGCTCTTACTTAGCTTTAGCAAATTGTTTATGTTAATTAATTATTATTCAGGCATACAGTTAATACTTGTCACCACAGAGGGAGATTAAGGCAAAACTTCCTTCATATGGATCAAATGTGCTTTTTTTTCAAGTTCTAATTTCCCTCCTCCATAAAAATCTATAACTTCTTCCCTATTACCATCATCATCATCAACCCAACTGCAATGGGCTAAATGTTTGTGCCCTGCCCTCCAAATTCATATATTGAAATCCTAACCCCCCAAGTGATGGTATTAGGAGATGAGACCTTTGGGAGGTAATTAAGTCATGAAGGTAGAGTCCTCATGAATGAGATTAGTGCCCTCATAAAAGAGACCCCAGAGAGCTTTCTCACCCTCTCCATCACGTGAGGATACAATGAGAAAAATGGTTGTCTGCAACCCAGAAGCGAGCTCGCTCATGCCAGAACCTGATCATGTTGGCACTCTGATCTCAGACTGCCATCCACCAGAACTGCGAGAAATGAATTTCTGTTGTTAATAAACCACCCAGTATAGTATTCTGTTATAGCAACCCACATTGACTAAGACACCAACTCATGTCACTTTTAGGGGATGCCTATTATTGTCATTATCAACTAAAGAATTTATTCTGCCTGTTTGTGCACTGACAGTAGACAGTCATCTTCAATAATAAGCTAGTACAAAATGAAATAAACACTTTTATATAATGAGAAAAGACAAGAAGAGATGCATGGTGTAAAAGTTTATTAATGGTATGAAATCCCCAACACACATACGTCAATATTATATGATGTTGATCAGGGAGCAGATCATATTCTTCCGTAGTCACATTTCATCTTCCCTGTCTCAAGTAAAAGGAAAGAGACTGGAGAGGCATATATAACATAGTAGAGCTCTCCATAGGGTGACACTTGGGGTATTTTTTTAAATGTCAGTTGCGATGAAGTTGTATGCAGCATTGTTTCATGCTTTGGAAGAAAAAAAATCCTCCTCTGAGATGTTAGGACATTAAACTGGGGTGTGTCTGGGAGGGGAGGACAACATTATCTGAGGGTGGGCATGGTCATGTGTCATGCACAGTTATCTTACATATGGTAGTCACTCAACAAAGAGTGGTTAAGTATGTCAGTGCTGAAGTAGTATTCTGTACTATCGGCAGTGTAGGTACTGTATTCAAACAGATCCGGAATCAAGCCTTAACTGTGCGTGCACTAATTCTGGGCACGTTATTTAATCTTTCAGAGCCTTTGGTTCCTTCTCTTTAAATGGAACTAGTAATGGCATCTAGAAGATTAAACATGATAATCTATGTAGAAAGTGCCTGGTAAAAAATTAGCACTCAGCATTCAATAGATGGTAGCTTTGATTATTAGTGTTGACAGACAAGAAGATCTAGGTGAAATGGCTTATGGAAAGACTTAAATTTTTATGACACTGTATCTTAAGATCTTTTATATTTTTCTTAGGTAAGAAAGAAAAAGAAATAAGGCACACTCAGAGAGGCCCCAAGGTTTCAAATTTAACTGATCCACATAGTACAGTGCTCTGTCAAATGGGAACTCTAATGCTGCCTTTTTCCTTACTCTTCACTTGTTTCTATAATTTTTGACAGTGAAGCCATCTTATAAAATATAAAACATTTTTATTGATGAATCCATATGTGTTCTTCCACATCAAAGAAAAAAAGGTTTATTAGCAAATAACTTACTTTAGAAATTTCAGGTTCATTAGCTTTCTAATTCTTTAGCTCCTTGGGGCTTATTTATTCATGTATTTGTACAGATGCTTCCTGGCACTGTGAAAATCATGCCTATGTGCTCAGAGCAGTCCTATTTCCTTTTATTTAACTATCATCATGACTTGTGTTTGATATGACACTTTTCACTGTCTCTTTAAAAATTTTTTTATCTTAAAATTTTTTTTTATTTTGTAAATTTTTTAATTAAAAAATTTTAATCTGTCTTGAGAAGGCAGTGACTTTCAGAAAGAACATTATTGTCCTTGTTCAAAGATACCTCCTTGTAGCCTTAAAAGATTGTTGAAAAAGAATAGATACATGTATGTGTATAACTGAATCACTTTGCTGTACACCTGAAACTAACCCAACATTGTTAATCAACTATGCTCCAATATAAAATAAAAATTAAAAAAAAATTGGTGGTACATATTACTTAAGAGCTGTGTAAATTACAGATACCTGCCTCCCTCATACAATCAAAGTCTGCTGGCCTTAAAATTCTCAGACTTAATGGGGAAATTAAGAGGTAGGGCAATTGCTTGACCAACTGGAACTCTCAGCATGCCAAGCTCAGACCAAGCCCTTTCAATTCAATATATCATTCTGAACTACTTCCCTCTAAGAACAGAGAGAAAAGCTGGGCAAGATACGAAAAATCATGAGTTTCAGGGAATGATGGAGCAAACAAAGCCAATGACAACCCAAAAGAAAAAGGAAATTGAGAAATATATGTCCAGCGTTTGTGACTGCTTTTCCCATATAGTACCAGAAGAGGCTGAAAAACTGAAAGGAGCTTTCAGAAAACTCACTGGTCTAAGAAGGTAAACATTGGAATCAGGACAGGCTAGAGAGAGAAAAATTGGAGAAGAATGGACTTGGTAAGACTCCCAAACTTTTGGTTAGTACTAGGAAAAGCTACATTCTGGGAACAAAAGTAAGCTAGTACGGACCATCATTTTAATCTCTGCCTATATAAAGGAGTTCCAGGATTGCTAGTTTTCCCCAACATCTTTCCTAGAAGCAAATATATAGTCTCACCAGAGGAAGACAACATTGTTCTAAGCCTCAAAGTATCTCTACAGTTTTCATACACAACGTCAAACAGTTAATTTAAAAATTACCAGGCATACGGGAGACAAATTAATATAAAACTACAATATGCTTAATATACTGAAGGAAATAAAAGGCAAGATTTAAAATTTTGGTAGAGATCTAGAAAGTATAAAAGAGAAAAAATGGGAATTGAAGACCTAAAAAATACAATTGAAATTAGGAACTCAATAGATGGGTTTAACTGCGTATTACATACAGATGAAAACTGTGGAAGTGAACCGTCAGATGAAACTACCCAAAATGAAAATGTAGAAGAGTTGGTAAAACAAATGCACAGAGAGAGGGAGAGGAAAAAAGCTTTCATTATCTTCCGTAGAAGCAAATGGATAAGGCTCAAACTGAAAAAATTAAGAAGTAGCAGTAGATTACTTACAGATGTGAAGGTAAACACCAAAAGAAAATGCTAAAAATTAAAGGGGTTGCCCTCATTAATGTGCAACAATGAGAATGAGAATGAGAAGGGTGGGAGAGTGGGTTCAAGAGACAAGTGTTTTTCACAGTATACCTTCTTAAAAATATTTTTAAATTAATTTTTATTGGAGTATAGTTGCTTTATGATGTTGTGTTAGTTTCTGCTGTACAGCAAAGTGAATCAGTTATACATATGCATATATCCACTCTTTCTGAGATTCCCTTCCCGTTTAGGTCACCACAGATCATGGAGTAGAGTTCCCTGTGCTACACAGTAGGTTCTCATTAGTTATCTGTTTTTAACGTGGTAGTGTATATATGTCAATCCCAATCTCCCAATTCATCCCACCCCCTCTTACTCCCCTTGGTAACCATAAGTTTATTCTCTACATCTGTGACTCTATTTCTGTTTTGCCAATAAGTTCCTCTGTATCATTTTTCTAGATTCCACATATAAGCAATACTATATGATATTTGTTTTTCTCTCTCTGACTTACTTCACTGTGTATGACAATCTCTAGGTCCATCCATGTCTCTGCAAATGGCACTATTTTGTTCCTTTTTATGGCTGAGTAATATTCCATTGTATATATGTATCACATCTTCTTTATCCATTCCTCTGTTGATGGACATTTATGTTGCTTCCATATCCTGGCTATTGTAAAGAGTGCTGCATTGAACATCAGGGTGTATGCATCCTTTCGAATTATGGTTTCCTCTGGATATATGCCTAAGAGTGGGATTGTTGGGTCATATGGTAGCTCTGTGTTAGTTTTTAAAAGAACCTCCATACCGTTCTGCATAGTGGCTGTACCAATTTACATTCCCATCAACAGTGTAGGAGGGTTCCCTTTTCTCCACACCCTCTCTAGCATTTACTGTTTGTAGATTTTTTGATGATGGCCATTCTGACCAGTGTGAGGTGATACCTCATTGTAGTTTTGATTTGCATTTCTCTAACGATTAGTGATGTTGAGCATTCTTTCATGTGTTTGTTGGCAACCAGTATATCTTCTTTGGAGAAATGTCTTTTTTTTGTTTTGTTTTGTTTTGTTTATGGCTTCCTTTGCTGCACAAAACTTTGAAGTTTCATAAGATCCCATTTGTTTATTTTTGTTTTTATTTTCATTACTCTAGGAGGTGAGTCAAAAAAGATCTTGCTGTGATTTATGTCAAAGGGTGTTCTGCCTATGTTCTCCTCTAATAGTTTTATAGTGTCTGGCCTTACATTTAGGTCTTTGATCCATTTTGAGTTTATTTTTGTGTATGGTGCTAGGGAGTGTTCTAATTTCATTCTTTCACATGTAACTGTCCAGTTTTCCCAGCACCACTTATAGAAGAGGCTGTCTTTTCTCCATTGTATATTCTTGCCTCCTTTGTCATAGATTAGGTAACCATAGGTGTGTGGGTTTATCTCTGGGCTTTCTATCCTTTTCCATTGATCTATATTTCTGTTTTTGTGCCAGTACCATACTGTCTTGATTACTGTAGCTTTGTAGTATAGTCTGAAGTCTGGTAGCCTGATTCCTCCAGCTCAGTTTTTCTTTCTCAAGATTGCTTTGGCTATTCAGGGTCTTTTGTGTTTCCATACAAATTGTAAAATTTTTTGTTCTAATTCTGTGGAAAATGCCATTGCATTGAGTCTGTAGATTGCTTTCGGTAGTATAGTCATTTTCACAATATTGATTCTTCTGATCCAAGAACATGGTATATCTCTCCATCTGTTTGTGTTGTCTTTGATTTCTTTCATCAGTATCTTATAGTTTTCTGAGTACAGGTCTTTTCCCTCCTTAGGTAGGTTTATTCCTAGGTATTTTATTCTTTTTGTTGCAATGGTAAATGGGATTGTTTCCTTAATTTCTCTTTCTGATCTTTCGTTGTTAGTGTATAGGAATGCAAGAGATTTCTGTGTATTAATTTTGTATCCTGCAACTTTACCAAATTCTCACAATATAACTTTTCTAGAACCATTTAACTTTGGAAATTGTGTATGTGTATACATTTAATACAAATAAAATTTAAAAATTTATGTCATGCTTCAGGACAGAGTGTATAAGTATGCTACCATTTATGCAAGAAAAGTATATATGTAATAATATAAATACATATATGTCTAATTTTACTTACAAAGTTTCTCTGAAAAGCCAGGCAGAAAACAGCAAACAGTGGCTGCCTCTGGGGATGGTAACTAGTGATCACGCACAGGCATGAGAGAGAGAGAGAGACTCATTATCCTTGAATCCATTTGAATTTAACACTGTGACGTGTATTGTTTATTTTTAAAGAAAAAGCTTCTAAGAAAGAAAGAAACTGGGAATGAATCTGAAGCAAGAGAGCAGAGTTAAAATTAAATGCTCTCTAAAGAGAAGAGTGATCGTATCCTTTTAGAATGAGTTATTTATTCAAGAAATATACGTGTGTCTTCTTGTTACACAAATAACATTTCCTTAACTTCTGTTTATTCTATAAGGATAGAGAAAAAAATCACTGTATGCCACCCTGAAGATAACCACTATAAAATCTTTGGTGTACATCTTCCAAAACTTTACTGTGTTTGTGTGTCTGACTGTGTATTCCTACCCCCCACCGTCAAATAATACTATTTCATTACCAGCTATTTTCATTCAGCAATGTAGTATAGTCAATTTTGATATGAATTATTAAGGAGTATTCCTGTTCAGATCATTTTCAGCGACTGACTTTATTGCATCATTTGGCTCCACGACAGTTGTTTAACTAACTAATAATCCCCTACTGATAGGTGGTTTCCAGGTTTTCACCACTGTAAACAATGCTCACATCTTAATTGCTGCTCCCATCTTTAACTGTTTCCTTAGACTAAATACCTAGAAATGCAATTGCTGGGTCAAATGGCATGAACATAACTAAGAGTATTGATACATCTTTTGATATTATGTCTCAGAAAGTTTGTACCAGTTTGTATCCTACCCACCCTACCCCCGTCAGTGTTAAAGAATGTCACCCTCTCCGAGACCCTTGCTAACATTTTGTTTGTTTTACTGAACTGGCAGATGAAAAAAAGTGTTGTATCATTAGTTAAGTTTGTGTTTCTTTGGCTTCCTGGTGATGCTGAACATTTTTCATATATTTATTGACCAATAAATAAGTATTTTTAAGCATCTTCCTCATGCCTGGGATGAACTCTGCTAGCTGAAGGGAGAGACATAAAAATGATCTTTCTTCATAAAATCATAAGAATGATCTCTTTCTTCAAAGAGTTTACAGTTTCCAAAAAAAAGAAATGGATACAAAAATAACACAGTATTACAGTGTGCCGCTATGTTATATATAAGCACAGAGGAGGAAGTGGCTAATTCTTCCATAAAATTAAAAATGTTCAGAGGTAGGCACATTTGAGTGGAGACTTGAGGCATAAGGAGGAGAAGGACAGGGAAATGGGGTGTACATTTCCAGAGAACAGCATAGTTAAATGCAGTGATGATGTACAGCACACTCGGGAAGATCTGGTGTGGCTGAAACCGAGGGTGTGTGTTGGAAATTGACAGTGCCTGGGAAGTAAGCCTGGAAAAGTGCATTGGGGCCCTCTAACAAAGGATTTGGAACAAATCCTCCAGGCCATAGGTTCTTATCTGGTGCACCAGTCTTGATTGCAGGCTGCCTTTGTTTCAAACAGAAAAGATGAGAAACACCCACCATGTTTGGGGGTCCATGAACCCTGGAAATTATATGTAAAGTTTGGGTTATGTGTGGGGTGTGTGTGTGTGTGTGTGTGTGTGTGTGTGTGTGTGTGTGTGTGTGTGTGTGTGTGTGTGTGTGTGTGTGTACTTTTTCTATGGAGGGGTTCCATAGCTTTCTCAAAGGGGAAAAAAATTCAGCACCACTGGTCCAGACACTGGAGAGCCATCCAGAATTTCCAGCAAGAGAGGCATAGGATCAGGCCTGTGAAAGAGATTCCTGTCAACTAGATTGGGGAGGGTGCAAGCAGGAAGGAGAACTGGACGTGAGGTTTTGAATGATAACGTTAATAATAACCACCAATTATTGAGTATTTACTTTGTGGTAGACAAAGTACTAGGTGCTTGGCACCCATTTTATTTCCTCTTCAAGTAATACATTTAACAGATGAGAAAACTGAAACCTAGATTTTAAAAATTAATACAGAGCCACCTGGCTACAAATGGGCAGAGTCCACAGTTGACCGACAGGTCTCCATGTGACTTTAAAGCCCCCTCTTTTAATGATGACCCTCTCTGCTTCTCTTATAAAGCTCCGGCATCATTTCTTTTGTACTTCATCTCCTAACGTTCAGTTAATTATTTTAAGCAGCAAAGTGACTCACTTCAGGGCAGAGAACCATATGACTACAGATATCATTTAGAGGACAAAAAAGAGAAAGGCCTCAGTGACTGTTCATTGTTCTTGTTCCACAAAGAATTGGTCATCTGCTGAGATAATAGTATAAATCCAGAGAAATCCCTGACTCTGCACCTTGGTTCCTGTTGTCATTTGTGTCCTCTCATTCCATGGAAGGAAATTCCTGCAGATTTCAACTGGCAAGCGAGTCATTTTAGAGAAAAGGGCACAGTGCTGTTTTCTTCAAGCTTCATAGTCATTAGCACTGCAGGATAGGAGGTCTGCCTGAGTGTATTTGCTCTCGTTTACTGTTGAAACGACATGTGCAAACACTTTTGTCTTTTATGGCAAATATTAAGTACATGATAGGGTAATTTATAAAAGCTCTGACTGTTTTACCTTGGGACCTGATCACTGCCTAAGTGTGCTAATGCTCTATTGTCAAATAAAAAGCAAATGTTAGCCTTAGATATGTGTACCCTCATATCTAAGGAGGAGGGTTTAACACTTATCACCAGTGGGCATGGAATTCTGAATTGCAAAAGATCACAATTTTTCCATCCTTTGCACAGTCATATGCACATACACAAACCAACCTCCTGTATGTGTTGTTCATGGGCTACTGGAATGACTCAGGCATTCTAGCCCCAATTCATAGAAAAAACAGAGGCAGCTGTTGCTGAAATTTTGGTAGAAGGCTTAGGAAAGCTAATTTTTTTCATCTTTGGAACGCTGTATTAGTTTTCTATTGCTACATAAACAATTACTCCAAACTTAGTGGCTTAATACAATACAAATGTATTACCTCAGTTTCCATGGGTCAGAAGTCCAGACATGACTTGGCTGGATCCTGCCTTTAGGATCTCAGAAGGCTGAGATCGAGATGCTGACTGAGCTGCATTCCCTTCTGGAGGCTTGACTAGGGAAAGATCCACTTCTAGGCCCCCTCAGGTTTGGCAAAGTTTGTTTTCTCTCAGTTGAATAACTGAGGCCCCATTTTCTTGCTAGCTGTCAGCCAGGGACTGCTGTCAGCCATCAAGCCCCCCACAGTTCCCCACCATGTACCCCTTCCATAGACCCTCACATGCTTGGAATCTCCTCATTAGGAAGAGCCCGATCCCTTCTAAGGGCTCTGTGTTCCGGCGTAAGTCAGGAACACTGGGGTAATCTCTCCGTCTGCAAAATCCCCTCACAGCAGTGCCTAGACTAGCGTTTGATTTAATAACTAGGAGAAGATAATCGGACACCAGGAGATGGAGTAGGAGTAGCCATCTTATACTTCTGCGTACTGTAAACCCTTATGAGATGCTTCTCTTCTGGCAAGAGTATTGTATGTTAATGCTTTCTTAGCATCCATCCTTACTGTCTCAGTTTTGTAATATATTTCAGGGACAAATACTATTGAGCCCATAATTGTGTCATGTGGGACATTTCAGCTCTTGGTAAAATGATGACAATAGCTGTCATTTATGGAGACTTACTGTGTGCCAGACACTATTCTGAGTTTTATATGCATCACCTCATTTAACCATCAACTCTATGCAGAAGGTGCAGTCAGTCTCATGAGCTGCAGGTGGGAGAGCTGAGGCTGGACACGGTTAAGTGACATGCCCAATGTCCAACAGCTGCAATGTGGCAGATCTGGGACTCAAACCACAATGTCTCTTTTCCTTTAGAGCCTTCCTTCCTAACCTATCAGTCGTTGTCTTGCTGTATTGTTATTTTGAAAGGGTTACCAAATGTTCTCCATAGCTATGATTATCATTCATCCATCCCTCCTTTAGTCAAATTTGCCATCTAATAACATAAAATGTCACATAGGCCAAGTCCTCCCTAAAAACAAAGGATACCCCTAAAAGCCAAATACCAAAGAGACATAAGGTGAGAGTGGTTTAGAGCCTGACTTTTGGTAAGGATAGTCCAGTACCTTAGCAGCTGGCATTTTATTTTTTTTTATTATTATTTTTTAATATATATATTTATTTGGCTTCACCGGGTCTTAGTTGCAGCACATGGGATCCTCGTTGCCACGTGCGGGATCTTTTTTTTTTTTTTTTTTTTAGTTGCAGCATGCGAGATCTTTAGTTGCCGCATGTGGGATCTTGTAGTTGTGGCATGTGGGATCTTTAGTTGCGGCATATGAACTCTTAGTTGCGGCATGTGGGATCTAGTTCCATGACCAGGGATCGAACCCAGGCCCCCTGCATTGGGGGTGCGGAGTCTTAGCCACTGGACCACCAGGGAAGTCCCAGCAGCTGGCATTTTAATGTGCCTTGTTCTTGGATTCTAGGATGTACTTTGCTGCCTGGTTTTATGCCAAACATTGATTAATAAGCTTCATCAAAAAGAAAACTGACCACTTCAGCCCTGGAGAGCAACTTCAGGTCTTCTTTCCGGAACAGCCAACCCATGTCAGCAGGAATCAGAATAGAAATGGTACCCATCCGTTGAAAACTAATGTCCCCAGACTTGAAATAGCACTTAGGCTGGTGACACCCTCTCTTTATTGTAGACAGAGGGTTGACCTGTGCTACTGGCTAGACGAGGAAAATAAATGGTTAGAACAGGAAAGCTGACGTTGCCAATACCCTCTTTTGAAAGGCATTTGTTTTTTTGATAAAAGAAGGACAAAAATGGCATTGACTTATGTTTTGATTGTAAGCTGAGCCTCATAAATGAGTAAAACTGTGTAGAGTGTTCAAAGGCCATATATTTGGGAAGAAGGGCCAACAGAATGAGATGATCCTGCCTAGAACATTTTTATTGTATCTTCTAGCTGCCCCTCCATTTGTCCTAACAGCAGATAGATATGAACTCCAGGCCTGCAATTCCCATAGAAGTTGAAATACCAAATTATACTCCTACTTCTGTGTTCTGATAGAGTGAACTCTTCACCTTCCAAAAGCTGAGTTGGGGGAAGACTTAAGGACGTGACAGTATACGGAACCAACAAGGTAGCTAGAGCAGAGAGTAGCTAGCAGTTCACCACGCCTGTCCTCCTTTACTCTTGGGCCAGAGCAGATGACATTTCCCAGCCTCCTTTGGAGTTAGGTGTGGCTGCGTGACTGAGCTCTGGCCAGTGGAAGTGAGCGGAAGTGATGTGTGCCACTTCCAGGCTTGTGCATAAAACCTTGGCATATGACCCTCCATTCTCTTATTGGCCAGGCAGATGTCAGTGTCCACACTGGCTTAGAAGCCATGAATTAATAAACATGTCAGTATCTGTTTAGCTGGGGCCCTTGAATGCCTGAATGGAACAGAAGCCCGTCCTCACTCCTGCCACCAACTGGAATGCATGTGAGCCAGAAATAAGCTTCTGTATTATTAAGCCATTGAGTATCAGGAATCTTTCCATTATAGCAGCTGGCATTACTTTATCTAAAATAATAGCCTAAAATGATTACTGTATGTCTTTCAAAGTCAATCAGGACATTAAAATTTAAATTCTAAAAGACGTCTAGAAATGTAAAAGATTACATCAAATGTTGTAATTTTATTGTTCTATAGGAAATTAAACAAATATCTAACTTAGCAATTATATTTCAGCATTTTTTTTTCTTTCACTGGCTATATAAACCAGTCTCTGTATTCTCCTTGGAACCAGCTTTATTATCTACTGATTTTTTTCATTAAAGAGAGAAATCTTTGACAAAATAAAATAAAAGCCTAGAATAAAAACAACTGAAAGTAAGACAGATAGTTCTAAGTAAAGAGAAGGGCTAGTTACTCAAGCATGGGAAATCTATTTCCATGTATTACTTTGATTATGTAGGTCAGACTGAAAATGATATGTCAGAGATTCCTATTTACTGTAATAAAAACTCCAATGAAATGATGCTATAATGACTCACTTAAAAATATCTATAGGAAGTTGCATTTGCATTTATAGCTCTTTAGAACTCACTTTTGTGTTATTTTCTGTGGTTAATATGTTAAAGGATATTAGTATTTTCACTTTGGGACTGTGTCTTAGTTCAGGCTGCTATAACAAAGTACCACTAGGCTGGATCAGACTGAAGACTGATAACTTCTCACTGTATCCTCACATGACAGAGAGCAGAGCAGAGGAAGTGAGTCTTTCATGACTCTTAACAAGGATACTAATCCGGGTCATGAGGGCTCCACCTCACGACCTCATCTAACTCTCATTACCTCCCAAAGGCCTCACCTCCTGGTACCATCACATTGAGGATAGGGTTTCAACATTAATTCGGGAGGAACACAAACATTCAGTTCATAACATTCCATCCTGGCCCCTCCAAATTGATGTCCTTCTCACATGCAAAATACATGCATTCCATCCCAACAGTCCCAGCAGTCTTAACTTATTCCAGTATCAACTCTAGAGTCTCATCTAAATATCAATTAAATCAGGTATGAGTGAGACTCAAGGTACGTTCATCCTGAGGTAAAATTCCTCTCTAGCTGTGAACCTGTGAAACCAAACAAGTTATGTGCTTTGGGAGCTGTTTAGGTGAAATGGATATATTTTACATATGCGAAGGGCATGAATTTGGGGGGCCTGGGGCAGAATGTCAGGAACTGAATGTTTGTATTCCTCCAAAATTCATATGCTGAAACCCTACCCTCCAATGTGATGGTGTTAGGAGGTGGGGCCTTTGGGAGGTAATTAGGATTAGATGAGGTCACAAGGGTAGAGTCCTCATGATGGGGTTAGTGCCCTACTAAGGGTCAGAAGATAGCTTGCTTCCTCTGCTCTGCTCTCTTCCATGTGAGGATACAAGGAAAAGGCAACAGTCTTCAGTCTGAAAGAGGGCTCTCAGCAGAACTCAACCATGCTGGCACTCTGATCTCAGACTTAGAGCCTCTGGAATTGTGAGAAACAAATTTCTGTAGTTTATAAGCCACCCAGTCAGTCTACGGTACTTTGTTATAGCAGTCCCGGCTCACTAAGACAGATATTGGTGCTGAGAGTGGGTACTGCTGTAACAGATGCCTACAAATGTGGCAGTGGCTTTGGAACTGGGAAATGGGTCGAGGCTATGAGTTTTGTTTTTTGTTTCTAATTTTTTTTATTAAAGTATAGTTGATTTACAGTGTCATGTAAGTTTCAGGTATACAGCACAGCGATTCAGTTTTATATATATATATATATATATATATATATATATATATATATATATATAAATATAAATATTTATTCTTTGTCAGGTTCTTTTCCCTTGTACGTTATTACATAATGTTGAGTATAGTTCCCTGTGCTATACAGTAGGTCCTTGTTAGTTATTTTTAAAAAATTTTTATTGGAATATGGTTGATTTACAATGTTGTGTTAGTTTCTGCTGTACAGCAAAGTGAATCAGTTACGTATATAAGAGTTTTGAAGTGCATGCCAGAGAACCTTACATTGCTGTGACTGGGCTATCACAGACTGTTTTTGAAAAGTGGATACAGTGAGATGCAAAGAAGTTATTTCTTTGACCCTCAACATGAGCAAAATACAGTGACATTCAATCTTGTAGTTTCTCTTGCCAGTAATAATTGATCTATAGTCCCCAAAATTGAATTTAT
The DNA here is from genome assembly GCF_949774975.1 of Lagenorhynchus albirostris. Taxonomy (NCBI): domain Eukaryota; kingdom Metazoa; phylum Chordata; class Mammalia; order Artiodactyla; family Delphinidae; genus Lagenorhynchus; species Lagenorhynchus albirostris. The sequence goes on from NC_083113.1 coordinate 46,746,885, forward strand.
GAGGATTATTATCTTTTTGTTACTAATATTTTAAGATAAAACTACATACAAATACAGGTTAATGTTCTGGAAAGACAGACTTTGCTTACTGTCTTCTTAATATTTTAGTACTCCACTAGGGCTAATTTACTGTGAGTAGAAAAGTTAGAGAGAAATTTTGGAAAAACAATTTGAGTCATACAAGCATCAACATTTCTTTTGGCAAGTGTCCTCTGAATAGAGAAAATTCTCATACAAATATCTTATCTCAGCCCTAGTTTAACTAGTGTGGTATTTAATGTTTGTTTTCTTTTATATCTGTGTCTCTAGAGATGGCCCATATTAAAAGGTTATGAATAATAACAGGCATCTGGACTTAGAGTTAAACCTATAATTTCCATTAATACCAAAATTAAAATAAAATTTCCACATCATCATTCATCTACATCCTCTTTATAAACAACTTAGAATCTTGAGAACTGTTCTTCTGTGCTTTGTTTAATTTATTTGAATTTTAAAATGCAATGTATTTATTCGTTCCCATTCAGACTTTCAAACCAGGAGGAAATATAATTAGCACTGTGGTCTGTGGAATAGAATTTTCCTCAGTTGTTAATTGGGAAATTGGCATTTGAGTTTAAATCTTAGATTCTCCTTATTTAAGTGCCTGTGAGCCTGTCCCCAAGAGAGTGACCATGCAGGGCCCACTGAACAAATCCAGTCTCTGAATCTGCTTTGGGGCCAGACCTGGATTTTGGTGACATTCCAAAGCACTGCCATCCTGTGAGATTCTGCCTGGCTGAAATTTCTAACTCTTGCCTGCAAATTGCAACATACATTCTTCTTATTTACAACCATCATCAAGCAGAGCAGCTCTATTCCAAACCCAATCTGTGCTTGTCAGGAAGTTTCTGATCCGCAGCTTTACATTGTACCTGAGCCCTCATAGAGCTACATGTGTTTGTACATTTGCTAGGAGAAATACACCATAGGAACTAAATAGAGGCCGGATAATTCTGGACTGGAGTGCCCTCTCAAATCCAGCCCATAGAGTATATTTTACATTTGTTTTTAAGTTGTTGTTTTCTTCTATGTGCTTTTCTTCAGAGGGCTTATTCTGAGCTTCCCTACTCAGAAGAATACGGGGAGCCAAGAAAGATTCACAAGGGAGTGATGGGACTCTTCCTCAGTGAAGTGGAGAGTTTGGCTTTGCCTCTCCATTATTATCCTGGAAGTTTCAAAATGATCTCTATACCAGTTCTTTTTTCAGCCTTTTCCCAGTGCATTGTTAGTCATCACTAAATATTTTCTATGAATATTTATCCATATAAATATTTCTGAGTAATTTCTTCCTCAAAACAGGACTGTTAGAAATGATTTAAATGATACAGCAATCAAAATAGGGATATGGTGCTTTGTGTTCATTTTGAGATAATTGTTTATATATAAAATCAGAGTAGAATAAATTTGAATTTTATCAAGCAATAGTATAATACACTTAGGGGGACTTCCCTGGTGGCGCAGTGGTTAAGAATCCGTCTGCCAATGCAGGGGACATGGGTTCAAGCCCTGGTCCGGGAAGATCCCACATGCTGTGGGGCAACTAAGCCCGTGCGCCACAGCTACTGAGCCTGTGCTCTGGAGCCCGTGAGCCACAACTAGTGAGCCCACATGCTGCAACTACTGAAGCCTGGGCTCCTACAGCCCACGCTCTGCAACAAGAGAAGCCACTGCAATGAGAAGCCCACATACCGCAACGACGAGTAGCCGCCGCTCACCGCAACTAGAGAAAGCCCGCACGCTGCAACGAAGACCCAATGCAGCCAATTAATTAACTAACTAACTAATATATATATATATATATATATATATATATATAGTTAGGGATCACACTACCTGAAAATTATGCTCAATTTCACATTTAGACAGAAAAGAAAATGTGTCTGGAAATTTGTTGTACAGTCAAAGAATTTCAATATCTTCTGCTCTGGAAATGCACCTTGTTCTTTAGATTTCCCTGAGGCACTTTCACCCCAACCTCCTTCTGACTTGCATTTTTGTTGTTTACACGGTGGTCTCTCTGAATGTCATTACTATCAGCTTCTTGGGGGCAGGAATGGTGCTTTGGACATTTTTGTGTCTCCCACAACACCTGGACCTTAGAACCACTGAACGTGTATTTGCTATATGTATTGAAAAATCCTAAGAACAATTTGCTTATAAAATTTACAGTTGACTAGGAAGGATAGGAAAAGTAGCTAATAAGTCGAATGTCATAATCAGAATTTTTAAAAATCTCAAAAGGCTGAAAAATGTATAAAAAGAAAAGTAAATAATAAAACCTGAATTCAAAAACACAAAAAACGCTGAAATTAATAACATAATAAATGTGTTTAACAGTGAATTACACACAGCTGAAGAAAGAATAATGAACTGGAAGATAGCTCAGGGGAAGTCATCCAAAATGAAGCACAGGCAGAGAAAGAATGGAAAATGCAGATGAAGGCTGAGACAGAGAGGACACACTAGGAAAGTCATACCCATGTGTAATGGAGTAATACAAGGAAAGGAGAAGGAATGAGGCAGAAACAATATCTAAAAACATAATGGCTGAGAATTTTTCAGAAATAAACATATCAAACCACAGATTCTGGAAGTGTAGCAAATTCCAAGCAGGATATACAAATAAACCCATAACTAGAGACATTGTAGTGAACCTGAACTATAATCAATCAAATACAAGGATAAAAATCTTAGAAGCAGCCTGGGAAAGTAGATTACCACCAAAGAAACAGAATTATATTTTTAAATTAAATAAGATGCTTATAGCATGAGTCATTTTTTATTATTTGACACTTTAACCAAATTTTCAACTTACTTTGGAGCCATATGGGGTTTTCTTCTAAAGCTGGATGTAGAATTTGAAGGGCTGTTGAACAAAAGAGGGAGATTTGATTTATTCTATTTAGCTCCAAGGGAGTGGACCAAATACCAGTGTTTGGAAGGTCAAAAACAAACAAAGGTATCTCTAATATAAGGAAGACATATCAAATAGTTTGAGTTATTAAAACCAGGGATAAGTTACCTTAGATGATAAATAAGATCTCTAACATCAAAGGATTTGATTAAAAGGCAGATATATGAATTCATTTAACAAATATTTATTAAGCATCTCCTATGTACCAGGCATAGTTATAGATCCTAGGGATGTATCAGTGAACAACAATAACAAAAAAGACAAAAATCCCTTCTTTGGAGAGCTTATATGGTAGTGCAAAGAGACAGAAGCATGATAAATCAATCATGCACAATGTTAGAAGATGGTGAATGCTCAGGGGAAAACATACAGCAGGGTAAAGGGGATCAGGAATACTGGGGGGAAGGCTTGCAACTTAAAATGTGATGGTCAGAGTAGGCTTCATTGAGAGGTATTGTTTGGGGAGGAAAGAGAGTGACCTTAGGGAGGAAAGAGAGTGAGCTATGAGGATCTAAGCAGTTAAAGGGAACAGGTTGGTGGGAGTCACTTCCAACTCTATAATTTAGTCCTATCACACATTTCAAAATAAGTTTGGAATTTTAGCAAATGAAATTCTATTGATTATGATGAAATAATAGGAACGAAGATGACTTCCTATATTGTGTTTATTAATGAAAGCTGTTCATCCCTACTATAACATCATGGAAACTCTGCATTTGAAAAACATTTCTTTTAAAACTTCCAAATTCCAGGAAGGATGTTGTACCTTCTGTTGGTATCTCAGAATTTGGAGATTAGAGCAGATAATTAGTATAAGCTTGTTAGAGAACTGGGCTGTCGTCTTAAGAAAGAGATGTAAAGAATCTTCACAGCGCATTCAAAAGTAGAATTGTAGGTTTGCTCTTCAGAATCATATTGCTTTTTGAAGAAAAAAAAAGAAAAGCCAACAAACACCCAGCTGCTTTAATTCAAAAAAATAATGTTTGTCTCTGATGTTGAGTTCTGCAGTGCCAGGCATTTGAAATACAGAGGGCTTTGACATGTGCAGAATGAAAAGCCAAGAATGTCTTCACTGTTAACTTGTAGTCTTGTGTTACAGGCACACAAAAAGTCCCTCTGGACGGTTGAACCCAAGGAAGGCACAGTTCCCCCAGAAAGTGATGTTGAACTGACACTGACTGCCAACCTGAACGACATACTGACATTCAAAGACACAGTCATTTTGGACATTGAAAATAGCAACACATACCGGATACCTGTCCAGGCTTCAGGAATTGGCTCCACCATTGTTTCAGATAAGCCCTTTGCACCAGAACTCAATTTGGGAGCACATTTTAGGTAAGGAAATATCATGGACCAAGTTTTATGCATATCACATATATTCTATAAGCTGAGCATCACTCCTACTTTGGAAAATTATTTTTAAGTAAACACAGCTAGCCTCGTCAGCCCCCTCCCTTCCCTATCTTCACCTTTCCCCCTCCAGATGGGTTCATCAGCCACAAGAAGACATTTCCTAGTCATAGTTTGGTTACATTCTCCAAGCTGTGTCCCTCTACACTAGAGAAGAGATGGTTCACAGGAAGTATATTCTTCTCTGAAACTTACAGTGGCTTCTCTGTGACAAATTCAGAATCTTGAACATGATTTCTCTTCTTTGATTCCAATATATTGTTAATTCCTCTCCATGAATGTAGAAAATACAAATGGATCTTAGTGATACCCTAAGTAGAGTATAACTAGGAAGGTAAAAATATATTGCAGGGACTTCCCTGCTGGTTCAGCGGTTAAGACTCCATGCTCCCAATGCAGGAGGCCCCGGTTCGATCCCTGGTCAGGAAACTAGATCCCGCATGCATGCCGCAACTAAGAGCCCATGTGCCGCAACTAAAGATCCCGTATGTGGCAATGAAGATCCCATGTGCTGCAACTAAAGACCCGGCGCAGCCAAATAAATAAATATTTTTTTTAAATTTTATATGTATATATATATCAAATGTATCTTACCAGGTATTGCAAAGCCAGTAATTTTTTTTTTCGTATATGTTCTCTGCTTGCCTCCCCACCGTAGCACCAGCAACTGAGGTGGTTGTAGTTGGCTCCACCTGATCACTCAGGAAAAGCTAGAGAGTCTAAATATTTAAATAATAGGTGGTACAGTATAGACATCTCTGAGCAGAACGATCTAAATGTGACTCTAAAAATGTATGGGATTTGGATACTAACCATGGAGGACATGTGTGAGGGTTTGTTTATGGTTCCTCAGAAGAGTCATGCATTGTCACTAGTTGACGCTCAGGAGCCAGCTGAATTGGTGCCTGTTTGTTTCAGTGCTGTGAACAGATCTCAAGGGGATGCTCCTGCCTTTTGGCCTAAGGCCCTGAAACCAAGATGGACACAGTGTGTTTAGAGATGTACCTGACAAAATACTGTTAGGAACCCTCCCCCCAAACCCATCCATACCTCCTTTCCTCTGCTTCATCTACAAAATATGGCACTTAATTGAAAATACCATAAACCAATAGGAGTTAAGTAATAGGCAAGTGAGATCGTTAATTGCATATGTTTTCAGAGAGGCATCCAATTACAGTTTTTGTGTCAACTAGATACGAAAAATGCTCCTCTCCTCCTATCCATTGACCATATGGTAGGGCATTTTGTCATTGCATACTATTCCTGTTTCCAAATTTATTTGTTAAGTGCATTCAAATATAATTACAAAAAACAATATACTGCAAACCAGACTTAATTACATGTTCTCCTTAATCTACAAATAGTGTCAAATGGCCCCAAAGGATATTCTGACACTTGCCTAGAATTGGAGGGATAGCTGATAGTTTTCAACAAATATAGAAGAAACCTGTATCTTTTAGCTGCCAATTTCTGCTCTGCCTAAACGCTGTTGTTCTTCTTTTTGACATAAAATCTTGATGCCAGCAATCTCCAGAATCATCAAAAGCAGGGGTGGGGAAACTGCAGCCCATTGCCTGTTTCTATAAACAAACTGTTACTGGAAGACAGCCACGCCCATTCATGTACATATATTGTCTACAGCTTCTTTCACACTACAATGGAGAGTTGAGTAGTTGTGATGGACCACATGTCCCAAAAGGTCTAAAATATTTATTATTCAGTCCTTTACAGGAAAAGTTTACCAATTTTTTGGGCACAGGGATCTAAAGAAATACCCGTATGCCACCTCTTCTGATGGCATATTTTTGGACAACTCCTTTAAATTTTCAGAGCTTCTGTTTCTTCATCAATAAAATTAATCAATATGCTTAGTATTACTGGGGTGCTATGATGACTGAAGGATACACTGTGAATAAGTGAGAGAGACCCTGCCTAGTTTATAAAATAGTATATGTTATTTATTATTTTCCCCAAAACCTACATTTAGCCCTGAAGTCAAACTACAAAGTGAAGACTCCAATGAGCATGCCCCATTGGACATATATTTAGCTAATAATGGTTATACCTGACAACTGGAAAACACTCCTCATTATTTAGCAAGCTTCAACTTGCTTATTAGACATGGTGTCTTTCCAAAGGAGGGACAGATGGGATGAAAACTCAAAGCCCCCAAAAATAAAAAATAAATCTTAAAAGTCCTGAGATGAGTTTTTTCCCTGAAGAGAATATTTTAAAGTAAGCTTATAAATCAGTTAAAAAAAAAAAACAAAACTCAAACAAAAACACATTTGAACCACCTCCAAGATCTTAGAAATTTCAGTGTCTAGCAAAGAGACAGACAATAAAGAGGTCTTTAGTAAATATTTGCAGAATAGATGAATGAATGCATGCATGCATGCATAAGTAGTAGCATCTTTAAAGCACATTAGTCTGAGATAAATGACCGATCCAGGTGGTGTTCTGATGCATTATAGTCCCCTTGACCTTTGGTAAGGTTTAGAGGATATGTGTTGTTTCTCTTTAAAGTTCCCTTCAAATGGAGTCCATCACAAGACATTTAACTAGTTACTAGAAATTTACTCAACACAATTTGAAATATACTTCTCCTTCAGTAGCTGTTTTGCTTTCACTTCTCAGTACCATTTCTCGTAAATTGAAGTGATTTTCACATGAACTGTATCTGTGTGTTATGTGGCAGCTTAACCTGCTGAGAAAGACTGGGGATGGGTGGGCCACTTCCCCACGGCCCCTTTCCTGGTGATGACAACTCAGGGACCAAACTCAAGTCACTGACTCAAGTCTAATGACCCAACGAATAGATGTTACCTTGTCCTAGTAGTTCCTAGCAGTATCACCATTTAGCCTTCCTACATTAAAAAAAAATAATAATGTCTATTTTGTTGCTCACTTTTTAAATACTTCCGGAGGAGTAAATCCCAAGGCTGTAGAGCTGAACGGAACAACTCAAAGCTGAATCCTCTCAATCCTTGCCTCCTCTTTTCCAGCCTGGACACCTGTTATTACCGCTTCAAGTTGACCAACAAGGGACGTCGGGTCCAACAGTTGTTCTGGATGAATGAAGATTTCTGTCCCCAAGAAAAGCTGGGTAAGAAGAGACTGGCTAAGAAGAGGAGTGCTAAGAGCCACTGCCAATCCCAGTGCTCCCGGGCACCCAGGGATCCTCAAAGCCCCGTGTTTCAACTCCACCCCATCAGGATGGAGCTGTACCCAGGCCAGACGATTGACGTGTTACTTGAAGGCTATTCTGCCACTCCCAGGGTAAGAGGACACACATTTAGAAGCTATTATTCTCCTAAATAAATCTTTGCTCTATTTCTTAGGAGAGTCCTTTGACATTTATCTGAAGAAAGGCTGTGGTTTCCCAAGGATTGCATACAGCACTGAGTTACCATGGCAGCACCCATTGCATTCAAGGTTCAGCTCTGCTGAGTTTTCTGTTTCTACAGCTACCATGAACCCAGTCTTAAAATACTGTTTAAAGCAGGTTCTCATCCCCAGAGTCAACAGAGCCAGCAAGTCTCTGGTAGAGGGACATCCACTGTCCGGCCAAAGCTAAGCCTCTGATTAATACTTAGCAGTATTCACTTAATATTTATTTTTAAGAAAATGTTTTTCTTAAAATTTCTCGGCTGCCTCTCCTATCCAGGTATTGGGATAGCCTTAGTTCCTTCCCTCTCAGCTTGACTCAACAGCATCACATTTATAATCATCATCTTTTTATGTATCAATGAAAGAGCTGCATTTATCTTCAGCAACTCTGATGTTCTGCTCTTATTCACATTATCACCATTCTGCTTAAGACATTTAGGCAGATCCAACCATGTGTCTGTTTATTCCTATTCCCTCATGGAGGCTGGAAACCATTAACAACCTAAAAGAAAGACTTCTGAAATCACTTACAAGCCTCTTCACAAAGGCAGACTTTGTGAATGAGAAATGATGGTTACCTGAGCTCCTGCTGGTGTCACCAAATTAGGATGTGATGCTGAACTTTCTCCTCATGAAAATAGGAAACAGTAAGAAATTGCCTCCCAGCAAACGAGACGGGAAAGCTGGTTCCCTGCTTAGTTCCTCGAGGGTCACGGATGGCACTTTGCTTCACTTACGTTGTTTCTTCACAGAACATTTTCAGGAAAAACACATCCTTAGTTTAAAAAAGAAGGTTATTTCCCATTATGGAGTGTATAATATGTTCTTTCTCTCTGTTACTGAGGGGTTCAGCCAACTTTCACTGAGTATGTACCACAGGACACACACTGTGCTAGGCACCAAGGATGCAAAGATGAATAGAATGCAGGCCCTCATCTCAAGACACTGACAGTCTGTTGCAGGCATGTTTACAGTGCTGTTCTCAAGAGTTGACTGTATTTTAAAGGCATTAAATCTGAGCTGCTGGGGTTCTAAATTCAGTTGTAGCTTTACTAAAATCTCCCCTGTATTCCAAGTTCTGCTACATAATTGAGAAGACTTGAATTCATTAACATCTGACACCTGAGCAGTCTTCAATAAAGGCTATTCGTGTTATAAATTCACTTTGAGTCCTTTCTACTCTATAAAAATCTAAGGCTCTTAGGTCCAAAGAAGTGTTAATTACCGTACACGATTTTTAAATATTCAAATGTGAAAGGCAAAATTTTTCCAGCCAGCTTCCAACTACCTTGATAAGAAATTGTGTGTAACTACCATTGAATATTTTTGTTCAACTGTAGTTGAGTTACAATGTCGTGTTAGTTTCAGGTGTACAGCACAGTGATAGCCCATGAAGGATTTTTATCTGCATCTTCCATCACTGTCTTGTGTATCCAGTCCCTAACAGCCCTGATAAATCTTCCATAAGTACACTGGATGAGCTGAATGTAAATTGATTGTGTCCTCAGGGACAGTCAGCAGTAGACACAGGACCCATCCTGGACACATCTAACCAATCAGACTTTGTGTGACAGAGACCCATCCCTGACATGCACTACTCAGAAAAATGTGTTCCACCCTGGTGTCCCCAGGCAGGTAGTTGAGAATCATTTTGCTGATTGTTGAGAATTAGGTCTTCCAAGCTATAGAGGTTCCACAAACGCTGGTATATCTTGTCTGCAGATAGTCAAAGAAAAGCTGGTGTGCCACACCATCATCGGGACACAAAAGGGGAAGAGCCTGGTGATGACGGTGAACATCATCTGTGAGTTCGTGGCACCGTTCATCCAGCTCTCCACCAAGCAGCTCGTATACCGACTGGAGAAGGTCAGTGGGGCTGTGCTGGGGAGGGCCGGGTGCTCCAGCTAGGGGTGCGCATGTTCACGCTTTCATTTCGGAAGCTAAATTAATGGGAATCCTGTTACACCCACACCCAGCCAATGTTTTTTAAGCTTCAGAGGCCAATACACATTCAACTAAAAATTCTGAATCTAAACCTACATTCTTTTGAAAAGTGAATTGCCATAGAAATTCTACTTCCATCATCCCTGATGTATAAGACCAAAGTGAAGGGGTATTCCAGTGCACTGAAAATGCATTTCAGTCCATCATTTTACTCTAACTAGGTAAAATAAACATCACAGTATAGAAATGGTTGGAGAAGAATTATTGATAATTACAGTAACCAGTAAGAATAGCTACCACTATTGATTGGTACGTGCTGGGCATTGAGCCATGTTCATTACATACATTTTCCCATTTGTCCCTCACAGCAATCTCTGCAGGAGCTTCTCTTTCCCATGATACACAGGAGGAAACTGAGACACAAGTTAAGCTATTTTGTAGATCACCTAACACTGCTTGGGAATAAACAACTTAAACTATTTGATTCACATTCTTTGATGTATATGCCCATAACTGTCTATAACTTTATGTGCCGTTAAGGGTGAGTGGTAAGTGGGGGAGGCCCAGAACAGGGGAGAGATGGGGATGACTGCTGCTCAGGGCAGTGGGCTGGGTGGTGAAGAGGAGGGGAAATATCACAGCAGGACTTGACCTAGTCCTAGGCAGGTTTCCAGCAGAGAATTATTTACTGTTCAGGACAGGTATGTGTGGAACATTTCCTCTAGGTCAAGGGCTGTGTGGGTGCTAAAAATCTGACATAGTCACAACTAAGAGACTGGTTGAGATTACAAACTGTCAACAAACTATTAAAATTTAATTGTTTAAATTATAATTCTAAACAGCGCTATGAAGAAGAGGTATAAGTTGCAGTGAGAGTATGTATCAGGAGACGTGACCTTATTTGTACATGAGGTCATAGATGGCTTCCTTGAGCAAATGCCTCAAGTTGGGACTGGGAGGACAAATAGAAGTCGATCTGGTGACAAGTGGGGGAGAGAGAGGTAGGGAACAGCATATGCCAAGGGCCTGAGTCACGAGAGAGCTTGGTCAGCATAAAACCTGAAGGGCCACCTCAGACAGAGATTATGCCAAGAATGACAATGAAGTCCATCTAGAGAAGTGGGCAGGGGCCAGGTGTGTGTGGCATGACTGGGACACATGTTGTGAACTTCGGGTTTTGTTTTGGGTGACCATTGGAGGGCTTCAGGGAAGGGAGTGACATGGTCAGATGTATTCATTGAAACAGTCACGCTGGCTGCGGAGTGGAGTATTTATCAACACCTACCATGTGCCAGGCACTGTGTCGGGTCGTAGAGATACAACAGTGAGAATATTCCCTCCGTGATGAACTTCACAACCAACTGGGAAGACCAAGCATTAAGGAAGATCCCGTGGTGTGATCTGTGCTGTCACACGAAAGGACTGGGTGTGGCAGTGCCTAACCGGTCATGGGAGAACAAACCAGGGTTCCTTCTGTTAACGGAGGCTAGCAAGAGAATGTTCAAGGCCATTTGTTCTGGTGCATTCTATATATATTGTTCATATTAAATAAATATCTGTCGAACACCCACCATGGATAAGGTGCTCTGCCAGAAGATGAATAAGGGAACTTATAGGCTAGTACAGGAGGTGAGATGTACAAGTTCAATTCAAATCAACAAATAATTTTTGAGCACCTGCAGTGTATTAGGCAGTAAAGACACAGCAAAAACCCTAACCTAACAAACTGGTGGGGAATGTAGACACTGAAGAAGTAGGATAAAGGTTTCAGTTACAGGATGCTAAACTAACTGTGACAATCTCCATGAGACATATAAAAAGAAAATACTACCAGAATTCCTTCTACAGTTGTTAAGCTTTCATTGCTGTTTTAAATTCTTCCTTTTTCAAGTAATCAGGAAAGATATTTACTGGCAACAGCTGTGCCAAAGTTGGTTGCATCATATTCTCTCTAAATGTAGCCATTCAGAGAACATTCAGTGAAGATTTATTGAATAGCTATTCTGTGCAAGACATTACAGTATATGATAAATATGCAGCTTAGTTTCCTATTAGATTTTTTTTCCAAAGTACATAGACACTCATAAAAATGTGTGGGTAGTGTTCCTTTTCCTCTGTTTATATCCTTTTTTTTTTAAAAAAAAAAAAGCATATTCTTGTTTAAATGTCTACTGTTTGAATTTATCACTAGAATAAAATAGCAAATATTTTGAATATGACAGTGACTTGTTGAATTTAAAAAATGAATTCAGTCATTACGCCCTATTTGTTTTTGTCCTTCTGTCCTTCCTCCCAAATATCGCGTTTGAAATCTGTCCTACTACTGTATTCTTCATTGTTCATTTCCTGCTCACATTTCACTCCATATCAGGACAATGAAGAAATGCGACTTCATTACCCAGGGTGTGCAGGAGACCTGTCTTGGTACACCCAATTATCCATTCTGTCTCCTTGTTTTTGGCTCAGGGCAGTGTATCTGATTTAGTACCTTAGACTTCAATGATACCAAGCCTGCCTATGGGAAGAATTTTTCTATAACCATTTCCTCAGATTTGATCTGCTCTATAACTATTGTACCGTTCAGAAGCCACGGTACTATTGTACCGTTCAGAAGAGATAAAACCACATCTCTGTGGAATTGAAAAGGTCAATTGAAACTAGCAGTCAGTTTGCTTCATGAAGTCCAGAAGCAAATCCTGTCTCCTGATATTTGGCGAGACAAGCCAGAGAAAAAGGGTCATTTTAGAATAGAACGGGTTCTCTGTCCATCGGCTCTTTCTCATCACTAACCTCTAAATGGCCTCTTGCCAAAACCAACCGAGTGTGGCTTCTTCACTTCAAAGCTACCCGCAGTGACACAGCAGCCTGGGGGGAAGGTCGAAAGTGCTGCTTCATCCCTCTCCAAACGGTAGTATGAAATCTGCAGGTGCAAGGTGAACCCAGTACCTATATTACCATGTTAGAGGGAAGGGAACAGTGGCAGCTTTGTGTTAAGTGCCAGACCGAACCTCCGAAAGAACTTTGGGAGCGCACAAGGGGCTAATGAGGTACAACCGAGGCAGGTGGCTCAAGCCAACTTTATGGACTGAATGTCTGTGTCCCCCAAAAATTCATACACCAAAGCCCTAATTCCGTATATGATCATGTTGTAAGTGGGGGCTTTGGGAAGGGATAGGGTCGTGGAGGTGGAGCCCTCATGAATGGGATTAGTGCCCTTATAAGAAAAGACAAGAGAGGTGATCTTTCTCTCAGGCATGTGAGGACACAGTGAGAAGACAGCTATCTACAAACCAAGAGGTGGGCTCTCACCAGACACTGGATGTGCCGGCACCTTGATCTTGGACTCCCCAGCCTCCAGAACTATGAGACGTTAATGGCTGTTGTTTAAACCACTCAGTCTGTGATATTTGTTATAGCAGCCTGAACTGACTAAGACACCATGGACACTGGTCACCCAAGCTCGCTCAGAGCCAGTGGCTCCAGGAACCACAGTGGAAGAAAGACTATGCTGGACAAAGAAGCAGAGGCAGAGCAAAGCATGGAATCAGGAGGACTTAACTGAAATTGGAACAGGGAGAAAAGCAAATCAAAACAAATAGGTCTGGGAAAAATAGGCTAGAGTTGTTGGAAGAGCCAGGGAATGGGAGGGAGATTCTTTTTGGAGGCCAGAGACTGAGGTTTCCAGTCACTTCCTAGTGATATTAAAGGACCCCCTTTCCAAGGCACACAATGAACAATGTGGATCCCAATGTCAGAGTGAGAAAAATCCAGTCTGACCGGAAACTTCCAGCTTAAGATCCATTTATGATGTTTTCTACAGCTGAAAAATGAAATTTGATCTAACAGAGTGAACCATGCTTCTAAATCAACTCTCCCAGTGTTATCAAGAAAATTTTCAGGAAATAGTTTTGAGCGTTTGTCAATGTAGCAAGATAAGTATATTTGCAAATTGGGTATTTTAAGCATGAAAAGAATATTGTGTAAGGAAAAAATGTTTTATTCACTGTAATGATACATGGGTTCTTCCATAACATATCATTCATTTATTAAACTTTGTTTTATGATGCTGTGGAAACTTCTGTAGTAACAGTTCTACCCAGAGGCATGGCTTATATAGGTTTTTTTAAACCAGGCAACAAGAAAGTAAGAAAATCTAATCTGTTTTCTGGCTTAAGTAGGATCTCTTCTAGTGAAATGGATACATAGATATATAGAAAATATCTATACATATATCTACATCTATATTAATCCCTTGTAGAGATTTAGATAAATCATTTGGAATGTATGGTGGACTACTGAGAAGTGAACCTATATAATATATAGATATAAATTATCTATATCTTGATAGATAGATGACAGATATAATATAAATCCATACATCTATAGATATAAATAGAGAGAATGCTAATTCTGCTGTTAACAATGAATATCAGACATTTGTTGCTAAAGGCTTACTGTGTTTACCATAAGCTGGTTTGTTTCCTCTTTTCTCTTTTTTGCAGAAACCTAACACTATCCTGGAACCTGATTACCAGCCCTTGGTCATGAAGAACATTTCCAACCTGCCTGTGAATGTGTTGCTCTCAACAAGTGGACCCTTCTTTATCTGCAAGGCTGATAAATCCCCACTGCCCTCAATTCCTGAGGTAACTGGACAGAGGGTGTCCTAACTCCTAGGGGGGTGCTGCGTGTGTGATAAAAGAAGAGAATAGTACTGGTACACTGCCTAATTTCAGTCGAGAAAAATATAAAGAATCCAGGAAACAGAGAGGAAAAATCTAAAATGAGTCATAATATCAATAAATTCTGATATCAATTGGTAGGAAAACCATTATTTACAATGTGAGAGCTTCTTGCTCATTATTATGACCCTTTCCTTCCTGCCCATTATAACGAAGCCCAACTTTAGAAAACAGTGACTTCCCACTAATGAGAGGAAAGATCTTTTAATCCCCCTCAAGTCTGACTAAAACTCAAATTTGACCAAAACTCAAAGCCCCAACCCTAAACCAGCCAGCCCATCTCCAGATAGTGAGAAATGTGAACCAGGCTGAAGCAGGAGGCTGTGAGCTCCCCTGGCCACCAGTCTGGGGCAGGATGCAGTGTTCTCTGAACACTCCCACAAGATCATCCCCGTGATCCTTGGCTGGGCATGAGCACACCAGTGGGAATGGCTGGGCCCTGGGGCAGGTGGCACTGCAGAGCGGTAGGGAAGGAGGATTGAAGGAGAGACCAGCCCCACACCCCATGGTGTTCGGCCTCCCAGTCCAGGGAGATAGCTAATGGAGAAGTGATATAGAGGAGGAAGTGAGGGCAGGCAGCAATCGCAGGATCTCAGAAGAGGGAGCCTGGGACTTAAGGACATCTGCTATGAGCCACACTTGGGGAGATGGATCTTTGTGGAAGATGGGGGATAGAGCCACTGGGTGAGGGCGTGTTGCAGACAGTACTGCACTGCCACCCTCCCCTGCCCTTCCTTCCTCACTGATTCTTTAGTGGGTCTCATTCAAACATGATTTGGGGGGAAAAATAGCTAAGATCTTTGAACAGAGAAATAAAAGGAGGAGATGATCATAAGCAAGAGGCAGCTGAAAACCTCCTGCAAGGGAACCTATGCCAGGAAGAAAACCCACAGTACAAACAGGGAGTTCTCTACAGTCTCACAGAAATTACAGGTGATACGACCTGTCTTTAAAAAGAGCTCAGGGACAAGATACAAGTGTTCAAAGAGGAGATGAAGAGTGAACTCAAGAGCAGAGGAAAACAAATGGATGAGAAAATGAAAATTCAGGTATGAGCCGCTTTCTCTGTCTGGGTGGGAGGTTAGACCCACTCTTGTCCCTCCTGAAATCTTAATAAAAGTAGAAATGTTCAACAGGAAAGACACCCAGAGCAATAAAATAAAAGGGGAAGAGGAGGGTATAACCAAATAATGAGAGATTTAAACAAATTCTAGAAGATAGAATGAGGAAGGGAGTGGGTGGACAAAAAGGCATAAAGACCTGAAGCATAGAAAATTCACCAGTGAGGCTGCAAAGAAGTGGGAGTTATTCAGCCCAAGTAGCCTGGGCTTAGAGGCAACGAGTGGAGCAGAGGGCTGAAAACAGAGGGATCCTGTCTGTGCACCAGCCTGCTGTCCCTGCTGACCCCACTCAAAAGACTTGGGCAGCTGACTCTTATCCCAAGACATAAAGGTAAATGCTCTTCCCCAGAGAAACTCATCAAAACGTTCGGGGAAATTTAATGTTTCCTGTGTCAGTGTCGATACCCCAGAATAATCCCTGGTGTCTGAGTTGTGTGCATCACCTGATTTTCCCCTCTCTGCCCCAAAAAACTGTTCCATAGACCTGCTGTGCTACAGGAATTGAGAAACTGTGGCCTCAGGATTGTCGGGATGCCACGGTGGGTCAGGAACTGCTGTTTCTTGTAATAACTCTTGTAGTACATTTTGACCTTTTATATTACTTGCACATATAACTTTAATAAAAAGCATACATATAACTTTAAAAATAAAGAACTTTTACAAATCAACAGGAAAAATACCAACAACCCAATAGAAAAATAAGCAAAGGAAATGAACAGAGAGTTCACAAAAAGAAAAAGAAAATAGCTTTTAAATATATGAGAATATGCCCAACTTTACTCATGTTGGAAGAAATGCAAATTAATATTACTATGAAACACATTATTTTTCCTATAAGATTGGCCAAGAGCAAAAATTGGATAATGCTTTGTGTTAGGGAGGGCATGTGGAAACAGGCATCCCCTAAGGTATTGAGGAAGTGTACATTGGAAGATAGTATGGCAGTAGCTGTCAACATTTTTTTTTTTTTTAGTCATCAGTTTTATACACATCAGTGTATACATGTCAATCCCAATCGCCCAGTTCATCATACCACCAACCCCAGCCCCCCACAGCTTTCCCCCCTTGGTGTCTATACGTTTGTTCTCTACATCTTTGTCTCAACTTCTGCCCTGCAAACTGGATCATCTGTACCATTTTTCTAGGTTCCACATATGCGTTAATATACGATATTTGTTCTTCTCTCTCTGACTTACTTCACTCTGTATGACAGTCTCTAGATCCATCCACATCTCAACAAATGACCCAATTTCATTACTTTTTATGGCTGAGTAATATTCTATTGTATATATGTACCACATCTTCTTTATCCATTCATCTGTCAATAGACATTTAGGTTGCTTCCATGACCTGGCTCTTGTAAATACTGCTGCAATGAACATTGGGGTGCATGTGTCTTTTTGAATTATGGTTTTCTCTGGGTATATGCCTAGTAATGGGATTGCTGGATCATATGGTAATTCTATTTTTAGTTTTTTAAGGAACTTCCATACTGTTCTCCATAGTGGCTGTATCAATTTACATTCCCACCAACAGTGCAGGAGGGTTCCCTTTTCTCCATACCCTCTCCAGCATTTGTTGTTTGTAGATTTCCTGATGATGCTAACTGGTGTGAGGTGACATTGTAGTTTTGCGTTTCTAACTGTGAGGTGACATTGTAGTTTTGATTTGCGTTTCTCTAATAATTAGTGATGCTGAGCAGCTTTTCATGTGCCTCTTGACCATCTGTATGTCTTCTTTGGAGAAATGTCTATTTAGGTCTTCAGCCCATTTTTGGATTGGGTTATTTGTTTTTTTAATATTGAGCTGCATAAGCTGTTTATATATTATGGAGATTAATCCTTTGTCCGTTGATTCATTTCCAAATATTTTCTCCCATCCTGAGGGTTGTCTTTTCGTCTTGTTTATGGTTTCCTTTGCTGTGCAAAAGCATTTAAGTTTCATGAGGTCCCATTTTTTTATTTTTGTTTTTATTTCCATTACTCTAGGAGGTGGATCAAAGAAGATCTTGCTGTGATTAATGTCAAAGAGTGTTCTTCCTGTGTTTTTCTCTAAGAGTTTGATAGTGTCCGGTCTTACATTTAGGGCTCTAACCCATTTTGAGTTTATTTTTGTGTATGGTGGTAGGGCGTGTTCTAATTTCCGTCTTTTACATGTAGCTGTCCAGTTTTCCCAGCACCACTTACTGAAGAGACTGTCTTTTCTCCATTGTATATCCTTGCCTCCTTTGTCATAGATTAGTTAACTATAGGTTCGTGGGTTTATCTCTGGGCTTTCTATCTTGTTCCATTGATCTATATTCCTGTTTTTGTGCCAGTACCATATTGTCTTGCTTACTGTAGCTTTGTAGTATAGTCTGAAGTCAGGGAGTCTGATTCCTCTTGAGTTTTTATCCCTCAAGAACACTTTGGCTATTTGGTGTCTTTTGTGTCTCCATACAAATTTTAAGATTTTTTGTTCTAGTTCTGTAAAA
The DNA here is from genome assembly GCF_949774975.1 of Lagenorhynchus albirostris. Taxonomy (NCBI): domain Eukaryota; kingdom Metazoa; phylum Chordata; class Mammalia; order Artiodactyla; family Delphinidae; genus Lagenorhynchus; species Lagenorhynchus albirostris. The sequence continues at coordinate 46,764,924 of NC_083113.1, forward strand.
AATGCCATTTTTAATTTCATAGGGATTGCATTGAATCTGTAGATTGCTTTGGGTAATAGAGTCATTTTCACAATGTTGATTCTTCCAATCCAAGAACATAGTATATCTCTCCATCTGTAGGTATCATCTTTAATTTCTTTCATCAGTGTCTTATAGTTTTCTGCATACAGGTCTTTTGTCTCCCTAGGTAGGTTTATTCCTAGGTATTTTACTCTTTTTGTTGCAGTGGTAAATGGGAGTGTTTCCTTAATTGCTCTTTCAGATTTTTCATCATTAGTGTATAGGAATGCAAGAGATTTCTGTGCTTTAATTTTGTATCCTGCAACTTTACCAAATTCATGGATTGCTCTGGTGGTTTTCTGGCGGCATCTTTAGGATTCTCTATGTATAGTATCATGTCATCTGCAGACAGTGACAGTTTTACTTCTTCTTTTACAATTTGTATTCCTTTTATTTCTTTTTCTCCTCTGATTGCCGTGGCTAGGACTTCCAAAACTATGTTGAATAATAGTGGCGAGAGTGGACAACCTTGTCTTTTTCCTCATCTTAGAGGAAATGCTCTCAGTTTTTCACGTTTGAGAATGATGTTTGCTGTGGGTTGCTCGGATTTGGCCTTTATTATGTTGAGTTAGGTTCCCTCTCTGCCCACTTTCTGGAGAGTTTTTATCATAAATGGGGTTGAATTTTGTCAAAAGCTTTTTCTGCATCTATTGAGATGATCATATGGTTTTTATTCTTCAATTTGTTAATATGGTGTATCACGTTGATTGATTTGCGTATATTGAAGAATCCTCGCATCCCTGGGATAAATCCCACTTGATCATGGTGTATGATCCTTTTAATGTGTTGTTGGATTCTGTTTGCTAGTATTTTGTTGAGGATTTTTACATCTATATTCATCAGTGATATTGGTCTGTAATTTTCTTTTTTTGTAGTATCTTTGTGTGGTTTTGGTATCAGGGTGATGATGGCCTCATAGAATGAGTTTGGGAGTATTCCTTCCTCTGCAATTTTTGGGAAGAGTTTGAGAAGGATGGGTGTTAGCTCTTCTCTAAATGTTTGATAGACTTCACCTGTGAAGCCATCTGGTCCTGGACTTTTGTTTGTTGGAAGATTTTAAATCGCAGTTTCAATTTCATTACTTGTGATTGGTCTGTTCATATTTTCTATTTCTTCCTGGTTCAGTCTTGGAAGGTTATACCTTTCTAAGAATTTGTCCATTTCTTCCAGATTGTCCATTTTATTGGCATAGAGTTGTTTGTAGTAGTCTCCGAGGATGCTTTGTATTTCTGCAGTGTCTGTTGTAACTTCTTTTTCATTTCTAATTTTATTGATTTGAGTCCTCTCCCTCTTTTTCTTGATGAGTCTGGCCAATGGTTTATCAATTTTGTTTATCTTCTCAAAGAACCAGCTTTTAGTTTTATTGATCTTTGCTATTGTTTTCTTCATTTCTATTTCATTTATTTCTGCTCTGATTTTTATGATTTCTTTCCTTCTGCTAACTTTGGGTTTTGTTTCTTCTTTTTGCTCTAGTTCCTTTAGGTGTAAGGTTAGATTGTTTATTTGAGATTTTTCCTGTTTCTTGAGGTAAGCTTGTATAACTATAAAATTCCCTCTTAGAACTGCTTTTGCTGCATCCCATAGGTTTTGGATTGTCGTGTTTTCATTGTCATTTGTCTCTCTATACTTTTTAATTTCCTCTTTGGTTTCTTCAGGGATCTCTTGGTTATTTAGTAGCATATTGTTTAGCTTCCATGTGTTTGTGTTTTTTACAGTTTTTTTCCCTGTAATTGATTTCTAATCTCATACCATTGTTGTCAGAAAAGATGCTTGATATGATTTCAATTTTCTTAAATTTACTGAGGCTTGATTTGTGACCCAAGATGTGATCTATCTTGGAGAATGTTCCATGCACACTTGAGAAGAAAGTGTAATCTGCTGTTTTTGGATTGAATTCCTATAAATATCAATTAAATCTATCTGGTCTATTATGTCATTTAAAGCTTCTGTTTCCTTATTTATTTTCATTTTGGATGATCTGTCCATTGGTGTAAGTGAGGTGTTAAAGTCCCCCACTATTATTGTGTTACCGTCGATTTCCTCTTTTATAGCTGTTAGCAGTTGCCTTATGTATTGAGGTGCTCCTATGTTGGGTGCATATATATTTATAATTGTTATATCTTCTTCTTGGATTGATCCCTTGATCATTATGTAGTGTCCTTCCTTGTGTCTTGTAACATTCTTTATTTTAAAGTCTATTTTATCTGATATGAGTATTGCTACGCCAGGTTTCTTTTGATTTCCATTTGCATGCAATATCCTTTTCCATCGCCTCACTTTCAGTCTGTATGTGTCCCTAGGTCTGAAGTGGGTCTCTTGTAGACAGCACATATATGGGTCTTGTTTTTGTATCCATTCAGCAAGCCCATGTCTTTTTGTTGGAGCATTTAATCCATTCACGTTTAAGGTAATTATCGATATGTATGTTCCTGTGACCATTTTCTCAATTGTTTTGGGTTTTTTTTTGTAGGTCCTTTTTTCTCTTGTGTTTCCCACTTAGAGAAGTTCCTTTAGCATTTGTTGTAGAGCTGTTTTGGTGGTGCTGAATTCTCTTAACTTTTGCTTCTCTGTAAAGCTTTTCATTTCTCCATTGATTCTGAATGAGATCCTTACCAGGAAGAGTAATCTTGGTCGTAGGTTCTTCCCTTTCATCACTTTAAGTATTAAATGCCACTCTCTTCTGGTTTGTAGAGTTTCTGCTGAGAAATCAGCTGTTAACCTTACGGGAGTTCCCTTGTATGTTATTTGTCATTTTCCCTTGCTGCTTTCAATAATTTTTCTTTGTCTTTAATTTTTGCCAGTTTGATTACTATGTGTCTCAGAGTGTTTCTCCTTGGCTTTATCCTGTATGGGACTCGCTGCGATTCCTGGACTTAGGTGGCTATTTCCTTTCCCATGTTAGGGAAGTTTTCGACTATAATCTCTTCACATATTTTCTCTGGTCCTTTCTCTCTCTCTTGTCCTTCTGGGACCCCTATAATGCGAATGTTGTTGCACTTAATGTTGTCCCAGAGGTCTCTTAGGCTGTCTTCATTTCTTTTCATTCTTTTTTCTTTATTCTGTTCTGCAGCAGTGAATTCCACCATTGTGTCTTCCAGGTCACTTATCCGTTCTTCTGCCTCAGTTATTCTGCTATTGATTCCTTCTAGTGTATTTTTCATTTCAGTTATTGTATTGTTCATCTCTTTTTTTTGTTCTTAATTCTTCTAGGTCTTTGTTAAACGTTTCTTGCATCTTCTCGATCTTTGCCTCCATTCTCTTTCTGAGGTCCTGGATCATCTTCACTATCGTTATTCTGAATTCTTTTTCTGGAAGGTTACCCATCTCCACTTCATTTAGTTGTTTTTCTGGGGTTTTATCTTGTTCCTTCATCTGGTACATAGCCCTCTGCCTTTTCATCTTGTCTGTCTTTTTGTGAATGTGGTTTTCCTTCCACAGGCTGCAGGATTGTAGTTCTTCTTGCTTCTGCTGTCTGCCCTCTGGTGGATGAGGGTATCTAAGAGGGTTTTGCAAGTTTCCTGATGCCATCAACATTTTAAATGCCCCTACCCTTTGACCTAGTCATTCGACTCCTAGGAATTTATCCTATAGACATAGACACAATATACAAGGATATTCATTGCAACATTGATTATAAGAACAAAAGACTGGGAGCTAATATCTACCAATAGGAGATTGGTTAAATAAATGATGGCAGAATTCAATGATGGAGTAAAATGCAGTTGTTAAAATGAATGAGGCAACTCCATATGCACTGATTAATTATCCTCCAGTGGAAAAAGTACAGAACAGGAGTGCCTGTGTATAAACAATAACACATATATGAACGTGGGTTTATATTCATGCATTACCTTTATATTCATACAAGGACAGGTAAGATACTTGTGTAACCTTGGTTACCTCAGGGGAGGGGAACAGTTGGCTTGAGGGGAGGGGAGATGGGCACAAGGGTAACATGCTTTTCATTGTCCTATCTATTCAAAAATAAAAATGAAATATTTTTTAAAAAAATAAGGCCACACCTTATCCTGGGACAAAATGATATAGAATATTCAACAGGGAGACATACCTTAGTGAAGTTACCAGCCTTATTGATGTCCAAAGAATTCTATGGCTTCTAAGCAGTAAAGAAGAGACCCACCAAGGGAGGATTTTAGACTAACCTTGGACTTCTCCACACTTTTTGATCAATTCTCTTGATCATAAAGGGATTGTAGTAATAATTGGCATTTATATACCATACACTATGTGCTAGGCACTGCTCTGAACGCATCACAAATATATTAACTCATTTCATCCTCTTAAAAAAAGTTAGGTACTGTTATTGCCCCTGTTTTACAGATGGAGAAACTGGGGGCTAGGAAGGCCAAGCAAGTTTGCCCAAGTTCACAGAGCTAGTAACTGGCAGAGCGAGGATTTGAACCCAAGCAGTCTGGCTTCAGAGTCCACGATCTTACAATTAATATCTCTTGTATAAGAAATTTTCTTCAGTTTTTTTTTTATTTCAAACATGATTTTTTAAAATAAATTAGTCTAATTCCATTTTTGTAAAATTTTATTTATCTATCTGTCATGCTTGGACTAATGTTTTACCAAATGTGAACTCTGAGAAATAATATCTTGTGAAGTTTTGAATGAATTTCTAACTTCTTCTTTGTGCTTTTGTATATAATATAAAATGTTGTGGACATGTATCATTTCCACAAAACAACAGTCATTCCTCTGGGGGAAGAAGTGTTTAAGTCAACCTCCAAGATATTTAAACACCAAGCATTGCGATGCCTAGTGCTGCAGATACCATGGTCTACAAGAATGACTTCTAAATTGTGGCAAGCTACCTGGGCCAAGTGGGGATCACTTGGCCCAGGGGATCTACCTGGCCCAGTGGGGATCACCCTAATCAGAGGGGATTAGCCAACCGAGGAGTCATTACCCTCTGACTCTTGAATCCGGTGATTCGCTTTATCAGCTGAAACCATCTGATCGTGTCACTGAAGTGCACAGTTAAATACCTGAACCTTCAAACTCAGTGGAGAGGAAAGTGCTCTGTAAACAGATTTGTTACTGTGTGCATTCTTCCTTACTGCCTCAGGGCACTTTCTGCAAAACCAGGAAGTGGCTTTCATGCCGATTAAATGTAGGGATTAAGCGATTCCTAAAAAAGCCAACTCAGAGCCAGGCTTTCTATGGGAAGGCCACTTTCTGTGGCCTTGGCATCAAGGAACACATGGGGATTTGAATCAAAGAGAGAAAAGAACAAACACAATCTACCGAACAAACTCTGTACGGCTCTGGAGTGTCATTTTAAGTTGAATAGAAAGCAGTGGAAAGTGGATACCACTATGCTGAAGAGTTAGAATTGGAGACGTTAGAAAAGAAATTAAATTACCTAATCCATCCCTTTCTGGGTCACCCTCTACAGAGCCCCTCCACCATGGGGTCCTTTAGAAAGCCTTTTTAAAATTTTCTTAAGCAAAGAACTTTTCCCACTTATCTAGGAAGAACGTTTTACAATCTAATTTATTTTCAGTTAAGAATATTTCATAATAATTATTCATTGTAGATTTTCCTTTTACAACTCCTCAATCCTTACAACCTCACAATGCTTATCAACATCTCTTTTTTCAAATCATTTTTATTCAAATTTTTCTTGCTTTCATTTTCAACTATTAAAAAATATATGTGTGTGTAAGTGCATAGAGATAGATAGATATGGGTAGATATAGATATCGATAGCGATATACTAGCTGTTTAACTATGTAAAGTGTGGTTACATAGTTATGGATAAAGTGTATATATACGTATTTCCTACTAATCTGTGTGTCTGTATGTATATGTGTGTGCATATATATATATATATGTATATAACTTTGGTTGTCCTATTTCATGTATCAGGTTGGAAATGCACAGTATGGAGTTTGGTAATTCCCCATTATCTTGTTTGTAGCCTATTAAACTGGAGATGGGTGAAGAAAAAGACCTGCTAGTCAAATTCAACCCTTTCTATAAAAACGATTTGAATACCTGGGTGGCAGAAGAAGTTCTAGAAATCAAGTATGTGGAGCACCCTCAAGTGGACAGCCTGCACCTGCGTGGAGAAGTGAATTACCCCAACCTCACCTTTGAGACCATGGAGCTGGATTTTGGCTGTATCCTGAACGATACTGAGGTGATCCGGTACATCACAGTCACCAACTGCAGCCCCCTGGTTGTGAAATTTCGCTGGTTCTTCCTGGTGGATGATGAGGAAAATCAGATAAGGTACCAACTAGCATGGCAATCCTGCAGAGCTCTTCCCTGCTCTTCATTTTTTTCTCCTTCGGGCTTTGCACTTTGTTTCCTGTATTCTGAGTACTGGTCTCTCATGAATACTTTCACTTCCAACAACTAATCATTGACAGAAGGAATAAAGAGCCATGGTCCATCCTAGGTTTCCAAACAGGAAAAGCAGATAAAACATCTTTGAAAGCCCCAATTGCCACCAAATTAACAAAGTGATATCCCTAAGCCTGCTCTAATTTTGAATCTAGTGGTTGGATCATTAGAAATTTATCACTAAAAATAGTCTTCATAGAGTTTCCTTAATAAGCATTTGAAACCCAAAGTACGAATTGAGCAGGGTGATACATGAGATGTGTGCTGCCCTGAGCTCTACCTTCTGCATATTTCAGTGGGTTCCATTATGGCCCATATATGTACGTATGTATATAGATACATACTTATGTACAAAATAGTGGGAGGTGGTGAGCTCCGGAAGGGAAAAGCTGTCTTTACAATATTTGGGTTTAGAAGTGTCTTTCCTGTTCAATTAGAAGCTAAAGCCAACTTAATTTGGAAAACACTCCCTTAAAGAACTAGGAACAGCCTATTTCAGTCAAGCCTCAATAACAGTTTCATGTGGGTCAAAAGCCATGTTGTTGGCCAGGATGGATGGGCTTGTGCATATTTCCTTATTGGATGTTTGGACAGCTCGGTTTTCAACACCTGAATTTTGAATGGCCGTTCTTAACTGGGAAAGTCTCATGTTATTTCTAGGCTGGTCGATGCTTCCTGTACACTATCCTCATCTTGTGTATGATAGCCATCCTTTCTTTCCTGTGCCTGTTTCCATGGTAACTATGGCTTGCTCTGGATGTCTTCCATAAACATCTGATGATGACCCAGTGTAGCACCGAAGCCGGTTCTGGGCCTGAGTGATGGAGCCGGCTCATTAGGTGCCAATGACTGTTCAGGTGTGGGATGAAATTCTGTAGATGGTGAACATTTAAAATAATTATGGAAAAATCAGCCAACCTGACCTAATGAGTTTCGAACACCAGATTGTGTGAAGTTATTCTGATGGAACACAGCTAAATGAGATTTTTCTATCTGGGAGCAAGGGACATGCTTTATTTATTTATTTTTTTTCGAGAGGCCATTTCCATAATTAAAATGGTAACATTTTGAAAATGTTCTTGGCCAGTACTGGAGATGATACACTTAATTTTTCATTGGCTTAAGCACTCATTTAACCATATTTTTCCTTTCTTCTTTATCTTCTAATATCTTGATACTGAGCCTCTGCTTATATTTCATTTGTTCATTCATTCATTCAGAGAGTCACTCAGAAACCATTTGATAAGTGGCTCTTATGCACCAGATAATGGGTGAGGTATCAGGGATACAGAAGTGAGTAAGACATGATCACTGGACTGAGGCTATTGGGGAAACGGACGTGTAAACCATGACACATGATAGTGCCAGCCTCTGAGGGATGCCGGGGGAATGAATGCTTGCAGGAGTCAGAGAAGGCTGCACTGAGAGGCACGGTTAAATGCTCCAGATGGAGAAGCAGGGAAACATTCTCAGTAAGAGGAATAGCATGTATATAAGTTCAGATTCATGGATTCTGTTGCAAGTGACAAGAAACCTGACCCTAAGTAAAAATGAAAAGCAGGGACTTCCCTGGTGGTGCAGTGGTTAAGAATCTGCCTGCCAATGCAGGGGACACAGGTTTGAGCCCTGGTCCGGGAAGATCCCACATGCCTCAGAGCAACTAAGACCGTGAGCCACAACTACTGAGCCTGCACTCTAGGGCCCACGACCAACAACTACTGAGCCCGCGTGCCTAGAGCCCGTGCTCCACAACAAGAGAAGCCACCGCAATGAGAAGCCCACAGACCGTAACAAAGAGTAGCCCCCGCTCACCACAACTAGAGAAAGCCTGCACACAGCAATGACGACCCAATGTAGCCAAAAAACAAATAAATAAAATTATTTTTTAATTTTTTTCTAAAAAAAGAAAATGAAAAGCAAAGTTCATTCACTGGTTCCCACAACTCAAAATTTCAAGTTCATTCTGGCTTCTGGCCTGGCTTAAAGCAAGGACTCAAACAGTGTTGCTGGAGCCAGGGTCCCTGTCTCAGCTCTGCTCTCCGTCATGAGTTAGCCGCGTTCTCAGATCAGCTTTTCTCCCATGGTCACCAAGTGCTGCCAGCACTCCTGGGGCCATGTCTGTGCAGATTCTGAGCCACTGAAAAGGAACATGAGCCTTGGTCCCAGAACTTCCAGGAGATGCACTCTGATGGGACCATCTTAATCACCTTTCCTGTCCCCTCCCCTCACCAGTCACCATCAGGGGAGGGCGAAGCTCTTGATTAGCATTGGCCTGGCCGTGTGCCCCACGCCAAGCGCTGCAGTGATGACCTCAGAACCACATGGACTGAAGGGGTGGGAGTGGGGCAGATCTCCAGGCAAAAAACTGCAATATAGGAGAAGGAATGCGGGAGAGGCAGGTGGCACGCCCCTATCAGTGTCCACAGGGGACCCGTCAGTGCAGCCACAGTGCAGACTTCATCAGTGGGGGGCAGTCTGGGGAGGCGAGTCTGGGCAGGTAGGTTGGCAGCAGTGTGTGAGAGGCCTGGTATTCCATGATAAGGCACTTAGACTCTTTCTTGGAGGCAGTGGTGAGATTTGTAATCAGGAGAGTGACAGAGTCAGGTTTTTTCAGAAAGATAACCCTTAGCAGCATTCAGCACAGTTGTCCAACCCCTCCTTCCTGAAACACATTCCTTTCATGGCTTGAATAGCACCATACTCTCCTGCTTTTCCTCTTGTCCCCTCGACTGACTACTTCTCAGCTCTCGGCCAGCAGGAACTCTGCTGCAGTTGTAGGACGCAGGGCTCCCTCCTAGGCCGTCTGCTCTTCCTGGAGTTGCATTTACCGGCAGCTTCACTTAGCCCCGGTTGCAGAGGCTTCTGAATGCGTATCTCCACCGAGACCCCTCGGAGTTCCAAGTGCATCACCTTCTTGACGTCTCCTCCTGGATGTCTTGCAGGTGGCTCGTGTCCAGCGTACCCCACTCCAGTCTCAGGCTCTCCCCTGCCCCCTCCCTGCCTCTCCTACAGGGCCCTTGTCCCAGTAAATGACATCACTGTCCTGGGAGGCATCCAGATTCCCTCCTCTCCCTTACCCCACGCATCAAATCCATCACCAAGTTCTACCTATTACACCTTCTAAAAACCTTTCATTCCCATCTCCACGGTTGTTACCCTAGTTGAAGCCCCGATTGCTCCTTCCTGGACAGTTGTGACAGCCCCTGACTGGGCTGTCTGCCTCCACTCCTGTGCCACAGTCCATCACCCCCTCAGCAGACAAGCAATTAGCATGTCACTGCCCTGCTTTTCAGCTTTGAAGGACGCCCATGCTTCTTGGGATAAAGTACAAAATATTCACTGTGTTCTTCAAGGCTCAACTGCCCCTGTGCTGCCCCTGAATTCCTCTCCAGCTTCTTCTCACTTTGGTCTCCCCTTACCACACTGACTTCTTTCTGTTTACCCACCATGCTGGCCTCTTTCCCTGCCCAGTGGTGGTTTGCTGTCTAACTGCCCTCTCTCTGCTGGATGCTCTCACCTCTCCTCACCTAGTTAGCCCTGCTGCCTCACTAAGTCTTCAGCTTAAACCTCCTTCCCCAGGAAGCCTTCTCCGAGACCCTGCCCTACCCAAGGTCCCCTGTTATAGGCACCAGTAGCCTATCTCCTTGGTGACTCATCACAGTTGCAGCTATGGCTAATGGTCAACTTCCTAGCTGGTGCTTAATCCCCATGAGACTAGGGAGCACATCTGTTCTGTTGCCTCTGGATCCCAGAGCCCAGCACAGTCCATAGCACAGTCCTCAAAAGGTATTTTCTAGTTAATCAACTGCTCTCCCTGCCCCTGGTGTTTGTAGTGAGAGGAGAGTCATTTCATAACTGGTTTAACATTCTTTTCTGTTGGCTTCCTGGCACCTGCCAAATGGAAAGGTTCAAGGCATAAATATCACCTTGAAGAGAAAAAACAATGCCACTTGCTGTCTAGACATGCTCTGTCTGTGCAGCCCGTCAGAAAAACATGAACCACTCATTGGCTAAAGGTCACTTTTATCAGATATACCAACACAAACCTTTCTTTTCCAATCAGAATCCTTCTAAGCCTCACAACCAGTAAAAGAAACAAAAGCATAAAAGAAGTTTTCTTCTTCTTTTATTAGGCAGGATATGAGGAGGCCTAGACTCTCAACATTCCTGCCTGTCACAACACGTATACATCACACGTGTGTGTGTGCATGTGCATGTGTACATGCATGTCTGTGCATTTGGGAATGAGTGTGCGTGTTTGTGTGTGTGTGTGTGTGTGTGTGTGATTTTGTAGGGAATTCTGACTCAGACATTCAAAGCATCTCTCTTGTTTGAGCATACTTTTGGTTCCAAGTTGGCCCTCATGTCACACATAAGAACAAAGAGAGAAGTAAAGTGGGCAAGGGTGTTAGGTAAGCACTCCCTAAGCCAGTCATTGCCTTAGAAACCCACTCATCCATGCGAGTCCACGTGCATGACAGAGTTCTAGACTGAGTTTGATAGATAACAGTCCACGTGCTCACAGTACGCAAGTAATGAGGAAGCTGGGAGGACATATCAGGGCTGGGCATGGCTGCCGGCACAACAGCACTGCAGAAACATGCCCTTTCTTCGGCCTAACTGCTTAGCCAGATAAGAGCACGATGCTTTGTGGCATCTGTGTGAAAGGGGAGCACAGGGAAGCCGACACTGAAACCAGGCTTTGCTTTTAAGAGACCAGAGAGAACCAAGCAGATGCTGGCTCAGCTGGCATCTATGCCCAGACTCAGAGCTGCAAGCTGAGGCGATGTTAGAACTTGGAGCATGTGGGCCGCATGGTCCCCAAGGACAGCTTTGCCTTTTTGCTTCCGAATCAGATTATAAATAAACCAAATTCAAGAGCCTAAGGGAGCCCAGCCTGACAGCAAAGGAACATGTGTTGTTCTCACACTGATTTTTTTGTGATGAGCATCAGTTGTCCAATATTGTGATTGGAAGAGGAGGGTGGAAGGGCTGGAAGTGGGGTGGAGGGTCCTTATCGCCTGGATGCTTCTGTCTGTCTCTTCATCACCCCTCAACTTCTCTTGCTTTGAAAGTGGAACTTTTTAAAGACATGGTATCAGTGGTAGTTGAGGTCCTGGGCTGTGGAATCAGACATGGCTGGTTAGAATCCCAGCTCTGTCCTAAACACATGACCCCGTGCCCTGGCTTACTTACCTGTAAAATGGGGATAATGCAGAAACCGAAAAGACTTGCTGTGAGCACTAAATATTTATAAAGTGCATGTGTCTTTGAGATAACACATGAAAGAAAAACTGAACTTGGTGGCTGTTTTCAGGTCTCAAAGACCCCTTCTTCTCCATTCCTTCCCACCAAGTGCTGCTAAGTGAAGCACTCCCCAGGATCCTAAAGTGTTGGAACCATAGGGTCCTTAGACACCAACATGATGGACTCAGCCCCTTTTCCTTCTGAAGGTTAGAAAATTCCTTTCCTGTACCAGACCACATTCATCAAGGCTGAAGCCAGGCCCTCAAAGGCCACAGTCCATGTGTGGTCAGGAGGGCCAGGCCTAGAGTGCCCTCTGTCTTCCCCACCACTCCTCCCTGCAGCCAGGTAAGCCCAGACCCGTGATCAAGGACCGACCCCTGCTTTGCCCAAGGGCCCAATCAAGGAAACAAAAATGTTTAGGGGGAAAATAAAACATGGTTCTTTATTTTTCTTTCAAAAAAAATAATAATTTTATTGAATCCTGGGTCAGGCACTGGGCATCCTTGCACCCCAGCCTTCCAGGGCTGCTCAGTGTGCTAAGAGCCTGGCCTCTAAGGCAGCCTTCTGCTCAGCCACCTGCCCCATGTGACCTTGATGGATGCCTGAGGGTCCCTGAGCCTCGGCTTCCTCGTCTGAAATGAGGGTGATTATAACGGCATCTCCCACATAACGGATGTGGTGAGGATTGTCTCAGCCCCTACTGCAGAGCTCTTGGATCTGTGTGTCACATAATAAGTGCTCAGTAAGTGTCAGGTGTTACGGCCATTCCTTTATTGAGGAAATTGAGTGGATTGGCACCCCTGTAATGCTAATACAGGACCTATTTGAGAAGCAGAATCCCGGAGGTAGCTTGGAAACATCTCCTGGAATCAGTCAGAAGCCATTTCAGGACACAGAGAGGCCTCACGGGGTCTGAGGGCCGCAGGTGTCTCTTGCTAGCTTGAGCTTCTGTCCCTTCAATAAATATCCCTCTGTCTTCCCCACAGGCCCTGCACCTCTCAGAATCCTTCAAGCTTCTGCAGTTGTATTTTTTTTTCCACCTCCCAGAGAAGTTTGGATAAGAGACAAAAGCGAGCGTGGAGCCTGGGGTCTAGAGGGAAAGCAGTTCTGATGAGGGAGCAAAAAGGGTCAAAAGAGGGAACAGAAGTGGCCACAGCTGTCCTCAGGCAAAGTGCCAAGTCAAGTTCTTATGCCCCTCCCACCCCCTTTCTTCCCCAGCTCTCCCCCTGCTTGTACTTGAGCCAGAATGACAGTTTAACAGCCCAAACAATGAACCCAGTGCAAACAGGGGCTAGCCCCCTCGCCTGCATTAGTTTCCTATTGCTGCTGTAACAAATCACCATAAGCTGATGCTGGCAGGAAGTAGACAGCACACCTAAAGGATTAGTCTAGATGAGATGAAGAAAGGTAGCAGAGGCCTGAAGGGACAAGGGATGAGAATCTTAACCAGAACCTCTGTGGCCTCCCTTACCAACTCAAGGTGTTTTGTGACCTGCTTTTCTGAGTCATGTATGGCTGAGGGTGGAGGGGAAGTTGACCTTAAGAATATTCACTGAGCAGTAGTGCAGAAGCACTGGGGGTTAGAACTTCAACATAGTATTTCAAAGGGGACCGATTCAGCGCATAACAGTCTTTAATTTAAAAAAATTAAATCAGTAAATACGTGAATAAACATTTGAAGAGTAAAAAGGTCATGGTATCAGAAGCCCATGAGTCAGGGAAATGGTAGCAATATGACTGGAAAATTCTGCAGGGCCAGGTCAGGTCCAGTGCTGTAGGCCATGCTGAGGAGTTTGATTTTTTTCAAAATGTAGTGAAAAGCCATGGAAGGGTTTAAAGTAAGTGATTAAGAGAGAGTGACATGGGCTACCAGAGTCAATAGAAACGGTAGTCCTTAAGACTAACAGAACTGCAAGAGGTCATTATCAACAGAAGAGCAGGTCATTATAAAAGGGGGAGCAGGCTCATTAAAGGCACTTCTACTGGGTATACTTAAGGAAGAAGGAAAATTATCTCAGACATATGTCTGAGATGCAAGAAGGATTTCTGAACTAAGAAAATGGTATTATTATGGGTAAAATTAAAATACCATTAACTACATAAAATAATAATGTAAAATATTAATATAGGACTGAAATACTATATAGTATGGAAGGGGAGAAATGAAAGATTTTAGGTCTTTGAGTTGTTCCAGAAGAGGGAAAAGGTAAGCTTTAAACATAAATTTAAGTAAAGAAATGAAGTAAAAGTATTTTATTACTAGAAGAAGAAAAAAAGTGAAAGGGAAAAATATAATCTATCCAAAATAAATAAAAAATTAGGGGAAGGAGTGACATGGAAAATAAACACAAAAATAAATAAACAAAAATTACAAAATAAGATGATAAAATAAATCCAAATGTATCGGTAATTGAAATCACTGTAAATAAAACTAAGAAAATGATTGTGCTTCTGGATTTTACTCACAATTATTTTAAAAAGAGATAACCTGAAAAATAAGGATACAGTAATATAAAAGGATGGGGAAAGATAGAACAGGCATATAATGGAGGAAGTTCTGAGGAAACTATGAAACATCAGTTAAAATAGACTTCATTTTTTAAAAATTTTTATCGGAATATAGTTGATTTACAATGTTGTGTTATTTTCTGCTGTACAGCAAAGTGAATCAGTTATACATATACATACATACATATATATATATATATATTTATACACTTTTTTTAGATTCTTTTCCCATATAGGTTATTACAGAGTACTGAGTAGAGTTCCCTGTGCTATACAGTAGGTCCTTATTAGTTATCTGTTTTCTATATAGTAGTGCGTATATGTCAATCCCAGTCTCCCAGTTTATCCCTCCCCCACCTCCCCCCCCCCCGGTAACTAAAAATGGACTTTAAAACAAAAAAGCATTACCAGAGGTCAAGAAGGTTACTAGGTCAGTTCACCAGAAAGATATAATAATCCTAAACTTCATACATCTCATACATAAAGCAAATCAAATCCCCTATCTTTAATAACACTCTGGAGCAGACAGAAAATCAGCAAGACTTTATAGCTTACATTGCCGCATGTAGTAGCCACCAAACCTCATGTAGCTATTTAATTTTTTTTTTAACTTTTTAAATTAAAAATGTAGCTCCTTAGTCACACTAGCCACATTTTAAGTGCCCAGTAACTACGTGTGGCTTGTGGCTGTTGTATTGAACAGCACAGATATAGGCCATGTCAGTCACTGTAGAAAGTTCTGTTGGACAGCTCTCCTACAGACAATTGGAACACAATTAACAGGCTCCATATAATATACGTAGAACACCCCATTAAGAAAAAGCTCTTCCAGCCCTATGGAACACTTATGAAAAATTACCATATACTAGGGCTTAAAGCAAATCTCAACAAATCTGTTATGTTAGAAATCAATAATAAATATATATTTAAAAACAAACAAGAAGAACATAGACATTTTAAAATACACTTCTGAATAACCTATGGGTGAAAAAAATCACAATGAAAATTAGGAAATACTTAAGATTGAATGACGAAAAAATCAGTGGTAATGAAGCTGAAGTGGACTTCTAAAAATTTTTATTGGATTATAGTTGATTTACAATGTTGTGTTAATTTCAGGTGTACAGCAAAGTGATTCAGTTATACATATACATATTTTCATTCTTTTTCAGATTCTTTTCTCATATAGGCTATCACAAAATATTGAGTAGAGTTTCCTGTGCTATACAGCAGGTCCTTGTTGGTTATCTATCTTATGTATACTAGTTTGTGTATGTTAATCCCAAGCTCCTGGTTTATCCCTCCCCCCCCCACCCCATGCTTCCCCTTTGGTAGCCGTAAGTTTGGTTTCAATATCTGTAAGTCTATTTCTGTTTTGTAAATGAGTTCATTTGTATCATTTTTTAAAATTAGATTCCACATATGAGTGATATCATATGATGTGTCTTTCTCTGTCTGACTTCACTTAGTATGATAATCTCTGGGTCCATCCATGTTGTTGCAAATGGCATTACTTTGTTCTTTTTTATGGCTTAGTAATATTCCATTGTATATATGTACCACATCTTCTTTATCCATTCCTCTGTTGATGGATATTTAGGTTGCTTCCATGTCTTGGCTGTTGTAAGTAGTGCTGCAATGAACATTGGGGTGCATGTATCTTTTCAAAATATGGTTTTCTCCAGATATATGCCTAGGAGTGGGACTGCTGTATCATATAGTAGTTCTATTTTTATTTATTTATTTTTATTTATGAATTTATTTGGTAATTTTATAATCATCTATTGGCATATACTTTTTTTTTAAAGTAAATTTATTTATTTTTGGCTGTGCTGGGTCTTTGTTGCTGCACACAGGCTTTCTCTAGTTGCGGCGAGCGTCAGCTACTCTTTGTTGCGGTGTGCGGGCTTCTCATTGCGGTGGCTTCTCTTGTTGTGGAGCGCAGGCTTTAGGTGTGCAGGCTTCAGTAGTTGTGGCATGTGGGCTCAGCATTTGTGGCTCACGGGCTCTAGAGCACAGGCTCAGTAGTTGTGGTGCACGGGGCTTAGTTGCTCCGTGGCATGTGGGATCTGCCTGGACCAGGGGTTGAACCTGTGCCCCCTGCGTTGGCAGGCGGATTCTTAACCACTGTACACCAGGGAAGTTCAGTAGTTCTATTTTTAGTTTTTTAAGGAACCTCCATACTGTTCTCCATAGTGGTTGTACCAATTTACATTCCCACCAACAGTGCAGGAGGGTTCCCTTTCCTCCACACCGTCTCCAGCATTTATTGTTTGTAGACTTTTTGATAATGACCATTCTGACTGGTGTGAGATGATACCTCACTGTAGTTTTGATTTGCATTTCTCTACTAGTTAGTGATATTGAGCATCTTTTCATGTGCTTTTTTTGGCCATCTGTATGTCTTCTTTGGAGAAATGTCTATTTAGATCTCCTGTCCATGTTTTGGTTGGATTGTTTGTTTTTTTTGACATACAAACAGCATGAGCTGTTTGTATATTTTGGAGATTAATCCCTTGTTGGTCACTTTGTTGTCAAATATTTTCTCCCATTCTGTGGGTTGTCTTTTCGTTTTGTTTATGGTTTCCTTTGTTGTGCAGAAGCTTTTAAGTTTAACAAGCTCCCATTTGTTTACTTTTGTTTTTATTTTCATTACTCTAGGAGGTGTGTGCAAAAAGATATTGCTGTGATTTATGTCAGAGAGTGTGTCCTGCCTATGTTCTCTTCTAAGAGTTTTATAGTGTCTGGCCTTACATTTAGGTCTTTGATCCATTTTGAGTTTATTTTTGAGTATGGTGTTAGACAATGTTCTAATTTCAGTCTTTTCCATGTAGCTGTCCAGTTTTCTCAGCAGAAGCTAAAGTGGACTTAAATGAAAATCTGTAGTCTTAAGTCAGTGGTTCCCAACTGAAGGCAATTTTGCCCCCCAGGGGACATTTGGCAATGTCTGGAGACATTATTATTATTATTATTATTATTATCAGCATCAGCATCATCATAACCAGGGGGAGCTACTGGCTTCTAGTGGGTAGAGGCCAGGGATGCTACTAAGTATTTTTCAATACACAGGACAGCCCCCAACAACAAAGAATTATCCATTCGAAATATTGATAGCGCTACCATTGACAAGCCCTACTTTAGATGCTTATGTTACAGAAGAAAGGAGGCTGAAAATTGAGTTGAACCTTCACAGCTATAAAAGTTGGGTAAGTAAATAAACAAATATAGCCAAAGAAAATAGACAGAAGGAAATATTGAATGTATGACCAGAAATTAATGAAAGAGAAAATTAAATAAAATACAAAGAATCAACAAAGCCAGGAGTTGACTATTTGAAGAGACTATTAATAAAATCAACAAATTCAGGCAAGACTGATAAAGAAAAAAAAAAAGACACAACCATTACTAGGAATACAGTTATATAACTACAGTTGCAGCAGATATTAAAAAGATGAAATTTTCATGAGTAACTTTATGGCAAAAATTTGAAAAATTGGATAAAACGAATAAAATCTTAGAAAAATACAACTTATCAAAACTAACTTAAAAAAAAAAAGAAATCCCAGCTTACCCTTCCCCCTCCCCGTGTCCTCAAGTCCATTCTCTAGTAAGTCTGCATCTTTATCCCAAGTGGCATGGACATATATACACTACCAAATGTAAAACCGATAGCTAGTGGGAAGCGACTGCATAGCACAGGGAGATCAGCTTGGTGCTTTGTGACCACCTAGAGGGGTGGGATAGGGAGGGTGGGAGGGAGGGAGATGTAAGAGGGAAGAGATATGGGGATATATGTATATGTATAGCTGAGTCACTTTGTTATAAAGCAGAAAGTAACACACCATTGTAAAGCAATTATACTCCAATAAAGATGTTTAAAAAAAATCCAAGTGGTCTTTTAATCACTGAAGAAATTGAATAAATAGCTTCAAGTCCTTCTATAATAAAACACTAGTTCTGATAGACAAAGGCAAGTTTTTCCAAGTATTCAAGGAACAAATAATTATTCCAAACTTACACAAATTCTTTTTTTATATTACTTATTTTTTATTGGAGTATAGGTGATGTACATTATTGTGTAAGTTACAGGTGTATAATATAGTGATTCACAATTTTAAAGGTTATACTCCATTTATAGTTATTATAAAATATTAGCTATATTTTCCATGTTGTACAATATATCCTTTTAGCTTATTTTATAACTGTTTCTTATTTTTGTTATTTTTTATTCTTATTTTATAACATAATAGTTTCTACCTCTTAATCCCCTACCCCAATATTGCCCCTCCCCTCTTCCCTCTCCCCACTGGTAACCACTAATTTGTTCTGTACATCTGTGGGTCTGTTTCTTTTTTGTTATATTCACTAGTTTGTTGTATTCTTTACATTCCACATATGTGATGTCATACAGCATTTGTCTTTCTCTTTGTGACTTATTTCATGTAGCATAATGTTCTCCAAGTCCATCCATGTTGTTGAAAATAGCAAAATTTCCTTCTTTTTCTATTGCTGAGTAATATTCCATTGTACATATATACCACATCTTCTTTATCCACTAAACTGTTGATGGACACTTAGGTTGCTTCCATATCTTGGCAGTTATAGATAATGCTGCTATGAACATTGGGGTGCATGTATCTTTTCAAATTAATGGTTTTTTTTCCTATATATACCCAAGAATGGAATTGCTGGGTCATAGGATAGTTCTATTTTTAATTTCTTGAGAAACCTCCATACTGTTTTTTGCAGTGGCTGCACCAAATTTTGTTCCCACCAACAGTATTTGAAGGTTCCCTTTTCTTCACATCCTTTGCAACATTTGTTATTTGTGTTCTTTTTTAATGATAACCATTCTGACAGGTGTGAGGTGATATCTCATTGTGGTTTTGATTTGAATTTCCCTAATGATTAGTGATGTTGAGCATCTTTTCATGTGCCTGTTGGCCATCTGCATGTCTTCTTTGGAAAAACGTCTATTCAGGTATTCTGCCCATTTCTTTTTTAATAGCTTTATTGGAGTATAATTGCTTTACAATGGTCTGTTAGTTTCTGCTTTATAACAAAGTGAATCAATTATACATATATATATATCCCCATATCTCCTCACTCCTGCCTCTCGCTCCCACCCTCCCTATCCCACCCTTTTAGGTGCTCACAAAGCATTGAGCTGATACCCCTGTGCTATGTGGCTGCTTCCCACGAGCTATCTATTTTACATTTGGTAGTGTATATATGTCCATGCCACTCTCTCACTTTTTCCCAGCTCACCCTTCCCCCTCCTTGTGTCCTCAAGTGCATTCTCTACATCTGCATCTTTATTCCTGTCCTCCCCCTAGGTTCTTCAGAACCTTTTTTTTTTTTGATTCCATATATATGTTTTAGCATACAGTATTTGTTTCTCTCTTTCTGACTTACTTCACTCTGTATGACAGACCCTAAGTCCGTCCACCTCACTAGAAATAACTCAATTTTCTTTCTTTTTATGGCTGAATAATATTCCACTGTATATATGTGCCACATCTTCTTTATCCATTCATCTGTCGATGGACACTTAGGTTGCTTCCATGTCCTGGCTATTGTAAATAGAGCTACAATGAACATTGTGGTACATGACTCTTTTTGAATTATGATTTTCTCAGGGTATATGCCCAGTAGGGCGATTGCTGGATCGTATGGTAGTTCTGTTTTTAGTTTTTTTAAGGAACCTCCATACTATTCTCCATAATGGCTGTATCAATTTACATTCCCACCAGCAGTGCAAGAGGGTTCCCTTTTCTCCACTCCAGGATTTATTGTTTGTAGATTTTTTGATGATGGCCTTTCTGACTGGTGGGAGGTGATACCTCATTGTAGTTTTGCTTTGCATTTCTCTGATGATTAGTGATGTTGAGCATCCTTTCGTGTGTTTGTTGGCAATCTATATATCTTCTCTGGAGAAATGTCTATTTAGGTCTTCTGCCCATTTTTGGATTGGGTTGTTTGTTTTTTTGATATTGAGCTTCATGAACTGCTTGTAAATTTTGGAGATTAATCCTTTGCGAGTTGCTTCATTTGCAAATATTTTCTCCCATTCTGAGGCTTATCTTTTCATCTTGTTTATGTTTTCCTTTGCTGTGCAAAAGCTTTTACATTTCATTAGATCCCATTTGTTTATGTTTGTTTTTATTTCCATCTCTCTAGGAGGTGGGTCCAAAAGGATCATGCTGTGATTTATGTCATGGAGTGTTCTGCCTATGTTTTCCTCTAAGAGTTTGATAGTGTCTGGCCTTACATTTAGGTCTTTGATCCATTTTGAGTTTATTTTTGTGTATGGTGTTAGGGAGTGTTCTAATTTCATTCTTTCACATGTAACTGTCCAGTTTTCCCAGCACCACTTATTGAAGAGGCTGTCTTCTCCATTGCATATTCTTGCCTCCTTTATCAAAAATAATGTGACTGGGGCTTCCCTGGTGGCGCAGTGGTTGGGAGTCCGCCTGCCGATGCAGGGGACATGGGTTCGTGCCCTGGTCTGAGAAGATCCCACATGCCACGGAGCAGCTGGGCCCGTGAGCCATGGCCGCTGGGCCTGCGCGTCCGGAGCCTGTGCTGCACAATGGGAGAGGCCGCAACAGTGAGAGGCCCACGTACTGCAGAAAAAAAAATTTTTTAAATTTAAAAAATAAGGTGACTGTATGTGCATGCGTTTGTCTTTGGGCTTTCTATCCTGTTCCATTGATCTATATTCCTGTTTTTGTGCCGGTACCATACTGTCTTGATTACTATAGCTTTGTAGTATAGTCTGAAGTCTGGGAGCCTGAATCCTCCAGCTCCGTTTTTCTTTCTCAAGATTGCTTTGGCTATTCGGGGTCTTTTGTGTTTCCATACAAATTGTGAAATTTTTTGTTCTAGTTCTGTGAAAAATGCCATTGGTAGTTTGATAGGGATTGCACTGAATCTGTACATTGCTTTGGGTAATATAGTCATTTTTAGAATGTTGATTTTTCCAATCCAAGAACATGGTATATCTCTCCATCTGTTGGTATCATCTTTAATTTCTTTCATCAGTATCTTATAGTTTTCTGAGTACAGGTCTTTACCCTCCTTAGGTAGGTTTATTCCTAGCTTTTGTATTCTTTTTGTTGCAGTGGTAAATGGGAGTGTTTCCTTAATTTCTCTTTCATATTTTTCATCATTAGTGTATAGGAATGCAAGAGATTTCTGTGCATTCATTTTGTATCCTGCCACTTTACCAAATTCATTGATTAGCTCTAGTAGTTTTCTGGTAGCATCTTTAGGATTCTCTATGTATAGTATCATGTCATCTGCAAACAGTGACAGCTTTACTTCTTCTTTTCCGATTTGGATTCCTTTTATTTCTTTTTCTTCTCTGATTGCTGTGGCTAAAACTTCCAAAACTATGTTGAATAATAGTGGTGAGAGTGGGTAACCTTGTCTTGTTCCTGATCTTAGTGGAAATGGTCTCAGTTTTTCACCATTGAGAATGATGTTGGCTGTGGGTTTGTCATATATGGCCTTTATTATGTTGAGGTAAGTTCCCTCTTTGCCCACTTTCTGGAGGGTTTTCATCATAAATGGGTGTTGAATTTTGTCGAAAGCTTTCTCTGCATCTGTTGAGATGATCATGTGGTTTTTATTCTTCAATTTGTTAATATGGTGTATCACATTGATCGATTTGCGTATATTGAAGAATTCTTGCATTCCTGGAATAAACCCCATTTGATCATGGTGTATGATCCTTTTCATGTGCTGTTGGATTCTGTTTGCTAGTATTTTGTTGAGGATTTTTGCATCTTTATTCATCAGTGTTATTGGCCTGTAGTTTTCTTTTTATATGACGTCTTTGTCTGGTTTGGTATCAGGGTGATGGTGGCCTCATAGAATGAGTTTGGGAGTGTTCCTCCCTCTGCTATATTTTGGAAGAGTTTGAGAAGGATAGGTGTTAGCTCTTCTCTGAATGTTTTCATGTTTAGAATTTTCCTGTGAAGCCATGTGGTCCTGGGTTTGTGTTTGGTGGAAGATTTTTAATCGCAGTTTCAATTTCAGTGCTTGTGATTGGTCCGCTTATATTTTCTATTTCTTCCTGGTTCAGTCTCGGAAGGTTGTGCTTTTCTAAGAATTTGTCCATTTCTTCCAGGTTGTCCATTTTATTGGCATAGAGTTGCTTGTAGTAGTCTCTCATGATCCTTTGTATTTCTGCAGTGTCAGTTATTACTTCTCCTTTTTCATTTCTAATTCTGTTGATTTGAGTCTTCTCCCTTTTTTTCTTGATGAGTCCAGCTAATGGTTTATCAATTTTGTTTATCTTCTCAAAAAACCAGCTTTTAGTTTTATTGATCTTAGCTATTGTTTCCTTCATTTCTTTTTCATTTATTTCTGATCTGATCTTTATGATTTCTTTCCTTCTGCTAACTTTGGGTTTTTCTTTCTCTAATTGCTTTAGGTATAAGGTTAGGTTGTTAATTTAAGATGTTTCTTGTTTCTTCAGGTAGGATTGTATTGCTACAAACTTCCCTCTTAGAACTGCTTTTGCTGCATCCCATAGGTTTTGGGTTGTCGTGTTTTCATTGTCATTTGTTTCTAGGTATTTTTTTTATTTCATCTTTGATTTCTTCAGTGATCTCTTGGTTATTTTAGTAGTGTATTGTTTAGCCTCCATGTGTTTGTATTTTTCACAGATTATTTCCTGTAATTGATATCTAGTCTCATAGTGTTGTGGTTGGAAAAGATACTTGATACAATTTCAATTTTCTTAAATTTACCGAGGCATGATATGTGACCCAAGATGTGATCTATCCTGGAGAATGTTCCATGAGCACTTGAGAAGAAAGTGTACACTGTTGTTCTTGGATGGAATGTCCTATAAATATCAGTTAAGTCCATCTTGTTTAATGTATCATTTAAAGCTTTATTTTCCTTATTTATTTTCACTTTGGATGATCTGTCCATTGGTGAAAGTGGGATGTTAAAGTCCCCTACTATGAATGTCGATTTCCCCTTTTATGGCTGTTAGCATTTGCCTTATGTATTGAGGTGCTCCTATGTTGGGTGGTGCATAAATGTTTACAATTGTTATATCTTCTTCTTGGATTGATCCGTTGATCATTTTGTAGTGTCCTTCTTTGTCTCTTGTAATAGTCTTTATTTTAAAGTCTATTTTGTTTGATATGAGAATTTCTGCACCAGCTTTCTTTTGATTTCCATTTGCATGGAATATCTCTTTCCATCCCCTCACTTTCAGTCTGTATGTGTCCCTAGGTCTGATGTGGGTCTCTTGTAGACAGCATATATATGGGTCTTGTTTTTGTATCTGTTCAGCCAGTCTACGTCTTTAGGTTAGAGCATTTAAT